>NC_139738.1:9606281-10943419 GCF_964211835.1 Anser anser | reverse complement strand
TTAGGTTCTCTTCCTTTTCTACCCTATTAAATTCTCTTTATCACAACGCACTGCTTTGTACTTCATTTTTCCTTCCGAGTCGTTCTGGATTCACTCAGGATGGGGGGGACATTAGTGAACGCCTGTGTGCTTCAGATCCAAGCTCACCTTTGCCCTCAACTCAAGATACATATTTGCATCTGTTGTCATGATACAAAATTAACAGCAACAAAATAAAAGTTAACTACTTCCGAGCACCAGCTGTACGTTTGCTGGGTCTGCTCTATGCATTTTGAAGACCATTCAATACTATTCAGCACCTTCAGGAGGAAATGTGTGGTTCTAGGGAAATGCATCTTGATCTGATGCAAACCTGCGACGCACCCTGCAGCCCCTCCAACCCCTGTGATTTTACCTGCAGCCCCTGCAACCCCTGTGATTTTACCTGCAGCCCCTCCAAGCCCTGTGATTTTACCAGCAGCCACTCCAACCCTGTGACAGGCCCTACAGCTGGCTCCGGGGACTACCCCGTTGCCGTATCAGTCGCCAATACACACACAAGATGAAGGAATGGATGCAGAAGTCATCTCGTTTAGGCAGGGAAGAAAGTCCTCCGAAGAAGAGGAAAGAGCAAGAGGAAGGCGAGGCAGGCGACCCCAATGTAGGGCCATCCCAGGGAAGAGGAGGCTGTTATAAAATAGAAAAGAGAGAAAAGCAGCAGTAAGCAGGTGATCCCCATCCCTGGGCGAGCTGCGAGACATGGGACAAGATTTCAGCTGTCATGCAGGCGAGCACATTGTCACCTGGCTGCTGCGATGCTGGGATAACAGCTCCGGGAGCCTGGAATCGGAGGGCAGGGAAGCCAAGCAGCTGGGATCCTTCTCTGGGGAAGGGGGCACTGAGAAAGCGATCGGAAACGGGGCACAAGCCTCTGGAGGCGGCGCCTGTCAGGCGTGAAGGAAAGGGATCCCTTCCAGGAAGATGCTGTGGGGTTGCTGAGGGTCGAAGAACAGCAGGTGTTGCCTGCACCCACCGTGCTGCAGCAGCGGCAAGGGAGAGACGTGGTGGTTTTCCTCAGCTGGGCAGCTGAGCTCCACCTCAACCGCTCTCTCCCTGCCCCTCCTCAAAGGGAAAGGGGAGAAAATAGGATGGAAAGGGCTCAAGGGCTGAGAGAAGGACAGGGAGATCACTCCACAATGATCGTCACGGGCAAAAGAGGCTCAGCAGAGCCTGTTCCAGTCCAGCCCGGGCCTGCTCCTGCGGGGGCTCTCCACAGGCCGCGGCCTCCTCCAGGCCACATCCACCTGCTCCACCGGGGGCTCCTCCACGGGCTGCAGCGTGGAGATCTGCTCCGTGTGGGACCCGTGGGCTGCAGGGGGACAGCCTGCTCCACCAGGGGCCTCTCCCCAGGCCACAGGGGAACTGCTGCTGTGAGCCTGGAGCACCTCCTGCCTCCTGCTGCACTCACCTTGGGGGCTGCAGAGAGGTTTCTCACTCCTCCCTGACCCAGACGCTGCTGTGCAGCAGGTTTCTTTCCCTTTCTTAGATGGGCTCTCACACAGGCGCAAACATCATCCGTTTTGTCTCACTTCTGGGCAGCAGCGGGTCCCTCTGGAGCCTCCTGGAACCGGCCCTTATCTAACATGGGGCAGCTGCTGCATTCTCCTCACAGAGGACACCCCTGCAGCCCCCCGCTACCAGAACCTGTCCTCGTAAACCCAACACAAGACACCGACCGAGCCTCCCTGATTCCCAGCAGGTGGGTCAGGCTGGGAACCCAGGCCAGTGCCCGGCAGACCCTCCTGGGCCTTGAAAAGCAAGCTTTATGGGGATGTAGCACCCAGAAAGAACGGAGTCACACAACAGGATTCATTTCCAAAACCGTCTCATAGACACCTGGGCCAAAGTGCAGGGCCTTGAGCGGGTATATCACAATGGCAGAGTTCATTTCCTTCCCAGTAGCTGGCACATGCCGTTTTTTGGGATTTCGGGGCTACAGTGAGCTGCTAAGAGGGATGTCTTAGCTCTTGCAGGGCAGTGCTTCCACTAAGGCCAGGACTTTTCTGCATCTTCTACTGCCCTGCAAGCGAGGATGCTTGGGGCACACAGGAAGCTGGGAGGGGACACAGCTGCAGGGATTCCATAAGACACAAGCAAATGCAGCCTTGGCTTGGTGACACTTTCTCTTGATTACTGCTCAACACAAATTACCTCGAGCAAGTCTACTGTGAGGACTAAAGGAAAGAGACGTATGGATGCTGCTAAGCTCTTCTAGCTTGTACCAGGTAGGAAAGATACCTCTGTAGCAGGCGTGAAGAGGATAGCACTAATTAATTAGATGAGAAGCGGAGGAAAGGCACTTAGAGGTAGTGAAAAGCAGTTAATGTGATGTTCCGGGGAAGCTTCAGTCTGCTTAAGGAGTAGCAAGAACAAGCCTAAAGTCATAGCCAAATACAAGAAAGAGAGGAGGACACGCAGCATGAGAAGCTCCCGAGAGAAAGGAGCTCTGTTTTGGGTAAAAATCAGTCCCTTTTTCTATCATGGAGACATCCAAGGGCGTAGGACACGTGCACTTCAGGGAACCAAGAGATGCTGTGCATTTCTCTCGTCCCCCTGACACAGCCACTAGGTGACGATGCTTCCAATTCTCTCTAAAGAAACCTTGCTTTCTCAGGCCCAGGTGTCCAGCTGCACACCAAGGACGTCCCTGGCTCCCAGGCACAGTTCCCAGGCCCAAGGCCGAGCTCCCCTCCGAACCCCCATTCCAGCAGACCTTGCTCCTGGCATTGTGGAGCAGCCATTTCATGTCAGCCTTTTCTCCTGGCAGTCAGCTTAGCGCCGTAACCTCTGCCATCGGGGCGCCCGAGAGCCGTGTGAGGTCAGCAGAGAGTCACTGTCAGCCTTTGACCTCACAAAGGTGGGTGGCCATAAGTGCCCTGAGCGTCCAGCTCGCATTGAGTACTGCTGGTGGCACTCGAGGCGTGGAGGTCTGCATGGTGCAATGGGAGACGCCGATGTCCTGCTGCTGGAACAAGAGGCGCTGATGTGCTGCTGGTGCAGGAGGAGACGTGAAGGTGCTGCTGCTTAGAGGTGCTGAGGAGCGGGCAGCCTCCGTGCCGGTGGCTGAGCATGCTACTCTTAATTAGTGCTCTACCCTTCCTATCTTTTTACTAAGGTGGGTAGAGAGAAATGCCCATATCTGTTTATTTCCTGGTAAGAAATGTAAGAGCCTTGTATCTGCATATTCACCAGATTCATCCCAGCGCCCTTGGTACTGGCGATCTGTGTTGATCTGTAATAAAGAGCAATCGGTAGCACACCAAGTCTCCGTGACCTTGCATCTAACAGAATCGTCCAAATCCCTGTTGTGATCTCTCTCTAGCTGTGGGCTGGCTAAGCTGTCTGTTGGATGGTGAAAATGGGAAATGATTGGGATGGGAAATGATGAGTGGGCCGAGAAATCATTGCTGGGATGGGAAGACTTCCTTGGGGTGGAAAGCCATTGGGCTAGGAACTCAAAGAGATGGGAAATCTTCCCTGGGTTTGAAATCATTGGGAAGCAAAAGCGTTGGGATGGGAAATCACTCCGGGGATGGGGAAGTATTGGGATGGGAAGTCTTTAATGGGGTGGGTAACATTCACTGGGGAAGGAAGTACTTGGAAAAGTAATCAGAGGAATGGGAATTCTTTGGGATGAGATCTCTTTGGATTAAGAAAGGCTTCGTGTCGATGGGAAATATCTCGTATGGGAATCTGTTATCATGTGAAATTGTAAGGATGGGAAATGACCGTTAGGATGCAAAGCTGGTACTGGGACGGGAAATGCTTGGGACGGGGAAGTGTTGGTGTGAAACCGTCCTGGGCATGGCAAATGATGCGTGGGAGGGAAAGCCCGATGGGGATGGAAAAGTCTTGCGATGGGAAGCCTGCTTGGGTCCAAAAGCTGCAGTCCTCACCAAGATGGCGGCGAGGGGCTGGTCAGCCGTTGGGACGGAACGGCCGTTGCCCGCGTTCCCCAACCGACCGCCCCACTCTCCAGCCACCATGGCAGGTACAGCAGCCGGCTCCCGCTCCTCCCGGGGCTGCGGCCCTGCTGGCGAGCCCAGCGCCCCGGATCTCACCCCAGCGCCCTTTTTCCCACAGAGGGTTTCCCCAGACGGCTTCCGCGGCTTCCGCAGACGCAAAACTCCCCCTTCGTCGTCCCAGCCGTGCCGCCAACGGTGGCTGCCTGGCTGCTGCCCTCCCTCCCCGGAGCGATGGCGCTGCCCTTGCAGCCCCCCCAGGTACCCACCCTCCCCTACGCGCTGCCCCAGGCCACCGTCTGGCACGTGGTGCCGGGGGTCCAGGGGCAGGTGCTGCAGCTCCCCGCCGGGGTGCAGCTGGCACCTGGGGGGCACCTCCCACCCGAGGGGCACCACCTGCAGCTTGGGCAGCTCCCCGCCGTGGGGCAGCTCCCTGCTGTGGGGCAGCTCCCCCACACCGCTCCTCCCTGGGCCCCCGTCTACCAGTGGGGACAGCCCGTGGGGACGGGGACGGTGCTGCCCCAGGATCCCCTCTGGCTGGGGCCCGGGGCCGTGCTCCATGGGGAGCTCCTGCACCCCGCAGGCACCTGCCTGCTGCAGGCCCCTGCCCACCCCGGCCCCCCACCACTCCTCGTCCCGGGGCCTCCGCTGCGGGGGCAGGCGCTCCCCGCGCCCCGCACCCTGACCAGCAGCCGGGGGCAGCTGCCGGAGCCCTGCGACCACGCCGTGGGGCTCAGCGAGGACCAGGGGCCCCCGCTGCCCGGCTCCACTCCCCCCGAGCCTGCCCAGGCTCCAACGACCGCCAGCACCCAGACGGTGACGCCCAACGGTGAGTTTGGGGCTGGCACAGCCGGCCGCTGGGCGCCCCACACCCAGGAGCCATGGGAAAGCTGGCATCGCCCATCCTGGGGGATTTGCTTGCTTTTTCCTCAGCGGCGACAGTTGCAGAGGTGCCTGAGGAGCCCCTGGAGCTGCTTGAGCTGGGCCCCGATGCCTTCGCCGAGGCCTTTCCCCACCTGGCAGGGGACAGCCAGCAGCTGCAGCACCTGCAGGACCAGCTCCCGGCCGACCTGGACATCTCCGGCTTGGAGGAGCTGCTCAGCTGGCTCGATGCCGTGGAGCCCCAGGACGCCTTCCCCGGTGTCCCCAGCAGTCCTGTGCTCAGCCGCTTCCTGTCTGAGCTGCCCGACCTCTGCGAGGACATCGAGGAGCCGAGCACACAGGGACTGGCAGCCACCAGAGCGCTGGGTGAGGTACCCTCAACCCCTGGGGTGCACCCCGAGAAGGTGCAGGGTGGGCGGGCGGTGCAGCCCCCTGCTGTGCCGGCAGCGAGCTCCCCCCTCAAGCCTGCAGCCAGTCCCCAGCTCAGTGCCCTCAGGAGACCCCTGCCCAACCCTCCCTTCACTCTCCCCAAAAGGCCCCCCCACCCTGAATTCCTCACTGCCCTTAGCAGACCCCTGCCCAACCCTCCCTCGCGTCCCCTCAAGAGACCCCCCGACCCTCAATTCCTTAATTCCCTTAGGAGACCCCTGCCCAAGCCTCGCCTGAGTCCCCTCAAGAGCCCCCCCGACCCTGAATTTATTAGTGCCCTTAGGAGACCCCTGCCCAATCCCCCTCTGGGTCCCCTCAAGAGCCCCCCCGGCCCTGAATTTATTAGTGCCCTTAGGAGGCCCCTGCCCAATCCCCCTCTGAGTCCCCTCAAGAGCCCCCCGCCTGCCCCTGCGCCCACCGGCACCAAGTGGGGGGCCAAGCGCCCCTCGCCCACCAGCACCCCCAGCACAGCGCAGAGCTCCCAGCACAGGAGGCCGGCGACGGAGAAAACCCCCGGCAAGGAGAAGACGACGCTGCTGGGCCAGGGTGGCCAAGGCCCCAAGACGCTGTGCCAGGGGAAGACGGGTGGCCACAGCGCGGTGGCTGGCAGCAGCGGCCAAGCGGGCGGCGGCAGGCAGCAGCCGGCGAGCGACAGCACCAGGGCGCCCAGCAAGAGGGCCCGAAGCCCGGGGGCTGCTGGGGGGCAAGGAGCAGCGGCACCGCCTCCCCGGAGAGCGCTGCTGCTGCTGGAGCCCCCCCCCATTAAGCCCCGTGCCCGTGCCCGTGCCGTGCGGGCCCAGGACAGGCTCCGTCCCCAAGCCATCGGGGACAAGACGCTGCAGCGCCAGCACCCGGGGACAAAGACCCCCAGCGAGACTTTGTAGCCGCTGGGGGCCAGGGCGAAGGCGCTGGGGCCAGTGCGCCAGCCGCCCTGTGTGCAGCCGCAGCCCACCTCCAGCGGCCCCAGCAGCATGCCCAGGGCCCCGCCGACGGTGCCAGGCTCCAGCGCTGTGCCCGCTGCCCCCCGGCCCCCAGCTGGAGACAAGGCCCAGGCGGTGCCGGCACCACCAGGCAGCACGGCGCGAGCGTGGAGAGCTCCCCTGCAGCAGGCGCCCAGAGCGCCGTGCCTGCCAGCCGCGGGGGGCCAAGCGCAGCGGGAGCCTCTGCCCACGCAGCCGCGCACGCTGCAGCGTCCGGCGCAGCCCCGCGTGGACTACGTGCCCTGCGTGGGGCCCTGGGCAGGCGGCGACGCGGCGCCCACGCCGCTGGAGGAGCAGGAGGCGTCGGTGCCCATCACGCCGCAGCAGCGTCCCGAGCGGGAGCGCCTGAAGAAGCTGGCCCAGGAGGAGCGGCAGCGGGCGGCCCACCAGATGAAGATCGGCCCCGTGCAATTCTTCGTGCAGCGGCAGAAGGACCACGCCATAGCCAAGTATTACGGCTACCCGTGACCCTGCGCTCCTCGACGGCCCCCGCAGCACCCGGGCCCGCTCAGCATGCAGGCACAGAGACCTCTGCAGGCGCCTGCTCCAGCTTCAGCCACGCTCCTCAGCCCTTGCCCCTCTCGCTTGCCCTCTCCCTTCTCCAGTGCTGGAGCTAGGCAGTGTTTGCCACTGTCAGGGATGGGCAACTGGGGCAATGGGAAATGCGCGCGTCACGAATGAACGTTGCAATGGGAAGCTGTTGGGATGTTGGCAATAGCTGGGGTGGGAAAGGTTGGGCGTGGGAACTGCTTGTTGGGACACCAAATGGCTGAGATCCCAAACTTCTTTCTTCTTTCGGGTCATTTCTCTTCTTTAGTGCCTTCCTTATTAAATTCCTCTAGTGTAGGTGTTCACTCAGCAAGGCCTCTGCCTGCAGCTGTTCTGGCACTGGGATGCCGAGGGGATTTCATGCAGCCCGCTCCCGCTGCCCATGCTCAGTCCGTGCATGGATGTGGGCATGGCCAGCACGGACGGGAGAAAATGGGTGGACGGCTGGGTGGATGGGAGGGTGATGGGAGTTGGGAATTCAGCCTTGGGATCAGACACGGGAGGTTGTTGGGATAGGAAATGACCAGTGGGATGGGAAGTCACGATGGGGATAGGAATTCATTAGAATAGGACAAATTGGTTTCATTTTTATTTATTATTTTATTAATTTTAATATTTATTTTATTTATTATATTTATTAATTTTATTTATTAAATTTACTTTATTGACTGTGTTGTACAGGATGGCATTTTTTTAGGTTCTCTTCCTTTTCTACCCTATTAAATTCTCTTTATCACAACGCACTGCTTTGTACTTCATTTTTCCTTCCGAGTCGTTCTGGATTCACTCAGGATGGGGGGGACATTAGTGAACGCCTGTGTGCTTCAGATCCAAGCTCACCTTTGCCCTCAACTCAAGATACATATTTGCATCTGTTGTCATGATACAAAATTAACAGCAACAAAATAAAAGTTAACTACTTCCGAGCACCAGCTGTACGTTTGCTGGGTCTGCTCTATGCATTTTGAAGACCATTCAATACTATTCAGCACCTTCAGGAGGAAATGTGTGGTTCTAGGGAAATGCATCTTGATCTGATGCAAACCTGCGACGCACCCTGCAGCCCCTCCAACCCCTGTGATTTTACCTGCAGCCCCTGCAACCCCTGTGATTTTACCTGCAGCCCCTCCAAGCCCTGTGATTTTACCAGCAGCCACTCCAACCCTGTGACAGGCCCTACAGCTGGCTCCGGGGACTACCCCGTTGCCGTATCAGTCGCCAATACACACACAAGATGAAGGAATGGATGCAGAAGTCATCTCGTTTAGGCAGGGAAGAAAGTCCTCCGAAGAAGAGGAAGGAGCAAGAGGAAGGCGAGGCAGGCGACCCCAATGTAGGGCCATCCCAGGGAAGAGGAGGCTGTTATAAAATAGAAAAGAGAGAAAAGCAGCAGTAAGCAGGTGATCCCCATCCCTGGGCGAGCTGCGAGACATGGGACAAGATTTCAGCTGTCATGCAGGCGAGCACATTGTCACCTGGCTGCTGCGATGCTGGGATAACAGCTCCGGGAGCCTGGAATCGGAGGGCAGGGAAGCCAAGCAGCTGGGATCCTTCTCTGGGGAAGGGGGCACTGAGAAAGCGATCGGAAACGGGGCACAAGCCTCTGGAGGCGGCGCCTGTCAGGCGTGAAGGAAAGGGATCCCTTCCAGGAAGATGCTGTGGGGTTGCTGAGGGTCGAAGAACAGCAGGTGTTGCCTGCACCCACCGTGCTGCAGCAGCGGCAAGGGAGAGACGTGGTGGTTTTCCTCAGCTGGGCAGCTGAGCTCCACCTCAACCGCTCTCTCCCTGCCCCTCCTCAAAGGGAAAGGGGAGAAAATAGGATGGAAAGGGCTCAAGGGCTGAGAGAAGGACAGGGAGATCACTCCACAATGATCGTCACGGGCAAAAGAGGCTCAGCAGAGCCTGTTCCAGTCCAGCCCGGGCCTGCTCCTGCGGGGGCTCTCCACAGGCCGCGGCCTCCTCCAGGCCACATCCACCTGCTCCACCGGGGGCTCCTCCACGGGCTGCAGCGTGGAGATCTGCTCCGTGTGGGACCCGTGGGCTGCAGGGGGACAGCCTGCTCCACCAGGGGCCTCTCCCCAGGCCACAGGGGAACTGCTGCTGTGAGCCTGGAGCACCTCCTGCCTCCTGCTGCACTCACCTTGGGGGCTGCAGAGAGGTTTCTCACTCCTCCCTGACCCAGACGCTGCTGTGCAGCAGGTTTCTTTCCCTTTCTTAGATGGGCTCTCACACAGGCGCAAACATCATCCGTTTTGTCTCACTTCTGGGCAGCAGCGGGTCCCTCTGGAGCCTCCTGGAACCGGCCCTTATCTAACATGGGGCAGCTGCTGCATTCTCCTCACAGAGGACACCCCTGCAGCCCCCCGCTACCAGAACCTGTCCTCGTAAACCCAACACAAGACACCGACCGAGCCTCCCTGATTCCCAGCAGGTGGGTCAGGCTGGGAACCCAGGCCAGTGCCCGGCAGACCCTCCTGGGCCTTGAAAAGCAAGCTTTATGGGGATGTAGCACCCAGAAAGAACGGAGTCACACAACAGGATTCATTTCCAAAACCGTCTCATAGACACCTGGGCCAAAGTGCAGGGCCTTGAGCGGGTATATCACAATGGCAGAGTTCATTTCCTTCCCAGTAGCTGGCACATGCCGTTTTTTGGGATTTCGGGGCTACAGTGAGCTGCTAAGAGGGATGTCTTAGCTCTTGCAGGGCAGTGCTTCCACTAAGGCCAGGACTTTTCTGCATCTTCTACTGCCCTGCAAGCGAGGATGCTTGGGGCACACAGGAAGCTGGGAGGGGACACAGCTGCAGGGATTCCATAAGACACAAGCAAATGCAGCCTTGGCTTGGTGACACTTTCTCTTGATTACTGCTCAACACAAATTACCTCGAGCAAGTCTACTGTGAGGACTAAAGGAAAGAGACGTATGGATGCTGCTAAGCTCTTCTAGCTTGTACCAGGTAGGAAAGATACCTCTGTAGCAGGCGTGAAGAGGATAGCACTAATTAATTAGATGAGAAGCGGAGGAAAGGCACTTAGAGGTAGTGAAAAGCAGTTAATGTGATGTTCCGGGGAAGCTTCAGTCTGCTTAAGGAGTAGCAAGAACAAGCCTAAAGTCATAGCCAAATACAAGAAAGAGAGGAGGACACGCAGCATGAGAAGCTCCCGAGAGAAAGGAGCTCTGTTTTGGGTAAAAATCAGTCCCTTTTTCTATCATGGAGACATCCAAGGGCGTAGGACACGTGCACTTCAGGGAACCAAGAGATGCTGTGCATTTCTCTCGTCCCCCTGACACAGCCACTAGGTGACGATGCTTCCAATTCTCTCTAAAGAAACCTTGCTTTCTCAGGCCCAGGTGTCCAGCTGCACACCAAGGACGTCCCTGGCTCCCAGGCACAGTTCCCAGGCCCAAGGCCGAGCTCCCCTCCGAACCCCCATTCCAGCAGACCTTGCTCCTGGCATTGTGGAGCAGCCATTTCATGTCAGCCTTTTCTCCTGGCAGTCAGCTTAGCGCCGTAACCTCTGCCATCGGGGCGCCCGAGAGCCGTGTGAGGTCAGCAGAGAGTCACTGTCAGCCTTTGACCTCACAAAGGTGGGTGGCCATAAGTGCCCTGAGCGTCCAGCTCGCATTGAGTACTGCTGGTGGCACTCGAGGCGTGGAGGTCTGCATGGTGCAATGGGAGACGCCGATGTCCTGCTGCTGGAACAAGAGGCGCTGATGTGCTGCTGGTGCAGGAGGAGACGTGAAGGTGCTGCTGCTTAGAGGTGCTGAGGAGCGGGCAGCCTCCGTGCCGGTGGCTGAGCATGCTACTCTTAATTAGTGCTCTACCCTTCCTATCTTTTTACTAAGGTGGGTAGAGAGAAATGCCCATATCTGTTTATTTCCTGGTAAGAAATGTAAGAGCCTTGTATCTGCATATTCACCAGATTCATCCCAGCGCCCTTGGTACTGGCGATCTGTGTTGATCTGTAATAAAGAGCAATCGGTAGCACACCAAGTCTCCGTGACCTTGCATCTAACAGAATCGTCCAAATCCCTGTTGTGATCTCTCTCTAGCTGTGGGCTGGCTAAGCTGTCTGTTGGATGGTGAAAATGGGAAATGATTGGGATGGGAAATGATGAGTGGGCCGAGAAATCATTGCTGGGATGGGAAGACTTCCTTGGGGTGGAAAGCCATTGGGCTAGGAACTCAAAGAGATGGGAAATCTTCCCTGGGTTTGAAATCATTGGGAAGCAAAAGCGTTGGGATGGGAAATCACTCCGGGGATGGGGAAGTATTGGGATGGGAAGTCTTTAATGGGGTGGGTAACATTCACTGGGGAAGGAAGTACTTGGAAAAGTAATCAGAGGAATGGGAATTCTTTGGGATGAGATCTCTTTGGATTAAGAAAGGCTTCGTGTCGATGGGAAATATCTCGTATGGGAATCTGTTATCATGTGAAATTGTAAGGATGGGAAATGACCGTTAGGATGCAAAGCTGGTACTGGGACGGGAAATGCTTGGGACGGGGAAGTGTTGGTGTGAAACCGTCCTGGGCATGGCAAATGATGCGTGGGAGGGAAAGCCCGATGGGGATGGAAAAGTCTTGCGATGGGAAGCCTGCTTGGGTCCAAAAGCTGCAGTCCTCACCAAGATGGCGGCGAGGGGCTGGTCAGCCGTTGGGACGGAACGGCCGTTGCCCGCGTTCCCCAAAGGACCGCCCCACTCTCCAGCCACCATGGCAGGTACAGCAGCCGGCTCCCGCTCCTCCCGGGGCTGCGGCCCTGCTGGCGAACCCAGCGCCCCAGATCTCACCCCAGCGCCCTTTTTCCCACAGAGGGTTTCCCCAGACGGCTTCCGCGGCTTCCGCAGACGCAAAACTCCCCCTTCGTCGTCCCAGCCGTGCCGCCAACGGTGGCTGCCTGGCTGCTGCCCTCCCTCCCCGGAGCGATGGCGCTGCCCTTGCAGCCCCCCCAGGTACCCACCCTCCCCTACACGCTGCCCCAGGCCACCGTCTGGCACGTGGTGCCGGGGGTCCAGGGGCAGGTGCTGCAGCTCCCCGCCGGGGTGCAGCTGGCACCTGGGGGGCACCTCCCACCCGAGGGGCACCACCTGCAGCTTGGGCAGCTCCCCGCCGTGGGGCAGCTCCCTGCTGTGGGGCAGCTCCCCCACACCGCTCCTCCCTGGGCCCCCGTCTACCAGTGGGGACAGCCCGTGGGGACGGGGACGGTGCTGCCCCAGGATCCCCTCTGGCTGGGGCCCGGGGCCGTGCTCCATGGGGAGCTCCTGCACCCCGCAGGCACCTGCCTGCTGCAGGCCCCTGCCCACCCCGGCCCCCCACCACTCCTCGTCCCGGGGCCTCCGCTGCGGGGGCAGGCGCTCCCCGCGCCCCGCACCCTGACCAGCAGCCGGGGGCAGCTGCCGGAGCCCTGCGACCACGCCGTGGGGCTCAGCGAGGACCAGGGGCCCCCGCTGCCCGGCCCCACTCCCCCCGAGCCTGCCCAGGCTCCAACGACCGCCAGCACCCAGACGGTGACGCCCAACGGTGAGTTTGGGGCTGGCACAGCCGGCCGCTGGGCGCCCCACACCCAGGAGCCATGGGAAAGCTGGCATCGCCCATCCTGGGGGATTTGCTTGCTTTTTCCTCAGCGGCGACAGTTGCAGAGGTGCCTGAGGAGCCCCTGGAGCTGCTTGAGCTGGGCCCCGATGCCTTCGCCGAGGCCTTTCCCCACCTGGCAGGGGACAGCCAGCAGCTGCACCACCTGCAGGACCAGCTCCTGGCCGACCTGGACATCTCCGGCTTGGAGGAGCTGCTCAGCTGGCTCGATGCCGTGGAGCCCCAGGATGCCTTCCCCGGTGTCCCCAGCAGTCCTGTGCTCAGCCGCTTCCTGTCTGAGCTGCCCGACCTCTGCGAGGACATCGAGGAGCCGAGCACACAGGGACTGGCAGCCACCAGAGCGCTGGGTGAGGTACCCTCAACCCCTGGGGTGCACCCCGAGAAGGTGCAGGGTGGGCGGGCGGTGCAGCCCCCTGCTGTGCCGGCAGCGAGCTCCCCCCTCAAGCCTGCAGCCAGTCCCCAGCTCAGTGCCCTCAGGAGACCCCTGCCCAACCCTCCCTTCACTCTCCCCAAAAGGCCCCCCCACCCTGAATTCCTCACTGCCCTTAGCAGACCCCTGCCCAACCCTCCCTCGCGTCCCCTCAAGAGACCCCCCGACCCTCAATTCCTTAATTCCCTTAGGAGACCCCTGCCCAAGCCTCGCCTGAGTCCCCTCAAGAGCCCCCCCGACCCTGAATTTATTAGTGCCCTTAGGAGACCCCTGCCCAATCCCCCTCTGAGTCCCCTCAAGAGCCCCCCGCCTGCCCCTGCGCCCACCGGCACCAAGTGGGGGGCCAAGCGCCCCGCGCCCACCAGCACCCCCAGCACAGCGCAGAGCTCCCAGCACAGGAGGCCGGCGACGGAGAAAACCCCCGGCAAGGAGAAGACGACGCTGCTGGGCCAGGGTGGCCAAGGCCCCAAGACGCTGTGCCAGGGGAAGACGGGTGGCCACAGCGCGGTGGCTGGCAGCAGCGGCCAAGCGGGCGGCGGCAGGCAGCAGCCGGCGAGCGACAGCACCAGGGCGCCCAGCAAGAGGGCCCGAAGCCCGGGGGCTGCTGGGGGGCAAGGAGCAGCGGCACCGCCTCCCCGGAGAGCGCTGCTGCTGCTGGAGCCCCCCCCCATTAAGCCCCGTGCCCGTGCCCGTGCCGTGCGGGCCCAGGACAGGCTCCGTCCCCAAGCCATCGGGGACAAGACGCTGCAGCGCCAGCACCCGGGGACAAAGACCCCCAGCGAGACTTTGCAGCCGCTGGGGGCCAGGGCGAAGGCGCTGGGGCCAGTGCGCCAGCCGCCCTGTGTGCAGCCGCAGCCCACCTCCAGCGGCCCCAGCAGCATGCCCAGGGCCCCGCCGACGGTGCCAGGCTCCAGCGCTGTGCCCGCTGCCCCCCGGCCCCCAGCTGGAGACAAGGCCCAGGCGGTGCCGGCACCACCAGGCAGCACGGCGCGAGCGTGGAGAGCTCCCCTGCAGCAGGCGCCCAGAGCGCCGTGCCTGCCAGCCGCGGGGGGCCAAGCGCAGCGGGAGCCTCTGCCCACGCAGCCGCGCACGCTGCAGCGTCCGGCGCAGCCCCGCGTGGACTACGTGCCCTGCGTGGGGCCCTGGGCGGGCGGCGACGCGGCGCCCACGCCGCTGGAGGAGCAGGAGGCGTCGGTGCCCATCACGCCGCAGCAGCGTCCCGAGCGGGAGCGCCTGAAGAAGCTGGCCCAGGAGGAGCGGCAGCGGGCGGCCCACCAGATGAAGATCGGCCCCGTGCAATTCTTCGTGCAGCGGCAGAAGGACCACGCCATAGCCAAGTATTACGGCTACCCGTGACCCTGCGCTCCTCGACGGCCCCCGCAGCACCCGGGCCCGCTCAGCATGCAGGCACAGAGACCTCTGCAGGCGCCTGCTCCAGCTTCAGCCACGCTCCTCAGCCCTTGCCCCTCTCGCTTGCCCTCTCCCTTCTCCAGTGCTGGAGCTAGGCAGTGTTTGCCACTGTCAGGGATGGGCAACTGGGGCAATGGGAAATGCGCGCGTCACGAATGAACGTTGCAATGGGAAGCTGTTGGGATGTTGGCAATAGCTGGGGTGGGAAAGGTTGGGCGTGGGAACTGCTTGTTGGGACACCAAATGGCTGAGATCCCAAACTTCTTTCTTCTTTCGGGTCATTTCTCTTCTTTAGTGCCTTCCTTATTAAATTCCTCTAGTGTAGGTGTTCACTCAGCAAGGCCTCTGCCTGCAGCTGTTCTGGCACTGGGATGCCGAGGGGATTTCATGCAGCCCGCTCCCGCTGCCCATGCTCAGTCCGTGCATGGATGTGGGCATGGCCAGCACGGACGGGAGAAAATGGGTGGACGGCTGGGTGGATGGGAGGGTGATGGGAGTTGGGAATTCAGCCTTGGGATCAGACACGGGAGGTTGTTGGGATAGGAAATGACCAGTGGGATGGGAAGTCACGATGGGGATAGGAATTCATTAGAATAGGACAAATTGGTTTCATTTTTATTTATTATTTTATTAATTTTAATATTTATTTTATTTATTATATTTATTAATTTTATTTATTAAATTTACTTTATTGACTGTGTTGTACAGGATGGCATTTTTTTAGGTTCTCTTCCTTTTCTACCCTATTAAACTCTCTTTATCACAACGCACTGCTTTGTACTTCATTTTTCCTTCCGAGTCGTTCTGGATTCACTCAGGATGGGGGGGACATTAGTGAACGCCTGTGTGCTTCAGATCCAAGCTCACCTTTGCCCTCAACTCAAGATACATATTTGCATCTGTTGTCATGATACAAAATTAACAGCAACAAAATAAAAGTTAACTACTTCCGAGCACCAGCTGTACGTTTGCTGGGTCTGCTCTATGCATTTTGAAGACCATTCAATACTATTCAGCACCTTCAGGAGGAAATGTGTGGTTCTAGGGAAATGCATCTTGATCTGATGCAAACCTGCGACGCACCCTGCAGCCCCTCCAACCCCTGTGATTTTACCTGCAGCCCCTGCAACCCCTGTGATTTTACCTGCAGCCCCTCCAAGCCCTGTGATTTTACCAGCAGCCACTCCAACCCTGTGACAGGCCCTACAGCTGGCTCCGGGGACTACCCCGTTGCCGTATCAGTCGCCAATACACACACAAGATGAAGGAATGGATGCAGAAGTCATCTCGTTTAGGCAGGGAAGAAAGTCCTCCAAAGAAGGGGAAGGAGCAAGAGGAAGGCGAGGCAGGCGACCCCAATGTAGGGCCATCCCAGGGAAGAGGAGGCTGTTATAAAATAGAAAAGAGAGAAAAGCAGCAGTAAGCAGGTGATCCCCATCCCTGGGCGAGCTGCGAGACATGGGACAAGATTTCAGCTGTCATGCAGGCGAGCACATTGTCACCTGGCTGCTGCGATGCTGGGATAACAGCTCCGGGAGCCTGGAATCGGAGGGCAGGGAAGCCAAGCAGCTGGGATCCTTCTCTGGGGAAGGGGGCACTGAGAAAGCGATCGGAAACGGGGCACAAGCCTCTGGAGGCGGCGCCTGTCAGGCGTGAAGGAAAGGGATCCCTTCCAGGAAGATGCTGTGGGGTTGCTGAGGGTCGAAGAACAGCAGGTGTTGCCTGCACCCACCGTGCTGCAGCAGCGGCAAGGGAGAGACGTGGTGGTTTTCCTCAGCTGGGCAGCTGAGCTCCACCTCAACCGCTCTCTCCCTGCCCCTCCTCAAAGGGAAAGGGGAGAAAATAGGATGGAAAGGGCTCAAGGGCTGAGAGAAGGACAGGGAGATCACTCCACAATGATCGTCACGGGCAAAAGAGGCTCAGCAGAGCCTGTTCCAGTCCAGCCCGGGCCTGCTCCTGCGGGGGCTCTCCACAGGCCGCGGCCTCCTCCAGGCCACATCCACCTGCTCCACCGGGGGCTCCTCCACGGGCTGCAGCGTGGAGATCTGCTCCGTGTGGGACCCGTGGGCTGCAGGGGGACAGCCTGCTCCACCAGGGGCCTCTCCCCAGGCCGCAGGGGAACTGCTGCTGTGAGCCTGGAGCACCTCCTGCCTCCTGCTGCACTCACCTTGGGGGCTGCAGAGAGGTTTCTCACTCCTCCCTGACCCAGACGCTGCTGTGCAGCAGGTTTCTTTCCCTTTCTTAGATGGGCTCTCACACAGGCGCAAACATCATCCGTTTTGTCTCACTTCTGGGCAGCAGCGGGTCCCTCTGGAGCCTCCTGGAACCGGCCCTTATCTAACATGGGGCAGCTGCTGCATTCTCCTCACAGAGGACACCCCTGCAGCCCCCCGCTACCAGAACCTGTCCTCGTAAACCCAACACAAGACACCGACCGAGCCTCCCTGATTCCCAGCAGGTGGGTCAGGCTGGGAACCCAGGCCAGTGCCCGGCAGACCCTCCTGGGCCTTGAAAAGCAAGCTTTATGGGGATGTAGCACCCAGAAAGAACGGAGTCACACAACAGGATTCATTTCCAAAACCGTCTCATAGACACCTGGGCCAAAGTGCAGGGCCTTGAGCGGGTATATCACAATGACAGAGTTCATTTCCTTCCCAGTAGCTGGCACATGCCGTTTTTTGGGATTTCGGGGCTACAGTGAGCTGCTAAGAGGGATGTCTTAGCTCTTGCAGGGCAGTGCTTCCACTAAGGCCAGGACTTTTCTGCATCTTCTACTGCCCTGCAAGCGAGGATGCTTGGGGCACACAGGAAGCTGGGAGGGGACACAGCTGCAGGGATTCCATAAGACACAAGCAAATGCAGCCTTGGCTTGGTGACACTTTCTCTTGATTACTGCTCAACACAAATTACCTCGAGCAAGTCTACTGTGAGGACTAAAGGAAAGAGACGTATGGATGCTGCTAAGCTCTTCTAGCTTGTACCAGGTAGGAAAGATACCTCTGTAGCAGGCGTGAAGAGGATAGCACTAATTAATTAGATGAGAAGCGGAGGAAAGGCACTTAGAGGTAGTGAAAAGCAGTTAATGTGATGTTCCGGGGAAGCTTCAGTCTGCTTAAGGAGTAGCAAGAACAAGCCTAAAGTCATAGCCAAATACAAGAAAGAGAGGAGGACACGCAGCATGAGAAGCTCCCGAGAGAAAGGAGCTCTGTTTTGGGTAAAAATCAGTCCCTTTTTCTATCATGGAGACATCCAAGGGCGTAGGACACGTGCACTTCAGGGAACCAAGAGATGCTGTGCATTTCTCTCGTCCCCCTGACACAGCCACTAGGTGACGATGCTTCCAATTCTCTCTAAAGAAACCTTGCTTTCTCAGGCCCAGGTGTCCAGCTGCACACCAAGGACGTCCCTGGCTCCCAGGCACAGTTCCCAGGCCCAAGGCCGAGCTCCGCTCCGAACCCCCATTCCAGCAGACCTTGCTCCTGGCATTGTGGAGCAGCCATTTCATGTCAGCCTTTTCTCCTGGCAGTCAGCTTAGCGCCGTAACCTCTGCCATCGGGGCGCCCGAGAGCCGTGTGAGGTCAGCAGAGAGTCACTGTCAGCCTTTGACCTCACAAAGGTGGGTGGCCATAAGTGCCCTGAGCGTCCAGCTCGCATTGAGTACTGCTGGTGGCACTCGAGGCGTGGAGGTCTGCATGGTGCAATGGGAGACGCCGATGTCCTGCTGCTGGAACAAGAGGCGCTGATGTGCTGCTGGTGCAGGAGGAGACGTGAAGGTGCTGCTGCTTAGAGGTGCTGAGGAGCGGGCAGCCTCCGTGCCGGTGGCTGAGCATGCTACTCTTAATTAGTGCTCTACCCTTCCTATCTTTTTACTAAGGTGGGTAGAGAGAAATGCCCATATCTGTTTATTTCCTGGTAAGAAATGTAAGAGCCTTGTATCTGCATATTCACCAGATTCATCCCAGCGCCCTTGGTACTGGCGATCTGTGTTGATCTGTAATAAAGAGCAATTGGTAGCACACCAAGTCTCCGTGACCTTGCATCTAACAGAATCGTCCAAATCCCTGTTGTGATCTCTCTCTAGCTGTGGGCTGGCTAAGCTGTCTGTTGGATGGTGAAAATGGGAAATGATTGGGATGGGAAATGATGAGTGGGCCGAGAAATCATTGCTGGGATGGGAAGACTTCCTTGGGGTGGAAAGCCATTGGGCTAGGAACTCAAAGAGATGGGAAATCTTCCCTGGGTTTGAAATCATTGGGAAGCAAAAGCGTTGGGATGGGAAATCACTCCGGGGATGGGGAAGTATTGGGATGGGAAGTCTTTAATGGGGTGGGTAACATTCACTGGGGAAGGAAGTACTTGGAAAAGTAATCAGAGGAATGGGAATTCTTTGGGATGAGATCTCTTTGGATTAAGAAAGGCTTCGTGTCGATGGGAAATATCTCGTATGGGAATCTGTTATCATGTGAAATTGTAAGGATGGGAAATGACCGTTAGGATGCAAAGCTGGTACTGGGACGGGAAATGCTTGGGACGGGGAAGTGTTGGTGTGAAACCGTCCTGGGCATGGCAAATGATGCGTGGGAGGGAAAGCCCGATGGGGATGGAAAAGTCTTGCGATGGGAAGCCTGCTTGGGTCCAAAAGCTGCAGTCCTCACCAAGATGGCGGCGAGGGGCTGGTCAGCCGTTGGGACGGAACGGCCGTTGCCCGCGTTCCCCAACCGACCGCCCCACTCTCCAGCCACCATGGCAGGTACAGCAGCCGGCTCCCGCTCCTCCCGGGGCTGCGGCCCTGCTGGCGAGCCCAGCGCCCCAGATCTCACCCCAGCGCCCTTTTTCCCAAAGAGGGTTTCCCCAGACGGCTTCCGCGGCTTCCGCAGACGCAAAACTCCCCCTTCGTCGTCCCAGCCGTGCCGCCAACGGTGGCTGCCTGGCTGCTGCCCTCCCTCCCCGGAGCGATGGCGCTGCCCTTGCAGCCCCCCCAGGTACCCACCCTCCCCTACGCGCTGCCCCAGGCCACCGTCTGGCACGTGGTGCCGGGGGTCCAGGGGCAGGTGCTGCAGCTCCCCGCCGGGGTGCAGCTGGCACCTGGGGGGCACCTCCCACCCGAGGGGCACCACCTGCAGCTTGGGCAGCTCCCCGCCGTGGGGCAGCTCCCTGCTGTGGGGCAGCTCCCCCACACCGCTCCTCCCTGGGCCCCCATCTACCAGTGGGGACAGCCCGTGGGGACGGGGACGGTGCTGCCCCAGGATCCCCTCTGGCTGGGGCCCGGGGCCGTGCTCCATGGGGAGCTCCTGCACCCCGCAGGCACCTGCCTGCTGCAGGCCCCTGCCCACCCCGGCCCCCCACCACTCCTCGTCCCGGGGCCTCCGCTGCGGGGGCAGGCGCTCCCCGCGCCCCGCACCCTGACCAGCAGCCGGGGGCAGCTGCCGAAGCCCTGCGACCACGCCGTGGGGCTCAGCGAGGACCAGGGGCCCCCGCTGCCCGGCCCCACTCCCCCCGAGCCTGCCCAGGCTCCAACGACCGCCAGCACCCAGACGGTGACGCCCAACGGTGAGTTTGGGGCTGGCACAGCCGGCTGCTGGGCGCCCCACACCCAGGAGCCATGGGAAAGCTGGCATCGCCCATCCTGGGGGATTTGCTTGCTTTTTCCTCAGCGGCGACAGTTGCAGAGGTGCCTGAGGAGCCCCTGGAGCTGCTTGAGCTGGGCCCCGATGCCTTCGCCGAGGCCTTTCCCCACCTGGCAGGGGACAGCCAGCAGCTGCAGCACCTGCAGGACCAGCTCCCGGCTGACCTGGACATCTCCGGCTTGGAGGAGCTGCTCAGCTGGCTCGATGCCGTGGAGCCCCAGGACGCCTTCCCCGGTGTCCCCAGCAGTCCTGTGCTCAGCCGCTTCCTTTCTGAGCTGCCCGACCTCTGCGAGGACATCGAGGAGCCGAGCACACAGGGACTGGCAGCCACCAGAGCGCTGGGTGAGGTACCCTCAACCCCTGGGGTGCACCCCGAGAAGGTGCAGGGTGGGCGGGCGGTGCAGCCCCCTGCTGTGCCGGCAGCGAGCTCCCCCCTCAAGCCTGCAGCCAGTCCCCAGCTCAGTGCCCTCAGGAGACCCCTGCCCAACCCTCCCTTCACTCTCCCCAAAAGGCCCCCCCACCCTGAATTCCTCACTGCCCTTAGCAGACCCCTGCCCAACCCTCCCTCGCGTCCCCTCAAGAGACCCCCCGACCCTGAATTCCTTAATTCCCTTAGGAGACCCCTGCCCAAGCCTCTCCTGAGTCCCCTCAAGAGCCCCCCCGACCCTGAATTTATTAGTGCCCTTAGGAGACCCCTGCCCAATCCCCCTCTGGGTCCCCTCAAGAGCCCCCCCGGCCCTGAATTTATTAGTGCCCTTAGGAGGCCCCTGCCCAATCCCCCTCTGAGTCCCCTCAAGAGCCCCCCGCCTGCCCCTGCGCCCACCGGCACCAAGTGGGGGGCCAAGCGCCCCGCGCCCACCAGCACCCCCAGCACAGCGCAGAGCTCCCAGCACAGGAGGCCGGCGACGGAGAAAACCCCCGGCAAGGAGAAGACGACGCTGCTGGGCCAGGGTGGCCAAGGCCCCAAGACGCTGTGCCAGGGGAAGACGGGTGGCCACAGCGCGGTGGCTGGCAGCAGCGGCCAAGCGGGCGGCGGCAGGCAGCAGCCGGCGAGCGACAGCACCAGGGCGCCCAGCAAGAGGGCCCGAAGCCCGGGGGCTGCTGGGGGGCAAGGAGCAGCGGCACCGCCTCCCCGGAGAGCGCTGCTGCTGCTGGAGCCCCCCCCCATTAAGCCCCGTGCCCGTGCCCGTGCCGTGCGGGCCCAGGACAGGCTCCGTCCCCAAGCCATCGGGGACAAGACGCTGCAGCGCCAGCACCCGGGGACAAAGACCCCCAGCGAGACTTTGCAGCCGCTGGGGGCCAGGGCGAAGGCGCTGGGGCCAGTGCGCCAGCCGCCCTGTGTGCAGCCGCAGCCCACCTCCAGCGGCCCCAGCAGCATGCCCAGGGCCCCGCCGACGGTGCCAGGCTCCAGCGCTGTGCCCGCTGCCCCCCGGCCCCCAGCTGGAGACAAGGCCCAGGCGGTGCCGGCACCACCAGGCAGCACGGCGCGAGCGTGGAGAGCTCCCCTGCAGCAGGCGCCCAGAGCGCCGTGCCTGCCAGCCGCGGGGGGCCAAGCGCAGCGGGAGCCTCTGCCCACGCAGCCGCGCACGCTGCAGCGTCCGGCGCAGCCCCGCGTGGACTACGTGCCCTGCGTGGGGCCCTGGGCGGGCGGCGACGCGGCGCCCACGCCGCTGGAGGAGCAGGAGGCGTCGGTGCCCATCACGCCGCAGCAGCGTCCCGAGCGGGAGCGCCTGAAGAAGCTGGCCCAGGAGGAGCGGCAGCGGGCGGCCCACCAGATGAAGATCGGCCCCGTGCAATTCTTCGTGCAGCGGCAGAAGGACCACGCCATAGCCAAGTATTACGGCTACCCGTGACCCTGCGCTCCTCGACGGCCCCCGCAGCACCCGGGCCCGCTCAGCATGCAGGCACAGAGACCTCTGCAGGCGCCTGCTCCAGCTTCAGCCACGCTCCTCAGCCCTTGCCCCTCTCGCTTGCCCTCTCCCTTCTCCAGTGCTGGAGCTAGGCAGTGTTTGCCACTGTCAGGGATGGGCAACTGGGGCAATGGGAAATGCGCGCGTCACGAATGAACGTTGCAATGGGAAGCTGTTGGGATGTTGGCAATAGCTGGGGTGGGAAAGGTTGGGCGTGGGAACTGCTTGTTGGGACACCAAATGGCTGAGATCCCAAACTTCTTTCTTCTTTCGGGTCATTTCTCTTCTTTAGTGCCTTCCTTATTAAATTCCTCTAGTGTAGGTGTTCACTCAGCAAGGCCTCTGCCTGCAGCTGTTCTGGCACTGGGATGCCGAGGGGCTTTCATGCAGCCCGCTCCCGCTGCCCATGCTCAGTCCGTGCATGGATGTGGGCATGGCCAGCACGGACGGGAGAAAATGGGTGGACGGCTGGGTGGATGGGAGGGTGATGGGAGTTGGGAATTCAGCCTTGGGATCAGACACGGGAGGTTGTTGGGATAGGAAATGACCAGTGGGATGGGAAGTCACGATGGGGATAGGAATTCATTAGAATAGGACAAATTGGTTTCATTTTTATTTATTATTTTATTAATTTTAATATTTATTTTATTTATTATATTTATTAATTTTATTTATTAAATTTACTTTATTGACTGTGTTGTACAGGATGGCATTTTTTTAGGTTCTCTTCCTTTTCTACCCTATTAAACTCTCTTTATCACAACGCACTGCTTTGTACTTCATTTTTCCTTCCGAGTCGTTCTGGATTCACTCAGGATGGGGGGGACATTAGTGAACGCCTGTGTGCTTCAGATCCAAGCTCACCTTTGCCCTCAACTCAAGATACATATTTGCATCTGTTGTCATGATACAAAATTAACAGCAACAAAATAAAAGTTAACTACTTCCGAGCACCAGCTGTACGTTTGCTGGGTCTGCTCTATGCATTTTGAAGACCATTCAATACTATTCAGCACCTTCAGGAGGAAATGTGTGGTTCTAGGGAAATGCATCTTGATCTGATGCAAACCTGCGACGCACCCTGCAGCCCCTCCAACCCCTGTGATTTTACCTGCAGCCCCTGCAACCCCTGTGATTTTACCTGCAGCCCCTCCAAGCCCTGTGATTTTACCAGCAGCCACTCCAAGCCTGTGACAGGCCCTACAGCTGGCTCCGGGGACTACCTCGTTGCCGTATCAGTCGCCAATACACACACAAGATGAAGGAATGGATGCAGAAGTCATCTCGTTTAGGCAGGGAAGAAAGTCCTCCGAAGAAGGGGAAGGAGCAAGAGGAAGGCGAGGCAGGCGACCCCAATGTAGGGCCATCCCAGGGAAGAGGAGGCTGTTATAAAATAGAAAAGAGAGAAAAAGCAGCAGTAAGCAGGTGATCCCCATCCCTGGGCGAGCTGCGAGACATGGGACAAGATTTCAGCTGTCATGCAGGCGAGCACATTGTCACCTGGCTGCTGCGATGCTGGGATAACAGCTCCGGGAGCCTGGAATCGGAGGGCAGGGAAGCCAAGCAGCTGGGATCCTTCTCTGGGGAAGGGGGCACTGAGAAAGCGATCGGAAACGGGGCACAAGCCTCTGGAGGCGGCGCCTGTCAGGCGTGAAGGAAAGGGATCCCTTCCAGGAAGATGCTGTGGGGTTGCTGAGGGTCGAAGAACAGCAGGTGTTGCCTGCACCCACCGTGCTGCAGCAGCGGCAAGGGAGAGACGTGGTGGTTTTCCTCAGCTGGGCAGCTGAGCTCCACCTCAACCGCTCTCTCCCTGCCCCTCCTCAAAGGGAAAGGGGAGAAAATAGGATGGAAAGGGCTCAAGGGCTGAGAGAAGGACAGGGAGATCACTCCACAATGATCGTCACGGGCAAAAGAGGCTCAGCAGAGCCTGTTCCAGTCCAGCCCGGGCCTGCTCCTGCGGGGGCTCTCCACAGGCCGCGGCCTCCTCCAGGCCACATCCACCTGCTCCACCGGGGGCTCCTCCACGGGCTGCAGCGTGGAGATCTGCTCCGTGTGGGACCCGTGGGCTGCAGGGGGACAGCCTGCTCCACCAGGGGCCTCTCCCCAGGCCGCAGGGGAACTGCTGCTGTGAGCCTGGAGCACCTCCTGCCTCCTGCTGCACTCACCTTGGGGGCTGCAGAGAGGTTTCTCACTCCTCCCTGACCCAGACGCTGCTGTGCAGCAGGTTTCTTTCCCTTTCTTAGATGGGCTCTCACACAGGCGCAAACATCATCCGTTTTGTCTCACTTCTGGGCAGCAGCGGGTCCCTCTGGAGCCTCCTGGAACCGGCCCTTATCTAACATGGGGCAGCTGCTGCATTCTCCTCACAGAGGACACCCCTGCAGCCCCCCGCTACCAGAACCTGTCCTCGTAAACCCAACACAAGACACCGACCGAGCCTCCCTGATTCCCAGCAGGTGGGTCAGGCTGGGAACCCAGGCCAGTGCCCGGCAGACCCTCCTGGGCCTTGAAAAGCAAGCTTTATGGGGACGTAGCACCCAGAAAGAACGGAGTCACACAACAGGATTCATTTCCAAAACCGTCTCATAGACACCTGGGCCAAAGTGCAGGGCCTTGAGCGGGTATATCACAATGACAGAGTTCATTTCCTTCCCAGTAGCTGGCACATGCCGTTTTTTGGGATTTCGGGGCTACAGTGAGCTGCTAAGAGGGATGTCTTAGCTCTTGCAGGGCAGTGCTTCCACTAAGGCCAGGACTTTTCTGCATCTTCTACTGCCCTGCAAGCGAGGATGCTTGGGGCACACAGGAAGCTGGGAGGGGACACAGCTGCAGGGATTCCATAAGACACAAGCAAATGCAGCCTTGGCTTGGTGACACTTTCTCTTGATTACTGCTCAACACAAATTACCTCGAGCAAGTCTACTGTGAGGACTAAAGGAAAGAGACGTATGGATGCTGCTAAGCTCTTCTAGCTTGTACCAGGTAGGAAAGATACCTCTGTAGCAGGCGTGAAGAGGATAGCACTAATTAATTAGATGAGAAGCGGAGGAAAGGCACTTAGAGGTAGTGAAAAGCAGTTAATGTGATGTTCCGGGGAAGCTTCAGTCTGCTTAAGGAGTAGCAAGAACAAGCCTAAAGTCATAGCCAAATACAAGAAAGAGAGGAGGACACGCAGCATGAGAAGCTCCCGAGAGAAAGGAGCTCTGTTTTGGGTAAAAATCAGTCCCTTTTTCTATCATGGAGACATCCAAGGGCGTAGGACACGTGCACTTCAGGGAACCAAGAGATGCTGTGCATTTCTCTCGTCCCCCTGACACAGCCACTAGGTGACGATGCTTCCAATTCTCTCTAAAGAAACCTTGCTTTCTCAGGCCCAGGTGTCCAGCTGCACACCAAGGACGTCCCTGGCTCCCAGGCACAGTTCCCAGGCCCAAGGCCGAGCTCCCCTCCGAACCCCCATTCCAGCAGACCTTGCTCCTGGCATTGTGGAGCAGCCATTTCATGTCAGCCTTTTCTCCTGGCAGTCAGCTTAGCGCCGTAACCTCTGCCATCGGGGCGCCCGAGAGCCGTGTGAGGTCAGCAGAGAGTCACTGTCAGCCTTTGACCTCACAAAGGTGGGTGGCCATAAGTGCCCTGAGCGTCCAGCTCGCATTGAGTACTGCTGGTGGCACTCGAGGCGTGGAGGTCTGCATGGTGCAATGGGAGACGCCGATGTCCTGCTGCTGGAACAAGAGGCGCTGATGTGCTGCTGGTGCAGGAGGAGACGTGAAGGTGCTGCTGCTTAGAGGTGCTGAGGAGCGGGCAGCCTCCGTGCCGGTGGCTGAGCATGCTACTCTTAATTAGTGCTCTACCCTTCCTATCTTTTTACTAAGGTGGGTAGAGAGAAATGCCCATATCTGTTTATTTCCTGGTAAGAAATGTAAGAGCCTTGTATCTGCATATTCACCAGATTCATCCCAGCGCCCTTGGTACTGGCGATCTGTGTTGATCTGTAATAAAGAGCAATCGGTAGCACACCAAGTCTCCGTGACCTTGCATCTAACAGAATCGTCCAAATCCCTGTTGTGATCTCTCTCTAGCTGTGGGCTGGCTAAGCTGTCTGTTGGATGGTGAAAATGGGAAATGATTGGGATGGGAAATGATGAGTGGGCCGAGAAATCATTGCTGGGATGGGAAGACTTCCTTGGGGTGGAAAGCCATTGGGCTAGGAACTCAAAGAGATGGGAAATCTTCCCTGGGTTTGAAATCATTGGGAAGCAAAAGCGTTGGGATGGGAAATCACTCCGGGGATGGGGAAGTATTGGGATGGGAAGTCTTTAATGGGGTGGGTAACATTCACTGGGGAAGGAAGTACTTGGAAAAGTAATCAGAGGAATGGGAATTCTTTGGGATGAGATCTCTTTGGATTAAGAAAGGCTTCGTGTCGATGGGAAATATCTCGTATGGGAATCTGTTATCATGTGAAATTGTAAGGATGGGAAATGATCGTTAGGATGCAAAGCTGGTACTGGGACGGGAAATGCTTGGGACGGGGAAGTGTTGGTGTGAAACCGTCCTGGGCATGGCAAATGATGCGTGGGAGGGAAAGCCCGATGGGGATGGAAAAGTCTTGCGATGGGAAGCCTGCTTGGGTCCAAAAGCTGCAGTCCTCACCAAGATGGCGGCGAGGGGCTGGTCAGCCGTTGGGACGGAACGGCCGTTGCCCGCGTTCCCCAACCGACCGCCCCACTCTCCAGCCACCATGGCAGGTACAGCAGCCGGCTCCCGCTCCTCCCGGGGCTGCGGCCCTGCTGGCGAGCCCAGCGCCCCGGATCTCACCCCAGCGCCCTTTTTCGCACAGAGGGTTTCCCCAGACGGCTTCCGCGGCTTCCGCAGACGCAAAACTCCCCCTTCGTCGTCCCAGCCGTGCCGCCAACGGTGGCTGCCTGGCTGCTGCCCTCCCTCCCCGGAGCGATGGCGCTGCCCTTGCAGCCCCCCCAGGTACCCACCCTCCCCTACGCGCTGCCCCAGGCCACCGTCTGGCACGTGGTGCCGGGGGTCCAGGGGCAGGTGCTGCAGCTCCCCGCCGGGGTGCAGCTGGCACCTGGGGGGCACCTCCCACCCGAGGGGCACCACCTGCAGCTTGGGCAGCTCCCCGCCGTGGGGCAGCTCCCTGCTGTGGGGCAGCTCCCCCACACCGCTCCTCCCTGGGCCCCCGTCTACCAGTGGGGACAGCCCGTGGGGACGGGGACGGTGCTGCCCCAGGATCCCCTCTGGCTGGGGCCCGGGGCCGTGCTCCATGGGGAGCTCCTGCACCCCGCAGGCACCTGCCTGCTGCAGGCCCCTGCCCACCCCGGCCCCCCACCACTCCTCGTCCCGGGGCCTCCGCTGCGGGGGCAGGCGCTCCCCGCGCCCCGCACCCTGACCAGCAGCCGGGGGCAGCTGCCGGAGCCCTGCGACCACGCCGTGGGGCTCAGCGTGGACCAGGGGCCCCCGCTGCCCGGCCCCACTCCCCCCGAGCCTGCCCAGGCTCCAACGACCGCCAGCACCCAGACGGTGACGCCCAACGGTGAGTTTGGGGCTGGCACAGCCGGCCGCTGGGCGCCCCACACCCAGGAGCCATGGGAAAGCTGGCATCGCCCATCCTGGGGGATTTGCTTGCTTTTTCCTCAGCGGCGACAGTTGCAGAGGTGCCTGAGGAGCCCCTGGAGCTGCTTGAGCTGGGCCCCGATGCCTTCGCCGAGGCCTTTCCCCACCTGGCAGGGGACAGCCAGCAGCTGCAGCACCTGCAGGACCAGCTCCCGGCCGACCTGGACATCTCCGGCTTGGAGGAGCTGCTCAGCTGGCTCGATGCTGTGGAGCCCCAGGACGCCTTCCCCGGTGTCCCCAGCAGTCCTGTGCTCAGCCGCTTCCTGTCTGAGCTGCCCGACCTCTGCGAGGACATCGAGGAGCCGAGCACACAGGGACTGGCAGCCACCAGAGCGCTGGGTGAGGTACCCTCAACCCCTGGGGTGCACCCCGAGAAGGTGCAGGGTGGGCGGGCGGTGCAGCCCCCTGCTGTGCCGGCAGCGAGCTCCCCCCTCAAGCCTGCAGCCAGTCCCCAGCTCAGTGCCCTCAGGAGACCCCTGCCCAACCCTCCCTTCACTCTCCCCAAAAGGCCCCCCCACCCTGAATTCCTCACTGCCCTTAGCAGACCCCTGCCCAACCCTCCCTCGCGTCCCCTCAAGAGACCCCCCGACCCTCAATTCCTTAATTCCCTTAGGAGACCCCTGCCCAAGCCTCGCCTGAGTCCCCTCAAGAGCCCCCCCGACCCTGAATTTATTAGTGCCCTTAGGAGACCCCTGCCCAATCCCCCTCTGGGTCCCCTCAAGAGCCCCCCCGGCCCTGAATTTATTAGTGCCCTTAGGAGGCCCCTGCCCAATCCCCCTCTGAGTCCCCTCAAGAGCCCCCCGCCTGCCCCTGCGCCCACCGGCACCAAGTGGGGGGCCAAGCGCCCCGCGCCCACCAGCACCCCCAGCACAGCGCAGAGCTCCCAGCACAGGAGGCCGGCGACGGAGAAAACCCCCGGCAAGGAGAAGACGACGCTGCTGGGCCAGGGTGGCCAAGGCCCCAAGACGCTGTGCCAGGGGAAGACGGGTGGCCACAGCGCGGTGGCTGGCAGCAGCGGCCAAGTGGGCGGCGGCAGGCAGCAGCCGGCGAGCGACAGCACCAGGGCGCCCAGCAAGAGGGCCCGAAGCCCGGGGGCTGCTGGGGGGCAAGGAGCAGCGGCACCGCCTCCCCGGAGAGCGCTGCTGCTGCTGGAGCCCCCCCCCATTAAGCCCCGTGCCCGCGCCCGTGCCGTGCGGGCCCAGGACAGGCTCCGTCCCCAAGCCATCGGGGACAAGACGCTGCAGCGCCAGCACCCGGGGACAAAGACCCCCAGCGAGACTTTGCAGCCGCTGGGGGCCAGGGCGAAGGCGCTGGGGCCAGTGCGCCAGCCGCCCTGTGTGCAGCCGCAGCCCACCTCCAGCGGCCCCAGCAGCATGCCCAGGGCCCCGCCGACGGTGCCAGGCTCCAGCGCTGTGCCCGCTGCCCCCCGGCCCCCAGCTGGAGACAAGGCCCAGGCGGTGCCGGCACCACCAGGCAGCACGGCGCGAGCGTGGAGAGCTCCCCTGCAGCAGGCGCCCAGAGCGCCGTGCCTGCCAGCCGCGGGGGGCCAAGCGCAGCGGGAGCCTCTGCCCACGCAGCCGCGCACGCTGCAGCGTCCGGCGCAGCCCCGCGTGGACTACGTGCCCTGCGTGGGGCCCTGGGCGGGCGGCGACGCGGCGCCCACGCCGCTGGAGGAGCAGGAGGCGTCGGTGCCCATCACGCCGCAGCAGCGTCCCGAGCGGGAGCGCCTGAAGAAGCTGGCCCAGGAGGAGCGGCAGCGGGCGGCCCACCAGATGAAGATCGGCCCCGTGCAATTCTTCGTGCAGCGGCAGAAGGACCACGCCATAGCCAAGTATTACGGCTACCCGTGACCCTGCGCTCCTCGACGGCCCCCGCAGCACCCGGGCCCGCTCAGCATGCAGGCACAGAGACCTCTGCAGGCGCCTGCTCCAGCTTCAGCCACGCTCCTCAGCCCTTGCCCCTCTCGCTTGCCCTCTCCCTTCTCCAGTGCTGCAGCTAGGCAGTGTTTGCCACTGTCAGGGATGGGCAACTGGGTCAATGGGAAATGCGCGCGTCACGAATGAACGTTGCAATGGGAAGCTGTTGGGATGTTGGCAATAGCTGGGGTGGGAAAGGTTGGGCGTGGGAACTGCTTGTTGGGACACCAAATGGCTGAGATCCCAAACTTCTTTCTTCTTTCGGGTCATTTCTCTTCTTTAGTGCCTTCCTTATTAAATTCCTCTAGTGTAGGTGTTCACTCAGCAAGGCCTCTGCCTGCAGCTGTTCTGGCACTGGGATGCCGAGGGGATTTCATGCAGCCCGCTCCCGCTGCCCATGCTCAGTCCGTGCATGGATGTGGGCATGGCCAGCACGGACGGGAGAAAATGGGTGGACGGCTGGGTGGATGGGAGGGTGATGGGAGTTGGGAATTCAGCCTTGGGATCAGACACGGGAGGTTGTTGGGATAGGAAATGACCAGTGGGATGGGAAGTCACGATGGGGATAGGAATTCATTAGAATAGGACAAATTGGTTTCATTTTTATTTATTATTTTATTAATTTTAATATTTATTTTATTTATTATATTTATTAATTTTATTTATTAAATTTACTTTATTGACTGTGTTGTACAGGATGGCATTTTTTTAGGTTCTCTTCCTTTTCTACCCTATTAAACTCTCTTTATCACAACGCACTGCTTTGTACTTCATTTTTCCTTCCGAGTCGTTCTGGATTCACTCAGGATGGGGGGGACATTAGTGAACGCCTGTGTGCTTCAGATCCAAGCTCACCTTTGCCCTCAACTCAAGATACATATTTGCATCTGTTGTCATGATACAAAATTAACAGCAACAAAATAAAAGTTAACTACTTCCGAGCACCAGCTGTACGTTTGCTGGGTCTGCTCTATGCATTTTGAAGACCATTCAATACTATTCAGCACCTTCAGGAGGAAATGTGTGGTTCTAGGGAAATGCATCTTGATCTGATGCAAACCTGCGACGCACCCTGCAGCCCCTCCAACCCCTGTGATTTTACCTGCAGCCCCTGCAACCCCTGTGATTTTACCTGCAGCCCCTCCAAGCCCTGTGATTTTACCAGCAGCCACTCCAACCCTGTGACAGGCCCTACAGCTGGCTCCGGGGACTACCCCGTTGCCGTATCAGTCGCCAATACACACACAAGATGAAGGAATGGATGCAGAAGTCATCTCGTTTAGGCAGGGAAGAAAGTCCTCCGAAGAAGGGGAAGGAGCAAGAGGAAGGCGAGGCAGGCGACCCCAATGTAGGGCCATCCCAGGGAAGAGGAGGCTGTTATAAAATAGAAAAGAGAGAAAAGCAGCAGTAAGCAGGTGATCCCCATCCCTGGGCGAGCTGCGAGTCATGGGACAAGATTTCAGCTGTCATGCAGGCGAGCACATTGTCACCTGGCTGCTGCGATGCTGGGATAACAGCTCCGGGAGCCTGGAATCGGAGGGCAGGGAAGCCAAGCAGCTGGGATCCTTCTCTGGGGAAGGGGGCACTGAGAAAGCGATCGGAAACGGGGCACAAGCCTCTGGAGGCGGCGCCTGTCAGGCGTGAAGGAAAGGGATCCCTTCCAGGAAGATGCTGTGGGGTTGCTGAGGGTCGAAGAACAGCAGGTGTTGCCTGCACCCACCGTGCTGCAGCAGCGGCAAGGGAGAGACGTGGTGGTTTTCCTCAGCTGGGCAGCTGAGCTCCACCTCAACCGCTCTCTCCCTGCCCCTCCTCAAAGGGAAAGGGGAGAAAATAGGATGGAAAGGGCTCAAGGGCTGAGAGAAGGACAGGGAGATCACTCCACAATGATCGTCACGGGCAAAAGAGGCTCAGCAGAGCCTGTTCCAGTCCAGCCCGGGCCTGCTCCTGCGGGGGCTCTCCACAGGCCGCGGCCTCCTCCAGGCCACATCCACCTGCTCCACCGGGGGCTCCTCCACGGGCTGCAGCGTGGAGATCTGCTCCGTGTGGGACCCGTGGGCTGCAGGGGGACAGCCTGCTCCACCAGGGGCCTCTCCCCAGGCCGCAGGGGAACTGCTGCTGTGAGCCTGGAGCACCTCCTGCCTCCTGCTGCACTCACCTTGGGGGCTGCAGAGAGGTTTCTCACTCCTCCCTGACCCAGACGCTGCTGTGCAGCAGGTTTCTTTCCCTTTCTTAGATGGGCTCTCACACAGGCGCAAACATCATCCGTTTTGTCTCACTTCTGGGCAGCAGCGGGTCCCTCTGGAGCCTCCTGGAACCGGCCCTTATCTAACATGGGGCAGCTGCTGCATTCTCCTCACAGAGGACACCCCTGCAGCCCCCCGCTACCAGAACCTGTCCTCGTAAACCCAACACAAGACACCGACCGAGCCTCCCTGATTCCCAGCAGGTGGGTCAGGCTGGGAACCCAGGCCAGTGCCCGGCAGACCCTCCTGGGCCTTGAAAAGCAAGCTTTATGGGGATGTAGCACCCAGAAAGAACGGAGTCACACAACAGGATTCATTTCCAAAACCGTCTCATAGACACCTGGGCCAAAGTGCAGGGCCTTGAGCGGGTATATCACAATGACAGAGTTCATTTCCTTCCCAGTAGCTGGCACATGCCGTTTTTTGGGATTTCGGGGCTACAGTGAGCTGCTAAGAGGGATGTCTTAGCTCTTGCAGGGCAGTGCTTCCACTAAGGCCAGGACTTTTCTGCATCTTCTACTGCCCTGCAAGCGAGGATGCTTGGGGCACACAGGAAGCTGGGAGGGGACACAGCTGCAGGGATTCCATAAGACACAAGCAAATGCAGCCTTGGCTTGGTGACACTTTCTCTTGATTACTGCTCAACACAAATTACCTCGAGCAAGTCTACTGTGAGGACTAAAGGAAAGAGACGTATGGATGCTGCTAAGCTCTTCTAGCTTGTACCAGGTAGGAAAGATACCTCTGTAGCAGGCGTGAAGAGGATAGCACTAATTAATTAGATGAGAAGCGGAGGAAAGGCACTTAGAGGTAGTGAAAAGCAGTTAATGTGATGTTCCGGGGAAGCTTCAGTCTGCTTAAGGAGTAGCAAGAACAAGCCTAAAGTCATAGCCAAATACAAGAAAGAGAGGAGGACACGCAGCATGAGAAGCTCCCGAGAGAAAGGAGCTCTGTTTTGGGTAAAAATCAGTCCCTTTTTCTATCATGGAGACATCCAAGGGCGTAGGACACGTGCACTTCAGGGAACCAAGAGATGCTGTGCATTTCTCTCGTCCCCCTGACACAGCCACTAGGTGACGATGCTTCCAATTCTCTCTAAAGAAACCTTGCTTTCTCAGGCCCAGGTGTCCAGCTGCACACCAAGGACGTCCCTGGCTCCCAGGCACAGTTCCCAGGCCCAAGGCCGAGCTCCCCTCCGAACCCCCATTCCAGCAGACCTTGCTCCTGGCATTGTGGAGCAGCCATTTCATGTCAGCCTTTTCTCCTGGCAGTCAGCTTAGCGCCGTAACCTCTGCCATCGGGGCGCCCGAGAGCCGTGTGAGGTCAGCAGAGAGTCACTGTCAGCCTTTGACCTCACAAAGGTGGGTGGCCATAAGTGCCCTGAGCGTCCAGCTCGCATTGAGTACTGCTGGTGGCACTCGAGGCGTGGAGGTCTGCATGGTGCAATGGGAGACGCCGATGTCCTGCTGCTGGAACAAGAGGCGCTGATGTGCTGCTGGTGCAGGAGGAGACGTGAAGGTGCTGCTGCTTAGAGGTGCTGAGGAGCGGGCAGCCTCCGTGCCGGTGGCTGAGCATGCTACTCTTAATTAGTGCTCTACCCTTCCTATCTTTTTACTAAGGTGGGTAGAGAGAAATGCCCATATCTGTTTATTTCCTGGTAAGAAATGTAAGAGCCTTGTATCTGCATATTCACCAGATTCATCCCAGCGCCCTTGGTACTGGCGATCTGTGTTGATCTGTAATAAAGAGCAATCGGTAGCACACCAAGTCTCCGTGACCTTGCATCTAACAGAATCGTCCAAATCCCTGTTGTGATCTCTCTCTAGCTGTGGGCTGGCTAAGCTGTCTGTTGGATGGTGAAAATGGGAAATGATTGGGATGGGAAATGATGAGTGGGCCGAGAAATCATTGCTGGGATGGGAAGACTTCCTTGGGGTGGAAAGCCATTGGGCTAGGAACTCAAAGAGATGGGAAATCTTCCCTGGGTTTGAAATCATTGGGAAGCAAAAGCGTTGGGATGGGAAATCACTCCGGGGATGGGGAAGTATTGGGATGGGAAGTCTTTAATGGGGTGGGTAACATTCACTGGGGAAGGAAGTACTTGGAAAAGTAATCAGAGGAATGGGAATTCTTTGGGATGAGATCTCTTTGGATTAAGAAAGGCTTCGTGTCGATGGGAAATATCTCGTATGGGAATCTGTTATCATGTGAAATTGTAAGGATGGGAAATGATCGTTAGGATGCAAAGCTGGTACTGGGACGGGAAATGCTTGGGACGGGGAAGTGTTGGTGTGAAACCGTCCTGGGCATGGCAAATGATGCGTGGGAGGGAAAGCCCGATGGGGATGGAAAAGTCTTGCGATGGGAAGCCTGCTTGGGTCCAAAAGCTGCAGTCCTCACCAAGATGGCGGCGAGGGGCTGGTCAGCCGTTGGGACGGAACGGCCGTTGCCCGCGTTCCCCAACCGACCGCCCCACTCTCCAGCCACCATGGCAGGTACAGCAGCCGGCTCCCGCTCCTCCCGGGGCTGCGGCCCTGCTGGCGAGCCCAGCGCCCCGGATCTCACCCCAGCGCCCTTTTTCGCACAGAGGGTTTCCCCAGACGGCTTCCGCGGCTTCCGCAGACGCAAAACTCCCCCTTCGTCGTCCCAGCCGTGCCGCCAACGGTGGCTGCCTGGCTGCTGCCCTCCCTCCCCGGAGCGATGGCGCTGCCCTTGCAGCCCCCCCAGGTACCCACCCTCCCCTACGCGCTGCCCCAGGCCACCGTCTGGCACGTGGTGCCGGGGGTCCAGGGGCAGGTGCTGCAGCTCCCCGCCGGGGTGCAGCTGGCACCTGGGGGGCACCTCCCACCCGAGGGGCACCACCTGCAGCTTGGGCAGCTCCCCGCCGTGGGGCAGCTCCCTGCTGTGGGGCAGCTCCCCCACACCGCTCCTCCCTGGGCCCCCGTCTACCAGTGGGGACAGCCCGTGGGGACGGGGACGGTGCTGCCCCAGGATCCCCTCTGGCTGGGGCCCGGGGCCGTGCTCCATGGGGAGCTCCTGCACCCCGCAGGCACCTGCCTGCTGCAGGCCCCTGCCCACCCCGGCCCCCCACCACTCCTCGTCCCGGGGCCTCCGCTGCGGGGGCAGGCGCTCCCCGCGCCCCGCACCCTGACCAGCAGCCGGGGGCAGCTGCCGGAGCCCTGCGACCACGCCGTGGGGCTCAGCGTGGACCAGGGGCCCCCGCTGCCCGGCCCCACTCCCCCCGAGCCTGCCCAGGCTCCAACGACCGCCAGCACCCAGACGGTGACGCCCAACGGTGAGTTTGGGGCTGGCACAGCCGGCCGCTGGGCGCCCCACACCCAGGAGCCATGGGAAAGCTGGCATCGCCCATCCTGGGGGATTTGCTTGCTTTTTCCTCAGCGGCGACAGTTGCAGAGGTGCCTGAGGAGCCCCTGGAGCTGCTTGAGCTGGGCCCCGATGCCTTCGCCGAGGCCTTTCCCCACCTGGCAGGGGACAGCCAGCAGCTGCAGCACCTGCAGGACCAGCTCCCGGCCGACCTGGACATCTCCGGCTTGGAGGAGCTGCTCAGCTGGCTCGATGCTGTGGAGCCCCAGGACGCCTTCCCCGGTGTCCCCAGCAGTCCTGTGCTCAGCCGCTTCCTGTCTGAGCTGCCCGACCTCTGCGAGGACATCGAGGAGCCGAGCACACAGGGACTGGCAGCCACCAGAGCGCTGGGTGAGGTACCCTCAACCCCTGGGGTGCACCCCGAGAAGGTGCAGGGTGGGCGGGCGGTGCAGCCCCCTGCTGTGCCGGCAGCGAGCTCCCCCCTCAAGCCTGCAGCCAGTCCCCAGCTCAGTGCCCTCAGGAGACCCCTGCCCAACCCTCCCTTCACTCTCCCCAAAAGGCCCCCCCACCCTGAATTCCTCACTGCCCTTAGCAGACCCCTGCCCAACCCTCCCTCGCGTCCCCTCAAGAGACCCCCCGACCCTCAATTCCTTAATTCCCTTAGGAGACCCCTGCCCAAGCCTCGCCTGAGTCCCCTCAAGAGCCCCCCCGACCCTGAATTTATTAGTGCCCTTAGGAGACCCCTGCCCAATCCCCCTCTGGGTCCCCTCAAGAGCCCCCCCGGCCCTGAATTTATTAGTGCCCTTAGGAGGCCCCTGCCCAATCCCCCTCTGAGTCCCCTCAAGAGCCCCCCGCCTGCCCCTGCGCCCACCGGCACCAAGTGGGGGGCCAAGCGCCCCGCGCCCACCAGCACCCCCAGCACAGCGCAGAGCTCCCAGCACAGGAGGCCGGCGACGGAGAAAACCCCCGGCAAGGAGAAGACGACGCTGCTGGGCCAGGGTGGCCAAGGCCCCAAGACGCTGTGCCAGGGGAAGACGGGTGGCCACAGCGCGGTGGCTGGCAGCAGCGGCCAAGTGGGCGGCGGCAGGCAGCAGCCGGCGAGCGACAGCACCAGGGCGCCCAGCAAGAGGGCCCGAAGCCCGGGGGCTGCTGGGGGGCAAGGAGCAGCGGCACCGCCTCCCCGGAGAGCGCTGCTGCTGCTGGAGCCCCCCCCCATTAAGCCCCGTGCCCGCGCCCGTGCCGTGCGGGCCCAGGACAGGCTCCGTCCCCAAGCCATCGGGGACAAGACGCTGCAGCGCCAGCACCCGGGGACAAAGACCCCCAGCGAGACTTTGCAGCCGCTGGGGGCCAGGGCGAAGGCGCTGGGGCCAGTGCGCCAGCCGCCCTGTGTGCAGCCGCAGCCCACCTCCAGCGGCCCCAGCAGCATGCCCAGGGCCCCGCCGACGGTGCCAGGCTCCAGCGCTGTGCCCGCTGCCCCCCGGCCCCCAGCTGGAGACAAGGCCCAGGCGGTGCCGGCACCACCAGGCAGCACGGCGCGAGCGTGGAGAGCTCCCCTGCAGCAGGCGCCCAGAGCGCCGTGCCTGCCAGCCGCGGGGGGCCAAGCGCAGCGGGAGCCTCTGCCCACGCAGCCGCGCACGCTGCAGCGTCCGGCGCAGCCCCGCGTGGACTACGTGCCCTGCGTGGGGCCCTGGGCGGGCGGCGACGCGGCGCCCACGCCGCTGGAGGAGCAGGAGGCGTCGGTGCCCATCACGCCGCAGCAGCGTCCCGAGCGGGAGCGCCTGAAGAAGCTGGCCCAGGAGGAGCGGCAGCGGGCGGCCCACCAGATGAAGATCGGCCCCGTGCAATTCTTCGTGCAGCGGCAGAAGGACCACGCCATAGCCAAGTATTACGGCTACCCGTGACCCTGCGCTCCTCGACGGCCCCCGCAGCACCCGGGCCCGCTCAGCATGCAGGCACAGAGACCTCTGCAGGCGCCTGCTCCAGCTTCAGCCACGCTCCTCAGCCCTTGCCCCTCTCGCTTGCCCTCTCCCTTCTCCAGTGCTGCAGCTAGGCAGTGTTTGCCACTGTCAGGGATGGGCAACTGGGTCAATGGGAAATGCGCGCGTCACGAATGAACGTTGCAATGGGAAGCTGTTGGGATGTTGGCAATAGCTGGGGTGGGAAAGGTTGGGCGTGGGAACTGCTTGTTGGGACACCAAATGGCTGAGATCCCAAACTTCTTTCTTCTTTCGGGTCATTTCTCTTCTTTAGTGCCTTCCTTATTAAATTCCTCTAGTGTAGGTGTTCACTCAGCAAGGCCTCTGCCTGCAGCTGTTCTGGCACTGGGATGCCGAGGGGATTTCATGCAGCCCGCTCCCGCTGCCCATGCTCAGTCCGTGCATGGATGTGGGCATGGCCAGCACGGACGGGAGAAAATGGGTGGACGGCTGGGTGGATGGGAGGGTGATGGGAGTTGGGAATTCAGCCTTGGGATCAGACACGGGAGGTTGTTGGGATAGGAAATGACCAGTGGGATGGGAAGTCACGATGGGGATAGGAATTCATTAGAATAGGACAAATTGGTTTCATTTTTATTTATTATTTTATTAATTTTAATATTTATTTTATTTATTATATTTATTAATTTTATTTATTAAATTTACTTTATTGACTGTGTTGTACAGGATGGCATTTTTTTAGGTTCTCTTCCTTTTCTACCCTATTAAACTCTCTTTATCACAACGCACTGCTTTGTACTTCATTTTTCCTTCCGAGTCGTTCTGGATTCACTCAGGATGGGGGGGACATTAGTGAACGCCTGTGTGCTTCAGATCCAAGCTCACCTTTGCCCTCAACTCAAGATACATATTTGCATCTGTTGTCATGATACAAAATTAACAGCAACAAAATAAAAGTTAACTACTTCCGAGCACCAGCTGTACGTTTGCTGGGTCTGCTCTATGCATTTTGAAGACCATTCAATACTATTCAGCACCTTCAGGAGGAAATGTGTGGTTCTAGGGAAATGCATCTTGATCTGATGCAAACCTGCGACGCACCCTGCAGCCCCTCCAACCCCTGTGATTTTACCTGCAGCCCCTGCAACCCCTGTGATTTTACCTGCAGCCCCTCCAAGCCCTGTGATTTTACCAGCAGCCACTCCAACCCTGTGACAGGCCCTACAGCTGGCTCCGGGGACTACCCCGTTGCCGTATCAGTCGCCAATACACACACAAGATGAAGGAATGGATGCAGAAGTCATCTCGTTTAGGCAGGGAAGAAAGTCCTCCGAAGAAGGGGAAGGAGCAAGAGGAAGGCGAGGCAGGCGACCCCAATGTAGGGCCATCCCAGGGAAGAGGAGGCTGTTATAAAATAGAAAAGAGAGAAAAGCAGCAGTAAGCAGGTGATCCCCATCCCTGGGCGAGCTGCGAGTCATGGGACAAGATTTCAGCTGTCATGCAGGCGAGCACATTGTCACCTGGCTGCTGCGATGCTGGGATAACAGCTCCGGGAGCCTGGAATCGGAGGGCAGGGAAGCCAAGCAGCTGGGATCCTTCTCTGGGGAAGGGGGCACTGAGAAAGCGATCGGAAACGGGGCACAAGCCTCTGGAGGCGGCGCCTGTCAGGCGTGAAGGAAAGGGATCCCTTCCAGGAAGATGCTGTGGGGTTGCTGAGGGTCGAAGAACAGCAGGTGTTGCCTGCACCCACCGTGCTGCAGCAGCGGCAAGGGAGAGACGTGGTGGTTTTCCTCAGCTGGGCAGCTGAGCTCCACCTCAACCGCTCTCTCCCTGCCCCTCCTCAAAGGGAAAGGGGAGAAAATAGGATGGAAAGGGCTCAAGGGCTGAGAGAAGGACAGGGAGATCACTCCACAATGATCGTCACGGGCAAAAGAGGCTCAGCAGAGCCTGTTCCAGTCCAGCCCGGGCCTGCTCCTGCGGGGGCTCTCCACAGGCCGCGGCCTCCTCCAGGCCACATCCACCTGCTCCACCGGGGGCTCCTCCACGGGCTGCAGCGTGGAGATCTGCTCCGTGTGGGACCCGTGGGCTGCAGGGGGACAGCCTGCTCCACCAGGGGCCTCTCCCCAGGCCGCAGGGGAACTGCTGCTGTGAGCCTGGAGCACCTCCTGCCTCCTGCTGCACTCACCTTGGGGGCTGCAGAGAGGTTTCTCACTCCTCCCTGACCCAGACGCTGCTGTGCAGCAGGTTTCTTTCCCTTTCTTAGATGGGCTCTCACACAGGCGCAAACATCATCCGTTTTGTCTCACTTCTGGGCAGCAGCGGGTCCCTCTGGAGCCTCCTGGAACCGGCCCTTATCTAACATGGGGCAGCTGCTGCATTCTCCTCACAGAGGACACCCCTGCAGCCCCCCGCTACCAGAACCTGTCCTCGTAAACCCAACACAAGACACCGACCGAGCCTCCCTGATTCCCAGCAGGTGGGTCAGGCTGGGAACCCAGGCCAGTGCCCGGCAGACCCTCCTGGGCCTTGAAAAGCAAGCTTTATGGGGATGTAGCACCCAGAAAGAACGGAGTCACACAACAGGATTCATTTCCAAAACCGTCTCATAGACACCTGGGCCAAAGTGCAGGGCCTTGAGCGGGTATATCACAATGGCAGAGTTCATTTCCTTCCCAGTAGCTGGCACATGCCGTTTTTTGGGATTTCGGGGCTACAGTGAGCTGCTAAGAGGGATGTCTTAGCTCTTGCAGGGCAGTGCTTCCACTAAGGCCAGGACTTTTCTGCATCTTCTACTGCCCTGCAAGCGAGGATGCTTGGGGCACACAGGAAGCTGGGAGGGGACACAGCTGCAGGGATTCCATAAGACACAAGCAAATGCAGCCTTGGCTTGGTGACACTTTCTCTTGATTACTGCTCAACACAAATTACCTCGAGCAAGTCTACTGTGAGGACTAAAGGAAAGAGACGTATGGATGCTGCTAAGCTCTTCTAGCTTGTACCAGGTAGGAAAGATACCTCTGTAGCAGGCGTGAAGAGGATAGCACTAATTAATTAGATGAGAAGCGGAGGAAAGGCACTTAGAGGTAGTGAAAAGCAGTTAATGTGATGTTCCGGGGAAGCTTCAGTCTGCTTAAGGAGTAGCAAGAACAAGCCTAAAGTCATAGCCAAATACAAGAAAGAGAGGAGGACACGCAGCATGAGAAGCTCCCGAGAGAAAGGAGCTCTGTTTTGGGTAAAAATCAGTCCCTTTTTCTATCATGGAGACATCCAAGGGCGTAGGACACGTGCACTTCAGGGAACCAAGAGATGCTGTGCATTTCTCTCGTCCCCCTGACACAGCCACTAGGTGACGATGCTTCCAATTCTCTCTAAAGAAACCTTGCTTTCTCAGGCCCAGGTGTCCAGCTGCACACCAAGGACGTCCCTGGCTCCCAGGCACAGTTCCCAGGCCCAAGGCCGAGCTCCCCTCCGAACCCCCATTCCAGCAGACCTTGCTCCTGGCATTGTGGAGCAGCCATTTCATGTCAGCCTTTTCTCCTGGCAGTCAGCTTAGCGCCGTAACCTCTGCCATCGGGGCGCCCGAGAGCCGTGTGAGGTCAGCAGAGAGTCACTGTCAGCCTTTGACCTCACAAAGGTGGGTGGCCATAAGTGCCCTGAGCGTCCAGCTCGCATTGAGTACTGCTGGTGGCACTCGAGGCGTGGAGGTCTGCATGGTGCAATGGGAGACGCCGATGTCCTGCTGCTGGAACAAGAGGCGCTGATGTGCTGCTGGTGCAGGAGGAGACGTGAAGGTGCTGCTGCTTAGAGGTGCTGAGGAGCGGGCAGCCTCCGTGCCGGTGGCTGAGCATGCTACTCTTAATTAGTGCTCTACCCTTCCTATCTTTTTACTAAGGTGGGTAGAGAGAAATGCCCATATCTGTTTATTTCCTGGTAAGAAATGTAAGAGCCTTGTATCTGCATATTCACCAGATTCATCCCAGCGCCCTTGGTACTGGCGATCTGTGTTGATCTGTAATAAAGAGCAATCGGTAGCACACCAAGTCTCCGTGACCTTGCATCTAACAGAATCGTCCAAATCCCTGTTGTGATCTCTCTCTAGCTGTGGGCTGGCTAAGCTGTCTGTTGGATGGTGAAAATGGGAAATGATTGGGATGGGAAATGATGAGTGGGCCGAGAAATCATTGCTGGGATGGGAAGACTTCCTTGGGGTGGAAAGCCATTGGGCTAGGAACTCAAAGAGATGGGAAATCTTCCCTGGGTTTGAAATCATTGGGAAGCAAAAGCGTTGGGATGGGAAATCACTCCGGGGATGGGGAAGTATTGGGATGGGAAGTCTTTAATGGGGTGGGTAACATTCACTGGGGAAGGAAGTACTTGGAAAAGTAATCAGAGGAATGGGAATTCTTTGGGATGAGATCTCTTTGGATTAAGAAAGGCTTCGTGTCGATGGGAAATATCTCGTATGGGAATCTGTTATCATGTGAAATTGTAAGGATGGGAAATGACCGTTAGGATGCAAAGCTGGTACTGGGACGGGAAATGCTTGGGACGGGGAAGTGTTGGTGTGAAACCGTCCTGGGCATGGCAAATGATGCGTGGGAGGGAAAGCCCGATGGGGATGGAAAAGTCTTGCGATGGGAAGCCTGCTTGGGTCCAAAAGCTGCAGTCCTCACCAAGATGGCGGCGAGGGGCTGGTCAGCCGTTGGGACAGAACGGCCGTTGCCCGCGTTCCCCAACCGACCGCCCCACTCTCCAGCCACCATGGCAGGTACAGCAGCCGGCTCCCGCTCCTCCCGGGGCTGCGGCCCTGCTGGCGAGCCCAGCGCCCCAGATCTCACCCCAGCGCCCTTTTTCCCACAGAGGGTTTCCCCAGACGGCTTCCGCGGCTTCCGCAGACGCAAAACTCCCCCTTCGTCGTCCCAGCCGTGCCGCCAACGGTGGCTGCCTGGCTGCTGCCCTCCCTCCCCGGAGCGATGGCGCTGCCCTTGCAGCCCCCCCAGGTACCCACCCTCCCCTACGCGCTGCCCCAGGCCACCGTCTGGCACGTGGTGCCAGGGGTCCAGGGGCAGGTGCTGCAGCTCCCCGCCGGGGTGCAGCTGGCACCTGGGGGGCACCTCCCACCCGAGGGGCACCACCTGCAGCTTGGGCAGCTCCCCGCCGTGGGGCAGCTCCCTGCTGTGGGGCAGCTCCCCCACACCGCTCCTCCCTGGGCCCCCGTCTACCAGTGGGGACAGCCCGTGGGGACGGGGACGGTGCTGCCCCAGGATCCCCTCTGGCTGGGGCCCGGGGCCGTGCTCCATGGGGAGCTCCTGCACCCCGCAGGCACCTGCCTGCTGCAGGCCCCTGCCCACCCCGGCCCCCCACCACTCCTCGTCCCGGGGCCTCCGCTGCGGGGGCAGGCGCTCCCCGCGCCCCGCACCCTGACCAGCAGCCGGGGGCAGCTGCCGGAGCCCTGCGACCACGCCGTGGGGCTCAGCGAGGACCAGGGGCCCCCGCTGCCCGGCCCCACTCCCCCCGAGCCTGCCCAGGCTCCAACGACCGCCAGCACCCAGACGGTGACGCCCAACGGTGAGTTTGGGGCTGGCACAGCCGGCCGCTGGGCGCCCCACACCCAGGAGCCATGGGAAAGCTGGCATCGCCCATCCTGGGGGATTTGCTTGCTTTTTCCTCAGCGGCGACAGTTGCAGAGGTGCCTGAGGAGCCCCTGGAGCTGCTTGAGCTGGGCCCCGATGCCTTCGCCGAGGCCTTTCCCCACCTGGCAGGGGACAGCCAGCAGCTGCAGCACCTGCAGGACCAGCTCCCGGCCGACCTGGACATCTCCGGCTTGGAGGAGCTGCTCAGCTGGCTCGATGCCGTGGAGCCCCAGGACGCCTTCCCCGGTGTCCCCAGCAGTCCTGTGCTCAGCCGCTTCCTGTCTGAGCTGCCCGACCTCTGCGAGGACATCGAGGAGCCGAGCACACAGGGACTGGCAGCCACCAGAGCGCTGGGTGAGGTACCCTCAACCCCTGGGGTGCACCCCGAGAAGGTGCAGGGTGGGCGGGCGGTGCAGCCCCCTGCTGTGCCGGCAGCGAGCTCCCCCCTCAAGCCTGCAGCCAGTCCCCAGCTCAGTGCCCTCAGGAGACCCCTGCCCAACCCTCCCTTCACTCTCCCCAAAAGGCCCCCCCACCCTGAATTCCTCACTGCCCTTAGCAGACCCCTGCCCAACCCTCCCTCGCGTCCCCTCAAGAGACCCCCCGACCCTCAATTCCTTAATTCCCTTAGGAGACCCCTGCCCAAGCCTCGCCTGAGTCCCCTCAAGAGCCCCCCCGACCCTGAATTTATTAGTGCCCTTAGGAGACCCCTGCCCAATCCCCCTCTGGGTCCCCTCAAGAGCCCCCCCGGCCCTGAATTTATTAGTGCCCTTAGGAGGCCCCTGCCCAATCCCCCTCTGAGTCCCCTCAAGAGCCCCCCGCCTGCCCCTGCGCCCACCGGCACCAAGTGGGGGGCCAAGCGCCCCGCGCCCACCAGCACCCCCAGCACAGCGCAGAGCTCCCAGCACAGGAGGCCGGCGACGGAGAAAACCCCCGGCAAGGAGAAGACGACGCTGCTGGGCCAGGGTGGCCAAGGCCACAAGACGCTGTGCCAGGGGAAGACGGGTGGCCACAGCGCGGTGGCTGGCAGCAGCGGCCAAGCGGGCGGCGGCAGGCAGCAGCCGGCGAGCGACAGCACCAGGGCGCCCAGCAAGAGGGCCCGAAGCCCGGGGGCTGCTGGGGGGCAAGGAGCAGCGGCACCGCCTCCCCGGAGAGCGCTGCTGCTGCTGGAGCCCCCCCCCATTAAGCCCCGTGCCCGTGCCCGTGCCGTGCGGGCCCAGGACAGGCTCCGTCCCCAAGCCATCGGGGACAAGACGCTGCAGCGCCAGCACCCGGGGACAAAGACCCCCAGCGAGACTTTGCAGCCGCTGGGGGCCAGGGCGAAGGCGCTGGGGCCAGTGCGCCAGCCGCCCTGTGTGCAGCCGCAGCCCACCTCCAGCGGCCCCAGCAGCATGCCCAGGGCCCCGCCGACGGTGCCAGGCTCCAGCGCTGTGCCCGCTGCCCCCCGGCCCCCAGCTGGAGACAAGGCCCAGGCGGTGCCGGCACCACCAGGCAGCACGGCGCGAGCGTGGAGAGCTCCCCTGCAGCAGGCGCCCAGAGCGCCGTGCCTGCCAGCCGCGGGGGGCCAAGCGCAGCGGGAGCCTCTGCCCACGCAGCCGCGCACGCTGCAGCGTCCGGCGCAGCCCCGCGTGGACTACGTGCCCTGCGTGGGGCCCTGGGCGGGCGGCGACGCGGCGCCCACGCCGCTGGAGGAGCAGGAGGCGTCGGTGCCCATCACGCCGCAGCAGCGTCCCGAGCGGGAGCGCCTGAAGAAGCTGGCCCAGGAGGAGCGGCAGCGGGCGGCCCACCAGATGAAGATCGGCCCCGTGCAATTCTTCGTGCAGCGGCAGAAGGACCACGCCATAGCCAAGTATTACGGCTACCCGTGACCCTGCGCTCCTCGACGGCCCCCGCAGCACCCGGGCCCGCTCAGCATGCAGGCACAGAGACCTCTGCAGGCGCCTGCTCCAGCTTCAGCCACGCTCCTCAGCCCTTGCCCCTCTCGCTTGCCCTCTCCCTTCTCCAGTGCTGGAGCTAGGCAGTGTTTGCCACTGTCAGGGATGGGCAACTGGGGCAATGGGAAATGCGCGCGTCACGAATGAACGTTGCAATGGGAAGCTGTTGGGATGTTGGCAATAGCTGGGGTGGGAAAGGTTGGGCGTGGGAACTGCTTGTTGGGACACCAAATGGCTGAGATCCCAAACTTCTTTCTTCTTTCGGGTCATTTCTCTTCTTTAGTGCCTTCCTTATTAAATTCCTCTAGTGTAGGTGTTCACTCAGCAAGGCCTCTGCCTGCAGCTGTTCTGGCACTGGGATGCCGAGGGGATTTCATGCAGCCCGCTCCCGCTGCCCATGCTCAGTCCGTGCATGGATGTGGGCATGGCCAGCACGGACGGGAGAAAATGGGTGGACGGCTGGGTGGATGGGAGGGTGATGGGAGTTGGGAATTCAGCCTTGGGATCAGACACGGGAGGTTGTTGGGATAGGAAATGACCAGTGGGATGGGAAGTCACGATGGGGATAGGAATTCATTAGAATAGGACAAATTGGTTTCATTTTTATTTATTATTTTATTAATTTTAATATTTATTTTATTTATTATATTTATTAATTTTATTTATTAAATTTACTTTATTGACTGTGTTGTACAGGATGGCATTTTTTTAGGTTCTCTTCCTTTTCTACCCTATTAAACTCTCTTTATCACAACGCACTGCTTTGTACTTCATTTTTCCTTCCGAGTCGTTCTGGATTCACTCAGGATGGGGGGGACATTAGTGAACGCCTGTGTGCTTCAGATCCAAGCTCACCTTTGCCCTCAACTCAAGATACATATTTGCATCTGTTGTCATGATACAAAATTAACAGCAACAAAATAAAAGTTAACTACTTCCGAGCACCAGCTGTACGTTTGCTGGGTCTGCTCTATGCATTTTGAAGACCATTCAATACTATTCAGCACCTTCAGGAGGAAATGTGTGGTTCTAGGGAAATGCATCTTGATCTGATGCAAACCTGCGACGCACCCTGCAGCCCCTCCAACCCCTGTGATTTTACCTGCAGCCCCTGCAACCCCTGTGATTTTACCTGCAGCCCCTCCAAGCCCTGTGATTTTACCAGCAGCCACTCCAACCCTGTGACAGGCCCTACAGCTGGCTCCGGGGACTACCCCGTTGCCGTATCAGTCGCCAATACACACACAAGATGAAGGAATGGATGCAGAAGTCATCTCGTTTAGGCAGGGAAGAAAGTCCTCCGAAGAAGGGGAAGGAGCAAGAGGAAGGCGAGGCAGGCGACCCCAATGTAGGGCCATCCCAGGGAAGAGGAGGCTGTTATAAAATAGAAAAGAGAGAAAAGCAGCAGTAAGCAGGTGATCCCCATCCCTGGGCGAGCTGCGAGACATGGGACAAGATTTCAGCTGTCATGCAGGTGAGCACATTGTCACCTGGCTGCTGCGATGCTGGGATAACAGCTCCGGGAGCCTGGAATCGGAGGGCAGGGAAGCCAAGCAGCTGGGATCCTTCTCTGGGGAAGGGGGCACTGAGAAAGCGATCGGAAACGGGGCACAAGCCTCTGGAGGCGGCGCCTGTCAGGCGTGAAGGAAAGGGATCCCTTCCAGGAAGATGCTGTGGGGTTGCTGAGGGTCGAAGAACAGCAGGTGTTGCCTGCACCCACCGTGCTGCAGCAGCGGCAAGGGAGAGACGTGGTGGTTTTCCTCAGCTGGGCAGCTGAGCTCCACCTCAACCGCTCTCTCCCTGCCCCTCCTCAAAGGGAAAGGGGAGAAAATAGGATGGAAAGGGCTCAAGGGCTGAGAGAAGGACAGGGAGATCACTCCACAATGATCGTCACGGGCAAAAGAGGCTCAGCAGAGCCTGTTCCAGTCCAGCCCGGGCCTGCTCCTGCGGGGGCTCTCCACAGGCCGCGGCCTCCTCCAGGCCACATCCACCTGCTCCACCGGGGGCTCCTCCACGGGCTGCAGCGTGGAGATCTGCTCCGTGTGGGACCCGTGGGCTGCAGGGGGACAGCCTGCTCCACCAGGGGCCTCTCCCCAGGCCGCAGGGGAACTGCTGCTGTGAGCCTGGAGCACCTCCTGCCTCCTGCTGCACTCACCTTGGGGGCTGCAGAGAGGTTTCTCACTCCTCCCTGACCCAGACGCTGCTGTGCAGCAGGTTTCTTTCCCTTTCTTAGATGGGCTCTCACACAGGCGCAAACATCATCCGTTTTGTCTCACTTCTGGGCAGCAGCGGGTCCCTCTGGAGCCTCCTGGAACCGGCCCTTATCTAACATGGGGCAGCTGCTGCATTCTCCTCACAGAGGACACCCCTGCAGCCCCCCGCTACCAGAACCTGTCCTCGTAAACCCAACACAAGACACCGACCGAGCCTCCCTGATTCCCAGCAGGTGGGTCAGGCTGGGAACCCAGGCCAGTGCCCGGCAGACCCTCCTGGGCCTTGAAAAGCAAGCTTTATGGGGACGTAGCACCCAGAAAGAACGGAGTCACACAACAGGATTCATTTCCAAAACCGTCTCATAGACACCTGGGCCAAAGTGCAGGGCCTTGAGCGGGTATATCACAATGACAGAGTTCATTTCCTTCCCAGTAGCTGGCACGTGCCGTTTTTTGGGATTTCGGGGCTACAGTGAGCTGCTAAGAGGGATGTCTTAGCTCTTGCAGGGCAGTGCTTCCACTAAGGCCAGGACTTTTCTGCATCTTCTACTGCCCTGCAAGCGAGGATGCTTGGGGCACACAGGAAGCTGGGAGGGGACACAGCTGCAGGGATTCCATAAGACACAAGCAAATGCAGCCTTGGCTTGGTGACACTTTCTCTTGATTACTGCTCAACACAAATTACCTCGAGCAAGTCTACTGTGAGGACTAAAGGAAAGAGACGTATGGATGCTGCTAAGCTCTTCTAGCTTGTACCAGGTAGGAAAGATACCTCTGTAGCAGGCGTGAAGAGGATAGCACTAATTAATTAGATGAGAAGCGGAGGAAAGGCACTTAGAGGTAGTGAAAAGCAGTTAATGTGATGTTCTGGGGAAGCTTCAGTCTGCTTAAGGAGTAGCAAGAACAAGCCTAAAGTCATAGCCAAATACAAGAAAGAGAGGAGGACACGCAGCATGAGAAGCTCCCGAGAGAAAGGAGCTCTGTTTTGGGTAAAAATCAGTCCCTTTTTCTATCATGGAGACATCCAAGGGCGTAGGACACGTGCACTTCAGGGAACCAAGAGATGCTGTGCATTTCTCTCGTCCCCCTGACACAGCCACTAGGTGACGATGCTTCCAATTCTCTCTAAAGAAACCTTGCTTTCTCAGGCCCAGGTGTCCAGCTGCACACCAAGGACGTCCCTGGCTCCCAGGCACAGTTCCCAGGCCCAAGGCCGAGCTCCCCTCCGAACCCCCATTCCAGCAGACCTTGCTCCTGGCATTGTGGAGCAGCCATTTCATGTCAGCCTTTTCTCCTGGCAGTCAGCTTAGCGCCGTAACCTCTGCCATCGGGGCGCCCGAGAGCCGTGTGAGGTCAGCAGAGAGTCACTGTCAGCCTTTGACCTCACAAAGGTGGGTGGCCATAAGTGCCCTGAGCGTCCAGCTCGCATTGAGTACTGCTGGTGGCACTCGAGGCGTGGAGGTCTGCATGGTGCAATGGGAGACGCCGATGTCCTGCTGCTGGAACAAGAGACGCTGATGTGCTGCTGGTGCAGGAGGAGACGTGAAGGTGCTGCTGCTTAGAGGTGCTGAGGAGCGGGCAGCCTCCGTGCCGGTGGTGATTGGAAAGTGATTGGAAATGGGGTACAAGCCCTCAGCCTCTAAAAGCAATCCCTCAGATGTTTAGGCATAGTAAAGTTAGGTATATCTATTTGACTCTAGACCCCAACATGTTTGTTAGTGTTCTGGTTTGTCCACTGCTTTCTTGTGGGGGATTTGAGTTGGCCATTACTCTTTAGGTGAATGCTGACTTCATATCTATGGTGCACTTTATTCTTAAAATGGGAAGTTTCTACCAATTTCCCGTCCAAACTTGCTCATAAGCCAACTGCAGTCATCATTTCAGATGTGTCTCCCAACTTACACATTTCCTATTTCTCCTTGATATTTACTCAAGAAATTCATTTACGTAGAGACAACATATTCTTCTCTCAACTGGCATCTGGCCGGGCAGAATGATGTCCTTTCATTCCCTTCCAGGCAATAGGCAACTTGTTCCTTCTGTCTTGTGAACTCTTCCTCCTAAGTTCAATGTGAATACAAGTGGCAGAACTGTGCCTCATGTCTCAAATGAGTGTCAGGGCTGCCTTGTCCAGTGTATTCATACTGGAGGGAAAAAAAAATGAATAGCCATACACACTATATAACCACTAAACTTTTTCAGTCCTCCTTGTGCTAACAGTGCATGAACGTGAGGTTTTGTTGTCATTTTTGTTTGTTTGTTTGTTTGCTTGCTTTAAACTCCTGACTGCCATATAGCAAACATGACCAAAAAACACCCTTTTTTGAGAATCTCTGAGAATGGCTCTGCTTTGTATTATCACCTGTCACTTCACCTGAACCATTTCAATCACAAGCGATATCCTTCTGTCAGGCTTGGTAGTACTTCCCAACCTTATGTCCCCTGCAAATCTCAAAGCTCATGTGTAATTTTTAATCTTCAGCCACCATGTCCATACCGAACATATCTAACTTTGAAGTCAGCTCTGCCCTGAATAGGAGGTTGGGTTTTCAGAGGTCCCTTCCAGCCTACATTTCTCCATGAGTCTTTGCCTCCTTAGCAGCTGCAGTTTCAGAACTGTCTCTGAGAATTACCATAGGTAACGACTCCTTTGCTGGTAAGTCCCTCTTCAGTGTGAACAATTGTAAATTCCCTTTATTCACTTGCAGCCCCAAAGCCCAAATCCGTAGATAATGTATCAGAAGCTCACAGAAAGTGAAATAGATGTAATTCATCCCCTGTGTAGGGAAGAACTGGTCCTAGAAAGGAAAGCTATTAAATTATCTGGAAACAATTTAGCTCTGATAAATTATTTTGTAAATTACACATTACCCCCTCCTTCCCTGGTCTTAGCTGTTCTTGCTCCAAAACTTTGCATGGTGTTGATGTCAAACTAACAGGCCCACACTTGTCTGGATGACTCTTTACCCTCTTCTGGACAGAGGTGTATTTGTTACTCTCCCATTCTGGGGACTATCCCTGATTTGCACAATTGTTATGCATTTTTCCTACTTGACTTGTTGTTCTGTGTGCCAATGCTGTTAATAGGCTAGGTAGATATCAGCTTTTCATTTTTCACTTGAATCGCTATAGATTGTTATTTCACCTCAGATGATGTTGCGCCTAGTGCCCTACCCTCCTTTTCAATGGGAGTCCTGTCACTGCCCTTAATATCACATTGTTGTTGCTGTTAGATGCAGGAAATAAGATTTGCAGCATTTGAGACATCAGTAACTTTTGATCTATTTTTGCCTCAAGCGTGCAACTGTCCTAATTTGTTCTCTTTGTTCCCCCTGGTTTCTGTGGCTTAAGTACCACTTACTATTATTGTTTAATTTCCTATGTGAAGGAGGTTTTTGGTCATTCTTACTTTATTTCTGCAGTTTTTAACCTCTGAAACATGCCTTTTCTCATCGCTTTTTTCCTCTTTGAATTTTGAATTTTAACTATGCCTTCTCTGCACTCAAGTCCCAGAGCTGCTTAGTCAGACTCAATTATTCATTTCCTTAGATTTCAAAGTTTGCATTTCTAAGCCTCAAAACCTTCATTCTAAACCTGGTTTTGTCTGTCGTGAAATGTAAAATGAGAAAAGTCAGCTCATGATCACACTTTATTCAAATTTTACTACATTTAAACCCATACAGGAGCCAAGTCTAAAATGGTCTTATATTTTTTCACTTTTGGGAAGAAATCCATCACATAGTACACCTCTATGAACATAAGTGGTAATTATCTTTCAATCTTTTGCTGGGAAGTTAAAGTCTCCCATAATTCCCATTATTGTTTACGTGTCTGATAACTGTACAGAGAGAATTCACTATTAGACTGGAGCTAAGAGCAAAGAGCAGGCTAGCAAGGCTGTCTATCTTTAGCAGTGATTTGCACAAAACCACTCTTTTGCTGACCCATAACATTTAATTTCTCCATCCTCTGCTTCTTGCTAACACAAAGCACCATCTTATTCCATCCATTTGCCTTGGTTTCCAGCCTTCCTGAGATTTATCAGTACTTGTATGACATTCATGCCTTTGTTTCACCCTTCCTGTGTTGACACTTGTCATAACAGTTTTAGATCCTGAACATGATCATCTCAAAGTTTGCCTGACAGTTAGGTCTTCCTCACATTGTCATAGAGTATCAGGTCTCTACCACTTGAAATAGATTGGATTGGGTTAGATTATTGGCACCGTCTCTTGTGCTGGTAGTCCATTATCTTCACAGTCCGTACAACTGGCCGTCAGTGAACATGAAGTGGCCTTATCCTGCCCATTTACCTTTCTGGAAATCAGCCACTCTCTCTGCCTAGAACAGGGAATGGATTTTCCTCACCTTTCTTCAAAAGCTCTGAAGTTTTCTGTGATCTTTCCAATTGTACGGTATGATAAGCTTTTGCTGCCACTGAAGGGTAGAAGTCATTACGAATAGTGCCAACAAAACAGAAACATAACAATGAAAACGATATTTTAATTCAGAATAGGTATTTGAAAAGTTCACCTTTTCTAGCACAAATGGGGAAAAGAAAAAAAGGAAGGAAAAAAAAAAAAAAGCAGTCCTAAAACATCAAAACTGTGGCCAAAGAATTAGAAGAAACACTATTTTTCCAAAGCTGCAATGTTTTCCATTCATCTGGCTGGGCCAGCAGAGCACTGGAGACCTGGATGCACTGTACTCATGGCTGGTTCCCCTAAATGACCTGCAGGGAGATCTTCTTCTCTCTATCCCTCTGTTTCTCCTTTCAATCTCTGTTTTGTCTGTTTGTATCACTAGCTCTCAAATCGCCACTGATATATGCACGTGCAGCACCCAGCACAACCTTGTTTCAGGCTCCAGCGGGACCTTTAGGCATTACCATCCTGTAAACAAATAACAATGATAGTGAGTGTAATTACAATCGTCAAACTATTCCAGCTCCACATCATTAGCCATGCCCTGAGCTAAATAACATTTTAATCAGTTTGATATGTCATCTGTGGCTTTCTTCACTGTCACTTGCAATCCAGCAAACTCCTTCCTTCACGTTTCTAGATTAGACAGAGGGTTCTCAACTGCAGACATCCAATTCCCTGTTCAGGAAGCAGCGAGACCTTTCCTCTTCTCACAGATTTAAGATGATAGCCAAGCATCATGAGACACAGTGCGTATGTCTCCTAGGCCCATCCCATGAGAGCAGGACATTTACCACACATGAGAAGAAGACTTAATGCAGTGGCAAAGCAAAATACTCGGTGTCAAAGCCATGTCTAGATGATCATTAAAGATAGATCAAAATTACCCAATACAGGAGGAAAATCTATCGTTTGTAGTAGATTATGTTCTCTGATTATTAGTTTCAAAATTAGTTTTTCCTTTGGATTTCCTCTGAACTTAAACTTAGTTTGGAATGCCTTTGGTTTTGAATATTTCTGAAATCGTATTACTTCTCCTAAGTAAGTTGCTAGTCTGTTCTATTTACGTGAAATTCGAATAATATTGTGAAGTATCTGCCATCAGTTTTACTGTGTGCCAGGCTGAGTTCCCTGATGAATTTCAAATTTCAGATATGAAACAGTAAAGGTTAAAAAAAAAAATGTTACAAAGGGTACTTCATGCAGTAGCATAAACTTCTGTTTTCTCAAAACTTGTATCAGTTCATCTCACCAGGACCAGCAGGGGAAGCACACTCTGCCTAGGCACTGGCAAAGGGACACAGTGAGAGTGTAGGGTCTCTTGCTGGGGCCATTCAAAATTTGACTGTACAAGCCCCTGAGCAATATGACAGGGCTTTAAAAATGGCCCTGCTTGAAGTACGCGGGTGATCTGGAGACCTCTAAGGTGCTTTCCAACAAAAGCTTTTCTGTAATTGTATGAAATCACCTGCAATAGATTAACCCTGGTCATTATTCCTATCACAGGAAATAACTGTGACACCTGGGTAACAGGTGAGCTTACTGCGACACCAGGGAGAGCCTTCCTGTACTTAAAGGCAACCTGTAGGAAAGCTGGGGAGGGAGTCTTTATCAGGGCCTGGAGTGACAGGACAAGGAGTAACCGCTTTAAACTGAAAAGTAGCACCCAGAAAGAACGGAGTCACGCAACAGGATTCATTTCCAAAACCACCTCATAGACACCTGGGCCAAAGAGCAGGGCCTTGAGCGGGTATATCACAATGGCAGAGTTCATTTCCTTCCCAGTAGCTGGCACGTGCCGTTTTTTGGGATTTTGGGGCTACAGTGAGCTGCTAAGAGGGATGTCTTAGCTCTTGCAGGGCAGTGCTTCCACTAAGGCCAGGACTTTTCTGCATCTTCTACGGCCCTGCAAGCGAGGATGCTTGGGGCACACAGGAAGCTGGGAGCGGACACAGCTGCAGGGATTCCATAAGACACAAGCAAATGCAGCCTTGGCTTGGTGACACTTTCTCTTGATTACTGCTCAACACAAATTACCTCGAGCAAGTCTACTGTGAGGACTAAAGGAAAGAGACGTATGGATGCTGCTAAGCTCTTCTAGCTTGTACCAGGTAGGAAAGATACCTCTGTAGCAGGCGTGAAGAGGATAGCACTAATTAATTAGATGAGAAGCGGAGGAAAGGCACTTAGAGGTAGTGAAAAGCAGTTAATGTGATGTTCCGGGGAAGCTTCAGTCTGCTTAAGGAGTAGCAAGAACAAGCCTAAAGTCATAGCCAAATACAAGAAAGAGAGGAGGACACGCAGCATGAGAAGCTCCCGAGAGAAAGGAGCTCTGTTTTGGGTAAAAATCAGTCCCTTTTTCTATCATGGAGACATCCAAGGGCGTAGGACACGTGCACTTCAGGGAACCAAGAGATGCTGTGCATTTCTCTCGTCCCCCTGACACAGCCACTAGGTGACGATGCTTCCAATTCTCTCTAAAGAAACCTTGCTTTCTCAGGCCCAGGTGTCCAGCTGCACACCAAGGACGTCCCTGGCTCCCAGGCACAGTTCCCAGGCCCAAGGCCGAGCTCCCCTCCGAACCCCCATTCCAGCAGACCTTGCTCCTGGCATTGTGGAGCAGCCATTTCATGTCAGCCTTTTCTCCTGGCAGTCAGCTTAGCGCCGTAACCTCTGCCATCGGGGCGCCCGAGAGCCGTGTGAGGTCAGCAGAGAGTCACTGTCAGCCTTTGACCTCACAAAGGTGGGTGGCCATAAGTGCCCTGAGCGTCCAGCTCGCATTGAGTACTGCTGGTGGCACTCGAGGCGTGGAGGTCTGCATGGTGCAATGGGAGACGCCGATGTCCTGCTGCTGGAACAAGAGGCGCTGATGTGCTGCTGGTGCAGGAGGAGACGTGAAGGTGCTGCTGCTTAGAGGTGCTGAGGGGCGGGCAGCCTCAGCGGGCAGCTGAATCAGAGGGCAGGGAAGCCAAGCAGCTTCCTTCTCTGGGGAAGGGGGCACAGAGAAAGTGATTGGAAATGGGGTACAAGCCCTCAGCCTCTAAAAGCAATCCCTCAGATGTTTAGGCATAGTAAAGTTAGGTATATCTATTTGACTCTAGACCCCAACATGTTTGTTAGCGTTCTGGTTTGTCCACTGCTTTCTTGTGGGGGATTTGAGTTGGCCATTACTGTTTAGGTGAATGCTGACTTCATATCTATGGTGCACTTTATTCTTAAAATGGGAAGTTTCTACCAATTTCCCGTCCAAACTTGCTCATAAGCCAACTGCAGTCATCATTTCAGATGTGTCTCCCAACTTACACATTTCCTATTTCTCCTTGATATTTACTCAAGAAATTCATTTACGTAGAGACAACATATTCTTCTCTCAACTGGCATCTGGCTGGGCAGAATGATGTCCTTTCATTCCCTTCCAGGCAATAGGCAACTTGTTCCTTCTGTCTTGTGAACTCTTCCTCCTAAGTTCAATGTGAATACAAGTGGCAGAACTGTGCCTCATGTCTCAAATGAGTGTCAGGGCTGCCTTGTCCAGTGTATTCATACTGGAGGGAAAAAAAAATGAATAGCCATACACACTATATAACCACTAAACTTTTTCAGTCCTCCTTGTGCTAACAGTGCATGAACGTGAGGTTTTGTTGTCATTTTTGTTTGTTTGTTTGTTTGCTTGCTTTAAACTCCTGACTGCCATATAGCAAACATGACCAAAAAACACCCTTTTTTGAGAATCTCTGAGAATGGCTCTGCTTTGTATTATCACCTGTCACTTCACCTGAACCATTTCAATCACAAGCGATATCCTTCTGTCAGGCTTGGTAGTACTTCCCAACCTTATGTCCCCTGCAAATCTCAAAGCTCATGTGTAATTTTTAATCTTCAGCCACCATGTCCATACCGAACATATCTAACTTTGAAGTCAGCTCTGCCCTGAATAGGAGGTTGGGTTTTCAGAGGTCCCTTCCAGCCTACATTTCTCCATGAGTCTTTGCCTCCTTAGCAGCTGCAGTTTCAGAACTGTCTCTGAGAATTACCATAGGTAACGACTCCTTTGCTGGTAAGTCCCTCTTCAGTGTGAACAATTGTAAATTCCCTTTATTCACTTGCAGCCCCAAAGCCCAAATCCGTAGATAATGTATCAGAAGCTCACAGAAAGTGAAATAGATGTAATTCATCCCCTGTGTAGGGAAGAACTGGTCCTAGAAAGGAAAGCTATTAAATTATCTGGAAACAATTTAGCTCTGATAAATTATTTTGTAAATTACACATTACCCCCTCCTTCCCTGGTCTTAGCTGTTCTTGCTCCAAAACTTTGCATGGTGTTGATGTCAAACTAACAGGCCCACACTTGTCTGGATGACTCTTTACCCTCTTCTGGACAGAGGTGTATTTGTTACTCTCCCATTCTGGGGACTATCCCTGATTTGCACAATTGTTATGCATTTTTCCTACTTGACTTGTTGTTCTGTGTGCCAATGCTGTTAATAGGCTAGGTAGATATCAGCTTTTCATTTTTCACTTGAATCGCTATAGATTGTTATTTCACCTCAGATGATGTTGCGCCTAGTGCCCTACCCTCCTTTTCAATGGGAGTCCTGTCACTGCCCTTAATATCACATTGTTGTTGCTGTTAGATGCAGGAAATAAGATTTGCAGCATTTGAGACATCAGTAACTTTTGATCTATTTTTGCCTCAAGCGTGCAACTGTCCTAATTTGTTCTCTTTGTTCCCCCTGGTTTCTGTGGCTTAAGTACCACTTACTATTATTGTTTAATTTCCTATGTGAAGGAAGTTTTCGGTCATTCTTACTTTATTTCTGCAGTTTTTAACCTCTGAAACATGCCTTTTCTCATCGCTTTTTTCCTCTTTGAATTTTGAATTTTAACTATGCCTTCTCTGCACTCAAGTCCCAGAGCTGCTTAGTCAGACTCAATTATTCATTTCCTTAGATTTCAAAGTTTGCATTTCTAAGCCTCAAAACCTTCATTCTAAACCTGGTTTTGTCTGTCGTGAAATGTAAAATGAGAAAAGTCAGCTCATGATCACACTTTATTCAAATTTTACTACATTTAAACCCATACAGGAGCCAAGTCTAAAATGGTCTTATATTTTTTCACTTTTGGGAAGAAATCCATCACATAGTATACCTCTGTGAACATAAGTGGTAATTATCTTTCAATCTTTTGCTGGGAAGTTAAAGTCTCCCATAATTCCCATTATTGTTTACGTGTCTGATAACTGTACAGAGATAATTCACTATTAGACTGGAGCTAAGAGCAAAGAGCAGGCTAGCAAGGCTGTCTATCTTTAGCAGTGATTTGCACAAAACCACTCTTTTGCTGACCCATAACATTTAATTTCTCCATCCTCTGCTTCTTGCTAACACAAAGCACCATCTTATTCCATCCATTTGCCTTGGTTTCCAGCCTTCCTGAGATTTATCAGTACTTGTATGACATTCATGCCTTTGTTTCACCCTTCCTGTGTTGACACTTGTCATAACAGTTTTAGATCCTGAACATGATCATCTCAAAGTTTGCCTGACAGTTAGGTCTTCCTCACATTGTCATAGAGTATCAGGTCTCTACCACTTGAAATAGATTGGATTGGATTAGATTATTGGCACCGTCTCTTGTGCTGGTAGTCCATTATCTTCACAGTCCGTACAACTGGCCGTCAGTGAACATGAAGTGGCCTTATCCTGCCCATTTACCTTTCTGGAAATCAGCCACTCTCTCTGCCTAGAACAGGGAATGGATTTTCCTCACCTTTCTTCAAAAGCTCTGAAGTTTTCTGTGATCTTTCCAATTGTACGGTATGATAAGCTTTTGCTGCCACTGAAGGGTAGAAGTCATTATGAATAGTGCCAACAAAACAGAAACATAACAATGAAAACGATATTTTAATTCAGAATAGGTATTTGAAAAGTTCACCTTTTCTAGCACAAATGGGGAAAAGAAAAAAAGGAAGGAAAAAAAAAAAAAAAAAAAAGCAGTCCTAAAACATCAAAACTGTGGCCAAAGAATTAGAAGAAACACTATTTTTCCAAAGCTGCAATGTTTTCCATTCATCTGGCTGGGCCAGCAGAGCACTGGAGACCTGGATGCACTGTACTCATGGCTGGTTCCCCTAAATGACCTGCAGGGAGATCTTCTTCTCTCTATCCCTCTGTTTCTCCTTTCAATCTCTGTTTTGTCTGTTTGTATCACTAGCTCTCAAATCGCCACTGATATATGCACGTGCAGCACCCAGCACAACCTTGTTTCAGTCTCCAGCGGGACCTTTAGGCATTACCATCCTGTAAACAAATAACAATGATAGTGAGCGTAATTACAATCGTCAAACTATTCCAGCTCCACATCATTAGCCATGCCCTGAGCTAAATAACATTTTAATCAGTTTGATATGTCATCTGTGGCTTTCTTCACTGTCACTTGCAATCCAGCAAACTCCTTCCTTCACATTTCTAGATTAGACAGAGGGTTCTCAACTGCAGACATCCAATTCCCTGTTCAGGAAGCAGCGAGACCTTTCGTCTTCTCACAGATTTAAGATGATAGCCAAGCATCATGAGACACAGTGCGTATGTCTCCTAGGCCCATCCCATGAGAGCAGGACATTTACCACACATGAGAAGAAGACTTAATGCAGTGGCAAAGCAAAATACTCGGTGTCAAAGCCATGTCTAGATGATCATTAAAGACAGATCAAAATTACCCAATACAGGAGGAAAATCTATCGTTTGTAGAAGATTATGTTCTCTGATTATTAGTTTCAAAATTAGTTTTTCCTTTGGATTTCCTCTGAACTTAAACTTAGTTTGGAATGCCTTTGGTTTTGAATATTTCTGAAATCGTATTACTTCTCCTAAGTAAGTTGCTAGTCTGTTCTATTTACGTGAAATTCGAATAATATTGTGAAGTATCTGCCATCAGTTTTACTGTGTGCCAGGCTGAGTTCCCTGATGAATTTCAAATTTCAGATATGAAACAGTAAAGGTTAAAAAAAAAAATGTTACAAAGGGTACTTCATGCAGTAGCATAAACTTCTGTTTTCTCAAAACTTGTATCAGTTCATCTCACCAGGACCAGCAGGGGAAGCACACTCTGCCTAGGCACTGGCAAAGGGACACAGTGAGAGTGTAGGGTCTCTTGCTGGGGCCATTCAAAATTTGACTGTACAAGCCCCTGAGCAATATGACAGGGCTTTAAAAATGGCCCTGCTTGAAGTACGCGGGTGATCTGGAGACCTCTAAGGTGCTTTCCAACAAAAGCTTTTCTATAATTGTATGAAATCACCTGCAATAGATTAACCCTGGTCATTATTCCTATCACAGGAAATAACTGTGACACCTGGGTAACAGGTGAGCTTACTGCGACACCAGGGAGAGCCTTCCTGTACTTAAAGGCAACCTGTAGGAAAGCTGGGGAGGGAGTCTTTATCAGGGCCTGGAGTGACAGGACAAGGAGTAACCGCTTTAAACTGAAAAGTAGCACCCAGAAAGAACGGAGTCACGCAACAGGATTCATTTCCAAAACCACCTCATAGACACCTGGGCCAAAGAGCAGGGCCTTGAGCGGGTATATCACAATGACGGAGTTCATTTCCTTCCCAGTAGCTGGCACGTGCCGTTTTTTGGGATTTCGGGGCTACAGTGAGCTGCTAAGAGGGATGTCTTAGCTCTTGCAGGGCAGTGCTTCCACTAAGGCCAGGACTTTTCTGCATCTTCTACTGCCCTGCAAGCGAGGATGCTTGGGGCACACAGGAAGCTGGGAGGGGACACAGCTGCAGGGATTCCATAAGACACAAGCAAATGCAGCCTTGGCTTGGTGACACTTTCTCTTGATTACTGCTCAACACAAATTACCTCGAGCAAGTCTACTGTGAGGACTAAAGGAAAGAGACGTATGGATGCTGCTAAGCTCTTCTAGCTTGTACCAGGTAGGAAAGATACCTCTGTAGCAGGCGTGAAGAGGATAGCACTAATTAATTAGATGAGAAGCGGAGGAAAGGCACTTAGAGGTAGTGAAAAGCAGTTAATGTGATGTTCCGGGGAAGCTTCAGTCTGCTTAAGGAGTAGCAAGAACAAGCCTAAAGTCATAGCCAAATACAAGAAAGAGAGGAGGACACGCAGCATGAGAAGCTCCCGAGAGAAAGGAGCTCTGTTTTGGGTAAAAATCAGTCCCTTTTTCTATCATGGAGACATCCAAGGGCGTAGGACACGTGCACTTCAGGGAACCAAGAGATGCTGTGCATTTCTCTCGTCCCCCTGACACAGCCACTAGGTGACGATGCTTTCAATTCTCTCTAAAGAAACCTTGCTTTCTCAGGCCCAGGTGTCCAGCTGCACACCAAGGACGTCCCTGGCTCCCAGGCACAGTTCCCAGGCCCAAGGCCGAGCTCCCCTCCGAACCCCCATTCCAGCAGACCTTGCTCCTGGCATTGTGGAGCAGCCATTTCATGTCAGCCTTTTCTCCTGGCAGTCAGCTTAGCGCCGTAACCTCTGCCATTGGGGCGCCCGAGAGCCGTGTGAGGTCAGCAGAGAGTCACTGTCAGCCTTTGACCTCACAAAGGTGGGTGGCCATAAGTGACCTGAGCGTCCAGCTCGCATTGAGTACTGCTGGTGGCACTCGAGGCGTGGAGGTCTGCATGGTGCAATGGGAGACGCCGATGTCCTGCTGCTGGAACAAGAGGCGCTGATGTGCTGCTGGTGCAGGAGGAGACGTGAAGGTGCTGCTGCTTAGAGGTGCTGAGGGGCGGGCAGCCTCAGCGGGCAGCTGAATCAGAGGGCAGGGAAGCCAAGCAGCTTCCTTCTCTGGGGAAGGGGGCACAGAGAAAGTGATTGGAAATGGGGTACAAGCCCTCAGCCTCTAAAAGCAATCCCTCAGATGTTTAGGCATAGTAAAGTTAGGTATATCTATTTGACTCTAGACCCCAACATGTTTGTTAGTGTTCTGGTTTGTCCACTGCTTTCTTGTGGGGGATTTGAGTTGGCCATTACTCTTTAGGTGAATGCTGACTTCATATCTATGGTGCACTTTATTCTTAAAATGGGAAGTTTCTACCAATTTCCCGTCCAAACTTGCTCATAAGCCAACTGCAGTCATCATTTCAGATGTGTCTCCCAACTTACACATTTCCTATTTCTCCTTGATATTTACTCAAGAAATTCATTTACGTAGAGACAACATATTCTTCTCTCAACTGGCATCTGGCTGGGCAGAATGATGTCCTTTCATTCCCTTCCAGGCAATAGGCAACTTGTTCCTTCTGTCTTGTGAACTCTTCCTCCTAAGTTCAATGTGAATACAAGTGGCAGAACTGTGCCTCATGTCTCAAATGAGTGTCAGGGCTGCCTTGTCCAGTGTATTCATACTGGAGGGAAAAAAAAATGAATAGCCATACACACTATATAACCACTAAACTTTTTCAGTCCTCCTTGTGCTAACAGTGCATGAACGTGAGGTTTTGTTGTCATTTTTGTTTGTTTGTTTGTTTGCTTGCTTTAAACTCCTGACTGCCATATAGCAAACATGACAAAAAAACACCCTTTTTTGAGAATCTCTGAGAATGGCTCTGCTTTGTATTATCACCTGTCACTTCACCTGAACCATTTCAATCACAAGCGATATCCTTCTGTCAGGCTTGGTAGTACTTCCCAACCTTATGTCCCCTGCAAATCTCAAAGCTCATGTGTAATTTTTAATCTTCAGCCACCATGTCCATACCGAACATATCTAACTTTGAAGTCAGCTCTGCCCTGAATAGGAGGTTGGGTTTTCAGAGGTCCCTTCCAGCCTACATTTCTCCATGAGTCTTTGCCTCCTTAGCAGCTGCAGTTTCAGAACTGTCTCTGAGAATTACCATAGGTAACGACTCCTTTGCTGGTAAGTCCCTCTTCAGTGTGAACAATTGTAAATTCCCTTTATTCACTTGCAGCCCCAAAGCCCAAATCCGTAGATAATGTATCAGAAGCTCACAGAAAGTGAAATAGATGTAATTCATCCCCTGTGTAGGGAAGAACTGGTCCTAGAAAGGAAAGCTATTAAATTATCTGGAAACAATTTAGCTCTGATAAATTATTTTGTAAATTACACATTACCCCCTCCTTCCCTGGTCTTAGCTGTTCTTGCTCCAAAACTTTGCATGGTGTTGATGTCAAACTAACAGGCCCACACTTGTCTGGATGACTCTTTACCCTCTTCTGGACAGAGGTGTATTTGTTACTCTCCCATTCTGGGGACTATCCCTGATTTGCACAATTGTTATGCATTTTTCCTACTTGACTTGTTGTTCTGTGTGCCAATGCTGTTAATAGGCTAGGTAGATATCAGCTTTTCATTTTTCACTTGAATCGCTATAGATTGTTATTTCACCTCAGATGATGTTGCGCCTAGTGCCCTACCCTCCTTTTCAATGGGAGTCCTGTCACTGCCCTTAATATCACATTGTTGTTGCTGTTAGATGCAGGAAATAAGATTTGCAGCATTTGAGACATCAGTAACTTTTGATCTATTTTTGCCTCAAGCGTGCAACTGTCCTAATTTGTTCTCTTTGTTCCCCCTGGTTTCTGTGGCTTAAGTACCACTTACTATTATTGTTTAATTTCCTATGTGAAGGAGGTTTTTGGTCATTCTTACTTTATTTCTGCAGTTTTTAACCTCTGAAACATGCCTTTTCTCATCGCTTTTTTCCTCTTTGAATTTTGAATTTTAACTATGCCTTCTCTGCACTCAAGTCCCAGAGCTGCTTAGTCAGACTCAATTATTCATTTCCTTAGATTTCAAAGTTTGCATTTCTAAGCCTCAAAACCTTCATTCTAAACCTGGTTTTGTCTGTCGTGAAATGTAAAATGAGAAAAGTCAGCTCATGATCACACTTTATTCAAATTTTACTACATTTAAACCCATACAGGAGCCAAGTCTAAAATGGTCTTATATTTTTTCACTTTTGGGAAGAAATCCATCACATAGTATACCTCTATGAACATAAGTGGTAATTATCTTTCAATCTTTTGCTGGGAAGTTAAAGTCTCCCATAATTCCCATTATTGTTTACGTGTCTGATAACTGTACAGAGAGAATTCACTATTAGACTGGAGCTAAGAGCAAAGAGCAGGCTAGCAAGGCTGTCTATCTTTAGCAGTGATTTGCACAAAACCACTCTTTTGCTGACCCATAACATTTAATTTCTCCATCCTCTGCTTCTTGCTAACACAAAGCACCATCTTATTCCATCCATTTGCCTTGGTTTCCAGCCTTCCTGAGATTTATCAGTACTTGTATGACATTCATGCCTTTGTTTCACCCTTCCTGTGTTGACACTTGTCATAACAGTTTTAGATCCTGAACATGATCATCTCAAAGTTTGCCTGACAGTTAGGTCTTCCTCACATTGTCATAGAGTATCAGGTCTCTACCACTTGAAATAGATTGGATTGGATTAGATTATTGGCACCGTCTCTTGTGCTGGTAGTCCATTATCTTCACAGTCCGTACAACTGGCCATCAGTGAACATGAAGTGGCCTTATCCTGCCCATTTACCTTTCTGGAAATCAGCCACTCTCTCTGCCTAGAACAGGGAATGGATTTTCCTCACCTTTCTTCAAAAGCTCTGAAGTTTTCTGTGATCTTTCCAATTGTACGGTATGATAAGCTTTTGCTGCCACTGAAGGGTAGAAGTCATTATGAATAGTGCCAACAAAACAGAAACATAACAATGAAAACGATATTTTAATTCAGAATAGGTATTTGAAAAGTTCACCTTTTCTAGCACAAATGGGGAAAAGAAAAAAAGGAAGGAAAAAAAAAAAAAAAAAAGCAGTCCCAAAACATCAAAACTGTGGCCAAAGAATTAGAAGAAACACTATTTTTCCAAAGCTGCAATGTTTTCCATTCATCTGGCTGGGCCAGCAGAGCACTGGAGACCTGGATGCACTGTACTCATGGCTGGTTCCCCTAAATGACCTGCAGGGAGATCTTCTTCTCTCTATCCCTCTGTTTCTCCTTTCAATCTCTGTTTTGTCTGTTTGTATCACTAGCTCTCAAATCGCCACTGATATATGCACGTGCAGCACCCAGCACAACCTTGTTTCAGGCTCCAGCGGGACCTTTAGGCATTACCATCCTGTAAACAAATAACAATGATAGTGAGTGTAATTACAATCGTCAAACTATTCCAGCTCCACATCATTAGCCATGCCCTGAGCTAAATAACATTTTAATCAGTTTGATATGTCATCTGTGGCTTTCTTCACTGTCACTTGCAATCCAGCAAACTCCTTCCTTCACGTTTCTAGATTAGACAGAGGGTTCTCAACTGCAGACATCCAATTCCCTGTTCAGGAAGCAGCGAGACCTTTCCTCTTCTCACAGATTTAAGATGATAGCCAAGCATCATGAGACACAGTGCGTATGTCTCCTAGGCCCATCCCATGAGAGCAGGACATTTACCACACATGAGAAGAAGACTTAATGCAGTGGCAAAGCAAAATACTCAGTGTCAAAGCCACGTCTAGATGATCATTAAAGACAGATCAAAATTACCCAATACAGGAGGAAAATCTATCGTTTGTAGAAGATTATGTTCTCTGATTATTAGTTTCAAAATTAGTTTTTCCTTTGGATTTCCTCTGAACTTAAACTTAGTTTGGAATGCCTTTGGTTTTGAATATTTCTGAAATCGTATTACTTCTCCTAAGTAAGTTGCTAGTCTGTTCTGTTTACGTGAAATTCGAATAATATTGTGAAGTATCTGCCATCAGTTTTACTGTGTGCCAGGCTGAGTTCCCTGATGAATTTCAAATTTCAGATATGAAACAGTAAAGGTTAAAAAAAAAAATGTTACAAAGGGTACTTCATGCAGTAGCATAAACTTCTGTTTTCTCAAAACTTGTATCAGTTCATCTCACCAGGACCAGCAGGGGAAGCACACTCTGCCTAGGCACTGGCAAAGGGACACAGTGAGAGTGTAGGGTCTCTTGCTGGGGCCATTCAAAATTTGACTGTACAAGCCCCTGAGCAATATGACAGGGCTTTAAAAATGGCCCTGCTTGAAGTACGCGGGTGATCTGGAGACCTCTAAGGTGCTTTCCAACAAAAGCTTTTCTATAATTGTATGAAATCACCTGCAATAGATTAACCCTGGTCATTATTCCTATCACAGGAAATAACTGTGACACCTGGGTAACAGGTGAGCTTACTGCGACACCAGGGAGAGCCTTCCTGTACTTAAAGGCAACCTGTAGGAAAGCTGGGGAGGGAGTCTTTATCAGGGCCTGGAGTGACAGGACAAGGAGTAACCGCTTTAAACTGAAAAGTAGCACCCAGAAAGAACGGAGTCACGCAACAGGATTCATTTCCAAAACCACCTCATAGACACCTGGGCCAAAGAGCAGGGCCTTGAGCGGGTATATCACAATGGCAGAGTTCATTTCCTTCCCAGTAGCTGGCACGTGCCGTTTTTTGGGATTTCGGGGCTACAGTGAGCTGCTAAGAGGGATGTCTTAGCTCTTGCAGGGCAGTGCTTCCACTAAGGCCAGGACTTTTCTGCATCTTCTACTGCCCTGCAAGCGAGGATGCTTGGGGCACACAGGAAGCTGGGAGGGGACACAGCTGCAGGGATTCCATAAGGCACAAGCAAATGCAGCCTTGGCTTGGTGACACTTTCTCTTGATTACTGCTCAACACAAATTACCTCGAGCAAGTCTACTGTGAGGACTAAAGGAAAGAGACGTATGGATGCTGCTAAGCTCTTCTAGCTTGTACCAGGTAGGAAAGATACCTCTGTAGCAGGCGTGAAGAGGATAGCACTAATTAATTAGATGAGAAGCGGAGGAAAGGCACTTAGAGGTAGTGAAAAGCAGTTAATGTGATGTTCCGGGGAAGCTTCAGTCTGCTTAAGGAGCAGCAAGAACAAGCCTAAAGTCATAGCCAAATACAAGAAAGAGAGGAGGACACGCAGCATGAGAAGCTCCCGAGAGAAAGGAGCTCTGTTTTGGGTAAAAATCAGTCCCTTTTTCTATCATGGAGACATCCAAGGGCGTAGGACACGTGCACTTCAGGGAACCAAGAGATGCTGTGCATTTCTCTCGTCCCCCTGACACAGCCACTAGGTGACGATGCTTCCAATTCTCTCTAAAGAAACCTTGCTTTCTCAGGCCCAGGTGTCCAGCTGCACACCAAGGACGTCCCTGGCTCCCAGGCACAGTTCCCAGGCCCAAGGCCGAGCTCCGCTCCGAACCCCCATTCCAGCAGACCTTGCTCCTGGCATTGTGGAGCAGCCATTTCATGTCAGCCTTTTCTCCTGGCAGTCAGCTTAGCGCCGTAACCTCTGCCATCGGGGCGCCCGAGAGCCGTGTGAGGTCAGCAGAGAGTCACTGTCAGCCTTTGACCTCACAAAGGTGGGTGGCCATAAGTGCCCTGAGCGTCCAGCTCGCATTGAGTACTGCTGGTGGCACTCGAGGCGTGGAGGTCTGCATGGTGCAATGGGAGACGCCGATGTCCTGCTGCTGGAACAAGAGGCGCTGATGTGCTGCTGGTGCAGGAGGAGACGTGAAGGTGCTGCTGCTTAGAGGTGCTGAGGGGCGGGCAGCCTCAGCGGGCAGCTGAATCAGAGGGCAGGGAAGCCAAGCAGCTTCCTTCTCTGGGGAAGGGGGCACAGAGAAAGTGATTGGAAATGGGGTACAAGCCCTCAGCCTCTAAAAGCAATCCCTCAGATGTTTAGGCATAGTAAAGTTAGGTATATCTATTTGACTCTAGACCCCAACATGTTTGTTAGTGTTCTGGTTTGTCCACTGCTTTCTTGTGGGGGATTTGAGTTGGCCATTACTCTTTAGGTGAATGCTGACTTCATATCTATGGTGCACTTTATTCTTAAAATGGGAAGTTTCTACCAATTTCCCGTCCAAACTTGCTCATAAGCCAACTGCAGTCATCATTTCAGATGTGTCTCCCAACTTACACATTTCCTATTTCTCCTTGATATTTACTCAAGAAATTCATTTACGTAGAGACAACATATTCTTCTCTCAACTGGCATCTGGCTGGGCAGAATGATGTCCTTTCATTCCCTTCCAGGCAATAGGCAACTTGTTCCTTCTGTCTTGTGAACTCTTCCTCCTAAGTTCAATGTGAATACAAGTGGCAGAACTGTGCCTCATGTCTCAAATGAGTGTCAGGGCTGCCTTGTCCAGTGTATTCATACTGGAGGGAAAAAAAAATGAATAGCCATACACACTATATAACCACTAAACTTTTTCAGTCCTCCTTGTGCTAACAGTGCATGAACGTGAGGTTTTGTTGTCATTTTTGTTTGTTTGTTTGTTTGCTTGCTTTAAACTCCTGACTGCCATATAGCAAACATGACAAAAAAACACCCTTTTTTGAGAATCTCTGAGAATGGCTCTGCTTTGTATTATCACCTGTCACTTCACCTGAACCATTTCAATCACAAGCGATATCCTTCTGTCAGGCTTGGTAGTACTTCCCAACCTTATGTCCCCTGCAAATCTTAAAGCTCATGTGTAATTTTTAATCTTCAGCCACCATGTCCATACCGAACATATCTAACTTTGAAGTCAGCTCTGCCCTGAATAGGAGGTTGGGTTTTCAGAGGTCCCTTCCAGCCTACATTTCTCCATGAGTCTTTGCCTCCTTAGCAGCTGCAGTTTCAGAACTGTCTCTGAGAATTACCATAGGTAACGACTCCTTTGCTGGTAAGTCCCTCTTCAGTGTGAACAATTGTAAATTCCCTTTATTCACTTGCAGCCCCAAAGCCCAAATCCGTAGATAATGTATCAGAAGCTCACAGAAAGTGAAATAGATGTAATTCATCCCCTGTGTAGGGAAGAACTGGTCCTAGAAGGGAAAGCTATTAAATTATCTGGAAACAATTTAGCTCTGATAAATTATTTTGTAAATTACACATTACCCCCTCCTTCCCTGGTCTTAGCTGTTCTTGCTCCAAAACTTTGCATGGTGTTGATGTCAAACTAACAGGCCCACACTTGTCTGGATGACTCTTTACCCTCTTCTGGACAGAGGTGTATTTGTTACTCTCCCATTCTGGGGACTATCCCTGATTTGCACAATTGTTATGCATTTTTCCTACTTGACTTGTTGTTCTGTGTGCCAATGCTGTTAATAGGCTAGGTAGATATCAGCTTTTCATTTTTCACTTGAATCGCTATAGATTGTTATTTCACCTCAGATGATGTTGCGCCTAGTGCCCTACCCTCCTTTTCAATGGGAGTCCTGTCACTGCCCTTAATATCACATTGTTGTTGCTGTTAGATGCAGGAAATAAGATTTGCAGCATTTGAGACATCAGTAACTTTTGATCTATTTTTGCCTCAAGCGTGCAACTGTCCTAATTTGTTCTCTTTGTTCCCCCTGGTTTCTGTGGCTTAAGTACCACTTACTATTATTGTTTAATTTCCTATGTGAAGGAGGTTTTTGGTCATTCTTACTTTATTTCTGCAGTTTTTAACCTCTGAAACATGCCTTTTCTCATCGCTTTTTTCCTCTTTGAATTTTGAATTTTAACTATGCCTTCTCTGCACTCAAGTCCCAGAGCTGCTTAGTCAGACTCAATTATTCATTTCCTTAGATTTCAAAGTTTGCATTTCTAAGCCTCAAAACCTTCATTCTAAACCTGGTTTTGTCTGTCGTGAAATGTAAAATGAGAAAAGTCAGCTCATGATCACACTTTATTCAAATTTTACTACATTTAAACCCATACAGGAGCCAAGTCTAAAATGGTCTTATATTTTTTCACTTTTGGGAAGAAATCCATCACATAGTATACCTCTATGAACATAAGTGGTAATTATCTTTCAATCTTTTGCTGGGAAGTTAAAGTCTCCCATAATTCCCATTATTGTTTACGTGTCTGATAACTGTACAGAGAGAATTCACTATTAGACTGGAGCTAAGAGCAAAGAGCAGGCTAGCAAGGCTGTCTATCTTTAGCAGTGATTTGCACAAAACCACTCTTTTGCTGACCCATAACATTTAATTTCTCCATCCTCTGCTTCTTGCTAACACAAAGCACCATCTTATTCCATCCATTTGCCTTGGTTTCCAGCCTTCCTGAGATTTATCAGTACTTGTATGACATTCATGCCTTTGTTTCACCCTTCCTGTGTTGACACTTGTCATAACAGTTTTAGATCCTGAACATGATCATCTCAAAGTTTGCCTGACAGTTAGGTCTTCCTCACATTGTCATAGAGTATCAGGTCTCTACCACTTGAAATAGATTGGATTGGGTTAGATTATTGGCACCGTCTCTTGTGCTGGTAGTCCATTATCTTCACAGTCCGTACAACTGGCCGTCAGTGAACATGAAGTGGCCTTATCCTGCCCATTTACCTTTCTGGAAATCAGCCACTCTCTCTGCCTAGAACAGGGAATGGATTTTCCTCACCTTTCTTCAAAAGCTCTGAAGTTTTCTGTGATCTTTCCAATTGTACGGTATGATAAGCTTTTGCTGCCACTGAAGGGTAGAAGTCATTATGAATAGTGCCAACAAAACAGAAACATAACAATGAAAACGATATTTTAATTCAGAATAGGTATTTGAAAAGTTCACCTTTTCTAGCACAAATGGGGAAAAGAAAAAAAGGAAGGAAAAAAAAAAAAAAAAAGCAGTCCTAAAACATCAAAACTGTGGCCAAAGAATTAGAAGAAACACTATTTTTCCAAAGCTGCAATGTTTTCCATTCATCTGGCTGGGCCAGCAGAGCACTGGAGACCTGGATGCACTGTACTCATGGCTGGTTCCCCTAAATGACCTGCAGGGAGATCTTCTTCTCTCTATCCCTCTGTTTCTCCTTTCAATCTCTGTTTTGTCTGTTTGTATCACTAGCTCTCAAATCGCCACTGATATATGCACGTGCAGCACCCAGCACAACCTTGTTTCAGGCTCCAGCGGGACCTTTAGGCATTACCATCCTGTAAACAAATAACAATGATAGTGAGCGTAATTACAATCGTCAAACTATTCCAGCTCCACATCATTAGCCATGCCCTGAGCTAAATAACATTTTAATCAGTTTGATATGTCATCTGTGGCTTTCTTCACTGTCACTTGCAATCCAGCAAACCCCTTCCTTCACGTTTCTAGATTAGACAGACGGTTCTCAACTGCAGACATCCAATTCCCTGTTCAGGAAGCAGCGAGACCTTTCGTCTTCTCACAGATTTAAGATGATAGCCAAGCATCATGAGACACAGTGCGTATGTCTCCTAGGCCCATCCCATGAGAGCAGGACATTTACCACACATGAGAAGAAGACTTAATGCAGTGGCAAAGCAAAATACTCAGTGTCAAAGCCACGTCTAGATGATCATTAAAGACAGATCAAAATTACCCAATACAGGAGGAAAATCTATCGTTTGTAGAAGATTATGTTCTCTGATTATTAGTTTCAAAATTAGTTTTTCCTTTGGATTTCCTCTGAACTTAAACTTAGTTTGGAATGCCTTTGGTTTTGAATATTTCTGAAATCGTATTACTTCTCCTAAGTAAGTTGCTAGTCTGTTCTGTTTACGTGAAATTCGAATAATATTGTGAAGTATCTGCCATCAGTTTTACTGTGTGCCAGGCTGAGTTCCCTGATGAATTTCAAATTTCAGATATGAAACAGTAAAGGTTAAAAAAAAAAATGTTACAAAGGGTACTTCATGCAGTAGCATAAACTTCTGTTTTCTCAAAACTTGTATCAGTTCATCTCACCAGGACCAGCAGGGGAAGCACACTCTGCCTAGGCACTGGCAAAGGGACACAGTGAGAGTGTAGGGTCTCTTGCTGGGGCCATTCAAAATTTGACTGTACAAGCCCCTGAGCAATATGACAGGGCTTTAAAAATGGCCCTGCTTGAAGTACGCGGGTGATCTGGAGACCTCTAAGGTGCTTTCCAACAAAAGCTTTTCTATAATTGTATGAAATCACCTGCAATAGATTAACCCTGGTCATTATTCCTATCACAGGAAATAACTGTGACACCTGGGTAACAGGTGAGCTTACTGCGACACCAGGGAGAGCCTTCCTGTACTTAAAGGCAACCTGTAGGAAAGCTGGGGAGGGAGTCTTTATCAGGGCCTGGAGTGACAGGACAAGGAGTAACCGCTTTAAACTGAAAAGTAGCACCCAGAAAGAACGGAGTCACGCAACAGGATTCATTTCCAAAACCACCTCATAGACACCTGGGCCAAAGAGCAGGGCCTTGAGCGGGTATATCACAATGGCAGAGTTCATTTCCTTCCCAGTAGCTGGCACGTGCCGTTTTTTGGGATTTCGGGGCTACAGTGAGCTGCTAAGAGGGATGTCTTAGCTCTTGCAGGGCAGTGCTTCCACTAAGGCCAGGACTTTTCTGCATCTTCGACTGCCCTGCAAGCGAGGATGCTTGGGGCACACAGGAAGCTGGGAGGGGACACAGCTGCAGGGATTCCATAAGACACAAGCAAATGCAGCCTTGGCTTGGTGACACTTTCTCTTGATTACTGCTCAACACAAATTACCTCGAGCAAGTCTACTGTGAGGACTAAAGGAAAGAGACGTATGGATGCTGCTAAGCTCTTCTAGCTTGTACCAGGTAGGAAAGATACCTCTGTAGCAGGCGTGAAGAGGATAGCACTAATTAATTAGATGAGAAGCGGAGGAAAGGCACTTAGAGGTAGTGAAAAGCAGTTAATGTGATGTTCCGGGGAAGCTTCAGTCTGCTTAAGGAGTAGCAAGAACAAGCCTAAAGTCATAGCCAAATACAAGAAAGAGAGGAGGACACGCAGCATGAGAAGCTCCCGAGAGAAAGGAGCTCTGTTTTGGGTAAAAATCAGTCCCTTTTTCTATCATGGAGACATCCAAGGGCGTAGGACACGTGCACTTCAGGGAACCAAGAGATGCTGTGCATTTCTCTCGTCCCCCTGACACAGCCACTAGGTGACGATGCTTCCAATTCTCTCTAAAGAAACCTTGCTTTCTCAGGCCCAGGTGTCCAGCTGCACACCAAGGACGTCCCTGGCTCCCAGGCACAGTTCCCAGGCCCAAGGCCGAGCTCCCCTCCGAACCCCCATTCCAGCAGACCTTGCTCCTGGCATTGTGGAGCAGCCATTTCATGTCAGCCTTTTCTCCTGGCAGTCAGCTTAGCGCCGTAACCTCTGCCATCGGGGCGCCCGAGAGCCGTGTGAGGTCAGCAGAGAGTCACTGTCAGCCTTTGACCTCACAAAGGTGGGTGGCCATAAGTGCCCTGAGCGTCCAGCTCGCATTGAGTACTGCTGGTGGCACTCGAGGCGTGGAGGTCTGCATGGTGCAATGGGAGACGCCGATGTCCTGCTGCTGGAACAAGAGGCGCTGATGTGCTGCTGGTGCAGGAGGAGACGTGAAGGTGCTGCTGCTTAGAGGTGCTGAGGAGCGGGCAGCCTCAGCGGGCAGCTGAATCAGAGGGCAGGGAAGCCAAGCAGCTTCCTTCTCTGGGGAAGGGGGCACAGAGAAAGTGATTGGAAATGGGGTACAAGCCCTCAGCCTCTAAAAGCAATCCCTCAGATGTTTAGGCATAGTAAAGTTAGGTATATCTATTTGACTCTAGACCCCAACATGTTTGTTAGTGTTCTGGTTTGTCCACTGCTTTCTTGTGGGGGATTTGAGTTGGCCATTACTCTTTAGGTGAATGCTGACTTCATATCTATGGCGCACTTTATTCTTAAAATGGGAAGTTTCTACCAATTTCCCGTCCAAACTTGCTCATAAGCCAACTGCAGTCATCATTTCAGATGTGTCTCCCAACTTACACATTTCCTATTTCTCCTTGATATTTACTCAAGAAATTCATTTACGTAGAGACAACATATTCTTCTCTCAACTGGCATCTGGCTGGGCAGAATGATGTCCTTTCATTCCCTTCCAGGCAATAGGCAACTTGTTCCTTCTGTCTTGTGAACTCTTCCTCCTAAGTTCAATGTGAATACAAGTGGCAGAACTGTGCCTCATGTCTCAAATGAGTGTCAGGGCTGCCTTGTCCAGTGTATTCATACTGGAGGGAAAAAAAAATGAATAGCCATACACACTATATAACCACTAAACTTTTTCAGTCCTCCTTGTGCTAACAGTGCATGAACGTGAGGTTTTGTTGTCATTTTTGTTTGTTTGTTTGTTTGCTTGCTTTAAACTCCTGACTGCCATATAGCAAACATGACCAAAAAACACCCTTTTTTGAGAATCTCTGAGAATGGCTCTGCTTTGTATTATCACCTGTCACTTCACCTGAACCATTTCAATCACAAGCGATATCCTTCTGTCAGGCTTGGTAGTACTTCCCAACCTTATGTCCCCTGCAAATCTCAAAGCTCATGTGTAATTTTTAATCTTCAGCCACCATGTCCATACCGAACATATCTAACTTTGAAGTCAGCTCTGCCCTGAATAGGAGGTTGGGTTTTCAGAGGTCCCTTCCAGCCTACATTTCTCCATGAGTCTTTGCCTCCTTAGCAGCTGCAGTTTCAGAACTGTCTCTGAGAATTACCATAGGTAACGACTCCTTTGCTGGTAAGTCCCTCTTCAGTGTGAACAATTGTAAATTCCCTTTATTCACTTGCAGCCCCAAAGCCCAAATCCGTAGATAATGTATCAGAAGCTCACAGAAAGTGAAATAGATGTAATTCATCCCCTGTGTAGGGAAGAACTGGTCCTAGAAAGGAAAGCTATTAAATTATCTGGAAACAATTTAGCTCTGATAAATTATTTTGTAAATTACACATTACCCCCTCCTTCCCTGGTCTTAGCTGTTCTTGCTCCAAAACTTTGCATGGTGTTGATGTCAAACTAACAGGCCCACACTTGTCTGGATGACTCTTTACCCTCTTCTGGACAGAGGTGTATTTGTTACTCTCCCATTCTGGGGACTATCCCTGATTTGCACAATTGTTATGCATTTTTCCTACTTGACTTGTTGTTCTGTGTGCCAATGCTGTTAATAGGCTAGGTAGATATCAGCTTTTCATTTTTCACTTGAATCGCTATAGATTGTTATTTCACCTCAGATGATGTTGCGCCTAGTGCCCTACCCTCCTTTTCAATGGGAGTCCTGTCACTGCCCTTAATATCACATTGTTGTTGCTGTTAGATGCAGGAAATAAGATTTGCAGCATTTGAGACATCAGTAACTTTTGATCTATTTTTGCCTCAAGCGTGCAACTGTCCTAATTTGTTCTCTTTGTTCCCCCTGGTTTCTGTGGCTTAAGTACCACTTACTATTATTGTTTAATTTCCTATGTGAAGGAGGTTTTTGGTCATTCTTACTTTATTTCTGCAGTTTTTAACCTCTGAAACATGCCTTTTCTCATCGCTTTTTTCCTCTTTGAATTTTGAATTTTAACTATGCCTTCTCTGCACTCAAGTCCCAGAGCTGCTTAGTCAGACTCAATTATTCATTGCCTTAGATTTCAAAGTTTGCATTTCTAAGCCTCAAAACCTTCATTCTAAACCTGGTTTTGTCTGTCGTGAAATGTAAAATGAGAAAAGTCAGCTCATGATCACACTTTATTCAAATTTTACTACATTTAAACCCATACAGGAGCCAAGTCTAAAATGGTCTTATATTTTTTCACTTTTGGGAAGAAATCCATCACATAGTATACCTCTGTGAACATAAGTGGTAATTATCTTTCAATCTTTTGCCGGGAAGTTAAAGTCTCCCATAATTCCCATTATTGTTTACGTGTCTGATAACTGTACAGAGAGAATTCACTATTAGACTGGAGCTAAGAGCAAAGAGCAGGCTAGCAAGGCTGTCTATCTTTAGCAGTGATTTGCACAAAACCACTCTTTTGCTGACCCATAACATTTAATTTCTCCATCCTCTGCTTCTTGCTAACACAAAGCACCATCTTATTCCATCCATTTGCCTTGGTTTCCAGCCTTCCTGAGATTTATCAGTACTTGTATGACATTCATGCCTTTGTTTCACCCTTCCTGTGTTGACACTTGTCATAACAGTTTTAGATCCTGAACATGATCATCTCAAAGTTTGCCTGACAGTTAGGTCTTCCTCACATTGTCATAGAGTATCAGGTCTCTACCACTTGAAATAGATTGGATTGGGTTAGATTATTGGCACCGTCTCTTGTGCTGGTAGTCCATTATCTTCACAGTCCGTACAACTGGCCGTCAGTGAACATGAAGTGGCCTTATCCTGCCCATTTACCTTTCTGGAAATCAGCCACTCTCTCTGCCTAGAACAGGGAATGGATTTTCCTCACCTTTCTTCAAAAGCTCTGAAGTTTTCTGTGATCTTTCCAATTGTACGGTATGATAAGCTTTTGCTGCCACTGAAGGGTAGAAGTCATTATGAATAGTGCCAACAAAACAGAAACATAACAATGAAAACGATATTTTAATTCAGAATAGGTATTTGAAAAGTTCACCTTTTCTAGCACAAATGGGGAAAAGAAAAAAAGGAAGGAAAAAAAAAAAAAAAAAGCAGTCCTAAAACATCAAAACCGTGGCCAAAGAATTAGAAGAAACACTATTTTTCCAAAGCTGCAATGTTTTCCATTCATCTGGCTGGGCCAGCAGAGCACTGGAGACCTGGATGCACTGTACTCATGGCTGGTTCCCCTAAATGACCTGCAGGGAGATCTTCTTCTCTCTATCCCTCTGTTTCTCCTTTCAATCTCTGTTTTGTCTGTTTGTATCACTAGCTCTCAAATCGCCACTGATATATGCACGTGCAGCACCCAGCACAACCTTGTTTCAGGCTCCAGCGGGACCTTTAGGCATTACCATCCTGTAAACAAATAACAATGATAGTGAGTGTAATTACAATCGTCAAACTATTCCAGCTCCACATCATTAGCCATGCCCTGAGCTAAATAACATTTTAATCAGTTTGATATGTCATCTGTGGCTTTCTTCACTGTCACTTGCAATCCAGCAAACTCCTTCCTTCACGTTTCTAGATTAGACAGAGGGTTCTCAACTGCAGACATCCAATTCCCTGTTCAGGAAGCAGCGAGACCTTTCGTCTTCTCACAGATTTAAGATGATAGCCAAGCATCATGAGACACAGTGCGTATGTCTCCTAGGCCCATCCCATGAGAGCAGGACATTTACCACGCATGAGAAGAAGACTTAATGCAGTGGCAAAGCAAAATACTCAGTGTCAAAGCCATGTCTAGATGATCATTAAAGACAGATCAAAATTACCCAATACAGGAGGAAAATCTATCTTTTGTAGAAGATTATGTTCTCTGATTATTAGTTTCAAAATTAGTTTTTCCTTTGGATTTCCTCTGAACTTAAACTTAGTTTGGAATGCCTTTGGTTTTGAATATTTCTGAAATCGTATTACTTCTCCTAAGTAAGTTGCTAGTCTGTTCTGTTTACGTGAAATTCGAATAATATTGTGAAGTATCTGCCATCAGTTTTACTGTGTGCCAGGCTGAGTTCCCTGATGAATTTCAAATTTCAGATATGAAACAGTAAAGGTTAAAAAAAAAAATGTTACAAAGGGTACTTCATGCAGTAGCATAAACTTCTGTTTTCTCAAAACTTGTATCAGTTCATCTCACCAGGACCAGCAGGGGAAGCACACTCTGCCTAGGCACTGGCAAAGGGACACAGTGAGAGTGTAGGGTCTCTTGCTGGGGCCATTCAAAATTTGACTGTACAAGCCCCTGAGCAATATGACAGGGCTTTAAAAATGGCCCTGCTTGAAGTACGCGGGTGATCTGGAGACCTCTAAGGTGCTTTCCAACAAAAGCTTTTCTATAATTGTATGAAATCACCTGCAATAGATTAACCCTGGTCATTATTCCTATCACAGGAAATAACTGTGACACCTGGGTAACAGGTGAGCTTACTGCGACACCAGGGAGAGCCTTCCTGTACTTAAAGGCAACCTGTAGGAAAGCTGGGGAGGGAGTCTTTATCAGGGCCTGGAGTGACAGGACAAGGAGTAACCGCTTTAAACTGAAAAGTAGCACCCAGAAAGAACGGAGTCACACAACAGGATTCATTTCCAAAACCACCTCATAGACACCTGGGCCAAAGAGCAGGGCCTTGAGCGGGTATATCACAATGGCAGAGTTCATTTCCTTCCCAGTAGCTGGCACGTGCCGTTTTTTGGGATTTCGGGGCTACAGTGAGCTGCTAAGAGGGATGTCTTAGCTCTTGCAGGGCAGTGCTTCCACTAAGGCCAGGACTTTTCTGCATCTTCTACTGCCCTGCAAGCGAGGATGCTTGGGGCACACAGGAAGCTGGGAGGGGACACAGCTGCAGGGATTCCATAAGACACAAGCAAATGCAGCCTTGGCTTGGTGACACTTTCTCTTGATTACTGCTCAACACAAATTACCTCGAGCAAGTCTACTGTGAGGACTAAAGGAAAGAGACGTATGGATGCTGCTAAGCTCTTCTAGCTTGTACCAGGTAGGAAAGATACCTCTGTAGCAGGCGTGAAGAGGATAGCACTAATTAATTAGATGAGAAGCGGAGGAAAGGCACTTAGAGGTAGTGAAAAGCAGTTAATGTGATGTTCCGGGGAAGCTTCAGTCTGCTTAAGGAGTAGCAAGAACAAGCCTAAAGTCATAGCCAAATACAAGAAAGAGAGGAGGACACGCAGCATGAGAAGCTCCCGAGAGAAAGGAGCTCTGTTTTGGGTAAAAATCAGTCCCTTTTTCTATCATGGAGACATCCAAGGGCGTAGGACACGTGCACTTCAGGGAACCAAGAGATGCTGTGCATTTCTCTCGTCCCCCTGACACAGCCACTAGGTGACGATGCTTCCAATTCTCTCTAAAGAAACCTTGCTTTCTCAGGCCCAGGTGTCCAGCTGCACACCAAGGACGTCCCTGGCTCCCAGGCACAGTTCCCAGGCCCAAGGCCGAGCTCCGCTCCGAACCCCCATTCCAGCAGACCTTGCTCCTGGCATTGTGGAGCAGCCATTTCATGTCAGCCTTTTCTCCTGGCAGTCAGCTTAGCGCCGTAACCTCTGCCATCGGGGCGCCCGAGAGCCGTGTGAGGTCAGCAGAGAGTCACTGTCAGCCTTTGACCTCACAAAGGTGGGTGGCCATAAGTGCCCTGAGCGTCCAGCTCGCATTGAGTACTGCTGGTGGCACTCGAGGCGTGGAGGTCTGCATGGTGCAATGGGAGACGCCGATGTCCTGCTGCTGGAACAAGAGGCGCTGATGTGCTGCTGGTGCAGGAGGAGACGTGAAGGTGCTGCTGCTTAGAGGTGCTGAGGAGCGGGCAGCCTCAGCGGGCAGCTGAATCAGAGGGCAGGGAAGCCAAGCAGCTTCCTTCTCTGGGGAAGGGGGCACAGAGAAAGTGATTGGAAATGGGGTACAAGCCCTCAGCCTCTAAAAGCAATCCCTCAGATGTTTAGGCATAGTAAAGTTAGGTATATCTATTTGACTCTAGACCCCAACATGTTTGTTAGTGTTCTGGTTTGTCCACTGCTTTCTTGTGGGGGATTTGAGTTGGCCATTACTGTTTAGGTGAATGCTGACTTCATATCTATGGTGCACTTTATTCTTAAAATGGGAAGTTTCTACCAATTTCCCGTCCAAACTTGCTCATAAGCCAACTGCAGTCATCATTTCAGATGTGTCTCCCAACTTACACATTTCCTATTTCTCCTTGATATTTACTCAAGAAATTCATTTACGTAGAGACAACATATTCTTCTCTCAACTGGCATCTGGCCGGGCAGAATGATGTCCTTTCATTCCCTTCCAGGCAATAGGCAACTTGTTCCTTCTGTCTTGTGAACTCTTCCTCCTAAGTTCAATGTGAATACAAGTGGCAGAACTGTGCCTCATGTCTCAAATGAGTGTCAGGGCTGCCTTGTCCAGTGTATTCATACTGGAGGGAAAAAAAAATGCATAGCCATACACACTATATAACCACTAAACTTTTTCAGTCCTCCTTGTGCTAACAGTGCATGAACGTGAGGTTTTGTTGTCATTTTTGTTTGTTTGTTTGTTTGCTTGCTTTAAACTCCTGACTGCCATATAGCAAACATGACCAAAAAACACCCTTTTTTGAGAATCTCTGAGAATGGCTCTGCTTTGTATTATCACCTGTCACTTCACCTGAACCATTTCAATCACAAGCGATATCCTTCTGTCAGGCTTGGTAGTACTTCCCAACCTTATGTCCCCTGCAAATCTCAAAGCTCATGTGTAATTTTTAATCTTCAGCCACCATGTCCATACCGAACATATCTAACTTTGAAGTCAGCTCTGCCCTGAATAGGAGGTTGGGTTTTCAGAGGTCCCTTCCAGCCTACATTTCTCCATGAGTCTTTGCCTCCTTAGCAGCTGCAGTTTCAGAACTGTCTCTGAGAATTACCATAGGTAACGACTCCTTTGCTGGTAAGTCCCTCTTCAGTGTGAACAATTGTAAATTCCCTTTATTCACTTGCAGCCCCAAAGCCCAAATCCGTAGATAATGTATCAGAAGCTCACAGAAAGTGAAATAGATGTAATTCATCCCCTGTGTAGGGAAGAACTGGTCCTAGAAAGGAAAGCTATTAAATTATCTGGAAACAATTTAGCTCTGATAAATTATTTTGTAAATTACACATTACCCCCTCCTTCCCTGGTCTTAGCTGTTCTTGCTCCAAAACTTTGCATGGTGTTGATGTCAAACTAACAGGCCCACACTTGTCTGGATGACTCTTTACCCTCTTCTGGACAGAGGTGTATTTGTTACTCTCCCATTCTGGGGACTATCCCTGATTTGCACAATTGTTATGCATTTTTCCTACTTGACTTGTTGTTCTGTGTGCCAATGCTGTTAATAGGCTAGGTAGATATCAGCTTTTCATTTTTCACTTGAATCGCTATAGATTGTTATTTCACCTCAGATGATGTTGCGCCTAGTGCCCTACCCTCCTTTTCAATGGGAGTCCTGTCACTGCCCTTAATATCACATTGTTGTTGCTGTTAGATGCAGGAAATAAGATTTGCAGCATTTGAGACATCAGTAACTTTTGATCTATTTTTGCCTCAAGCGTGCAACTGTCCTAATTTGTTCTCTTTGTTCCCCCTGGTTTCTGTGGCTTAAGTACCACTTACTATTATTGTTTAATTTCCTATGTGAAGGAAGTTTTCGGTCATTCTTACTTTATTTCTGCAGTTTTTAACCTCTGAAACATGCCTTTTCTCATCGCTTTTTTCCTCTTTGAATTTTGAATTTTAACTATGCCTTCTCTGCACTCAAGTCCCAGAGCTGCTTAGTCAGACTCAATTATTCATTTCCTTAGATTTCAAAGTTTGCATTTCTAAGCCTCAAAACCTTCATTCTAAACCTGGTTTTGTCTGTCGTGAAATGCAAAATGAGAAAAGTCAGCTCATGATCACACTTTATTCAAATTTTACTACATTTAAACCCATACAGGAGCCAAGTCTAAAATGGTCTTATATTTTTTCACTTTTGGGAAGAAATCCATCACATAGTACACCTCTGTGAACATAAGTGGTAATTATCTTTCAATCTTTTGCTGGGAAGTTAAAGTCTCCCATAATTCCCATTATTGTTTACGTGTCTGATAACTGTACAGAGAGAATTCACTATTAGACTGGAGCTAAGAGCAAAGAGCAGGCTAGCAAGGCTGTCTATCTTTAGCAGTGATTTGCACAAAACCACTCTTTTGCTGACCCATAACATTTAATTTCTCCATCCTCTGCTTCTTGCTAACACAAAGCACCATCTTATTCCATCCATTTGCCTTGGTTTCCAGCCTTCCTGAGATTTATCAGTACTTGTATGACATTCATGCCTTTGTTTCACCCTTCCTGTGTTGACACTTGTCATAACAGTTTTAGATCCTGAACATGATCATCTCAAAGTTTGCCTGACAGTTAGGTCTTCCTCACATTGTCATAGAGTATCAGGTCTCTACCACTTGAAATAGATTGGATTGGATTAGATTATTGGCACCGTCTCTTGTGCTGGTAGTCCATTATCTTCACAGTCCGTACAACTGGCCATCAGTGAACATGAAGTGGCCTTATCCTGCCCATTTACCTTTCTGGAAATCAGCCACTCTCTCTGCCTAGAACAGGGAATGGATTTTCCTCACCTTTCTTCAAAAGCTCTGAAGTTTTCTGTGATCTTTCCAATTGTACGGTATGATAAGCTTTTGCTGCCACTGAAGGGTAGAAGTCATTATGAATAGTGCCAACAAAACAGAAACATAACAATGAAAACGATATTTTAATTCAGAATAGGTATTTGAAAAGTTCACCTTTTCTAGCACAAATGGGGAAAAGAAAAAAAGGAAGGAAAAAAAAAAAAAAAGCAGTCCTAAAACATCAAAACTGTGGCCAAAGAATTAGAAGAAACACTATTTTTCCAAAGCTGCAATGTTTTCCATTCATCTGGCTGGGCCAGCAGAGCACTGGAGACCTGGATGCACTGTACTCATGGCTGGTTCCCCTAAATGACCTGCAGGGAGATCTTCTTCTCTCTATCCCTCTGTTTCTCCTTTCAATCTCTGTTTTGTCTGTTTGTATCACTAGCTCTCAAATCGCCACTGATATATGCACGTGCAGCACCCAGCACAACCTTGTTTCAGGCTCCAGCGGGACCTTTAGGCATTACCATCCTGTAAACAAATAACAATGATAGTGAGCGTAATTACAATCGTCAAACTATTCCAGCTCCACATCATTAGCCATGCCCTGAGCTAAATAACATTTTAATCAGTTTGATATGTCATCTGTGGCTTTCTTCACTGTCACTTGCAATCCAGCAAACTCCTTCCTTCACGTTTCTGGATTAGACAGAGGGTTCTCAACTGCAGACATCCAATTCCCTGTTCAGGAAGCAGCGAGACCTTTCCTCTTCTCACAGATTTAAGATGATAGCCAAGCATCATGAGACACAGTGCGTATGTCTCCTAGGCCCATCCCATGAGAGCAGGACATTTACCACACATGAGAAGAAGACTTAATGCAGTGGCAAAGCAAAATACTCGGTGTCAAAGCCATGTCTAGATGATCATTAAAGACAGATCAAAATTACCCAATACAGGAGGAAAATCTATCGTTTGTAGAAGATTATGTTCTCTGATTATTAGTTTCAAAATTACTTTTTCCTTTGGATTTCCTCTGAACTTAAACTTAGTTTGGAATGCCTTTGGTTTTGAATATTTCTGAAATCGTATTACTTCTCCTAAGTAAGTTGCTAGTCTGTTCTGTTTACGTGAAATTCGAATAATATTGTGAAGTATCTGCCATCAGTTTTACTGTGTGCCAGGCTGAGTTCCCTGATGAATTTCAAATTTCAGATATGAAACAGTAAAGGTTAAAAAAAAAAAATGTTACAAAGGGTACTTCATGCAGTAGCATAAACTTCTGTTTTCTCAAAACTTGTATCAGTTCATCTCACCAGGACCAGCAGGGGAAGCACACTCTGCCTAGGCACTGGCAAAGGGACACAGTGAGAGTGTAGGGTCTCTTGCTGGGGCCATTCAAAATTTGACTGTACAAGCCCCTGAGCAATATGACAGGGCTTTAAAAATGGCCCTGCTTGAAGTACGCGGGTGATCTGGAGACCTCTAAGGTGCTTTCCAACAAAAGCTTTTCTGTAATTGTATGAAATCACCTGCAATAGATTAACCCTGGTCATTATTCCTATCACAGGAAATAACTGTGACACCTGGGTAACAGGTGAGCTTACTGCGACACCAGGGAGAGCCTTCCTGTACTTAAAGGCAACCTGTAGGAAAGCTGGGGAGGGAGTCTTTATCAGGGCCTGGAGTGACAGGACAAGGAGTAACCGCTTTAAACTGAAAAGTAGCACCCAGAAAGAACGGAGTCACGCAACAGGATTCATTTCCAAAACCACCTCATAGACACCTGGGCCAAAGAGCAGGGCCTTGAGCGGGTATATCACAATGGCGGAGTTCATTTCCTTCCCAGTAGCTGGCACGTGCCGTTTTTTGGGATTTCGGGGCTACAGTGAGCTGCTAAGAGGGATGTCTTAGCTCTTGCAGGGCAGTGCTTCCACTAAGGCCAGGACTTTTCTGCATCTTCTACTGCCCTGCAAGCGAGGATGCTTGGGGCACACAGGAAGCTGGGAGGGGACACAGCTGCAGGGATTCCATAAGGCACAAGCAAATGCAGCCTTGGCTTGGTGACACTTTCTCTTGATTACTGCTCAACACAAATTACCTCGAGCAAGTCTACTGTGAGGACTAAAGGAAAGAGACGTATGGATGCTGCTAAGCTCTTCTAGCTTGTACCAGGTAGGAAAGATACCTCTGTAGCAGGCGTGAAGAGGATAGCACTAATTAATTAGATGAGAAGCGGAGGAAAGGCACTTAGAGGTAGTGAAAAGCAGTTAATGTGATGTTCCGGGGAAGCTTCAGTCTGCTTAAGGAGTAGCAAGAACAAGCCTAAAGTCATAGCCAAATACAAGAAAGAGAGGAGGACACGCAGCATGAGAAGCTCCCGAGAGAAAGGAGCTCTGTTTTGGGTAAAAATCAGTCCCTTTTTCTATCATGGAGACATCCAAGGGCGTAGGACACGTGCACTTCAGGGAACCAAGAGATGCTGTGCATTTCTCTCGTCCCCCTGACACAGCCACTAGGTGACGATGCTTCCAATTCTCTCTAAAGAAACCTTGCTTTCTCAGGCCCAGGTGTCCAGCTGCACACCAAGGACGTCCCTGGCTCCCAGGCACAGTTCCCAGGCCCAAGGCCGAGCTCCGCTCCGAACCCCCATTCCAGCAGACCTTGCTCCTGGCATTGTGGAGCAGCCATTTCATGTCAGCCTTTTCTCCTGGCAGTCAGCTTAGCGCCGTAACCTCTGCCATCGGGGCGCCCGAGAGCCGTGTGAGGTCAGCAGAGAGTCACTGTCAGCCTTTGACCTCACAAAGGTGGGTGGCCATAAGTGCCCTGAGCGTCCAGCTCGCATTGAGTACTGCTGGTGGCACTCGAGGCGTGGAGGTCTGCATGGTGCAATGGGAGACGCCGATGTCCTGCTGCTGGAACAAGAGGCGCTGATGTGCTGCTGGTGCAGGAGGAGACGTGAAGGTGCTGCTGCTTAGAGGTGCTGAGGGGCGGGCAGCCTCAGCGGGCAGCTGAATCAGAGGGCAGGGAAGCCAAGCAGCTTCCTTCTCTGGGGAAGGGGGCACAGAGAAAGTGATTGGAAATGGGGTACAAGCCCTCAGCCTCTAAAAGCAATCCCTCAGATGTTTAGGCATAGTAAAGTTAGGTATATCTATTTGACTCTAGACCCCAACATGTTTGTTAGTGTTCTGGTTTGTCCACTGCTTTCTTGTGGGGGATTTGAGTTGGCCATTACTGTTTAGGTGAATGCTGACTTCATATCTATGGTGCACTTTATTCTTAAAATGGGAAGTTTCTACCAATTTCCCGTCCAAACTTGCTCATAAGCCAACTGCAGTCATCATTTCAGATGTGTCTCCCAACTTACACATTTCCTATTTCTCCTTGATATTTACTCAAGAAATTCATTTACGTAGAGACAACATATTCTTCTCTCAACTGGCATCTGGCTGGGCAGAATGATGTCCTTTCATTCCCTTCCAGGCAATAGGCAACTTGTTCCTTCTGTCTTGTGAACTCTTCCTCCTAAGTTCAATGTGAATACAAGTGGCAGAACTGTGCCTCATGTCTCAAATGAGTGTCAGGGCTGCCTTGTCCAGTGTATTCATACTGGAGGGAAAAAAAAATGAATAGCCATACACACTATATAACCACTAAACTTTTTCAGTCCTCCTTGTGCTAACAGTGCATGAACGTGAGGTTTTGTTGTCATTTTTGTTTGTTTGTTTGTTTGCTTGCTTTAAACTCCTGACTGCCATATAGCAAACATGACCAAAAAACACCCTTTTTTGAGAATCTCTGAGAATGGCTCTGCTTTGTATTATCACCTGTCACTTCACCTGAACCATTTCAATCACAAGCGATATCCTTCTGTCAGGCTTGGTAGTACTTCCCAACCTTATGTCCCCTGCAAATCTCAAAGCTCATGTGTAATTTTTAATCTTCAGCCACCATGTCCATACCGAACATATCTAACTTTGAAGTCAGCTCTGCCCTGAATAGGAGGTTGGGTTTTCAGAGGTCCCTTCCAGCCTACATTTCTCCATGAGTCTTTGCCTCCTTAGCAGCTGCAGTTTCAGAACTGTCTCTGAGAATTACCATAGGTAACGACTCCTTTGCTGGTAAGTCCCTCTTCAGTGTGAACAATTGTAAATTCCCTTTATTCACTTGCAGCCCCAAAGCCCAAATCCGTAGATAATGTATCAGAAGCTCACAGAAAGTGAAATAGATGTAATTCATCCCCTGTGTAGGGAAGAACTGGTCCTAGAAAGGAAAGCTATTAAATTATCTGGAAACAATTTAGCTCTGATAAATTATTTTGTAAATTACACATTACCCCCTCCTTCCCTGGTCTTAGCTGTTCTTGCTCCAAAACTTTGCATGGTGTTGATGTCAAACTAACAGGCCCACACTTGTCTGGATGACTCTTTACCCTCTTCTGGACAGAGGTGTATTTGTTACTCTCCCATTCTGGGGACTATCCCTGATTTGCACAATTGTTATGCATTTTTCCTACTTGACTTGTTGTTCTGTGTGCCAATGCTGTTAATAGGCTAGGTAGATATCAGCTTTTCATTTTTCACTTGAATCGCTATAGATTGTTATTTCACCTCAGATGATGTTGCGCCTAGTGCCCTACCCTCCTTTCCAATGGGAGTCCTGTCACTGCCCTTAATATCACATTGTTGTTGCTGTTAGATGCAGGAAATAAGATTTGCAGCATTTGAGACATCAGTAACTTTTGATCTATTTTTGCCTCAAGCGTGCAACTGTCCTAATTTGTTCTCTTTGTTCCCCCTGGTTTCTGTGGCTTAAGTACCACTTACTATTATTGTTTAATTTCCTATGTGAAGGAGGTTTTTGGTCATTCTTACTTTATTTCTGCAGTTTTTAACCTCTGAAACATGCCTTTTCTCATCGCTTTTTTCCTCTTTGAATTTTGAATTTTAACTATGCCTTCTCTGCACTCAAGTCCCAGAGCTGCTTAGTCAGACTCAATTATTCATTTCCTTAGATTTCAAAGTTTGCATTTCTAAGCCTCAAAACCTTCATTCTAAACCTGGTTTTGTCTGTCGTGAAATGTAAAATGAGAAAAGTCAGCTCATGATCACACTTTATTCAAATTTTACTACATTTAAACCCATACAGGAGCCAAGTCTAAAATGGTCTTATATTTTTTCACTTTTGGGAAGAAATCCATCACATAGTATACCTCTGTGAACATAAGTGGTAATTATCTTTCAATCTTTTGCTGGGAAGTTAAAGTCTCCCATAATTCCCATTATTGTTTACGTGTCTGATAACTGTACAGAGAGAATTCACTATTAGACTGGAGCTAAGAGCAAAGAGCAGGCTAGCAAGGCTGTCTATCTTTAGCAGTGATTTGCACAAAACCACTCTTTTGCTGACCCATAACATTTAATTTCTCCATCCTCTGCTTCTTGCTAACACAAAGCACCATCTTATTCCATCCATTTGCCTTGGTTTCCAGCCTTCCTGAGATTTATCAGTACTTGTATGACATTCATGCCTTTGTTTCACCCTTCCTGTGTTGACACTTGTCATAACAGTTTTAGATCCTGAACATGATCATCTCAAAGTTTGCCTGACAGTTAGGTCTTCCTCACATTGTCATAGAGTATCAGGTCTCTACCACTTGAAATAGATTGGATTGGATTAGATTATTGGCACCGTCTCTTGTGCTGGTAGTCCATTATCTTCACAGTCCGTACAACTGGCCATCAGTGAACATGAAGTGGCCTTATCCTGCCCATTTACCTTTCTGGAAATCAGCCACTCTCTCTGCCTAGAACAGGGAATGGATTTTCCTCACCTTTCTTCAAAAGCTCTGAAGTTTTCTGTGATCTTTCCAATTGTACGGTATGATAAGCTTTTGCTGCCACTGAAGGGTAGAAGTCATTATGAATAGTGCCAACAAAACAGAAACATAACAATGAAAACGATATTTTAATTCAGAATAGGTATTTGAAAAGTTCACCTTTTCTAGCACAAATGGGGAAAAGAAAAAAAGGAAGGAAAAAAAAAAAAAAAAAAGCAGTCCTAAAACATCAAAACCGTGGCCAAAGAATTAGAAGAAACACTATTTTTCCAAAGCTGCAATGTTTTCCATTCATCTGGCTGGGCCAGCAGAGCACTGGAGACCTGGATGCACTGTACTCATGGCTGGTTCCCCTAAATGACCTGCAGGGAGATCTTCTTCTCTCTATCCCTCTGTTTCTCCTTTCAATCTCTGTTTTGTCTGTTTGTATCACTAGCTCTCAAATCGCCACTGATATATGCACGTGCAGCACCCAGCACAACCTTGTTTCAGGCTCCAGCGGGACCTTTAGGCATTACCATCCTGTAAACAAATAACAATGATAGTGAGTGTAATTACAATCGTCAAACTATTCCAGCTCCACATCATTAGCCATGCCCTGAGCTAAATAACATTTTAATCAGTTTGATATGTCATCTGTGGCTTTCTTCACTGTCACTTGCAATCCAGCAAACTCCTTCCTTCACGTTTCTAGATTAGACAGAGGGTTCTCAACTGCAGACATCCAATTCCCTGTTCAGGAAGCAGCGAGACCTTTCCTCTTCTCGCAGATTTAAGATGATAGCCAAGCATCATGAGACACAGTGCGTATGTCTCCTAGGCCCATCCCATGAGAGCAGGACATTTACCACACATGAGAAGAAGACTTAATGCAGTGGCAAAGCAAAATACTCGGTGTCAAAGCCACGTCTAGATGATCATTAAAGACAGATCAAAATTACCCAATACAGGAGGAAAATCTATCGTTTGTAGAAGATTATGTTCTCTGATTATTAGTTTCAAAATTAGTTTTTCCTTTGGATTTCCTCTGAACTTAAACTTAGTTTGGAATGCCTTTGGTTTTGAATATTTCTGAAATCGTATTACTTCTCCTAAGTAAGTTGCTAGTCTGTTCTGTTTACGTGAAATTCGAATAATATTGTGAAGTATCTGCCATCAGTTTTACTGTGTGCCAGGCTGAGTTCCCTGATGAATTTCAAATTTCAGATATGAAACAGTAAAGGTTAAAAAAAAAAAATGTTACAAAGGGTACTTCATGCAGTAGCATAAACTTCTGTTTTCTCAAAACTTGTATCAGTTCATCTCACCAGGACCAGCAGGGGAAGCACACTCTGCCTAGGCACTGGCAAAGGGACACAGTGAGAGTGTAGGGTCTCTTGCTGGGGCCATTCAAAATTTGACTGTACAAGCCCCTGAGCAATATGACAGGGCTTTAAAAATGGCCCTGCTTGAAGTACGCGGGTGATCTGGAGACCTCTAAGGTGCTTTCCAACAAAAGCTTTTCTATAATTGTATGAAATCACCTGCAATAGATTAACCCTGGTCATTATTCCTATCACAGGAAATAACTGTGACACCTGGGTAACAGGTGAGCTTACTGCGACACCAGGGAGAGCCTTCCTGTACTTAAAGGCAACCTGTAGGAAAGCTGGGGAGGGAGTCTTTATCAGGGCCTGGAGTGACAGGACAAGGAGTAACCGCTTTAAACTGAAAAGTAGCACCCAGAAAGAACGGAGTCACGCAACAGGATTCATTTCCAAAACCACCTCATAGACACCTGGGCCAAAGAGCAGGGCCTTGAGCGGGTATATCACAATGGCAGAGTTCATTTCCTTCCCAGTAGCTGGCACGTGCCGTTTTTTGGGATTTCGGGGCTACAGTGAGCTGCTAAGAGGGATGTCTTAGCTCTTGCAGGGCAGTGCTTCCACTAAGGCCAGGACTTTTCTGCATCTTCTACTGCCCTGCAAGCGAGGATGCTTGGGGCACACAGGAAGCTGGGAGGGGACACAGCTGCAGGGATTCCATAAGGCACAAGCAAATGCAGCCTTGGCTTGGTGACACTTTCTCTTGATTACTGCTCAACACAAATTACCTCGAGCAAGTCTACTGTGAGGACTAAAGGAAAGAGACGTATGGATGCTGCTAAGCTCTTCTAGCTTGTACCAGGTAGGAAAGATACCTCTGTAGCAGGCGTGAAGAGGATAGCACTAATTAATTAGATGAGAAGCGGAGGAAAGGCACTTAGAGGTAGTGAAAAGCAGTTAATGTGATGTTCCGGGGAAGCTTCAGTCTGCTTAAGGAGTAGCAAGAACAAGCCTAAAGTCATAGCCAAATACAAGAAAGAGAGGAGGACACGCAGCATGAGAAGCTCCCGAGAGAAAGGAGCTCTGTTTTGGGTAAAAATCAGTCCCTTTTTCTATCATGGAGACATCCAAGGGCGTAGGACACGTGCACTTCAGGGAACCAAGAGATGCTGTGCATTTCTCTCGTCCCCCTGACACAGCCACTAGGTGACGATGCTTCCAATTCTCTCTAAAGAAACCTTGCTTTCTCAGGCCCAGGTGTCCAGCTGCACACCAAGGACGTCCCTGGCTCCCAGGCACAGTTCCCAGGCCCAAGGCCGAGCTCCGCTCCGAACCCCCATTCCAGCAGACCTTGCTCCTGGCATTGTGGAGCAGCCATTTCATGTCAGCCTTTTCTCCTGGCAGTCAGCTTAGCGCCGTAACCTCTGCCATCGGGGCGCCCGAGAGCCGTGTGAGGTCAGCAGAGAGTCACTGTCAGCCTTTGACCTCACAAAGGTGGGTGGCCATAAGTGCCCTGAGCGTCCAGCTCGCATTGAGTACTGCTGGTGGCACTCGAGGCGTGGAGGTCTGCATGGTGCAATGGGAGACGCCGATGTCCTGCTGCTGGAACAAGAGGCGCTGATGTGCTGCTGGTGCAGGAGGAGACGTGAAGGTGCTGCTGCTTAGAGGTGCTGAGGGGCGGGCAGCCTCAGCGGGCAGCTGAATCAGAGGGCAGGGAAGCCAAGCAGCTTCCTTCTCTGGGGAAGGGGGCACAGAGAAAGTGATTGGAAATGGGGTACAAGCCCTCAGCCTCTAAAAGCAATCCCTCAGATGTTTAGCATGGTAGAATAAATAGGGTCAATACTGTGCCACTTACACAGAAACCTATGCTACGAACTCTGCAGTCACTGCAGGGCAACTCTCACCAAGGAATTGGTTCCATGTAGCAGATTTACAGGAATGAAGCTCCTTATTTTCAGTTTAAGCAGTGCCACAGGGGATGAAACATTTTCTTGCTGATGGGTCTTGTTCCTAGTTGTCATAGGACAGTGTTTTATAGCTCCCTATGATGCTGCAATGTTGCTACCATGTTGTGGTTTAACCCGGCTGGCAGCTAAACACCACACAGCCGTTCGCTCACCCTCCCCCCTCCCTCTCTGGGATGGGGGAGAGAAACGGGAAAGTGAAGCCTGTGAGTTGAGATAAAGACAGTTTATTAAGACAGGAAAATAATAATAACAATAATAATAATAATAGTGATAATGGTAATAGTATTAACAATAATAATGTGTACGAAACAAGTGATGCACAATGCAATTGCTCACCACCCGCTGACCGATGCCCAGCCTATTCCCGAGCAGCCGGCCCCCCCACCCCGGCCAGCCACCCCTATATATTGTTTAGCATGACGTCAGATGGTATGGAATACCCCTTTGGCCAGTTTGGGTCAGCTGTCCTGGGTCTGTCCCCTCCCAGCTCCTGCTGCACCCCCAGCCTGCTCGCTGGCAGGACAGAGCAAGAAGCCGAAAAGTCCTTGGCCTGGTGTAAACACTGCTCTGCAACAATTAAAACATCAGCATGTTATCAGCGCTCTTCTCATCCTAATCCAAAACATAGCACCCTACCAGCTACTATGAGCTACTTAACTCTGTCCTAACTGGAACCAGGACAGATATCCACCCCTTATTCCATACCATTTATGTCATGCTCAGGTTACACTCTGTCCAATACATTCTAATTAATCACCATTTTCATCTATGATATATAGCAATCATGGTAGTGATGACATACATTATTATATAATAATTAACATACTACAATTCAACTCATGGGCTATTCTCACCCAGTATCAAATCCCCTTGAGGTACACACCGGACCTCCCCATTCTTTTGCATTACCCACCAAGTGCATCCAGGTCCCTGAGCAAAAGCAATTCCACGAATGGGTTTGCCTTTTCCTGAGGCAGGAGTAGCCCAGACTGTTTTACCCAGCATGTTTCTTACGTGCACTACAGGAACTTTATCCCCTTCTACAGTGCGTAACAGGTTTGATTGGGCAGGTCCAGCTCGGTTGGCAGATCCCCTGGTATTGACTAACCAGGTGGCCTTTGCCAAATGTGTATCCCAATTTTTGAATGTCCCAGCACCCATTGCTTTCAGTGTAGTCTTCAACAGTCCATTGCATCGTTCAACTTTTCCAGAGGCTGGTGCATGATAGGGGATGTGATACACCCACTCAATACCATGTTCTTTGGCCCAAGTGTCTATAAGGTTGTTTCGGAAATGAGTCCCGTTGTCTGACTCAATTCTCTCTGGGGTGCCATGTCGCCATAAGACTTGCTTTTCAAGGCCCAGGATAGTGTTCCGGGCGGTGGCATGGGGCACAGGATATGTTTCCAGCCATCCGGTGGTTGCTTCCACCATTGTAAGTACGTGGCGCTTGCCGTTGCGGGTTTGAGGGAGTGTGATGTAATCAATCTGCCAGGCCTCTCCATATTTATATTTCAGCCATCGTCCTCCATACCAAAGAGGTTTTGACCGTTTGGCTTGCTTGATTGCAGCACATGTTTCACAGTCATGAATAACCTGTGCTATAGTGTCCATGGTCAGGTCCACCCCTCGATCACGAGCCCATCTGTAGGTTGCATCTCTACCTTGATGGCCTGAGGTGTCATGGGCCCATCGGGCTATAAATAATTCACCTTTATGTTGCCAGTCCAGGTCCACCTGAGCCACTTCAATCTTAGCAGCCTGATCCACCTGCTGGTTGTTTTGGTGTTCTTCAGTAGCCCGATTCTTGGGCACATGAGCATCTACATGGCGTACCTTTACAACCAGGTTCTCTACCCGGGCAGCAATATCTTGCCACAATGCCGCAGCCCAGATGGGCTTGCCCCTGCGCTGCCAGTTGTTCTGCTTCCATTGCTGTAACCACCCCCACAGGGCATTTGCTACCATCCACGAATCAGTATAGAGATAGAGAACTGGCCACTTTTCTCGTTCAGCAATATCTAAAGCCAGCTGAATGGCTTTTACTTCTGCAAACTGACTCGATTCACCTTCTCCCTCAGCAGCTTCTGCAACTCGTCGTGTAGGACTCCATACAGCAGCTTTCCATCTCCGATGCTTTCCCACAATACGACAGGACCCGTCAGTGAACAAGGCATATTTCTTCTCATTTTCTGGTAGCTTGTTGTACAGGGGGGCTTCTTCAGCACGAACCACCTCCTCCTCTGGTGATATCCCAAAGTATTTGCCTTCTGGCCAGTCCATAATCACCTCCAAGATTCCTGGGCGACTGGGGTTTCCTATTCGAGCCCGCTGAGTAATCAGTGCAACCCACTTGCTCCATGTAGCATCAGTTGCATGATGCGTAGAGGGGACCCTTCCTTTGAACATCCAGCCTAGTACCGGCAGTCGGGGTGCCAGGAGGAGCTGCGCTTCAGTACCGACCACTTCCGAAGCAGATCGAACTCCTTCATATGCTGCCAATATCTCCTTTTCAGTTGGAGTATAGCGGGCTTCAGATCCTCTGTATCCCCGACTCCAAAACCCCAGGGGTCGACCTCGAGTTTCCCCAGGTTCTTTCTGCCAGAGGCTCCAGGTGGGACCATTCTCTCCGGCTGCGGTGTAGAGCACATTCTTTACATCTGGTCCTGTTCGGACTGGCCCGAGGGCTACTGCATGAACTATTTCCTGCTTAATTTGTTCAAAGGCTTGTCGTTGCTCAGGGCCCCATTCAAAAGCATTCTTCTTACGGGTTACTTGGTAGAGCGGGTTTACAATCAGACTGTAATTTGGAATATGCATTCTCCAAAACCCCACGACACCTAGGAAAGTTTGTGTTTCTTTTTTGCTAGTTGGTGGAGACATAGCTGTTATTTTGTTGATCACATCCATTGGGATTTGACGGCGTCCATCTTGCCATTTTATTCCTAAAAACTGGATCTCTCGTGCAGGTCCTTTAACTTTATTCTGTTTTATGGCAAAACCAGCCTTCAGAAGGATTTGGACTATTTTCTTCCCTTTCTCGAAAACTTCTTCTGCAGTGTCACCCCACACAATGATGTCATCGATGTACTGCAGGTGTTCAGGAGCTTCCCCCTGCTCCAGCGCAGACTGGATCAGTCCATGGCAAATGGTAGGGCTGTGTTTCCACCCCTGGGGCAGCCGATTCCAAGTATATTGGACTCCCCTCCAAGTGAAAGCAAACTGTGGCCTGCACTGTGCTGCTAGAGGGATGGAGAAAAATGCATTAGCGATATCAATTGTGGCATACCACTTGGCTGCCTTTGATTCCAGTTCATACTGGAGTTCTAGCATGTCCGGCACTGCAGCACTCAGTGGTGGCGTGACTTCGTTCAGGCCACGATAGTCCACTGTTAGTCTCCACTCACCATTAGACTTTCGCACTGGCCATATGGGACTATTAAAAGGTGAATGAGTCTTGCTGATCACTCCTTGGCTCTCCAGTTGACGAATTAGCTTATGGATGGGACTCAGGGAGTCTCGGTTGGTGCGATATTGCCGCCGGTGCACCGTTGTGGTAGCGATCGGCACTTGCTGTTCTTCAACCCTCAGCAACCCCACAACAGAAGGGTCCTCTGAGAGACCAGGCAAGGTAGACAACTGTTTAATGTCCTCTGTCTCCAAAGAAGCTATGCCAAAAGCCCAGCGGAACCCTTTTGGGTCCTTGAAATATCCTCTTCTAAGATAGTCTATGCCAAGGATGCACGGAGCATCTGGGCCAGTCACAATACGGTGCTTTTGCCACTCATTACCGGTTAGACTCACTTCAGCCTCCAATACAGTTAACTGCTGGGATCCCCCCGTCACACCATAAATACAGATGGGCTCTGGCCCTTTATAGCTTGATGGCATTAGAGTACATTGTGCACCGGTGTCTACCAAAGCCTTATACTTCTGTGCGTCTGACGTGCCAGGCCATCGAATCCACACAGTCCAATAAACTCGATTGTCCCTTTCCTCCCCCTGGCTGGAGGCAGGGCCCCTCTAGTCCTGGTCAGAATCTTCATTTCTGTGTTTAAAGGACTGCCTGCTGGAAGTTGGAGCAGCAAACCTTTCAGAGAACTCCTTTTTCCCAATTGTTTTCCTTTGCAATTCACGTACCCGTGCCTCTAGGGTCGCAGTAGATTTTCCATCCCATTTTCTCATGTCCTCTCCATGGTCACGTAGGTAAAACCACAGGGTGGCGCGGTGTGTGTGCCCACCATATTGTCTTCCTTGCATAGATGAACGTTTACCCCTAATAGCTGAGACACTGGTTTGTACAGGTGGGGAGGAAAATAAACTCTCTTTAAGTTGGTGGATCTCTTCAGAAAGTTTCTCCAAGGTATTCTCTTTTAGCTGGTGGACACTAGTTCGTTCAGGTGAAGGGGAAGATAATCTTTCTTCAAGTTGGTGGATCTTTTCAGAAAGTTTCTCCAAAGCATTCTCTTTTAGCTGGTGGACACTGGTTCGTTCAGGTGAAGGGGAAGATAATCTTTCTTCAAGTTGGTGGATCTTTTCAGAAAGTTTCTCTAAAGCATTCTCTTTTAGCTGGTGGACACTGGTTCGTTCAGGTGGAGGGGAAGATAAATTCTCTTTAAGTTGGTGGACCTCTTCAGAGAGTTTCTCCACAGCTGAGACACAGGCCTTTAGGGAAGAGGAGAGATTTCCTTCGTACTGCCGGAGTATTTTAGTCACTTCATTCACTGTGGGATTCTCCTCCGTTTTCCAGGCTAGCATTGCCAATGAGCTGGCATATGATGATGGGGCACTCTGTACAAACTTCCGCCACATGGGTAGTGTACACCGGACTGCATCTGGATCTGCGGATGTTTGTGCGTCGTCTAGGTCCTTATAAATTACTTCCCGTACGGCCAATTCCCTCAGGTACTGAATTCCCTTCTCCATGGTGGTCCATTTGCTTGGTAAACATACAAGTTCTTCCTTGAAGAGATACCTTTCCTTCACAGCTGACAGGAGACGCCTCCAGAGGCTGCGAGATTGTGCTCCATCTCCAATTGCTTTGTCAATGCATGCGTCCCTAGCAAGGGATCCCAGCCGCCTGGCTTCCTTGCCCTCCAATTCCACATAATTGGCTCCCGTGTCCCAGCACCGGAGCAGCCAGGTGACAAGCTGCTCGCCTATACAGCGACCAAAATCTTTTCGCACATCTCGTAGCTCACGCTGGTATAGAGTCCTGGTAATTACTGTTGATTTTTCGACATCCTCATCCTCATCTTCAGTCTTCTGCACCTTTGATGGCCGGTGTAGAGTCCGGGTAGTTACTGTTGATTTTCCGACATCCTCATCCTCATCTTCAGTCTCCTGCACCTTTGATGGCTGGTATGGAGTCCGGGTAGTTACTGTTGATTTTTCGCCATCCTCATCCTCATCTTCAGTCTCCTGCACCTTTGATGGCCCAGCCTCGTCTTCACTACGCCCAGACTTAGCAGAAGACTGTCTGCGTTTTAAACGACCTGAGCCTCTATACCATTTTTTCACCTTGTCTACAGGGGCAACTTGCACTGCTACAGCTCGTTTCTCTGACCCAGCCACAGGGTCTGCCACAGGGGTTGGAATACCCTCTGCGGGGTCAACTTGCACTGCTACAGCTCGCTTCTCTGACCCAGACGCAGGGTCTGCCACAGGGGTTGGAATACCCTCTGCGGGGTCAACTTGCACTGCTACAGCTCGTTTCTCTGACCCAGACGCAGGGTCTGCCACAGGGGTTGGAATACCCTCTGCGGGGTCAACTTGCACTGCTACAGCTCGTTTCTCTGACCCAGCCACAGGAGTGGGAGCAGCTGCAGGAGCTGGGGCAGCTGCAGGGGCTGGAGCTGGAGTAGCTGCAGGAGCTGGAACTGGAGCGGCTGCAGGAGCTGGAGCGGCTGCAGGAGCTGGAACTGGAACGGCTGCAGGAGCTGGAGCTGGAGTAGCTGCAGGAGCTGGAACTGGAGCGGCTGCAGGAGCTGGAGCGGCTGCAGGAGCTGGAGCTGGAGCGGCTGCAGGAGCTGGAGCTAGGTTGCTAATAGCATCAATTGCAGCTCGATAGGCACAAGCCAGACCCCAGCACGCTACAGTGATTTGTGTCACTTTGGAACTGCCAGAGTCATGACACCTTTTTTTCAAGCATTCTGCCAGCTTTTTAGGATTTTGCAGTTGTTCAGGGGTGAATGTCCAAAACACTGGAGGTGACCACTGCTCTAGAAACCTGCCCATATCCTCCCACACTCCCTGCCACTTGCAACTATCCCGCCTCAAGACAGATCTCCGGATGAGATTCCTAAGTAGTTGTTTAACCCTCCACAAAATCTGAAGCGCATTCAGGAGACATAACAACAAGAGCAGGCTGGTCTGAGTATCCCAAGGATATTCAACATCTCGGAGAACCACCGTAACTAACTCGGGGGATAAGAGGGTGGTGGTGAAGGAGAAAGGGAGAGTGAACAGGTAGGGAAACATGTCTTCCCCTGTCCCCTTCACAGATTGGCTCCCTAACGAAAACAGGCAATAGGTGTAATTGCTAATAGTTTCCGAGATATGGGTTCCAAAGTATAGAGTCGATGTCAGTGCTGAGTACAAATACCAGGTTAAAGTCATGACCAGATATCTCACCATTTCATAAGCCATTGCTACACCGCACAGTACCATAACAATCTTAAACCAGGGCCCGGAAAGGATAAACAGTGCAACAGGGAGCACATACAGAAAGTAACGCACCATAAAACTCAATTTGGAATACAGGTACAGCAGACTGGAGATTAAGGCAATCAACATCGTGACTAGCAACTATTAAGCAGGTCCAATACTTATACCAATTTTAGTTTAACACACTCTGGTCAGATTTGTCGATATCTCAACCATTCGGGCCCCACGTTGGGCGCCAAAAGGATTGTTGTGGTTTAACCCGGCTGGCAGCTAAACACCACACAGCCGTTCGCTCACCCTCCCCCCTCCCTCTCTGGGATGGGGGAGAGAAACGGGAAAGTGAAGCCTGTGAGTTGAGATAAAGACAGTTTATTAAGACAGGAAAATAATAATAACAATAATAATAATAATAGTGATAATGGTAATAGTATTAACAATAATAATGTGTACGAAACAAGTGATGCACAATGCAATTGCTCACCACCCGCTGACCGATGCCCAGCCTATTCCCGAGCAGCCGGCCCCCCCACCCCGGCCAGCCACCCCTATATATTGTTTAGCATGACGTCAGATGGTATGGAATACCCCTTTGGCCAGTTTGGGTCAGCTGTCCTGGGTCTGTCCCCTCCCAGCTCCTGCTGCACCCCCAGCCTGCTCGCTGGCAGGACAGAGCAAGAAGCCGAAAAGTCCTTGGCCTGGTGTAAACACTGCTCTGCAACAATTAAAACATCAGCATGTTATCAGCGCTCTTCTCATCCTAATCCAAAACATAGCACCCTACCAGCTACTATGAGCTACTTAACTCTGTCCTAACTGGAACCAGGACAGCATAGTAAAGTTAGGTATATCTATTTGACTCTAGACCCCAACATGTTTGTTAGTGTTCTGGTTTGTCCACTGCTTTCTTGTGGGGGATTTGAGTTGGCCATTACTGTTTAGGTGAATGCTGACTTCATATCTATGGTGCACTTTATTCTTAAAATGGGAAGTTTCTACCAATTTCCCGTCCAAACTTGCTCATAAGCCAACTGCAGTCATCATTTCAGATGTGTCTCCCAACTTACACATTTCCTATTTCTCCTTGATATTTACTCAAGAAATTCATTTACGTAGAGACAACATATTCTTCTCTCAACTGGCATCTGGCTAGGCAGAATGATGTCCTTTCATTCCCTTCCAGGCAATAGGCAACTTGTTCCTTCTGTCTTGTGAACTCTTCCTCCTAAGTTCAATGTGAATACAAGTGGCAGAACTGTGCCTCATGTCTCAAATGAGTGTCAGGGCTGCCTTGTCCAGTGTATTCATACTGGAGGGAAAAAAAAAGAATAGCCATACACACTATATAACCACTAAACTTTTTCAGTCCTCCTTGTGCTAACAGTGCATGAACGTGAGGTTTTGTTGTCATTTTTGTTTGTTTGTTTGTTTGCTTGCTTTAAACTCCTGACTGCCATATAGCAAACATGACCAAAAAACACCCTTTTTTGAGAATCTCTGAGAATGGCTCTGCTTTGTATTATCACCTGTCACTTCACCTGAACCATTTCAATCACAAGCGATATCCTTCTGTCAGGCTTGGTAGTACTTCCCAACCTTATGTCCCCTGCAAATCTCAAAGCTCATGTGTAATTTTTAATCTTCAGCCACCATGTCCATACCGAACATATCTAACTTTGAAGTCAGCTCTGCCCTGAATAGGAGGTTGGGTTTTCAGAGGTCCCTTCCAGCCTACATTTCTCCATGAGTCTTTGCCTCCTTAGCAGCTGCAGTTTCAGAACTGTCTCTGAGAATTACCATAGGTAACGACTCCTTTGCTGGTAAGTCCCTCTTCAGTGTGAACAATTGTAAATTCCCTTTATTCACTTGCAGCCCCAAAGCCCAAATCCGTAGATAATGTATCAGAAGCTCACAGAAAGTGAAATAGATGTAATTCATCCCCTGTGTAGGGAAGAACTGGTCCTAGAAAGGAAAGCTATTAAATTATCTGGAAACAATTTAGCTCTGATAAATTATTTTGTAAATTACACATTACCCCCTCCTTCCCTGGTCTTAGCTGTTCTTGCTCCAAAACTTTGCATGGTGTTGATGTCAAACTAACAGGCCCACACTTGTCTGGATGACTCTTTACCCTCTTCTGGACAGAGGTGTATTTGTTACTCTCCCATTCTGGGGACTATCCCTGATTTGCACAATTGTTATGCATTTTTCCTACTTGACTTGTTGTTCTGTGTGCCAATGCTGTTAATAGGCTAGGTAGATATCAGCTTTTCATTTTTCACTTGAATCGCTATAGATTGTTATTTCACCTCAGATGATGTTGCGCCTAGTGCCCTACCCTCCTTTTCAATGGGAGTCCTGTCACTGCCCTTAATATCACATTGTTGTTGCTGTTAGATGCAGGAAATAAGATTTGCAGCATTTGAGACATCAGTAACTTTTGATCTATTTTTGCCTCAAGTGTGCAACTGTCCTAATTTGTTCTCTTTGTTCCCCCTGGTTTCTGTGGCTTAAGTACCACTTACTATTATTGTTTAATTTCCTATGTGAAGGAGGTTTTTGGTCATTCTTACTTTATTTCTGCAGTTTTTAACCTCTGAAACATGCCTTTTCTCATCGCTTTTTTCCTCTTTGAATTTTGAATTTTAACTATGCCTTCTCTGCACTCAAGTCCCAGAGCTGCTTAGTCAGACTCAATTATTCATTTCCTTAGATTTCAAAGTTTGCATTTCTAAGCCTCAAAACCTTCATTCTAAACCTGGTTTTGTCTGTCGTGAAATGCAAAATGAGAAAAGTCAGCTCATGATCACACTTTATTCAAATTTTACTACATTTAAACCCATACAGGAGCCAAGTCTAAAATGGTCTTATATTTTTTCACTTTTGGGAAGAAATCCATCACATAGTATACCTCTGTGAACATAAGTGGTAATTATCTTTCAATCTTTTGCTGGGAAGTTAAAGTCTCCCATAATTCCCATTATTGTTTACGTGTCTGATAACTGTACAGAGATAATTCACTATTAGACTGGAGCTAAGAGCAAAGAGCAGGCTAGCAAGGCTGTCTATCTTTAGCAGTGATTTGCACAAAACCACTCTTTTGCTGACCCATAACATTTAATTTCTCCATCCTCTGCTTCTTGCTAACACAAAGCACCATCTTATTCCATCCATTTGCCTTGGTTTCCAGCCTTCCTGAGATTTATCAGTACTTGTATGACATTCATGCCTTTGTTTCACCCTTCCTGTGTTGACACTTGTCATAACAGTTTTAGATCCTGAACATGATCATCTCAAAGTTTGCCTGACAGTTAGGTCTTCCTCACATTGTCATAGAGTATCAGGTCTCTACCACTTGAAATAGATTGGATTGGATTAGATTATTGGCACCGTCTCTTGTGCTGGTAGTCCATTATCTTCACAGTCCGTACAACTGGCCATCAGTGAACATGAAGTGGCCTTATCCTGCCCATTTACCTTTCTGGAAATCAGCCACTCTCTCTGCCTAGAACAGGGAATGGATTTTCCTCACCTTTCTTCAAAAGCTCTGAAGTTTTCTGTGATCTTTCCAATTGTACGGTATGATAAGCTTTTGCTGCCACTGAAGGGTAGAAGTCATTATGAATAGTGCCAACAAAACAGAAACATAACAATGAAAACGATATTTTAATTCAGAATAGGTATTTGAAAAGTTCACCTTTTCTAGCACAAATGGGGAAAAGAAAAAAAGGAAGGAAAAAAAAAAAAAAAAAAAAGCAGTCCTAAAACATCAAAACTGTGGCCAAAGAATTAGAAGAAACACTATTTTTCCAAAGCTGCAATGTTTTCCATTCATCTGGCTGGGCCAGCAGAGCACTGGAGACCTGGATGCACTGTACTCATGGCTGGTTCCCCTAAATGACCTGCAGGGAGATCTTCTTCTCTCTATCCCTCTGTTTCTCCTTTCAATCTCTGTTTTGTCTGTTTGTATCACTAGCTCTCAAATCGCCACTGATATATGCACGTGCAGCACCCAGCACAACCTTGTTTCAGGCTCCAGCGGGACCTTTAGGCATTACCATCCTGTAAACAAATAACAATGATAGTGAGTGTAATTACAATCGTCAAACTATTCCAGCTCCACATCATTAGCCATGCCCTGAGCTAAATAACATTTTAATCAGTTTGATATGTCATCTGTGGCTTTCTTCACTGTCACTTGCAATCCAGCAAACTCCTTCCTTCACGTTTCTAGATTAGACAGAGGGTTCTCAACTGCAGACATCCAATTCCCTGTTCAGGAAGCAGCGAGACCTTTCCTCTTCTCACAGATTTAAGATGATAGCCAAGCATCATGAGACACAGTGCGTATGTCTCCTAGGCCCATCCCATGAGAGCAGGACATTTACCACACATGAGAAGAAGACTTAATGCAGTGGCAAAGCAAAATACTCGGTGTCAAAGCCATGTCTAGATGATCATTAAAGATAGATCAAAATTACCCAATACAGGAGGAAAATCTATCGTTTGTAGTAGATTATGTTCTCTGATTATTAGTTTCAAAATTAGTTTTTCCTTTGGATTTCCTCTGAACTTAAACTTAGTTTGGAATGCCTTTGGTTTTGAATATTTCTGAAATCGTATTACTTCTCCTAAGTAAGTTGCTAGTCTGTTCTATTTACGTGAAATTCGAATAATATTGTGAAGTATCTGCCATCAGTTTTACTGTGTGCCAGGCTGAGTTCCCTGATGAATTTCAAATTTCAGATATGAAACAGTAAAGGTTAAAAAAAAAAAATGTTACAAAGGGTACTTCATGCAGTAGCATAAACTTCTGTTTTCTCAAAACTTGTATCAGTTCATCTCACCAGGACCAGCAGGGGAAGCACACTCTGCCTAGGCACTGGCAAAGGGACACAGTGAGAGTGTAGGGTCTCTTGCTGGGGCCATTCAAAATTTGACTGTACAAGCCCCTGAGCAATATGACAGGGCTTTAAAAATGGCCCTGCTTGAAGTACGCGGGTGATCTGGAGACCTCTAAGGTGCTTTCCAACAAAAGCTTTTCTATAATTGTATGAAATCACCTGCAATAGATTAACCCTGGTCATTATTCCTATCACAGGAAATAACTGTGACACCTGGGTAACAGGTGAGCTTACTGCGACACCAGGGAGAGCCTTCCTGTACTTAAAGGCAACCTGTAGGAAAGCTGGGGAGGGAGTCTTTATCAGGGCCTGGAGTGACAGGACAAGGAGTAACCGCTTTAAACTGAAAAGTAGCACCCAGAAAGAACGGAGTCACGCAACAGGATTCATTTCCAAAACCACCTCATAGACACCTGGGCCAAAGAGCAGGGCCTTGAGCGGGTATATCACAATGGCGGAGTTCATTTCCTTCCCAGTAGCTGGCACGTGCCGTTTTTTGGGATTTCGGGGCTACAGTGAGCTGCTAAGAGGGATGTCTTAGCTCTTGCAGGGCAGTGCTTCCACTAAGGCCAGGACTTTTCTGCATCTTCTACTGCCCTGCAAGCGAGGATGCTTGGGGCACACAGGAAGCTGGGAGGGGACACAGCTGCAGGGATTCCATAAGACACAAGCAAATGCAGCCTTGGCTTGGTGACACTTTCTCTTGATTACTGCTCAACACAAATTACCTCGAGCAAGTCTACTGTGAGGACTAAAGGAAAGAGACGTATGGATGCTGCTAAGCTCTTCTAGCTTGTACCAGGTAGGAAAGATACCTCTGTAGCAGGCGTGAAGAGGATAGCACTAATTAATTAGATGAGAAGCGGAGGAAAGGCACTTAGAGGTAGTGAAAAGCAGTTAATGTGATGTTCCGGGGAAGCTTCAGTCTGCTTAAGGAGTAGCAAGAACAAGCCTAAAGTCATAGCCAAATACAAGAAAGAGAGGAGGACACGCAGCATGAGAAGCTCCCGAGAGAAAGGAGCTCTGTTTTGGGTAAAAATCAGTCCCTTTTTCTATCATGGAGACATCCAAGGGCGTAGGACACGTGCACTTCAGGGAACCAAGAGATGCTGTGCATTTCTCTCGTCCCCCTGACACAGCCACTAGGTGACGATGCTTCCAATTCTCTCTAAAGAAACCTTGCTTTCTCAGGCCCAGGTGTCCAGCTGCACACCAAGGACGTCCCTGGCTCCCAGGCACAGTTCCCAGGCCCAAGGCCGAGCTCCGCTCCGAACCCCCATTCCAGCAGACCTTGCTCCTGGCATTGTGGAGCAGCCATTTCATGTCAGCCTTTTCTCCTGGCAGTCAGCTTAGCGCCGTAACCTCTGCCATCGGGGCGCCCGAGAGCCGTGTGAGGTCAGCAGAGAGTCACTGTCAGCCTTTGACCTCACAAAGGTGGGTGGCCATAAGTGCCCTGAGCGTCCAGCTCGCATTGAGTACTGCTGGTGGCACTCGAGGCGTGGAGGTCTGCATGGTGCAATGGGAGACGCCGATGTCCTGCTGCTGGAACAAGAGGCGCTGATGTGCTGCTGGTGCAGGAGGAGACGTGAAGGTGCTGCTGCTTAGAGGTGCTGAGGGGCGGGCAGCCTCAGCGGGCAGCTGAATCAGAGGGCAGGGAAGCCAAGCAGCTTCCTTCTCTGGGGAAGGGGGCACAGAGAAAGTGATTGGAAATGGGGTACAAGCCCTCAGCCTCTAAAAGCAATCCCTCAGATGTTTAGGCATAGTAAAGTTAGGTATATCTATTTGACTCTAGACCCCAACATGTTTGTTAGTGTTCTGGTTTGTCCACTGCTTTCTTGTGGGGGATTTGAGTTGGCCATTACTGTTTAGGTGAATGCTGACTTCATATCTATGGTGCACTTTATTCTTAAAATGGGAAGTTTCTACCAATTTCCCGTCCAAACTTGCTCATAAGCCAACTGCAGTCATCATTTCAGATGTGTCTCCCAACTTACACATTTCCTATTTCTCCTTGATATTTACTCAAGAAATTCATTTACGTAGAGACAACATATTCTTCTCTCAACTGGCATCTGGCCGGGCAGAATGATGTCCTTTCATTCCCTTCCAGGCAATAGGCAACTTGTTCCTTCTGTCTTGTGAACTCTTCCTCCTAAGTTCAATGTGAATACAAGTGGCAGAACTGTGCCTCATGTCTCAAATGAGTGTCAGGGCTGCCTTGTCCAGTGTATTCATACTGGAGGGAAAAAAAAATGAATAGCCATACACACTATATAACCACTAAACTTTTTCAGTCCTCCTTGTGCTAACAGTGCATGAACGTGAGGTTTTGTTGTCATTTTTGTTTGTTTGTTTGTTTGCTTGCTTTAAACTCCTGACTGCCATATAGCAAACATGACAAAAAAACACCCTTTTTTGAGAATCTCTGAGAATGGCTCTGCTTTGTATTATCACCTGTCACTTCACCTGAACCATTTCAATCACAAGCGATATCCTTCTGTCAGGCTTGGTAGTACTTCCCAACCTTATGTCCCCTGCAAATCTCAAAGCTCATGTGTAATTTTTAATCTTCAGCCACCATGTCCATACCGAACATATCTAACTTTGAAGTCAGCTCTGCCCTGAATAGGAGGTTGGGTTTTCAGAGGTCCCTTCCAGCCTACATTTCTCCATGAGTCTTTGCCTCCTTAGCAGCTGCAGTTTCAGAACTGTCTCTGAGAATTACCATAGGTAACGACTCCTTTGCTGGTAAGTCCCTCTTCAGTGTGAACAATTGTAAATTCCCTTTATTCACTTGCAGCCCCAAAGCCCAAATCCGTAGATAATGTATCAGAAGCTCACAGAAAGTGAAATAGATGTAATTCATCCCCTGTGTAGGGAAGAACTGGTCCTAGAAAGGAAAGCTATTAAATTATCTGGAAACAATTTAGCTCTGATAAATTATTTTGTAAATTACACATTACCCCCTCCTTCCCTGGTCTTAGCTGTTCTTGCTCCAAAACTTTGCATGGTGTTGATGTCAAACTAACAGGCCCACACTTGTCTGGATGACTCTTTACCCTCTTCTGGACAGAGGTGTATTTGTTACTCTCCCATTCTGGGGACTATCCCTGATTTGCACAATTGTTATGCATTTTTCCTACTTGACTTGTTGTTCTGTGTGCCAATGCTGTTAATAGGCTAGGTAGATATCAGCTTTTCATTTTTCACTTGAATCGCTATAGATTGTTATTTCACCTCAGATGATGTTGCGCCTAGTGCCCTACCCTCCTTTTCAATGGGAGTCCTGTCACTGCCCTTAATATCACATTGTTGTTGCTGTTAGATGCAGGAAATAAGATTTGCAGCATTTGAGACATCAGTAACTTTTGATCTATTTTTGCCTCAAGCGTGCAACTGTCCTAATTTGTTCTCTTTGTTCCCCCTGGTTTCTGTGGCTTAAGTACCACTTACTATTATTGTTTAATTTCCTATGTGAAGGAAGTTTTCGGTCATTCTTACTTTATTTCTGCAGTTTTTAACCTCTGAAACATGCCTTTTCTCATCGCTTTTTTCCTCTTTGAATTTTGAATTTTAACTATGCCTTCTCTGCACTCAAGTCCCAGAGCTGCTTAGTCAGACTCAATTATTCATTTCCTTAGATTTCAAAGTTTGCATTTCTAAGCCTCAAAACCTTCATTCTAAACCTGGTTTTGTCTGTCGTGAAATGTAAAATGAGAAAAGTCAGCTCATGATCACACTTTATTCAAATTTTACTACATTTAAACCCATACAGGAGCCAAGTCTAAAATGGTCTTATATTTTTTCACTTTTGGGAAGAAATCCATCACATAGTACACCTCTATGAACATAAGTGGTAATTATCTTTCAATCTTTTGCTGGGAAGTTAAAGTCTCCCATAATTCCCATTATTGTTTACGTGTCTGATAACTGTACAGAGAGAATTAACTATTAGACTGGAGCTAAGAGCAAAGAGCAGGCTAGCAAGGCTGTCTATCTTTAGCAGTGATTTGCACAAAACCACTCTTTTGCTGACCCATAACATTTAATTTCTCCATCCTCTGCTTCTTGCTAACACAAAGCACCATCTTATTCCATCCATTTGCCTTGGTTTCCAGCCTTCCTGAGATTTATCAGTACTTGTATGACATTCATGCCTTTGTTTCACCCTTCCTGTGTTGACACTTGTCATAACAGTTTTAGATCCTGAACATGATCATCTCAAAGTTTGCCTGACAGTTAGGTCTTCCTCACATTGTCATAGAGTATCAGGTCTCTACCACTTGAAATAGATTGGATTGGATTAGATTATTGGCACCGTCTCTTGTGCTGGTAGTCCATTATCTTCACAGTCCGTACAACTGGCCATCAGTGAACATGAAGTGGCCTTATCCTGCCCATTTACCTTTCTGGAAATCAGCCACTCTCTCTGCCTAGAACAGGGAATGGATTTTCCTCACCTTTCTTCAAAAGCTCTGAAGTTTTCTGTGATCTTTCCAATTGTACGGTATGATAAGCTTTTGCTGCCACTGAAGGGTAGAAGTCATTATGAATAGTGCCAACAAAACAGAAACATAACAATGAAAACGATATTTTAATTCAGAATAGGTATTTGAAAAGTTCACCTTTTCTAGCACAAATGGGGAAAAGAAAAAAAGGAAGGAAAAAAAAAAAAAAAAGCAGTCCTAAAACATCAAAACCGTGGCCAAAGAATTAGAAGAAACACTATTTTTCCAAAGCTGCAATGTTTTCCATTCATCTGGCTGGGCCAGCAGAGCACTGGAGACCTGGATGCACTGTACTCATGGCTGGTTCCCCTAAATGACCTGCAGGGAGATCTTCTTCTCTCTATCCCTCTGTTTCTCCTTTCAATCTCTGTTTTGTCTGTTTGTATCACTAGCTCTCAAATCGCCACTGATATATGCACGTGCAGCACCCAGCACAACCTTGTTTCAGGCTCCAGCGGGACCTTTAGGCATTACCATCCTGTAAACAAATAACAATGATAGTGAGTGTAATTACAATCGTCAAACTATTCCAGCTCCACATCATTAGCCATGCCCTGAGCTAAATAACATTTTAATCAGTTTGATATGTCATCTGTGGCTTTCTTCACTGTCACTTGCAATCCAGCAAACTCCTTCCTTCACGTTTCTAGATTAGACAGAGGGTTCTCAACTGCAGACATCCAATTCCCTGTTCAGGAAGCAGCGAGACCTTTCCTCTTCTCACAGATTTAAGATGATAGCCAAGCATCATGAGACACAGTGCGTATGTCTCCTAGGCCCATCCCATGAGAGCAGGACATTTACCACACATGAGAAGAAGACTTAATGCAGTGGCAAAGCAAAATACTCGGTGTCAAAGCCATGTCTAGATGATCATTAAAGATAGATCAAAATTACCCAATACAGGAGGAAAATCTATCGTTTGTAGTAGATTATGTTCTCTGATTATTAGTTTCAAAATTAGTTTTTCCTTTGGATTTCCTCTGAACTTAAACTTAGTTTGGAATGCCTTTGGTTTTGAATATTTCTGAAATCGTATTACTTCTCCTAAGTAAGTTGCTAGTCTGTTCTATTTACGTGAAATTCGAATAATATTGTGAAGTATCTGCCATCAGTTTTACTGTGTGCCAGGCTGAGTTCCCTGATGAATTTCAAATTTCAGATATGAAACAGTAAAGGTTAAAAAAAAAAATGTTACAAAGGGTACTTCATGCAGTAGCATAAACTTCTGTTTTCTCAAAACTTGTATCAGTTCATCTCACCAGGACCAGCAGGGGAAGCACACTCTGCCTAGGCACTGGCAAAGGGACACAGTGAGAGTGTAGGGTCTCTTGCTGGGGCCATTCAAAATTTGACTGTACAAGCCCCTGAGCAATATGACAGGGCTTTAAAAATGGCCCTGCTTGAAGTACGCGGGTGATCTGGAGACCTCTAAGGTGCTTTCCAACAAAAGCTTTTCTATAATTGTATGAAATCACCTGCAATAGATTAACCCTGGTCATTATTCCTATCACAGGAAATAACTGTGACACCTGGGTAACAGGTGAGCTTACTGCGACACCAGGGAGAGCCTTCCTGTACTTAAAGGCAACCTGTAGGAAAGCTGGGGAGGGAGTCTTTATCAGGGCCTGGAGTGACAGGACAAGGAGTAACCGCTTTAAACTGAAAAGTAGCACCCAGAAAGAACGGAGTCACGCAACAGGATTCATTTCCAAAACCACCTCATAGACACCTGGGCCAAAGAGCAGGGCCTTGAGCGGGTATATCACAATGGCGGAGTTCATTTCCTTCCCAGTAGCTGGCACGTGCCGTTTTTTGGGATTTCGGGGCTACAGTGAGCTGCTAAGAGGGATGTCTTAGCTCTTGCAGGGCAGTGCTTCCACTAAGGCCAGGACTTTTCTGCATCTTCTACTGCCCTGCAAGCGAGGATGCTTGGGGCACACAGGAAGCTGGGAGGGGACACAGCTGCAGGGATTCCATAAGACACAAGCAAATGCAGCCTTGGCTTGGTGACACTTTCTCTTGATTACTGCTCAACACAAATTACCTCGAGCAAGTCTACTGTGAGGACTAAAGGAAAGAGACGTATGGATGCTGCTAAGCTCTTCTAGCTTGTACCAGGTAGGAAAGATACCTCTGTAGCAGGCGTGAAGAGGATAGCACTAATTAATTAGATGAGAAGCGGAGGAAAGGCACTTAGAGGTAGTGAAAAGCAGTTAATGTGATGTTCCGGGGAAGCTTCAGTCTGCTTAAGGAGTAGCAAGAACAAGCCTAAAGTCATAGCCAAATACAAGAAAGAGAGGAGGACACGCAGCATGAGAAGCTCCCGAGAGAAAGGAGCTCTGTTTTGGGTAAAAATCAGTCCCTTTTTCTATCATGGAGACATCCAAGGGCGTAGGACACGTGCACTTCAGGGAACCAAGAGATGCTGTGCATTTCTCTCGTCCCCCTGACACAGCCACTAGGTGACGATGCTTCCAATTCTCTCTAAAGAAACCTTGCTTTCTCAGGCCCAGGTGTCCAGCTGCACACCAAGGACGTCCCTGGCTCCCAGGCACAGTTCCCAGGCCCAAGGCCGAGCTCCGCTCCGAACCCCCATTCCAGCAGACCTTGCTCCTGGCATTGTGGAGCAGCCATTTCATGTCAGCCTTTTCTCCTGGCAGTCAGCTTAGCGCCGTAACCTCTGCCATCGGGGCGCCCGAGAGCCGTGTGAGGTCAGCAGAGAGTCACTGTCAGCCTTTGACCTCACAAAGGTGGGTGGCCATAAGTGCCCTGAGCGTCCAGCTCGCATTGAGTACTGCTGGTGGCACTCGAGGCGTGGAGGTCTGCATGGTGCAATGGGAGACGCCGATGTCCTGCTGCTGGAACAAGAGGCGCTGATGTGCTGCTGGTGCAGGAGGAGACGTGAAGGTGCTGCTGCTTAGAGGTGCTGAGGGGCGGGCAGCCTCAGCGGGCAGCTGAATCAGAGGGCAGGGAAGCCAAGCAGCTTCCTTCTCTGGGGAAGGGGGCACAGAGAAAGTGATTGGAAATGGGGTACAAGCCCTCAGCCTCTAAAAGCAATCCCTCAGATGTTTAGGCATAGTAAAGTTAGGTATATCTATTTGACTCTAGACCCCAACATGTTTGTTAGTGTTCTGGTTTGTCCACTGCTTTCTTGTGGGGGATTTGAGTTGGCCATTACTGTTTAGGTGAATGCTGACTTCATATCTATGGTGCACTTTATTCTTAAAATGGGAAGTTTCTACCAATTTCCCGTCCAAACTTGCTCATAAGCCAACTGCAGTCATCATTTCAGATGTGTCTCCCAACTTACACATTTCCTATTTCTCCTTGATATTTACTCAAGAAATTCATTTACGTAGAGACAACATATTCTTCTCTCAACTGGCATCTGGCCGGGCAGAATGATGTCCTTTCATTCCCTTCCAGGCAATAGGCAACTTGTTCCTTCTGTCTTGTGAACTCTTCCTCCTAAGTTCAATGTGAATACAAGTGGCAGAACTGTGCCTCATGTCTCAAATGAGTGTCAGGGCTGCCTTGTCCAGTGTATTCATACTGGAGGGAAAAAAAAATGAATAGCCATACACACTATATAACCACTAAACTTTTTCAGTCCTCCTTGTGCTAACAGTGCATGAACGTGAGGTTTTGTTGTCATTTTTGTTTGTTTGTTTGTTTGCTTGCTTTAAACTCCTGACTGCCATATAGCAAACATGACAAAAAAACACCCTTTTTTGAGAATCTCTGAGAATGGCTCTGCTTTGTATTATCACCTGTCACTTCACCTGAACCATTTCAATCACAAGCGATATCCTTCTGTCAGGCTTGGTAGTACTTCCCAACCTTATGTCCCCTGCAAATCTCAAAGCTCATGTGTAATTTTTAATCTTCAGCCACCATGTCCATACCGAACATATCTAACTTTGAAGTCAGCTCTGCCCTGAATAGGAGGTTGGGTTTTCAGAGGTCCCTTCCAGCCTACATTTCTCCATGAGTCTTTGCCTCCTTAGCAGCTGCAGTTTCAGAACTGTCTCTGAGAATTACCATAGGTAACGACTCCTTTGCTGGTAAGTCCCTCTTCAGTGTGAACAATTGTAAATTCCCTTTATTCACTTGCAGCCCCAAAGCCCAAATCCGTAGATAATGTATCAGAAGCTCACAGAAAGTGAAATAGATGTAATTCATCCCCTGTGTAGGGAAGAACTGGTCCTAGAAAGGAAAGCTATTAAATTATCTGGAAACAATTTAGCTCTGATAAATTATTTTGTAAATTACACATTACCCCCTCCTTCCCTGGTCTTAGCTGTTCTTGCTCCAAAACTTTGCATGGTGTTGATGTCAAACTAACAGGCCCACACTTGTCTGGATGACTCTTTACCCTCTTCTGGACAGAGGTGTATTTGTTACTCTCCCATTCTGGGGACTATCCCTGATTTGCACAATTGTTATGCATTTTTCCTACTTGACTTGTTGTTCTGTGTGCCAATGCTGTTAATAGGCTAGGTAGATATCAGCTTTTCATTTTTCACTTGAATCGCTATAGATTGTTATTTCACCTCAGATGATGTTGCGCCTAGTGCCCTACCCTCCTTTTCAATGGGAGTCCTGTCACTGCCCTTAATATCACATTGTTGTTGCTGTTAGATGCAGGAAATAAGATTTGCAGCATTTGAGACATCAGTAACTTTTGATCTATTTTTGCCTCAAGCGTGCAACTGTCCTAATTTGTTCTCTTTGTTCCCCCTGGTTTCTGTGGCTTAAGTACCACTTACTATTATTGTTTAATTTCCTATGTGAAGGAAGTTTTCGGTCATTCTTACTTTATTTCTGCAGTTTTTAACCTCTGAAACATGCCTTTTCTCATCGCTTTTTTCCTCTTTGAATTTTGAATTTTAACTATGCCTTCTCTGCACTCAAGTCCCAGAGCTGCTTAGTCAGACTCAATTATTCATTTCCTTAGATTTCAAAGTTTGCATTTCTAAGCCTCAAAACCTTCATTCTAAACCTGGTTTTGTCTGTCGTGAAATGTAAAATGAGAAAAGTCAGCTCATGATCACACTTTATTCAAATTTTACTACATTTAAACCCATACAGGAGCCAAGTCTAAAATGGTCTTATATTTTTTCACTTTTGGGAAGAAATCCATCACATAGTACACCTCTATGAACATAAGTGGTAATTATCTTTCAATCTTTTGCTGGGAAGTTAAAGTCTCCCATAATTCCCATTATTGTTTACGTGTCTGATAACTGTACAGAGAGAATTAACTATTAGACTGGAGCTAAGAGCAAAGAGCAGGCTAGCAAGGCTGTCTATCTTTAGCAGTGATTTGCACAAAACCACTCTTTTGCTGACCCATAACATTTAATTTCTCCATCCTCTGCTTCTTGCTAACACAAAGCACCATCTTATTCCATCCATTTGCCTTGGTTTCCAGCCTTCCTGAGATTTATCAGTACTTGTATGACATTCATGCCTTTGTTTCACCCTTCCTGTGTTGACACTTGTCATAACAGTTTTAGATCCTGAACATGATCATCTCAAAGTTTGCCTGACAGTTAGGTCTTCCTCACATTGTCATAGAGTATCAGGTCTCTACCACTTGAAATAGATTGGATTGGATTAGATTATTGGCACCGTCTCTTGTGCTGGTAGTCCATTATCTTCACAGTCCGTACAACTGGCCATCAGTGAACATGAAGTGGCCTTATCCTGCCCATTTACCTTTCTGGAAATCAGCCACTCTCTCTGCCTAGAACAGGGAATGGATTTTCCTCACCTTTCTTCAAAAGCTCTGAAGTTTTCTGTGATCTTTCCAATTGTACGGTATGATAAGCTTTTGCTGCCACTGAAGGGTAGAAGTCATTATGAATAGTGCCAACAAAACAGAAACATAACAATGAAAACGATATTTTAATTCAGAATAGGTATTTGAAAAGTTCACCTTTTCTAGCACAAATGGGGAAAAGAAAAAAAGGAAGGAAAAAAAAAAAAAAAAGCAGTCCTAAAACATCAAAACCGTGGCCAAAGAATTAGAAGAAACACTATTTTTCCAAAGCTGCAATGTTTTCCATTCATCTGGCTGGGCCAGCAGAGCACTGGAGACCTGGATGCACTGTACTCATGGCTGGTTCCCCTAAATGACCTGCAGGGAGATCTTCTTCTCTCTATCCCTCTGTTTCTCCTTTCAATCTCTGTTTTGTCTGTTTGTATCACTAGCTCTCAAATCGCCACTGATATATGCACGTGCAGCACCCAGCACAACCTTGTTTCAGGCTCCAGCGGGACCTTTAGGCATTACCATCCTGTAAACAAATAACAATGATAGTGAGTGTAATTACAATCGTCAAACTATTCCAGCTCCACATCATTAGCCATGCCCTGAGCTAAATAACATTTTAATCAGTTTGATATGTCATCTGTGGCTTTCTTCATTTCCTTCCCAGTAGCTGGCACGTGCCGTTTTTTGGGATTTCGGGGCTACAGTGAGCTGCTAAGAGGGATGTCTTAGCTCTTGCAGGGCAGTGCTTCCACTAAGGCCAGGACTTTTCTGCATCTTCTACTGCCCTGCAAGCGAGGATGCTTGGGGCACACAGGAAGCTGGGAGGGGACACAGCTGCAGGGATTCCATAAGACACAAGCAAATGCAGCCTTGGCTTGGTGACACTTTCTCTTGATTACTGCTCAACACAAATTACCTCGAGCAAGTCTACTGTGAGGACTAAAGGAAAGAGACGTATGGATGCTGCTAAGCTCTTCTAGCTTGTACCAGGTAGGAAAGATACCTCTGTAGCAGGCGTGAAGAGGATAGCACTAATTAATTAGATGAGAAGCGGAGGAAAGGCACTTAGAGGTAGCGAAAAGCAGTTAATGTGATGTTCCGGGGAAGCTTCAGTCTGCTTAAGGAGTAGCAAGAACAAGCCTAAAGTCATAGCCAAATACAAGAAAGAGAGGAGGACACGCAGCATGAGAAGCTCCCGAGAGAAAGGAGCTCTGTTTTGGGTAAAAATCAGTCCCTTTTTCTATCATGGAGACATCCAAGGGCGTAGGACACGTGCACTTCAGGGAACCAAGAGATGCTGTGCATTTCTCTCGTCCCCCTGACACAGCCACTAGGTGACGATGCTTCCAATTCTCTCTAAAGAAACCTTGCTTTCTCAGGCCCAGGTGTCCAGCTGCACACCAAGGACGTCCCTGGCTCCCAGGCACAGTTCCCAGGCCCAAGGCCGAGCTCCGCTCCGAACCCCCATTCCAGCAGACCTTGCTCCTGGCATTGTGGAGCAGCCATTTCATGTCAGCCTTTTCTCCTGGCAGTCAGCTTAGCGCCGTAACCTCTGCCATCGGGGCGCCCGAGAGCCGTGTGAGGTCAGCAGAGAGTCACTGTCAGCCTTTGACCTCACAAAGGTGGGTGGCCATAGGTGCCCTGAGCGTCCAGCTCGCATTGAGTACTGCTGGTGGCACTCGAGGCGTGGAGGTCTGCATGGTGCAATGGGAGACGCCGATGTCCTGCTGCTGGAACAAGAGGCGCTGATGTGCTGCTGGTGCAGGAGGAGACGTGAAGGTGCTGCTGCTTAGAGGTGCTGAGGAGCGGGCAGCCTCCGTGCCGGTGGCTGAGCATGCTACTCTTAATTAGTGCTCTACCCTTCCTATCTTTTTACTAAGGTGGGTAGAGAGAAATGCCCATATCTGTTTATTTCCTGGTAAGAAATGTAAGAGCCTTGTATCTGCATATTCACCAGATTCATCCCAGCACCCTTGGTACTGGCGATCTGTGTTGATCTGTAATAAAGAGCAATCGGTAGCACACCAAGTCTCCGTGACCTTGCATCTAACAGAATCGTCCAAATCCCTGTTGTGATCTCTCTCTAGCTGTGGGCTGGCTAAGCTGTCTGTTGGATGGTGAAAATGGGAAATGATTGGGATGGGAAATGATGAGTGGGCCGAGAAATCATTGCTGGGATGGGAAGACTTCCTTGGGGTGGAAAGCCATTGGGCTATGAACTCAAAGAGATGGGAAATCTTCCCTGGGTTTGAAATCATTGGGAAGCAAAAGACTTGGGATGGGAAATCACTCCGGGGATGGGGAAGTATTGGGATGGGAAGTCTTTAATGGGGTGGGTAACATTCACTGGGGAAGGAAGTACTTGGAAAAGTAATCAGAGAGATGGGAATTCTTTGGGATGAGATCTCTTTGGATTAAGAAAGGCTTCGTGTCGATGGGAAATATCTCGTATGGGAATCTGTTATCATGTGAAATTGTAAGGATGGGAAATGACCGTTAGGATGCAAAGCTGGTACTGGGACGGGAAATGCTTGGGACGGGGAAGTGTTGGTGTGAAACCGTCCTGGGCATGGCAAATGATGCGTGGGAGGGAAAGCCCGATGGGGATGGAAAAGTCTTGCGATGGGAAGCCTGCTTGGGTCCAAAAGCTGCAGTCCTCACCAAGATGGCGGCGAGGGGCTGGTCAGCCGTTGGGACGGAACGGCCGTTGCCCGCGTTCCCCAACCGACCGCCCCACTCTCCAGCCACCATGGCAGGTACAGCAGCCGGCTCCCGCTCCTCCCGGGGCTGCGGCCCTGCTGGCGAGCCCAGCGCCCCAGATCTCACCCCAGCGCCCTTTTTCCCACAGAGGGTTTCCCCAGACGGCTTCCGCGGCTTCCGCAGACGCAAAACTCCCCCTTCGTCGTCCCAGCCGTGCCGCCAACGGTGGCTGCCTGGCTGCTGCCCTCCCTCCCCGGAGCGATGGCGCTGCCCTTGCAGCCCCCCCAGGTACCCACCCTCCCCTACGCGCTGCCCCAGGCCACCGTCTGGCACGTGGTGCCGGGGGTCCAGGGGCAGGTGCTGCAGCTCCCCGCCGGGGTGCAGCTGGCACCTGGGGGGCACCTCCCACCCGAGGGGCACCACCTGCAGCTTGGGCAGCTCCCCGCCGTGGGGCAGCTCCCTGCTGTGGGGCAGCTCCCCCACACCGCTCCTCCCTGGGCCCCCGTCTACCAGTGGGGACAGCCCGTGGGGACGGGGACGGTGCTGCCCCAGGATCCCCTCTGGCTGGGGCCCGGGGCCGTGCTCCATGGGGAGCTCCTGCACCCCGCAGGCACCTGCCTGCTGCAGGCCCCTGCCCACCCCGGCCCCCCACCACTCCTCGTCCCGGGGCCTCCGCTGCGGGGGCAGGCGCTCCCCGCGCCCCGCACCCTGACCAGCAGCCGGGGGCAGCTGCCGGAGCCCTGCGACCACGCCGTGGGGCTCAGCGAGGACCAGGGGCCCCCGCTGCCCGGCCCCACTCCCCCCGAGCCTGCCCAGGCTCCAACGACCGCCAGCACCCAGACGGTGACGCCCAACGGTGAGTTTGGGGCTGGCACAGCCGGCCGCTGGGCGCCCCACACCCAGGAGCCATGGGAAAGCTGGCATCGCCCATCCTGGGGGATTTGCTTGCTTTTTCCTCAGCGGCGACAGTTGCAGAGGTGCCTGAGGAGCCCCTGGAGCTGCTTGAGCTGGGCCCCGATGCCTTCGCCGAGGCCTTTCCCCACCTGGCAGGGGACAGCCAGCAGCTGCAGCACCTGCAGGACCAGCTCCCGGCCGACCTGGACATCTCCGGCTTGGAGGAGCTGCTCAGCTGGCTCGATGCCGTGGAGCCCCAGGACGCCTTCCCCGGTGTCCCCAGCAGTCCTGTGCTCAGCCGCTTCCTGTCTGAGCTGCCCGACCTCTGCGAGGACATCGAGGAGCCGAGCACACAGGGACTGGCAGCCACCAGAGCGCTGGGTGAGGTACCCTCAACCCCTGGGGTGCACCCCGAGAAGGTGCAGGGTGGGCGGGCGGTGCAGCCCCCTGCTGTGCCGGCAGCGAGCTCCCCCCTCAAGCCTGCAGCCAGTCCCCAGCTCAGTGCCCTCAGGAGACCCCTGCCCAACCCTCCCTTCACTCTCCCCAAAAGGCCCCCCCACCCTGAATTCCTCACTGCCCTTAGCAGACCCCTGCCCAACCCTCCCTCGCGTCCCCTCAAGAGACCCCCCGACCCTCAATTCCTTAATTCCCTTAGGAGACCCCTGCCCAAGCCTCGCCTGAGTCCCCTCAAGAGCCCCCCCGACCCTGAATTTATTAGTGCCCTTAGGAGACCCCTGCCCAATCCCCCTCTGAGTCCCCTCAAGAGCCACCCCGGCCCTGAATTTATTAGTGCCCTTAGGAGGCCCCTGCCCAATCCCCCTCTGAGTCCCCTCAAGAGCCCCCCGCCTGCCCCTGCGCCCACCGGCACCAAGTGGGGGGCCAAGCGCCCCGCGCCCACCAGCACCCCCAGCACAGCGCAGAGCTCCCAGCACAGGAGGCCGGCGACGGAGAAAACCCCCGGCAAGGAGAAGACGACGCTGCTGGGCCAGGGTGGCCAAGGCCCCAAGACGCTGTGCCAGGGGAAGACGGGTGGCCACAGCGCGGTGGCTGGCAGCAGCGGCCAAGCGGGCGGCGGCAGGCAGCAGCCGGCGAGCGACAGCACCAGGGCGCCCAGCAAGAGGGCCCGAAGCCCGGGGGCTGCTGGGGGGCAAGGAGCAGCGGCACCGCCTCCCCGGAGAGCGCTGCTGCTGCTGGAGCCCCCCCCCATTAAGCCCCGTGCCCGTGCCCGTGCCGTGCGGGCCCAGGACAGGCTCCGTCCCCAAGCCATCGGGGACAAGACGCTGCAGCGCCAGCACCCGGGGACAAAGACCCCCAGCGAGACTTTGTAGCCGCTGGGGGCCAGGGCGAAGGCGCTGGGGCCAGTGCGCCAGCCGCCCTGTGTGCAGCCGCAGCCCACCTCCAGCGGCCCCAGCAGCATGCCCAGGGCCCCGCCGACGGTGCCAGGCTCCAGCGCTGTGCCCGCTGCCCCCCGGCCCCCAGCTGGAGACAAGGCCCAGGCGGTGCCGGCACCACCAGGCAGCACGGCGCGAGCGTGGAGAGCTCCCCTGCAGCAGGCGCCCAGAGCGCCGTGCCTGCCAGCCGCGGGGGGCCAAGCGCAGCGGGAGCCTCTGCCCACGCAGCCGCGCACGCTGCAGCGTCCGGCGCAGCCCCGCGTGGACTACGTGCCCTGCGTGGGGCCCTGGGCAGGCGGCGACGCGGCGCCCACGCCGCTGGAGGAGCAGGAGGCGTCGGTGCCCATCACGCCGCAGCAGCGTCCCGAGCGGGAGCGCCTGAAGAAGCTGGCCCAGGAGGAGCGGCAGCGGGCGGCCCACCAGATGAAGATCGGCCCCGTGCAATTCTTCGTGCAGCGGCAGAAGGACCACGCCATAGCCAAGTATTACGGCTACCCGTGACCCTGCGCTCCTCGACGGCCCCCGCAGCACCCGGGCCCGCTCAGCATGCAGGCACAGAGACCTCTGCAGGCGCCTGCTCCAGCTTCAGCCACGCTCCTCAGCCCTTGCCCCTCTCGCTTGCCCTCTCCCTTCTCCAGTGCTGCAGCTAGGCAGTGTTTGCCACTGTCAGGGATGGGCAACTGGGGCAATGGGAAATGCGCGCGTCACGAATGAACGTTGCAATGGGAAGCTGTTGGGATGTTGGCAATAGCTGGGGTGGGAAAGGTTGGGCGTGGGAACTGCTTGTTGGGACACCAAATGGCTGAGATCCCAAACTTCTTTCTTCTTTCGGGTCATTTCTCTTCTTTAGTGCCTTCCTTATTAAATTCCTCTAGTGTAGGTGTTCACTCAGCAAGGCCTCTGCCTGCAGCTGTTCTGGCACTGGGATGCCGAGGGGATTTCATGCAGCCCGCTCCCGCTGCCCATGCTCAGTCCGTGCATGGATGTGGGCATGGCCAGCACGGACGGGAGAAAATGGGTGGACGGCTGGGTGGATGGGAGGGTGATGGGAGTTGGGAATTCAGCCTTGGGATCAGACACGGGAGGTTGTTGGGATAGGAAATGACCAGTGGGATGGGAAGTCACGATGGGGATAGGAATTCATTAGAATACGAAAAATTGGTTTCATTTTTATTTATTATTTTATTGATTTTAATATTTATTTTATTTATTATATTTATTAATTTTATTTATTAAATTTACTTTATTGACTGTGTTGTACAGGATGGCATTTTTTTAGGTTCTCTTCCTTTTCTACCCTATTAAACTCTCTTTATCACAACGCACTGCTTTGTACTTCATTTTTCCTTCCGAGTCGTTCTGGATTCACTCAGGATGGGGGGGACATTAGTGAACGCCTGTGTGCTTCAGATCCAAGCTCACCTTTGCCCTCAACTCAAGATACATATTTGCATCTGTTGTCATGATACAAAATTAACAGCAACAAAATAAAAGTTAACTACTTCCGAGCACCAGCTGTACGTTTGCTGGGTCTGCTCTATGCATTTTGAAGACCATTCAATACTATTCAGCACCTTCAGGAGGAAATGTGTGGTTCTAGGGAAATGCATCTTGATCTGATGCAAACCTGCGACGCACCCTGCAGCCCCTCCAACCCCTGTGATTTTACCTGCAGCCCCTGCAACCCCTGTGATTTTACCTGCAGCCCCTCCAAGGCCTGTGAAGTTCCCTGCAGCCACTCCAACCCTGTGACAGGCCCTACAGCTGGCTCCGGGGACTACCCCGTTGCCGTATCAGTCGCCAATACACACACAAGATGAAGGAATGGATGCAGAAGTCATCTCGTTTAGGCAGGGAAGAAAGTCCTCCGAAGAAGGGGAAGGAGCAAGAGGAAGGCGAGGCAGGCGACCCCAATGTAGGGCCATCCCAGGGAAGAGGAGGCTGTTATAAAATAGAAAAGAGAGAAAAGCAGCAGTAAGCAGGTGATCCCCATCCCTGGGCGAGCTGCGAGACATGGGACAAGATTTCAGCTGTCATGCAGGCGAGCACATTGTCACCTGGCTGCTGCGATGCTGGGATAACAGCTCCGGGAGCCTGGAATCGGAGGGCAGGGAAGCCAAGCAGCTGGGATCCTTCTCTGGGGAAGGGGGCACTGAGAAAGCGATCGGAAACGGGGCACAAGCCTCTGGAGGTGGCGCCTGTCAGGCGTGAAGGAAAGGGATCCCTTCCAGGAAGATGCTGTGGGGTTGCTGAGGGTCGAAGAACAGCAGGTGTTGCCTGCACCCACCGTGCTGCAGCAGCGGCAAGGGAGAGACGTGGTGGTTTTCCTCAGCTGGGCAGCTGAGCTCCACCTCAACCGCTCTCTCCCTGCCCCTCCTCAAAGGGAAAGGGGAGAAAATAGGATGGAAAGGGCTCAAGGGCTGAGAGAAGGACAGGGAGATCACTCCACAATGATCGTCACGGGCAAAAGAGGCTCAGCAGAGCCTGTTCCAGTCCAGCCCGGGCCTGCTCCTGCGGGGGCTCTCCACAGGCCGCGGCCTCCTCCAGGCCACATCCACCTGCTCCACCGGGGGCTCCTCCACGGGCTGCAGCGTGGAGATCTGCTCCGTGTGGGACCCGTGGGCTGCAGGGGGACAGCCTGCTCCACCAGGGGCCTCTCCCCAGGCCGCAGGGGAACTGCTGCTGTGAGCCTGGAGCACCTCCTGCCTCCTGCTGCACTCACCTTGGGGGCTGCAGAGAGGTTTCTCACTCCTCCCTGACCCAGACGCTGCTGTGCAGCAGGTTTCTTTCCCTTTCTTAGATGGGCTCTCACACAGGCGCAAACATCATCCGTTTTGTCTCACTTCTGGGCAGCAGCGGGTCCCTCTGGAGCCTCCTGGAACCGGCCCTTATCTAACATGGGGCAGCTGCTGCATTCTCCTCACAGAGGACACCCCTGCAGCCCCCCGCTACCAGAACCTGTCCTCGTAAACCCAACACAAGACACCGACCGAGCCTCCCTGATTCCCAGCAGTTGGGTCAGGCTGGGAACCCAGGCCAGTGCCCGGCAGACCCTCCTGGGCCTTGAAAAGCAAGCTTTATGGGGACGTAGCACCCAGAAAGAACGGAGTCACACAACAGGATTCATTTCCAAAACCGTCTCATAGACACCTGGGCCAAAGTGCAGGGCCTTGAGCGGGTATATCACAATGGCAGAGTTCATTTCCTTCCCAGTAGCTGGCACGTGGCGTTTTTTGGGATTTCGGGGCTACAGTGAGCTGCTAAGAGGGATGTCTTAGCTCTTGCAGGGCAGTGCTTCCACTAAGGCCAGGACTTTTCTGCATCTTCTACTGCCCTGCAAGCGAGGATGCTTGGGGCACACAGGAAGCTGGGAGCGGACACAGCTGCAGGGATTCCATAAGGCACAAACAAATGCAGCCTTGGCTTGGTGACACTTTCTCTTGATTACTGCTCAACACAAATTACCTCGAGCAAGTCTACTGTGAGGACTAAAGGAAAGAGACGTATGGATGCTGCTAAGCTCTTCTAGCTTGTACCAGGTAGGAAAGATACCTCTGTAGCAGGCGTGAAGAGGATAGCACTAATTAATTAGATGAGAAGCGGAGGAAAGGCACTTAGAGGTAGTGAAAAGCAGTTAATGTGATGTTCCGGGGAAGCTTCAGTCTGCTTAAGGAGTAGCAAGAACAAGCCTAAAGTCATAGCCAAATACAAGAAAGAGAGGAGGACACGCAGCATGAGAAGCTCCCGAGAGAAAGGAGCTCTGTTTTGGGTAAAAATCAGTCCCTTTTTCTATCATGGAGACATCCAAGGGCATAGGACACGTGCACTTCAGGGAACCAAGAGATGCTGTGCATTTCTCTCGTCCCCCTGACACAGCCACTAGGTGACGATGCTTCCAATTCTCTCTAAAGAAACCTTGCTTTCTCAGGCCCAGGTGTCCAGCTGCACACCAAGGACGTCCCTGGCTCCCAGGCACAGTTCCCAGGCCCAAGGCCGAGCTCCGCTCCGAACCCCCATTCCAGCAGACCTTGCTCCTGGCATTGTGGAGCAGCCATTTCATGTCAGCCTTTTCTCCTGGCAGTCAGCTTAGCGCCGTAACCTCTGCCATCGGGGCGCCCGAGAGCCGTGTGAGGTCAGCAGAGAGTCACTGTCAGCCTTTGACCTCACAAAGGTGGGTGGCCATAAGTGCCCTGAGCGTCCAGCTCGCATTGAGTACTGCTGGTGGCACTCGAGGCGTGGAGGTCTGCATGGTGCAATGGGAGACGCCGATGTCCTGCTGCTGGAACAAGAGGCGCTGATGTGCTGCTGGTGCAGGAGGAGACGTGAAGGTGCTGCTGCTTAGAGGTGCTGAGGGGCGGGCAGCCTCAGCGGGCAGCTGAATCAGAGGGCAGGGAAGCCAAGCAGCTTCCTTCTCTGGGGAAGGGGGCACAGAGAAAGTGATTGGAAATGGGGTACAAGCCCTCAGCCTCTAAAAGCAATCCCTCAGATGTTTAGGCATAGTAAAGTTAGGTATATCTATTTGACTCTAGACCCCAACATGTTTGTTAGTGTTCTGGTTTGTCCACTGCTTTCTTGTGGGGGATTTGAGTTGGCCATTACTGTTTAGGTGAATGCTGACTTCATATCTATGGTGCACTTTATTCTTAAAATGGGAAGTTTCTACCAATTTCCCGTCCAAACTTGCTCATAAGCCAACTGCAGTCATCATTTCAGATGTGTCTCCCAACTTACACATTTCCTATTTCTCCTTGATATTTACTCAAGAAATTCATTTACGTAGAGACAACATATTCTTCTCTCAACTGGCATCTGGCTGGGCAGAATGATGTCCTTTCATTCCCTTCCAGGCAATAGGCAACTTGTTCCTTCTGTCTTGTGAACTCTTCCTCCTAAGTTCAATGTGAATACAAGTGGCAGAACTGTGCCTCATGTCTCAAATGAGTGTCAGGGCTGCCTTGTCCAGTGTATTCATACTGGAGGGAAAAAAAAATGAATAGCCATACACACTATATAACCACTAAACTTTTTCAGTCCTCCTTGTGCTAACAGTGCATGAACGTGAGGTTTTGTTGTCATTTTTGTTTGTTTGTTTGTTTGCTTGCTTTAAACTCCTGACTGCCATATAGCAAACATGACAAAAAAACACCCTTTTTTGAGAAGCTCTGAGAATGGCTCTGCTTTGTATTATCACCTGTCACTTCACCTGAACCATTTCAATCACAAGCGATATCCTTCTGTCAGGCTTGGTAGTACTTCCCAACCTTATGTCCCCTGCAAATCTCAAAGCTCATATGTAATTTTTAATCTTCAGCCACCATGTCCATACCGAACATATCTAACTTTGAAGTCAGCTCTGCCCTGAATAGGAGGTTGGGTTTTCAGAGGTCCCTTCCAGCCTACATTTCTCCATGAGTCTTTGCCTCCTTAGCAGCTGCAGTTTCAGAACTGTCTCTGAGAATTACCATAGGTAACGACTCCTTTGCTGGTAAGTCCCTCTTCAGTGTGAACAATTGTAAATTCCCTTTATTCACTTGCAGCCCCAAAGCCCAAATCCGTAGATAATGTATCAGAAGCTCACAGAAAGTGAAATAGATGTAATTCATCCCCTGTGTAGGGAAGAACTGGTCCTAGAAAGGAAAGCTATTAAATTATCTGGAAACAATTTAGCTCTGATAAATTATTTTGTAAATTACACATTACCCCCTCCTTCCCTGGTCTTAGCTGTTCTTGCTCCAAAACTTTGCATGGTGTTGATGTCAAACTAACAGGCCCACACTTGTCTGGATGACTCTTTACCCTCTTCTGGACAGAGGTGTATTTGTTACTCTCCCATTCTGGGGACTATCCCTGATTTGCACAATTGTTATGCATTTTTCCTACTTGACTTGTTGTTCTGTGTGCCAATGCTGTTAATAGGCTAGGTAGATATCAGCTTTTCATTTTTCACTTGAATCGCTATAGATTGTTATTTCACCTCAGATGATGTTGCGCCTAGTGCCCTACCCTCCTTTTCAATGGGAGTCCTGTCACTGCCCTTAATATCACATTGTTGTTGCTGTTAGATGCAGGAAATAAGATTTGCAGCATTTGAGACATCAGTAACTTTTGATCTATTTTTGCCTCAAGCGTGCAACTGTCCTAATTTGTTCTCTTTGTTCCCCCTGGTTTCTGTGGCTTAAGTACCACTTACTATTATTGTTTAATTTCCTATGTGAAGGAGGTTTTTGGTCATTCTTACTTTATTTCTGCAGTTTTTAACCTCTGAAACATGCCTTTTCTCATCGCTTTTTTCCTCTTTGAATTTTGAATTTTAACTATGCCTTCTCTGCACTCAAGTCCCAGAGCTGCTTAGTCAGACTCAATTATTCATTTCCTTAGATTTCAAAGTTTGCATTTCTAAGCCTCAAAACCTTCATTCTAAACCTGGTTTTGTCTCTCGTGAAATGTAAAATGAGAAAAGTCAGCTCATGATCACACTTTATTCAAATTTTACTACATTTAAACCCATACAGGAGCCAAGTCTAAAATGGTCTTATATTTTTTCACTTTTGGGAAGAAATCCATCACATAGTATACCTCTATGAACATAAGTGGTAATTATCTTTCAATCTTTTGCCGGGAAGTTAAAGTCTCCCATAATTCCCATTATTGTTTACGTGTCTGATAACTGTACAGAGATAATTCACTATTAGACTGGAGCTAAGAGCAAAGAGCAGGCTAGCAAGGCTGTCTATCTTTAGCAGTGATTTGCACAAAACCACTCTTTTGCTGACCCATAACATTTAATTTCTCCATCCTCTGCTTCTTGCTAACACAAAGCACCATCTTATTCCATCCATTTGCCTTGGTTTCCAGCCTTCCTGAGATTTATCAGTACTTGTATGACATTCATGCCTTTGTTTCACCCTTCCTGTGTTGACACTTGTCATAACAGTTTTAGATCCTGAACATGATCATCTCAAAGTTTGCCTGACAGTTAGGTCTTCCTCACATTGTCATAGAGTATCAGGTCTCTACCACTTGAAATAGATTGGATTGGATTAGATTATTGGCACCGTCTCTTGTGCTGGTAGTCCATTATCTTCACAGTCCGTACAACTGGCCATCAGTGAACATGAAGTGGCCTTATCCTGCCCATTTACCTTTCTGGAAATCAGCCACTCTCTCTGCCTAGAACAGGGAATGGATTTTCCTCACCTTTCTTCAAAAGCTCTGAAGTTTTCTGTGATCTTTCCAATTGTACGGTATGATAAGCTTTTGCTGCCACTGAAGGGTAGAAGTCATTATGAATAGTGCCAACAAAACAGAAACATAACAATGAAAACGATATTTTAATTCAGAATAGGTATTTGAAAAGTTCACCTTTTCTAGCACAAATGGGGAAAAGAAAAAAAGGAAGGAAAAAAAAAAAAAAAAAAGCAGTCCTAAAACATCAAAACTGTGGCCAAAGAATTAGAAGAAACACTATTTTTCCAAAGCTGCAATGTTTTCCATTCATCTGGCTGGGCCAGCAGAGCACTGGAGACCTGGATGCACTGCACTCATGGCTGGTTCCCCTAAATGACCTGCAGGGAGATCTTCTTCTCTCTATCCCTCTGTTTCTCCTTTCAATCTCTGTTTTGTCTGTTTGTATCACTAGCTCTCAAATCGCCACTGATATATGCACGTGCAGCACCCAGCACAACCTTGTTTCAGGCTCCAGCGGGACCTTTAGGCATTACCATCCTGTAAACAAATAACAATGATAGTGAGCGTAATTACAATCGTCAAACTATTCCAGCTCCACATCATTAGCCATGCCCTGAGCTAAATAACATTTTAATCAGTTTGATATGTCATCTGTGGCTTTCTTCACTGTCACTTGCAATCCAGCAAACTCCTTCCTTCACGTTTCTGGATTAGACAGAGGGTTCTCAACTGCAGACATCCAATTCCCTGTTCAGGAAGCAGCGAGACCTTTCCTCTTCTCACAGATTTAAGATGATAGCCAAGCATCATGAGACACAGTGCGTATGTCTCCTAGGCCCATCCCATGAGAGCAGGACATTTACCACACATGAGAAGAAGACTTAATGCAGTGGCAAAGCAAAATACTCAGTGTCAAAGCCATGTCTAGATGATCATTAAAGACAGATCAAAATTACCCAATACAGGAGGAAAATCTATCGTTTGTAGAAGATTATGTTCTCTGATTATTAGTTTCAAAATTAGTTTTTCCTTTGGATTTCCTCTGAACTTAAACTTAGTTTGGAATGCCTTTGGTTTTGAATATTTCTGAAATCGTATTACTTCTCCTAAGTAAGTTGCTAGTCTGTTCTATTTACGTGAAATTCGAATAATATTGTGAAGTATCTGCCATCAGTTTTACTGTGTGCCAGGCTGAGTTCCCTGATGAATTTCAAATTTCAGATATGAAACAGTAAAGGTTAAAAAAAAAAAATGTTACAAAGGGTACTTCATGCAGTAGCATAAACTTCTGTTTTCTCAAAACTTGTATCAGTTCATCTCACCAGGACCAGCAGGGGAAGCACACTCTGCCTAGGCACTGGCAAAGGGACACAGTGAGAGTGTAGGGTCTCTTGCTGGGGCCATTCAAAATTTGACTGTACAAGCCCCTGAGCAATATGACAGGGCTTTAAAAATGGCCCTGCTTGAAGTACGCGGGTGATCTGGAGACCTCTAAGGTGCTTTCCAACAAAAGCTTTTCTATAATTGTATGAAATCACCTGCAATAGATTAACCCTGGTCATTATTCCTATCACAGGAAATAACTGTGACACCTGGGTAACAGGTGAGCTTACTGCGACACCAGGGAGAGCCTTCCTGTACTTAAAGGCAACCTGTAGGAAAGCTGGGGAGGGAGTCTTTATCAGGGCCTGCAGTGACAGGACAAGGAGTAACCGCTTTAAACTGAAAAGTAGCACCCAGAAAGAACGGAGTCACGCAACAGGATTCATTTCCAAAACCACCTCGTAGACACCTGGGCCAAAGAGCAGGGCCTTGAGCGGGTATATCACAATGACAGAGTTCATTTCCTTCCCGGTAGCTGGCACGTGCCGTTTTTTGGGATTTCGGGGCTACAGTGAGCTGCTAAGAGGGATGTCTTAGCTCTTGCAGGGCAGTGCTTCCACTAAGGCCAGGACTTTTCTGCATCTTCTACTGCCCTGCAAGCGAGGATGCTTGGGGCACACAGGAAGCTGGGAGGGGACACAGCTGCAGGGATTCCATAAGGCACAAGCAAATGCAGCCTTGGCTTGGTGACACTTTCTCTTGATTACTGCTCAACACAAATTACCTCGAGCAAGTCTACTGTGAGGACTAAAGGAAAGAGACGTATGGATGCTGCTAAGCTCTTCTAGCTTGTACCAGGTAGGAAAGATACCTCTGTAGCAGGCGTGAAGAGGATAGCACTAATTAATTAGATGAGAAGCGGAGGAAAGGCACTTAGAGGTAGTGAAAAGCAGTTAATGTGATGTTCCGGGGAAGCTTCAGTCTGCTTAAGGAGTAGCAAGAACAAGCCTAAAGTCATAGCCAAATACAAGAAAGAGAGGAGGACACGCAGCATGAGAAGCTCCCGAGAGAAAGGAGCTCTGTTTTGGGTAAAAATCAGTCCCTTTTTCTATCATGGAGACATCCAAGGGCGTAGGACACGTGCACTTCAGGGAACCAAGAGATGCTGTGCATTTCTCTCGTCCCCCTGACACAGCCACTAGGTGACGATGCTTCCAATTCTCTCTAAAGAAACCTTGCTTTCTCAGGCCCAGGTGTCCAGCTGCACACCAAGGACGTCCCTGGCTCCCAGGCACAGTTCCCAGGCCCAAGGCCGAGCTCCGCTCCGAACCCCCATTCCAGCAGACCTTGCTCCTGGCATTGTGGAGCAGCCATTTCATGTCAGCCTTTTCTCCTGGCAGTCAGCTTAGCGCCGTAACCTCTGCCATCGGGGCGCCCGAGAGCCGTGTGAGGTCAGCAGAGAGTCACTGTCAGCCTTTGACCTCACAAAGGTGGGTGGCCATAAGTGCCCTGAGCGTCCAGCTCGCATTGAGTACTGCTGGTGGCACTCGAGGCGTGGAGGTCTGCATGGTGCAATGGGAGACGCCGATGTCCTGCTGCTGGAACAAGAGGCGCTGATGTGCTGCTGGTGCAGGAGGAGACGTGAAGGTGCTGCTGCTTAGAGGTGCTGAGGAGCGGGCAGCCTCAGCGGGCAGCTGAATCAGAGGGCAGGGAAGCCAAGCAGCTTCCTTCTCTGGGGAAGGGGGCACAGAGAAAGTGATTGGAAATGGGGTACAAGCCCTCAGCCTCTAAAAGCAATCCCTCAGATGTTTAGGCATAGTAAAGTTAGGTATATCTATTTGACTCTAGACCCCAACATGTTTGTTAGTGTTCTGGTTTGTCCACTGCTTTCTTGTGGGGGATTTGAGTTGGCCATTACTGTTTAGGTGAATGCTGACTTCATATCTATGGTGCACTTTATTCTTAAAATGGGAAGTTTCTACCAATTTCCCGTCCAAACTTGCTCATAAGCCAACTGCAGTCATCATTTCAGATGTGTCTCCCAACTTACACATTTCCTATTTCTCCTTGATATTTACTCAAGAAATTCATTTACGTAGAGACAACATATTCTTCTCTCAACTGGCATCTGGCTGGGCAGAATGATGTCCTTTCATTCCCTTCCAGGCAATAGGCAACTTGTTCCTTCTGTCTTGTGAACTCTTCCTCCTAAGTTCAATGTGAATACAAGTGGCAGAACTGTGCCTCATGTCTCAAATGAGTGTCAGGGCTGCCTTGTCCAGTGTATTCATACTGGAGGGAAAAAAAATGAATAGCCATACACACTATATAACCACTAAACTTTTTCAGTCCTCCTTGTGCTAACAGTGCATGAACGTGAGGTTTTGTTGTCATTTTTGTTTGTTTGTTTGTTTGCTTGCTTTAAACTCCTGACTGCCATATAGCAAACATGACCAAAAAACACCCTTTTTTGAGAATCTCTGAGAATGGCTCTGCTTTGTATTATCACCTGTCACTTCACCTGAACCATTTCAATCACAAGCGATATCCTTCTGTCAGGCTTGGTAGTACTTCCCAACCTTATGTCCCCTGCAAATCTCAAAGCTCATGTGTAATTTTTAATCTTCAGCCACCATGTCCATACCGAACATATCTAACTTTGAAGTCAGCTCTGCCCTGAATAGGAGGTTGGGTTTTCAGAGGTCCCTTCCAGCCTACATTTCTCCATGAGTCTTTGCCTCCTTAGCAGCTGCAGTTTCAGAACTGTCTCTGAGAATTACCATAGGTAACGACTCCTTTGCTGGTAAGTCCCTCTTCAGTGTGAACAATTGTAAATTCCCTTTATTCACTTGCAGCCCCAAAGCCCAAATCCGTAGATAATGTATCAGAAGCTCACAGAAAGTGAAATAGATGTAATTCATCCCCTGTGTAGGGAAGAACTGGTCCTAGAAAGGAAAGCTATTAAATTATCTGGAAACAATTTAGCTCTGATAAATTATTTTGTAAATTACACATTACCCCCTCCTTCCCTGGTCTTAGCTGTTCTTGCTCCAAAACTTTGCATGGTGTTGATGTCAAACTAACAGGCCCACACTTGTCTGGATGACTCTTTACCCTCTTCTGGACAGAGGTGTATTTGTTACTCTCCCATTCTGGGGACTATCCCTGATTTGCACAATTGTTATGCATTTTTCCTACTTGACTTGTTGTTCTGTGTGCCAATGCTGTTAATAGGCTAGGTAGATATCAGCTTTTCATTTTTCACTTGAATCACTATAGATTGTTATTTCACCTCAGATGATGTTGCGCCTAGTGCCCTACCCTCCTTTTCAATGGGAGTCCTGTCACTGCCCTTAATATCACATTGTTGTTGCTGTTAGATGCAGGAAATAAGATTTGCAGCATTTGAGACATCAGTAACGTTTGATCTATTTTTGCCTCAAGCGTGCAACTGTCCTAATTTGTTCTCTTTGTTCCCCCTGGTTTCTGTGGCTTAAGTACCACTTACTATTATTGTTTAATTTCCTATGTGAAGGAGGTTTTTGGTCATTCTTACTTTATTTCTGCAGTTTTTAACCTCTGAAACATGCCTTTTCTCATCGCTTTTTTCCTCTTTGAATTTTGAATTTTAACTATGCCTTCTCTGCACTCAAGTCCCAGAGCTGCTTAGTCAGACTCAATTATTCATTTCCTTAGATTTCAAAGTTTGCATTTCTAAGCCTCAAAACCTTCATTCTAAACCTGGTTTTGTCTGTCGTGAAATGTAAAATGAGAAAAGTCAGCTCATGATCACACTTTATTCAAATTTTACTACATTTAAACCCATACAGGAGCCAAGTCTAAAATGGTCTTATATTTTTTCACTTTTGGGAAGAAATCCATCACATAGTACACCTCTGTGAACATAAGTGGTAATTATCTTTCAATCTTTTGCTGGGAAGTTAAAGTCTCCCATAATTCCCATTATTGTTTACGTGTCTGATAACTGTACAGAGATAATTCACTATTAGACTGGAGCTAAGAGCAAAGAGCAGGCTAGCAAGGCTGTCTATCTTTAGCAGTGATTTGCACAAAACCACTCTTTTGCTGACCCATAACATTTAATTTCTCCATCCTCTGCTTCTTGCTAACACAAAGCACCATCTTATTCCATCCATTTGCCTTGGTTTCCAGCCTTCCTGAGATTTATCAGTACTTGTATGACATTCATGCCTTTGTTTCACCCTTCCTGTGTTGACACTTGTCATAACAGTTTTAGATCCTGAACATGATCATCTCAAAGTTTGCCTGACAGTTAGGTCTTCCTCACATTGTCATAGAGTATCAGGTCTCTACCACTTGAAATAGATTGGATTGGATTAGATTATTGGCACCGTCTCTTGTGCTGGTAGTCCATTATCTTCACAGTCCGTACAACTGGCCATCAGTGAACATGAAGTGGCCTTATCCTGCCCATTTACCTTTCTGGAAATCAGCCACTCTGTCTGCCTAGAACAGGGAATGGATTTTCCTCACCTTTCTTCAAAAGCTCTGAAGTTTTCTGTGATCTTTCCAATTGTACGGTATGATAAGCTTTTGCTGCCACTGAAGGGTAGAAGTCATTATGAATAGTGCCAACAAAACAGAAACATAACAATGAAAACGATATTTTAATTCAGAATAGGTATTTGAAAAGTTAACCTTTTCTAGCACAAATGGGGAAAAGAAAAAAAGGAAGGAAAAAAAAAAAAAAAAAGCAGTCCTAAAACATCAAAACTGTGGCCAAAGAATTAGAAGAAACACTATTTTTCCAAAGCTGCAATGTTTTCCATTCATCTGGCTGGGCCAGCAGAGCACTGGAGACCTGGATGCACTGCACTCATGGCTGGTTCCCCTAAATGACCTGCAGGGAGATCTTCTTCTCTCTATCCCTCTGTTTCTCCTTTCAATCTCTGTTTTGTCTGTTTGTATCACTAGCTCTCAAATCGCCACTGATATATGCACGTGCAGCACCCAGCACAACCTTGTTTCAGGCTCCAGCGGGACCTTTAGGCATTACCATCCTGTAAACAAATAACAATGATAGTGAGTGTAATTACAATCGTCAAACTATTCCAGCTCCACATCATTAGCCATGCCCTGAGCTAAATAACATTTTAATCAGTTTGATATGTCATCTGTGGCTTTCTTCACTGTCACTTGCAATCCAGCAAACTCCTTCCTTCACGTTTCTGGATTAGACAGAGGGTTCTCAACTGCAGACATCCAATTCCCTGTTCAGGAAGCAGCGAGACCTTTCCTCTTCTCACAGATTTAAGATGATAGCCAAGCATCATGAGACACAGTGCGTATGTCTCCTAGGCCCATCCCATGAGAGCAGGACATTTACCACACATGAGAAGAAGACTTAATGCAGTGGCAAAGCAAAATACTCGGTGTCAAAGCCATGTCTAGATGATCATTAAAGACAGATCAAAATTACCCAATACAGGAGGAAAATCTATCGTTTGTAGAAGATTATGTTCTCTGATTATTAGTTTCAAAATTAGTTTTTCCTTTGGATTTCCTCTGAACTTAAACTTAGTTTGGAATGCCTTTGGTTTTGAATATTTCTGAAATCGTATTACTTCTCCTAAGTAAGTTGCTAGTCTGTTCTATTTACGTGAAATTCGAATAATATTGTGAAGTATCTGCCATCAGTTTTACTGTGTGCCAGGCTGAGTTCCCTGATGAATTTCAAATTTCAGATATGAAACAGTAAAGGTTAAAAAAAAAAATGTTACAAAGGGTACTTCATGCAGTAGCATAAACTTCTGTTTTCTCAAAACTTGTATCAGTTCATCTCACCAGGACCAGCAGGGGAAGCACACTCTGCCTAGGCACTGGCAAAGGGACACAGTGAGAGTGTAGGGTCTCTTGCTGGGGCCATTCAAAATTTGACTGTACAAGCCCCTGAGCAATATGACAGGGCTTTAAAAATGGCCCTGCTTGAAGTACGCGGGTGATCTGGAGACCTCTAAGGTGCTTTCCAACAAAAGCTTTTCTATAATTGTATGAAATCACCTGCAATAGATTAACCCTGGTCATTATTCCTATCACAGGAAATAACTGTGACACCTGGGTAACAGGTGAGCTTACTGCGACACCAGGGAGAGCCTTCCTGTACTTAAAGGCAACCTGTAGGAAAGCTGGGGAGGGAGTCTTTATCAGGGCCTGGAGTGACAGGACAAGGAGTAACCGCTTTAAACTGAAAAGTAGCACCCAGAAAGAACGGAGTCACGCAACAGGATTCATTTCCAAAACCACCTCATAGACACCTGGGCCAAAGAGCAGGGCCTTGAGCGGGTATATCACAATGGCGGAGTTCATTTCCTTCCCAGTAGCTGGCACGTGCCGTTTTTTGGGATTTCGGGGCTACAGTGAGCTGCTAAGAGGGATGTCTTAGCTCTTGCAGGGCAGTGCTTCCACTAAGGCCAGGACTTTTCTGCATCTTCTACTGCCCTGCAAGCGAGGATGCTTGGGGCACACAGGAAGCTGGGAGGGGACACAGCTGCAGGGATTCCATAAGGCACAAGCAAATGCAGCCTTGGCTTGGTGACACTTTCTCTTGATTACTGCTCAACACAAATTACCTCGAGCAAGTCTACTGTGAGGACTAAAGGAAAGAGACGTATGGATGCTGCTAAGCTCTTCTAGCTTGTACCAGGTAGGAAAGATACCTCTGTAGCAGGCGTGAAGAGGATAGCACTAATTAATTAGATGAGAAGCGGAGGAAAGGCACTTAGAGGTAGTGAAAAGCAGTTAATGTGATGTTCCGGGGAAGCTTCAGTCTGCTTAAGGAGTAGCAAGAACAAGCCTAAAGTCATAGCCAAATACAAGAAAGAGAGGAGGACACGCAGCGTGAGAAGCTCCCGAGAGAAAGGAGCTCTGTTTTGGGTAAAAATCAGTCCCTTTTTCTATCATGGAGACATCCAAGGGCGTAGGACACGTGCACTTCAGGGAACCAAGAGATGCTGTGCATTTCTCTCGTCCCCCTGACACAGCCACTAGGTGACGATGCTTCCAATTCTCTCTAAAGAAACCTTGCTTTCTCAGGCCCAGGTGTCCAGCTGCACACCAAGGACGTCCCTGGCTCCCAGGCACAGTTCCCAGGCCCAAGGCCGAGCTCCCCTCCGAACCCCCATTCCAGCAGACCTTGCTCCTGGCATTGTGGAGCAGCCATTTCATGTCAGCCTTTTCTCCTGGCAGTCAGCTTAGCGCCGTAACCTCTGCCATCGGGGCGCCCGAGAGCCGTGTGAGGTCAGCAGAGAGTCACTGTCAGCCTTTGACCTCACAAAGGTGGGTGGCCATAAGTGCCCTGAGCGTCCAGCTCGCATTGAGTACTGCTGGTGGCACTCGAGGCGTGGAGGTCTGCATGGTGCAATGGGAGACGCCGATGTCCTGCTGCTGGAACAAGAGGCGCTGATGTGCTGCTGGTGCAGGAGGAGACGTGAAGGTGCTGCTGCTTAGAGGTGCTGAGGGGCGGGCAGCCTCAGCGGGCAGCTGAATCAGAGGGCAGGGAAGCCAAGCAGCTTCCTTCTCTGGGGAAGGGGGCACAGAGAAAGTGATTGGAAATGGGGTACAAGCCCTCAGCCTCTAAAAGCAATCCCTCAGATGTTTAGGCATAGTAAAGTTAGGTATATCTATTTGACTCTAGACCCCAACATGTTTGTTAGTGTTCTGGTTTGTCCACTGCTTTCTTGTGGGGGATTTGAGTTGGCCATTACTGTTTAGGTGAATGCTGACTTCATATCTATGGTGCACTTTATTCTTAAAATGGGAAGTTTCTACCAATTTCCCGTCCAAACTTGCTCATAAGCCAACTGCAGTCATCATTTCAGATGTGTCTCCCAACTTACACATTTCCTATTTCTCCTTGATATTTACTCAAGAAATTCATTTACGTAGAGACAACATATTCTTCTCTCAACTGGCATCTGGCTGGGCAGAATGATGTCCTTTCATTCCCTTCCAGGCAATAGGCAACTTGTTCCTTCTGTCTTGTGAACTCTTCCTCCTAAGTTCAATGTGAATACAAGTGGCAGAACTGTGCCTCATGTCTCAAATGAGTGTCAGGGCTGCCTTGTCCAGTGTATTCATACTGGAGGGAAAAAAAATGAATAGCCATACACACTATATAACCACTAAACTTTTTCAGTCCTCCTTGTGCTAACAGTGCATGAACGTGAGGTTTTGTTGTCATTTTTGTTTGTTTGTTTGTTTGCTTGCTTTAAACTCCTGACTGCCATATAGCAAACATGACCAAAAAACACCCTTTTTTGAGAATCTCTGAGAATGGCTCTGCTTTGTATTATCACCTGTCACTTCACCTGAACCATTTCAATCACAAGCGATATCCTTCTGTCAGGCTTGGTAGTACTTCCCAACCTTATGTCCCCTGCAAATCTCAAAGCTCATGTGTAATTTTTAATCTTCAGCCACCATGTCCATACCGAACATATCTAACTTTGAAGTCAGCTCTGCCCTGAATAGGAGGTTGGGTTTTCAGAGGTCCCTTCCAGCCTACATTTCTCCATGAGTCTTTGCCTCCTTAGCAGCTGCAGTTTCAGAACTGTCTCTGAGAATTACCATAGGTAACGACTCCTTTGCTGGTAAGTCCCTCTTCAGTGTGAACAATTGTAAATTCCCTTTATTCACTTGCAGCCCCAAAGCCCAAATCCGTAGATAATGTATCAGAAGCTCACAGAAAGTGAAATAGATGTAATTCATCCCCTGTGTAGGGAAGAACTGGTCCTAGAAAGGAAAGCTATTAAATTATCTGGAAACAATTTAGCTCTGATAAATTATTTTGTAAATTACACATTACCCCCTCCTTCCCTGGTCTTAGCTGTTCTTGCTCCAAAACTTTGCATGGTGTTGATGTCAAACTAACAGGCCCACACTTGTCTGGATGACTCTTTACCCTCTTCTGGACAGAGGTGTATTTGTTACTCTCCCATTCTGGGGACTATCCCTGATTTGCACAATTGTTATGCATTTTTCCTACTTGACTTGTTGTTCTGTGTGCCAATGCTGTTAATAGGCTAGGTAGATATCAGCTTTTCATTTTTCACTTGAATCGCTATAGATTGTTATTTCACCTCAGATGATGTTGCGCCTAGTGCCCTACCCTCCTTTTCAATGGGAGTCCTGTCACTGCCCTTAATATCACATTGTTGTTGCTGTTAGATGCAGGAAATAAGATTTGCAGCATTTGAGACATCAGTAACTTTTGATCTATTTTTGCCTCAAGCGTGCAACTGTCCTAATTTGTTCTCTTTGTTCCCCCTGGTTTCTGTGGCTTAAGTACCACTTACTATTATTGTTTAATTTCCTATGTGAAGGAAGTTTTCGGTCATTCTTACTTTATTTCTGCAGTTTTTAACCTCTGAAACATGCCTTTTCTCATCGCTTTTTTCCTCTTTGAATTTTGAATTTTAACTATGCCTTCTCTGCACTCAAGTCCCAGAGCTGCTTAGTCAGACTCAATTATTCATTTCCTTAGATTTCAAAGTTTGCATTTCTAAGCCTCAAAACCTTCATTCTAAACCTGGTTTTGTCTGTCGTGAAATGTAAAATGAGAAAAGTCAGCTCATGATCACACTTTATTCAAATTTTACTACATTTAAACCCATACAGGAGCCAAGTCTAAAATGGTCTTATATTTTTTCACTTTTGGGAAGAAATCCATCACATAGTACACCTCTGTGAACATAAGTGGTAATTATCTTTCAATCTTTTGCTGGGAAGTTAAAGTCTCCCATAATTCCCATTATTGTTTACGTGTCTGATAACTGTACAGAGAGAATTCACTATTAGACTGGAGCTAAGAGCAAAGAGCAGGCTAGCAAGGCTGTCTATCTTTAGCAGTGATTTGCACAAAACCACTCTTTTGCTGACCCATAACATTTAATTTCTCCATCCTCTGCTTCTTGCTAACACAAAGCACCATCTTATTCCATCCATTTGCCTTGGTTTCCAGCCTTCCTGAGATTTATCAGTACTTGTATGACATTCATGCCTTTGTTTCACCCTTCCTGTGTTGACACTTGTCATAACAGTTTTAGATCCTGAACATGATCATCTCAAAGTTTGCCTGACAGTTAGGTCTTCCTCACATTGTCATAGAGTATCAGGTCTCTACCACTTGAAATAGATTGGATTGGATTAGATTATTGGCACCGTCTCTTGTGCTGGTAGTCCATTATCTTCACAGTCCGTACAACTGGCCATCAGTGAACATGAAGTGGCCTTATCCTGCCCATTTACCTTTCTGGAAATCAGCCACTCTGTCTGCCTAGAACAGGGAATGGATTTTCCTCACCTTTCTTCAAAAGCTCTGAAGTTTTCTGTGATCTTTCCAATTGTACGGTATGATAAGCTTTTGCTGCCACTGAAGGGTAGAAGTCATTATGAATAGTGCCAACAAAACAGAAACATAACAATGAAAACGATATTTTAATTCAGAATAGGTATTTGAAAAGTTCACCTTTTCTAGCACAAATGGGGAAAAGAAAAAAAGGAAGGAAAAAAAAAAAAAAAAAGCAGTCCTAAAACATCAAAAGTGTGGCCAAAGAATTAGAAGAAACACTATTTTTCCAAAGCTGCAATGTTTTCCATTCATCTGGCTGGGCCAGCAGAGCACTGGAGACCTGGATGCACTGCACTCATGGCTGGTTCCCCTAAATGACCTGCAGGGAGATCTTCTTCTCTCTATCCCTCTGTTTCTCCTTTCAATCTCTGTTTTGTCTGTTTGTATCACTAGCTCTCAAATCGCCACTGATATATGCACGTGCAGCACCCAGCACAACCTTGTTTCAGGCTCCAGCGGGACCTTTAGGCATTACCATCCTGTAAACAAATAACAATGATAGTGAGTGTAATTACAATCGTCAAACTATTCCAGCTCCACATCATTAGCCATGCCCTGAGCTAAATAACATTTTAATCAGTTTGATATGTCATCTGTGGCTTTCTTCACTGTCACTTGCAATCCAGCAAACTCCTTCCTTCACGTTTCTAGATTAGACAGAGGGTTCTCAACTGCAGACATCCAATTCCCTGTTCAGGAAGCAGCGAGACCTTTCCTCTTCTCACAGATTTAAGATGATAGCCAAGCATCATGAGACACAGTGCGTATGTCTCCTAGGCCCATCCCATGAGAGCAGGACATTTACCACACATGAGAAGAAGACTTAATGCAGTGGCAAAGCAAAATACTCAGTGTCAAAGCCATGTCTAGATGATCATTAAAGACAGATCAAAATTACCCAATACAGGAGGAAAATCTATCGTTTGTAGAAGATTATGTTCTCTGATTATTAGTTTCAAAATTAGTTTTTCCTTTGGATTTCCTCTGAACTTAAACTTAGTTTGGAATGCCTTTGGTTTTGAATATTTCTGAAATCGTATTACTTCTCCTAAGTAAGTTGCTAGTCTGTTCTATTTACGTGAAATTCGAATAATATTGTGAAGTATCTGCCATCAGTTTTACTGTGTGCCAGGCTGAGTTCCCTGATGAATTTCAAATTTCAGATATGAAACAGTAAAGGTTAAAAAAAAAAATGTTACAAAGGGTACTTCATGCAGTAGCATAAACTTCTGTTTTCTCAAAACTTGTATCAGTTCATCTCACCAGGACCAGCAGGGGAAGCACACTCTGCCTAGGCACTGGCAAAGGGACACAGTGAGACTGTAGGGTCTCTTGCTGGGGCCATTCAAAATTTGACTGTACAAGCACCTGAGCAATATGACAGGGCTTTAAAAATGGCCCTGCTTGAAGTACGGGGGTGATCTGGAGACCTCTAAGGTGCTTTCCAACAAAAGCTTTTCTATAATTGTATGAAATCACCTGCAATAGATTAACCCTGGTCATTATTCCTATCACAGGAAATAACTGTGACACCTGGGTAACAGGTGAGCTTACTGCGACACCAGGGAGAGCCTTCCTGTACTTAAAGGCAACCTGTAGGAAAGCTGGGGAGGGAGTCTTTATCAGGGCCTGGAGTGACAGGACAAGGAGTAACCGCTTTAAACTGAAAAGTAGCACCCAGAAAGAACGGAGTCACGCAACAGGATTCATTTCCAAAACCACCTCATAGACACCTGGGCCAAAGAGCAGGGCCTTGAGCGGGTATATCACAATGGCAGAGTTCATTTCCTTCCCAGTAGCTGGCACGTGCCGTTTTTTGGGATTTCGGGGCTACAGTGAGCTGCTAAGAGGGATGTCTTAGCTCTTGCAGGGCAGTGCTTCCACTAAGGCCAGGACTTTTCTGCATCTTCTACTGCCCTGCAAGCGAGGATGCTTGGGGCACACAGGAAGCTGGGAGGGGACACAGCTGCAGGGATTCCATAAGGCACAAGCAAATGCAGCCTTGGCTTGGTGACACTTTCTCTTGATTACTGCTCAACACAAATTACCTCGAGCAAGTCTACTGTGAGGACTAAAGGAAAGAGACGTATGGATGCTGCTAAGCTCTTCTAGCTTGTACCAGGTAGGAAAGATACCTCTGTAGCAGGCGTGAAGAGGATAGCACTAATTAATTAGATGAGAAGCGGAGGAAAGGCACTTAGAGGTAGTGAAAAGCAGTTAATGTGATGTTCCGGGGAAGCTTCAGTCTGCTTAAGGAGTAGCAAGAACAAGCCTAAAGTCATAGCCAAATACAAGAAAGAGAGGAGGACACGCAGCATGAGAAGCTCCCGAGAGAAAGGAGCTCTGTTTTGGGTAAAAATCAGTCCCTTTTTCTATCATGGAGACATCCAAGGGCGTAGGACACGTGCACTTCAGGGAACCAAGAGATGCTGTGCATTTCTCTCGTCCTCCTGACACAGCCACTAGGTGACGATGCTTCCAATTCTCTCTAAAGAAACCTTGCTTTCTCAGGCCCAGGTGTCCAGCTGCACACCAAGAACGTCCCTGGCTCCCAGGCACAGTTCCCAGGCCCAAGGCCGAGCTCCCCTCCGAACCCCCATTCCAGCAGACCTTGCTCCTGGCATTGTGGAGCAGCCATTTCATGTCAGCCTTTTCTCCTGGCAGTCAGCTTAGCGCCGTAACCTCTGCCATCGGGGCGCCCGAGAGCCGTGTGAGGTCAGCAGAGAGTCACTGTCAGCCTTTGACCTCACAAAGGTGGGTGGCCATAAGTGCCCTGAGCGTCCGGCTCGCATTGAGTACTGCTGGTGGCACTCGAGGCGTGGAGGTCTGCATGGTGCAATGGGAGACGCCGATGTCCTGCTGCTGGAACAAGAGGCGCTGATGTGCTGCTGGTGCAGGAGGAGACGTGAAGGTGCTGCTGCTTAGAGGTGCTGAGGAGCGGGCAGCCTCAGCGGGCAGCTGAATCAGAGGGCAGGGAAGCCAAGCAGCTTCCTTCTCTGGGGAAGGGGGCACAGAGAAAGTGATTGGAAATGGGGTACAAGCCCTCAGCCTCTAAAAGCAATCCCTCAGATGTTTAGGCATAGTAAAGTTAGGTATATCTATTTGACTCTAGACCCCAACATGTTTGTTAGTGTTCTGGTTTGTCCACTGCTTTCTTGTGGGGGATTTGAGTTGGCCATTACTCTTTAGGTGAATGCTGACTTCATATCTATGGTGCACTTTATTCTTAAAATGGGAAGTTTCTACCAATTTCCCGTCCAAACTTGCTCATAAGCCAACTGCAGTCATCATTTCAGATGTGTCTCCCAACTTACACATTTCCTATTTCTCCTTGATATTTACTCAAGAAATTCATTTACGTAGAGACAACATATTCTTCTCTCAACTGGCATCTGGCTGGGCAGAATGATGTCCTTTCATTCCCTTCCAGGCAATAGGCAACTTGTTCCTTCTGTCTTGTGAACTCTTCCTCCTAAGTTCAATGTGAATACAAGTGGCAGAACTGTGCCTCATGTCTCAAATGAGTGTCAGGGCTGCCTTGTCCAGTGTATTCATACTGGAGGGAAAAAAAAATGAATAGCCATACACACTATATAACCACTAAACTTTTTCAGTCCTCCTTGTGCTAACAGTGCATGAACGTGAGGTTTTGTTGTCATTTTTGTTTGTTTGTTTGTTTGCTTGCTTTAAACTCCTGACTGCCATATAGCAAACATGACAAAAAAACACCCTTTTTTGAGAAGCTCTGAGAATGGCTCTGCTTTGTATTATCACCTGTCACTTCACCTGAACCATTTCAATCACAAGCGATATCCTTCTGTCAGGCTTGGTAGTACTTCCCAACCTTATGTCCCCTGCAAATCTCAAAGCTCATGTGTAATTTTTAATCTTCAGCCACCATGTCCATACCGAACATATCTAACTTTGAAGTCAGCTCTGCCCTGAATAGGAGGTTGGGTTTTCAGAGGTCCCTTCCAGCCTACATTTCTCCATGAGTCTTTGCCTCCTTAGCAGCTGCAGTTTCAGAACTGTCTCTGAGAATTACCATAGGTAACGACTCCTTTGCTGGTAAGTCCCTCTTCAGTGTGAACAATTGTAAATTCCCTTTATTCACTTGCAGCCCCAAAGCCCAAATCCGTAGATAATGTATCAGAAGCTCACAGAAAGTGAAATAGATGTAATTCATCCCCTGTGTAGGGAAGAACTGGTCCTAGAAAGGAAAGCTATTAAATTATCTGGAAACAATTTAGCTCTGATAAATTATTTTGTAAATTACACATTACCCCCTCCTTCCCTGGTCTTAGCTGTTCTTGCTCCAAAACTTTGCATGGTGTTGATATCAAACTAACAGGCCCACACTTGTCTGGATGACTCTTTACCCTCTTCTGGACAGAGGTGTATTTGTTACTCTCCCATTCTGGGGACTATCCCTGATTTGCACAATTGTTATGCATTTTTCCTACTTGACTTGTTGTTCTGTGTGCCAATGCTGTTAATAGGCTAGGTAGATATCAGCTTTTCATTTTTCACTTGAATCGCTATAGATTGTTATTTCACCTCAGATGATGTTGCGCCTAGTGCCCTACCCTCCTTTTCAATGGGAGTCCTGTCACTGCCCTTAATATCACATTGTTGTTGCTGTTAGATGCAGGAAATAAGATTTGCAGCATTTGAGACATCAGTAACGTTTGATCTATTTTTGCCTCAAGCGTGCAACTGTCCTAATTTGTTCTCTTTGTTCCCCCTGGTTTCTGTGGCTTAAGTACCACTTACTATTATTGTTTAATTTCCTATGTGAAGGAGGTTTTTGGTCATTCTTACTTTATTTCTGCAGTTTTTAACCTCTGAAACATGCCTTTTCTCATCGCTTTTTTCCTCTTTGAATTTTGAATTTTAACTATGCCTTCTCTGCACTCAAGTCCCAGAGCTGCTTAGTCAGACTCAATTATTCATTTCCTTAGATTTCAAAGTTTGCATTTCTAAGCCTCAAAACCTTCATTCTAAACCTGGTTTTGTCTCTCGTGAAATGTAAAATGAGAAAAGTCAGCTCATGATCACACTTTATTCAAATTTTACTACATTTAAACCCATACAGGAGCCAAGTCTAAAATGGTCTTATATTTTTTCACTTTTGGGAAGAAATCCATCACATAGTATACCTCTGTGAACATAAGTGGTAACTATCTTTCAATCTTTTGCTGGGAAGTTAAAGTCTCCCATAATTCCCATTATTGTTTACGTGTCTGATAACTGTACAGAGATAATTCACTATTAGACTGGAGCTAAGAGCAAAGAGCAGGCTAGCAAGGCTGTCTATCTTTAGCAGTGATTTGCACAAAACCACTCTTTTGCTGACCCATAACATTTAATTTCTCCATCCTCTGCTTCTTGCTAACACAAAGCACCATCTTATTCCATCCATTTGCCTTGGTTTCCAGCCTTCCTGAGATTTATCAGTACTTGTATGACATTCATGCCTTTGTTTCACCCTTCCTGTGTTGACACTTGTCATAACAGTTTTAGATCCTGAACATGATCATCTCAAAGTTTGCCTGACAGTTAGGTCTTCCTCACATTGTCATAGAGTATCAGGTCTCTACCACTTGAAATAGATTGGATTGGATTAGATTATTGGCACCGTCTCTTGTGCTGGTAGTCCATTATCTTCACAGTCCGTACAACTGGCCATCAGTGAACATGAAGTGGCCTTATCCTGCCCATTTACCTTTCTGGAAATCAGCCACTCTGTCTGCCTAGAACAGGGAATGGATTTTCCTCACCTTTCTTCAAAAGCTCTGAAGTTTTCTGTGATCTTTCCAATTGTACGGTATGATAAGCTTTTGCTGCCACTGAAGGGTAGAAGTCATTATGAATAGTGCCAACAAAACAGAAACATAACAATGAAAACGATATTTTAATTCAGAATAGGTATTTGAAAAGTTCACCTTTTCTAGCACAAATGGGGAAAAGAAAAAAAGGAAGGAAAAAAAAAAAAAAAAGCAGTCCTAAAACATCAAAACTGTGGCCAAAGAATTAGAAGAAACACTATTTTTCCAAAGCTGCAATGTTTTCCATTCATCTGGCTGGGCCAGCAGAGCACTGGAGACCTGGATGCACTGTACTCATGGCTGGTTCCCCTAAATGACCTGCAGGGAGATCTTCTTCTCTCTATCCCTCTGTTTCTCCTTTCAATCTCTGTTTTGTCTGTTTGTATCACTAGCTCTCAAATCGCCACTGATATATGCACGTGCAGCACCCAGCACAACCTTGTTTCAGGCTCCAGCGGGACCTTTAGGCATTACCATCCTGTAAACAAATAACAATGATAGTGAGTGTAATTACAATCGTCAAACTATTCCAGCTCCACATCATTAGCCATGCCCTGAGCTAAATAACATTTTAATCAGTTTGATATGTCATCTGTGGCTTTCTTCACTGTCACTTGCAATCCAGCAAACTCCTTCCTTCACGTTTCTAGATTAGACAGAGGGTTCTCAACTGCAGACATCCAATTCCCTGTTCAGGAAGCAGCGAGACCTTTCCTCTTCTCACAGATTTAAGATGATAGCCAAGCATCATGAGACACAGTGCGTATGTCTCCTAGGCCCATCCCATGAGAGCAGGACATTTACCACACATGAGAAGAAGACTTAATGCAGTGGCAAAGCAAAATACTCAGTGTCAAAGCCATGTCTAGATGATCATTAAAGACAGATCAAAATTACCCAATACAGGAGGAAAATCTATCGTTTGTAGAAGATTATGTTCTCTGATTATTAGTTTCAAAATTAGTTTTTCCTTTGGATTTCCTCTGAACTTAAACTTAGTTTGGAATGCCTTTGGTTTTGAATATTTCTGAAATCGTATTACTTCTCCTAAGTAAGTTGCTAGTCTGTTCTGTTTACGTGAAATTCGAATAATATTGTGAAGTATCTGCCATCAGTTTTACTGTGTGCCAGGCTGAGTTCCCTGATGAATTTCAAATTTCAGATATGAAACAGTAAAGGTTAAAAAAAAAATGTTACAAAGGGTACTTCATGCAGTAGCATAAACTTCTGTTTTCTCAAAACTTGTATCAGTTCATCTCACCAGGACCAGCAGGGGAAGCACACTCTGCCTAGGCACTGGCAAAGGGACACAGTGAGAGTGTAGGGTCTCTTGCTGGGGCCATTCAAAATTTGACTGTACAAGCCCCTGAGCAATATGACAGGGCTTTAAAAATGGCCCTGCTTGAAGTACGCGGGTGATCTGGAGACCTCTAAGGTGCTTTCCAACAAAAGCTTTTCTATAATTGTATGAAATCACCTGCAATAGATTAACCCTGGTCATTATTCCTATCACAGGAAATAACTGTGACACCTGGGTAACAGGTGAGCTTACTGCGACACCAGGGAGAGCCTTCCTGTACTTAAAGGCAACCTGTAGGAAAGCTGGGGAGGGAGTCTTTATCAGGGCCTGGAGTGACAGGACAAGGAGTAACCGCTTTAAACTGAAAAGTAGCACCCAGAAAGAACGGAGTCACGCAACAGGATTCATTTCCAAAACCACCTCGTAGACACCTGGGCCAAAGAGCAGGGCCTTGAGCGGGTATATCACAATGACAGAGTTCATTTCCTTCCCAGTAGCTGGCACGTGCTGTTTTTTGGGATTTCGGGGCTACAGTGAGCTGCTAAGAGGGATGTCTTAGCTCTTGCAGGGCAGTGCTTCCACTAAGGCCAGGACTTTTCTGCATCTTCTACTGCCCTGCAAGCGAGGATGCTTGGGGCACACAGGAAGCTGGGAGGGGACACAGCTGCAGGGATTCCATAAGGCACAAGCAAATGCAGCCTTGGCTTGGTGACACTTTCTCTTGATTACTGCTCAACACAAATTACCTCGAGCAAGTCTACTGTGAGGACTAAAGGAAAGAGACGTATGGATGCTGCTAAGCTCTTCTAGCTTGTACCAGGTAGGAAAGATACCTCTGTAGCAGGCGTGAAGAGGATAGCACTAATTAATTAGATGAGAAGCGGAGGAAAGGCACTTAGAGGTAGTGAAAAGCAGTTAATGTGATGTTCCGGGGAAGCTTCAGTCTGCTTAAGGAGTAGCAAGAACAAGCCTAAAGTCATAGCCAAATACAAGAAAGAGAGGAGGACACGCAGCATGAGAAGCTCCCGAGAGAAAGGAGCTCTGTTTTGGGTAAAAATCAGTCCCTTTTTCTGTCATGGAGACATCCAAGGGCGTAGGACACGTGCACTTCAGGGAACCAAGAGATGCTGTGCATTTCTCTCGTCCCCCTGACACAGCCACTAGGTGACGATGCTTCCAATTCTCTCTAAAGAAACCTTGCTTTCTCAGGCCCAGGTGTCCAGCTGCACACCAAGGACGTCCCTGGCTCCCAGGCACAGTTCCCAGGCCCAAGGCCGAGCTCCCCTCCGAACCCCCATTCCAGCAGACCTTGCTCCTGGCATTGTGGAGCAGCCATTTCATGTCAGCCTTTTCTCCTGGCAGTCAGCTTAGCGCCGTAACCTCTGCCATCGGGGCGCCCGAGAGCCGTGTGAGGTCAGCAGAGAGTCACTGTCAGCCTTTGACCTCACAAAGGTGGGTGGCCATAAGTGCCCTGAGCGTCCAGCTCGCATTGAGTACTGCTGGTGGCACTCGAGGCGTGGAGGTCTGCATGGTGCAACGGGAGACGCCGATGTCCTGCTGCTGGAACAAGAGGCGCTGATGTGCTGCTGGTGCAGGAGGAGACGTGAAGGTGCTGCTGCTTAGAGGTGCTGAGGGGCGGGCAGCCTCAGCGGGCAGCTGAATCGGAGGGCAGGGAAGCCAAGCAGCTTCCTTCTCTGGGGAAGGGGGCACAGAGAAAGTGATTGGAAATGGGGTACAAGCCCTCAGCCTCTAAAAGCAATCCCTCAGATGTTTAGGCATAGTAAAGTTAGGTATATCTATTTGACTCTAGACCCCAACATGTTTGTTAGTGTTCTGGTTTGTCCACTGCTTTCTTGTGGGGGATTTGAGTTGGCCATTACTCTTTAGGTGAATGCTGACTTCATATCTATGGTGCACTTTATTCTTAAAATGGGAAGTTTCTACCAATTTCCCGTCCAAACTTGCTCATAAGCCAACTGCAGTCATCATTTCAGATGTGTCTCCCAACTTACACATTTCCTATTTCTCCTTGATATTTACTCAAGAAATTCATTTACGTAGAGACAACATATTCTTCTCTCAACTGGCATCTGGCTGGGCAGAATGATGTCCTTTCATTCCCTTCCAGGCAATAGGCAACTTGTTCCTTCTGTCTTGTGAACTCTTCCTCCTAAGTTCAATGTGAATACAAGTGGCAGAACTGTGCCTCATGTCTCAAATGAGTGTCAGGGCTGCCTTGTCCAGTGTATTCATACTGGAGGGAAGAAAAAATGCATAGCCATACACACTATATAACCACTAAACTTTTTCAGTCCTCCTTGTGCTAACAGTGCATGAACGTGAGGTTTTGTTGTCATTTTTGTTTGTTTGTTTGTTTGCTTGCTTTAAACTCCTGACTGCCATATAGCAAACATGACCAAAAAACACCCTTTTTTGAGAATCTCTGAGAATGGCTCTGCTTTGTATTATCACCTGTCACTTCACCTGAACCATTTCAATCACAAGCGATATCCTTCTGTCAGGCTTGGTAGTACTTCCCAACCTTATGTCCCCTGCAAATCTCAAAGCTCATGTGTAATTTTTAATCTTCAGCCACCATGTCCATACCGAACATATCTAACTTTGAAGTCAGCTCTGCCCTGAATAGGAGGTTGGGTTTTCAGAGGTCCCTTCCAGCCTACATTTCTCCATGAGTCTTTGCCTCCTTAGCAGCTGCAGTTTCAGAACTGTCTCTGAGAATTACCATAGGTAACGACTCCTTTGCTGGTAAGTCCCTCTTCAGTGTGAACAATTGTAAATTCCCTTTATTCACTTGCAGCCCCAAAGCCCAAATCCGTAGATAATGTATCAGAAGCTCACAGAAAGTGAAATAGATGTAATTCATCCCCTGTGTAGGGAAGAACTGGTCCTAGAAAGGAAAGCTATTAAATTATCTGGAAACAATTTAGCTCTGATAAATTATTTTGTAAATTACACATTACCCCCTCCTTCCCTGGTCTTAGCTGTTCTTGCTCCAAAACTTTGCATGGTGTTGATGTCAAACTAACAGGCCCACACTTGTCTGGATGACTCTTTACCCTCTTCTGGACAGAGGTGTATTTGTTACTCTCCCATTCTGGGGACTATCCCTGATTTGCACAATTGTTATGCATTTTTCCTACTTGACTTGTTGTTCTGTGTGCCAATGCTGTTAATAGGCTAGGTAGATATCAGCTTTTCATTTTTCACTTGAATCGCTATAGATTGTTATTTCACCTCAGATGATGTTGCGCCTAGTGCCCTACCCTCCTTTTCAATGGGAGTCCTGTCACTGCCCTTAATATCACATTGTTGTTGCTGTTAGATGCAGGAAATAAGATTTGCAGCATTTGAGACATCAGTAACTTTTGATCTATTTTTGCCTCAAGCGTGCAACTGTCCTAATTTGTTCTCTTTGTTCCCCCTGGTTTCTGTGGCTTAAGTACCACTTACTATTATTGTTTAATTTCCTATGTGAAGGAGGTTTTTGGTCATTCTTACTTTATTTCTGCAGTTTTTAACCTCTGAAACATGCCTTTTCTCATCGCTTTTTTCCTCTTTGAATTTTGAATTTTAACTATGCCTTCTCTGCACTCAAGTCCCAGAGCTGCTTAGTCAGACTCAATTATTCATTTCCTTAGATTTCAAAGTTTGCATTTCTAAGCCTCAAAACCTTCATTCTAAACCTGGTTTTGTCTGTCGTGAAATGTAAAATGAGAAAAGTCAGCTCATGATCACACTTTATTCAAATTTTACTACATTTAAACCCATACAGGAGCCAAGTCTAAAATGGTCTTATATTTTTTCACTTTTGGGAAGAAATCCATCACATAGTACACCTCTGTGAACATAAGTGGTAATTATCTTTCAATCTTTTGCTGGGAAGTTAAAGTCTCCCATAATTCCCATTATTGTTTACGTGTCTGATAACTGTACAGAGATAATTCACTATTAGACTGGAGCTAAGAGCAAAGAGCAGGCTAGCAAGGCTGTCTATCTTTAGCAGTGATTTGCACAAAACCACTCTTTTGCTGACCCATAACATTTAATTTCTCCATCCTCTGCTTCTTGCTAACACAAAGCACCATCTTATTCCATCCATTTGCCTTGGTTTCCAGCCTTCCTGAGATTTATCAGTACTTGTATGACATTCATGCCTTTGTTTCACCCTTCCTGTGTTGACACTTGTCATAACAGTTTTAGATCCTGAACATGATCATCTCAAAGTTTGCCTGACAGTTAGGTCTTCCTCACATTGTCATAGAGTATCAGGTCTCTACCACTTGAAATAGATGGGATTGGATTAGATTATTGGCACCGTCTCTTGTGCTGGTAGTCCATTATCTTCACAGTCCGTACAACTGGCCATCAGTGAACATGAAGTGGCCTTATCCTGCCCATTTACCTTTCTGGAAATCAGCCACTCTGTCTGCCTAGAACAGGGAATGGATTTTCCTCACCTTTCTTCAAAAGCTCTGAAGTTTTCTGTGATCTTTCCAATTGTACGGTATGATAAGCTTTTGCTGCCACTGAAGGGTAGAAGTCATTATGAATAGTGCCAACAAAACAGAAACATAACAATGAAAACGATATTTTAATTCAGAATAGGTATTTGAAAAGTTCACCTTTTCTAGCACAAATGGGGAAAAGAAAAAAAGGAAGGAAAAAAAAAAAAAAAAGGCAGTCCTAAAACATCAAAACTGTGGCCAAAGAATTAGAAGAAACACTATTTTTCCAAAGCTGCAATGTTTTCCATTCATCTGGCTGGGCCAGCAGAGCACTGGAGACCTGGATGCACTGTACTCATGGCTGGTTCCCCTAAATGACCTGCAGGGAGATCTTCTTCTCTCTATCCCTCTGTTTCTCCTTTCAATCTCTGTTTTGTCTGTTTGTATCACTAGCTCTCAAATCGCCACTGATATATGCACGTGCAGCACCCAGCACAACCTTGTTTCAGGCTCCAGCGGGACCTTTAGGCATTACCATCCTGTAAACAAATAACAATGATAGTGAGTGTAATTACAATCGTCAAACTATTCCAGCTCCACATCATTAGCCATGCCCTGAGCTAAATAACATTTTAATCAGTTTGATATGTCATCTGTGGCTTTCTTCACTGTCACTTGCAATCCAGCAAACTCCTTCCTTCACGTTTCTAGATTAGACAGAGGGTTCTCAACTGCAGACATCCAATTCCCTGTTCAGGAAGCAGCGAGACCTTTCCTCTTCTCACAGATTTAAGATGATAGCCAAGCATCATGAGACACAGTGCGTATGTCTCCTAGGCCCATCCCATGAGAGCAGGACATTTACCACACATGAGAAGAAGACTTAATGCAGTGGCAAAGCAAAATACTCGGTGTCAAAGCCATGTCTAGATGATCATTAAAGACAGATCAAAATTACCCAATACAGGAGGAAAATCTATCGTTTGTAGAAGATTATGTTCTCTGATTATTAGTTTCAAAATTAGTTTTTCCTTTGGATTTCCTCTGAACTTAAACTTAGTTTGGAATGCCTTTGGTTTTGAATATTTCTGAAATCGTATTACTTCTCCTAAGTAAGTTGCTAGTCTGTTCTATTTACGTGAAATTCGAATAATATTGTGAAGTATCTGCCATCAGTTTTACTGTGTGCCAGGCTGAGTTCCCTGATGAATTTCAAATTTCAGATATGAAACAGTAAAGGTTAAAAAAAAAAATGTTACAAAGGGTACTTCATGCAGTAGCATAAACTTCTGTTTTCTCAAAACTTGTATCAGTTCATCTCACCAGGACCAGCAGGGGAAGCACACTCTGCCTAGGCACTGGCAAAGGGACACAGTGAGAGTGTAGGGTCTCTTGCTGGGGCCATTCAAAATTTGACTGTACAAGCCCCTGAGCAATATGACAGGGCTTTAAAAATGGCCCTGCTTGAAGTACGCGGGTGATCTGGAGACCTCTAAGGTGCTTTCCAACAAAAGCTTTTCTATAATTGTATGAAATCACCTGCAATAGATTAACCCTGGTCATTATTCCTATCACAGGAAATAACTGTGACACCTGGGTAACAGGTGAGCTTACTGCGACACCAGGGAGAGCCTTCCTGTACTTAAAGGCAACCTGTAGGAAAGCTGGGGAGGGAGTCTTTATCAGGGCCTGGAGTGACAGGACAAGGAGTAACCGCTTTAAACTGAAAAGTAGCACCCAGAAAGAACGGAGTCACGCAACAGGATTCATTTCCAAAACCACCTCATAGACACCTGGGCCAAAGAGCAGGGCCTTGAGCGGGTATATCACAATGGCGGAGTTCATTTCCTTCCCAGTAGCTGGCACGTGCCGTTTTTTGGGATTTCGGGGCTACAGTGAGCTGCTAAGAGGGATGTCTTAGCTCTTGCAGGGCAGTGCTTCCACTAAGGCCAGGACTTTTCTGCATCTTCTACGGCCCTGCAAGCGAGGATGCTTGGGGCACACAGGAAGCTGGGAGGGGACACAGCTGCAGGGATTCCATAAGACACAAGCAAATGCAGCCTTGGCTTGGTGACACTTTCTCTTGATTACTGCTCAACACAAATTACCTCGAGCAAGTCTACTGTGAGGACTAAAGGAAAGAGACGTATGGATGCTGCTAAGCTCTTCTAGCTTGTACCAGGTAGGAAAGATACCTCTGTAGCAGGCGTGAAGAGGATAGCACTAATTAATTAGATGAGAAGCGGAGGAAAGGCACTTAGAGGTAGTGAAAAGCAGTTAATGTGATGTTCCGGGGAAGCTTCAGTCTGCTTAAGGAGTAGCAAGAACAAGCCTAAAGTCATAGCCAAATACAAGAAAGAGAGGAGGACACGCAGCATGAGAAGCTCCCGAGAGAAAGGAGCTCTGTTCTGGGTAAAAATCAGTCCCTTTTTCTATCATGGAGACATCCAAGGGCGTAGGACACGTGCACTTCAGGGAACCAAGAGATGCTGTGCATTTCTCTCGTCCCCCTGACACAGCCACTAGGTGACGATGCTTCCAATTCTCTCTAAAGAAACCTTGCTTTCTCAGGCCCAGGTGTCCAGCTGCACACCAAGGACGTCCCTGGCTCCCAGGCACAGTTCCCAGGCCCAAGGCCGAGCTCCGCTCCGAACCCCCATTCCAGCAGACCTTGCTCCTGGCATTGTGGAGCAGCCATTTCATGTCAGCCTTTTCTCCTGGCAGTCAGCTTAGCGCCGTAACCTCTGCCATCGGGGCGCCCGAGAGCCGTGTGAGGTCAGCAGAGGGTCACTGTCAGCCTTTGACCTCACAAAGGTGGGTGGCCATAAGTGCCCTGAGCGTCCAGCTCGCATTGAGTACTGCTGGTGGCACTCGAGGCGTGGAGGTCTGCATGGTGCAATGGGAGACGCCGATGTCCTGCTGCTGGAACAAGAGGCGCTGATGTGCTGCTGGTGCAGGAGGAGACGTGAAGGTGCTGCTGCTTAGAGGTGCTGAGGGGCGCGCAGCCTCAGCGGGCAGCTGAATCAGAGGGCAGGGAAGCCAAGCAGCTTCCTTCTCTGGGGAAGGGGGCACAGAGAAAGTGATTGGAAATGGGGTACAAGCCCTCAGCCTCTAAAAGCAATCCCTCAGATGTTTAGGCATAGTAAAGTTAGGTATATCTATTTGACTCTAGACCCCAACATGTTTGTTAGTGTTCTGGTTTGTCCACTGCTTTCTTGTGGGGGATTTGAGTTGGCCATTACTGTTTAGGTGAATGCTGACTTCATATCTATGGTGCACTTTATTCTTAAAATGGGAAGTTTCTACCAATTTCCCGTCCAAACTTGCTCATAAGCCAACTGCAGTCATCATTTCAGATGTGTCTCCCAACTTACACATTTCCTATTTCTCCTTGATATTTACTCAAGAAATTCATTTACGTAGAGACAACATATTCTTCTCTCAACTGGCATCTGGCTGGGCAGAATGATGTCCTTTCATTCCCTTCCAGGCAATAGGCAACTTGTTCCTTCTGTCTTGTGAACTCTTCCTCCTAAGTTCAATGTGAATACAAGTGGCAGAACTGTGCCTCATGTCTCAAATGAGTGTCAGGGCTGCCTTGTCCAGTGTATTCATACTGGAGGGAAAAAAAAATGCATAGCCATACACACTATATAACCACTAAACTTTTTCAGTCCTCCTTGTGCTAACAGTGCATGAACGTGAGGTTTTGTTGTCATTTTTGTTTGTTTGTTTGTTTGCTTGCTTTAAACTCCTGACTGCCATATAGCAAACATGACCAAAAAACACCCTTTTTTGAGAAGCTCTGAGAATGGCTCTGCTTTGTATTATCACCTGTCACTTCACCTGAACCATTTCAATCACAAGCGATATCCTTCTGTCAGGCTTGGTAGTACTTCCCAACCTTATGTCCCCTGCAAATCTCAAAGCTCATGTGTAATTTTTAATCTTCAGCCACCATGTCCATACCGAACATATCTAACTTTGAAGTCAGCTCTGCCCTGAATAGGAGGTTGGGTTTTCAGAGGTCCCTTCCAGCCTACATTTCTCCATGAGTCTTTGCCTCCTTAGCAGCTGCAGTTTCAGAACTGTCTCTGAGAATTACCATAGGTAACGACTCCTTTGCTGGTAAGTCCCTCTTCAGTGTGAACAATTGTAAATTCCCTTTATTCACTTGCAGCCCCAAAGCCCAAATCCGTAGATAATGTATCAGAAGCTCACAGAAAGTGAAATAGATGTAATTCATCCCCTGTGTAGGGAAGAACTGGTCCTAGAAAGGAAAGCTATTAAATTATCTGGAAACAATTTAGCTCTGATAAATTATTTTGTAAATTACACATTACCCCCTCCTTCCCTGGTCTTAGCTGTTCTTGCTCCAAAACTTTGCATGGTGTTGATGTCAAACTAACAGGCCCACACTTGTCTGGATGACTCTTTACCCTCTTCTGGACAGAGGTGTATTTGTTACTCTCCCATTCTGGGGACTATCCCTGATTTGCACAATTGTTATGCATTTTTCCTACTTGACTTGTTGTTCTGTGTGCCAATGCTGTTAATAGGCTAGGTAGATATCAGCTTTTCATTTTTCACTTGAATCGCTATAGATTGTTATTTCACCTCAGATGATGTTGCGCCTAGTGCCCTACCCTCCTTTTCAATGGGAGTCCTGTCACTGCCCTTAATATCACATTGTTGTTGCTGTTAGATGCAGGAAATAAGATTTGCAGCATTTGAGACATCAGTAACTTTTGATCTATTTTTGCCTCAAGCGTGCAACTGTCCTAATTTGTTCTCTTTGTTCCCCCTGGTTTCTGTGGCTTAAGTACCACTTACTATTATTGTTTAATTTCCTATGTGAAGGAGGTTTTTGGTCATTCTTACTTTATTTCTGCAGTTTTTAACCTCTGAAACATGCCTTTTCTCATCGCTTTTTTCCTCTTTGAATTTTGAATTTTAACTATGCCTTCTCTGCACTCAAGTCCCAGAGCTGCTTAGTCAGACTCAATTATTCATTTCCTTAGATTTCAAAGTTTGCATTTCTAAGCCTCAAAACCTTCATTCTAAACCTGGTTTTGTCTGTCGTGAAATGTAAAATGAGAAAAGTCAGCTCATGATCACACTTTATTCAAATTTTACTACATTTAAACCCATACAGGAGCCAAGTCTAAAATGGTCTTATATTTTTTCACTTTTGGGAAGAAATCCATCACATAGTATACCTCTGTGAACATAAGTGGTAATTATCTTTCAATCTTTTGCTGGGAAGTTAAAGTCTCCCATAATTCCCATTATTGTTTACATGTCTGATAACTGTACAGAGATAATTCACTATTAGACTGGAGCTAAGAGCAAAGAGCAGGCTAGCAAGGCTGTCTATCTTTAGCAGTGATTTGCACAAAACCACTCTTTTGCTGACCCATAACATTTAATTTCTCCATCCTCTGCTTCTTGCTAACACAAAGCACCATCTTATTCCATCCATTTGCCTTGGTTTCCAGCCTTCCTGAGATTTATCAGTACTTGTATGACATTCATGCCTTTGTTTCACCCTTCCTGTGTTGACACTTGTCATAACAGTTTTAGATCCTGAACATGATCATCTCAAAGTTTGCCTGACAGTTAGGTCTTCCTCACATTGTCATAGAGTATCAGGTCTCTACCACTTGAAATAGATTGGATTGGATTAGATTATTGGCACCGTCTCTTGTGCTGGTAGTCCATTATCTTCACAGTCCGTACAACTGGCCGTCAGTGAACATGAAGTGGCCTTATCCTGCCCATTTACCTTTCTGGAAATCAGCCACTCTCTCTGCCTAGAACAGGGAATGGATTTTCCTCACCTTTCTTCAAAAGCTCTGAAGTTTTCTGTGATCTTTCCAATTGTACGGTATGATAAGCTTTTGCTGCCACTGAAGGGTAGAAGTCATTATGAATAGTGCCAACAAAACAGAAACATAACAATGAAAGCGATATTTTAATTCAGAATAGGTATTTGAAAAGTTCACCTTTTCTAGCACAAATGGGGAAAAGAAAAAAAGGAAGGAAAAAAAAAAAAAAAAGCAGTCCTAAAACATCAAAACTGTGGCCAAAGAATTAGAAGAAACACTATTTTTCCAAAGCTGCAATGTTTTCCATTCATCTGGCTGGGCCAGCAGAGCACTGGAGACCTGGATGCACTGTACTCATGGCTGGTTCCCCTAAATGACCTGCAGGGAGATCTTCTTCTCTCTATCCCTCTGTTTCTCCTTTCAATCTCTGTTTTGTCTGTTTGTATCACTAGCTCTCAAATCGCCACTGATATATGCACGTGCAGCACCCAGCACAACCTTGTTTCAGGCTCCAGCGGGACCTTTAGGCATTACCATCCTGTAAACAAATAACAATGATAGTGAGTGTAATTACAATCGTCAAACTATTCCAGCTCCACATCATTAGCCATGCCCTGAGCTAAATAACATTTTAATCAGTTTGATATGTCATCTGTGGCTTTCTTCACTGTCACTTGCAATCCAGCAAACTCCTTCCTTCACGTTTCTAGATTAGACAGAGGGTTCTCAACTGCAGACATCCAATTCCCTGTTCAGGAAGCAGCGAGACCTTTCCTCTTCTCACAGATTTAAGATGATAGCCAAGCATCATGAGACACAGTGCGTATGTCTCCTAGGCCCATCCCATGAGAGCAGGACATTTACCACACATGAGAAGAAGACTTAATGCAGTGGCAAAGCAAAATACTCAGTGTCAAAGCCATGTCTAGATGATCATTAAAGACAGATCAAAATTACCCAATACAGGAGGAAAATCTATCGTTTGTAGAAGATTATGTTCTCTGATTATTAGTTTCAAAATTAGTTTTTCCTTTGGATTTCCTCTGAACTTAAACTTAGTTTGGAATGCCTTTGGTTTTGAATATTTCTGAAATCGTATTACTTCTCCTAAGTAAGTTGCTAGTCTGTTCTATTTACGTGAAATTCGAATAATATTGTGAAGTATCTGCCATCAGTTTTACTGTGTGCCAGGCTGAGTTCCCTGATGAATTTCAAATTTCAGATATGAAACAGTAAAGGTTAAAAAAAAAAATGTTACAAAGGGTACTTCATGCAGTAGCATAAACTTCTGTTTTCTCAAAACTTGTATCAGTTCATCTCACCAGGACCAGCAGGGGAAGCACACTCTGCCTAGGCACTGGCAAAGGGACACAGTGAGAGTGTAGGGTCTCTTGCTGGGGCCATTCAAAATTTGACTGTACAAGCCCCTGAGCAATATGACAGGGCTTTAAAAATGGCCCTGCTTGAAGTACGCGGGTGATCTGGAGACCTCTAAGGTGCTTTCCAACAAAAGCTTTTCTATAATTGTATGAAATCACCTGCAATAGATTAACCCTGGTCATTATTCCTATCACAGGAAATAACTGTGACACCTGGGTAACAGGTGAGCTTACTGCGACACCAGGGAGAGCCTTCCTGTACTTAAAGGCAACCTGTAGGAAAGCTGGGGAGGGAGTCTTTATCAGGGCCTGGAGTGACAGGACAAGGAGTAACCGCTTTAAACTGAAAAGTAGCACCCAGAAAGAACGGAGTCACGCAACAGGATTCATTTCCAAAACCACCTCATAGACACCTGGGCCAAAGAGCAGGGCCTTGAGCGGGTATATCACAATGGCGGAGTTCATTTCCTTCCCAGTAGCTGGCACGTGCCGTTTTTTGGGATTTCGGGGCTACAGTGAGCTGCTAAGAGGGATGTCTTAGCTCTTGCAGGGCAGTGCTTCCACTAAGGCCAGGACTTTTCTGCATCTTCTACGGCCCTGCAAGCGAGGATGCTTGGGGCACACAGGAAGCTGGGAGGGGACACAGCTGCAGGGATTCCATAAGACACAAGCAAATGCAGCCTCGGCTTGGTGACACTTTCTCTTGATTACTGCTCAACACAAATTACCTCGAGCAAGTCTACTGTGAGGACTAAAGGAAAGAGACGTATGGATGCTGCTAAGCTCTTCTAGCTTGTACCAGGTAGGAAAGATACCTCTGTAGCAGGCGTGAAGAGGATAGCACTAATTAATTAGATGAGAAGCGGAGGAAAGGCACTTAGAGGTAGTGAAAAGCAGTTAATGTGATGTTCCGGGGAAGCTTCAGTCTGCTTAAGGAGTAGCAAGAACAAGCCTAAAGTCATAGCCAAATACAAGAAAGAGAGGAGGACACGCAGCATGAGAAGCTCCCGAGAGAAAGGAGCTCTGTTTTGGGTAAAAATCAGTCCCTTTTTCTATCATGGAGACATCCAAGGGCGTAGGACACGTGCACTTCAGGGAACCAAGAGATGCTGTGCATTTCTCTCGTCCCCCTGACACAGCCACTAGGTGACGATGCTTCCAATTCTCTCTAAAGAAACCTTGCTTTCTCAGGCCCAGGTGTCCAGCTGCACACCAAGGACGTCCCTGGCTCCCAGGCACAGTTCCCAGGCCCAAGGCCGAGCTCCGCTCCGAACCCCCATTCCAGCAGACCTTGCTCCTGGCATTGTGGAGCAGCCATTTCATGTCAGCCTTTTCTCCTGGCAGTCAGCTTAGCGCCGTAACCTCTGCCATCGGGGCGCCCGAGAGCCGTGTGAGGTCAGCAGAGGGTCACTGTCAGCCTTTGACCTCACAAAGGTGGGTGGCCATAAGTGCCCTGAGCGTCCAGCTCGCATTGAGTACTGCTGGTGGCACTCGAGGCGTGGAGGTCTGCATGGTGCAATGGGAGACGCCGATGTCCTGCTGCTGGAACAAGAGGCGCTGATGTGCTGCTGGTGCAGGAGGAGACGTGAAGGTGCTGCTGCTTAGAGGTGCTGAGGGGCGGGCAGCCTCAGCGGGCAGCTGAATCAGAGGGCAGGGAAGCCAAGCAGCTTCCTTCTCTGGGGAAGGGGGCACAGAGAAAGTGATTGGAAATGGGGTACAAGCCCTCAGCCTCTAAAAGCAATCCCTCAGATGTTTAGGCATAGTAAAGTTAGGTATATCTATTTGACTCTAGACCCCAACATGTTTGTTAGTGTTCTGGTTTGTCCACTGCTTTCTTGTGGGGGATTTGAGTTGGCCATTACTGTTTAGGTGAATGCTGACTTCATATCTATGGTGCACTTTATTCTTAAAATGGGAAGTTTCTACCAATTTCCCGTCCAAACTTGCTCATAAGCCAACTGCAGTCATCATTTCAGATGTGTCTCCCAACTTACACATTTCCTATTTCTCCTTGATATTTACTCAAGAAATTCATTTACGTAGAGACAACATATTCTTCTCTCAACTGGCATCTGGCTGGGCAGAATGATGTCCTTTCATTCCCTTCCAGGCAATAGGCAACTTGTTCCTTCTGTCTTGTGAACTCTTCCTCCTAAGTTCAATGTGAATACAAGTGGCAGAACTGTGCCTCATGTCTCAAATGAGTGTCAGGGCTGCCTTGTCCAGTGTATTCATACTGGAGGGAAAAAAAAATGCATAGCCATACACACTATATAACCACTAAACTTTTTCAGTCCTCCTTGTGCTAACAGTGCATGAACGTGAGGTTTTGTTGTCATTTTTGTTTGTTTGTTTGTTTGCTTGCTTTAAACTCCTGACTGCCATATAGCAAACATGACAAAAAAACACCCTTTTTTGAGAAGCTCTGAGAATGGCTCTGCTTTGTATTATCACCTGTCACTTCACCTGAACCATTTCAATCACAAGCGATATCCTTCTGTCAGGCTTGGTAGTACTTCCCAACCTTATGTCCCCTGCAAATCTCAAAGCTCATGTGTAATTTTTAATCTTCAGCCACCATGTCCATACCGAACATATCTAACTTTGAAGTCAGCTCTGCCCTGAATAGGAGGTTGGGTTTTCAGAGGTCCCTTCCAGCCTACATTTCTCCATGAGTCTTTGCCTCCTTAGCAGCTGCAGTTTCAGAACTGTCTCTGAGAATTACCATAGGTAACGACTCCTTTGCTGGTAAGTCCCTCTTCAGTGTGAACAATTGTAAATTCCCTTTATTCACTTGCAGCCCCAAAGCCCAAATCCGTAGATAATGTATCAGAAGCTCACAGAAAGTGAAATAGATGTAATTCATCCCCTGTGTAGGGAAGAACTGGTCCTAGAAAGGAAAGCTATTAAATTATCTGGAAACAATTTAGCTCTGATAAATTATTTTGTAAATTACACATTACCCCCTCCTTCCCTGGTCTTAGCTGTTCTTGCTCCAAAACTTTGCATGGTGTTGATGTCAAACTAACAGGCCCACACTTGTCTGGATGACTCTTTACCCTCTTCTGGACAGAGGTGTATTTGTTACTCTCCCATTCTGGGGACTATCCCTGATTTGCACAATTGTTATGCATTTTTCCTACTTGACTTGTTGTTCTGTGTGCCAATGCTGTTAATAGGCTAGGTAGATATCAGCTTTTCATTTTTCACTTGAATCGCTATAGATTGTTATTTCACCTCAGATGATGTTGCGCCTAGTGCCCTACCCTCCTTTTCAATGGGAGTCCTGTCACTGCCCTTAATATCACATTGTTGTTGCTGTTAGATGCAGGAAATAAGATTTGCAGCATTTGAGACATCAGTAACTTTTGATCTATTTTTGCCTCAAGCGTGCAACTGTCCTAATTTGTTCTCTTTGTTCCCCCTGGTTTCTGTGGCTTAAGTACCACTTACTATTATTGTTTAATTTCCTATGTGAAGGAGGTTTTTGGTCATTCTTACTTTATTTCTGCAGTTTTTAACCTCTGAAACATGCCTTTTCTCATCGCTTTTTTCCTCTTTGAATTTTGAATTTTAACTATGCCTTCTCTGCACTCAAGTCCCAGAGCTGCTTAGTCAGACTCAATTATTCATTTCCTTAGATTTCAAAGTTTGCATTTCTAAGCCTCAAAACCTTCATTCTAAACCTGGTTTTGTCTGTCGTGAAATGTAAAATGAGAAAAGTCAGCTCATGATCACACTTTATTCAAATTTTACTACATTTAAACCCATACAGGAGCCAAGTCTAAAATGGTCTTATATTTTTTCACTTTTGGGAAGAAATCCATCACATAGTACACCTCTGTGAACATAAGTGGTAATTATCTTTCAATCTTTTGCTGGGAAGTTAAAGTCTCCCATAATTCCCATTATTGTTTACGTGTCTGATAACTGTACAGAGAGAATTCACTATTAGACTGGAGCTAAGAGCAAAGAGCAGGCTAGCAAGGCTGTCTATCTTTAGCAGTGATTTGCACAAAACCACTCTTTTGCTGACCCATAACATTTAATTTCTCCATCCTCTGCTTCTTGCTAACACAAAGCACCATCTTATTCCATCCATTTGCCTTGGTTTCCAGCCTTCCTGAGATTTATCAGTACTTGTATGACATTCATGCCTTTGTTTCACCCTTCCTGTGTTGACACTTGTCATAACAGTTTTAGATCCTGAACATGATCATCTCAAAGTTTGCCTGACAGTTAGGTCTTCCTCACATTGTCATAGAGTATCAGGTCTCTACCACTTGAAATAGATTGGATTGGATTAGATTATTGGCACCGTCTCTTGTGCTGGTAGTCCATTATCTTCACAGTCCGTACAACTGGCCATCAGTGAACATGAAGTGGCCTTATCCTGCCCATTTACCTTTCTGGAAATCAGCCACTCTCTCTGCCTAGAACAGGGAATGGATTTTCCTCACCTTTCTTCAAAAGCTCTGAAGTTTTCTGTGATCTTTCCAATTGTACGGTATGATAAGCTTTTGCTGCCACTGAAGGGTAGAAGTCATTATGAATAGTGCCAACAAAACAGAAACATAACAATGAAAACGATATTTTAATTCAGAATAGGTATTTGAAAAGTTCACCTTTTCTAGCACAAATGGGGAAAAGAAAAAAAGGAAGGAAAAAAAAAAAAAAAAAGCAGTCCTAAAACATCAAAAGTGTGGCCAAAGAATTAGAAGAAACACTATTTTTCCAAAGCTGCAATGTTTTCCATTCATCTGGCTGGGCCAGCAGAGCACTGGAGACCTGGATGCACTGTACTCATGGCTGGTTCCCCTAAATGACCTGCAGGGAGATCTTCTTCTCTCTATCCCTCTGTTTCTCCTTTCAATCTCTGTTTTGTCTGTTTGTATCACTAGCTCTCAAATCGCCACTGATATATGCACGTGCAGCACCCAGCACAACCTTGTTTCAGGCTCCAGCGGGACCTTTAGGCATTACCATCCTGTAAACAAATAACAATGATAGTGAGTGTAATTACAATCGTCAAACTATTCCAGCTCCACATCATTAGCCATGCCCTGAGCTAAATAACATTTTAATCAGTTTGATATGTCATCTGTGGCTTTCTTCACTGTCACTTGCAATCCAGCAAACTCCTTCCTTCACGTTTCTAGATTAGACAGAGGGTTCTCAACTGCAGACATCCAATTCCCTGTTCAGGAAGCAGCGAGACCTTTCCTCTTCTCACAGATTTAAGATGATAGCCAAGCATCATGAGACACAGTGCGTATGTCTCCTAGGCCCATCCCATGAGAGCAGGACATTTACCACACATGAGAAGAAGACTTAATGCAGTGGCAAAGCAAAATACTCAGTGTCAAAGCCATGTCTAGATGATCATTAAAGACAGATCAAAATTACCCAATACAGGAGGAAAATCTATCGTTTGTAGAAGATTATGTTCTCTGATTATTAGTTTCAAAATTAGTTTTTCCTTTGGATTTCCTCTGAACTTAAACTTAGTTTGGAATGCCTTTGGTTTTGAATATTTCTGAAATCGTATTACTTCTCCTAAGTAAGTTGCTAGTCTGTTCTATTTACGTGAAATTCGAATAATATTGTGAAGTATCTGCCATCAGTTTTACTGTGTGCCAGGCTGAGTTCCCTGATGAATTTCAAATTTCAGATATGAAACAGTAAAGGTTAAAAAAAAAAAATGTTACAAAGGGTACTTCATGCAGTAGCATAAACTTCTGTTTTCTCAAAACTTGTATCAGTTCATCTCACCAGGACCAGCAGGGGAAGCACACTCTGCCTAGGCACTGGCAAAGGGACACAGTGAGAGTGTAGGGTCTCTTGCTGGGGCCATTCAAAATTTGACTGTACAAGCCCCTGAGCAATATGACAGGGCTTTAAAAATGGCCCTGCTTGAAGTACGCGGGTGATCTGGAGACCTCTAAGGTGCTTTCCAACAAAAGCTTTTCTATAATTGTATGAAATCACCTGCAATAGATTAACCCTGGTCATTATTCCTATCACAGGAAATAACTGTGACACCTGGGTAACAGGTGAGCTTACTGCGACACCAGGGAGAGCCTTCCTGTACTTAAAGGCAACCTGTAGGAAAGCTGGGGAGGGAGTCTTTATCAGGGCCTGGAGTGACAGGACAAGGAGTAACCGCTTTAAACTGAAAAGTAGCACCCAGAAAGAACGGAGTCACGCAACAGGATTCATTTCCAAAACCACCTCATAGACACCTGGGCCAAAGAGCAGGGCCTTGAGCGGGTATATCACAATGGCAGAGTTCATTTCCTTCCCAGTAGCTGGCACGTGCCGTTTTTTGGGATTTCGGGGCTACAGTGAGCTGCTAAGAGGGATGTCTTAGCTCTTGCAGGGCAGTGCTTCCACTAAGGCCAGGACTTTTCTGCATCTTCTACTGCCCTGCAAGCGAGGATGCTTGGGGCACACAGGAAGCTGGGAGGGGACACAGCTGCAGGGATTCCATAAGACACAAGCAAATGCAGCCTTGGCTTGGTGACACTTTCTCTTGATTACTGCTCAACACAAATTACCTCGAGCAAGTCTACTGTGAGGACTAAAGGAAAGAGACGTATGGATGCTGCTAAGCTCTTCTAGCTTGTACCAGGTAGGAAAGATACCTCTGTAGCAGGCGTGAAGAGGATAGCACTAATTAATTAGATGAGAAGCGGAGGAAAGGCACTTAGAGGTAGTGAAAAGCAGTTAATGTGATGTTCCGGGGAAGCTTCAGTCTGCTTAAGGAGTAGCAAGAACAAGCCTAAAGTCATAGCCAAATACAAGAAAGAGAGGAGGACACGCAGCATGAGAAGCTCCCGAGAGAAAGGAGCTCTGTTTTGGGTAAAAATCAGTCCCTTTTTCTATCATGGAGACATCCAAGGGCGTAGGACACGTGCACTTCAGGGAACCAAGAGATGCTGTGCATTTCTCTCGTCCCCCTGACACAGCCACTAGGTGACGATGCTTCCAATTCTCTCTAAAGAAACCTTGCTTTCTCAGGCCCAGGTGTCCAGCTGCACACCAAGGACGTCCCTGGCTCCCAGGCACAGTTCCCAGGCCCAAGGCCGAGCTCCCCTCCGAACCCCCATTCCAGCAGACCTTGCTCCTGGCATTGTGGAGCAGCCATTTCATGTCAGCCTTTTCTCCTGGCAGTCAGCTTAGCGCCGTAACCTCTGCCATCGGGGCGCCCGAGAGCCGTGTGAGGTCAGCAGAGAGTCATTGTCAGCCTTTGACCTCACAAAGGTGGGTGGCCATAAGTGCCCTGAGCGTCCAGCTCGCATTGAGTACTGCTGGTGGCACTCGAGGCGTGGAGGTCTGCATGGTGCAATGGGAGACGCCGATGTCCTGCTGCTGGAACAAGAGGCGCTGATGTGCTGCTGGTGCAGGAGGAGACGTGAAGGTGCTGCTGCTTAGAGGTGCTGAGGGGCGGGCAGCCTCAGCGGGCAGCTGAATCAGAGGGCAGGGAAGCCAAGCAGCTTCCTTCTCTGGGGAAGGGGGCACAGAGAAAGTGATTGGAAATGGGGTACAAGCCCTCAGCCTCTAAAAGCAATCCCTCAGATGTTTAGGCATAGTAAAGTTAGGTATATCTATTTGACTCTAGACCCCAACATGTTTGTTAGTGTTCTGGTTTGTCCACTGCTTTCTTGTGGGGGATTTGAGTTGGCCATTACTCTTTAGGTGAATGCTGACTTCATATCTATGGTGCACTTTATTCTTAAAATGGGAAGTTTCTACCAATTTCCCGTCCAAACTTGCTCATAAGCCAACTGCAGTCATCATTTCAGATGTGTCTCCCAACTTACACATTTCCTATTTCTCCTTGATATTTACTCAAGAAATTCATTTACGTAGAGACAACATATTCTTCTCTCAACTGGCATCTGGCCGGGCAGAATGATGTCCTTTCATTCCCTTCCAGGCAATAGGCAACTTGTTCCTTCTGTCTTGTGAACTCTTCCTCCTAAGTTCAATGTGAATACAAGTGGCAGAACTGTGCCTCATGTCTCAAATGAGTGTCAGGGCTGCCTTGTCCAGTGTATTCATACTGGAGGGAAAAAAAAATGAATAGCCATACACACTATATAACCACTAAACTTTTTCAGTCCTCCTTGTGCTAACAGTGCATGAACGTGAGGTTTTGTTGTCATTTTTGTTTGTTTGTTTGTTTGCTTGCTTTAAACTCCTGACTGCCATATAGCAAACATGACAAAAAAACACCCTTTTTTGAGAATCTCTGAGAATGGCTCTGCTTTGTATTATCACCTGTCACTTCACCTGAACCATTTCAATCACAAGCGATATCCTTCTGTCAGGCTTGGTAGTACTTCCCAACCTTATGTCCCCTGCAAATCTCAAAGCTCATGTGTAATTTTTAATCTTCAGCCACCATGTCCATACCGAACATATCTAACTTTGAAGTCAGCTCTGCCCTGAATAGGAGGTTGGGTTTTCAGAGGTCCCTTCCAGCCTACATTTCTCCATGAGTCTTTGCCTCCTTAGCAGCTGCAGTTTCAGAACTGTCTCTGAGAATTACCATAGGTAACGACTCCTTTGCTGGTAAGTCCCTCTTCAGTGTGAACAATTGTAAATTCCCTTTATTCACTTGCAGCCCCAAAGCCCAAATCCGTAGATAATGTATCAGAAGCTCACAGAAAGTGAAATAGATGTAATTCATCCCCTGTGTAGGGAAGAACTGGTCCTAGAAAGGAAAGCTATTAAATTATCTGGAAACAATTTAGCTCTGATAAATTATTTTGTAAATTACACATTACCCCCTCCTTCCCTGGTCTTAGCTGTTCTTGCTCCAAAACTTTGCATGGTGTTGATGTCAAACTAACAGGCCCACACTTGTCTGGATGACTCTTTACCCTCTTCTGGACAGAGGTGTATTTGTTACTCTCCCATTCTGGGGACTATCCCTGATTTGCACAATTGTTATGCATTTTTCCTACTTGACTTGTTGTTCTGTGTGCCAATGCTGTTAATAGGCTAGGTAGATATCAGCTTTTCATTTTTCACTTGAATCGCTATAGATTGTTATTTCACCTCAGATGATGTTGCGCCTAGTGCCCTACCCTCCTTTTCAATGGGAGTCCTGTCACTGCCCTTAATATCACATTGTTGTTGCTGTTAGATGCAGGAAATAAGATTTGCAGCATTTGAGACATCAGTAACTTTTGATCTATTTTTGCCTCAAGCGTGCAACTGTCCTAATTTGTTCTCTTTGTTCCCCCTGGTTTCTGTGGCTTAAGTACCACTTACTATTATTGTTTAATTTCCTATGTGAAGGAGGTTTTTGGTCATTCTTACTTTATTTCTGCAGTTTTTAACCTCTGAAACATGCCTTTTCTCATCGCTTTTTTCCTCTTTGAATTTTGAATTTTAACTATGCCTTCTCTGCACTCAAGTCCCAGAGCTGCTTAGTCAGACTCAATTATTCATTTCCTTAGATTTCAAAGTTTGCATTTCTAAGCCTCAAAACCTTCATTCTAAACCTGGTTTTGTCTGTCGTGAAATGTAAAATGAGAAAAGTCAGCTCATGATCACACTTTATTCAAATTTTACTACATTTAAACCCATACAGGAGCCAAGTCTAAAATGGTCTTATATTTTTTCACTTTTGGGAAGAAATCCATCACATAGTACACCTCTGTGAACATAAGTGGTAATTATCTTTCAATCTTTTGCTGGGAAGTTAAAGTCTCCCATAATTCCCATTATTGTTTACGTGTCTGATAACTGTACAGAGAGAATTCACTATTAGACTGGAGCTAAGAGCAAAGAGCAGGCTAGCAAGGCTGTCTATCTTTAGCAGTGATTTGCACAAAACCACTCTTTTGCTGACCCATAACATTTAATTTCTCCATCCTCTGCTTCTTGCTAACACAAAGCACCATCTTATTCCATCCATTTGCCTTGGTTTCCAGCCTTCCTGAGATTTATCAGTACTTGTATGACATTCATGCCTTTGTTTCACCCTTCCTGTGTTGACACTTGTCATAACAGTTTTAGATCCTGAACATGATCATCTCAAAGTTTGCCTGACAGTTAGGTCTTCCTCACATTGTCATAGAGTATCAGGTCTCTACCACTTGAAATAGATTGGATTGGATTAGATTATTGGCACCGTCTCTTGTGCTGGTAGTCCATTATCTTCACAGTCCGTACAACTGGCCATCAGTGAACATGAAGTGGCCTTATCCTGCCCATTTACCTTTCTGGAAATCAGCCACTCTCTCTGCCTAGAACAGGGAATGGATTTTCCTCACCTTTCTTCAAAAGCTCTGAAGTTTTCTGTGATCTTTCCAATTGTACGGTATGATAAGCTTTTGCTGCCACTGAAGGGTAGAAGTCATTATGAATAGTGCCAACAAAACAGAAACATAACAATGAAAACGATATTTTAATTCAGAATAGGTATTTGAAAAGTTCACCTTTTCTAGCACAAATGGGGAAAAGAAAAAAAGGAAGGAAAAAAAAAAAAAAAAAGCAGTCCTAAAACATCAAAAGTGTGGCCAAAGAATTAGAAGAAACACTATTTTTCCAAAGCTGCAATGTTTTCCATTCATCTGGCTGGGCCAGCAGAGCACTGGAGACCTGGATGCACTGTACTCATGGCTGGTTCCCCTAAATGACCTGCAGGGAGATCTTCTTCTCTCTATCCCTCTGTTTCTCCTTTCAATCTCTGTTTTGTCTGTTTGTATCACTAGCTCTCAAATCGCCACTGATATATGCACGTGCAGCACCCAGCACAACCTTGTTTCAGGCTCCAGCGGGACCTTTAGGCATTACCATCCTGTAAACAAATAACAATGATAGTGAGTGTAATTACAATCGTCAAACTATTCCAGCTCCACATCATTAGCCATGCCCTGAGCTAAATAACATTTTAATCAGTTTGATATGTCATCTGTGGCTTTCTTCACTGTCACTTGCAATCCAGCAAACTCCTTCCTTCACGTTTCTAGATTAGACAGAGGGTTCTCAACTGCAGACATCCAATTCCCTGTTCAGGAAGCAGCGAGACCTTTCCTCTTCTCACAGATTTAAGATGATAGCCAAGCATCATGAGACACAGTGCGTATGTCTCCTAGGCCCATCCCATGAGAGCAGGACATTTACCACACATGAGAAGAAGACTTAATGCAGTGGCAAAGCAAAATACTCAGTGTCAAAGCCATGTCTAGATGATCATTAAAGACAGATCAAAATTACCCAATACAGGAGGAAAATCTATCGTTTGTAGAAGATTATGTTCTCTGATTATTAGTTTCAAAATTAGTTTTTCCTTTGGATTTCCTCTGAACTTAAACTTAGTTTGGAATGCCTTTGGTTTTGAATATTTCTGAAATCGTATTACTTCTCCTAAGTAAGTTGCTAGTCTGTTCTATTTACGTGAAATTCGAATAATATTGTGAAGTATCTGCCATCAGTTTTACTGTGTGCCAGGCTGAGTTCCCTGATGAATTTCAAATTTCAGATATGAAACAGTAAAGGTTAAAAAAAAAAAATGTTACAAAGGGTACTTCATGCAGTAGCATAAACTTCTGTTTTCTCAAAACTTGTATCAGTTCATCTCACCAGGACCAGCAGGGGAAGCACACTCTGCCTAGGCACTGGCAAAGGGACACAGTGAGAGTGTAGGGTCTCTTGCTGGGGCCATTCAAAATTTGACTGTACAAGCCCCTGAGCAATATGACAGGGCTTTAAAAATGGCCCTGCTTGAAGTACGCGGGTGATCTGGAGACCTCTAAGGTGCTTTCCAACAAAAGCTTTTCTATAATTGTATGAAATCACCTGCAATAGATTAACCCTGGTCATTATTCCTATCACAGGAAATAACTGTGACACCTGGGTAACAGGTGAGCTTACTGCGACACCAGGGAGAGCCTTCCTGTACTTAAAGGCAACCTGTAGGAAAGCTGGGGAGGGAGTCTTTATCAGGGCCTGGAGTGACAGGACAAGGAGTAACCGCTTTAAACTGAAAAGTAGCACCCAGAAAGAACGGAGTCACGCAACAGGATTCATTTCCAAAACCACCTCATAGACACCTGGGCCAAAGAGCAGGGCCTTGAGCGGGTATATCACAATGGCAGAGTTCATTTCCTTCCCAGTAGCTGGCACGTGCCGTTTTTTGGGATTTCGGGGCTACAGTGAGCTGCTAAGAGGGATGTCTTAGCTCTTGCAGGGCAGTGCTTCCACTAAGGCCAGGACTTTTCTGCATCTTCTACTGCCCTGCAAGCGAGGATGCTTGGGGCACACAGGAAGCTGGGAGGGGACACAGCTGCAGGGATTCCATAAGACACAAGCAAATGCAGCCTTGGCTTGGTGACACTTTCTCTTGATTACTGCTCAACACAAATTACCTCGAGCAAGTCTACTGTGAGGACTAAAGGAAAGAGACGTATGGATGCTGCTAAGCTCTTCTAGCTTGTACCAGGTAGGAAAGATACCTCTGTAGCAGGCGTGAAGAGGATAGCACTAATTAATTAGATGAGAAGCGGAGGAAAGGCACTTAGAGGTAGTGAAAAGCAGTTAATGTGATGTTCCGGGGAAGCTTCAGTCTGCTTAAGGAGTAGCAAGAACAAGCCTAAAGTCATAGCCAAATACAAGAAAGAGAGGAGGACACGCAGCATGAGAAGCTCCCGAGAGAAAGGAGCTCTGTTTTGGGTAAAAATCAGTCCCTTTTTCTATCATGGAGACATCCAAGGGCGTAGGACACGTGCACTTCAGGGAACCAAGAGATGCTGTGCATTTCTCTCGTCCCCCTGACACAGCCACTAGGTGACGATGCTTCCAATTCTCTCTAAAGAAACCTTGCTTTCTCAGGCCCAGGTGTCCAGCTGCACACCAAGGACGTCCCTGGCTCCCAGGCACAGTTCCCAGGCCCAAGGCCGAGCTCCCCTCCGAACCCCCATTCCAGCAGACCTTGCTCCTGGCATTGTGGAGCAGCCATTTCATGTCAGCCTTTTCTCCTGGCAGTCAGCTTAGCGCCGTAACCTCTGCCATCGGGGCGCCCGAGAGCCGTGTGAGGTCAGCAGAGAGTCACTGTCAGCCTTTGACCTCACAAAGGTGGGTGGCCATAAGTGCCCTGAGCGTCCAGCTCGCATTGAGTACTGCTGGTGGCACTCGAGGCGTGGAGGTCTGCATGGTGCAATGGGAGACGCCGATGTCCTGCTGCTGGAACAAGAGGCGCTGATGTGCTGCTGGTGCAGGAGGAGACGTGAAGGTGCTGCTGCTTAGAGGTGCTGAGGGGCGGGCAGCCTCAGCGGGCAGCTGAATCAGAGGGCAGGGAAGCCAAGCAGCTTCCTTCTCTGGGGAAGGGGGCACAGAGAAAGTGATTGGAAATGGGGTACAAGCCCTCAGCCTCTAAAAGCAATCCCTCAGATGTTTAGGCATAGTAAAGTTAGGTATATCTATTTGACTCTAGACCCCAACATGTTTGTTAGTGTTCTGGTTTGTCCACTGCTTTCTTGTGGGGGATTTGAGTTGGCCATTACTCTTTAGGTGAATGCTGACTTCATATCTATGGTGCACTTTATTCTTAAAATGGGAAGTTTCTACCAATTTCCCGTCCAAACTTGCTCATAAGCCAACTGCAGTCATCATTTCAGATGTGTCTCCCAACTTACACATTTCCTATTTCTCCTTGATATTTACTCAAGAAATTCATTTACGTAGAGACAACATATTCTTCTCTCAACTGGCATCTGGCCGGGCAGAATGATGTCCTTTCATTCCCTTCCAGGCAATAGGCAACTTGTTCCTTCTGTCTTGTGAACTCTTCCTCCTAAGTTCAATGTGAATACAAGTGGCAGAACTGTGCCTCATGTCTCAAATGAGTGTCAGGGCTGCCTTGTCCAGTGTATTCATACTGGAGGGAAAAAAAAATGAATAGCCATACACACTATATAACCACTAAACTTTTTCAGTCCTCCTTGTGCTAACAGTGCATGAACGTGAGGTTTTGTTGTCATTTTTGTTTGTTTGTTTGTTTGCTTGCTTTAAACTCCTGACTGCCATATAGCAAACATGACAAAAAAACACCCTTTTTTGAGAATCTCTGAGAATGGCTCTGCTTTGTATTATCACCTGTCACTTCACCTGAACCATTTCAATCACAAGCGATATCCTTCTGTCAGGCTTGGTAGTACTTCCCAACCTTATGTCCCCTGCAAATCTCAAAGCTCATGTGTAATTTTTAATCTTCAGCCACCATGTCCATACCGAACATATCTAACTTTGAAGTCAGCTCTGCCCTGAATAGGAGGTTGGGTTTTCAGAGGTCCCTTCCAGCCTACATTTCTCCATGAGTCTTTGCCTCCTTAGCAGCTGCAGTTTCAGAACTGTCTCTGAGAATTACCATAGGTAACGACTCCTTTGCTGGTAAGTCCCTCTTCAGTGTGAACAATTGTAAATTCCCTTTATTCACTTGCAGCCCCAAAGCCCAAATCCGTAGATAATGTATCAGAAGCTCACAGAAAGTGAAATAGATGTAATTCATCCCCTGTGTAGGGAAGAACTGGTCCTAGAAAGGAAAGCTATTAAATTATCTGGAAACAATTTAGCTCTGATAAATTATTTTGTAAATTACACATTACCCCCTCCTTCCCTGGTCTTAGCTGTTCTTGCTCCAAAACTTTGCATGGTGTTGATGTCAAACTAACAGGCCCACACTTGTCTGGATGACTCTTTACCCTCTTCTGGACAGAGGTGTATTTGTTACTCTCCCATTCTGGGGACTATCCCTGATTTGCACAATTGTTATGCATTTTTCCTACTTGACTTGTTGTTCTGTGTGCCAATGCTGTTAATAGGCTAGGTAGATATCAGCTTTTCATTTTTCACTTGAATCGCTATAGATTGTTATTTCACCTCAGATGATGTTGCGCCTAGTGCCCTACCCTCCTTTTCAATGGGAGTCCTGTCACTGCCCTTAATATCACATTGTTGTTGCTGTTAGATGCAGGAAATAAGATTTGCAGCATTTGAGACATCAGTAACTTTTGATCTATTTTTGCCTCAAGCGTGCAACTGTCCTAATTTGTTCTCTTTGTTCCCCCTGGTTTCTGTGGCTTAAGTACCACTTACTATTATTGTTTAATTTCCTATGTGAAGGAGGTTTTTGGTCATTCTTACTTTATTTCTGCAGTTTTTAACCTCTGAAACATGCCTTTTCTCATCGCTTTTTTCCTCTTTGAATTTTGAATTTTAACTATGCCTTCTCTGCACTCAAGTCCCAGAGCTGCTTAGTCAGACTCAATTATTCATTTCCTTAGATTTCAAAGTTTGCATTTCTAAGCCTCAAAACCTTCATTCTAAACCTGGTTTTGTCTGTCGTGAAATGTAAAATGAGAAAAGTCAGCTCATGATCACACTTTATTCAAATTTTACTACATTTAAACCCATACAGGAGCCAAGTCTAAAATGGTCTTATATTTTTTCACTTTTGGGAAGAAATCCATCACATAGTACACCTCTGTGAACATAAGTGGTAATTATCTTTCAATCTTTTGCTGGGAAGTTAAAGTCTCCCATAATTCCCATTATTGTTTACGTGTCTGATAACTGTACAGAGAGAATTCACTATTAGACTGGAGCTAAGAGCAAAGAGCAGGCTAGCAAGGCTGTCTATCTTTAGCAGTGATTTGCACAAAACCACTCTTTTGCTGACCCATAACATTTAATTTCTCCATCCTCTGCTTCTTGCTAACACAAAGCACCATCTTATTCCATCCATTTGCCTTGGTTTCCAGCCTTCCTGAGATTTATCAGTACTTGTATGACATTCATGCCTTTGTTTCACCCTTCCTGTGTTGACACTTGTCATAACAGTTTTAGATCCTGAACATGATCATCTCAAAGTTTGCCTGACAGTTAGGTCTTCCTCACATTGTCATAGAGTATCAGGTCTCTACCACTTGAAATAGATTGGATTGGATTAGATTATTGGCACCGTCTCTTGTGCTGGTAGTCCATTATCTTCACAGTCCGTACAACTGGCCATCAGTGAACATGAAGTGGCCTTATCCTGCCCATTTACCTTTCTGGAAATCAGCCACTCTGTCTGCCTAGAACAGGGAATGGATTTTCCTCACCTTTCTTCAAAAGCTCTGAAGTTTTCTGTGATCTTTCCAATTGTACGGTATGATAAGCTTTTGCTGCCACTGAAGGGTAGAAGTCATTATGAATAGTGCCAACAAAACAGAAACATAACAATGAAAACGATATTTTAATTCAGAATAGGTATTTGAAAAGTTCACCTTTTCTAGCACAAATGGGGAAAAGAAAAAAAGGAAGGGAAAAAAAAAAAAAAAAAGCAGTCCTAAAACATCAAAACTGTGGCCAAAGAATTAGAAGAAACACTATTTTTCCAAAGCTGCAATGTTTTCCATTCATCTGGCTGGGCCAGCAGAGCACTGGAGACCTGGATGCACTGTACTCATGGCTGGTTCCCCTAAATGACCTGCAGGGAGATCTTCTTCTCTCTATCCCTCTGTTTCTCCTTTCAATCTCTGTTTTGTCTGTTTGTATCACTAGCTCTCAAATCGCCACTGATATATGCACGTGCAGCACCCAGCACAACCTTGTTTCAGGCTCCAGCGGGACCTTTAGGCATTACCATCCTGTAAACAAATAACAATGATAGTGAGCGTAATTACAATCGTCAAACTATTCCAGCTCCACATCATTAGCCATGCCCTGAGCTAAATAACATTTTAATCAGTTTGATATGTCATCTGTGGCTTTCTTCACTGTCACTTGCAATCCAGCAAACTCCTTCCTTCACGTTTCTGGATTAGACAGAGGGTTCTCAACTGCAGACATCCAATTCCCTGTTCAGGAAGCAGCGAGACCTTTCCTCTTCTCACAGATTTAAGATGATAGCCAAGCATCATGAGACACAGTGCGTATGTCTCCTAGGCCCATCCCATGAGAGCAGGACATTTACCACACATGAGAAGAAGACTTAATGCAGTGGCAAAGCAAAATACTCAGTGTCAAAGCCATGTCTAGATGATCATTAAAGACAGATCAAAATTACCCAATACAGGAGGAAAATCTATCGTTTGTAGAAGATTATGTTCTCTGATTATTAGTTTCAAAATTAGTTTTTCCTTTGGATTTCCTCTGAACTTAAACTTAGTTTGGAATGCCTTTGGTTTTGAATATTTCTGAAATCGTATTACTTCTCCTAAGTAAGTTGCTAGTCTGTTCTATTTACGTGAAATTCGAATAATATTGTGAAGTATCTGCCATCAGTTTTACTGTATGCCAGGCTGAGTTCCCTGATGAATTTCAAATTTCAGATATGAAACAGTAAAGGTTAAAAAAAAAAAAATGTTACAAAGGGTACTTCATGCAGTAGCATAAACTTCTGTTTTCTCAAAACTTGTATCAGTTCATCTCACCAGGACCAGCAGGGGAAGCACACTCTGCCTAGGCACTGGCAAAGGGACACAGTGAGAGTGTAGGGTCTCTTGCTGGGGCCATTCAAAATTTGACTGTACAAGCCCCTGAGCAATATGACAGGGCTTTAAAAATGGCCCTGCTTGAAGTACGCGGGTGATCTGGAGACCTCTAAGGTGCTTTCCAACAAAAGCTTTTCTATAATTGTATGAAATCACCTGCAATAGATTAACCCTGGTCATTATTCCTATCACAGGAAATAACTGTGACACCTGGGTAACAGGTGAGCTTACTGCGACACCAGGGAGAGCCTTCCTGTACTTAAAGGCAACCTGTAGGAAAGCTGGGGAGGGAGTCTTTATCAGGGCCTGGAGTGACAGGACAAGGAGTAACCGCTTTAAACTGAAAAGTAGCACCCAGAAAGAACGGAGTCACGCAACAGGATTCATTTCCAAAACCACCTCATAGACACCTGGGCCAAAGAGCAGGGCCTTGAGCGGGTATATCACAATGGCGGAGTTCATTTCCTTCCCAGTAGCTGGCACGTGCCGTTTTTTGGGATTTCGGGGCTACAGTGAGCTGCTAAGAGGGATGTCTTAGCTCTTGCAGGGCAGTGCTTCCACTAAGGCCAGGACTTTTCTGCATCTTCTACTGCCCTGCAAGCGAGGATGCTTGGGGCACACAGGAAGCTGGGAGGGGACACAGCTGCAGGGATTCCATAAGGCACAAGCAAATGCAGCCTTGGCTTGGTGACACTTTCTCTTGATTACTGCTCAACACAAATTACCTCGAGCAAGTCTACTGTGAGGACTAAAGGAAAGAGACGTATGGATGCTGCTAAGCTCTTCTAGCTTGTACCAGGTAGGAAAGATACCTCTGTAGCAGGCGTGAAGAGGATAGCACTAATTAATTAGATGAGAAGCGGAGGAAAGGCACTTAGAGGTAGTGAAAAGCAGTTAATGTGATGTTCCGGGGAAGCTTCAGTCTGCTTAAGGAGTAGCAAGAACAAGCCTAAAGTCATAGCCAAATACAAGAAAGAGAGGAGGACACGCAGCATGAGAAGCTCCCGAGAGAAAGGAGCTCTGTTTTGGGTAAAAATCAGTCCCTTTTTCTATCATGGAGACATCCAAGGGCGTAGGACACGTGCACTTCAGGGAACCAAGAGATGCTGTGCATTTCTCTCGTCCCCCTGACACAGCCACTAGGTGACGATGCTTCCAATTCTCTCTAAAGAAACCTTGCTTTCTCAGGCCCAGGTGTCCAGCTGCACACCAAGGACGTCCCTGGCTCCCAGGCACAGTTCCCAGGCCCAAGGCCGAGCTCCGCTCCGAACCCCCATTCCAGCAGACCTTGCTCCTGGCATTGTGGAGCAGCCATTTCATGTCAGCCTTTTCTCCTGGCAGTCAGCTTAGCGCCGTAACCTCTGCCATCGGGGCGCCCGAGAGCCGTGTGAGGTCAGCAGAGAGTCACTGTCAGCCTTTGACCTCACAAAGGTGGGTGGCCGTAAGTGCCCTGAGCGTCCAGCTCGCATTGAGTACTGCTGGTGGCACTCGAGGCGTGGAGGTCTGCATGGTGCAATGGGAGACGCCGATGTCCTGCTGCTGGAACAAGAGGCGCTGATGTGCTGCTGGTGCAGGAGAAGACGTGAAGGTGCTGCTGCTTAGAGGTGCTGAGGAGCGGGCAGCCTCAGCGGGCAGCTGAATCAGAGGGCAGGGAAGCCAAGCAGCTTCCTTCTCTGGGGAAGGGGGCACAGAGAAAGTGATTGGAAATGGGGTACAAGCCCTCAGCCTCTAAAAGCAATCCCTCAGATGTTTAGGCATAGTAAAGTTAGGTATATCTATTTGACTCTAGACCCCAACATGTTTGTTAGTGTTCTGGTTTGTCCACTGCTTTCTTGTGGGGGATTTGAGTTGGCCATTACTCTTTAGGTGAATGCTGACTTCATATCTATGGTGCACTTTATTCTTAAAATGGGAAGTTTCTACCAATTTCCCGTCCAAACTTGCTCATAAGCCAACTGCAGTCATCATTTCAGATGTGTCTCCCAACTTACACATTTCCTATTTCTCCTTGATATTTACTCAAGAAATTCATTTACGTAGAGACAACATATTCTTCTCTCAACTGGCATCTGGCCGGGCAGAATGATGTCCTTTCATTCCCTTCCAGGCAATAGGCAACTTGTTCCTTCTGTCTTGTGAACTCTTCCTCCTAAGTTCAATGTGAATACAAGTGGCAGAACTGTGCCTCATGTCTCAAATGAGTGTCAGGGCTGCCTTGTCCAGTGTATTCATACTGGAGGGAAAAAAAAATGAATAGCCATACACACTATATAACCACTAAACTTTTTCAGTCCTCCTTGTGCTAACAGTGCATGAACGTGAGGTTTTGTTGTCATTTTTGTTTGTTTGTTTGTTTGCTTGCTTTAAACTCCTGACTGCCATATAGCAAACATGACCAAAAAACACCCTTTTTTGAGAATCTCTGAGAATGGCTCTGCTTTGTATTATCACCTGTCACTTCACCTGAACCATTTCAATCACAAGCGATATCCTTCTGTCAGGCTTGGTAGTACTTCCCAACCTTATGTCCCCTGCAAATCTCAAAGCTCATGTGTAATTTTTAATCTTCAGCCACCATGTCCATACCGAACATATCTAACTTTGAAGTCAGCTCTGCCCTGAATAGGAGGTTGGGTTTTCAGAGGTCCCTTCCAGCCTACATTTCTCCATGAGTCTTTGCCTCCTTAGCAGCTGCAGTTTCAGAACTGTCTCTGAGAATTACCATAGGTAACGACTCCTTTGCTGGTAAGTCTCTCTTCAGTGTGAACAATTGTAAATTCCCTTTATTCACTTGCAGCCCCAAAGCCCAAATCCGTAGATAATGTATCAGAAGCTCACAGAAAGTGAAATAGATGTAATTCATCCCCTGTGTAGGGAAGAACTGGTCCTAGAAAGGAAAGCTATTAAATTATCTGGAAACAATTTAGCTCTGATAAATTATTTTGTAAATTACACATTACCCCCTCCTTCCCTGGTCTTAGCTGTTCTTGCTCCAAAACTTTGCATGGTGTTGATGTCAAACTAACAGGCCCACACTTGTCTGGATGACTCTTTACCCTCTTCTGGACAGAGGTGTATTTGTTACTCTCCCATTCTGGGGACTATCCCTGATTTGCACAATTGTTATGCATTTTTCCTACTTGACTTGTTGTTCTGTGTGCCAATGCTGTTAATAGGCTAGGTAGATATCAGCTTTTCATTTTTCACTTGAATCGCTATAGATTGTTATTTCACCTCAGATGATGTTGCGCCTAGTGCCCTACCCTCCTTTTCAATGGGAGTCCTGTCACTGCCCTTAATATCACATTGTTGTTGCTGTTAGATGCAGGAAATAAGATTTGCAGCATTTGAGACATCAGTAACTTTTGATCTATTTTTGCCTCAAGCGTGCAACTGTCCTAATTTGTTCTCTTTGTTCCCCCTGGTTTCTGTGGCTTAAGTACCACTTACTATTATTGTTTAATTTCCTATGTGAAGGAGGTTTTTGGTCATTCTTACTTTATTTCTGCAGTTTTTAACCTCTGAAACATGCCTTTTCTCATCGCTTTTTTCCTCTTTGAATTTTGAATTTTAACTATGCCTTCTCTGCACTCAAGTCCCAGAGCTGCTTAGTCAGACTCAATTATTCATTTCCTTAGATTTCAAAGTTTGCATTTCTAAGCCTCAAAACCTTCATTCTAAACCTGGTTTTGTCTCTCGTGAAATGTAAAATGAGAAAAGTCAGCTCATGATCACACTTTATTCAAATTTTACTACATTTAAACCCATACAGGAGCCAAGTCTAAAATGGTCTTATATTTTTTCACTTTTGGGAAGAAATCCATCACATAGTACACCTCTGTGAACATAAGTGGTAATTATCTTTCAATCTTTTGCTGGGAAGTTAAAGTCTCCCATAATTCCCATTATTGTTTACGTGTCTGATAACTGTACAGAGATAATTCACTATTAGACTGGAGCTAAGAGCAAAGAGCAGGCTAGCAAGGCTGTCTATCTTTAGCAGTGATTTGCACAAAACCACTCTTTTGCTGACCCATAACATTTAATTTCTCCATCCTCTGCTTCTTGCTAACACAAAGCACCATCTTATTCCATCCATTTGCCTTGGTTTCCAGCCTTCCTGAGATTTATCAGTACTTGTATGACATTCATGCCTTTGTTTCACCCTTCCTGTGTTGACACTTGTCATAACAGTTTTAGATCCTGAACATGATCATCTCAAAGTTTGCCTGACAGTTAGGTCTTCCTCACATTGTCATAGAGTATCAGGTCTCTACCACTTGAAATAGATTGGATTGGATTAGATTATTGGCACCGTCTCTTGTGCTGGTAGTCCATTATCTTCACAGTCCGTACAACTGGCCATCAGTGAACATGAAGTGGCCTTATCCTGCCCATTTACCTTTCTGGAAATCAGCCACTCTCTCTGCCTAGAACAGGGAATGGATTTTCCTCACCTTTCTTCAAAAGCTCTGAAGTTTTCTGTGATCTTTCCAATTGTACGGTATGATAAGCTTTTGCTGCCACTGAAGGGTAGAAGTCATTATGAATAGTGCCAACAAAACAGAAACATAACAATGAAAACGATATTTTAATTCAGAATAGGTATTTGAAAAGTTCACCTTTTCTAGCACAAATGGGGAAAAGAAAAAAAGGAAGGAAAAAAAAAAAAAAAAAGCAGTCCTAAAACATCAAAACTGTGGCCAAAGAATTAGAAGAAACACTATTTTTCCAAAGCTGCAATGTTTTCCATTCATCTGGCTGGGCCAGCAGAGCACTGGAGACCTGGATGCACTGTACTCATGGCTGGTTCCCCTAAATGACCTGCAGGGAGATCTTCTTCTCTCTATCCCTCTGTTTCTCCTTTCAATCTCTGTTTTGTCTGTTTGTATCACTAGCTCTCAAATCGCCACTGATATATGCACGTGCAGCACCCAGCACAACCTTGTTTCAGGCTCCAGCGGGACCTTTAGGCATTACCATCCTGTAAACAAATAACAATGATAGTGAGCGTAATTACAATCGTCAAACTATTCCAGCTCCACATCATTAGCCATGCCCTGAGCTAAATAACATTTTAATCAGTTTGATATGTCATCTGTGGCTTTCTTCACTGTCACTTGCAATCCAGCAAACTCCTTCCTTCACGTTTCTGGATTAGACAGAGGGTTCTCAACTGCAGACATCCAATTCCCTGTTCAGGAAGCAGCGAGACCTTTCCTCTTCTCACAGATTTAAGATGATAGCCAAGCATCATGAGACACAGTGCGTATGTCTCCTAGGCCCATCCCATGAGAGCAGGACATTTACCACACATGAGAAGAAGACTTAATGCAGTGGCAAAGCAAAATACTCGGTGTCAAAGCCATGTCTAGATGATCATTAAAGACAGATCAAAATTACCCAATACAGGAGGAAAATCTATCGTTTGTAGAAGATTATGTTCTCTGATTATTAGTTTCAAAATTAGTTTTTCCTTTGGATTTCCTCTGAACTTAAACTTAGTTTGGAATGCCTTTGGTTTTGAATATTTCTGAAATCGTATTACTTCTCCTAAGTAAGTTGCTAGTCTGTTCTATTTACGTGAAATTCGAATAATATTGTGAAGTATCTGCCATCAGTTTTACTGTGTGCCAGGCTGAGTTCCCTGATGAATTTCAAATTTCAGATATGAAACAGTAAAGGTTAAAAAAAAAAAATGTTACAAAGGGTACTTCATGCAGTAGCATAAACTTCTGTTTTCTCAAAACTTGTATCAGTTCATCTCACCAGGACCAGCAGGGGAAGCACACTCTGCCTAGGCACTGGCAAAGGGACACAGTGAGAGTGTAGGGTCTCTTGCTGGGGCCATTCAAAATTTGACTGTACAAGCCCCTGAACAATATGACAGGGCTTTAAAAATGGCCCTGCTTGAAGTACGCGGGTGATCTGGAGACCTCTAAGGTGCTTTCCAACAAAAGCTTTTCTATAATTGTATGAAATCACCTGCAATAGATTAACCCTGGTCATTATTCCTATCACAGGAAATAACTGTGACACCTGGGTAACAGGTGAGCTTACTGCGACACCAGGGAGAGCCTTCCTGTACTTAAAGGCAACCTGTAGGAAAGCTGGGGAGGGAGTCTTTATCAGGGCCTGGAGTGACAGGACAAGGAGTAACCGCTTTAAACTGAAAAGTAGCACCCAGAAAGAACGGAGTCACGCAACAGGATTCATTTCCAAAACCACCTCATAGACACCTGGGCCAAAGAGCAGGGCCTTGAGCGGGTATATCACAATGGCGGAGTTCATTTCCTTCCCAGTAGCTGGCACGTGCCGTTTTTTGGGATTTCGGGGCTACAGTGAGCTGCTAAGAGGGATGTCTTAGCTCTTGCAGGGCAGTGCTTCCACTAAGGCCAGGACTTTTCTGCATCTTCTACGGCCCTGCAAGCGAGGATGCTTGGGGCACACAGGAAGCTGGGAGGGGACACAGCTGCAGGGATTCCATAAGGCACAAGCAAATGCAGCCTTGGCTTGGTGACACTTTCTCTTGATTACTGCTCAACACAAATTACCTCGAGCAAGTCTACTGTGAGGACTAAAGGAAAGAGACGTATGGATGCTGCTAAGCTCTTCTAGCTTGTACCAGGTAGGAAAGATACCTCTGTAGCAGGCGTGAAGAGGATAGCACTAATTAATTAGATGAGAAGCGGAGGAAAGGCACTTAGAGGTAGTGAAAAGCAGTTAATGTGATGTTCCGGGGAAGCTTCAGTCTGCTTAAGGAGTAGCAAGAACAAGCCTAAAGTCATAGCCAAATACAAGAAAGAGAGGAGGACACGCAGCATGAGAAGCTCCCGAGAGAAAGGAGCTCTGTTTTGGGTAAAAATCAGTCCCTTTTTCTATCATGGAGACATCCAAGGGCGTAGGACACATGCACTTCAGGGAACCAAGAGATGCTGTGCATTTCTCTCGTCCCCCTGACACAGCCACTAGGTGACGATGCTTCCAATTCTCTCTAAAGAAACCTTGCTTTCTCAGGCCCAGGTGTCCAGCTGCACACCAAGGACGTCCCTGGCTCCCAGGCACAGTTCCCAGGCCCAAGGCCGAGCTCCGCTCCGAACCCCCATTCCAGCAGACCTTCCTCCTGGCATTGTGGAGCAGCCATTTCATGTCAGCCTTTTCTCCTGGCAGTCAGCTTAGCGCCGTAACCTCTGCCATCGGGGCGCCCGAGAGCCGTGTGAGGTCAGCAGAGGGTCACTGTCAGCCTTTGACCTCACAAAGGTGGGTGGCCATAAGTGCCCTGAGCGTCCAGCTCGCATTGAGTACTGCTGGTGGCACTCGAGGCGTGGAGGTCTGCATGGTGCAATGGGAGACGCCGATGTCCTGCTGCTGGAACAAGAGGCGCTGATGTGCTGCTGGTGCAGGAGGAGACGTGAAGGTGCTGCTGCTTAGAGGTGCTGAGGGGCGCGCAGCCTCAGCGGGCAGCTGAATCAGAGGGCAGGGAAGCCAAGCAGCTTCCTTCTCTGGGGAAGGGGGCACAGAGAAAGTGATTGGAAATGGGGTACAAGCCCTCAGCCTCTAAAAGCAATCCCTCAGATGTTTAGGCATAGTAAAGTTAGGTATATCTATTTGACTCTAGACCCCAACATGTTTGTTAGTGTTCTGGTTTGTCCACTGCTTTCTTGTGGGGGATTTGAGTTGGCCATTACTGTTTAGGTGAATGCTGACTTCATATCTATGGTGCACTTTATTCTTAAAATGGGAAGTTTCTACCAATTTCCCGTCCAAACTTGCTCATAAGCCAACTGCAGTCATCATTTCAGATGTGTCTCCCAACTTACACATTTCCTATTTCTCCTTGATATTTACTCAAGAAATTCATTTACGTAGAGACAACATATTCTTCTCTCAACTGGCATCTGGCTGGGCAGAATGATGTCCTTTCATTCCCTTCCAGGCAATAGGCAACTTGTTCCTTCTGTCTTGTGAACTCTTCCTCCTAAGTTCAATGTGAATACAAGTGGCAGAACTGTGCCTCATGTCTCAAATGAGTGTCAGGGCTGCCTTGTCCAGTGTATTCATACTGGAGGGAAAAAAAAATGCATAGCCATACACACTATATAACCACTAAACTTTTTCAGTCCTCCTTGTGCTAACAGTGCATGAACGTGAGGTTTTGTTGTCATTTTTGTTTGTTTGTTTGTTTGCTTGCTTTAAACTCCTGACTGCCATATAGCAAACATGACAAAAAAACACCCTTTTTTGAGAAGCTCTGAGAATGGCTCTGCTTTGTATTATCACCTGTCACTTCACCTGAACCATTTCAATCACAAGTGATATCCTTCTGTCAGGCTTGGTAGTACTTCCCAACCTTATGTCCCCTGCAAATCTCAAAGCTCATGTGTAATTTTTAATCTTCAGCCACCATGTCCATACCGAACATATCTAACTTTGAAGTCAGCTCTGCCCTGAATAGGAGGTTGGGTTTTCAGAGGTCCCTTCCAGCCTACATTTCTCCATGAGTCTTTGCCTCCTTAGCAGCTGCAGTTTCAGAACTGTCTCTGAGAATTACCATAGGTAACGACTCCTTTGCTGGTAAGTCCCTCTTCAGTGTGAACAATTGTAAATTCCCTTTATTCACTTGCAGCCCCAAAGCCCAAATCCGTAGATAATGTATCAGAAGCTCACAGAAAGTGAAATAGATGTAATTCATCCCCTGTGTAGGGAAGAACTGGTCCTAGAAAGGAAAGCTATTAAATTATCTGGAAACAATTTAGCTCTGATAAATTATTTTGTAAATTACACATTACCCCCTCCTTCCCTGGTCTTAGCTGTTCTTGCTCCAAAACTTTGCATGGTGTTGATGTCAAACTAACAGGCCCACACTTGTCTGGATGACTCTTTACCCTCTTCTGGACAGAGGTGTATTTGTTACTCTCCCATTCTGGGGACTATCCCTGATTTGCACAATTGTTATGCATTTTTCCTACTTGACTTGTTGTTCTGTGTGCCAATGCTGTTAATAGGCTAGGTAGATATCAGCTTTTCATTTTTCACTTGAATCGCTATAGATTGTTATTTCACCTCAGATGATGTTGCGCCTAGTGCCCTACCCTCCTTTTCAATGGGAGTCCTGTCACTGCCCTTAATATCACATTGTTGTTGCTGTTAGATGCAGGAAATAAGATTTGCAGCATTTGAGACATCAGTAACTTTTGATCTATTTTTGCCTCAAGCGTGCAACTGTCCTAATTTGTTCTCTTTGTTCCCCCTGGTTTCTGTGGCTTAAGTACCACTTACTATTATTGTTTAATTTCCTATGTGAAGGAGGTTTTTGGTCATTCTTACTTTATTTCTGCAGTTTTTAACCTCTGAAACATGCCTTTTCTCATCGCTTTTTTCCTCTTTGAATTTTGAATTTTAACTATGCCTTCTCTGCACTCAAGTCCCAGAGCTGCTTAGTCAGACTCAATTATTCATTTCCTTAGATTTCAAAGTTTGCATTTCTAAGCCTCAAAACCTTCATTCTAAACCTGGTTTTGTCTGTCGTGAAATGTAAAATGAGAAAAGTCAGCTCATGATCACACTTTATTCAAATTTTACTACATTTAAACCCATACAGGAGCCAAGTCTAAAATGGTCTTATATTTTTTCACTTTTGGGAAGAAATCCATCACATAGTACACCTCTGTGAACATAAGTGGTAATTATCTTTCAATCTTTTGCTGGGAAGTTAAAGTCTCCCATAATTCCCATTATTGTTTACGTGTCTGATAACTGTACAGAGATAATTCACTATTAGACTGGAGCTAAGAGCAAAGAGCAGGCTAGCAAGGCTGTCTATCTTTAGCAGTGATTTGCACAAAACCACTCTTTTGCTGACCCATAACATTTAATTTCTCCATCCTCTGCTTCTTGCTAACACAAAGCACCATCTTATTCCATCCATTTGCCTTGGTTTCCAGCCTTCCTGAGATTTATCAGTACTTGTATGACATTCATGCCTTTGTTTCACCCTTCCTGTGTTGACACTTGTCATAACAGTTTTAGATCCTGAACATGATCATCTCAAAGTTTGCCTGACAGTTAGGTCTTCCTCACATTGTCATAGAGTATCAGGTCTCTACCACTTGAAATAGATTGGATTGGATTAGATTATTGGCACCGTCTCTTGTGCTGGTAGTCCATTATCTTCACAGTCCGTACAACTGGCCATCAGTGAACATGAAGTGGCCTTATCCTGCCCATTTACCTTTCTGGAAATCAGCCACTCTCTCTGCCTAGAACAGGGAATGGATTTTCCTCACCTTTCTTCAAAAGCTCTGAAGTTTTCTGTGATCTTTCCAATTGTACGGTATGATAAGCTTTTGCTGCCACTGAAGGGTAGAAGTCATTATGAATAGTGCCAACAAAACAGAAACATAACAATGAAAACGATATTTTAATTCAGAATAGGTATTTGAAAAGTTCACCTTTTCTAGCACAAATGGGGAAAAGAAAAAAAGGAAGGGAAAAAAAAAAAAAAAAGCAGTCCTAAAACATCAAAACTGTGGCCAAAGAATTAGAAGAAACACTATTTTTCCAAAGCTGCAATGTTTTCCATTCATCTGGCTGGGCCAGCAGAGCACTGGAGACCTGGATGCACTGTACTCATGGCTGGTTCCCCTAAATGACCTGCAGGGAGATCTTCTTCTCTCTATCCCTCTGTTTCTCCTTTCAATCTCTGTTTTGTCTGTTCGTATCACTAGCTCTCAAATCGCCACTGATATATGCACGTGCAGCACCCAGCACAACCTTGTTTCAGGCTCCAGCGGGACCTTTAGGCATTACCATCCTGTAAACAAATAACAATGATAGTGAGCGTAATTACAATCGTCAAACTATTCCAGCTCCACATCATTAGCCATGCCCTGAGCTAAATAACATTTTAATCAGTTTGATATGTCATCTGTGGCTTTCTTCACTGTCACTTGCAATCCAGCAAACTCCTTCCTTCACGTTTCTGGATTAGACAGAGGGTTCTCAACTGCAGACATCCAATTCCCTGTTCAGGAAGCAGCGAGACCTTTCCTCTTCTCACAGATTTAAGATGATAGCCAAGCATCATGAGACACAGTGCGTATGTCTCCTAGGCCCATCCCATGAGAGCAGGACATTTACCACACATGAGAAGAAGACTTAATGCAGTGGCAAAGCAAAATACTCGGTGTCAAAGCCATGTCTAGATGATCATTAAAGACAGATCAAAATTACCCAATACAGGAGGAAAATCTATCGTTTGTAGAAGATTATGTTCTCTGATTATTAGTTTCAAAATTAGTTTTTCCTTTGGATTTCCTCTGAACTTAAACTTAGTTTGGAATGCCTTTGGTTTTGAATATTTCTGAAATCGTATTACTTCTCCTAAGTAAGTTGCTAGTCTGTTCTATTTACGTGAAATTCGAATAATATTGTGAAGTATCTGCCATCAGTTTTACTGTGTGCCAGGCTGAGTTCCCTGATGAATTTCAAATTTCAGATATGAAACAGTAAAGGTTAAAAAAAAAAAATGTTACAAAGGGTACTTCATGCAGTAGCATAAACTTCTGTTTTCTCAAAACTTGTATCAGTTCATCTCACCAGGACCAGCAGGGGAAGCACACTCTGCCTAGGCACTGGCAAAGGGACACAGTGAGAGTGTAGGGTCTCTTGCTGGGGCCATTCAAAATTTGACTGTACAAGCCCCTGAACAATATGACAGGGCTTTAAAAATGGCCCTGCTTGAAGTACGCGGGTGATCTGGAGACCTCTAAGGTGCTTTCCAACAAAAGCTTTTCTATAATTGTATGAAATCACCTGCAATAGATTAACCCTGGTCATTATTCCTATCACAGGAAATAACTGTGACACCTGGGTAACAGGTGAGCTTACTGCGACACCAGGGAGAGCCTTCCTGTACTTAAAGGCAACCTGTAGGAAAGCTGGGGAGGGAGTCTTTATCAGGGCCTGCAGTGACAGGACAAGGAGTAACCGCTTTAAACTGAAAAGTAGCACCCAGAAAGAACGGAGTCACGCAACAGGATTCATTTCCAAAACCACCTCATAGACACCTGGGCCAAAGAGCAGGGCCTTGAGCGGGTATATCACAATGGCAGAGTTCATTTCCTTCCCAGTAGCTGGCACGTGCCGTTTTTTGGGATTTCGGGGCTACAGTGAGCTGCTAAGAGGGATGTCTTAGCTCTTGCAGGGCAGTGCTTCCACTAAGGCCAGGACTTTTCTGCATCTTCTACTGCCCTGCAAGCGAGGATGCTTGGGGCACACAGGAAGCTGGGAGGGGACACAGCTGCAGGGATTCCATAAGACACAAGCAAATGCAGCCTTGGCTTGGTGACACTTTCTCTTGATTACTGCTCAACACAAATTACCTCGAGCAAGTCTACTGTGAGGACTAAAGGAAAGAGACGTATGGATGCTGCTAAGCTCTTCTAGCTTGTACCAGGTAGGAAAGATACCTCTGTAGCAGGCGTGAAGGAGTAGCATGCTGCTTAAGGAGTAGCAAGAACAAGCCTAAAGTCATAGCCAAATACAAGAAAGAGAGGAGGACACGCAGCATGAGAAGCTCCCGAGAGAAAGGAGCTCTGTTTTGGGTAAAAATCAGTCCCTTTTTCTATCATGGAGACATCCAAGGGCGTAGGACACGTGCACTTCAGGGAACCAAGAGATGCTGTGCATTTCTCTCGTCCCCCTGACACAGCCACTAGGTGACGATGCTTCCAATTCTCTCTAAAGAAACCTTGCTTTCTCAGGCCCAGGTGTCCAGCTGCACACCAAGGACGTCCCTGGCTCCCAGGCACAGTTCCCAGGCCCAAGGCCGAGCTCCGCTCCGAACCCCCATTCCAGCAGACCTTGCTCCTGGCATTGTGGAGCAGCCATTTCATGTCAGCCTTTTCTCCTGGCAGTCAGCTTAGCGCCGTAACCTCTGCCATCGGGGCGCCCGAGAGCCGTGTGAGGTCAGCAGAGAGTCACTGTCAGCCTTTGACCTCACAAAGGTGGGTGGCCGTAAGTGCCCTGAGCGTCCAGCTCGCATTGAGTACTGCTGGTGGCACTCGAGGCGTGGAGGTCTGCATGGTGCAACGGGAGACGCCGATGTCCTGCTGCTGGAACAAGAGGCGCTGATGTGCTGCTGGTGCAGGAGGAGACGTGAAGGTGCTGCTGCTTAGAGGTGCTGAGGGGCGGGCAGCCTCAGCGGGCAGCTGAATCAGAGGGCAGGGAAGCCAAGCAGCTTCCTTCTCTGGGGAAGGGGGCACAGAGAAAGTGATTGGAAATGGGGTACAAGCCCTCAGCCTCTAAAAGCAATCCCTCAGATGTTTAGGCATAGTAAAGTTAGGTATATCTATTTGACTCTAGACCCCAACATGTTTGTTAGTGTTCTGGTTTGTCCACTGCTTTCTTGTGGGGGATTTGAGTTGGCCATTACTGTTTAGGTGAATGCTGACTTCATATCTATGGTGCACTTTATTCTTAAAATGGGAAGTTTCTACCAATTTCCCGTCCAAACTTGCTCATAAGCCAACTGCAGTCATCATTTCAGATGTGTCTCCCAACTTACACATTTCCTATTTCTCCTTGATATTTACTCAAGAAATTCATTTACGTAGAGACAACATATTCTTCTCTCAACTGGCATCTGGCTGGGCAGAATGATGTCCTTTCATTCCCTTCCAGGCAATAGGCAACTTGTTCCTTCTGTCTTGTGAACTCTTCCTCCTAAGTTCAATGTGAATACAAGTGGCAGAACTGTGCCTCATGTCTCAAATGAGTGTCAGGGCTGCCTTGTCCAGTGTATTCATACTGGAGGGAAAAAAAAATGAATAGCCATACACACTATATAACCACTAAACTTTTTCAGTCCTCCTTGTGCTAACAGTGCATGAACGTGAGGTTTTGTTGTCATTTTTGTTTGTTTGTTTGTTTGCTTGCTTTAAACTCCTGACTGCCATATAGCAAACATGACAAAAAAACACCCTTTTTTGAGAAGCTCTGAGAATGGCTCTGCTTTGTATTATCACCTGTCACTTCACCTGAACCATTTCAATCACAAGCGATATCCTTCTGTCAGGCTTGGTAGTACTTCCCAACCTTATGTCCCCTGCAAATCTCAAAGCTCATGTGTAATTTTTAATCTTCAGCCACCATGTCCATACCGAACATATCTAACTTTGAAGTCAGCTCTGCCCTGAATAGGAGGTTGGGTTTTCAGAGGTCCCTTCCAGCCTACATTTCTCCATGAGTCTTTGCCTCCTTAGCAGCTGCAGTTTCAGAACTGTCTCTGAGAATTACCATAGGTAACGACTCCTTTGCTGGTAAGTCCCTCTTCAGTGTGAACAATTGTAAATTCCCTTTATTCACTTGCAGCCCCAAAGCCCAAATCCGTAGATAATGTATCAGAAGCTCACAGAAAGTGAAATAGATGTAATTCATCCCCTGTGTAGGGAAGAACTGGTCCTAGAAAGGAAAGCTATTAAATTATCTGGAAACAATTTAGCTCTGATAAATTATTTTGTAAATTACACATTACCCCCTCCTTCCCTGGTCTTAGCTGTTCTTGCTCCAAAACTTTGCATGGTGTTGATGTCAAACTAACAGGCCCACACTTGTCTGGATGACTCTTTACCCTCTTCTGGACAGAGGTGTATTTGTTACTCTCCCATTCTGGGGACTATCCCTGATTTGCACAATTGTTATGCATTTTTCCTACTTGACTTGTTGTTCTGTGTGCCAATGCTGTTAATAGGCTAGGTAGATATCAGCTTTTCATTTTTCACTTGAATCGCTATAGATTGTTATTTCACCTCAGATGATGTTGCGCCTAGTGCCCTACCCTCCTTTTCAATGGGAGTCCTGTCACTGCCCTTAATATCACATTGTTGTTGCTGTTAGATGCAGGAAATAAGATTTGCAGCATTTGAGACATCAGTAACTTTTGATCTATTTTTGCCTCAAGCGTGCAACTGTCCTAATTTGTTCTCTTTGTTCCCCCTGGTTTCTGTGGCTTAAGTACCACTTACTATTATTGTTTAATTTCCTATGTGAAGGAGGTTTTTGGTCATTCTTACTTTATTTCTGCAGTTTTTAACCTCTGAAACATGCCTTTTCTCATCGCTTTTTTCCTCTTTGAATTTTGAATTTTAACTATGCCTTCTCTGCACTCAAGTCCCAGAGCTGCTTAGTCAGACTCAATTATTCATTTCCTTAGATTTCAAAGTTTGCATTTCTAAGCCTCAAAACCTTCATTCTAAACCTGGTTTTGTCTGTCGTGAAATGTAAAATGAGAAAAGTCAGCTCATGATCACACTTTATTCAAATTTTACTACATTTAAACCCATACAGGAGCCAAGTCTAAAATGGTCTTATATTTTTTCACTTTTGGGAAGAAATCCATCACATAGTACACCTCTGTGAACATAAGTGGTAATTATCTTTCAATCTTTTGCTGGGAAGTTAAAGTCTCCCATAATTCCCATTATTGTTTACGTGTCTGATAACTGTACAGAGATAATTCACTATTAGACTGGAGCTAAGAGCAAAGAGCAGGCTAGCAAGGCTGTCTATCTTTAGCAGTGATTTGCACAAAACCACTCTTTTGCTGACCCATAACATTTAATTTCTCCATCCTCTGCTTCTTGCTAACACAAAGCACCATCTTATTCCATCCATTTGCCTTGGTTTCCAGCCTTCCTGAGATTTATCAGTACTTGTATGACATTCATGCCTTTGTTTCACCCTTCCTGTGTTGACACTTGTCATAACAGTTTTAGATCCTGAACATGATCATCTCAAAGTTTGCCTGACAGTTAGGTCTTCCTCACATTGTCATAGAGTATCAGGTCTCTACCACTTGAAATAGATTGGATTGGATTAGATTATTGGCACCGTCTCTTGTGCTGGTAGTCCATTATCTTCACAGTCCGTACAACTGGCCATCAGTGAACATGAAGTGGCCTTATCCTGCCCATTTACCTTTCTGGAAATCAGCCACTCTCTCTGCCTAGAACAGGGAATGGATTTTCCTCACCTTTCTTCAAAAGCTCTGAAGTTTTCTGTGATCTTTCCAATTGTACGGTATGATAAGCTTTTGCTGCCACTGAAGGGTAGAAGTCATTATGAATAGTGCCAACAAAACAGAAACATAACAATGAAAACGATATTTTAATTCAGAATAGGTATTTGAAAAGTTCACCTTTTCTAGCACAAATGGGGAAAAGAAAAAAAGGAAGGAAAAAAAAAAAAAAAAAGCAGTCCTAAAACATCAAAACTGTGGCCAAAGAATTAGAAGAAACACTATTTTTCCAAAGCTGCAATGTTTTCCATTCATCTGGCTGGGCCAGCAGAGCACTGGAGACCTGGATGCACTGTACTCATGGCTGGTTCCCCTAAATGACCTGCAGGGAGATCTTCTTCTCTCTATCCCTCTGTTTCTCCTTTCAATCTCTGTTTTGTCTGTTTGTATCACTAGCTCTCAAATCGCCACTGATATATGCACGTGCAGCACCCAGCACAACCTTGTTTCAGGCTCCAGCGGGACCTTTAGGCATTACCATCCTGTAAACAAATAACAATGATAGTGAGTGTAATTACAATCGTCAAACTATTCCAGCTCCACATCATTAGCCATGCCCTGAGCTAAATAACATTTTAATCAGTTTGATATGTCATCTGTGGCTTTCTTCACTGTCACTTGCAATCCAGCAAACTCCTTCCTTCACGTTTCTAGATTAGACAGAGGGTTCTCAACTGCAGACATCCAATTCCCTGTTCAGGAAGCAGCGAGACCTTTCCTCTTCTCACAGATTTAAGATGATAGCCAAGCATCATGAGACACAGTGCGTATGTCTCCTAGGCCCATCCCATGAGAGCAGGACATTTACCACACATGAGAAGAAGACTTAATGCAGTGGCAAAGCAAAATACTCGGTGTCAAAGCCATGTCTAGATGATCATTAAAGACAGATCAAAATTACCCAATACAGGAGGAAAATCTATCGTTTGTAGAAGATTATGTTCTCTGATTATTAGTTTCAAAATTAGTTTTTCCTTTGGATTTCCTCTGAACTTAAACTTAGTTTGGAATGCCTTTGGTTTTGAATATTTCTGAAATCGTATTACTTCTCCTAAGTAAGTTGCTAGTCTGTTCTATTTACGTGAAATTCGAATAATATTGTGAAGTATCTGCCATCAGTTTTACTGTGTGCCAGGCTGAGTTCCCTGATGAATTTCAAATTTCAGATATGAAACAGTAAAGGTTAAAAAAAAAAAAATGTTACAAAGGGTACTTCATGCAGTAGCATAAACTTCTGTTTTCTCAAAACTTGTATCAGTTCATCTCACCAGGACCAGCAGGGGAAGCACACTCTGCCTAGGCACTGGCAAAGGGACACAGTGAGAGTGTAGGGTCTCTTGCTGGGGCCATTCAAAATTTGACTGTACAAGCCCCTGAGCAATATGACAGGGCTTTAAAAATGGCCCTGCTTGAAGTACGCGGGTGATCTGGAGACCTCTAAGGTGCTTTCCAACAAAAGCTTTTCTATAATTGTATGAAATCACCTGCAATAGATTAACCCTGGTCATTATTCCTATCACAGGAAATAACTGTGACACCTGGGTAACAGGTGAGCTTACTGCGACACCAGGGAGAGCCTTCCTGTACTTAAAGGCAACCTGTAGGAAAGCTGGGGAGGGAGTCTTTATCAGGGCCTGGAGTGACAGGACAAGGAGTAACCGCTTTAAACTGAAAAGTAGCACCCAGAAAGAACGGAGTCACGCAACAGGATTCATTTCCAAAACCACCTCATAGACACCTGGGCCAAAGAGCAGGGCCTTGAGCGGGTATATCACAATGGCGGAGTTCATTTCCTTCCCAGTAGCTGGCACGTGCCGTTTTTTGGGATTTCGGGGCTACAGTGAGCTGCTAAGAGGGATGTCTTAGCTCTTGCAGGGCAGTGCTTCCACTAAGGCCAGGACTTTTCTGCATCTTCTACTGCCCTGCAAGCGAGGATGCTTGGGGCACACAGGAAGCTGGGAGGGGACACAGCTGCAGGGATTCCATAAGACACAAGCAAATGCAGCCTTGGCTTGGTGACACTTTCTCTTGATTACTGCTCAACACAAATTACCTCGAGCAAGTCTACTGTGAGGACTAAAGGAAAGAGACGTATGGATGCTGCTAAGCTCTTCTAGCTTGTACCAGGTAGGAAAGATACCTCTGTAGCAGGCGTGAAGAGGATAGCACTAATTAATTAGATGAGAAGCGGAGGAAAGGCACTTAGAGGTAGTGAAAAGCAGTTAATGTGATGTTCCGGGGAAGCTTCAGTCTGCTTAAGGAGTAGCAAGAACAAGCCTAAAGTCATAGCCAAATACAAGAAAGAGAGGAGGACACGCAGCATGAGAAGCTCCCGAGAGAAAGGAGCTCTGTTTTGGGTAAAAATCAGTCCCTTTTTCTATCATGGAGACATCCAAGGGCGTAGGACACGTGCACTTCAGGGAACCAAGAGATGCTGTGCATTTCTCTCGTCCCCCTGACACAGCCACTAGGTGACGATGCTTCCAATTCTCTCTAAAGAAACCTTGCTTTCTCAGGCCCAGGTGTCCAGCTGCACACCAAGGACGTCCCTGGCTCCCAGGCACAGTTCCCAGGCCCAAGGCCGAGCTCCGCTCCGAACCCCCATTCCAGCAGACCTTGCTCCTGGCATTGTGGAGCAGCCATTTCATGTCAGCCTTTTCTCCTGGCAGTCAGCTTAGCGCCGTAACCTCTGCCATCGGGGCGCCCGAGAGCCGTGTGAGGTCAGCAGAGAGTCACTGTCAGCCTTTGACCTCACAAAGGTGGGTGGCCGTAAGTGCCCTGAGCGTCCAGCTCGCATTGAGTACTGCTGGTGGCACTCGAGGCGTGGAGGTCTGCATGGTGCAACGGGAGACGCCGATGTCCTGCTGCTGGAACAAGAGGCGCTGATGTGCTGCTGGTGCAGGAGGAGACGTGAAGGTGCTGCTGCTTAGAGGTGCTGAGGGGCGGGCAGCCTCAGCGGGCAGCTGAATCAGAGGGCAGGGAAGCCAAGCAGCTTCCTTCTCTGGGGAAGGGGGCACAGAGAAAGTGATTGGAAATGGGGTGCAAGCCCTCAGCCTCTAAAAGCAATCCCTCAGATGTTTAGGCATAGTAAAGTTAGGTATATCTATTTGACTCTAGACCCCAACATGTTTGTTAGTGTTCTGGTTTGTCCACTGCTTTCTTGTGGGGGATTTGAGTTGGCCATTACTGTTTAGGTGAATGCTGACTTCATATCTATGGTGCACTTTATTCTTAAAATGGGAAGTTTCTACCAATTTCCCGTCCAAACTTGCTCATAAGCCAACTGCAGTCATCATTTCAGATGTGTCTCCCAACTTACACATTTCCTATTTCTCCTTGATATTTACTCAAGAAATTCATTTACGTAGAGACAACATATTCTTCTCTCAACTGGCATCTGGCTGGGCAGAATGATGTCCTTTCATTCCCTTCCAGGCAATAGGCAACTTGTCCCTTCTGTCTTGTGAACTCTTCCTCCTAAGTTCAATGTGAATACAAGTGGCAGAACTGTGCCTCATGTCTCAAATGAGTGTCAGGGCTGCCTTGTCCAGTGTATTCATACTGGAGGGAAAAAAAAATGAATAGCCATACACACTATATAACCACTAAACTTTTTCAGTCCTCCTTGTGCTAACAGTGCATGAACGTGAGGTTTTGTTGTCATTTTTGTTTGTTTGTTTGTTTGCTTGCTTTAAACTCCTGACTGCCATATAGCAAACATGACCAAAAAACACCCTTTTTTGAGAAGCTCTGAGAATGGCTCTGCTTTGTATTATCACCTGTCACTTCACCTGAACCATTTCAATCACAAGCGATATCCTTCTGTCAGGCTTGGTAGTACTTCCCAACCTTATGTCCCCTGCAAATCTCAAAGCTCATGTGTAATTTTTAATCTTCAGCCACCATGTCCATACCGAACATATCTAACTTTGAAGTCAGCTCTGCCCTGAATAGGAGGTTGGGTTTTCAGAGGTCCCTTCCAGCCTACATTTCTCCATGAGTCTTTGCCTCCTTAGCAGCTGCAGTTTCAGAACTGTCTCTGAGAATTACCATAGGTAACGACTCCTTTGCTGGTAAGTCCCTCTTCAGTGTGAACAATTGTAAATTCCCTTTATTCACTTGCAGCCCCAAAGCCCAAATCCGTAGATAATGTATCAGAAGCTCACAGAAAGTGAAATAGATGTAATTCATCCCCTGTGTAGGGAAGAACTGGTCCTAGAAAGGAAAGCTATTAAATTATCTGGAAACAATTTAGCTCTGATAAATTATTTTGTAAATTACACATTACCCCCTCCTTCCCTGGTCTTAGCTGTTCTTGCTCCAAAACTTTGCATGGTGTTAATGTCAAACTAACAGGCCCACACTTGTCTGGATGACTCTTTACCCTCTTCTGGACAGAGGTGTATTTGTTACTCTCCCATTCTGGGGACTATCCCTGATTTGCACAATTGTTATGCATTTTTCCTACTTGACTTGTTGTTCTGTGTGCCAATGCTGTTAATAGGCTAGGTAGATATCAGCTTTTCATTTTTCACTTGAATCGCTATAGATTGTTATTTCACCTCAGATGATGTTGCGCCTAGTGCCCTACCCTCCTTTTCAATGGGAGTCCTGTCACTGCCCTTAATATCACATTGTTGTTGCTGTTAGATGCAGGAAATAAGATTTGCAGCATTTGAGACATCAGTAACTTTTGATCTATTTTTGCCTCAAGCGTGCAACTGTCCTAATTTGTTCTCTTTGTTCCCCCTGGTTTCTGTGGCTTAAGTACCACTTACTATTATTGTTTAATTTCCTATGTGAAGGAGGTTTTTGGTCATTCTTACTTTATTTCTGCAGTTTTTAACCTCTGAAACATGCCTTTTCTCATCGCTTTTTTCCTCTTTGAATTTTGAATTTTAACTATGCCTTCTCTGCACTCAAGTCCCAGAGCTGCTTAGTCAGACTCAATTATTCATTTCCTTAGATTTCAAAGTTTGCATTTCTAAGCCTCAAAACCTTCATTCTAAACCTGGTTTTGTCTGTCGTGAAATGTAAAATGAGAAAAGTCAGCTCATGATCACACTTTATTCAAATTTTACTACATTTAAACCCATACAGGAGCCAAGTCTAAAATGGTCTTATATTTTTTCACTTTTGGGAAGAAATCCATCACATAGTACACCTCTATGAACATAAGTGGTAATTATCTTTCAATCTTTTGCTGGGAAGTTAAAGTCTCCCATAATTCCCATTATTGTTTACATGTCTGATAACTGTACAGAGATAATTCACTATTAGACTGGAGCTAAGAGCAAAGAGCAGGCTAGCAAGGCTGTCTATCTTTAGCAGTGATTTGCACAAAACCACTCTTTTGCTGACCCATAACATTTAATTTCTCCATCCTCTGCTTCTTGCTAACACAAAGCACCATCTTATTCCATCCATTTGCCTTGGTTTCCAGCCTTCCTGAGATTTATCAGTACTTGTATGACATTCATGCCTTTGTTTCACCCTTCCTGTGTTGACACTTGTCATAACAGTTTTAGATCCTGAACATGATCATCTCAAAGTTTGCCTGACAGTTAGGTCTTCCTCACATTGTCATAGAGTATCAGGTCTCTACCACTTGAAATAGATTGGATTGGATTAGATTATTGGCACCGTCTCTTGTGCTGGTAGTCCATTATCTTCACAGTCCGTACAACTGGCCATCAGTGAACATGAAGTGGCCTTATCCTGCCCATTTACCTTTCTGGAAATCAGCCACTCTCTCTGCCTAGAACAGGGAATGGATTTTCCTCACCTTTCTTCAAAAGCTCTGAAGTTTTCTGTGATCTTTCCAATTGTACGGTATGATAAGCTTTTGCTGCCACTGAAGGGTAGAAGTCATTATGAATAGTGCCAACAAAACAGAAACATAACAATGAAAACGATATTTTAATTCAGAATAGGTATTTGAAAAGTTCACCTTTTCTAGCACAAATGGGGAAAAGAAAAAAAGGAAGGGAAAAAAAAAAAAAAAAGCAGTCCTAAAACATCAAAACTGTGGCCAAAGAATTAGAAGAAACACTATTTTTCCAAAGCTGCAATGTTTTCCATTCATCTGGCTGGGCCAGCAGAGCACTGGAGACCTGGATGCACTGTACTCATGGCTGGTTCCCCTAAATGACCTGCAGGGAGATCTTCTTCTCTCTATCCCTCTGTTTCTCCTTTCAATCTCTGTTTTGTCTGTTTGTATCACTAGCTCTCAAATCGCCACTGATATATGCACGTGCAGCACCCAGCACAACCTTGTTTCAGGCTCCAGCGGGACCTTTAGGCATTACCATCCTGTAAACAAATAACAATGATAGTGAGTGTAATTACAATCGTCAAACTATTCCAGCTCCACATCATTAGCCATGCCCTGAGCTAAATAACATTTTAATCAGTTTGATATGTCATCTGTGGCTTTCTTCACTGTCACTTGCAATCCAGCAAACTCCTTCCTTCACGTTTCTAGATTAGACAGAGGGTTCTCAACTGCAGACATCCAATTCCCTGTTCAGGAAGCAGCGAGACCTTTCCTCTTCTCACAGATTTAAGATGATAGCCAAGCATCATGAGACACAGTGCGTATGTCTCCTAGGCCCATCCCATGAGAGCAGGACATTTACCACACATGAGAAGAAGACTTAATGCAGTGGCAAAGCAAAATACTCGGTGTCAAAGCCATGTCTAGATGATCATTAAAGACAGATCAAAATTACCCAATACAGGAGGAAAATCTATCGTTTGTAGAAGATTATGTTCTCTGATTATTAGTTTCAAAATTAGTTTTTCCTTTGGATTTCCTCTGAACTTAAACTTAGTTTGGAATGCCTTTGGTTTTGAATATTTCTGAAATCGTATTACTTCTCCTAAGTAAGTTGCTAGTCTGTTCTATTTACGTGAAATTCGAATAATATTGTGAAGTATCTGCCATCAGTTTTACTGTGTGCCAGGCTGAGTTCCCTGATGAATTTCAAATTTCAGATATGAAACAGTAAAGGTTAAAAAAAAAACATGTTACAAAGGGTACTTCATGCAGTAGCATAAACTTCTGTTTTCTCAAAACTTGTATCAGTTCATCTCACCAGGACCAGCAGGGGAAGCACACTCTGCCTAGGCACTGGCAAAGGGACACAGTGAGAGTGTAGGGTCTCTTGCTGGGGCCATTCAAAATTTGACTGTACAAGCCCCTGAGCAATATGACAGGGCTTTAAAAATGGCCCTGCTTGAAGTACGCGGGTGATCTGGAGACCTCTAAGGTGCTTTCCAACAAAAGCTTTTCTATAATTGTATGAAATCACCTGCAATAGATTAACCCTGGTCATTATTCCTATCACAGGAAATAACTGTGACACCTGGGTAACAGGTGAGCTTACTGCGACACCAGGGAGAGCCTTCCTGTACTTAAAGGCAACCTGTAGGAAAGCTGGGGAGGGAGTCTTTATCAGGGCCTGGAGTGACAGGACAAGGAGTAACCGCTTTAAACTGAAAAGTAGCACCCAGAAAGAACGGAGTCACGCAACAGGATTCATTTCCAAAACCACCTCATAGACACCTGGGCCAAAGAGCAGGGCCTTGAGCGGGTATATCACAATGGCGGAGTTCATTTCCTTCCCAGTAGCTGGCACGTGCCGTTTTTTGGGATTTCGGGGCTACAGTGAGCTGCTAAGAGGGATGTCTTAGCTCTTGCAGGGCAGTGCTTCCACTAAGGCCAGGACTTTTCTGCATCTTCTACTGCCCTGCAAGCGAGGATGCTTGGGGCACACAGGAAGCTGGGAGGGGACACAGCTGCAGGGATTCCATAAGGCACAAGCAAATGCAGCCTTGGCTTGGTGACACTTTCTCTTGATTACTGCTCAACACAAATTACCTCGAGCAAGTCTACTGTGAGGACTAAAGGAAAGAGACGTATGGATGCTGCTAAGCTCTTCTAGCTTGTACCAGGTAGGAAAGATACCTCTGTAGCAGGCGTGAAGAGGATAGCACTAATTAATTAGATGAGAAGCGGAGGAAAGGCACTTAGAGGTAGTGAAAAGCAGTTAATGTGATGTTCCGGGGAAGCTTCAGTCTGCTTAAGGAGTAGCAAGAACAAGCCTAAAGTCATAGCCAAATACAAGAAAGAGAGGAGGACACGCAGCATGAGAAGCTCCCGAGAGAAAGGAGCTCTGTTTTGGGTAAAAATCAGTCCCTTTTTCTATCATGGAGACATCCAAGGGCGTAGGACACATGCACTTCAGGGAACCAAGAGATGCTGTGCATTTCTCTCGTCCCCCTGACACAGCCACTAGGTGACGATGCTTCCAATTCTCTCTAAAGAAACCTTGCTTTCTCAGGCCCAGGTGTCCAGCTGCACACCAAGGACGTCCCTGGCTCCCAGGCACAGTTCCCAGGCCCAAGGCCGAGCTCCGCTCCGAACCCCCATTCCAGCAGACCTTGCTCCTGGCATTGTGGAGCAGCCATTTCATGTCAGCCTTTTCTCCTGGCAGTCAGCTTAGCGCCGTAACCTCTGCCATCGGGGCGCCCGAGAGCCGTGTGAGGTCAGCAGAGAGTCACTGTCAGCCTTTGACCTCACAAAGGTGGGTGGCCATAAGTGCCCTGAGCGTCCAGCTCGCATTGAGTACTGCTGGTGGCACTCGAGGCGTGGAGGTCTGCATGGTGCAATGGGAGACGCCGATGTCCTGCTGCTGGAACAAGAGGCGCTGATGTGCTGCTGGTGCAGGAGAAGACGTGAAGGTGCTGCTGCTTAGAGGTGCTGAGGAGCGGGCAGCCTCAGCGGGCAGCTGAATCAGAGGGCAGGGAAGCCAAGCAGCTTCCTTCTCTGGGGAAGGGGGCACAGAGAAAGTGATTGGAAATGGGGTACAAGCCCTCAGCCTCTAAAAGCAATCCCTCAGATGTTTAGGCATAGTAAAGTTAGGTATATCTATTTGACTCTAGACCCCAACATGTTTGTTAGTGTTCTGGTTTGTCCACTGCTTTCTTGTGGGGGATTTGAGTTGGCCATTACTCTTTAGGTGAATGCTGACTTCATATCTATGGTGCACTTTATTCTTAAAATGGGAAGTTTCTACCAATTTCCCGTCCAAACTTGCTCATAAGCCAACTGCAGTCATCATTTCAGATGTGTCTCCCAACTTACACATTTCCTATTTCTCCTTGATATTTACTCAAGAAATTCATTTACGTAGAGACAACATATTCTTCTCTCAACTGGCATCTGGCCGGGCAGAATGATGTCCTTTCATTCCCTTCCAGGCAATAGGCAACTTGTTCCTTCTGTCTTGTGAACTCTTCCTCCTAAGTTCAATGTGAATACAAGTGGCAGAACTGTGCCTCATGTCTCAAATGAGTGTCAGGGCTGCCTTGTCCAGTGTATTCATACTGGAGGGAAAAAAAAATGAATAGCCATACACACTATATAACCACTAAACTTTTTCAGTCCTCCTTGTGCTAACAGTGCATGAACGTGAGGTTTTGTTGTCATTTTTGTTTGTTTGTTTGTTTGCTTGCTTTAAACTCCTGACTGCCATATAGCAAACATGACCAAAAAACACCCTTTTTTGAGAATCTCTGAGAATGGCTCTGCTTTGTATTATCACCTGTCACTTCACCTGAACCATTTCAATCACAAGCGATATCCTTCTGTCAGGCTTGGTAGTACTTCCCAACCTTATGTCCCCTGCAAATCTCAAAGCTCATGTGTAATTTTTAATCTTCAGCCACCATGTCCATACCGAACATATCTAACTTTGAAGTCAGCTCTGCCCTGAATAGGAGGTTGGGTTTTCAGAGGTCCCTTCCAGCCTACATTTCTCCATGAGTCTTTGCCTCCTTAGCAGCTGCAGTTTCAGAACTGTCTCTGAGAATTACCATAGGTAACGACTCCTTTGCTGGTAAGTCCCTCTTCAGTGTGAACAATTGTAAATTCCCTTTATTCACTTGCAGCCCCAAAGCCCAAATCCGTAGATAATGTATCAGAAGCTCACAGAAAGTGAAATAGATGTAATTCATCCCCTGTGTAGGGAAGAACTGGTCCTAGAAAGGAAAGCTATTAAATTATCTGGAAACAATTTAGCTCTGATAAATTATTTTGTAAATTACACATTACCCCCTCCTTCCCTGGTCTTAGCTGTTCTTGCTCCAAAACTTTGCATGGTGTTGATGTCAAACTAACAGGCCCACACTTGTCTGGATGACTCTTTACCCTCTTCTGGACAGAGGTGTATTTGTTACTCTCCCATTCTGGGGACTATCCCTGATTTGCACAATTGTTATGCATTTTTCCTACTTGACTTGTTGTTCTGTGTGCCAATGCTGTTAATAGGCTAGGTAGATATCAGCTTTTCATTTTTCACTTGAATCGCTATAGATTGTTATTTCACCTCAGATGATGTTGCGCCTAGTGCCCTACCCTCCTTTTCAATGGGAGTCCTGTCACTGCCCTTAATATCACATTGTTGTTGCTGTTAGATGCAGGAAATAAGATTTGCAGCATTTGAGACATCAGTAACTTTTGATCTATTTTTGCCTCAAGCGTGCAACTGTCCTAATTTGTTCTCTTTGTTCCCCCTGGTTTCTGTGGCTTAAGTACCACTTACTATTATTGTTTAATTTCCTATGTGAAGGAGGTTTTTGGTCATTCTTACTTTATTTCTGCAGTTTTTAACCTCTGAAACATGCCTTTTCTCATCGCTTTTTTCCTCTTTGAATTTTGAATTTTAACTATGCCTTCTCTGCACTCAAGTCCCAGAGCTGCTTAGTCAGACTCAATTATTCATTTCCTTAGATTTCAAAGTTTGCATTTCTAAGCCTCAAAACCTTCATTCTAAACCTGGTTTTGTCTGTCGTGAAATGTAAAATGAGAAAAGTCAGCTCATGATCACACTTTATTCAAATTTTACTACATTTAAACCCATACAGGAGCCAAGTCTAAAATGGTCTTATATTTTTTCACTTTTGGGAAGAAATCCATCACATAGTACACCTCTATGAACATAAGTGGTAACTATCTTTCAATCTTTTGCTGGGAAGTTAAAGTCTCCCATAATTCCCATTATTGTTTACGTGTCTGATAACTGTACAGAGATAATTCACTATTAGACTGGAGCTAAGAGCAAAGAGCAGGCTAGCAAGGCTGTCTATCTTTAGCAGTGATTTGCACAAAACCACTCTTTTGCTGACCCATAACATTTAATTTCTCCATCCTCTGCTTCTTGCTAACACAAAGCACCATCTTATTCCATCCATTTGCCTTGGTTTCCAGCCTTCCTGAGATTTATCAGTACTTGTATGACATTCATGCCTTTGTTTCACCCTTCCTGTGTTGACACTTGTCATAACAGTTTTAGATCCTGAACATGATCATCTCAAAGTTTGCCTGACAGTTAGGTCTTCCTCACATTGTCATAGAGTATCAGGTCTCTACCACTTGAAATAGATTGGATTGGATTAGATTATTGGCACCGTCTCTTGTGCTGGTAGTCCATTATCTTCACAGTCCGTACAACTGGCCATCAGTGAACATGAAGTGGCCTTATCCTGCCCATTTACCTTTCTGGAAATCAGCCACTCTCTCTGCCTAGAACAGGGAATGGATTTTCCTCACCTTTCTTCAAAAGCTCTGAAGTTTTCTGTGATCTTTCCAATTGTACGGTATGATCAGCTTTTGCTGCCACTGAAGGGTAGAAGTCATTATGAATAGTGCCAACAAAACAGAAACATAACAATGAAAACGATATTTTAATTCAGAATAGGTATTTGAAAAGTTCACCTTTTCTAGCACAAATGGGGAAAAGAAAAAAAGGAAGGAAAAAAAAAAAAAAAAAGCAGTCCTAAAACATCAAAACTGTGGCCAAAGAATTAGAAGAAACACTATTTTTCCAAAGCTGCAATGTTTTCCATTCATCTGGCTGGGCCAGCAGAGCACTGGAGACCTGGATGCACTGTACTCATGGCTGGTTCCCCTAAATGACCTGCAGGGAGATCTTCTTCTCTCTATCCCTCTGTTTCTCCTTTCAATCTCTGTTTTGTCTGTTTGTATCACTAGCTCTCAAATCGCCACTGATATATGCACGTGCAGCACCCAGCACAACCTTGTTTCAGGCTCCAGCGGGACCTTTAGGCATTACCATCCTGTAAACAAATAACAATGATAGTGAGTGTAATTACAATCGTCAAACTATTCCAGCTCCACATCATTAGCCATGCCCTGAGCTAAATAACATTTTAATCAGTTTGATATGTCATCTGTGGCTTTCTTCACTGTCACTTGCAATCCAGCAAACTCCTTCCTTCACGTTTCTAGATTAGACAGAGGGTTCTCAACTGCAGACATCCAATTCCCTGTTCAGGAAGCAGCGAGACCTTTCCTCTTCTCACAGATTTAAGATGATAGCCAAGCATCATGAGACACAGTGCGTATGTCTCCTAGGCCCATCCCATGAGAGCAGGACATTTACCACACATGAGAAGAAGACTTAATGCAGTGGCAAAGCAAAATACTCGGTGTCAAAGCCATGTCTAGATGATCATTAAAGACAGATCAAAATTACCCAATACAGGAGGAAAATCTATCGTTTGTAGAAGATTATGTTCTCTGATTATTAGTTTCAAAATTAGTTTTTCCTTTGGATTTCCTCTGAACTTAAACTTAGTTTGGAATGCCTTTGGTTTTGAATATTTCTGAAATCGTATTACTTCTCCTAAGTAAGTTGCTAGTCTGTTCTATTTACGTGAAATTCGAATAATATTGTGAAGTATCTGCCATCAGTTTTACTGTGTGCCAGGCTGAGTTCCCTGATGAATTTCAAATTTCAGATATGAAACAGTAAAGGTTAAAAAAAAAACATGTTACAAAGGGTACTTCATGCAGTAGCATAAACTTCTGTTTTCTCAAAACTTGTATCAGTTCATCTCACCAGGACCAGCAGGGGAAGCACACTCTGCCTAGGCACTGGCAAAGGGACACAGTGAGAGTGTAGGGTCTCTTGCTGGGGCCATTCAAAATTTGACTGTACAAGCCCCTGAGCAATATGACAGGGCTTTAAAAATGGCCCTGCTTGAAGTACGCGGGTGATCTGGAGACCTCTAAGGTGCTTTCCAACAAAAGCTTTTCTATAATTGTATGAAATCACCTGCAATAGATTAACCCTGGTCATTATTCCTATCACAGGAAATAACTGTGACACCTGGGTAACAGGTGAGCTTACTGCGACACCAGGGAGAGCCTTCCTGTACTTAAAGGCAACCTGTAGGAAAGCTGGGGAGGGAGTCTTTATCAGGGCCTGGAGTGACAGGACAAGGAGTAACCGCTTTAAACTGAAAAGTAGCACCCAGAAAGAACGGAGTCACGCAACAGGATTCATTTCCAAAACCACCTCATAGACACCTGGGCCAAAGAGCAGGGCCTTGAGCGGGTATATCACAATGGCGGAGTTCATTTCCTTCCCAGTAGCTGGCACGTGCCGTTTTTTGGGATTTCGGGGCTACAGTGAGCTGCTAAGAGGGATGTCTTAGCTCTTGCAGGGCAGTGCTTCCACTAAGGCCAGGACTTTTCTGCATCTTCTACTGCCCTGCAAGCGAGGATGCTTGGGGCACACAGGAAGCTGGGAGGGGACACAGCTGCAGGGATTCCATAAGACACAAGCAAATGCAGCCTTGGCTTGGTGACACTTTCTCTTGATTACTGCTCAACACAAATTACCTCGAGCAAGTCTACTGTGAGGACTAAAGGAAAGAGACGTATGGATGCTGCTAAGCTCTTCTAGCTTGTACCAGGTAGGAAAGATACCTCTGTAGCAGGCGTGAAGAGGATAGCACTAATTAATTAGATGAGAAGCGGAGGAAAGGCACTTAGAGGTAGTGAAAAGCAGTTAATGTGATGTTCCGGGGAAGCTTCAGTCTGCTTAAGGAGTAGCAAGAACAAGCCTAAAGTCATAGCCAAATACAAGAAAGAGAGGAGGACACGCAGCATGAGAAGCTCCCGAGAGAAAGGAGCTCTGTTTTGGGTAAAAATCAGTCCCTTTTTCTATCATGGAGACATCCAAGGGCGTAGGACACGTGCACTTCAGGGAACCAAGAGATGCTGTGCATTTCTCTCGTCCCCCTGACACAGCCACTAGGTGACGATGCTTCCAATTCTCTCTAAAGAAACCTTGCTTTCTCAGGCCCAGGTGTCCAGCTGCACACCAAGGACGTCCCTGGCTCCCAGGCACAGTTCCCAGGCCCAAGGCCGAGCTCCGCTCCGAACCCCCATTCCAGCAGACCTTGCTCCTGGCATTGTGGAGCAGCCATTTCATGTCAGCCTTTTCTCCTGGCAGTCAGCTTAGCGCCGTAACCTCTGCCATCGGGGCGCCCGAGAGCCGTGTGAGGTCAGCAGAGAGTCACTGTCAGCCTTTGACCTCACAAAGGTGGGTGGCCATAAGTGCCCTGAGCGTCCAGCTCGCATTGAGTACTGCTGGTGGCACTCGAGGCGTGGAGGTCTGCATGGTGCAATGGGAGACGCCGATGTCCTGCTGCTGGAACAAGAGGCGCTGATGTGCTGCTGGTGCAGGAGGAGACGTGAAGGTGCTGCTGCTTAGAGGTGCTGAGGGGCGGGCAGCCTCAGCGGGCAGCTGAATCAGAGGGCAGGGAAGCCAAGCAGCTTCCTTCTCTGGGGAAGGGGGCACAGAGAAAGTGATTGGAAATGGGGTACAAGCCCTCAGCCTCTAAAAGCAATCCCTCAGATGTTTAGGCATAGTAAAGTTAGGTATATCTATTTGACTCTAGACCCCAACATGTTTGTTAGTGTTCTGGTTTGTCCACTGCTTTCTTGTGGGGGATTTGAGTTGGCCATTACTGTTTAGGTGAATGCTGACTTCATATCTATGGTGCACTTTATTCTTAAAATGGGAAGTTTCTACCAATTTCCCGTCCAAACTTGCTCATAAGCCAACTGCAGTCATCATTTCAGATGTGTCTCCCAACTTACACATTTCCTATTTCTCCTTGATATTTACTCAAGAAATTCATTTACGTAGAGACAACATATTCTTCTCTCAACTGGCATCTGGCTGGGCAGAATGATGTCCTTTCATTCCCTTCCAGGCAATAGGCAACTTGTTCCTTCTGTCTTGTGAACTCTTCCTCCTAAGTTCAATGTGAATACAAGTGGCAGAACTGTGCCTCATGTCTCAAATGAGTGTCAGGGCTGCCTTGTCCAGTGTATTCATACTGGAGGGAAAAAAAAATGAATAGCCATACACACTATATAACCACTAAACTTTTTCAGTCCTCCTTGTGCTAACAGTGCATGAACGTGAGGTTTTGTTGTCATTTTTGTTTGTTTGTTTGTTTGCTTGCTTTAAACTCCTGACTGCCATATAGCAAACATGACCAAAAAACACCCTTTTTTGAGAATCTCTGAGAATGGCTCTGCTTTGTATTATCACCTGTCACTTCACCTGAACCATTTCAATCACAAGCGATATCCTTCTGTCAGGCTTGGTAGTACTTCCCAACCTTATGTCCCCTGCAAATCTCAAAGCTCATGTGTAATTTTTAATCTTCAGCCACCATGTCCATACCGAACATATCTAACTTTGAAGTCAGCTCTGCCCTGAATAGGAGGTTGGGTTTTCAGAGGTCCCTTCCAGCCTACATTTCTCCATGAGTCTTTGCCTCCTTAGCAGCTGCAGTTTCAGAACTGTCTCTGAGAATTACCATAGGTAACGACTCCTTTGCTGGTAAGTCCCTCTTCAGTGTGAACAATTGTAAATTCCCTTTATTCACTTGCAGCCCCAAAACCCAAATCCGTAGATAATGTATCAGAAGCTCACAGAAAGTGAAATAGATGTAATTCATCCCCTGTGTAGGGAAGAACTGGTCCTAGAAAGGAAAGCTATTAAATTATCTGGAAACAATTTAGCTCTGATAAATTATTTTGTAAATTACACATTACCCCCTCCTTCCCTGGTCTTAGCTGTTCTTGCTCCAAAACTTTGCATGGTGTTGATGTCAAACTAACAGGCCCACACTTGTCTGGATGACTCTTTACCCTCTTCTGGACAGAGGTGTATTTGTTACTCTCCCATTCTGGGGACTATCCCTGATTTGCACAATTGTTATGCATTTTTCCTACTTGACTTGTTGTTCTGTGTGCCAATGCTGTTAATAGGCTAGGTAGATATCAGCTTTTCATTTTTCACTTGAATCGCTATAGATTGTTATTTCACCTCAGATGATGTTGCGCCTAGTGCCCTACCCTCCTTTTCAATGGGAGTCCTGTCACTGCCCTTAATATCACATTGTTGTTGCTGTTAGATGCAGGAAATAAGATTTGCAGCATTTGAGACATCAGTAACTTTTGATCTATTTTTGCCTCAAGTGTGCAACTGTCCTAATTTGTTCTCTTTGTTCCCCCTGGTTTCTGTGGCTTAAGTACCACTTACTATTATTGTTTAATTTCCTATGTGAAGGAAGTTTTCGGTCATTCTTACTTTATTTCTGCAGTTTTTAACCTCTGAAACATGCCTTTTCTCATCGCTTTTTTCCTCTTTGAATTTTGAATTTTAACTATGCCTTCTCTGCACTCAAGTCCCAGAGCTGCTTAGTCAGACTCAATTATTCATTTCCTTAGATTTCAAAGTTTGCATTTCTAAGCCTCAAAACCTTCATTCTAAACCTGGTTTTGTCTGTCGTGAAATGTAAAATGAGAAAAGTCAGCTCATGATCACACTTTATTCAAATTTTACTACATTTAAACCCATACAGGAGCCAAGTCTAAAATGGTCTTATATTTTTTCACTTTTGGGAAGAAATCCATCACATAGTACACCTCTATGAACATAAGTGGTAATTATCTTTCAATATTTTGCTGGGAAGTTAAAGTCTCCCATAATTCCCATTATTGTTTACGTGTCTGATAACTGTACAGAGATAATTCACTATTAGACTGGAGCTAAGAGCAAAGAGCAGGCTAGCAAGGCTGTCTATCTTTAGCAGTGATTTGCACAAAACCACTCTTTTGCTGACCCATAACATTTAATTTCTCCATCCTCTGCTTCTTGCTAACACAAAGCACCATCTTATTCCATCCATTTGCCTTGGTTTCCAGCCTTCCTGAGATTTATCAGTACTTGTATGACATTCATGCCTTTGTTTCACCCTTCCTGTGTTGACACTTGTCATAACAGTTTTAGATCCTGAACATGATCATCTCAAAGTTTGCCTGACAGTTAGGTCTTCCTCACATTGTCATAGAGTATCAGGTCTCTACCACTTGAAATAGATTGGATTGGATTAGATTATTGGCACCGTCTCTTGTGCTGGTAGTCCGTTATCTTCACAGTCCGTACAACTGGCCATCAGTGAACATGAAGTGGCCTTATCCTGCCCATTTACCTTTCTGGAAATCAGCCACTCTCTCTGCCTAGAACAGGGAATGGATTTTCCTCACCTTTCTTCAAAAGCTCTGAAGTTTTCTGTGATCTTTCCAATTGTACGGTATGATAAGCTTTTGCTGCCGCTGAAGGGTAGAAGTCATTATGAATAGTGCCAACAAAACAGAAACATAACAATGAAAACGATATTTTAATTCAGAATAGGTATTTGAAAAGTTCACCTTTTCTAGCACAAATGGGGAAAAGAAAAAAAGGAAGGAAAAAAAAAAAAAAAAAGCAGTCCTAAAACATCAAAACTGTGGCCAAAGAATTAGAAGAAACACTGTTTTTCCAAAGCTGCAATGTTTTCCATTCATCTGGCTGGGCCAGCAGAGCACTGGAGACCTGGATGCACTGTACTCATGGCTGGTTCCCCTAAATGACCTGCAGGGAGATCTTCTTCTCTCTATCCCTCTGTTTCTCCTTTCAATCTCTGTTTTGTCTGTTTGTATCACTAGCTCTCAAATCGCCACTGATATATGCACGTGCAGCACCCAGCACAACCTTGTTTCAGGCTCCAGCGGGACCTTTAGGCATTACCATCCTGTAAACAAATAACAATGATAGTGAGCGTAATTACAATCGTCAAACTATTCCAGCTCCACATCATTAGCCATGCCCTGAGCTAAGTAACATTTTAATCAGTTTGATATGTCATCTGTGGCTTTCTTCACTGTCACTTGCAATCCAGCAAACTCCTTCCTTCACGTTTCTGGATTAGACAGAGGGTTCTCAACTGCAGACATCCAATTCCCTGTTCAGGAAGCAGCGAGACCTTTCCTCTTCTCACAGATTTAAGATGATAGCCAAGCATCATGAGACACAGTGCGTATGTCTCCTAGGCCCATCCCATGAGAGCAGGACATTTACCACACATGAGAAGAAGACTTAATGCAGTGGCAAAGCAAAATACTCGGTGTCAAAGCCATGTCTAGATGATCATTAAAGACAGATCAAAATTACCCAATACAGGAGGAAAATCTATCGTTTGTAGAAGATTATGTTCTCTGATTATTAGTTTCAAAATTAGTTTTTCCTTTGGATTTCCTCTGAACTTAAACTTAGTTTGGAATGCCTTTGGTTTTGAATATTTCTGAAATCGTATTACTTCTCCTAAGTAAGTTGCTAGTCTGTTCTATTTACGTGAAATTCGAATAATATTGTGAAGTATCTGCCATCAGTTTTACTGTGTGCCAGGCTGAGTTCCCTGATGAATTTCAAATTTCAGATATGAAACAGTAAAGGTTAAAAAAAAAACATGTTACAAAGGGTACTTCATGCAGTAGCATAAACTTCTGTTTTCTCAAAACTTGTATCAGTTCATCTCACCAGGACCAGCAGGGGAAGCACACTCTGCCTAGGCACTGGCAAAGGGACACAGTGAGAGTGTAGGGTCTCTTGCTGGGGCCATTCAAAATTTGACTGTACAAGCCCCTGAGCAATATGACAGGGCTTTAAAAATGGCCCTGCTTGAAGTACGCGGGTGATCTGGAGACCTCTAAGGTGCTTTCCAACAAAAGCTTTTCTATAATTGTATGAAATCACCTGCAATAGATTAACCCTGGTCATTATTCCTATCACAGGAAATAACTGTGACACCTGGGTAACAGGTGAGCTTACTGCGACACCAGGGAGAGCCTTCCTGTACTTAAAGGCAACCTGTAGGAAAGCTGGGGAGGGAGTCTTTATCAGGGCCTGGAGTGACAGGACAAGGAGTAACCGCTTTAAACTGAAAAGTAGCACCCAGAAAGAACGGAGTCACGCAACAGGATTCATTTCCAAAACCACCTCATAGACACCTGGGCCAAAGAGCAGGGCCTTGAGCGGGTATATCACAATGGCGGAGTTCATTTCCTTCCCAGTAGCTGGCACGTGCCGTTTTTTGGGATTTCGGGGCTACAGTGAGCTGCTAAGAGGGATGTCTTAGCTCTTGCAGGGCAGTGCTTCCACTAAGGCCAGGACTTTTCTGCATCTTCTACTGCCCTGCAAGCGAGGATGCTTGGGGCACACAGGAAGCTGGGAGGGGACACAGCTGCAGGGATTCCATAAGACACAAGCAAATGCAGCCTTGGCTTGGTGACACTTTCTCTTGATTACTGCTCAACACAAATTACCTCGAGCAAGTCTACTGTGAGGACTAAAGGAAAGAGACGTATGGATGCTGCTAAGCTCTTCTAGCTTGTACCAGGTAGGAAAGATACCTCTGTAGCAGGCGTGAAGAGGATAGCACTAATTAATTAGATGAGAAGCGGAGGAAAGGCACTTAGAGGTAGTGAAAAGCAGTTAATGTGATGTTCCGGGGAAGCTTCAGTCTGCTTAAGGAGTAGCAAGAACAAGCCTAAAGTCATAGCCAAATACAAGAAAGAGAGGAGGACACGCAGCATGAGAAGCTCCCGAGAGAAAGGAGCTCTGTTTTGGGTAAAAATCAGTCCCTTTTTCTATCATGGAGACATCCAAGGGCGTAGGACACGTGCACTTCAGGGAACCAAGAGATGCTGTGCATTTCTCTCGTCCCCCTGACACAGCCACTAGGTGACGATGCTTCCAATTCTCTCTAAAGAAACCTTGCTTTCTCAGGCCCAGGTGTCCAGCTGCACACCAAGGACGTCCCTGGCTCCCAGGCACAGTTCCCAGGCCCAAGGCCGAGCTCCGCTCCGAACCCCCATTCCAGCAGACCTTGCTCCTGGCATTGTGGAGCAGCCATTTCATGTCAGCCTTTTCTCCTGGCAGTCAGCTTAGCGCCGTAACCTCTGCCATCGGGGCGCCCGAGAGCCGTGTGAGGTCAGCAGAGAGTCACTGTCAGCCTTTGACCTCACAAAGGTGGGTGGCCATAAGTGCCCTGAGCGTCCAGCTCGCATTGAGTACTGCTCGTGGCACTCGAGGCGTGGAGGTCTGCATGGTGCAATGGGAGACGCCGATGTCCTGCTGCTGGAACAAGAGGCGCTGATGTGCTGCTGGTGCAGGAGGAGACGTGAAGGTGCTGCTGCTTAGAGGTGCTGAGGGGCGGGCAGCCTCAGCGGGCAGCTGAATCAGAGGGCAGGGAAGCCAAGCAGCTTCCTTCTCTGGGGAAGGGGGCACAGAGAAAGTGATTGGAAATGGGGTACAAGCCCTCAGCCTCTAAAAGCAATCCCTCAGATGTTTAGGCATAGTAAAGTTAGGTATATCTATTTGACTCTAGACCCCAACATGTTTGTTAGTGTTCTGGTTTGTCCACTGCTTTCTTGTGGCGGATTTGAGTTGGCCATTACTGTTTAGGTGAATGCTGACTTCATATCTATGGTGCACTTTATTCTTAAAATGGGAAGTTTCTACCAATTTCCCGTCCAAACTTGCTCATAAGCCAACTGCAGTCATCATTTCAGATGTGTCTCCCAACTTACACATTTCCTATTTCTCCTTGATATTTACTCAAGAAATTCATTTACGTAGAGACAACATATTCTTCTCTCAACTGGCATCTGGCTGGGCAGAATGATGTCCTTTCATTCCCTTCCAGGCAATAGGCAACTTGTTCCTTCTGTCTTGTGAACTCTTCCTCCTAAGTTCAATGTGAATACAAGTGGCAGAACTGTGCCTCATGTCTCAAATGAGTGTCAGGGCTGCCTTGTCCAGTGTATTCATACTGGAGGGAAAAAAAATGAATAGCCATACACACTATATAACCACTAAACTTTTTCAGTCCTCCTTGTGCTAACAGTGCATGAACGTGAGGTTTTGTTGTCATTTTTGTTTGTTTGTTTGTTTGCTTGCTTTAAACTCCTGACTGCCATATAGCAAACATGACAAAAAAACACCCTTTTTTGAGAATCTCTGAGAATGGCTCTGCTTTGTATTATCACCTGTCACTTCACCTGAACCATTTCAATCACAAGCGATATCCTTCTGTCAGGCTTGGTAGTACTTCCCAACCTTATGTCCCCTGCAAATCTCAAAGCTCATGTGTAATTTTTAATCTTCAGCCACCATGTCCATACCGAACATATCTAACTTTGAAGTCAGCTCTGCCCTGAATAGGAGGTTGGGTTTTCAGAGGTCCCTTCCAGCCTACATTTCTCCATGAGTCTTTGCCTCCTTAGCAGCTGCAGTTTCAGAACTGTCTCTGAGAATTACCATAGGTAACGACTCCTTTGCTGGTAAGTCCCTCTTCAGTGTGAACAATTGTAAATTCCCTTTATTCACTTGCAGCCCCAAAGCCCAAATCCGTAGATAATGTATCAGAAGCTCACAGAAAGTGAAATAGATGTAATTCATCCCCTGTGTAGGGAAGAACTGGTCCTAGAAAGGAAAGCTATTAAATTATCTGGAAACAATTTAGCTCTGATAAATTATTTTGTAAATTACACATTACCCCCTCCTTCCCTGGTCTTAGCTGTTCTTGCTCCAAAACTTTGCATGGTGTTGATGTCAAACTAACAGGCCCACACTTGTCTGGATGACTCTTTACCCTCTTCTGGACAGAGGTGTATTTGTTACTCTCCCATTCTGGGGACTATCCCTGATTTGCACAATTGTTATGCATTTTTCCTACTTGACTTGTTGTTCTGTGTGCCAATGCTGTTAATAGGCTAGGTAGATATCAGCTTTTCATTTTTCACTTGAATCGCTATAGATTGTTATTTCACCTCAGATGATGTTGCGCCTAGTGCCCTACCCTCCTTTTCAATGGGAGTCCTGTCACTGCCCTTAATATCACATTGTTGTTGCTGTTAGATGCAGGAAATAAGATTTGCAGCATTTGAGACATCAGTAACTTTTGATCTATTTTGCCTCAAGTGTGCAACTGTCCTAATTTGTTCTCTTTGTTCCCCCTGGTTTCTGTGGCTTAAGTACCACTTACTATTATTGTTTAATTTCCTATGTGAAGGAAGTTTTTGGTCATTCTTACTTTATTTCTGCAGTTTTTAACCTCTGAAACATGCCTTTTCTCATCGCTTTTTTCCTCTTTGAATTTTGAATTTTAACTATGCCTTCTCTGCACTCAAGTCCCAGAGCTGCTTAGTCAGACTCAATTATTCATTTCCTTAGATTTCAAAGTTTGCATTTCTAAGCCTCAAAACCTTCATTCTAAACCTGGTTTTGTCTGTCGTGAAATGTAAAATGAGAAAAGTCAGCTCATGATCACACTTTATTCAAATTTTACTACATTTAAACCCATACAGGAGCCAAGTCTAAAATGGTCTTATATTTTTTCACTTTTGGGAAGAAATCCATCACATAGTACACCTCTATGAACATAAGTGGTAATTATCTTTCAATATTTTGCTGGGAAGTTAAAGTCTCCCATAATTCCCATTATTGTTTACGTGTCTGATAACTGTACAGAGATAATTCACTATTAGACTGGAGCTAAGAGCAAAGAGCAGGCTAGCAAGGCTGTCTATCTTTAGCAGTGATTTGCACAAAACCACTCTTTTGCTGACCCATAACATTTAATTTCTCCATCCTCTGCTTCTTGCTAACACAAAGCACCATCTTATTCCATCCATTTGCCTTGGTTTCCAGCCTTCCTGAGATTTATCAGTACTTGTATGACATTCATGCCTTTGTTTCACCCTTCCTGTGTTGACACTTGTCATAACAGTTTTAGATCCTGAACATGATCATCTCAAAGTTTGCCTGACAGTTAGGTCTTCCTCACATTGTCATAGAGTATCAGGTCTCTACCACTTGAAATAGATTGGATTGGATTAGATTATTGGCACCGTCTCTTGTGCTGGTAGTCCGTTATCTTCACAGTCCGTACAACTGGCCATCAGTGAACATGAAGTGGCCTTATCCTGCCCATTTACCTTTCTGGAAATCAGCCACTCTCTCTGCCTAGAACAGGGAATGGATTTTCCTCACCTTTCTTCAAAAGCTCTGAAGTTTTCTGTGATCTTTCCAATTGTACGGTATGATAAGCTTTTGCTGCCACTGAAGGGTAGAAGTCATTATGAATAGTGCCAACAAAACAGAAACATAACAATGAAAACGATATTTTAATTCAGAATAGGTATTTGAAAAGTTCACCTTTTCTAGCACAAATGGGGAAAAGAAAAAAAGGAAGGAAAAAAAAAAAAAAAAAGCAGTCCTAAAACATCAAAACTGTGGCCAAAGAATTAGAAGAAACACTGTTTTTCCAAAGCTGCAATGTTTTCCATTCATCTGGCTGGGCCAGCAGAGCACTGGAGACCTGGATGCACTGTACTCATGGCTGGTTCCCCTAAATGACCTGCAGGGAGATCTTCTTCTCTCTATCCCTCTGTTTCTCCTTTCAATCTCTGTTTTGTCTGTTTGTATCACTAGCTCTCAAATCGCCACTGATATATGCACGTGCAGCACCCAGCACAACCTTGTTTCAGGCTCCAGCGGGACCTTTAGGCATTACCATCCTGTAAACAAATAACAATGATAGTGAGCGTAATTACAATCGTCAAACTATTCCAGCTCCACATCATTAGCCATGCCCTGAGCTAAATAACATTTTAATCAGTTTGATATGTCATCTGTGGCTTTCTTCACTGTCACTTGCAATCCAGCAAACTCCTTCCTTCACGTTTCTAGATTAGACAGAGGGTTCTCAACTGCAGACATCCAATTCCCTGTTCAGGAAGCAGCGAGACCTTTCCTCTTCTCACAGATTTAAGATGATAGCCAAGCATCATGAGACACAGTGCGTATGTCTCCTAGGCCCATCCCATGAGAGCAGGACATTTACCACACATGAGAAGAAGACTTAATGCAGTGGCAAAGCAAAATACTCGGTGTCAAAGCCATGTCTAGATGATCATTAAAGACAGATCAAAATTACCCAATACAGGAGGAAAATCTATCGTTTGTAGAAGATTATGTTCTCTGATTATTAGTTTCAAAATTAGTTTTTCCTTTGGATTTCCTCTGAACTTAAACTTAGTTTGGAATGCCTTTGGTTTTGAATATTTCTGAAATCGTATTACTTCTCCTAAGTAAGTTGCTAGTCTGTTCTATTTACGTGAAATTCGAATAATATTGTGAAGTATCTGCCATCAGTTTTACTGTGTGCCAGGCTGAGTTCCCTGATGAATTTCAAATTTCAGATATGAAACAGTAAAGGTTAAAAAAAAAACATGTTACAAAGGGTACTTCATGCAGTAGCATAAACTTCTGTTTTCTCAAAACTTGTATCAGTTCATCTCACCAGGACCAGCAGGGGAAGCACACTCTGCCTAGGCACTGGCAAAGGGACACAGTGAGAGTGTAGGGTCTCTTGCTGGGGCCATTCAAAATTTGACTGTACAAGCCCCTGAGCAATATGACAGGGCTTTAAAAATGGCCCTGCTTGAAGTACGCGGGTGATCTGGAGACCTCTAAGGTGCTTTCCAACAAAAGCTTTTCTATAATTGTATGAAATCACCTGCAATAGATTAACCCTGGTCATTATTCCTATCACAGGAAATAACTGTGACACCTGGGTAACAGGTGAGCTTACTGCGACACCAGGGAGAGCCTTCCTGTACTTAAAGGCAACCTGTAGGAAAGCTGGGGAGGGAGTCTTTATCAGGGCCTGGAGTGACAGGACAAGGAGTAACCGCTTTAAACTGAAAAGTAGCACCCAGAAAGAACGGAGTCACGCAACAGGATTCATTTCCAAAACCACCTCATAGACACCTGGGCCAAAGAGCAGGGCCTTGAGCGGGTATATCACAATGGCGGAGTTCATTTCCTTCCCAGTAGCTGGCACGTGGCGTTTTTTGGGATTTCGGGGCTACAGTGAGCTGCTAAGAGGGATGTCTTAGCTCTTGCAGGGCAGTGCTTCCACTAAGGCCAGGACTTTTCTGCATCTTCTACTGCCCTGCAAGCGAGGATGCTTGGGGCACACAGGAAGCTGGGAGGGGACACAGCTGCAGGGATTCCATAAGACACAAGCAAATGCAGCCTTGGCTTGGTGACACTTTCTCTTGATTACTGCTCAACACAAATTACCTCGAGCAAGTCTACTGTGAGGACTAAAGGAAAGAGACGTATGGATGCTGCTAAGCTCTTCTAGCTTGTACCAGGTAGGAAAGATACCTCTGTAGCAGGCGTGAAGAGGATAGCACTAATTAATTAGATGAGAAGCGGAGGAAAGGCACTTAGAGGTAGTGAAAAGCAGTTAATGTGATGTTCCGGGGAAGCTTCAGTCTGCTTAAGGAGTAGCAAGAACAAGCCTAAAGTCATAGCCAAATACAAGAAAGAGAGGAGGACACGCAGCATGAGAAGCTCCCGAGAGAAAGGAGCTCTGTTTTGGGTAAAAATCAGTCCCTTTTTCTATCATGGAGACATCCAAGGGCGTAGGACACGTGCACTTCAGGGAACCAAGAGATGCTGTGCATTTCTCTCGTCCCCCTGACACAGCCACTAGGTGACGATGCTTCCAATTCTCTCTAAAGAAACCTTGCTTTCTCAGGCCCAGGTGTCCAGCTGCACACCAAGGACGTCCCTGGCTCCCAGGCACAGTTCCCAGGCCCAAGGCCGAGCTCCCCTCCGAACCCCCATTCCAGCAGACCTTGCTCCTGGCATTGTGGAGCAGCCATTTCATGTCAGCCTTTTCTCCTGGCAGTCAGCTTAGCGCCGTAACCTCTGCCATCGGGGCGCCCGAGAGCCGTGTGAGGTCAGCAGAGAGTCACTGTCAGCCTTTGACCTCACAAAGGTGGGTGGCCATAAGTGCCCTGAGCGTCCAGCTCGCATTGAGTACTGCTTGTGGCACTCGAGGCGTGGAGGTCTGCATGGTGCAATGGGAGACGCCGATGTCCTGCTGCTGGAACAAGAGGCGCTGATGTGCTGCTGGTGCAGGAGAAGACGTGAAGGTGCTGCTGCTTAGAGGTGCTGAGGAGCGGGCAGCCTCAGCGGGCAGCTGAATCAGAGGGCAGGGAAGCCAAGCAGCTTCCTTCTCTGGGGAAGGGGGCACAGAGAAAGTGATTGGAAATGGGGTACAAGCCCTCAGCCTCTAAAAGCAATCCCTCAGATGTTTAGGCATAGTAAAGTTAGGTATATCTATTTGACTCTAGACCCCAACACGTTTGTTAGTGTTCTGGTTTGTCCACTGCTTTCTTGTGGGGGATTTGAGTTGGCCATTACTGTTTAGGTGAATGCTGACTTCATATCTATGGTGCACTTTATTCTTAAAATGGGAAGTTTCTACCAATTTCCCGTCCAAACTTGCTCATAAGCCAACTGCAGTCATCATTTCAGATGTGTCTCCCAACTTACACATTTCCTATTTCTCCTTGATATTTACTCAAGAAATTCATTTACGTAGAGACAACATATTCTTCTCTCAACTGGCATCTGGCTGGGCAGAATGATGTCCTTTCATTCCCTTCCAGGCAATAGGCAACTTGTTCCTTCTGTCTTGTGAACTCTTCCTCCTAAGTTCAATGTGAATACAAGTGGCAGAACTGTGCCTCATGTCTCAAATGAGTGTCAGGGCTGCCTTGTCCAGTGTATTCATACTGGAGGGAAAAAAAAATGAATAGCCATACACACTATATAACCACTAAACTTTTTCAGTCCTCCTTGTGCTAACAGTGCATGAACGTGAGGTTTTGTTGTCATTTTTGTTTGTTTGTTTGTTTGCTTGCTTTAAACTCCTGACTGCCATATAGCAAACATGACCAAAAAACACCCTTTTTTGAGAATCTCTGAGAATGGCTCTGCTTTGTATTATCACCTGTCACTTCACCTGAACCATTTCAATCACAAGCGATATCCTTCTGTCAGGCTTGGTAGTACTTCCCAACCTTATGTCCCCTGCAAATCTCAAAGCTCATGTGTAATTTTTAATCTTCAGCCACCATGTCCATACCGAACATATCTAACTTTGAAGTCAGCTCTGCCCTGAATAGGAGGTTGGGTTTTCAGAGGTCCCTTCCAGCCTACATTTCTCCATGAGTCTTTGCCTCCTTAGCAGCTGCAGTTTCAGAACTGTCTCTGAGAATTACCATAGGTAACGACTCCTTTGCTGGTAAGTCCCTCTTCAGTGTGAACAATTGTAAATTCCCTTTATTCACTTGCAGCCCCAAAGCCCAAATCCGTAGATAATGTATCAGAAGCTCACAGAAAGTGAAATAGATGTAATTCATCCCCTGTGTAGGGAAGAACTGGTCCTAGAAAGGAAAGCTATTAAATTATCTGGAAACAATTTAGCTCTGATAAATTATTTTGTAAATTACACATTACCCCCTCCTTCCCTGGTCTTAGCTGTTCTTGCTCCAAAACTTTGCATGGTGTTGATGTCAAACTAACAGGCCCACACTTGTCTGGATGACTCTTTACCCTCTTCTGGACAGAGGTGTATTTGTTACTCTCCCATTCTGGGGACTATCCCTGATTTGCACAATTGTTATGCATTTTTCCTACTTGACTTGTTGTTCTGTGTGCCAATGCTGTTAATAGGCTAGGTAGATATCAGCTTTTCATTTTTCACTTGAATCGCTATAGATTGTTATTTCACCTCAGATGATGTTGCGCCTAGTGCCCTACCCTCCTTTTCAATGGGAGTCCTGTCACTGCCCTTAATATCACATTGTTGTTGCTGTTAGATGCAGGAAATAAGATTTGCAGCATTTGAGACATCAGTAACTTTTGATCTATTTTTGCCTCAAGCGTGCAACTGTCCTAATTTGTTCTCTTTGTTCCCCCTGGTTTCTGTGGCTTAAGTACCACTTACTATTATTGTTTAATTTCCTATGTGAAGGAGGTTTTTGGTCATTCTTACTTTATTTCTGCAGTTTTTAACCTCTGAAACATGCCTTTTCTCATCGCTTTTTTCCTCTTTGAATTTTGAATTTTAACTATGCCTTCTCTGCACTCAAGTCCCAGAGCTGCTTAGTCAGACTCAATTATTCATTTCCTTAGATTTCAAAGTTTGCATTTCTAAGCCTCAAAACCTTCATTCTAAACCTGGTTTTGTCTGTCGTGAAATGTAAAATGAGAAAAGTCAGCTCATGATCACACTTTATTCAAATTTTACTACATTTAAACCCATACAGGAGCCAAGTCTAAAATGGTCTTATATTTTTTCACTTTTGGGAAGAAATCCATCACATAGTATACCTCTATGAACATAAGTGGTAATTATCTTTCAATCTTTTGCCGGGAAGTTAAAGTCTCCCATAATTCCCATTATTGTTTACGTGTCTGATAACTGTACAGAGATAATTCACTATTAGACTGGAGCTAAGAGCAAAGAGCAGGCTAGCAAGGCTGTCTATCTTTAGCAGTGATTTGCACAAAACCACTCTTTTGCTGACCCATAACATTTAATTTCTCCATCCTCTGCTTCTTGCTAACACAAAGCACCATCTTATTCCATCCATTTGCCTTGGTTTCCAGCCTTCCTGAGATTTATCAGTACTTGTATGACATTCATGCCTTTGTTTCACCCTTCCTGTGTTGACACTTGTCATAACAGTTTTAGATCCTGAACATGATCATCTCAAAGTTTGCCTGACAGTTAGGTCTTCCTCACATTGTCATAGAGTATCAGGTCTCTACCACTTGAAATAGATGGGATTGGATTAGATTATTGGCACCGTCTCTTGTGCTGGTAGTCCATTATCTTCACAGTCCGTACAACTGGCCATCAGTGAACATGAAGTGGCCTTATCCTGCCCATTTACCTTTCTGGAAATCAGCCACTCTGTCTGCCTAGAACAGGGAATGGATTTTCCTCACCTTTCTTCAAAAGCTCTGAAGTTTTCTGTGATCTTTCCAATTGTACGGTATGATAAGCTTTTGCTGCCACTGAAGGGTAGAAGTCATTATGAATAGTGCCAACAAAACAGAAACATAACAATGAAAACGATATTTTAATTCAGAATAGGTATTTGAAAAGTTCACCTTCTCTAGCACAAATGGGGAAAAGAAAAAAAGGAAGGAAAAAAAAAAAAAAAAAAGCAGTCCTAAAACATCAAAACTGTGGCCAAAGAATTAGAAGAAACACTATTTTTCCAAAGCTGCAATGTTTTCCATTCATCTGGCTGGGCCAGCAGAGCACTGGAGACCTGGATGCACTGTACTCATGGCTGGTTCCCCTAAATGACCTGCAGGGAGATCTTCTTCTCTCTATCCCTCTGTTTCTCCTTTCAATCTCTGTTTTGTCTGTTTGTATCACTAGCTCTCAAATCGCCACTGATATATGCACGTGCAGCACCCAGCACAACCTTGTTTCAGGCTCCAGCGGGACCTTTAGGCATTACCATCCTGTAAACAAATAACAATGATAGTGAGTGTAATTACAATCGTCAAACTATTCCAGCTCCACATCATTAGCCATGCCCTGAGCTAAATAACATTTTAATCAGTTTGATATGTCATCTGTGGCTTTCTTCACTGTCACTTGCAATCCAGCAAACTCCTTCCTTCACGTTTCTAGATTAGACAGAGGGTTCTCAACTGCAGACATCCAATTCCCTGTTCAGGAAGCAGCGAGACCTTTCCTCTTCTCACAGATTTAAGATGATAGCCAAGCATCATGAGACACAGTGCGTATGTCTCCTAGGCCCATCCCATGAGAGCAGGACATTTACCACACATGAGAAGAAGACTTAATGCAGTGGCAAAGCAAAATACTCGGTGTCAAAGCCATGTCTAGATGATCATTAAAGACAGATCAAAATTACCCAATACAGGAGGAAAATCTATCGTTTGTAGAAGATTATGTTCTCTGATTATTAGTTTCAAAATTAGTTTTTCCTTTGGATTTCCTCTGAACTTAAACTTAGTTTGGAATGCCTTTGGTTTTGAATATTTCTGAAATCGTATTACTTCTCCTAAGTAAGTTGCTAGTCTGTTCTGTTTACGTGAAATTCGAATAATATTGTGAAGTATCTGCCATCAGTTTTACTGTGTGCCAGGCTGAGTTCCCTGATGAATTTCAAATTTCAGATATGAAACAGTAAAGGTTAAAAAAAAAACATGTTAAAAAGGGTACTTCATGCAGTAGCATAAACTTCTGTTTTCTCAAAACTTGTATCAGTTCATCTCACCAGGACCAGCAGGGGAAGCACACTCTGCCTAGGCACTGGCAAAGGGACACAGTGAGAGTGTAGGGTCTCTTGCTGGGGCCATTCAAAATTTGACTGTACAAGCCCCTGAGCAATATGACAGGGCTTTAAAAATGGCCCTGCTTGAAGTACGCGGGTGATCTGGAGACCTCTAAGGTGCTTTCCAACAAAAGCTTTTCTATAATTGTATGAAATCACCTGCAATAGATTAACCCTGGTCATTATTCCTATCACAGGAAATAACTGTGACACCTGGGTAACAGGTGAGCTTACTGCGACACCAGGGAGAGCCTTCCTGTACTTAAAGGCAACCTGTAGGAAAGCTGGGGAGGGAGTCTTTATCAGGGCCTGGAGTGACAGGACAAGGAGTAACCGCTTTAAACTGAAAAGTAGCACCCAGAAAGAACGGAGTCACGCAACAGGATTCATTTCCAAAACCACCTCATAGACACCTGGGCCAAAGAGCAGGGCCTTGAGCGGGTATATCACAATGACAGAGTTCATTTCCTTCCCAGTAGCTGGCACGTGGCGTTTTTTGGGATTTCGGGGCTACAGTGAGCTGCTAAGAGGGATGTCTTAGCTCTTGCAGGGCAGTGCTTCCACTAAGGCCAGGACTTTTCTGCATCTTCTACTGCCCTGCAAGCGAGGATGCTTGGGGCACACAGGAAGCTGGGAGGGGACACAGCTGCAGGGATTCCATAAGACACAAGCAAATGCAGCCTTGGCTTGGTGACACTTTCTCTTGATTACTGCTCAACACAAATTACCTCGAGCAAGTCTACTGTGAGGACTAAAGGAAAGAGACGTATGGATGCTGCTAAGCTCTTCTAGCTTGTACCAGGTAGGAAAGATACCTCTGTAGCAGGCGTGAAGAGGATAGCACTAATTAATTAGATGAGAAGTGGAGGAAAGGCACTTAGAGGTAGTGAAAAGCAGTTAATGTGATGTTCCGGGGAAGCTTCAGTCTGCTTAAGGAGTAGCAAGAACAAGCCTAAAGTCATAGCCAAATACAAGAAAGAGAGGAGGACACGCAGCATGAGAAGCTCCCGAGAGAAAGGAGCTCTGTTTTGGGTAAAAATCAGTCCCTTTTTCTATCATGGAGACATCCAAGGGCGTAGGACACGTGCACTTCAGAGAACCAAGAGATGCTGTGCATTTCTCTCGTCCCCCTGACACAGCCACTAGGTGACGATGCTTCCAATTCTCTCTAAAGAAACCTTGCTTTCTCAGGCCCAGGTGTCCAGCTGCACACCAAGGACGTCCCTGGCTCCCAGGCACAGTTCCCAGGCCCAAGGCCGAGCTCCCCTCCGAACCCCCATTCCAGCAGACCTTGCTCCTGGCATTGTGGAGCAGCCATTTCATGTCAGCCTTTTCTCCTGGCAGTCAGCTTAGCGCCGTAACCTCTGCCATCGGGGCGCCCGAGAGCCGTGTGAGGTCAGCAGAGAGTCACTGTCAGCCTTTGACCTCACAAAGGTGGGTGGCCATAAGTGCCCTGAGCGTCCAGCTCGCATTGAGTACTGCTGGTGGCACTCGAGGCGTGGAGGTCTGCATGGTGCAATGGGAGACGCCGATGTCCTGCTGCTGGAACAAGAGGCGCTGATGTGCTGCTGGTGCAGGAGAAGACGTGAAGGTGCTGCTGCTTAGAGGTGCTGAGGAGCGGGCAGCCTCAGCGGGCAGCTGAATCAGAGGGCAGGGAAGCCAAGCAGCTTCCTTCTCTGGGGAAGGGGGCACAGAGAAAGTGATTGGAAATGGGGTACAAGCCCTCAGCCTCTAAAAGCAATCCCTCAGATGTTTAGGCATAGTAAAGTTAGGTATATCTATTTGACTCTAGACCCCAACATGTTTGTTAGTGTTCTGGTTTGTCCACTGCTTTCTTGTGGGGGATTTGAGTTGGCCATTACTGTTTAGGTGAATGCTGACTTCATATCTATGGTGCACTTTATTCTTAAAATGGGAAGTTTCTACCAATTTCCCGTCCAAACTTGCTCATAAGCCAACTGCAGTCATCATTTCAGATGTGTCTCCCAACTTACACATTTCCTATTTCTCCTTGATATTTGCTCAAGAAATTCATTTACGTAGAGACAACATATTCTTCTCTCAACTGGCATCTGGCTGGGCAGAATGATGTCCTTTCATTCCCTTCCAGGCAATAGGCAACTTGTTCCTTCTGTCTTGTGAACTCTTCCTCCTAAGTTCAATGTGAATACAAGTGGCAGAACTGTGCCTCATGTCTCAAATGAGTGTCAGGGCTGCCTTGTCCAGTGTATTCATACTGGAGGGAAAAAAAAATGAATAGCCATACACACTATATAACCACTAAACTTTTTCAGTCCTCCTTGTGCTAACAGTGCATGAACGTGAGGTTTTGTTGTCATTTTTGTTTGTTTGTTTGTTTGCTTGCTTTAAACTCCTGACTGCCATATAGCAAACATGACAAAAAAACACCCTTTTTTGAGAATCTCTGAGAATGGCTCTGCTTTGTATTATCACCTGTCACTTCACCTGAACCATTTCAATCACAAGCGATATCCTTCTGTCAGGCTTGGTAGTACTTCCCAACCTTATGTCCCCTGCAAATCTCAAAGCTCATGTGTAATTTTTAATCTTCAGCCACCATGTCCATACCGAACATATCTAACTTTGAAGTCAGCTCTGCCCTGAATAGGAGGTTGGGTTTTCAGAGGTCCCTTCCAGCCTACATTTCTCCATGAGTCTTTGCCTCCTTAGCAGCTGCAGTTTCAGAACTGTCTCTGAGAATTACCATAGGTAACGACTCCTTTGCTGGTAAGTCCCTCTTCAGTGTGAACAATTGTAAATTCCCTTTATTCACTTGCAGCCCCAAAGCCCAAATCCGTAGATAATGTATCAGAAGCTCACAGAAAGTGAAATAGATGTAATTCATCCCCTGTGTAGGGAAGAACTGGTCCTAGAAAGGAAAGCTATTAAATTATCTGGAAACAATTTAGCTCTGATAAATTATTTTGTAAATTACACATTACCCCCTCCTTCCCTGGTCTTAGCTGTTCTTGCTCCAAAACTTTGCATGGTGTTGATGTCAAACTAACAGGCCCACACTTGTCTGGATGACTCTTTACCCTCTTCTGGACAGAGGTGTATTTGTTACTCTCCCATTCTGGGGACTATCCCTGATTTGCACAATTGTTATGCATTTTTCCTACTTGACTTGTTGTTCTGTGTGCCAATGCTGTTAATAGGCTAGGTAGATATCAGCTTTTCATTTTTCACTTGAATCGCTATAGATTGTTATTTCACCTCAGATGATGTTGCGCCTAGTGCCCTACCCTCCTTTTCAATGGGAGTCCTGTCACTGCCCTTAATATCACATTGTTGTTGCTGTTAGATGCAGGAAATAAGATTTGCAGCATTTGAGACATCAGTAACTTTTGATCTATTTTTGCCTCAAGCGTGCAACTGTCCTAATTTGTTCTCTTTGTTCCCCCTGGTTTCTGTGGCTTAAGTACCACTTACTATTATTGTTTAATTTCCTATGTGAAGGAGGTTTTTGGTCATTCTTACTTTATTTCTGCAGTTTTTAACCTCTGAAACATGCCTTTTCTCATCGCTTTTTTCCTCTTTGAATTTTGAATTTTAACTATGCCTTCTCTGCACTCAAGTCCCAGAGCTGCTTAGTCAGACTCAATTATTCATTTCCTTAGATTTCAAAGTTTGCATTTCTAAGCCTCAAAACCTTCATTCTAAACCTGGTTTTGTCTGTCGTGAAATGTAAAATGAGAAAAGTCAGCTCATGATCACACTTTATTCAAATTTTACTACATTTAAACCCATACAGGAGCCAAGTCTAAAATGGTCTTATATTTTTTCACTTTTGGGAAGAAATCCATCACATAGTACACCTCTGTGAACATAAGTGGTAATTATCTTTCAATCTTTTGCTGGGAAGTTAAAGTCTCCCATAATTCCCATTATTGTTTACGTGTCTGATAACTGTACAGAGATAATTCACTATTAGACTGGAGCTAAGAGCAAAGAGCAGGCTAGCAAGGCTGTCTATCTTTAGCAGTGATTTGCACAAAACCACTCTTTTGCTGACCCATAACATTTAATTTCTCCATCCTCTGCTTCTTGCTAACACAAAGCACCATCTTATTCCATCCATTTGCCTTGGTTTCCAGCCTTCCTGAGATTTATCAGTACTTGTATGACATTCATGCCTTTGTTTCACCCTTCCTGTGTTGACACTTGTCATAACAGTTTTAGATCCTGAACATGATCATCTCAAAGTTTGCCTGACAGTTAGGTCTTCCTCACATTGTCATAGAGTATCAGGTCTCTACCACTTGAAATAGATTGGATTGGATTAGATTATTGGCACCGTCTCTTGTGCTGGTAGTCCATTATCTTCACAGTCCGTACAACTGGCCATCAGTGAACATGAAGTGGCCTTATCCTGCCCATTTACCTTTCTGGAAATCAGCCACTCTGTCTGCCTAGAACAGGGAATGGATTTTCCTCACCTTTCTTCAAAAGCTCTGAAGTTTTCTGTGATCTTTCCAATTGTACGGTATGATAAGCTTTTGCTGCCACTGAAGGGTAGAAGTCATTATGAATAGTGCCAACAAAACAGAAACATAACAATGAAAACGATATTTTAATTCAGAATAGGTATTTGAAAAGTTCACCTTCTCTAGCACAAATGGGGAAAAGAAAAAAAGGAAGGAAAAAAAAAAAAAAAAAAAGCAGTCCTAAAACATCAAAACTGTGGCCAAAGAATTAGAAGAAACACTATTTTTCCAAAGCTGCAATGTTTTCCATTCATCTGGCTGGGCCAGCAGAGCACTGGAGACCTGGATGCACTGTACTCATGGCTGGTTCCCCTAAATGACCTGCAGGGAGATCTTCTTCTCTCTATCCCTCTGTTTCTCCTTTCAATCTCTGTTTTGTCTGTTTGTATCACTAGCTCTCAAATCGCCACTGATATATGCACGTGCAGCACCCAGCACAACCTTGTTTCAGGCTCCAGCGGGACCTTTAGGCATTACCATCCTGTAAACAAATAACAATGATAGTGAGTGTAATTACAATCGTCAAACTATTCCAGCTCCACATCATTAGCCATGCCCTGAGCTAAATAACATTTTAATCAGTTTGATATGTCATCTGTGGCTTTCTTCACTGTCACTTGCAATCCAGCAAACTCCTTCCTTCACGTTTCTAGATTAGACAGAGGGTTCTCAACTGCAGACATCCAATTCCCTGTTCAGGAAGCAGCGAGACCTTTCCTCTTCTCACAGATTTAAGATGATAGCCAAGCATCATGAGACACAGTGCGTATGTCTCCTAGGCCCATCCCATGAGAGCAGGACATTTACCACACATGAGAAGAAGACTTAATGCAGTGGCAAAGCAAAATACTCGGTGTCAAAGCCATGTCTAGATGATCATTAAAGACAGATCAAAATTACCCAATACAGGAGGAAAATCTATCGTTTGTAGAAGATTATGTTCTCTGATTATTAGTTTCAAAATTAGTTTTTCCTTTGGATTTCCTCTGAACTTAAACTTAGTTTGGAATGCCTTTGGTTTTGAATATTTCTGAAATCGTATTACTTCTCCTAAGTAAGTTGCTAGTCTGTTCTGTATACGTGAAATTCGAATAATATTGTGAAGTATCTGCCATCAGTTTTACTGTGTGCCAGGCTGAGTTCCCTGAAAATTTCAAATTTCAGATATGAAACAGTAAAGGTTAAAAAAAAAAATGTTACAAAGGGTACTTCATGCAGTAGCATAAACTTCTGTTTTCTCAAAACTTGTATCAGTTCATCTCACCAGGACCAGCAGGGGAAGCACACTCTGCCTAGGCACTGGCAAAGGGACACAGTGAGAGTGTAGGGTCTCTTGCTGGGGCCATTCAAAATTTGACTGTACAAGCCCCTGAGCAATATGACAGGGCTTTAAAAATGGCCCTGCTTGAAGTACGCGGGTGATCTGGAGACCTCTAAGGTGCTTTCCAACAAAAGCTTTTCTATAATTGTATGAAATCACCTGCAATAGATTAACCCTGGTCATTATTCCTATCACAGGAAATAACTGTGACACCTGGGTAACCGGTGAGCTTACTGCGACACCAGGGAGAGCCTTCCTGTACTTAAAGGCAACCTGTAGGAAAGCTGGGGAGGGAGTCTTTATCAGGGCCTGGAGTGACAGGACAAGGAGTAACCGCTTTAAACTGAAAAGTAGCACCCAGAAAGAACGGAGTCACGCAACAGGATTCATTTCCAAAACCACCTCATAGACACCTGGGCCAAAGAGCAGGGCCTTGAGCGGGTATATCACAATGACAGAGTTCATTTCCTTCCCAGTAGCTGGCACGTGCCGTTTTTTGGGATTTTGGGGCTACAGTGAGCTGCTAAGAGGGATGTCTTAGCTCTTGCAGGGCAGTGCTTCCACTAAGGCCAGGACTTTTCTGCATCTTCTACTGCCCTGCAAGCGAGGATGCTTGGGGCACACAGGAAGCTGGGAGGGGACACAGCTGCAGGGATTCCATAAGGCACAAGCAAATGCAGCCTTGGCTTGGTGACACTTTCTCTTGATTACTGCTCAACACAAATTACCTCGAGCAAGTCTACTGTGAGGACTAAAGGAAAGAGACGTATGGATGCTGCTAAGCTCTTCTAGCTTGTACCAGGTAGGAAAGATACCTCTGTAGCAGGCGTGAAGAGGATAGCACTAATTAATTAGATGAGAAGCGGAGGAAAGGCACTTAGAGGTAGTGAAAAGCAGTTAATGTGATGTTCCGGGGAAGCTTCAGTCTGCTTAAGGAGCAGCAAGAACAAGCCTAAAGTCATAGCCAAATACAAGAAAGAGAGGAGGACACGCAGCATGAGAAGCTCCCGAGAGAAAGGAGCTCTGTTTTGGGTAAAAATCAGTCCCTTTTTCTATCATGGAGACATCCAAGGGCGTAGGACACGTGCACTTCAGGGAACCAAGAGATGCTGTGCATTTCTCTCGTCCCCCTGACACAGCCACTAGGTGACGATGCTTCCAATTCTCTCTAAAGAAACCTTGCTTTCTCAGGCCCAGGTGTCCAGCTGCACACCAAGGACGTCCCTGGCTCCCAGGCACAGTTCCCAGGCCCAAGGCCGAGCTCCCCTCCGAACCCCCATTCCAGCAGACCTTGCTCCTGGCATTGTGGAGCAGCCATTTCATGTCAGCCTTTTCTCCTGGCAGTCAGCTTAGCGCCGTAACCTCTGCCATCGGGGCGCCCGAGAGCCGTGTGAGGTCAGCAGAGAGTCACTGTCAGCCTTTGACCTCACAAAGGTGGGTGGCCATAAGTGCCCTGAGCGTCCAGCTCGCATTGAGTACTGCTGGTGGCACTCGAGGCGTGGAGGTCTGCATGGTGCAATGGGAGACGCCGATGTCCTGCTGCTGGAACAAGAGCGCTGATGTGCTGCTGGTGCAGGAGGAGACGTGAAGGTGCTGCTGCTTAGAGGTGCTGAGGGGCGGGCAGCCTCAGCGGGCAGCTGAATCAGAGGGCAGGGAAGCCAAGCAGCTTCCTTCTCTGGGGAAGGGGGCACAGAGAAAGTGATTGGAAATGGGGTACAAGCCCTCAGCCTCTAAAAGCAATCCCTCAGATGTTTAGGCATAGTAAAGTTAGGTATATCTATTTGACTCTAGACCCCAACATGTTTGTTAGTGTTCTGGTTTGTCCACTGCTTTCTTGTGGGGGATTTGAGTTGGCCATTACTCTTTAGGTGAATGCTGACTTCATATCTATGGTGCACTTTATTCTTAAAATGGGAAGTTTCTACCAATTTCCCGTCCAAACTTGCTCATAAGCCAACTGCAGTCATCATTTCAGATGTGTCTCCCAACTTACACATTTCCTATTTCTCCTTGATATTTACTCAAGAAATTCATTTACGTAGAGACAACATATTCTTCTCTCAACTGGCATCTGGCTGGGCAGAATGATGTCCTTTCATTCCCTTCCAGGCAATAGGCAACTTGTTCCTTCTGTCTTGTGAACTCTTCCTCCTAAGTTCAATGTGAATACAAGTGGCAGAACTGTGCCTCATGTCTCAAATGAGTGTCAGGGCTGCCTTGTCCAGTGTATTCATACTGGAGGGAAAAAAAAATGAATAGCCATACACACTATATAACCACTAAACTTTTTCAGTCCTCCTTGTGCTAACAGTGCATGAACGTGAGGTTTTGTTGTCATTTTTGTTTGTTTGCTTGCTTTAAACTCCTGACTGCCATATAGCAAACATGACAAAAAAACACCCTTTTTTGAGAATCTCTGAGAATGGCTCTGCTTTGTATTATCACCTGTCACTTCACCTGAACCATTTCAATCACAAGCGATATCCTTCTGTCAGGCTTGGTAGTACTTCCCAACCTTATGTCCCCTGCAAATCTCAAAGCTCATGTGTAATTTTTAATCTTCAGCCACCATGTCCATACCGAACATATCTAACTTTGAAGTCAGCTCTGCCCTGAATAGGAGGTTGGGTTTTTAGAGGTCCCTTCCAGCCTACATTTCTCCATGAGTCTTTGCCTCCTTAGCAGCTGCAGTTTCAGAACTGTCTCTGAGAATTACCATAGGTAACGACTCCTTTGCTGGTAAGTCCCTCTTCAGTGTGAACAATTGTAAATTCCCTTTATTCACTTGCAGCCCCAAAGCCCAAATCCGTAGATAATGTATCAGAAGCTCACAGAAAGTGAAATAGATGTAATTCATCCCCTGTGTAGGGAAGAACTGGTCCTAGAAAGGAAAGCTATTAAATTATCTGGAAACAATTTAGCTCTGATAAATTATTTTGTAAATTACACATTACCCCCTCCTTCCCTGGTCTTAGCTGTTCTTGCTCCAAAACTTTGCATGGTGTTGATGTCAAACTAACAGGCCCACACTTGTCTGGATGACTCTTTACCCTCTTCTGGACAGAGGTGTATTTGTTACTCTCCCATTCTGGGGACTATCCCTGATTTGCACAATTGTTATGCATTTTTCCTACTTGACTTGTTGTTCTGTGTGCCAATGCTGTTAATAGGCTAGGTAGATATCAGCTTTTCATTTTTCACTTGAATCGCTATAGATTGTTATTTCACCTCAGATGATGTTGCGCCTAGTGCCCTACCCTCCTTTTCAATGGGAGTCCTGTCACTGCCCTTAATATCACATTGTTGTTGCTGTTAGATGCAGGAAATAAGATTTGCAGCATTTGAGACATCAGTAACTTTTGATCTATTTTTGCCTCAAGCGTGCAACTGTCCTAATTTGTTCTCTTTGTTCCCCCTGGTTTCTGTGGCTTAAGTACCACTTACTATTATTGTTTAATTTCCTATGTGAAGGAGGTTTTTGGTCATTCTTACTTTATTTCTGCAGTTTTTAACCTCTGAAACATGCCTTTTCTCATCGCTTTTTTCCTCTTTGAATTTTGAATTTTAACTATGCCTTCTCTGCACTCAAGTCCCAGAGCTGCTTAGTCAGACTCAATTATTCATTTCCTTAGATTTCAAAGTTTGCATTTCTAAGCCTCAAAACCTTCATTCTAAACCTGGTTTTGTCTGTCGTGAAATGTAAAATGAGAAAAGTCAGCTCATGATCACACTTTATTCAAATTTTACTACATTTAAACCCATACAGGAGCCAAGTCTAAAATGGTCTTATATTTTTTCACTTTTGGGAAGAAATCCATCACATAGTACACCTCTATGAACATAAGTGGTAATTATCTTTCAATCTTTTGCTGGGAAGTTAAAGTCTCCCATAATTCCCATTATTGTTTACGTGTCTGATAACTGTACAGAGATAATTCACTATTAGACTGGAGCTAAGAGCAAAGAGCAGGCTAGCAAGGCTGTCTATCTTTAGCAGTGATTTGCACAAAACCACTCTTTTGCTGACCCATAACATTTAATTTCTCCATCCTCTGCTTCTTGCTAACACAAAGCACCATCTTATTCCATCCATTTGCCTTGGTTTCCAGCCTTCCTGAGATTTATCAGTACTTGTATGACATTCATGCCTTTGTTTCACCCTTCCTGTGTTGACACTTGTCATAACAGTTTTAGATCCTGAACATGATCATCTCAAAGTTTGCCTGACAGTTAGGTCTTCCTCACATTGTCATAGAGTATCAGGTCTCTACCACTTGAAATAGATTGGATTGGATTAGATTATTGGCACCGTCTCTTGTGCTGGTAGTCCATTATCTTCACAGTCCGTACAACTGGCCATCAGTGAACATGAAGTGGCCTTATCCTGCCCATTTACCTTTCTGGAAATCAGCCACTCTGTCTGCCTAGAACAGGGAATGGATTTTCCTCACCTTTCTTCAAAAGCTCTGAAGTTTTCTGTGATCTTTCCAATTGTACGGTATGATAAGCTTTTGCTGCCACTGAAGGGTAGAAGTCATTATGAATAGTGCCAACAAAACAGAAACATAACAATGAAAACGATATTTTAATTCAGAATAGGTATTTGAAAAGTTCACCTTTTCTAGCACAAATGGGGAAAAGAAAAAAAGGAAGGGAAAAAAAAAAAAAAAAAAGCAGTCCTAAAACATCAAAACTGTGGCCAAAGAATTAGAAGAAACACTATTTTTCCAAAGCTGCAATGTTTTCCATTCATCTGGCTGGGCCAGCAGAGCACTGGAGACCTGGATGCACTGTACTCATGGCTGGTTCCCCTAAATGACCTGCAGGGAGATCTTCTTCTCTCTATCCCTCTGTTTCTCCTTTCAATCTCTGTTTTGTCTGTTTGTATCACTAGCTCTCAAATCGCCACTGATATATGCACGTGCAGCACCCAGCACAACCTTGTTTCAGGCTCCAGCGGGACCTTTAGGCATTACCATCCTGTAAACAAATAACAATGATAGTGAGTGTAATTACAATCGTCAAACTATTCCAGCTCCACATCATTAGCCATGCCCTGAGCTAAATAACATTTTAATCAGTTTGATATGTCATCTGTGGCTTTCTTCACTGTCACTTGCAATCCAGCAAACTCCTTCCTTCACGTTTCTAGATTAGACAGAGGGTTCTCAACTGCAGACATCCAATTCCCTGTTCAGGAAGCAGCGAGACCTTTCCTCTTCTCACAGATTTAAGATGATAGCCAAGCATCATGAGACACAGTGCGTATGTCTCCTAGGCCCATCCCATGAGAGCAGGACATTTACCACACATGAGAAGAAGACTTAATGCAGTGGCAAAGCAAAATACTCGGTGTCAAAGCCACGTCTAGATGATCATTAAAGACAGATCAAAATTACCCAATACAGGAGGAAAATCTATCGTTTGTAGAAGATTATGTTCTCTGATTATTAGTTTCAAAATTAGTTTTTCCTTTGGATTTCCTCTGAACTTAAACTTAGTTTGGAATGCCTTTGGTTTTGAATATTTCTGAAATCGTATTACTTCTCCTAAGTAAGTTGCTAGTCTGTTCTATTTACGTGAAATTCGAATAATATTGTGAAGTATCTGCCATCAGTTTTACTGTGTGCCAGGCTGAGTTCCCTGATGAATTTCAAATTTCAGATATGAAACAGTAAAGGTTAAAAAAAAAAAATGTTACAAAGGGTACTTCATGCAGTAGCATAAACTTCTGTTTTCTCAAAACTTGTATCAGTTCATCTCACCAGGACCAGCAGGGGAAGCACACTCTGCCTAGGCACTGGCAAAGGGACACAGTGAGAGTGTAGGGTCTCTTGCTGGGGCCATTCAAAATTTGACTGTACAAGCCCCTGAGCAATATGACAGGGCTTTAAAAATGGCCCTGCTTGAAGTACGCGGGTGATCTGGAGACCTCTAAGGTGCTTTCCAACAAAAGCTTTTCTATAATTGTATGAAATCACCTGCAATAGATTAACCCTGGTCATTATTCCTATCACAGGAAATAACTGTGACACCTGGGTAACAGGTGAGCTTACTGCGACACCAGGGAGAGCCTTCCTGTACTTAAAGGCAACCTGTAGGAAAGCTGGGGAGGGAGTCTTTATCAGGGCCTGGAGTGACAGGACAAGGAGTAACCGCTTTAAACTGAAAAGTAGCACCCAGAAAGAACGGAGTCACGCAACAGGATTCATTTCCAAAACCACCTCATAGACACCTGGGCCAAAGAGCAGGGCCTTGAGCGGGTATATCACAATGGCAGAGTTCATTTCCTTCCCAGTAGCTGGCACGTGCCGTTTTTTGGGATTTCGGGGCTACAGTGAGCTGCTAAGAGGGATGTCTTAGCTCTTGCAGGGCAGTGCTTCCACTAAGGCCAGGACTTTTCTGCATCTTCTACTGCCCTGCAAGCGAGGATGCTTGGGGCACACAGGAAGCTGGGAGGGGACACAGCTGCAGGGATTCCATAAGACACAAGCAAATGCAGCCTTGGCTTGGTGACACTTTCTCTTGATTACTGCTCAACACAAATTACCTCGAGCAAGTCTACTGTGAGGACTAAAGGAAAGAGACGTATGGATGCTGCTAAGCTCTTCTAGCTTGTACCAGGTAGGAAAGATACCTCTGTAGCAGGCGTGAAGAGGATAGCACTAATTAATTAGATGAGAAGCGGAGGAAAGGCACTTAGAGGTAGTGAAAAGCAGTTAATGTGATGTTCCGGGGAAGCTTCAGTCTGCTTAAGGAGTAGCAAGAACAAGCCTAAAGTCATAGCCAAATACAAGAAAGAGAGGAGGACACGCAGCATGAGAAGCTCCCGAGAGAAAGGAGCTCTGTTTTGGGTAAAAATCAGTCCCTTTTTCTATCATGGAGACATCCAAGGGCGTAGGACACGTGCACTTCAGGGAACCAAGAGATGCTGTGCATTTCTCTCGTCCCCCTGACACAGCCACTAGGTGACGATGCTTCCAATTCTCTCTAAAGAAACCTTGCTTTCTCAGGCCCAGGTGTCCAGCTGCACACCAAGGACGTCCCTGGCTCCCAGGCACAGTTCCCAGGCCCAAGGCCGAGCTCCCCTCCGAACCCCCATTCCAGCAGACCTTGCTCCTGGCATTGTGGAGCAGCCATTTCATGTCAGCCTTTTCTCCTGGCAGTCAGCTTAGCGCCGTAACCTCTGCCATCGGGGCGCCCGAGAGCCGTGTGAGGTCAGCAGAGAGTCACTGTCAGCCTTTGACCTCACAAAGGTGGGTGGCCATAAGTGCCCTGAGCGTCCAGCTCGCATTGAGTACTGCTGGTGGCACTCGAGGCGTGGAGGTCTGCATGGTGCAATGGGAGACGCCGATGTCCTGCTGCTGGAACAAGAGGCGCTGATGTGCTGCTGGTGCAGGAGGAGACGTGAAGGTGCTGCTGCTTAGAGGTGCTGAGGAGCGGGCAGCCTCCGTGCCGGTGGCTGAGCATGCTACTCTTAATTAGTGCTCTACCCTTCCTATCTTTTTACTAAGGTGGGTAGAGAGAAATGCCCATATCTGTTTATTTCCTGGTAAGAAATGTAAGAGCCTTGTATCTGCATATTCACCAGATTCATCCCAGCGCCCTTGGTACTGGCGATCTGTGTTGATCTGTAATAAAGAGCAATTGGTAGCACACCAAGTCTCCGTGACCTTGCATCTAACAGAATCGTCCAAATCCCTGTTGTGATCTCTCTCTAGCTGTGGGCTGGCTAAGCTGTCTGTTGGATGGTGAAAATGGGAAATGATTGGGATGGGAAATGATGAGTGGGCCGAGAAATCATTGCTGGGATGGGAAGACTTCCTTGGGGTGGAAAGCCATTGGGCTAGGAACTCAAAGAGATGGGAAATCTTCCCTGGGTTTGAAATCATTGGGAAGCAAAAGCGTTGGGATGGGAAATCACTCCGGGGATGGGGAAGTATTGGGATGGGAAGTCTTTAATGGGGTGGGTAACATTCACTGGGGAAGGAAGTACTTGGAAAAGTAATCAGAGGAATGGGAATTCTTTGGGATGAGATCTCTTTGGATTAAGAAAGGCTTCGTGTCGATGGGAAATATCTCGTATGGGAATCTGTTATCATGTGAAATTGTAAGGATGGGAAATGACCGTTAGGATGCAAAGCTGGTACTGGGACGGGAAATGCTTGGGACGGGGAAGTGTTGGTGTGAAACCGTCCTGGGCATGGCAAATGATGCGTGGGAGGGAAAGCCCGATGGGGATGGAAAAGTCTTGCGATGGGAAGCCTGCTTGGGTCCAAAAGCTGCAGTCCTCACCAAGATGGCGGCGAGGGGCTGGTCAGCCGTTGGGACGGAACGGCCGTTGCCCGCGTTCCCCAACCGACCGCCCCACTCTCCAGCCACCATGGCAGGTACAGCAGCCGGCTCCCGCTCCTCCCGGGGCTGCGGCCCTGCTGGCGAGCCCAGCGCCCCAGATCTCACCCCAGCGCCCTTTTTCCCACAGAGGGTTTCCCCAGACGGCTTCCGCGGCTTCCGCAGACGCAAAACTCCCCCTTCGTCGTCCCAGCCGTGCCGCCAACGGTGGCTGCCTGGCTGCTGCCCTCCCTCCCCGGAGCGATGGCGCTGCCCTTGCAGCCCCCCCAGGTACCCACCCTCCCCTACGCGCTGCCCCAGGCCACCGTCTGGCACGTGGTGCCGGGGGTCCAGGGGCAGGTGCTGCAGCTCCCCGCCGGGGTGCAGCTGGCACCTGGGGGGCACCTCCCACCCGAGGGGCACCACCTGCAGCTTGGGCAGCTCCCCGCCGTGGGGCAGCTCCCTGCTGTGGGGCAGCTCCCCCACACCGCTCCTCCCTGGGCCCCCGTCTACCAGTGGGGACAGCCCGTGGGGACGGGGACGGTGCTGCCCCAGGATCCCCTCTGGCTGGGACCCGGGGCCGTGCTCCATGGGGAGCTCCTGCACCCCGCAGGCACCTGCCTGCTGCAGGCCCCTGCCCACCCCGGCCCCCCACCACTCCTCGTCCCGGGGCCTCCGCTGCGGGGGCAGGCGCTCCCCGCGCCCCGCACCCTGACCAGCAGCCGGGGGCAGCTGCCGGAGCCCTGCGACCACGCCGTGGGGCTCAGCGAGGACCAGGGGCCCCCGCTGCCCGGCCCCACTCCCCCCGAGCCTGCCCAGGCTCCAACGACCGCCAGCACCCAGACGGTGACGCCCAACGGTGAGTTTGGGGCTGGCACAGCCGGCCGCTGGGCGCCCCACACCCAGGAGCCATGGGAAAGCTGGCATCGCCCATCCTGGGGGATTTGCTTGCTTTTTCCTCAGCGGCGACAGTTGCAGAGGTGCCTGAGGAGCCCCTGGAGCTGCTTGAGCTGGGCCCCGATGCCTTCGCCGAGGCCTTTCCCCACCTGGCAGGGGACAGCCAGCAGCTGCAGCACCTGCAGGACCAGCTCCCGGCCGACCTGGACATCTCCGGCTTGGAGGAGCTGCTCAGCTGGCTCGATGCCGTGGAGCCCCAGGACGCCTTCCCCGGTGTCCCCAGCAGTCCTGTGCTCAGCCGCTTCCTGTCTGAGCTGCCCGACCTCTGCGAGGACATCGAGGAGCCGAGCACACAGGGACTGGCAGCCACCAGAGCGCTGGGTGAGGTACCCTCAACCCCTGGGGTGCACCCCGAGAAGGTGCAGGGTGGGCGGGCGGTGCAGCCCCCTGCTGTGCCGGCAGCGAGCTCCCCCCTCAAGCCTGCAGCCAGTCCCCAGCTCAGTGCCCTCAGGAGACCCCTGCCCAACCCTCCCTTCACTCTCCCCAAAAGGCCCCCCCACCCTGAATTCCTCACTGCCCTTAGCAGACCCCTGCCCAACCCTCCCTCGCGTCCCCTCAAGAGACCCCCCGACCCTCAATTCCTTAATTCCCTTAGGAGACCCCTGTCCAAGCCTCGCCTGAGTCCCCTCAAGAGCCCCCCCGACCCTGAATTTATTAGTGCCCTTAGGAGACCCCTGCCCAATCCCCCTCTGGGTCCCCTCAAGAGCCCCCCCGGCCCTGAATTTATTAGTGCCCTTAGGAGGCCCCTGCCCAATCCCCCTCTGAGTCCCCTCAAGAGCCCCCCGCCTGCCCCTGCGCCCACCGGCACCAAGTGGGGGGCCAAGCGCCCCGCGCCCACCAGCACCCCCAGCACAGCGCAGAGCTCCCAGCACAGGAGGCCGGCGACGGAGAAAACCCCCGGCAAGGAGAAGATGACGCTGCTGGGCCAGGGTGGCCAAGGCCCCAAGACGCTGTGCCAGGGGAAGACGGGTGGCCACAGCGCGGTGGCTGGCAGCAGCGGCCAAGCGGGCGGCGGCAGGCAGCAGCCGGCGAGCGACAGCACCAGGGCGCCCAGCAAGAGGGCCCGAAGCCCGGGGGCTGCTGGGGGGCAAGGAGCAGCGGCACCGCCTCCCCGGAGAGCGCTGCTGCTGCTGGAGCCCCCCCCCATTAAGCCCCGTGCCCGTGCCCGTGCCGTGCGGGCCCAGGACAGGCTCCGTCCCCAAGCCATCGGGGACAAGACGCTGCAGCGCCAGCACCCGGGGACAAAGACCCCCAGCGAGACTTTGCAGCCGCTGGGGGCCAGGGCGAAGGCGCTGGGGCCAGTGCGCCAGCCGCCCTGTGTGCAGCCGCAGCCCACCTCCAGCGGCCCCAGCAGCATGCCCAGGGCCCCGCCGACGGTGCCAGGCTCCAGCGCTGTGCCCGCTGCCCCCCGGCCCCCAGCTGGAGACAAGGCCCAGGCGGTGCCGGCACCACCAGGCAGCATGGTGCGAGCGTGGAGAGCTCCCCTGCAGCAGGCGCCCAGAGCGCCGTGCCTGCCAGCCGCGGGGGGCCAAGCGCAGCGGGAGCCTCTGCCCACGCAGCCGCGCACGCTGCAGCGTCCGGCGCAGCCCCGCGTGGACTACGTGCCCTGCGTGGGGCCCTGGGCGGGCGGCGACGCGGCGCCCACGCCGCTGGAGGAGCAGGAGGCGTCGGTGCCCATCACGCCGCAGCAGCGTCCCGAGCGGGAGCGCCTGAAGAAGCTGGCCCAGGAGGAGCGGCAGCGGGCGGCCCACCAGATGAAGATCGGCCCCGTGCAATTCTTCGTGCAGCGGCAGAAGGACCACGCCATAGCCAAGTATTACGGCTACCCGTGACCCTGCGCTCCTCGACGGCCCCCGCAGCACCCGGGCCCGCTCAGCATGCAGGCACAGAGACCTCTGCAGGCGCCTGCTCCAGCTTCAGCCACGCTCCTCAGCCCTTGCCCCTCTCGCTTGCCCTCTCCCTTCTCCAGTGCTGGAGCTAGGCAGTGTTTGCCACTGTCAGGGATGGGCAACTGGGGCAATGGGAAATGCGCGCGTCACGAATGAACGTTGCAATGGGAAGCTGTTGGGATGTTGGCAATAGCTGGGGTGGGAAAGGTTGGGCGTGGGAACTGCTTGTTGGGACACCAAATGGCTGAGATCCCAAACTTCTTTCTTCTTTCGGGTCATTTCTCTTCTTTAGTGCCTTCCTTATTAAATTCCTCTAGTGTAGGTGTTCACTCAGCAAGGCCTCTGCCTGCAGCTGTTCTGGCACTGGGATGCCGAGGGGATTTCATGCAGCCCGCTCCCGCTGCCCATGCTCAGTCCGTGCATGGATGTGGGCATGGCCAGCACGGACGGGAGAAAATGGGTGGACGGCTGGGTGGATGGGAGGGTGATGGGAGTTGGGAATTCAGCCTTGGGATCAGACACGGGAGGTTGTTGGGATAGGAAATGACCAGTGGGATGGGAAGTCACGATGGGGATAGGAATTCATTAGAATAGGACAAATTGGTTTCATTTTTATTTATTATTTTATTAATTTTAATATTTATTTTATTTATTATATTTATTAATTTTATTTATTAAATTTACTTTATTGACTGTGTTGTACAGGATGGCATTTTTTTAGGTTCTCTTCCTTTTCTACCCTATTAAACTCTCTTTATCACAACGCACTGCTTTGTACTTCATTTTTCCTTCCGAGTCGTTCTGGATTCACTCAGGATGGGGGGGACATTAGTGAACGCCTGTGTGCTTCAGATCCAAGCTCACCTTTGCCCTCAACTCAAGATACATATTTGCATCTGTTGTCATGATACAAAATTAACAACAACAAAATAAAAGTTAACTACTTCCGAGCACCAGCTATACGTTTGCTGGGTCTGCTCTATGCATTTTGAAGACCATTCAATACTATTCAGCACCTTCAGGAGGAAATGTGTGGTTCTAGGGAAATGCATCTTGATCTGATGCAAACCTGCGACGCACCCTGCAGCCCCTCCAACCCCTGTGATTTTACCTGCAGCCCCTGCAACCCGTGTGATTTTACCTGCAGCCCCTCCAAGCCCTGTGATTTTACCAGCAGCCACTCCAACCCTGTGACAGGCCCTACAGCTGGCTCCGGGGACTACCCCGTTGCCGTATCAGTCGCCAATACACACACAAGATGAAGGAATGGATGCAGAAGTCATCTCGTTTAGGCAGGGAAGAAAGTCCTCCGAAGAAGGGGAAGGAGCAAGAGGAAGGCGAGGCAGGCGACCCCAATGTAGGGCCATCCCAGGGAAGAGGAGGCTGTTATAAAATAGAAAAGAGAGAAAAGCAGCAGTAAGCAGGTGATCCCCATCCCTGGGCGAGCTGCGAGACATGGGACAAGATTTCAGCTGTCATGCAGGCGAGCACATTGTCACCTGGCTGCTGCGATGCTGGGATAACAGCTCCGGGAGCCTGGAATCGGAGGGCAGGGAAGCCAAGCAGCTGGGATCCTTCTCTGGGGAAGGGGGCACTGAGAAAGCGATCGGAAACGGGGCACAAGCCTCTGGAGGCGGCGCCTGTCAGGCGTGAAGGAAAGGGATCCCTTCCAGGAAGATGCTGTGGGGTTGCTGAGGGTCGAAGAACAGCAGGTGTTGCCTGCACCCACCGTGCTGCAGCAGCGGCAAGGGAGAGACGTGGTGGTTTTCCTCAGCTGGGCAGCTGAGCTCCACCTCAACCGCTCTCTCCCTGCCCCTCCTCAAAGGGAAAGGGGAGAAAATAGGATGGAAAGGGCTCAAGGGCTGAGAGAAGGACAGGGAGATCACTCCACAATGATCGTCACGGGCAAAAGAGGCTCAGCAGAGCCTGTTCCAGTCCAGCCCGGGCCTGCTCCTGCGGGGGCTCTCCACAGGCCGCGGCCTCCTCCAGGCCACATCCACCTGCTCCACCGGGGGCTCCTCCACGGGCTGCAGCGTGGAGATCTGCTCCGTGTGGGACCCGTGGGCTGCAGGGGGACAGCCTGCTCCACCAGGGGCCTCTCCCCAGGCCGCAGGGGAACTGCTGCTGTGAGCCTGGAGCACCTCCTGCCTCCTGCTGCACTCACCTTGGGGGCTGCAGAGAGGTTTCTCACTCCTCCCTGACCCAGACGCTGCTGTGCAGCAGGTTTCTTTCCCTTTCTTAGATGGGCTCTCACACAGGCGCAAACATCATCCGTTTTGTCTCACTTCTGGGCAGCAGCGGGTCCCTCTGGAGCCTCCTGGAACCGGCCCTTATCTAACATGGGGCAGCTGCTGCATTCTCCTCACAGAGGACACCCCTGCAGCCCCCCGCTACCAGAACCTGTCCTCGTAAACCCAACACAAGACACCGACCGAGCCTCCCTGATTCCCAGCAGGTGGGTCAGGCTGGGAACCCAGGCCAGTGCCCGGCAGACCCTCCTGGGCCTTGAAAAGCAAGCTTTATGGGGATGTAGCACCCAGAAAGAACGGAGTCACACAACAGGATTCATTTCCAAAACCGTCTCATAGACACCTGGGCCAAAGTGCAGGGCCTTGAGCGGGTATATCACAATGACAGAGTTCATTTCCTTCCCAGTAGCTGGCACATGCCGTTTTTTGGGATTTCGGGGCTACAGTGAGCTGCTAAGAGGGATGTCTTAGCTCTTGCAGGGCAGTGCTTCCACTAAGGCCAGGACTTTTCTGCATCTTCTACTGCCCTGCAAGCGAGGATGCTTGGGGCACACAGGAAGCTGGGAGGGGACACAGCTGCAGGGATTCCATAAGGCACAAGCAAATGCAGCCTTGGCTTGGTGACACTTTCTCTTGATTACTGCTCAACACAAATTACCTCGAGCAAGTCTACTGTGAGGACTAAAGGAAAGAGACGTATGGATGCTGCTAAGCTCTTCTAGCTTGTACCAGGTAGGAAAGATACCTCTGTAGCAGGCGTGAAGAGGATAGCACTAATTAATTAGATGAGAAGCGGAGGAAAGGCACTTAGAGGTAGTGAAAAGCAGTTAATGTGATGTTCCGGGGAAGCTTCAGTCTGCTTAAGGAGTAGCAAGAACAAGCCTAAAGTCATAGCCAAATACAAGAAAGAGAGGAGGACACGCAGCATGAGAAGCTCCCGAGAGAAAGGAGCTCTGTTTTGGGTAAAAATCAGTCCCTTTTTCTATCATGGAGACATCCAAGGGCGTAGGACACGTGCACTTCAGGGAACCAAGAGATGCTGTGCATTTCTCTCGTCCCCCTGACACAGCCACTAGGTGACGATGCTTCCAATTCTCTCTAAAGAAACCTTGCTTTCTCAGGCCCAGGTGTCCAGCTGCACACCAAGGACGTCCCTGGCTCCCAGGCACAGTTCCCAGGCCCAAGGCCGAGCTCCCCTCCGAACCCCCATTCCAGCAGACCTTGCTCCTGGCATTGTGGAGCAGCCATTTCATGTCAGCCTTTTCTCCTGGCAGTCAGCTTAGCGCCGTAACCTCTGCCATCGGGGCGCCCGAGAGCCGTGTGAGGTCAGCAGAGAGTCACTGTCAGCCTTTGACCTCACAAAGGTGGGTGGCCATAAGTGCCCTGAGCGTCCAGCTCGCATTGAGTACTGCTGGTGGCACTCGAGGCGTGGAGGTCTGCATGGTGCAATGGGAGACGCCGATGTCCTGCTGCTGGAACAAGAGGCGCTGATGTGCTGCTGGTGCAGGAGGAGACGTGAAGGTGCTGCTGCTTAGAGGTGCTGAGGGGCGGGCAGCCTCAGCGGGCAGCTGAATCAGAGGGCAGGGAAGCCAAGCAGCTTCCTTCTCTGGGGAAGGGGGCACAGAGAAAGTGATTGGAAATGGGGTACAAGCCCTCAGCCTCTAAAAGCAATCCCTCAGATGTTTAGGCATAGTAAAGTTAGGTATATCTATTTGACTCTAGACCCCAACATGTTTGTTAGTGTTCTGGTTTGTCCACTGCTTTCTTGTGGGGGATTTGAGTTGGCCATTACTCTTTAGGTGAATGCTGACTTCATATCTATGGTGCACTTTATTCTTAAAATGGGAAGTTTCTACCAATTTCCCGTCCAAACTTGCTCATAAGCCAACTGCAGTCATCATTTCAGATGTGTCTCCCAACTTACACATTTCCTATTTCTCCTTGATATTTACTCAAGAAATTCATTTACGTAGAGACAACATATTCTTCTCTCAACTGGCATCTGGCTGGGCAGAATGATGTCCTTTCATTCCCTTCCAGGCAATAGGCAACTTGTTCCTTCTGTCTTGTGAACTCTTCCTCCTAAGTTCAATGTGAATACAAGTGGCAGAACTGTGCCTCATGTCTCAAATGAGTGTCAGGGCTGCCTTGTCCAGTGTATTCATACTGGAGGGAAAAAAAAATGAATAGCCATACACACTATATAACCACTAAACTTTTTCAGTCCTCCTTGTGCTAACAGTGCATGAACGTGAGGTTTTGTTGTCATTTTTGTTTGTTTGTTTGCTTGCTTGCTTTAAACTCCTGACTGCCATATAGCAAACATGACCAAAAAACACCCTTTTTTGAGAAGCTCTGAGAATGGCTCTGCTTTGTATTATCACCTGTCACTTCACCTGAACCATTTCAATCACAAGCGATATCCTTCTGTCAGGCTTGGTAGTACTTCCCAACCTTATGTCCCCTGCAAATCTCAAAGCTCATGTGTAATTTTTAATCTTCAGCCACCATGTCCATACCGAACATATCTAACTTTGAAGTCAGCTCTGCCCTGAATAGGAGGTTGGGTTTTTAGAGGTCCCTTCCAGCCTACATTTCTCCATGAGTCTTTGCCTCCTTAGCAGCTGCAGTTTCAGAACTGTCTCTGAGAATTACCATAGGTAACGACTCCTTTGCTGGTAAGTCCCTCTTCAGTGTGAACAATTGTAAATTCCCTTTATTCACTTGCAGCCCCAAAGCCCAAATCCGTAGATAATGTATCAGAAGCTCACAGAAAGTGAAATAGATGTAATTCATCCCCTGTGTAGGGAAGAACTGGTCCTAGAAAGGAAAGCTATTAAATTATCTGGAAACAATTTAGCTCTGATAAATTATTTTGTAAATTACACGTTACCCCCTCCTTCCCTGGTCTTAGCTGTTCTTGCTCCAAAACTTTGCATGGTGTTGATGTCAAACTAACAGGCCCACACTTGTCTGGATGACTCTTTACCCTCTTCTGGACAGAGGTGTATTTGTTACTCTCCCATTCTGGGGACTATCCCTGATTTGCACAATTGTTATGCATTTTTCCTACTTGACTTGTTGTTCTGTGTGCCAATGCTGTTAATAGGCTAGGTAGATATCAGCTTTTCATTTTTCACTTGAATCGCTATAGATTGTTATTTCACCTCAGATGATGTTGCGCCTAGTGCCCTACCCTCCTTTCCAATGGGAGTCCTGTCACTGCCCTTAATATCACATTGTTGTTGCTGTTAGATGCAGGAAATAAGATTTGCAGCATTTGAGACATCAGTAACTTTTGATCTATTTTTGCCTCAAGCGTGCAACTGTCCTAATTTGTTCTCTTTGTTCCCCCTGGTTTCTGTGGCTTAAGTACCACTTACTATTATTGTTTAATTTCCTATGTGAAGGAGGTTTTTGGTCATTCTTACTTTATTTCTGCAGTTTTTAACCTCTGAAACATGCCTTTTCTCATCGCTTTTTTCCTCTTTGAATTTTGAATTTTAACTATGCCTTCTCTGCACTCAAGTCCCAGAGCTGCTTAGTCAGACTCAATTATTCATTTCCTTAGATTTCAAAGTTTGCATTTCTAAGCCTCAAAACCTTCATTCTAAACCTGGTTTTGTCTGTCGTGAAATGTAAAATGAGAAAAGTCAGCTCATGATCACACTTTATTCAAATTTTACTACATTTAAACCCATACAGGAGCCAAGTCTAAAATGGTCTTATATTTTTTCACTTTTGGGAAGAAATCCATCACATAGTATACCTCTATGAACATAAGTGGTAATTATCTTTCAATCTTTTGCTGGGAAGTTAAAGTCTCCCATAATTCCCATTATTGTTTACGTGTCTGATAACTGTACAGAGATAATTCACTATTAGACTGGAGCTAAGAGCAAAGAGCAGGCTAGCAAGGCTGTCTATCTTTAGCAGTGATTTGCACAAAACCACTCTTTTGCTGACCCATAACATTTAATTTCTCCATCCTCTGCTTCTTGCTAACACAAAGCACCATCTTATTCCATCCATTTGCCTTGGTTTCCAGCCTTCCTGAGATTTATCAGTACTTGTATGACATTCATGCCTTTGTTTCACCCTTCCTGTGTTGACACTTGTCATAACAGTTTTAGATCCTGAACATGATCATCTCAAAGTTTGCCTGACAGTTAGGTCTTCCTCACATTGTCATAGAGTATCAGGTCTCTACCACTTGAAATAGATTGGATTGGATTAGATTATTGGCACCGTCTCTTGTGCTGGTAGTCCATTATCTTCACAGTCCGTACAACTGGCCGTCAGTGAACATGAAGTGGCCTTATCCTGCCCATTTACCTTTCTGGAAATCAGCCACTCTCTCTGCCTAGAACAGGGAATGGATTTTCCTCACCTTTCTTCAAAAGCTCTGAAGTTTTCTGTGATCTTTCCAATTGTACGGTATGATAAGCTTTTGCTGCCACTGAAGGGTAGAAGTCATTATGAATAGTGCCAACAAAACAGAAACATAACAATGAAAACGATATTTTAATTCAGAATAGGTATTTGAAAAGTTCACCTTTTCTAGCACAAATGGGGAAAAGAAAAAAAGGAAGGAAAAAAAAAAAAAAAAGCAGTCCTAAAACATCAAAACTGTGGCCAAAGAATTAGAAGAAACACTGTTTTTCCAAAGCTGCAATGTTTTCCATTCATCTGGCTGGGCCAGCAGAGCACTGGAGACCTGGATGCACTGTACTCATGGCTGGTTCCCCTAAATGACCTGCAGGGAGATCTTCTTCTCTCTATCCCTCTGTTTCTCCTTTCAATCTCTGTTTTGTCTGTTTGTATCACTAGCTCTCAAATCGCCACTGATATATGCACGTGCAGCACCCAGCACAACCTTGTTTCAGGCTCCAGCGGGACCTTTAGGCATTACCATCCTGTAAACAAATAACAATGATAGTGAGTGTAATTACAATCGTCAAACTATTCCAGCTCCACATCATTAGCCATGCCCTGAGCTAAATAACATTTTAATCAGTTTGATATGTCATCTGTGGCTTTCTTCACTGTCACTTGCAATCCAGCAAACTCCTTCCTTCACGTTTCTAGATTAGACAGAGGGTTCTCAACTGCAGACATCCAATTCCCTGTTCAGGAAGCAGCGAGACCTTTCCTCTTCTCACAGATTTAAGATGATAGCCAAGCATCATGAGACACAGTGCGTATGTCTCCTAGGCCCATCCCATGAGAGCAGGACATTTACCACACATGAGAAGAAGACTTAATGCAGTGGCAAAGCAAAATACTCAGTGTCAAAGCCATGTCTAGATGATCATTAAAGACAGATCAAAATTACCCAATACAGGAGGAAAATCTATCGTTTGTAGAAGATTATGTTCTCTGATTATTAGTTTCAAAATTAGTTTTTCCTTTGGATTTCCTCTGAACTTAAACTTAGTTTGGAATGCCTTTGGTTTTGAATATTTCTGAAATCGTATTACTTCTCCTAAGTAAGTTGCTAGTCTGTTCTATTTACGTGAAATTCGAATAATATTGTGAAGTATCTGCCATCAGTTTTACTGTGTGCCAGGCTGAGTTCCCTGATGAATTTCAAATTTCAGATATGAAACAGTAAAGGTTAAAAAAAAAAATGTTACAAAGGGTACTTCATGCAGTAGCATAAACTTCTGTTTTCTCAAAACTTGTATCAGTTCATCTCACCAGGACCAGCAGGGGAAGCACACTCTGCCTAGGCACTGGCAAAGGGACACAGTGAGAGTGTAGGGTCTCTTGCTGGGGCCATTCAAAATTTGACTGTACAAGCCCCTGAGCAATATGACAGGGCTTTAAAAATGGCCCTGCTTGAAGTACGCGGGTGATCTGGAGACCTCTAAGGTGCTTTCCAACAAAAGCTTTTCTATAATTGTATGAAATCACCTGCAATAGATTAACCCTGGTCATTATTCCTATCACAGGAAATAACTGTGACACCTGGGTAACAGGTGAGCTTACTGCGACACCAGGGAGAGCCTTCCTGTACTTAAAGGCAACCTGTAGGAAAGCTGGGGAGGGAGTCTTTATCAGGGCCTGGAGTGACAGGACAAGGAGTAACCGCTTTAAACTGAAAAGTAGCACCCAGAAAGAACGGAGTCACGCAACAGGATTCATTTCCAAAACCACCTCATAGACACCTGGGCCAAAGAGCAGGGCCTTGAGCGGGTATATCACAATGGCAGAGTTCATTTCCTTCCCAGTAGCTGGCACGTGCCGTTTTTTGGGATTTCGGGGCTACAGTGAGCTGCTAAGAGGGATGTCTTAGCTCTTGCAGGGCAGTGCTTCCACTAAGGCCAGGACTTTTCTGCATCTTCTACTGCCCTGCAAGCGAGGATGCTTGGGGCACACAGGAAGCTGGGAGGGGACACAGCTGCAGGGATTCCATAAGACACAAGCAAATGCAGCCTTGGCTTGGTGACACTTTCTCTTGATTACTGCTCAACACAAATTACCTCGAGCAAGTCTACTGTGAGGACTAAAGGAAAGAGACGTATGGATGCTGCTAAGCTCTTCTAGCTTGTACCAGGTAGGAAAGATACCTCTGTAGCAGGCGTGAAGAGGATAGCACTAATTAATTAGATGAGAAGCGGAGGAAAGGCACTTAGAGGTAGTGAAAAGCAGTTAATGTGATGTTCCGGGGAAGCTTCAGTCTGCTTAAGGAGTAGCAAGAACAAGCCTAAAGTCATAGCCAAATACAAGAAAGAGAGGAGGACACGCAGCATGAGAAGCTCCCGAGAGAAAGGAGCTCTGTTTTGGGTAAAAATCAGTCCCTTTTTCTATCATGGAGACATCCAAGGGCGTAGGACACGTGCACTTCAGGGAACCAAGAGATGCTGTGCATTTCTCTCGTCCCCCTGACACAGCCACTAGGTGACGATGCTTCCAATTCTCTCTAAAGAAACCTTGCTTTCTCAGGCCCAGGTGTCCAGCTGCACACCAAGGACGTCCCTGGCTCCCAGGCACAGTTCCCAGGCCCAAGGCCGAGCTCCCCTCCGAACCCCCATTCCAGCAGACCTTGCTCCTGGCATTGTGGAGCAGCCATTTCATGTCAGCCTTTTCTCCTGGCAGTCAGCTTAGCGCCGTAACCTCTGCCATCGGGGCGCCCGAGAGCCGTGTGAGGTCAGCAGAGAGTCACTGTCAGCCTTTGACCTCACAAAGGTGGGTGGCCATAAGTGCCCTGAGCGTCCAGCTCGCATTGAGTACTGCTGGTGGCACTCGAGGCGTGGAGGTCTGCATGGTGCAATGGGAGACGCCGATGTCCTGCTGCTGGAACAAGAGGCGCTGATGTGCTGCTGGTGCAGGAGGAGACGTGAAGGTGCTGCTGCTTAGAGGTGCTGAGGGGCGGGCAGCCTCAGCGGGCAGCTGAATCAGAGGGCAGGGAAGCCAAGCAGCTTCCTTCTCTGGGGAAGGGGGCACAGAGAAAGTGATTGGAAATGGGGTACGAGCCCTCAGCCTCTAAAAGCAATCCCTCAGATGTTTAGGCATAGTAAAGTTAGGTATATCTATTTGACTCTAGACCCCAACATGTTTGTTAGTGTTCTGGTTTGTCCACTGCTTTCTTGTGGGGGATTTGAGTTGGCAATTACTCTTTAGGTGAATGCTGACTTCATATCTATGGTGCACTTTATTCTTAAAATGGGAAGTTTCTACCAATTTCCCGTCCAAACTTGCTCATAAGCCAACTGCAGTCATCATTTCAGATGTGTCTCCCAACTTACACATTTCCTATTTCTCCTTGATATTTGCTCAAGAAATTCATTTACGTAGAGACAACATATTCTTCTCTCAACTGGCATCTGGCTGGGCAGAATGATGTCCTTTCATTCCCTTCCAGGCAATAGGCAACTTGTTCCTTCTGTCTTGTGAACTCTTCCTCCTAAGTTCAATGTGAATACAAGTGGCAGAACTGTGCCTCATGTCTCAAATGAGTGTCAGGGCTGCCTTGTCCAGTGTATTCATACTGGAGGGAAAAAAAAATGAATAGCCATACACACTATATAACCACTAAACTTTTTCAGTCCTCCTTGTGCTAACAGTGCATGAACGTGAGGTTTTGTTGTCATTTTTGTTTGTTTGTTTGTTTGCTTGCTTTAAACTCCTGACTGCCATATAGCAAACATGACAAAAAAACACCCTTTTTTGAGAAGCTCTGAGAATGGCTCTGCTTTGTATTATCACCTGTCACTTCACCTGAACCATTTCAATCACAAGTGATATGCTTCTGTCAGGCTTGGTAGTACTTCCCAACCTTATGTCCCCTGCAAATCTCAAAGCTCATGTGTAATTTTTAATCTTCAGCCACCATGTCCATACCGAACATATCTAACTTTGAAGTCAGCTCTGCCCTGAATAGGAGGTTGGGTTTTCAGAGGTCCCTTCCAGCCTACATTTCTCCATGAGTCTTTGCCTCCTTAGCAGCTGCAGTTTCAGAACTGTCTCTGAGAATTACCATAGGTAACGACTCCTTTGCTGGTAAGTCCCTCTTCAGTGTGAACAATTGTAAATTCCCTTTATTCACTTGCAGCCCCAAAGCCCAAATCCGTAGATAATGTATCAGAAGCTCACAGAAAGTGAAATAGATGTAATTCATCCCCTGTGTAGGGAAGAACTGGTCCTAGAAAGGAAAGCTATTAAATTATCTGGAAACAATTTAGCTCTGATAAATTATTTTGTAAATTACACATTACCCCCTCCTTCCCTGGTCTTAGCTGTTCTTGCTCCAAAACTTTGCATGGTGTTGATGTCAAACTAACAGGCCCACACTTGTCTGGATGACTCTTTACCCTCTTCTGGACAGAGGTGTATTTGTTACTCTCCCATTCTGGGGACTATCCCTGATTTGCACAATTGTTATGCATTTTTCCTACTTGACTTGTTGTTCTGTGTGCCAATGCTGTTAATAGGCTAGGTAGATATCAGCTTTTCATTTTTCACTTGAATCGCTATAGATTGTTATTTCACCTCAGATGATGTTGCGCCTAGTGCCCTACCCTCCTTTTCAATGGGAGTCCTGTCACTGCCCTTAATATCACATTGTTGTTGCTGTTAGATGCAGGAAATAAGATTTGCAGCATTTGAGACATCAGTAACTTTTGATCTATTTTTGCCTCAAGCGTGCAACTGTCCTAATTTGTTCTCTTTGTTCCCCCTGGTTTCTGTGGCTTAAGTACCACTTACTATTATTGTTTAATTTCCTATGTGAAGGAGGTTTTTGGTCATTCTTACTTTATTTCTGCAGTTTTTAACCTCTGAAACATGCCTTTTCTCATCGCTTTTTTCCTCTTTGAATTTTGAATTTTAACTATGCCTTCTCTGCACTCAAGTCCCAGAGCTGCTTAGTCAGACTCAATTATTCATTTCCTTAGATTTCAAAGTTTGCATTTCTAAGCCTCAAAACCTTCATTCTAAACCTGGTTTTGTCTGTCGTGAAATGTAAAATGAGAAAAGTCAGCTCATGATCACACTTTATTCAAATTTTACTACATTTAAACCCATACAGGAGCCAAGTCTAAAATGGTCTTATATTTTTTCACTTTTGGGAAGAAATCCATCACATAGTATACCTCTATGAACATAAGTGGTAATTATCTTTCAATCTTTTGCTGGGAAGTTAAAGTCTCCCATAATTCCCATTATTGTTTACGTGTCTGATAACTGTACAGAGATAATTCACTATTAGACTGGAGCTAAGAGCAAAGAGCAGGCTAGCAAGGCTGTCTATCTTTAGCAGTGATTTGCACAAAACCACTCTTTTGCTGACCCATAACATTTAATTTCTCCATCCTCTGCTTCTTGCTAACACAAAGCACCATCTTATTCCATCCATTTGCCTTGGTTTCCAGCCTTCCTGAGATTTATCAGTACTTGTATGACATTCATGCCTTTGTTTCACCCTTCCTGTGTTGACACTTGTCATAACAGTTTTAGATCCTGAACATGATCATCTCAAAGTTTGCCTGACAGTTAGGTCTTCCTCACATTGTCATAGAGTATCAGGTCTCTACCACTTGAAATAGATTGGATTGGATTAGATTATTGGCACCGTCTCTTGTGCTGGTAGTCCATTATCTTCACAGTCCGTACAACTGGCCGTCAGTGAACATGAAGTGGCCTTATCCTGCCCATTTACCTTTCTGGAAATCAGCCACTCTCTCTGCCTAGAACAGGGAATGGATTTTCCTCACCTTTCTTCAAAAGCTCTGAAGTTTTCTGTGATCTTTCCAATTGTACGGTATGATAAGCTTTTGCTGCCACTGAAGGGTAGAAGTCATTATGAATAGTGCCAACAAAACAGAAACATAACAATGAAAACGATATTTTAATTCAGAATAGGTATTTGAAAAGTTCACCTTTTCTAGCACAAATGGGGAAAAGAAAAAAAGGAAGGAAAAAAAAAAAAAAAGCAGTCCTAAAACATCAAAACTGTGGCCAAAGAATTAGAAGAAACACTGTTTTTCCAAAGCTGCAATGTTTTCCATTCATCTGGCTGGGCCAGCAGAGCACTGGAGACCTGGATGCACTGTACTCATGGCTGGTTCCCCTAAATGACCTGCAGGGAGATCTTCTTCTCTCTATCCCTCTGTTTCTCCTTTCAATCTCTGTTTTGTCTGTTTGTATCACTAGCTCTCAAATCGCCACTGATATATGCACGTGCAGCACCCAGCACAACCTTGTTTCAGGCTCCAGCGGGACCTTTAGGCATTACCATCCTGTAAACAAATAACAATGATAGTGAGTGTAATTACAATCGTCAAACTATTCCAGCTCCACATCATTAGCCATGCCCTGAGCTAAATAACATTTTAATCAGTTTGATATGTCATCTGTGGCTTTCTTCACTGTCACTTGCAATCCAGCAAACTCCTTCCTTCACGTTTCTAGATTAGACAGAGGGTTCTCAACTGCAGACATCCAATTCCCTGTTCAGGAAGCAGCGAGACCTTTCCTCTTCTCACAGATTTAAGATGATAGCCAAGCATCATGAGACACAGTGCGTATGTCTCCTAGGCCCATCCCATGAGAGCAGGACATTTACCACACATGAGAAGAAGACTTAATGCAGTGGCAAAGCAAAATACTCAGTGTCAAAGCCATGTCTAGATGATCATTAAAGACAGATCAAAATTACCCAATACAGGAGGAAAATCTATCGTTTGTAGAAGATTATGTTCTCTGATTATTAGTTTCAAAATTAGTTTTTCCTTTGGATTTCCTCTGAACTTAAACTTAGTTTGGAATGCCTTTGGTTTTGAATATTTCTGAAATCGTATTACTTCTCCTAAGTAAGTTGCTAGTCTGTTCTGTTTACGTGAAATTCGAATAATATTGTGAAGTATCTGCCATCAGTTTTACTGTGTGCCAGGCTGAGTTCCCTGATGAATTTCAAATTTCAGATATGAAACAGTAAAGGTTAAAAAAAAAAATGTTACAAAGGGTACTTCATGCAGTAGCATAAACTTCTGTTTTCTCAAAACTTGTATCAGTTCATCTCACCAGGACCAGCAGGGGAAGCACACTCTGCCTAGGCACTGGCAAAGGGACACAGTGAGAGTGTAGGGTCTCTTGCTGGGGCCATTCAAAATTTGACTGTACAAGCCCCTGAGCAATATGACAGGGCTTTAAAAATGGCCCTGCTTGAAGTACGCGGGTGATCTGGAGACCTCTAAGGTGCTTTCCAACAAAAGCTTTTCTATAATTGTATGAAATCACCTGCAATAGATTAACCCTGGTCATTATTCCTATCACAGGAAATAACTGTGACACCTGGGTAACAGGTGAGCTTACTGCGACACCAGGGAGAGCCTTCCTGTACTTAAAGGCAACCTGTAGGAAAGCTGGGGAGGGAGTCTTTATCAGGGCCTGGAGTGACAGGACAAGGAGTAACCGCTTTAAACTGAAAAGTAGCACCCAGAAAGAACGGAGTCACGCAACAGGATTCATTTCCAAAACCACCTCATAGACACCTGGGCCAAAGAGCAGGGCCTTGAGCGGGTATATCACAATGGCAGAGTTCATTTCCTTCCCAGTAGCTGGCACGTGCCGTTTTTTGGGATTTCGGGGCTACAGTGAGCTGCTAAGAGGGATGTCTTAGCTCTTGCAGGGCAGTGCTTCCACTAAGGCCAGGACTTTTCTGCATCTTCTACTGCCCTGCAAGCGAGGATGCTTGGGGCACACAGGAAGCTGGGAGCGGACACAGCTGCAGGGATTCCATAAGACACAAGCAAATGCAGCCTTGGCTTGGTGACACTTTCTCTTGATTACCGCTCAACACAAATTACCTCGAGCAAGTCTACTGTGAGGACTAAAGGAAAGAGACGTATGGATGCTGCTAAGCTCTTCTAGCTTGTACCAGGTAGGAAAGATACCTCTGTAGCAGGCGTGAAGAGGATAGCACTAATTAATTAGATGAGAAGCGGAGGAAAGGCACTTAGAGGTAGTGAAAAGCAGTTAATGTGATGTTCCGGGGAAGCTTCAGTCTGCTTAAGGAGTAGCAAGAACAAGCCTAAAGTCATAGCCAAATACAAGAAAGAGAGGAGGACACGCAGCATGAGAAGCTCCCGAGAGAAAGGAGCTCTGTTTTGGGTAAAAATCAGTCCCTTTTTCTATCATGGAGACATCCAAGGGCGTAGGACACGTGCACTTCAGGGAACCAAGAGATGCTGTGCATTTCTCTCGTCCCCCTGACACAGCCACTAGGTGACGATGCTTCCAATTCTCTCTAAAGAAACCTTGCTTTCTCAGGCCCAGGTGTCCAGCTGCACACCAAGGACGTCCCTGGCTCCCAGGCACAGTTCCCAGGCCCAAGGCCGAGCTCCCCTCCGAACCCCCATTCCAGCAGACCTTGCTCCTGGCATTGTGGAGCAGCCATTTCATGTCAGCTTTTTCTCCTGGCAGTCAGCTTAGCGCCGTAACCTCTGCCATCGGGGCGCCCAAGAGCCGTGTGAGGTCAGCAGAGAGTCACTGTCAGCCTTTGACCTCACAAAGGTGGGTGGCCATAAGTGCCCGGAGCGTCCAGCTCGCATTGAGTACTGCTGGTGGCACTCGAGGCGTGGAGGTCTGCATGGTGCAATGGGAGACGCCGATGTCCTGCTGCTGGAACAAGAGGCGCTGATGTGCTGCTGGTGCAGGAGGAGACGTGAAGGTGCTGCTGCTTAGAGGTGCTGAGGAGCGGGCAGCCTCAGCGGGCAGCTAAATCAGAGGGCAGGGAAGCCAAGCAGCTTCCTTCTCTGGGGAAGGGGGCACAGAGAAAGTGATTGGAAATGGGGTACGAGCCCTCAGCCTCTAAAAGCAATCCCTCAGATGTTTAGGCATAGTAAAGTTAGGTATATCTATTTGACTCTAGACCCCAACATGTTTGTTAGTGTTCTGGTTTGTCCACTGCTTTCTTGTGGGGGATTTGAGTTGGCCATTACTGTTTAGGTGAATGCTGACTTCATATCTATGGTGCACTTTATTCTTAAAATGGGAAGTTTCTACCAATTTCCCGTCCAAACTTGCTCATAAGCCAACTGCAGTCATCATTTCAGATGTGTCTCCCAACTTACACATTTCCTATTTCTCCTTGATATTTACTCAAGAAATTCATTTACGTAGAGACAACATATTCTTCTCTCAACTGGCATCTGGCTGGGCAGAATGATGTCCTTTCATTCCCTTCCAGGCAATAGGCAACTTGTTCCTTCTGTCTTGTGAACTCTTCCTCCTAAGTTCAATGTGAATACAAGTGGCAGAACTGTGCCTCATGTCTCAAATGAGTGTCAGGGCTGCCTTGTCCAGTGTATTCATACTGGAGGGAAAAAAAAATGAATAGCCATACACACTATATAACCACTAAACTTTTTCAGTCCTCCTTGTGCTAACAGTGCATGAACGTGAGGTTTTGTTGTCATTTTTGTTTGTTTGTTTGTTTGCTTGCTTTAAACTCCTGACTACCATATAGCAAACATGACAAAAAAACACCCTTTTTTGAGAAGCTCTGAGAATGGCTCTGCTTTGTATTATCACCTGTCACTTCACCTGAACCATTTCAATCACAAGCGATATCCTTCTGTCAGGCTTGGTAGTACTTCCCAACCTTATGTCCCCTGCAAATCTCAAAGCTCATGTGTAATTTTTAATCTTCAGCCACCATGTCCATACCGAACATATCTAACTTTGAAGTCAGCTCTGCCCTGAATAGGAGGTTGGGTTTTCAGAGGTCCCTTCCAGCCTACATTTCTCCATGAGTCTTTGCCTCCTTAGCAGCTGCAGTTTCAGAACTGTCTCTGAGAATTACCATAGGTAACGACTCCTTTGCTGGTAAGTCCCTCTTCAGTGTGAACAATTGTAAATTCCCTTTATTCACTTGCAGCCCCAAAGCCCAAATCCGTAGATAATGTATCAGAAGCTCACAGAAAGTGAAATAGATGTAATTCATCCCCTGTGTAGGGAAGAACTGGTCCTAGAAAGGAAAGCTATTAAATTATCTGGAAACAATTTAGCTCTGATAAATTATTTTGTAAATTACACATTACCCCCTCCTTCCCTGGTCTTAGCTGTTCTTGCTCCAAAACTTTGCATGGTGTTGATGTCAAACTAACAGGCCCACACTTGTCTGGATGACTCTTTACCCTCTTCTGGACAGAGGTGTATTTGTTACTCTCCCATTCTGGGGACTATCCCTGATTTGCACAATTGTTATGCATTTTTCCTACTTGACTTGTTGTTCTGTGTGCCAATGCTGTTAATAGGCTAGGTAGATATCAGCTTTTCATTTTTCACTTGAATCGCTATAGATTGTTATTTCACCTCAGATGATGTTGCGCCTAGTGCCCTACCCTCCTTTTCAATGGGAGTCCTGTCACTGCCCTTAATATCACATTGTTGTTGCTGTTAAATGCAGGAAATAAGATTTGCAGCATTTGAGACATCAGTAACTTTTGATCTATTTTTGCCTCAAGCGTGCAACTGTCCTAATTTGTTCTCTTTGTTCCCCCTGGTTTCTGTGGCTTAAGTACCACTTACTATTATTGTTTAATTTCCTATGTGAAGGAGGTTTTTGGTCATTCTTACTTTATTTCTGCAGTTTTTAACCTCTGAAACATGCCTTTTCTCATCGCTTTTTTCCTCTTTGAATTTTGAATTTTAACTATGCCTTCTCTGCACTCAAGTCCCAGAGCTGCTTAGTCAGACTCAATTATTCATTTCCTTAGATTTCAAAGTTTGCATTTCTAAGCCTCAAAACCTTCATTCTAAACCTGGTTTTGTCTGTCGTGAAATGTAAAATGAGAAAAGTCAGCTCATGATCACACTTTATTCAAATTTTACTACATTTAAACCCATACAGGAGCCAAGTCTAAAATGGTCTTATATTTTTTCACTTTTGGGAAGAAATCCATCACATAGTATACCTCTGTGAACATAAGTGGTAATTATCTTTCAATCTTTTGCTGGGAAGTTAAAGTCTCCCATAATTCCCATTATTGTTTACGTGTCTGATAACTGTACAGAGATAATTCACTATTAGACTGGAGCTAAGAGCAAAGAGCAGGCTAGCAAGGCTGTCTATCTTTAGCAGTGATTTGCACAAAACCACTCTTTTGCTGACCCATAACATTTAATTTCTCCATCCTCTGCTTCTTGCTAACACAAAGCACCATCTTATTCCATCCATTTGCCTTGGTTTCCAGCCTTCCTGAGATTTATCAGTACTTGTATGACATTCATGCCTTTGTTTCACCCTTCCTGTGTTGACACTTGTCATAACAGTTTTAGATCCTGAACATGATCATCTCAAAGTTTGCCTGACAGTTAGGTCTTCCTCACATTGTCATAGAGTATCAGGTCTCTACCACTTGAAATAGATTGGATTGGATTAGATTATTGGCACCGTCTCTTGTGCTGGTAGTCCATTATCTTCACAGTCCGTACAACTGGCCATCAGTGAACATGAAGTGGCCTTATCCTGCCCATTTACCTTTCTGGAAATCAGCCACTCTGTCTGCCTAGAACAGGGAATGGATTTTCCTCACCTTTCTTCAAAAGCTCTGAAGTTTTCTGTGATCTTTCCAATTGTACGGTATGATAAGCTTTTGCTGCCACTGAAGGGTAGAAGTCATTATGAATAGTGCCAACAAAACAGAAACATAACAATGAAAACGATATTTTAATTCAGAATAGGTATTTGAAAAGTTCACCTTTTCTAGCACAAATGGGGAAAAGAAAAAAAGGAAGGAAAAAAAAAAAAAAAAAAAGCAGTCCTAAAACATCAAAACTGTGGCCAAAGAATTAGAAGAAACACTATTTTTCCAAAGCTGCAATGTTTTCCATTCATCTGGCTGGGCCAGCAGAGCACTGGAGACCTGGATGCACTGTACTCATGGCTGGTTCCCCTAAATGACCTGCAGGGAGATCTTCTTCTCTCTATCCCTCTGTTTCTCCTTTCAATCTCTGTTTTGTCTGTTTGTATCACTAGCTCTCAAATCGCCACTGATATATGCACGTGCAGCACCCAGCACAACCTTGTTTCAGGCTCCAGCGGGACCTTTAGGCATTACCATCCTGTAAACAAATAACAATGATAGTGAGTGTAATTACAATCGTCAAACTATTCCAGCTCCACATCATTAGCCATGCCCTGAGCTAAATAACATTTTAATCAGTTTGATATGTCATCTGTGGCTTTCTTCACTGTCACTTGCAATCCAGCAAACTCCTTCCTTCACGTTTCTAGATTAGACAGAGGGTTCTCAACTGCAGACATCCAATTCCCTGTTCAGGAAGCAGCGAGACCTTTCCTCTTCTCACAGATTTAAGATGATAGCCAAGCATCATGAGACACAGTGCGTATGTCTCCTAGGCCCATCCCATGAGAGCAGGACATTTACCACACATGAGAAGAAGACTTAATGCAGTGGCAAAGCAAAATACTCGGTGTCAAAGCCATGTCTAGATGATCATTAAAGACAGATCAAAATTACCCAATACAGGAGGAAAATCTATCGTTTGTAGAAGATTATGTTCTCTGATTATTAGTTTCAAAATTAGTTTTTCCTTTGGATTTCCTCTGAACTTAAACTTAGTTTGGAATGCCTTTGGTTTTGAATATTTCTGAAATCGTATTACTTCTCCTAAGTAAGTTGCTAGTCTGTTCTATTTACGTGAAATTCGAATAATATTGTGAAGTATCTGCCATCAGTTTTACTGTGTGCCAGGCTGAGTTCCCTGATGAATTTCAAATTTCAGATATGAAACAGTAAAGGTTAAAAAAAAAAAATGTTACAAAGGGTACTTCATGCAGTAGCATAAACTTCTGTTTTCTCAAAACTTGTATCAGTTCATCTCACCAGGACCAGCAGGGGAAGCACACTCTGCCTAGGCACTGGCAAAGGGACACAGTGAGAGTGTAGGGTCTCTTGCTGGGGCCATTCAAAATTTGACTGTACAAGCCCCTGAGCAATATGACAGGGCTTTAAAAATGGCCCTGCTTGAAGTACGCGGGTGATCTGGAGACCTCTAAGGTGCTTTCCAACAAAAGCTTTTCTATAATTGTATGAAATCACCTGCAATAGATTAACCCTGGTCATTATTCCTATCACAGGAAATAACTGTGACACCTGGGTAACAGGTGAGCTTACTGCGACACCAGGGAGAGCCTTCCTGTACTTAAAGGCAACCTGTAGGAAAGCTGGGGAGGGAGTCTTTATCAGGGCCTGGAGTGACAGGACAAGGAGTAACCGCTTTAAACTGAAAAGTAGCACCCAGAAAGAACGGAGTCACGCAACAGGATTCATTTCCAAAACCACCTCATAGACACCTGGGCCAAAGAGCAGGGCCTTGAGCGGGTATATCACAATGGCAGAGTTCATTTCCTTCCCAGTAGCTGGCACGTGCCGTTTTTTGGGATTTCGGGGCTACAGTGAGCTGCTAAGAGGGATGTCTTAGCTCTTGCAGGGCAGTGCTTCCACTAAGGCCAGGACTTTTCTGCATCTTCTACTGCCCTGCAAGCGAGGATGCTTGGGGCACACAGGAAGCTGGGAGGGGACACAGCTGCAGGGATTCCATAAGGCACAAGCAAATGCAGCCTTGGCTTGGTGACACTTTCTCTTGATTACCGCTCAACACAAATTACCTCGAGCAAGTCTACTGTGAGGACTAAAGGAAAGAGACGTATGGATGCTGCTAAGCTCTTCTAGCTTGTACCAGGTAGGAAAGATACCTCTGTAGCAGGCGTGAAGAGGATAGCACTAATTAATTAGATGAGAAGCGGAGGAAAGGCACTTAGAGGTAGTGAAAAGCAGTTAATGTGATGTTCCGGGGAAGCTTCAGTCTGCTTAAGGAGTAGCAAGAACAAGCCTAAAGTCATAGCCAAATACAAGAAAGAGAGGAGGACACGCAGCATGAGAAGCTCCCGAGAGAAAGGAGCTCTGTTTTGGGTAAAAATCAGTCCCTTTTTCTATCATGGAGACATCCAAGGGCGTAGGACACGTGCACTTCAGGGAACCAAGAGATGCTGTGCATTTCTCTCGTCCCCCTGACACAGCCACTAGGTGACGATGCTTCCAATTCTCTCTAAAGAAACCTTGCTTTCTCAGGCCCAGGTGTCCAGCTGCACACCAAGGACGTCCCTGGCTCCCAGGCACAGTTCCCAGGCCCAAGGCCGAGCTCCCCTCCGAACCCCCATTCCAGCAGACCTTGCTCCTGGCATTGTGGAGCAGCCATTTCATGTCAGCCTTTTCTCCTGGCAGTCAGCTTAGCGCCGTAACCTCTGCCATCGGGGCGCCCGAGAGCCGTGTGAGGTCAGCAGAGAGTCACTGTCAGCCTTTGACCTCACAAAGGTGGGTGGCCATAAGTGCCCGGAGCGTCCAGCTCGCATTGAGTACTGCTGGTGGCACTCGAGGCGTGGAGGTCTGCATGGTGCAATGGGAGACGCCGATGTCCTGCTGCTGGAACAAGAGGCGCTGATGTGCTGCTGGTGCAGGAGGAGACGTGAAGGTGCTGCTGCTTAGAGGTGCTGAGGGGCGGGCAGCCTCAGCGGGCAGCTGAATCAGAGGGCAGGGAAGCCAAGCAGCTTCCTTCTCTGGGGAAGGGGGCACAGAGAAAGTGATTGGAAATGGGGTACAAGCCCTCAGCCTCTAAAAGCAATCCCTCAGATGTTTAGGCATAGTAAAGTTAGGTATATCTATTTGACTCTAGACCCCAACATGTTTGTTAGTGTTCTGGTTTGTCCACTGCTTTCTTGTGGCGGATTTGAGTTGGCCATTACTGTTTAGGTGAATGCTGACTTCATATCTATGGTGCACTTTATTCTTAAAATGGGAAGTTTCTACCAATTTCCCGTCCAAACTTGCTCATAAGCCAACTGCAGTCATCATTTCAGATGTGTCTCCCAACTTACACATTTCCTATTTCTCCTTGATATTTACTCAAGAAATTCATTTACGTAGAGACAACATATTCTTCTCTCAACTGGCATCTGGCTGGGCAGAATGATGTCCTTTCATTCCCTTCCAGGCAATAGGCAACTTGTTCCTTCTGTCTTGTGAACTCTTCCTCCTAAGTTCAATGTGAATACAAGTGGCAGAACTGTGCCTCATGTCTCAAATGAGTGTCAGGGCTGCCTTGTCCAGTGTATTCATACTGGAGGGAAAAAAAAATGAATAGCCATACACACTATATAACCACTAAACTTTTTCAGTCCTCCTTGTGCTAACAGTGCATGAACGTGAGGTTTTGTTGTCATTTTTGTTTCTTTGCTTGCTTTAAACTCCTGACTGCCATATAGCAAACATGACAAAAAAACACCCTTTTTTGAGAAGCTCTGAGAATGGCTCTGCTTTGTATTATCACCTGTCACTTCACCTGAACCATTTCAATCACAAGCGATATCCTTCTGTCAGGCTTGGTAGTACTTCCCAACCTTATGTCCCCTGCAAATCTCAAAGCTCATGTGTAATTTTTAATCTTCAGCCACCATGTCCATACCGAACATATCTAACTTTGAAGTCAGCTCTGCCCTGAATAGGAGGTTGGGTTTTCAGAGGTCCCTTCCAGCCTACATTTCTCCATGAGTCTTTGCCTCCTTAGCAGCTGCAGTTTCAGAACTGTCTCTGAGAATTACCATAGGTAACGACTCCTTTGCTGGTAAGTCCCTCTTCAGTGTGAACAATTGTAAATTCCCTTTATTCACTTGCAGCCCCAAAGCCCAAATCCGTAGATAATGTATCAGAAGCTCACAGAAAGTGAAATAGATGTAATTCATCCCCTGTGTAGGGAAGAACTGGTCCTAGAAAGGAAAGCTATTAAATTATCTGGAAACAATTTAGCTCTGATAAATTATTTTGTAAATTACACATTACCCCCTCCTTCCCTGGTCTTAGCTGTTCTTGCTCCAAAACTTTGCATGGTGTTGATGTCAAACTAACAGGCCCACACTTGTCTGGATGACTCTTTACCCTCTTCTGGACAGAGGTGTATTTGTTACTCTCCCATTCTGGGGACTATCCCTGATTTGCACAATTGTTATGCATTTTTCCTACTTGACTTGTTGTTCTGTGTGCCAATGCTGTTAATAGGCTAGGTAGATATCAGCTTTTCATTTTTCACTTGAATCGCTATAGATTGTTATTTCACCTCAGATGATGTTGCGCCTAGTGCCCTACCCTCCTTTTCAATGGGAGTCCTGTCACTGCCCTTAATATCACATTGTTGTTGCTGTTAGATGCAGGAAATAAGATTTGCAGCATTTGAGACATCAGTAACTTTTGATCTATTTTTGCCTCAAGCGTGCAACTGTCCTAATTTGTTCTCTTTGTTCCCCCTGGTTTCTGTGGCTTAAGTACCACTTACTATTATTGTTTAATTTCCTATGTGAAGGAGGTTTTTGGTCATTCTTACTTTATTTCTGCAGTTTTTAACCTCTGAAACATGCCTTTTCTCATCGCTTTTTTCCTCTTTGAATTTTGAATTTTAACTATGCCTTCTCTGCACTCAAGTCCCAGAGCTGCTTAGTCAGACTCAATTATTCATTTCCTTAGATTTCAAAGTTTGCATTTCTAAGCCTCAAAACCTTCATTCTAAACCTGGTTTTGTCTGTCGTGAAATGTAAAATGAGAAAAGTCAGCTCATGATCACACTTTATTCAAATTTTACTACATTTAAACCCATACAGGAGCCAAGTCTAAAATGGTCTTATATTTTTTCACTTTTGGGAAGAAATCCATCACATAGTATACCTCTATGAACATAAGTGGTAATTATCTTTCAATCTTTTGCTGGGAAGTTAAAGTCTCCCATAATTCCCATTATTGTTTACGTGTCTGATAACTGTACAGAGATAATTCACTATTAGACTGGAGCTAAGAGCAAAGAGCAGGCTAGCAAGGCTGTCTATCTTTAGCAGTGATTTGCACAAAACCACTCTTTTGCTGACCCATAACATTTAATTTCTCCATCCTCTGCTTCTTGCTAACACAAAGCACCATCTTATTCCATCCATTTGCCTTGGTTTCCAGCCTTCCTGAGATTTATCAGTACTTGTATGACATTCATGCCTTTGTTTCACCCTTCCTGTGTTGACACTTGTCATAACAGTTTTAGATCCTGAACATGATCATCTCAAAGTTTGCCTGACAGTTAGGTCTTCCTCACATTGTCATAGAGTATCAGGTCTCTACCACTTGAAATAGATTGGATTGGATTAGATTATTGGCACCGTCTCTTGTGCTGGTAGTCCATTATCTTCACAGTCCGTACAACTGGCCGTCAGTGAACATGAAGTGGCCTTATCCTGCCCATTTACCTTTCTGGAAATCAGCCACTCTGTCTGCCTAGAACAGGGAATGGATTTTCCTCACCTTTCTTCAAAAGCTCTGAAGTTTTCTGTGATCTTTCCAATTGTACGGTATGATAAGCTTTTGCTGCCACTGAAGGGTAGAAGTCATTATGAATAGTGCCAACAAAACAGAAACATAACAATGAAAACGATATTTTAATTCAGAATAGGTATTTGAAAAGTTCACCTTTTCTAGCACAAATGGGGAAAAGAAAAAAAGGAAGGAAAAAAAAAAAAAAAAAAAGCAGTCCTAAAACATCAAAACTGTGGCCAAAGAATTAGAAGAAACACTATTTTTCCAAAGCTGCAATGTTTTCCATTCATCTGGCTGGGCCAGCAGAGCACTGGAGACCTGGATGCACTGTACTCATGGCTGGTTCCCCTAAATGACCTGCAGGGAGATCTTCTTCTCTCTATCCCTCTGTTTCTCCTTTCAATCTCTGTTTTGTCTGTTTGTATCACTAGCTCTCAAATCGCCACTGATATATGCACGTGCAGCACCCAGCACAACCTTGTTTCAGGCTCCAGCGGGACCTTTAGGCATTACCATCCTGTAAACAAATAACAATGATAGTGAGTGTAATTACAATCGTCAAACTATTCCAGCTCCACATCATTAGCCATGCCCTGAGCTAAATAACATTTTAATCAGTTTGATATGTCATCTGTGGCTTTCTTCACTGTCACTTGCAATCCAGCAAACTCCTTCCTTCACGTTTCTAGATTAGACAGAGGGTTCTCAACTGCAGACATCCAATTCCCTGTTCAGGAAGCAGCGAGACCTTTCCTCTTCTCACAGATTTAAGATGATAGCCAAGCATCATGAGACACAGTGCGTATGTCTCCTAGGCCCATCCCATGAGAGCAGGACATTTACCACACATGAGAAGAAGACTTAATGCAGTGGCAAAGCAAAATACTCAGTGTCAAAGCCATGTCTAGATGATCATTAAAGACAGATCAAAATTACCCAATACAGGAGGAAAATCTATCGTTTGTAGAAGATTATGTTCTCTGATTATTAGTTTCAAAATTAGTTTTTCCTTTGGATTTCCTCTGAACTTAAACTTAGTTTGGAATGCCTTTGGTTTTGAATATTTCTGAAATCGTATTACTTCTCCTAAGTAAGTTGCTAGTCTGTTCTGTTTACGTGAAATTCGAATAATATTGTGAAGTATCTGCCATCAGTTTTACTGTGTGCCAGGCTGAGTTCCCTGATGAATTTCAAATTTCAGATATGAAACAGTAAAGGTTAAAAAAAAAAATGTTACAAAGGGTACTTCATGCAGTAGCATAAACTTCTGTTTTCTCAAAACTTGTATCAGTTCATCTCACCAGGACCAGCAGGGGAAGCACACTCTGCCTAGGCACTGGCAAAGGGACACAGTGAGAGTGTAGGGTCTCTTGCTGGGGCCATTCAAAATTTGACTGTACAAGCCCCTGAGCAATATGACAGGGCTTTAAAAATGGCCCTGCTTGAAGTACGCGGGTGATCTGGAGACCTCTAAGGTGCTTTCCAACAAAAGCTTTTCTATAATTGTATGAAATCACCTGCAATAGATTAACCCTGGTCATTATTCCTATCACAGGAAATAACTGTGACACCTGGGTAACAGGTGAGCTTACTGCGACACCAGGGAGAGCCTTCCTGTACTTAAAGGCAACCTGTAGGAAAGCTGGGGAGGGAGTCTTTATCAGGGCCTGCAGTGACAGGACAAGGAGTAACCGCTTTAAACTGAAAAGTAGCACCCAGAAAGAACGGAGTCACGCAACAGGATTCATTTCCAAAACCACCTCATAGACACCTGGGCCAAAGAGCAGGGCCTTGAGCGGGTATATCACAATGGCAGAGTTCATTTCCTTCCCAGTAGCTGGCACGTGCCGTTTTTTGGGATTTCGGGGCTACAGTGAGCTGCTAAGAGGGATGTCTTAGCTCTTGCAGGGCAGTGCTTCCACTAAGGCCAGGACTTTTCTGCATCTTCTACTGCCCTGCAAGCGAGGATGCTTGGGGCACACAGGAAGCTGGGAGGGGACACAGCTGCAGGGATTCCATAAGGCACAAGCAAATGCAGCCTTGGCTTGGTGACACTTTCTCTTGATTACCGCTCAACACAAATTACCTCGAGCAAGTCTACTGTGAGGACTAAAGGAAAGAGACGTATGGATGCTGCTAAGCTCTTCTAGCTTGTACCAGGTAGGAAAGATACCTCTGTAGCAGGCGTGAAGAGGATAGCACTAATTAATTAGATGAGAAGCGGAGGAAAGGCACTTAGAGGTAGTGAAAAGCAGTTAATGTGATGTTCCGGGGAAGCTTCAGTCTGCTTAAGGAGCAGCAAGAACAAGCCTAAAGTCATAGCCAAATACAAGAAAGAGAGGAGGACACGCAGCATGAGAAGCTCCCGAGAGAAAGGAGCTCTGTTTTGGGTAAAAATCAGTCCCTTTTTCTATCATGGAGACATCCAAGGGCGTAGGACACGTGCACTTCAGGGAACCAAGAGATGCTGTGCATTTCTCTCGTCCCCCTGACACAGCCACTAGGTGACGATGCTTCCAATTCTCTCTAAAGAAACCTTGCTTTCTCAGGCCCAGGTGTCCAGCTGCACACCAAGGACGTCCCTGGCTCCCAGGCACAGTTCCCAGGCCCAAGGCCGAGCTCCCCTCCGAACCCCCATTCCAGCAGACCTTGCTCCTGGCATTGTGGAGCAGCCATTTCATGTCAGCCTTTTCTCCTGGCAGTCAGCTTAGCGCCGTAACCTCTGCCATCGGGGCGCCCGAGAGCCGTGTGAGGTCAGCAGAGAGTCACTGTCAGCCTTTGACCTCACAAAGGTGGGTGGCCATAAGTGCCCGGAGCGTCCAGCTCGCATTGAGTACTGCTGGTGGCACTCGAGGCGTGGAGGTCTGCATGGTGCAATGGGAGACGCCGATGTCCTGCTGCTGGAACAAGAGGCGCTGATGTGCTGCTGGTGCAGGAGGAGACGTGAAGGTGCTGCTGCTTAGAGGTGCTGAGGGGCGGGCAGCCTCCGTGCCGGTGGCTGAGCATGCTACTCTTAATTAGTGCTCTACCCTTCCTATCTTTTTACTAAGGTGGGTAGAGAGAAATGCCCATATCTGTTTATTTCCTGGTAAGAAATGTAAGAGCCTTGTATCTGCATATTCACCAGATTCATCCCAGCGCCCTTGGTACTGGCGATCTGTGTTGATCTGTAATAAAGAGCAATCGGTAGCACACCAAGTCTCCGTGACCTTGCATCTAACAGAATCGTCCAAATCCCTGTTGTGATCTCTCTCTAGCTGTGGGCTGGCTAAGCTGTCTGTTGGATGGTGAAAATGGGAAATGATTGGGATGGGAAATGATGAGTGGGCCGAGAAATCATTGCTGGGATGGGAAGACTTCCTTGGGGTGGAAAGCCATTGGGCTAGGAACTCAAAGAGATGGGAAATCTTCCCTGGGTTTGAAATCATTGGGAAGCAAAAGCGTTGGGATGGGAAATCACTCCGGGGATGGGGAAGTATTGGGATGGGAAGCCTTTAATGGGGTGGGTAACATTCACTGGGGAAGGAAGTACTTGGAAAAGTAATCAGAGGAATGGGAATTCTTTGGGATGAGATCTCTTTGGATTAAGAAAGGCTTCGTGTCGATGGGAAATATCTCGTATGGGAATCTGTTATCATGTGAAATTGTAAGGATGGGAAATGACCGTTAGGATGCAAAGCTGGTACTGGGACGGGAAATGCTTGGGACGGGGAAGTGTTGGTGTGAAACCGTCCTGGGCATGGCAAATGATGCGTGGGAGGGAAAGCCCGATGGGGATGGAAAAGTCTTGCGATGGGAAGCCTGCTTGGGTCCAAAAGCTGCAGTCCTCACCAAGATGGCGGCGAGGGGCTGGTCAGCCGTTGGGACGGAACGGCCGTTGCCCGCGTTCCCCAACCGACCGCCCCACTCTCCAGCCACCATGGCAGGTACAGCAGCCGGCTCCCGCTCCTCCCGGGGCTGCGGCCCTGCTGGCGAGCCCAGCGCCCCGGATCTCACCCCAGCGCCCTTTTTCCCACAGAGGGTTTCCCCAGACGGCTTCCGCGGCTTCCGCAGACGCAAAACTCCCCCTTCGTCGTCCCAGCCGTGCCGCCAACGGTGGCTGCCTGGCTGCTGCCCTCCCTCCCCGGAGCGATGGCGCTGCCCTTGCAGCCCCCCCAGGTACCCACCCTCCCCTACGCGCTGCCCCAGGCCACCGTCTGGCACGTGGTGCCGGGGGTCCAGGGGCAGGTGCTGCATCTCCCCGCCGGGGTGCAGCTGGCACCTGGGGGGCACCTCCCACCCGAGGGGCACCACCTGCAGCTTGGGCAGCTCCCCGCCGTGGGGCAGCTCCCTGCTGTGGGGCAGCTCCCCCACACCGCTCCTCCCTGGGCCCCCGTCTACCAGTGGGGACAGCCCGTGGGGACGGGGACGGTGCTGCCCCAGGATCCCCTCTGGCTGGGGCCCGGGGCCGTGCTCCATGGGGAGCTCCTGCACCCCGCAGGCACCTGCCTGCTGCAGGCCCCTGCCCACCCCGGCCCCCCACCCCTCCTCGTCCCGGGGCCTCCGCTGCGGGGGCAGGCGCTCCCCGCACCCCGCACCCTGACCAGCAGCCGGGGGCAGCTGCCGGAGCCCTGCGACCACGCCGTGGGGCTCAGCGAGGACCAGGGGCCCCCGCTGCCCGGCCCCACTCCCCCCGAGCCTGCCCAGGCTCCAACGACCGCCAGCACCCAGACGGTGACGCCCAACGGTGAGTTTGGGGCTGGCACAGCCGGCCGCTGGGCGCCCCACACCCAGGAGCCATGGGAAAGCTGGCATCGCCCATCCTGGGGGATTTGCTTGCTTTTTCCTCAGCGGCGACAGTTGCAGAGGTGCCTGAGGAGCCCCTGGAGCTGCTTGAGCTGGGCCCCGATGCCTTCGCCGAGGCCTTTCCCCACCTGGCAGGGGACAGCCAGCAGCTGCAGCACCTGCAGGACCAGCTCCCGGCTGACCTGGACATCTCCGGCTTGGAGGAGCTGCTCAGCTGGCTCGATGCCGTGGAGCCCCAGGACGCCTTCCCCGGTGTCCCCAGCAGTCCTGTGCTCAGCCGCTTCCTGTCTGAGCTGCCCGACCTCTGCGAGGACATCGAGGAGCCGAGCACACAGGGACTGGCAGCCACCAGAGCGCTGGGTGAGGTACCCTCAACCCCTGGGGTGCACCCCGAGAAGGTGCAGGGTGGGCGGGCGGTGCAGCCCCCTGCTGTGCCGGCAGCGAGCTCCCCCCTCAAGCCTGCAGCCAGTCCCCAGCTCAGTGCCCTCAGGAGACCCCTGCCCAACCCTCCCTTCACTCTCCCCAAAAGGCCCCCCCACCCTGAATTCCTCACTGCCCTTAGCAGACCCCTGCCCAACCCTCCCTCGCGTCCCCTCAAGAGACCCCCCGACCCTCAATTCCTTAATTCCCTTAGGAGACCCCTGTCCAAGCCTCGCCTGAGTCCCCTCAAGAGCCCCCCCGACCCTGAATTTATTAGTGCCCTTAGGAGACCCCTGCCCAATCCCCCTCTGGGTCCCCTCAAGAGCCCCCCCGGCCCTGAATTTATTAGTGCCCTTAGGAGGCCCCTGCCCAATCCCCCTCTGAGTCCCCTCAAGAGCCCCCCGCCTGCCCCTGCGCCCACCGGCACCAAGTGGGGGGCCAAGCGCCCCGCGCCCACCAGCACCCCCAGCACAGCGCAGAGCTCCCAGCACAGGAGGCCGGCGACGGAGAAAACCCCCGGCAAGGAGAAGATGACGCTGCTGGGCCAGGGTGGCCAAGGCCCCAAGACGCTGTGCCAGGGGAAGACGGGTGGCCACAGCGCGGTGGCTGGCAGCAGCGGCCAAGCGGGCGGCGGCAGGCAGCAGCCGGCGAGCGACAGCACCAGGGCGCCCAGCAAGAGGGCCCGAAGCCCGGGGGCTGCTGGGGGGCAAGGAGCAGCGGCACCGCCTCCCCGGAGAGCGCTGCTGCTGCTGGAGCCCCCCCCCATTAAGCCCCGTGCCCGTGCCCGTGCCGTGCGGGCCCAGGACAGGCTCCGTCCCCAAGCCATCGGGGACAAGACGCTGCAGCGCCAGCACCCGGGGACAAAGACCCCCAGCGAGACTTTGCAGCCGCTGGGGGCCAGGGCGAAGGCGCTGGGGCCAGTGCGCCAGCCGCCCTGTGTGCAGCCGCAGCCCACCTCCAGCGGCCCCAGCAGCATGCCCAGGGCCCCGCCGACGGTGCCAGGCTCCAGCGCTGTGCCCGCTGCCCCCCGGCCCCCAGCTGGAGACAAGGCCCAGGCGGTGCCGGCACCACCAGGCAGCACGGCGCGAGCGTGGAGAGCTCCCCTGCAGCAGGCGCCCAGAGCGCCGTGCCTGCCAGCCGCGGGGGGCCAAGCGCAGCGGGAGCCTCTGCCCACGCAGCCGCGCACGCTGCAGCGTCCGGCGCAGCCCCGCGTGGACTACGTGCCCTGCGTGGGGCCCTGGGCAGGCGGCGACGCGGCGCCCACGCCGCTGGAGGAGCAGGAGGCGTCGGTGCCCATCACGCCGCAGCAGCGTCCCGAGCGGGAGCGCCTGAAGAAGCTGGCCCAGGAGGAGCGGCAGCGGGCGGCCCACCAGATGAAGATCGGCCCCGTGCAATTCTTCGTGCAGCGGCAGAAGGACCACGCCATAGCCAAGTATTACGGCTACCCGTGACCCTGCGCTCCTCGACGGCCCCCGCAGCACCCGGGCCCGCTCAGCATGCAGGCACAGAGACCTCTGCAGGCGCCTGCTCCAGCTTCAGCCACGCTCCTCAGCCCTTGCCCCTCTCGCTTGCCCTCTCCCTTCTCCAGTGCTGCAGCTAGGCAGTGTTTGCCACTGTCAGGGATGGGCAACTGGGGCAATGGGAAATGCGCGCGTCACGAATGAACGTTGCAATGGGAAGCTGTTGGGATGTTGGCAATAGCTGGGGTGGGAAAGGTTGGGCGTGGGAACTGCTTGTTGGGACACCAAATGGCTGAGATCCCAAACTTCTTTCTTCTTTCGGGTCATTTCTCTTCTTTAGTGCCTTCCTTATTAAATTCCTCTAGTGTAGGTGTTCACTCAGCAAGGCCTCTGCCTGCAGCTGTTCTGGCACTGGGATGCCGAGGGGATTTCATGCAGCCCGCTCCCGCTGCCCATGCTCAGTCCGTGCATGGATGTGGGCATGGCCAGCACGGACGGGAGAAAATGGGTGGACGGCTGGGTGGATGGGAGGGTGCAGGGAGTTGGGAATTCAGCCTTGGGATCAGACACGGGAGGTTGTTGGGATAGGAAATGACCAGTGGGATGGGAAGTCACGATGGGGATAGGAATTCATTAGAATAGGACAAATTGGTTTCATTTTTATTTATTATTTTATTAATTTTAATATTTATTTTATTTATTATATTTATTAATTTTATTTATTAAATTTACTTTATTGACTGTGTTGTACAGGATGGCATTTTTTTAGGTTCTCTTCCTTTTCTACCCTATTAAACTCTCTTTATCACAACGCACTGCTTTGTACTTCATTTTTCCTTCCGAGTCGTTCTGGATTCACTCAGGATGGGGGGGACATTAGTGAACGCCTGTGTGCTTCAGATCCAAGCTCACCTTTGCCCTCAACTCAAGATACATATTTGCATCTGTTGTCATGATACAAAATTAACAGCAACAAAATAAAAGTTAACTACTTCCGAGCACCAGCTGTACGTTTGCTGGGTCTGCTCTATGCATTTTGAAGACCATTCAATACTATTCAGCACCTTCAGGAGGAAATGTGTGGTTCTAGGGAAATGCATCTTGATCTGATGCAAACCTGCGACGCACCCTGCAGCCCCTCCAACCCCTGTGATTTTACCTGCAGCCCCTGCAACCCCTGTGATTTTACCTGCAGCCCCTCCAAGCCCTGTGATTTTACCAGCAGCCACTCCAACCCTGTGACAGGCCCTACAGCTGGCTCCGGGGACTACCCCGTTGCCGTATCAGTCGCCAATACACACACAAGATGAAGGAACGGATGCAGAAGTCATCTCGTTTAGGCAGGGAAGAAAGTCCTCCGAAGAAGGGGAAGGAGCAAGAGGAAGGCGAGGCAGGCGACGGACCCCAATGTAGGGCCATCCCAGGGAAGAGGAGGCTGTTATAAAATAGAAAAGAGAGAAAAGCAGCAGTAAGCAGGTGATCCCCATCCCTGGGCGAGCTGCGAGACATGGGACAAGATTTCAGCTGTCATGCAGGCGAGCACATTGTCACCTGGCTGCTGCGATGCTGGGATAACAGCTCCGGGAGCCTGGAATCGGAGGGCAGGGAAGCCAAGCAGCTGGGATCCTTCTCTGGGGAAGGGGGCACTGAGAAAGCGATCGGAAACGGGGCACAAGCCTCTGGAGGCGGCGCCTGTCAGGCGTGAAGGAAAGGGATCCCTTCCAGGAAGATGCTGTGGGGTTGCTGAGGGTCGAAGAACAGCAGGTGTTGCCTGCACCCACCGTGCTGCAGCAGCGGCAAGGGAGAGACGTGGTGGTTTTCCTCAGCTGGGCAGCTGAGCTCCACCTCAACCGCTCTCTCCCTGCCCCTCCTCAAAGGGAAAGGGGAGAAAATAGGATGGAAAGGGCTCAAGGGCTGAGAGAAGGACAGGGAGATCACTCCACAATGATCGTCACGGGCAAAAGAGGCTCAGCAGAGCCTGTTCCAGTCCAGCCCGGGCCTGCTCCTGCGGGGGCTCTCCACAGGCCGCGGCCTCCTCCAGGCCACATCCACCTGCTCCACCGGGGGCTCCTCCACGGGCTGCAGCGTGGAGATCTGCTCCGTGTGGGACCCGTGGGCTGCAGGGGGACAGCCTGCTCCACCAGGGGCCTCTCCCCAGGCCGCAGGGGAACTGCTGCTGTGAGCCTGGAGCACCTCCTGCCTCCTGCTGCACTCACCTTGGGGGCTGCAGAGAGGTTTCTCACTCCTCCCTGACCCAGACGCTGCTGTGCAGCAGGTTTCTTTCCCTTTCTTAGATGGGCTCTCACACAGGCGCAAACATCATCCGTTTTGTCTCACTTCTGGGCAGCAGCGGGTCCCTCTGGAGCCTCCTGGAACCGGCCCTTATCTAACATGGGGCAGCTGCTGCATTCTCCTCACAGAGGACACCCCTGCAGCCCCCCGCTACCAGAACCTGTCCTCGTAAACCCAACACAAGACACCGACCGAGCCTCCCTGATTCCCAGCAGGTGGGTCAGGCTGGGAACCCAGGCCAGTGCCCGGCAGACCCTCCTGGGCCTTGAAAAGCAAGCTTTATGGGGACGTAGCACCCAGAAAGAACGGAGTCACACAACAGGATTCATTTCCAAAACCGTCTCATAGACACCTGGGCCAAAGTGCAGGGCCTTGAGCGGGTATATCACAATGACAGAGTTCATTTCCTTCCCAGTAGCTGGCACGTGCCGTTTTTTGGGATTTCGGGGCTACAGTGAGCTGCTAAGAGGGGTGTCTTAGCTCTTGCAGGGCAGTGCTTCCACTAAGGCCAGGACTTTTCTGCATCTTCTACTGCCCTGCAAGCGAGGATGCTTGGGGCACACAGGAAGCTGGGAGGGGACACAGCTGCAGGGATTCCATAAGACACAAGCAAATGCAGCCTTGGCTTGGTGACACTTTCTCTTGATTACTGCTCAACACAAATTACCTCGAGCAAGTCTACTGTGAGGACTAAAGGAAAGAGATGTATGGATGCTGCTAAGCTCTTCTAGCTTGTACCAGGTAGGAAAGATACCTCTGTAGCAGGCGTGAAGAGGATAGCACTAATTAATTAGATGAGAAGCGGAGGAAAGGCACTTAGAGGTAGTGAAAAGCAGTTAATGTGATGTTCCGGGGAAGCTTCAGTCTGCTTAAGGAGTAGCAAGAACAAGCCTAAAGTCATAGCCAAATACAAGAAAGAGAGGAGGACACGCAGCATGAGAAGCTCCCGAGAGAAAGGAGCTCTGTTTTGGGTAAAAATCAGTCCCTTTTTCTATCATGGAGACATCCAAGGGCGTAGGACACGTGCACTTCAGGGAACCAAGAGATGCTGTGCATTTCTCTCGTCCCCCTGACACAGCCACTAGGTGACGATGCTTCCAATTCTCTCTAAAGAAACCTTGCTTTCTCAGGCCCAGGTGTCCAGCTGCACACCAAGGACGTCCCTGGCTCCCAGGCACAGTTCCCAGGCCCAAGGCCGAGCTCCGCTCCGAACCCCCATTCCAGCAGACCTTGCTCCTGGCATTGTGGAGCAGCCATTTCATGTCAGCCTTTTCTCCTGGCAGTCAGCTTAGCGCCGTAACCTCTGCCATCGGGGCGCCCGAGAGCCGTGTGAGGTCAGCAGAGAGTCACTGTCAGCCTTTGACCTCACAAAGGTGGGTGGCCATAAGTGCCCTGAGCGTCCAGCTCGCATTGAGTACTGCTGGTGGCACTCGAGGCGTGGAGGTCTGCATGGTGCAATGGGAGACGCCGATGTCCTGCTGCTGGAACAAGAGGCGCTGATGTGCTGCTGGTGCAGGAGGAGACGTGAAGGTGCTGCTGCTTAGAGGTGCTGAGGAGCGGGCAGCCTCCGTGCCGGTGGCTGAGCATGCTACTCTTAATTAGTGCTCTACCCTTCCTATCTTTTTACTAAGGTGGGTAGAGAGAAATGCCCATATCTGTTTATTTCCTGGTAAGAAATGTAAGAGCCTTGTATCTGCATATTCACCAGATTCATCCCAGCGCCCTTGGTACTGGCGATCTGTGTTGATCTGTAATAAAGAGCAATTGGTAGCACACCAAGTCTCCGTGACCTTGCATCTAACAGAATCGTCCAAATCCCTGTTGTGATCTCTCTCTAGCTGTGGGCTGGCTAAGCTGTCTGTTGGATGGTGAAAATGGGAAATGATTGGGATGGGAAATGATGAGTGGGCCGAGAAATCATTGCTGGGATGGGAAGACTTCCTTGGGGTGGAAAGCCATTGGGCTAGGAACTCAAAGAGATGGGAAATCTTCCCTGGGTTTGAAATCATTGGGAAGCAAAAGCGTTGGGATGGGAAATCACTCCGGGGATGGGGAAGTATTGGGATGGGAAGTCTTTAATGGGGTGGGTAACATTCACTGGGGAAGGAAGTACTTGGAAAAGTAATCAGAGGAATGGGAATTCTTTGGGATGAGATCTCTTTGGATTAAGAAAGGCTTCGTGTCGATGGGAAATATCTCGTATGGGAATCTGTTATCATGTGAAATTGTAAGGATGGGAAATGACCGTTAGGATGCAAAGCTGGTACTGGGACGGGAAATGCTTGGGACGGGGAAGTGTTGGTGTGAAACCGTCCTGGGCATGGCAAATGATGCGTGGGAGGGAAAGCCCGATGGGGATGGAAAAGTCTTGCGATGGGAAGCCTGCTTGGGTCCAAAAGCTGCAGTCCTCACCAAGATGGCGGCGAGGGGCTGGTCAGCCGTTGGGACGGAACGGCCGTTGCCCGCGTTCCCCAACCGACCGCCCCACTCTCCAGCCACCATGGCAGGTACAGCAGCCGGCTCCCGCTCCTCCCGGGGCTGCGGCCCTGCTGGCGAGCCCAGCGCCCCGGATCTCACCCCAGCGCCCTTTTTCCCACAGAGGGTTTCCCCAGACGGCTTCCGCGGCTTCCGCAGACGCAAAACTCCCCCTTCGTCGTCCCAGCCGTGCCGCCAACGGTGGCTGCCTGGCTGCTGCCCTCCCTCCCCGGAGCGATGGCGCTGCCCTTGCAGCCCCCCCAGGTACCCACCCTCCCCTACGCGCTGCCCCAGGCCACCGTCTGGCACGTGGTGCCGGGGGTCCAGGGGCAGGTGCTGCAGCTCCCCGCCGGGGTGCAGCTGGCACCTGGGGGGCACCTCCCACCCGAGGGGCACCACCTGCAGCTTGGGCAGCTCCCCGCCGTGGGGCAGCTCCCTGCTGTGGGGCAGCTCCCCCACACCGCTCCTCCCTGGGCCCCCGTCTACCAGTGGGGACAGCCCGTGGGGACGGGGACGGTGCTGCCCCAGGATCCCCTCTGGCTGGGGCCCGGGGCCGTGCTCCATGGGGAGCTCCTGCACCCCGCAGGCACCTGCCTGCTGCAGGCCCCTGCCCACCCCGGCCCCCCACCCCTCCTCGTCCCGGGGCCTCCGCTGCGGGGGCAGGCGCTCCCCGCGCCCCGCACCCTGACCAGCAGCCGGGGGCAGCTGCCGGAGCCCTGCGACCACGCCGTGGGGCTCAGCGAGGACCAGGGGCCCCCGCTGCCCGGCCCCACTCCCCCCGAGCCTGCCCAGGCTCCAACGACCGCCAGCACCCAGACGGTGACGCCCAACGGTGAGTTTGGGGCTGGCACAGCCGGCCGCTGGGCGCCCCACACCCAGGAGCCATGGGAAAGCTGGCATCGCCCATCCTGGGGGATTTGCTTGCTTTTTCCTCAGCGGCGACAGTTGCAGAGGTGCCTGAGGAGCCCCTGGAGCTGCTTGAGCTGGGCCCCGATGCCTTCGCCGAGGCCTTTCCCCACCTGGCAGGGGACAGCCAGCAGCTTCAGCACCTGCAGGACCAGCTCCCGGCCGACCTGGACATCTCCGGCTTGGAGGAGCTGCTCAGCTGGCTCGATGCCGTGGAGCCCCAGGACGCCTTCCCCGGTGTCCCCAGCAGTCCTGTGCTCAGCCGCTTCCTGTCTGAGCTGCCCGACCTCTGCGAGGACATCGAGGAGCCGAGCACACAGGGACTGGCAGCCACCAGAGCGCTGGGTGAGGTACCCTCAACCCCTGGGGTGCACCCCGAGAAGGTGCAGGGTGGGCGGGCGGTGCAGCCCCCTGCTGTGCCGGCAGCGAGCTCCCCCCTCAAGCCTGCAGCCAGTCCCCAGCTCAGTGCCCTCAGGAGACCCCTGCCCAACCCTCCCTTCACTCTCCCCAAAAGGCCCCCCCACCCTGAATTCCTCACTGCCCTTAGCAGACCCCTGCCCAACCCTCCCTCGCGTCCCCTCAAGAGACCCCCCGACCCTCAATTCCTTAATTCCCTTAGGAGACCCCTGCCCAAGCCTCGCCTGAGTCCCCTCAAGAGCCCCCCCGACCCTGAATTTATTAGTGCCCTTAGGAGACCCCTGCCCAATCCCCCTCTGGGTCCCCTCAAGAGCCCCCCCGGCCCTGAATTTATTAGTGCCCTTAGGAGGCCCCTGCCCAATCCCCCTCTGAGTCCCCTCAAGAGCCCCCCGCCTGCCCCTGCGCCCACCGGCACCAAGTGGGGGGCCAAGCGCCCCGCGCCCACCAGCACCCCCAGCACAGCGCAGAGCTCCCAGCACAGGAGGCCGGCGACGGAGAAAACCCCCGGCAAGGAGAAGACGACGCTGCTGGGCCAGGGTGGCCAAGGCCCCAAGACGCTGTGCCAGGGGAAGACGGGTGGCCACAGCGCGGTGGCTGGTAGCAGCGGCCAAGCGGGCGGCGGCAGGCAGCAGCCGGCGAGCGACAGCACCAGGGCGCCCAGCAAGAGGGCCCGAAGCCCGGGGGCTGCTGGGGGGCAAGGAGCAGCGGCACCGCCTCCCCGGAGAGCGCTGCTGCTGCTGGAGCCCCCCCCCATTAAGCCCCGTGCCCGTGCCCGTGCCGTGCGGGCCCAGGACAGGCTCCGTCCCCAAGCCATCGGGGACAAGACGCTGCAGCGCCAGCACCCGGGGACAAAGACCCCCAGCGAGACTTTGCAGCCGCTGGGGGCCAGGGCGAAGGCGCTGGGGCCAGTGCGCCAGCCGCCCTGTGTGCAGCCGCAGCCCACCTCCAGCGGCCCCAGCAGCATGCCCAGGGCCCCGCCGACGGTGCCAGGCTCCAGCGCTGTGCCCGCTGCCCCCCGGCCCCCAGCTGGAGACAAGGCCCAGGCGGTGCCGGCACCACCAGGCAGCACGGCGCGAGCGTGGAGAGCTCCCCTGCAGCAGGCGCCCAGAGCGCCGTGCCTGCCAGCCGCGGGGGGCCAAGCGCAGCGGGAGCCTCTGCCCACGCAGCCGCGCACGCTGCAGCGTCCGGCGCAGCCCCGGGTGGACTACGTGCCCTGCGTGGGGCCCTGGGCAGGCGGCGACGCGGCGCCCACGCCGCTGGAGGAGCAGGAGGCGTCGGTGCCCATCACGCCGCAGCAGCGTCCCGAGCGGGAGCGCCTGAAGAAGCTGGCCCAGGAGGAGCGGCAGCGGGCGGCCCACCAGATGAAGATCGGCCCCGTGCAATTCTTCGTGCAGCGGCAGAAGGACCACGCCATAGCCAAGTATTACGGCTACCCGTGACCCTGCACTCCTCGACGGCCCCCGCAGCACCCGGGCCCGCTCAGCATGCAGGCACAGAGACCTCTGCAGGCGCCTGCTCCAGCTTCAGCCACGCTCCTCAGCCCTTGCCCCTCTCGCTTGCCCTCTCCCTTCTCCAGTGCTGGAGCTAGGCAGTGTTTGCCACTGTCAGGGATGGGCAACTGGGGCAATGGGAAATGCGCGCGTCACGAATGAACGTTGCAATGGGAAGCTGTTGGGATGTTGGCAATAGCTGGGGTGGGAAAGGTTGGGCGTGGGAACTGCTTGTTGGGACACCAAATGGCTGAGATCCCAAACTTCTTTCTTCTTTCGGGTCATTTCTCTTCTTTAGTGCCTTCCTTATTAAATTCCTCTAGTGTAGGTGTTCACTCAGCAAGGCCTCTGCCTGCAGCTGTTCTGGCACTGGGATGCCGAGGGGATTTCATGCAGCCCGCTCCCGCTGCCCATGCTCAGTCCGTGCATGGATGTGGGCATGGCCAGCACGGACGGGAGAAAATGGGTGGACGGCTGGGTGGATGGGAGGGTGATGGGAGTTGGGAATTCAGCCTTGGGATCAGACACGGGAGGTTGTTGGGATAGGAAATGACCAGTGGGATGGGAAGTCACGATGGGGATAGGAATTCATTAGAATAGGACAAATTGGTTTCATTTTTATTTATTATTTTATTAATTTTAATATTTATTTTATTTATTATATTTATTAATTTTATTTATTAAATTTACTTTATTGACTGTGTTGTACAGGATGGCATTTTTTTAGGTTCTCTTCCTTTTCTACCCTATTAAACTCTCTTTATCACAACGCACTGCTTTGTACTTCATTTTTCCTTCCGAGTCGTTCTGGATTCACTCAGGATGGGGGGGACATTAGTGAACGCCTGTGTGCTTCAGATCCAAGCTCACCTTTGCCCTCAACTCAAGATACATATTTGCATCTGTTGTCATGATACAAAATTAACAGCAACAAAATAAAAGTTAACTACTTCCGAGCACCAGCTGTACGTTTGCTGGGTCTGCTCTATGCATTTTGAAGACCATTCAATACTATTCAGCACCTTCAGGAGGAAATGTGTGGTTCTAGGGAAATGCATCTTGATCTGATGCAAACCTGCGACGCACCCTGCAGCCCCTCCAACCCCTGTGATTTTACCTGCAGCCCCTGCAACCCCTGTGATTTTACCTGCAGCCCCTCCAAGCCCTGTGATTTTACCAGCAGCCACTCCAACCCTGTGACAGGCCCTACAGCTGGCTCCGGGGACTACCCCGTTGCCGTATCAGTCGCCAATACACACACAAGATGAAGGAATGGATGCAGAAGTCATCTCGTTTAGGCAGGGAAGAAAGTCCTCCGAAGAAGGGGAAGGAGCAAGAGGAAGGCGAGGCAGGCGACGGACCCCAATGTAGGGCCATCCCAGGGAAGAGGAGGCTGTTATAAAATAGAAAAGAGAGAAAAGCAGCAGTAAGCAGGTGATCCCCATCCCTGGGCGAGCTGCGAGACATGGGACAAGATTTCAGCTGTCATGCAGGCGAGCACATTGTCACCTGGCTGCTGCGATGCTGGGATAACAGCTCCGGGAGCCTGGAATCGGAGGGCAGGGAAGCCAAGCAGCTGGGATCCTTCTCTGGGGAAGGGGGCACTGAGAAAGCGATCGGAAACGGGGCACAAGCCTCTGGAGGCGGCGCCTGTCAGGCGTGAAGGAAAGGGATCCCTTCCAGGAAGATGCTGTGGGGTTGCTGAGGGTCGAAGAACAGCAGGTGTTGCCTGCACCCACCGTGCTGCAGCAGCGGCAAGGGAGAGACGTGGTGGTTTTCCTCAGCTGGGCAGCTGAGCTCCACCTCAACCGCTCTCTCCCTGCCCCTCCTCAAAGGGAAAGGGGAGAAAATAGGATGGAAAGGGCTCAAGGGCTGAGAGAAGGACAGGGAGATCACTCCACAATGATCGTCACGGGCAAAAGAGGCTCAGCAGAGCCTGTTCCAGTCCAGCCCGGGCCTGCTCCTGCGGGGGCTCTCCACAGGCCGCGGCCTCCTCCAGGCCACATCCACCTGCTCCACCGGGGGCTCCTCCACGGGCTGCAGCGTGGAGATCTGCTCCGTGTGGGACCCGTGGGCTGCAGGGGGACAGCCTGCTCCACCAGGGGCCTCTCCCCAGGCCGCAGGGGAACTGCTGCTGTGAGCCTGGAGCACCTCCTGCCTCCTGCTGCACTCACCTTGGGGGCTGCAGAGAGGTTTCTCACTCCTCCCTGACCCAGACGCTGCTGTGCAGCAGGTTTCTTTCCCTTTCTTAGATGGGCTCTCACACAGGCGCAAACATCATCCGTTTTGTCTCACTTCTGGGCAGCAGCGGGTCCCTCTGGAGCCTCCTGGAACCGGCCCTTATCTAACATGGGGCAGCTGCTGCATTCTCCTCACAGAGGACACCCCTGCAGCCCCCCGCTACCAGAACCTGTCCTCGTAAACCCAACACAAGACACCGACCGAGCCTCCCTGATTCCCAGCAGGTGGGTCAGGCTGGGAACCCAGGCCAGTGCCCGGCAGACCCTCCTGGGCCTTGAAAAGCAAGCTTTATGGGGATGTAGCACCCAGAAAGAACGGAGTCACACAACAGGATTCATTTCCAAAACCGTCTCATAGACACCTGGGCCAAAGAGCAGGGCCTTGAGCGGGTATATCACAATGACAGAGTTCATTTCCTTCCCAGTAGCTGGCACATGCCGTTTTTTGGGATTTCGGGGCTACAGTGAGCTGCTAAGAGGGATGTCTTAGCTCTTGCAGGGCAGTGCTTCCACTAAGGCCAGGACTTTTCTGCATCTTCTACTGCCCTGCAAGCGAGGATGCTTGGGGCACACAGGAAGCTGGGAGGGGACACAGCTGCAGGGATTCCATAAGGCACAAGCAAATGCAGCCTTGGCTTGGTGACACTTTCTCTTGATTACTGCTCAACACAAATTACCTCGAGCAAGTCTACTGTGAGGACTAAAGGAAAGAGACGTATGGATGCTGCTAAGCTCTTCTAGCTTGTACCAGGTAGGAAAGATACCTCTGTAGCAGGCGTGAAGAGGATAGCACTAATTAATTAGATGAGAAGCGGAGGAAAGGCACTTAGAGGTAGTGAAAAGCAGTTAATGTGATGTTCCGGGGAAGCTTCAGTCTGCTTAAGGAGTAGCAAGAACAAGCCTAAAGTCATAGCCAAATACAAGAAAGAGAGGAGGACACGCAGCATGAGAAGCTCCCGAGAGAAAGGAGCTCTGTTTTGGGTAAAAATCAGTCCCTTTTTCTATCATGGAGACATCCAAGGGCGTAGGACACGTGCACTTCAGGGAACCAAGAGATGCTGTGCATTTCTCTCGTCCCCCTGACACAGCCACTAGGTGACGATGCTTCCAATTCTCTCTAAAGAAACCTTGCTTTCTCAGGCCCAGGTGTCCAGCTGCACACCAAGGACGTCCCTGGCTCCCAGGCACAGTTCCCAGGCCCAAGGCCGAGCTCCCCTCCGAACCCCCATTCCAGCAGACCTTGCTCCTGGCATTGTGGAGCAGCCATTTCATGTCAGCCTTTTCTCCTGGCAGTCAGCTTAGCGCCGTAACCTCTGCCATCGGGGCGCCCGAGAGCCGTGTGAGGTCAGCAGAGAGTCACTGTCAGCCTTTGACCTCACAAAGGTGGGTGGCCATAAGTGCCCTGAGCGTCCAGCTCGCATTGAGTACTGCTGGTGGCACTCGAGGCGTGGAGGTCTGCATGGTGCAATGGGAGACGCCGATGTCCTGCTGCTGGAACAAGAGGCGCTGATGTGCTGCTGGTGCAGGAGGAGACGTGAAGGTGCTGCTGCTTAGAGGTGCTGAGGAGCGGGCAGCCTCCGTGCCGGTGGCTGAGCATGCTACTCTTAATTAGTGCTCTACCCTTCCTATCTTTTTACTAAGGTGGGTAGAGAGAAATGCCCATATCTGTTTATTTCCTGGTAAGAAATGTAAGAGCCTTGTATCTGCATATTCACCAGATTCATCCCAGCGCCCTTGGTACTGGCGATCTGTGTTGATCTGTAATAAAGAGCAATCGGTAGCACACCAAGTCTCCGTGACCTTGCATCTAACAGAATCGTCCAAATCCCTGTTGTGATCTCTCTCTAGCTGTGGGCTGGCTAAGCTGTCTGTTGGATGGTGAAAATGGGAAATGATTGGGATGGGAAATGATGAGTGGGCCGAGAAATCATTGCTGGGATGGGAAGACTTCCTTGGGGTGGAAAGCCATTGGGCTAGGAACTCAAAGAGATGGGAAATCTTCCCTGGGTTTGAAATCATTGGGAAGCAAAAGCGTTGGGATGGGAAATCACTCCGGGGATGGGGAAGTATTGGGATGGGAAGTCTTTAATGGGGTGGGTAACATTCACTGGGGAAGGAAGTACTTGGAAAAGTAATCAGAGGAATGGGAATTCTTTGGGATGAGATCTCTTTGGATTAAGAAAGGCTTCGTGTCGATGGGAAATATCTCGTATGGGAATCTGTTATCATGTGAAATTGTAAGGATGGGAAATGACCGTTAGGATGCAAAGCTGGTACTGGGACGGGAAATGCTTGGGACGGGGAAGTGTTGGTGTGAAACCGTCCTGGGCATGGCAAATGATGCGTGGGAGGGAAAGCCCGATGGGGATGGAAAAGTCTTGCGATGGGAAGCCTGCTTGGGTCCAAAAGCTGCAGTCCTCACCAAGATGGCGGCGAGGGGCTGGTCAGCCGTTGGGACGGAACGGCCGTTGCCCGCGTTCCCCAACCGACCGCCCCACTCTCCAGCCACCATGGCAGGTACAGCAGCCGGCTCCCGCTCCTCCCGGGGCTGCGGCCCTGCTGGCGAGCCCAGCGCCCCGGATCTCACCCCAGCGCCCTTTTTCCCACAGAGGGTTTCCCCAGACGGCTTCCGCGGCTTCCGCAGACGCAAAACTCCCCCTTCGTCGTCCCAGCCGTGCCGCCAACGGTGGCTGCCTGGCTGCTGCCCTCCCTCCCCGGAGCGATGGCGCTGCCCTTGCAGCCCCCCCAGGTACCCACCCTCCCCTACGCGCTGCCCCAGGCCACCGTCTGGCACGTGGTGCCGGGGGTCCAGGGGCAGGTGCTGCAGCTCCCCGCCGGGGTGCAGCTGGCACCTGGGGGGCACCTCCCACCCGAGGGGCACCACCTGCAGCTTGGGCAGCTCCCCGCCGTGGGGCAGCTCCCTGCTGTGGGGCAGCTCCCCCACACCGCTCCTCCCTGGGCCCCCGTCTACCAGTGGGGACAGCCCGTGGGGACGGGGACGGTGCTGCCCCAGGATCCCCTCTGGCTGGGGCCCGGGGCCGTGCTCCATGGGGAGCTCCTGCACCCCGCAGGCACCTGCCTGCTGCAGGCCCCTGCCCACCCCGGCCCCCCACCCCTCCTCGTCCCGGGGCCTCCGCTGCGGGGGCAGGCGCTCCCCGCGCCCCGCACCCTGACCAGCAGCCGGGGGCAGCTACCGGAGCCCTGCGACCACGCCGTGGGGCTCAGCGAGGACCAGGGGCCCCCGCTGCCCGGCCCCACTCCCCCCGAGCCTGCCCAGGCTCCAACGACCGCCAGCACCCAGACGGTGACGCCCAACGGTGAGTTTGGGGCTGGCACAGCCGGCCGCTGGGCGCCCCACACCCAGGAGCCATGGGAAAGCTGGCATCGCCCATCCTGGGGGATTTGCTTGCTTTTTCCTCAGCGGCGACAGTTGCAGAGGTGCCTGAGGAGCCCCTGGAGCTGCTTGAGCTGGGCCCCGATGCCTTCGCCGAGGCCTTTCCCCACCTGGCAGGGGACAGCCAGCAGCTGCAGCACCTGCAGGACCAGCTCCCGGCCGACCTGGACATCTCCGGCTTGGAGGAGCTGCTCAGCTGGCTCGATGCCGTGGAGCCCCAGGACGCCTTCCCCGGTGTCCCCAGCAGTCCTGTGCTCAGCCGCTTCCTGTCTGAGCTGCCCGACCTCTGCGAGGACATCGAGGAGCCGAGCACACAGGGACTGGCAGCCACCAGAGCGCTGGGTGAGGTACCCTCAACCCCTGGGGTGCACCCCGAGAAGGTGCAGGGTGGGCGGGCGGTGCAGCCCCCTGCTGTGCCGGCAGCGAGCTCCCCCCTCAAGCCTGCAGCCAGTCCCCAGCTCAGTGCCCTCAGGAGACCCCTGCCCAACCCTCCCTTCACTCTCCCCAAAAGGCCCCCCCACCCTGAATTCCTCACTGCCCTTAGCAGACCCCTGCCCAACCCTCCCTCGCGTCCCCTCAAGAGACCCCCCGACCCTGAATTCCTTAATTCCCTTAGGAGACCCCTGCCCAAGCCTCGCCTGAGTCCCCTCAAGAGCCCCCCCGACCCTGAATTTATTAGTGCCCTTAGGAGACCCCTGCCCAATCCCCCTCTGGGTCCCCTCAAGAGCCCCCCCGGCCCTGAATTTATTAGTGCCCTTAGGAGGCCCCTGCCCAATCCCCCTCTGAGTCCCCTCAAGAGCCCCCCGCCTGCCCCTGCGCCCACCGGCACCAAGTGGGGGGCCAAGCGCCCCGCGCCCACCAGCACCCCCAGCACAGCGCAGAGCTCCCAGCACAGGAGGCCGGCGACGGAGAAAACCCCCGGCAAGGAGAAGACGACGCTGCTGGGCCAGGGTGGCCAAGGCCCCAAGACGCTGTGCCAGGGGAAGACGGGTGGCCACAGCGCGGTGGCTGGCAGCAGCGGCCAAGCGGGCGGCGGCAGGCAGCAGCCGGCGAGCGACAGCACCAGGGCGCCCAGCAAGAGGGCCCGAAGCCCGGGGGCTGCTGGGGGGCAAGGAGCAGCGGCACCGCCTCCCCGGAGAGCGCTGCTGCTGCTGGAGCCCCCCCCCATTAAGCCCCGTGCCCGCGCCCGTGCCGTGCGGGCCCAGGACAGGCTCCGTCCCCAAGCCATCGGGGACAAGACGCTGCAGCGCCAGCACCCGGGGACAAAGACCCCCAGCGAGACTTTGCAGCCGCTGGGGGCCAGGGCGAAGGCGCTGGGGCCAGTGCGCCAGCCGCCCTGTGTGCAGCCGCAGCCCACCTCCAGCGGCCCCAGCAGCATGCCCAGGGCCCCGCCGACGGTGCCAGGCTCCAGCGCTGTGCCCGCTGCCCCCCGGCCCCCAGCTGGAGACAAGGCCCAGGCGGTGCCGGCACCACCAGGCAGCACGGCGCGAGCGTGGAGAGCTCCCCTGCAGCAGGCGCCCAGAGCGCCGTGCCTGCCAGCCGCGGGGGGCCAAGCGCAGCGGGAGCCTCTGCCCACGCAGCCGCGCACGCTGCAGCGTCCGGCGCAGCCCCGCGTGGACTACGTGCCCTGCGTGGGGCCCTGGGCGGGCGGCGACGCGGCGCCCACGCCGCTGGAGGAGCAGGAGGCGTCGGTGCCCATCACGCCGCAGCAGCGTCCCGAGCGGGAGCGCCTGAAGAAGCTGGCCCAGGAGGAGCGGCAGCGGGCGGCCCACCAGATGAAGATCGGCCCCGTGCAATTCTTCGTGCAGCGGCAGAAGGACCACGCCATAGCCAAGTATTACGGCTACCCGTGACCCTGCGCTCCTCGACGGCCCCCGCAGCACCCGGGCCCGCTCAGCATGCAGGCACAGAGACCTCTGCAGGCGCCTGCTCCAGCTTCAGCCACGCTCCTCAGCCCTTGCCCCTCTCGCTTGCCCTCTCCCTTCTCCAGTGCTGCAGCTAGGCAGTGTTTGCCACTGTCAGGGATGGGCAACTGGGGCAATGGGAAATGCGCGCGTCACGAATGAACGTTGAAATGGGAAGCTGTTGGGATGTTGGTAATAGCTGGGGTGGGAAAGGTTGGGCGTGGGAACTGCTTGTTGGGACACCAAATGGCTGAGATCCCAAACTTCTTTCTTCTTTCGGGTCATTTCTCTTCTTTAGTGCCTTCCTTATTAAATTCCTCTAGTGTAGGTGTTCACTCAGCAAGGCCTCTGCCTGCAGCTGTTCTGGCACTGGGATGCCGAGGGGATTTCATGCAGCCCGCTCCCGCTGCCCATGCTCAGTCCGTGCATGGATGTGGGCATGGCCAGCACGGACGGGAGAAAATGGGTGGACGGCTGGGTGGATGGGAGGGTGATGGGAGTTGGGAATTCAGCCTTGGGATCAGACACGGGAGGTTGTTGGGATAGGAAATGACCAGTGGGATGGGAAGTCACGATGGGGATAGGAATTCATTAGAATAGGACAAATTGGTTTCATTTTTATTTATTATTTTATTAATTTTAATATTTATTTTATTTATTATATTTATTAATTTTATTTATTAAATTTACTTTATTGACTGTGTTGTACAGGATGGCATTTTTTTAGGTTCTCTTCCTTTTCTACCCTATTAAACTCTCTTTATCACAACGCACTGCTTTGTACTTCATTTTTCCTTCCGAGTCGTTCTGGATTCACTCAGGATGGGGGGGACATTAGTGAACGCCTGTGTGCTTCAGATCCAAGCTCACCTTTGCCCTCAACTCAAGATACATATTTGCATCTGTTGTCATGATACAAAATTAACAGCAACAAAATAAAAGTTAACTACTTCCGAGCACCAGCTGTACGTTTGCTGGGTCTGCTCTATGCATTTTGAAGACCATTCAATACTATTCAGCACCTTCAGGAGGAAATGTGTGGTTCTAGGGAAATGCATCTTGATCTGATGCAAACCTGCGACGCACCCTGCAGCCCCTCCAACCCCTGTGATTTTACCTGCAGCCCCTGCAACCCCTGTGATTTTACCTGCAGCCCCTCCAAGCCCTGTGATTTTACCAGCAGCCACTCCAACCCTGTGACAGGCCCTACAGCTGGCTCCGGGGACTACCCCGTTGCCGTATCAGTCGCCAATACACACACAAGATGAAGGAATGGATGCAGAAGTCATCTCGTTTAGGCAGGGAAGAAAGTCCTCCGAAGAAGGGGAAGGAGCAATAGGAAGGCGAGGCAGGCGACCCCAATGTAGGGCCATCCCAGGGAAGAGGAGACTGTTATAAAATAGAAAAGAGAGAAAAGCAGCAGTAAGCAGGTGATCCCCATCCCTGGGCGAGCTGCGAGTCATGGGACAAGATTTCAGCTGTCATGCAGGCGAGCACATTGTCACCTGGCTGCTGCGATGCTGGGATAACAGCTCCGGGAGCCTGGAATCGGAGGGCAGGGAAGCCAAGCAGCTGGGATCCTTCTCTGGGGAAGGGGGCACTGAGAAAGCGATCGGAAACGGGGCACAAGCCTCTGGAGGCGGCGCCTGTCAGGCGTGAAGGAAAGGGATCCCTTCCAGGAAGATGCTGTGGGGTTGCTGAGGGTCGAAGAACAGCAGGTGTTGCCTGCACCCACCGTGCTGCAGCAGCGGCAAGGGAGAGACGTGGTGGTTTTCCTCAGCTGGGCAGCTGAGCTCCACCTCAACCGCTCTCTCCCTGCCCCTCCTCAAAGGGAAAGGGGAGAAAATAGGATGGAAAGGGCTCAAGGGCTGAGAGAAGGACAGGGAGATCACTCCACAATGATCGTCACGGGCAAAAGAGGCTCAGCAGAGCCTGTTCCAGTCCAGCCCGGGCCTGCTCCTGCGGGGGCTCTCCACAGGCCGCGGCCTCCTCCAGGCCACATCCACCTGCTCCACCGGGGGCTCCTCCACGGGCTGCAGCGTGGAGATCTGCTCCGTGTGGGACCCGTGGGCTGCAGGGGGACAGCCTGCTCCACCAGGGGCCTCTCCCCAGGCCGCAGGGGAACTGCTGCTGTGAGCCTGGAGCACCTCCTGCCTCCTGCTGCACTCACCTTGGGGGCTGCAGAGAGGTTTCTCACTCCTCCCTGACCCAGACGCTGCTGTGCAGCAGGTTTCTTTCCCTTTCTTAGATGGGCTCTCACACAGGCGCAAACATCATCCGTTTTGTCTCACTTCTGGGCAGCAGCGGGTCCCTCTGGAGCCTCCTGGAACCGGCCCTTATCTAACATGGGGCAGCTGCTGCATTCTCCTCACAGAGGACACCCCTGCAGCCCCCCGCTACCAGAACCTGTCCTCGTAAACCCAACACAAGACACCGACCGAGCCTCCCTGATTCCCAGCAGGTGGGTCAGGCTGGGAACCCAGGCCAGTGCCCGGCAGACCCTCCTGGGCCTTGAAAAGCAAGCTTTATGGGGATGTAGCACCCAGAAAGAACGGAGTCACACAACAGGATTCATTTCCAAAACCGTCTCATAGACACCTGGGCCAAAGTGCAGGGCCTTGAGCGGGTATATCACAATGGCAGAGTTCATTTCCTTCCCAGTAGCTGGCACATGCCGTTTTTTGGGATTTCGGGGCTACAGTGAGCTGCTAAGAGGGATGTCTTAGCTCTTGCAGGGCAGTGCTTCCACTAAGGCCAGGACTTTTCTGCATCTTCTACTGCCCTGCAAGCGAGGATGCTTGGGGCACACAGGAAGCTGGGAGGGGACACAGCTGCAGGGATTCCATAAGACACAAGCAAATGCAGCCTTGGCTTGGTGACACTTTCTCTTGATTACTGCTCAACACAAATTACCTCGAGCAAGTCTACTGTGAGGACTAAAGGAAAGAGACGTATGGATGCTGCTAAGCTCTTCTAGCTTGTACCAGGTAGGAAAGATACCTCTGTAGCAGGCGTGAAGAGGATAGCACTAATTAATTAGATGAGAAGCGGAGGAAAGGCACTTAGAGGTAGTGAAAAGCAGTTAATGTGATGTTCCGGGGAAGCTTCAGTCTGCTTAAGGAGTAGCAAGAACAAGCCTAAAGTCATAGCCAAATACAAGAAAGAGAGGAGGACACGCAGCATGAGAAGCTCCCGAGAGAAAGGAGCTCTGTTTTGGGTAAAAATCAGTCCCTTTTTCTATCATGGAGACATCCAAGGGCGTAGGACACGTGCACTTCAGGGAACCAAGAGATGCTGTGCATTTCTCTCGTCCCCCTGACACAGCCACTAGGTGACGATGCTTCCAATTCTCTCTAAAGAAACCTTGCTTTCTCAGGCCCAGGTGTCCAGCTGCACACCAAGGACGTCCCTGGCTCCCAGGCACAGTTCCCAGGCCCAAGGCCGAGCTCCCCTCCGAACCCCCATTCCAGCAGACCTTGCTCCTGGCATTGTGGAGCAGCCATTTCATGTCAGCCTTTTCTCCTGGCAGTCAGCTTAGCGCCGTAACCTCTGCCATCGGGGCGCCCGAGAGCCGTGTGAGGTCAGCAGAGAGTCACTGTCAGCCTTTGACCTCACAAAGGTGGGTGGCCATAAGTGCCCTGAGCGTCCAGCTCGCATTGAGTACTGCTGGTGGCACTCGAGGCGTGGAGGTCTGCATGGTGCAATGGGAGACGCCGATGTCCTGCTGCTGGAACAAGAGGCGCTGATGTGCTGCTGGTGCAGGAGGAGACGTGAAGGTGCTGCTGCTTAGAGGTGCTGAGGAGCGGGCAGCCTCCGTGCCGGTGGCTGAGCATGCTACTCTTAATTAGTGCTCTACCCTTCCTATCTTTTTACTAAGGTGGGTAGAGAGAAATGCCCATATCTGTTTATTTCCTGGTAAGAAATGTAAGAGCCTTGTATCTGCATATTCACCAGATTCATCCCAGCGCCCTTGGTACTGGCGATCTGTGTTGATCTGTAATAAAGAGCAATCGGTAGCACACCAAGTCTCCGTGACCTTGCATCTAACAGAATCGTCCAAATCCCTGTTGTGATCTCTCTCTAGCTGTGGGCTGGCTAAGCTGTCTGTTGGATGGTGAAAATGGGAAATGATTGGGATGGGAAATGATGAGTGGGCCGAGAAATCATTGCTGGGATGGGAAGACTTCCTTGGGGTGGAAAGCCATTGGGCTAGGAACTCAAAGAGATGGGAAATCTTCCCTGGGTTTGAAATCATTGGGAAGCAAAAGCGTTGGGATGGGAAATCACTCCGGGGATGGGGAAGTATTGGGATGGGAAGTCTTTAATGGGGTGGGTAACATTCACTGGGGAAGGAAGTACTTGGAAAAGTAATCAGAGGAATGGGAATTCTTTGGGATGAGATCTCTTTGGATTAAGAAAGGCTTCGTGTCGATGGGAAATATCTCGTATGGGAATCTGTTATCATGTGAAATTGTAAGGATGGGAAATGACCGTTAGGATGCAAAGCTGGTACTGGGACGGGAAATGCTTGGGACGGGGAAGTGTTGGTGTGAAACCGTCCTGGGCATGGCAAATGATGCGTGGGAGGGAAAGCCCGATGGGGATGGAAAAGTCTTGCGATGGGAAGCCTGCTTGGGTCCAAAAGCTGCAGTCCTCACCAAGATGGCGGCGAGGGGCTGGTCAGCCGTTGGGACGGAACGGCCGTTGCCCGCGTTCCCCAACCGACCGCCCCACTCTCCAGCCACCATGGCAGGTACAGCAGCCGGCTCCCGCTCCTCCCGGGGCTGCGGCCCTGCTGGCGAGCCCAGCGCCCCGGATCTCACCCCAGCGCCCTTTTTCCCACAGAGGGTTTCCCCAGACGGCTTCCGCGGCTTCCGCAGACGCAAAACTCCCCCTTCGTCGTCCCAGCCGTGCCGCCAACGGTGGCTGCCTGGCTGCTGCCCTCCCTCCCCGGAGCGATGGCGCTGCCCTTGCAGCCCCCCCAGGTACCCACCCTCCCCTACGCGCTGCCCCAGGCCACCGTCTGGCACGTGGTGCCGGGGGTCCAGGGGCAGGTGCTGCAGCTCCCCGCCGGGGTGCAGCTGGCACCTGGGGGGCACCTCCCACCCGAGGGGCACCACCTGCAGCTTGGGCAGCTCCCCGCCGTGGGGCAGCTCCCTGCTGTGGGGCAGCTCCCCCACACCGCTCCTCCCTGGGCCCCCGTCTACCAGTGGGGACAGCCCGTGGGGACGGGGACAGTGCTGCCCCAGGATCCCCTCTGGCTGGGGCCCGGGGCCGTGCTCCATGGGGAGCTCCTGCACCCCGCAGGCACCTGCCTGCTGCAGGCCCCTGCCCACCCCGGCCCCCCACCACTCCTCGTCCCGGGGCCTCCGCTGCGGGGGCAGGCGCTCCCCGCGCCCCGCACCCTGACCAGCAGCCGGGGGCAGCTGCCGGAGCCCTGCGACCACGCCGTGGGGCTCAGCGAGGACCAGGGGCCCCCGCTGCCCGGCTCCACTCCCCCCGAGCCTGCCCAGGCTCCAACGACCGCCAGCACCCAGACGGTGACGCCCAACGGTGAGTTTGGGGCTGGCACAGCCGGCCGCTGGGCGCCCCACACCCAGGAGCCATGGGAAAGCTGGCATCGCCCATCCTGGGGGATTTGCTTGCTTTTTCCTCAGCGGCGACAGTTGCAGAGGTGCCTGAGGAGCCCCTGGAGCTGCTTGAGCTGGGCCCCGATGCCTTCGCCGAGGCCTTTCCCCACCTGGCAGGGGACAGCCAGCAGCTGCAGCACCTGCAGGACCAGCTCCCGGCCGACCTGGACATCTCCGGCTTGGAGGAGCTGCTCAGCTGGCTCGATGCCGTGGAGCCCCAGGACGCCTTCCCCGGTGTCCCCAGCAGTCCTGTGCTCAGCCGCTTCCTGTCTGAGCTGCCCGACCTCTGCGAGGACATCGAGGAGCCGAGCACACAGGGACTGGCAGCCACCAGAGCGCTGGGTGAGGTACCCTCAACCCCTGGGGTGCACCCCGAGAAGGTGCAGGGTGGGCGGGCGGTGCAGCCCCCTGCTGTGCCGGCAGCGAGCTCCCCCCTCAAGCCTGCAGCCAGTCCCCAGCTCAGTGCCCTCAGGAGACCCCTGCCCAACCCTCCCTTCACTCTCCCCAAAAGGCCCCCCCACCCTGAATTCCTCACTGCCCTTAGCAGACCCCTGCCCAACCCTCCCTCGCGTCCCCTCAAGAGACCCCCCGACCCTCAATTCCTTAATTCCCTTAGGAGACCCCTGCCCAAGCCTCGCCTGAGTCCCCTCAAGAGCCCCCCCGACCCTGAATTTATTAGTGCCCTTAGGAGACCCCTGCCCAATCCCCCTCTGGGTCCCCTCAAGAGCCCCCCCGGCCCTGAATTTATTAGTGCCCTTAGGAGGCCCCTGCCCAATCCCCCTCTGAGTCCCCTCAAGAGCCCCCCGCCTGCCCCTGCGCCCACCGGCACCAAGTGGGGGGCCAAGCGCCCCTCGCCCACCAGCACCCCCAGCACAGCGCAGAGCTCCCAGCACAGGAGGCCGGCGACGGAGAAAACCCCCGGCAAGGAGAAGACGACGCTGCTGGGCCAGGGTGGCCAAGGCCCCAAGACGCTGTGCCAGGGGAAGACGGGTGGCCACAGCGCGGTGGCTGGCAGCAGCGGCCAAGCGGGCAGCGGCAGGCAGCAGCCGGCGAGCGACAGCACCAGGGCGCCCAGCAAGAGGGCCCGAAGCCCGGGGGCTGCTGGGGGGCAAGGAGCAGCGGCACCGCCTCCCCGGAGAGCGCTGCTGCTGCTGGAGCCCCCCCCCATTAAGCCCCGTGCCCGTGCCCGTGCCGTGCGGGCCCAGGACAGGCTCCGTCCCCAAGCCATCGGGGACAAGACGCTGCAGCGCCAGCACCCGGGGACAAAGACCCCCAGCGAGACTTTGTAGCCGCTGGGGGCCAGGGCGAAGGCGCTGGGGCCAGTGCGCCAGCCGCCCTGTGTGCAGCCGCAGCCCACCTCCAGCGGCCCCAGCAGCATGCCCAGGGCCCCGCCGACGGTGCCAGGCTCCAGCGCTGTGCCCGCTGCCCCCCGGCCCCCAGCTGGAGACAAGGCCCAGGCGGTGCCGGCACCACCAGGCAGCACGGCGCGAGCGTGGAGAGCTCCCCTGCAGCAGGCGCCCAGAGCGCCGTGCCTGCCAGCCGCGGGGGGCCAAGCGCAGCGGGAGCCTCTGCCCACGCAGCCGCGCACGCTGCAGCGTCCGGCGCAGCCCCGCGTGGACTACGTGCCCTGCGTGGGGCCCTGGGCAGGCGGCGACGCGGCGCCCACGCCGCTGGAGGAGCAGGAGGCGTCGGTGCCCATCACGCCGCAGCAGCGTCCCGAGCGGGAGCGCCTGAAGAAGCTGGCCCAGGAGGAGCGGCAGCGGGCGGCCCACCAGATGAAGATCGGCCCCGTGCAATTCTTCGTGCAGCGGCAGAAGGACCACGCCATAGCCAAGTATTACGGCTACCCGTGACCCTGCGCTCCTCGACGGCCCCCGCAGCACCCGGGCCCGCTCAGCATGCAGGCACAGAGACCTCTGCAGGCGCCTGCTCCAGCTTCAGCCACGCTCCTCAGCCCTTGCCCCTCTCGCTTGCCCTCTCCCTTCTCCAGTGCTGCAGCTAGGCAGTGTTTGCCACTGTCAGGGATGGGCAACTGGGTCAATGGGAAATGCGCGCGTCACGAATGAACGTTGCAATGGGAAGCTGTTGGGATGTTGGCAATAGCTGGGGTGGGAAAGGTTGGGCGTGGGAACTGCTTGTTGGGACACCAAATGGCTGAGATCCCAAACTTCTTTCTTCTTTCGGGTCATTTCTCTTCTTTAGTGCCTTCCTTATTAAATTCCTCTAGTGTAGGTGTTCACTCAGCAAGGCCTCTGCCTGCAGCTGTTCTGGCACTGGGATGCCGAGGGGATTTCATGCAGCCCGCTCCCGCTGCCCATGCTCAGTCCGTGCATGGATGTGGGCATGGCCAGCACGGACGGGAGAAAATGGGTGGACGGCTGGGTGGATGGGAGGGTGATGGGAGTTGGGAATTCAGCCTTGGGATCAGACACGGGAGGTTGTTGGGATAGGAAATGACCAGTGGGATGGGAAGTCACGATGGGGATAGGAATTCATTAGAATAGGACAAATTGGTTTCATTTTTATTTATTATTTTATTAATTTTAATATTTATTTTATTTATTATATTTATTAATTTTATTTATTAAATTTACTTTATTGACTGTGTTGTACAGGATGGCATTGTTTTAGGTTCTCTTCCTTTTCTACCCTATTAAATTCTCTTTATCACAACGCACTGCTTTGTACTTCATTTTTCCTTCCGAGTCGTTCTGGATTCACTCAGGATGGGGGGGACATTAGTGAACGCCTGTGTGCTTCAGATCCAAGCTCACCTTTGCCCTCAACTCAAGATACATATTTGCATCTGTTGTCATGATACAAAATTAACAGCAACAAAATAAAAGTTAACTACTTCCGAGCACCAGCTGTACGTTTGCTGGGTCTGCTCTATGCATTTTGAAGACCATTCAACACTATTCAGCACCTTCAGGAGGAAATGTGTGGTTCTAGGGAAATGCATCTTGATCTGATGCAAACCTGCGACGCACCCTGCAGCCCCTCCAACCCCTGTGATTTTACCTGCAGCCCCTGCAACCCCTGTGATTTTACCTGCAGCCCCTCCAAGCCCTGTGATTTTACCAGCAGCCACTCCAACCCTGTGACAGGCCCTACAGCTGGCTCCGGGGACTACCCCGTTGCCGTATCAGTCGCCAATACACACACAAGATGAAGGAATGGATGCAGAAGTCATCTCGTTTAGGCAGGGAAGAAAGTCCTCCGAAGAAGAGGAAGGAGCAAGAGGAAGGCGAGGCAGGCGACCCCAATGTAGGGCCATCCCAGGGAAGAGGAGGCTGTTATAAAATAGAAAAGAGAGAAAAGCAGCAGTAAGCAGGTGATCCCCATCCCTGGGCGAGCTGCGAGACATGGGACAAGATTTCAGCTGTCATGCAGGCGAGCACATTGTCACCTGGCTGCTGCGATGCTGGGATAACAGCTCCGGGAGCCTGGAATCGGAGGGCAGGGAAGCCAAGCAGCTGGGATCCTTCTCTGGGGAAGGGGGCACTGAGAAAGCGATCGGAAACGGGGCACAAGCCTCTGGAGGCGGCGCCTGTCAGGCGTGAAGGAAAGGGATCCCTTCCAGGAAGATGCTGTGGGGTTGCTGAGGGTCGAAGAACAGCAGGTGTTGCCTGCACCCACCGTGCTGCAGCAGCGGCAAGGGAGAGACGTGGTGGTTTTCCTCAGCTGGGCAGCTGAGCTCCACCTCAACCGCTCTCTCCCTGCCCCTCCTCAAAGGGAAAGGGGAGAAAATAGGATGGAAAGGGCTCAAGGGCTGAGAGAAGGACAGGGAGATCACTCCACAATGATCGTCACGGGCAAAAGAGGCTCAGCAGAGCCTGTTCCAGTCCAGCCCGGGCCTGCTCCTGCGGGGGCTCTCCACAGGCCGCGGCCTCCTCCAGGCCACATCCACCTGCTCCACCGGGGGCTCCTCCACGGGCTGCAGCGTGGAGATCTGCTCCGTGTGGGACCCGTGGGCTGCAGGGGGACAGCCTGCTCCACCAGGGGCCTCTCCCCAGGCCACAGGGGAACTGCTGCTGTGAGCCTGGAGCACCTCCTGCCTCCTGCTGCACTCACCTTGGGGGCTGCAGAGAGGTTTCTCACTCCTCCCTGACCCAGACGCTGCTGTGCAGCAGGTTTCTTTCCCTTTCTTAGATGGGCTCTCACACAGGCGCAAACATCATCCGTTTTGTCTCACTTCTGGGCAGCAGCGGGTCCCTCTGGAGCCTCCTGGAACCGGCCCTTATCTAACATGGGGCAGCTGCTGCATTCTCCTCACAGAGGACACCCCTGCAGCCCCCCGCTACCAGAACCTGTCCTCGTAAACCCAACACAAGACACCGACCGAGCCTCCCTGATTCCCAGCAGGTGGGTCAGGCTGGGAACCCAGGCCAGTGCCCGGCAGACCCTCCTGGGCCTTGAAAAGCAAGCTTTATGGGGATGTAGCACCCAGAAAGAACGGAGTCACACAACAGGATTCATTTCCAAAACCGTCTCATAGACACCTGGGCCAAAGTGCAGGGCCTTGAGCGGGTATATCACAATGGCAGAGTTCATTTCCTTCCCAGTAGCTGGCACATGCCGTTTTTTGGGATTTCGGGGCTACAGTGAGCTGCTAAGAGGGATGTCTTAGCTCTTGCAGGGCAGTGCTTCCACTAAGGCCAGGACTTTTCTGCATCTTCTACTGCCCTGCAAGCGAGGATGCTTGGGGCACACAGGAAGCTGGGAGGGGACACAGCTGCAGGGATTCCATAAGACACAAGCAAATGCAGCCTTGGCTTGGTGACACTTTCTCTTGATTACTGCTCAACACAAATTACCTCGAGCAAGTCTACTGTGAGGACTAAAGGAAAGAGACGTATGGATGCTGCTAAGCTCTTCTAGCTTGTACCAGGTAGGAAAGATACCTCTGTAGCAGGCGTGAAGAGGATAGCACTAATTAATTAGATGAGAAGCGGAGGAAAGGCACTTAGAGGTAGTGAAAAGCAGTTAATGTGATGTTCCGGGGAAGCTTCAGTCTGCTTAAGGAGTAGCAAGAACAAGCCTAAAGTCATAGCCAAATACAAGAAAGAGAGGAGGACACGCAGCATGAGAAGCTCCCGAGAGAAAGGAGCTCTGTTTTGGGTAAAAATCAGTCCCTTTTTCTATCATGGAGACATCCAAGGGCGTAGGACACGTGCACTTCAGGGAACCAAGAGATGCTGTGCATTTCTCTCGTCCCCCTGACACAGCCACTAGGTGACGATGCTTCCAATTCTCTCTAAAGAAACCTTGCTTTCTCAGGCCCAGGTGTCCAGCTGCACACCAAGGACGTCCCTGGCTCCCAGGCACAGTTCCCAGGCCCAAGGCCGAGCTCCCCTCCGAACCCCCATTCCAGCAGACCTTGCTCCTGGCATTGTGGAGCAGCCATTTCATGTCAGCCTTTTCTCCTGGCAGTCAGCTTAGCGCCGTAACCTCTGCCATCGGGGCGCCCGAGAGCCGTGTGAGGTCAGCAGAGAGTCACTGTCAGCCTTTGACCTCACAAAGGTGGGTGGCCATAAGTGCCCTGAGCGTCCAGCTCGCATTGAGTACTGCTGGTGGCACTCGAGGCGTGGAGGTCTGCATGGTGCAATGGGAGACGCCGATGTCCTGCTGCTGGAACAAGAGGCGCTGATGTGCTGCTGGTGCAGGAGGAGACGTGAAGGTGCTGCTGCTTAGAGGTGCTGAGGAGCGGGCAGCCTCCGTGCCGGTGGCTGAGCATGCTACTCTTAATTAGTGCTCTACCCTTCCTATCTTTTTACTAAGGTGGGTAGAGAGAAATGCCCATATCTGTTTATTTCCTGGTAAGAAATGTAAGAGCCTTGTATCTGCATATTCACCAGATTCATCCCAGCGCCCTTGGTACTGGCGATCTGTGTTGATCTGTAATAAAGAGCAATCGGTAGCACACCAAGTCTCCGTGACCTTGCATCTAACAGAATCGTCCAAATCCCTGTTGTGATCTCTCTCTAGCTGTGGGCTGGCTAAGCTGTCTGTTGGATGGTGAAAATGGGAAATGATTGGGATGGGAAATGATGAGTGGGCCGAGAAATCATTGCTGGGATGGGAAGACTTCCTTGGGGTGGAAAGCCATTGGGCTAGGAACTCAAAGAGATGGGAAATCTTCCCTGGGTTTGAAATCATTGGGAAGCAAAAGCGTTGGGATGGGAAATCACTCCGGGGATGGGGAAGTATTGGGATGGGAAGTCTTTAATGGGGTGGGTAACATTCACTGGGGAAGGAAGTACTTGGAAAAGTAATCAGAGGAATGGGAATTCTTTGGGATGAGATCTCTTTGGATTAAGAAAGGCTTCGTGTCGATGGGAAATATCTCGTATGGGAATCTGTTATCATGTGAAATTGTAAGGATGGGAAATGACCGTTAGGATGCAAAGCTGGTACTGGGACGGGAAATGCTTGGGACGGGGAAGTGTTGGTGTGAAACCGTCCTGGGCATGGCAAATGATGCGTGGGAGGGAAAGCCCGATGGGGATGGAAAAGTCTTGCGATGGGAAGCCTGCTTGGGTCCAAAAGCTGCAGTCCTCACCAAGATGGCGGCGAGGGGCTGGTCAGCCGTTGGGACGGAACGGCCGTTGCCCGCGTTCCCCAACCGACCGCCCCACTCTCCAGCCACCATGGCAGGTACAGCAGCCGGCTCCCGCTCCTCCCGGGGCTGCGGCCCTGCTGGCGAGCCCAGCGCCCCGGATCTCACCCCAGCGCCCTTTTTCCCACAGAGGGTTTCCCCAGACGGCTTCCGCGGCTTCCGCAGACGCAAAACTCCCCCTTCGTCGTCCCAGCCGTGCCGCCAACGGTGGCTGCCTGGCTGCTGCCCTCCCTCCCCGGAGCGATGGCGCTGCCCTTGCAGCCCCCCCAGGTACCCACCCTCCCCTACGCGCTGCCCCAGGCCACCGTCTGGCACGTGGTGCCGGGGGTCCAGGGGCAGGTGCTGCAGCTCCCCGCCGGGGTGCAGCTGGCACCTGGGGGGCACCTCCCACCCGAGGGGCACCACCTGCAGCTTGGGCAGCTCCCCGCCGTGGGGCAGCTCCCTGCTGTGGGGCAGCTCCCCCACACCGCTCCTCCCTGGGCCCCCGTCTACCAGTGGGGACAGCCCGTGGGGACGGGGACAGTGCTGCCCCAGGATCCCCTCTGGCTGGGGCCCGGGGCCGTGCTCCATGGGGAGCTCCTGCACCCCGCAGGCACCTGCCTGCTGCAGGCCCCTGCCCACCCCGGCCCCCCACCACTCCTCGTCCCGGGGCCTCCGCTGCGGGGGCAGGCGCTCCCCGCGCCCCGCACCCTGACCAGCAGCCGGGGGCAGCTGCCGGAGCCCTGCGACCACGCCGTGGGGCTCAGCGAGGACCAGGGGCCCCCGCTGCCCGGCTCCACTCCCCCCGAGCCTGCCCAGGCTCCAACGACCGCCAGCACCCAGACGGTGACGCCCAACGGTGAGTTTGGGGCTGGCACAGCCGGCCGCTGGGCGCCCCACACCCAGGAGCCATGGGAAAGCTGGCATCGCCCATCCTGGGGGATTTGCTTGCTTTTTCCTCAGCGGCGACAGTTGCAGAGGTGCCTGAGGAGCCCCTGGAGCTGCTTGAGCTGGGCCCCGATGCCTTCGCCGAGGCCTTTCCCCACCTGGCAGGGGACAGCCAGCAGCTGCAGCACCTGCAGGACCAGCTCCCGGCCGACCTGGACATCTCCGGCTTGGAGGAGCTGCTCAGCTGGCTCGATGCCGTGGAGCCCCAGGACGCCTTCCCCGGTGTCCCCAGCAGTCCTGTGCTCAGCCGCTTCCTGTCTGAGCTGCCCGACCTCTGCGAGGACATCGAGGAGCCGAGCACACAGGGACTGGCAGCCACCAGAGCGCTGGGTGAGGTACCCTCAACCCCTGGGGTGCACCCCGAGAAGGTGCAGGGTGGGCGGGCGGTGCAGCCCCCTGTTGTGCCGGCAGCGAGCTCCCCCCTCAAGCCTGCAGCCAGTCCCCAGCTCAGTGCCCTCAGGAGACCCCTGCCCAACCCTCCCTTCACTCTCCCCAAAAGGCCCCCCCACCCTGAATTCCTCACTGCCCTTAGCAGACCCCTGCCCAACCCTCCCTCGCGTCCCCTCAAGAGACCCCCCGACCCTCAATTCCTTAATTCCCTTAGGAGACCCCTGCCCAAGCCTCGCCTGAGTCCCCTCAAGAGCCCCCCCGACCCTGAATTTATTAGTGCCCTTAGGAGACCCCTGCCCAATCCCCCTCTGGGTCCCCTCAAGAGCCCCCCCGGCCCTGAATTTATTAGTGCCCTTAGGAGGCCCCTGCCCAATCCCCCTCTGAGTCCCCTCAAGAGCCCCCCGCCTGCCCCTGCGCCCACCGGCACCAAGTGGGGGGCCAAGCGCCCCTCGCCCACCAGCACCCCCAGCACAGCGCAGAGCTCCCAGCACAGGAGGCCGGCGACGGAGAAAACCCCCGGCAAGGAGAAGACGACGCTGCTGGGCCAGGGTGGCCAAGGCCCCAAGACGCTGTGCCAGGGGAAGACGGGTGGCCACAGCGCGGTGGCTGGCAGCAGCGGCCAAGCGGGCGGCGGCAGGCAGCAGCCGGCGAGCGACAGCACCAGGGCGCCCAGCAAGAGGGCCCGAAGCCCGGGGGCTGCTGGGGGGCAAGGAGCAGCGGCACCGCCTCCCCGGAGAGCGCTGCTGCTGCTGGAGCCCCCCCCCATTAAGCCCCGTGCCCGTGCCCGTGCCGTGCGGGCCCAGGACAGGCTCCGTCCCCAAGCCATCGGGGACAAGACGCTGCAGCGCCAGCACCCGGGGACAAAGACCCCCAGCGAGACTTTGTAGCCGCTGGGGGCCAGGGCGAAGGCGCTGGGGCCAGTGCGCCAGCCGCCCTGTGTGCAGCCGCAGCCCACCTCCAGCGGCCCCAGCAGCATGCCCAGGGCCCCGCCGACGGTGCCAGGCTCCAGCGCTGTGCCCGCTGCCCCCCGGCCCCCAGCTGGAGACAAGGCCCAGGCGGTGCCGGCACCACCAGGCAGCACGGCGCGAGCGTGGAGAGCTCCCCTGCAGCAGGCGCCCAGAGCGCCGTGCCTGCCAGCCGCGGGGGGCCAAGCGCAGCGGGAGCCTCTGCCCACGCAGCCGCGCACGCTGCAGCGTCCGGCGCAGCCCCGCGTGGACTACGTGCCCTGCGTGGGGCCCTGGGCAGGCGGCGACGCGGCGCCCACGCCGCTGGAGGAGCAGGAGGCGTCGGTGCCCATCACGCCGCAGCAGCGTCCCGAGCGGGAGCGCCTGAAGAAGCTGGCCCAGGAGGAGCGGCAGCGGGCGGCCCACCAGATGAAGATCGGCCCCGTGCAATTCTTCGTGCAGCGGCAGAAGGACCACGCCATAGCCAAGTATTACGGCTACCCGTGACCCTGCGCTCCTCGACGGCCCCCGCAGCACCCGGGCCCGCTCAGCATGCAGGCACAGAGACCTCTGCAGGCGCCTGCTCCAGCTTCAGCCACGCTCCTCAGCCCTTGCCCCTCTCGCTTGCCCTCTCCCTTCTCCAGTGCTGGAGCTAGGCAGTGTTTGCCACTGTCAGGGATGGGCAACTGGGGCAATGGGAAATGCGCGCGTCACGAATGAACGTTGCAATGGGAAGCTGTTGGGATGTTGGCAATAGCTGGGGTGGGAAAGGTTGGGCGTGGGAACTGCTTGTTGGGACACCAAATGGCTGAGATCCCAAACTTCTTTCTTCTTTCGGGTCATTTCTCTTCTTTAGTGCCTTCCTTATTAAATTCCTCTAGTGTAGGTGTTCACTCAGCAAGGCCTCTGCCTGCAGCTGTTCTGGCACTGGGATGCCGAGGGGATTTCATGCAGCCCGCTCCCGCTGCCCATGCTCAGTCCGTGCATGGATGTGGGCATGGCCAGCACGGACGGGAGAAAATGGGTGGACGGCTGGGTGGATGGGAGGGTGATGGGAGTTGGGAATTCAGCCTTGGGATCAGACACGGGAGGTTGTTGGGATAGGAAATGACCAGCGGGATGGGAAGTCACGATGGGGATAGGAATTCATTAGAATAGGACAAATTGGTTTCATTTTTATTTATTATTTTATTAATTTTAATATTTATTTTATTTATTATATTTATTAATTTTATTTATTAAATTTACTTTATTGACTGTGTTGTACAGGATGGCATTTTTTTAGGTTCTCTTCCTTTTCTACCCTATTAAATTCTCTTTATCACAACGCACTGCTTTGTACTTCATTTTTCCTTCCGAGTCGTTCTGGATTCACTCAGGATGGGGGGGACATTAGTGAACGCCTGTGTGCTTCAGATCCAAGCTCACCTTTGCCCTCAACTCAAGATACATATTTGCATCTGTTGTCATGATACAAAATTAACAGCAACAAAATAAAAGTTAACTACTTCCGAGCACCAGCTGTACGTTTGCTGGGTCTGCTCTATGCATTTTGAAGACCATTCAATACTATTCAGCACCTTCAGGAGGAAATGTGTGGTTCTAGGGAAATGCATCTTGATCTGATGCAAACCTGCGACGCACCCTGCAGCCCCTCCAACCCCTGTGATTTTACCTGCAGCCCCTGCAACCCCTGTGATTTTACCTGCAGCCCCTCCAAGCCCTGTGATTTTACCAGCAGCCACTCCAACCCTGTGACAGGCCCTACAGCTGGCTCCGGGGACTACCCCGTTGCCGTATCAGTCGCCAATACACACACAAGATGAAGGAATGGATGCAGAAGTCATCTCGTTTAGGCAGGGAAGAAAGTCCTCCGAAGAAGAGGAAGGAGCAAGAGGAAGGCGAGGCAGGCGACCCCAATGTAGGGCCATCCCAGGGAAGAGGAGGCTGTTATAAAATAGAAAAGAGAGAAAAGCAGCAGTAAGCAGGTGATCCCCATCCCTGGGCGAGCTGCGAGACATGGGACAAGATTTCAGCTGTCATGCAGGCGAGCACATTGTCACCTGGCTGCTGCGATGCTGGGATAACAGCTCCGGGAGCCTGGAATCGGAGGGCAGGGAAGCCAAGCAGCTGGGATCCTTCTCTGGGGAAGGGGGCACTGAGAAAGCGATCGGAAACGGGGCACAAGCCTCTGGAGGCGGCGCCTGTCAGGCGTGAAGGAAAGGGATCCCTTCCAGGAAGATGCTGTGGGGTTGCTGAGGGTCGAAGAACAGCAGGTGTTGCCTGCACCCACCGTGCTGCAGCAGCGGCAAGGGAGAGACGTGGTGGTTTTCCTCAGCTGGGCAGCTGAGCTCCACCTCAACCGCTCTCTCCCTGCCCCTCCTCAAAGGGAAAGGGGAGAAAATAGGATGGAAAGGGCTCAAGGGCTGAGAGAAGGACAGGGAGATCACTCCACAATGATCGTCACGGGCAAAAGAGGCTCAGCAGAGCCTGTTCCAGTCCAGCCCGGGCCTGCTCCTGCGGGGGCTCTCCACAGGCCGCGGCCTCCTCCAGGCCACATCCACCTGCTCCACCGGGGGCTCCTCCACGGGCTGCAGCGTGGAGATCTGCTCCGTGTGGGACCCGTGGGCTGCAGGGGGACAGCCTGCTCCACCAGGGGCCTCTCCCCAGGCCACAGGGGAACTGCTGCTGTGAGCCTGGAGCACCTCCTGCCTCCTGCTGCACTCACCTTGGGGGCTGCAGAGAGGTTTCTCACTCCTCCCTGACCCAGACGCTGCTGTGCAGCAGGTTTCTTTCCCTTTCTTAGATGGGCTCTCACACAGGCGCAAACATCATCCGTTTTGTCTCACTTCTGGGCAGCAGCGGGTCCCTCTGGAGCCTCCTGGAACCGGCCCTTATCTAACATGGGGCAGCTGCTGCATTCTCCTCACAGAGGACACCCCTGCAGCCCCCCGCTACCAGAACCTGTCCTCGTAAACCCAACACAAGACACCGACCGAGCCTCCCTGATTCCCAGCAGGTGGGTCAGGCTGGGAACCCAGGCCAGTGCCCGGCAGACCCTCCTGGGCCTTGAAAAGCAAGCTTTATGGGGATGTAGCACCCAGAAAGAACGGAGTCACACAACAGGATTCATTTCCAAAACCGTCTCATAGACACCTGGGCCAAAGTGCAGGGCCTTGAGCGGGTATATCACAATGGCAGAGTTCATTTCCTTCCCAGTAGCTGGCACATGCCGTTTTTTGGGATTTCGGGGCTACAGTGAGCTGCTAAGAGGGATGTCTTAGCTCTTGCAGGGCAGTGCTTCCACTAAGGCCAGGACTTTTCTGCATCTTCTACTGCCCTGCAAGCGAGGATGCTTGGGGCACACAGGAAGCTGGGAGGGGACACAGCTGCAGGGATTCCATAAGACACAAGCAAATGCAGCCTTGGCTTGGTGACACTTTCTCTTGATTACTGCTCAACACAAATTACCTCGAGCAAGTCTACTGTGAGGACTAAAGGAAAGAGACGTATGGATGCTGCTAAGCTCTTCTAGCTTGTACCAGGTAGGAAAGATACCTCTGTAGCAGGCGTGAAGAGGATAGCACTAATTAATTAGATGAGAAGCGGAGGAAAGGCACTTAGAGGTAGTGAAAAGCAGTTAATGTGATGTTCCGGGGAAGCTTCAGTCTGCTTAAGGAGTAGCAAGAACAAGCCTAAAGTCATAGCCAAATACAAGAAAGAGAGGAGGACACGCAGCATGAGAAGCTCCCGAGAGAAAGGAGCTCTGTTTTGGGTAAAAATCAGTCCCTTTTTCTATCATGGAGACATCCAAGGGCGTAGGACACGTGCACTTCAGGGAACCAAGAGATGCTGTGCATTTCTCTCGTCCCCCTGACACAGCCACTAGGTGACGATGCTTCCAATTCTCTCTAAAGAAACCTTGCTTTCTCAGGCCCAGGTGTCCAGCTGCACACCAAGGACGTCCCTGGCTCCCAGGCACAGTTCCCAGGCCCAAGGCCGAGCTCCCCTCCGAACCCCCATTCCAGCAGACCTTGCTCCTGGCATTGTGGAGCAGCCATTTCATGTCAGCCTTTTCTCCTGGCAGTCAGCTTAGCGCCGTAACCTCTGCCATCGGGGCGCCCGAGAGCCGTGTGAGGTCAGCAGAGAGTCACTGTCAGCCTTTGACCTCACAAAGGTGGGTGGCCATAAGTGCCCTGAGCGTCCAGCTCGCATTGAGTACTGCTGGTGGCACTCGAGGCGTGGAGGTCTGCATGGTGCAATGGGAGACGCCGATGTCCTGCTGCTGGAACAAGAGGCGCTGATGTGCTGCTGGTGCAGGAGGAGACGTGAAGGTGCTGCTGCTTAGAGGTGCTGAGGAGCGGGCAGCCTCCGTGCCGGTGGCTGAGCATGCTACTCTTAATTAGTGCTCTACCCTTCCTATCTTTTTACTAAGGTGGGTAGAGAGAAATGCCCATATCTGTTTATTTCCTGGTAAGAAATGTAAGAGCCTTGTATCTGCATATTCACCAGATTCATCCCAGCGCCCTTGGTACTGGCGATCTGTGTTGATCTGTAATAAAGAGCAATCGGTAGCACACCAAGTCTCCGTGACCTTGCATCTAACAGAATCGTCCAAATCCCTGTTGTGATCTCTCTCTAGCTGTGGGCTGGCTAAGCTGTCTGTTGGATGGTGAAAATGGGAAATGATTGGGATGGGAAATGATGAGTGGGCCGAGAAATCATTGCTGGGATGGGAAGACTTCCTTGGGGTGGAAAGCCATTGGGCTAGGAACTCAAAGAGATGGGAAATCTTCCCTGGGTTTGAAATCATTGGGAAGCAAAAGCGTTGGGATGGGAAATCACTCCGGGGATGGGGAAGTATTGGGATGGGAAGTCTTTAATGGGGTGGGTAACATTCACTGGGGAAGGAAGTACTTGGAAAAGTAATCAGAGGAATGGGAATTCTTTGGGATGAGATCTCTTTGGATTAAGAAAGGCTTCGTGTCGATGGGAAATATCTCGTATGGGAATCTGTTATCATGTGAAATTGTAAGGATGGGAAATGACCGTTAGGATGCAAAGCTGGTACTGGGACGGGAAATGCTTGGGACGGGGAAGTGTTGGTGTGAAACCGTCCTGGGCATGGCAAATGATGCGTGGGAGGGAAAGCCCGATGGGGATGGAAAAGTCTTGCGATGGGAAGCCTGCTTGGGTCCAAAAGCTGCAGTCCTCACCAAGATGGCGGCGAGGGGCTGGTCAGCCGTTGGGACGGAACGGCCGTTGCCCGCGTTCCCCAACCGACCGCCCCACTCTCCAGCCACCATGGCAGGTACAGCAGCCGGCTCCCGCTCCTCCCGGGGCTGCGGCCCTGCTGGCGAGCCCAGCGCCCCGGATCTCACCCCAGCGCCCTTTTTCCCACAGAGGGTTTCCCCAGACGGCTTCCGCGGCTTCCGCAGACGCAAAACTCCCCCTTCGTCGTCCCAGCCGTGCCGCCAACGGTGGCTGCCTGGCTGCTGCCCTCCCTCCCCGGAGCGATGGCGCTGCCCTTGCAGCCCCCCCAGGTACCCACCCTCCCCTACGCGCTGCCCCAGGCCACCGTCTGGCACGTGGTGCCGGGGGTCCAGGGGCAGGTGCTGCAGCTCCCCGCCGGGGTGCAGCTGGCACCTGGGGGGCACCTCCCACCCGAGGGGCACCACCTGCAGCTTGGGCAGCTCCCCGCCGTGGGGCAGCTCCCTGCTGTGGGGCAGCTCCCCCACACCGCTCCTCCCTGGGCCCCCGTCTACCAGTGGGGACAGCCCGTGGGGACGGGGACAGTGCTGCCCCAGGATCCCCTCTGGCTGGGGCCCGGGGCCGTGCTCCATGGGGAGCTCCTGCACCCCGCAGGCACCTGCCTGCTGCAGGCCCCTGCCCACCCCGGCCCCCCACCACTCCTCGTCCCGGGGCCTCCGCTGCGGGGGCAGGCGCTCCCCGCGCCCCGCACCCTGACCAGCAGCCGGGGGCAGCTGCCGGAGCCCTGCGACCACGCCGTGGGGCTCAGCGAGGACCAGGGGCCCCCGCTGCCCGGCTCCACTCCCCCCGAGCCTGCCCAGGCTCCAACGACCGCCAGCACCCAGACGGTGACGCCCAACGGTGAGTTTGGGGCTGGCACAGCCGGCCGCTGGGCGCCCCACACCCAGGAGCCATGGGAAAGCTGGCATCGCCCATCCTGGGGGATTTGCTTGCTTTTTCCTCAGCGGCGACAGTTGCAGAGGTGCCTGAGGAGCCCCTGGAGCTGCTTGAGCTGGGCCCCGATGCCTTCGCCGAGGCCTTTCCCCACCTGGCAGGGGACAGCCAGCAGCTGCAGCACCTGCAGGACCAGCTCCCGGCCGACCTGGACATCTCCGGCTTGGAGGAGCTGCTCAGCTGGCTCGATGCCGTGGAGCCCCAGGACGCCTTCCCCGGTGTCCCCAGCAGTCCTGTGCTCAGCCGCTTCCTGTCTGAGCTGCCCGACCTCTGCGAGGACATCGAGGAGCCGAGCACACAGGGACTGGCAGCCACCAGAGCGCTGGGTGAGGTACCCTCAACCCCTGGGGTGCACCCCGAGAAGGTGCAGGGTGGGCGGGCGGTGCAGCCCCCTGCTGTGCCGGCAGCGAGCTCCCCCCTCAAGCCTGCAGCCAGTCCCCAGCTCAGTGCCCTCAGGAGACCCCTGCCCAACCCTCCCTTCACTCTCCCCAAAAGGCCCCCCCACCCTGAATTCCTCACTGCCCTTAGCAGACCCCTGCCCAACCCTCCCTCGCGTCCCCTCAAGAGACCCCCCGACCCTCAATTCCTTAATTCCCTTAGGAGACCCCTGCCCAAGCCTCGCCTGAGTCCCCTCAAGAGCCCCCCCGACCCTGAATTTATTAGTGCCCTTAGGAGACCCCTGCCCAATCCCCCTCTGGGTCCCCTCAAGAGCCCCCCCGGCCCTGAATTTATTAGTGCCCTTAGGAGGCCCCTGCCCAATCCCCCTCTGAGTCCCCTCAAGAGCCCCCCGCCTGCCCCTGCGCCCACCGGCACCAAGTGGGGGGCCAAGCGCCCCTCGCCCACCAGCACCCCCAGCACAGCGCAGAGCTCCCAGCACAGGAGGCCGGCGACGGAGAAAACCCCCGGCAAGGAGAAGACGACGCTGCTGGGCCAGGGTGGCCAAGGCCCCAAGACGCTGTGCCAGGGGAAGACGGGTGGCCACAGCGCGGTGGCTGGCAGCAGCGGCCAAGCGGGCGGCGGCAGGCAGCAGCCGGCGAGCGACAGCACCAGGGCGCCCAGCAAGAGGGCCCGAAGCCCGGGGGCTGCTGGGGGGCAAGGAGCAGCGGCACCGCCTCCCCGGAGAGCGCTGCTGCTGCTGGAGCCCCCCCCCATTAAGCCCCGTGCCCGTGCCCGTGCCGTGCGGGCCCAGGACAGGCTCCGTCCCCAAGCCATCGGGGACAAGACGCTGCAGCGCCAGCACCCGGGGACAAAGACCCCCAGCGAGACTTTGTAGCCGCTGGGGGCCAGGGCGAAGGCGCTGGGGCCAGTGCGCCAGCCGCCCTGTGTGCAGCCGCAGCCCACCTCCAGCGGCCCCAGCAGCATGCCCAGGGCCCCGCCGACGGTGCCAGGCTCCAGCGCTGTGCCCGCTGCCCCCCGGCCCCCAGCTGGAGACAAGGCCCAGGCGGTGCCGGCACCACCAGGCAGCACGGCGCGAGCGTGGAGAGCTCCCCTGCAGCAGGCGCCCAGAGCGCCGTGCCTGCCAGCCGCGGGGGGCCAAGCGCAGCGGAAGCCTCTGCCCACGCAGCCGCGCACGCTGCAGCGTCCGGCGCAGCCCCGCGTGGACTACGTGCCCTGCGTGGGGCCCTGGGCGGGCGGCGACGCGGCGCCCACGCCGCTGGAGGAGCAGGAGGCGTCGGTGCCCATCACGCCGCAGCAGCGTCCCGAGCGGGAGCGCCTGAAGAAGCTGGCCCAGGAGGAGCGGCAGCGGGCGGCCCACCAGATGAAGATCGGCCCCGTGCAATTCTTCGTGCAGCGGCAGAAGGACCACGCCATAGCCAAGTATTACGGCTACCCGTGACCCTGCGCTCCTCGACGGCCCCCGCAGCACCCGGGCCCGCTCAGCATGCAGGCACAGAGACCTCTGCAGGCGCCTGCTCCAGCTTCAGCCACGCTCCTCAGCCCTTGCCCCTCTCGCTTGCCCTCTCCCTTCTCCAGTGCTGCAGCTAGGCAGTGTTTGCCACTGTCAGGGATGGGCAACTGGGGCAATGGGAAATGCGCGCGTCACGAATGAACGTTGCAATGGGAAGCTGTTGGGATGTTGGCAATAGCTGGGGTGGGAAAGGTTGGGCGTGGGAACTGCTTGTTGGGACACCAAATGGCTGAGATCCCAAACTTCTTTCTTCTTTCGGGTCATTTCTCTTCTTTAGTGCCTTCCTTATTAAATTCCTCTAGTGTAGGTGTTCACTCAGCAAGGCCTCTGCCTGCAGCTGTTCTGGCACTGGGATGCCGAGGGGATTTCATGCAGCCCGCTCCCGCTGCCCATGCTCAGTCCGTGCATGGATGTGGGCATGGCCAGCACGGACGGGAGAAAATGGGTGGACGGCTGGGTGGATGGGAGGGTGATGGGAGTTGGGAATTCAGCCTTGGGATCAGACACGGGAGGTTGTTGGGATAGGAAATGACCAGTGGGATGGGAAGTCACGATGGGGATAGGAATTCATTAGAATAGGACAAATTGGTTTCATTTTTATTTATTATTTTATTAATTTTAATATTTATTTTATTTATTATATTTATTAATTTTATTTATTAAATTTACTTTATTGACTGTGTTGTACAGGATGGCATTTTTTTAGGTTCTCTTCCTTTTCTACCCTATTAAATTCTCTTTATCACAACGCACTGCTTTGTACTTCATTTTTCCTTCCGAGTCGTTCTGGATTCACTCAGGATGGGGGGGACATTAGTGAACGCCTGTGTGCTTCAGATCCAAGCTCACCTTTGCCCTCAACTCAAGATACATATTTGCATCTGTTGTCATGATACAAAATTAACAGCAACAAAATAAAAGTTAACTACTTCCGAGCACCAGCTGTACGTTTGCTGGGTCTGCTCTATGCATTTTGAAGACCATTCAATACTATTCAGCACCTTCAGGAGGAAATGTGTGGTTCTAGGGAAATGCATCTTGATCTGATGCAAACCTGCGACGCACCCTGCAGCCCCTCCAACCCCTGTGATTTTACCTGCAGCCCCTGCAACCCCTGTGATTTTACCTGCAGCCCCTCCAAGCCCTGTGATTTTACCAGCAGCCACTCCAACCCTGTGACAGGCCCTACAGCTGGCTCCGGGGACTACCCCGTTGCCGTATCAGTCGCCAATACACACACAAGATGAAGGAATGGATGCAGAAGTCATCTCGTTTAGGCAGGGAAGAAAGTCCTCCGAAGAAGAGGAAGGAGCAAGAGGAAGGCGAGGCAGGCGACCCCAATGTAGGGCCATCCCAGGGAAGAGGAGGCTGTTATAAAATAGAAAAGAGAGAAAAGCAGCAGTAAGCAGGTGATCCCCATCCCTGGGCGAGCTGCGAGACATGGGACAAGATTTCAGCTGTCATGCAGGCGAGCACATTGTCACCTGGCTGCTGCGATGCTGGGATAACAGCTCCGGGAGCCTGGAATCGGAGGGCAGGGAAGCCAAGCAGCTGGGATCCTTCTCTGGGGAAGGGGGCACTGAGAAAGCGATCGGAAACGGGGCACAAGCCTCTGGAGGCGGCGCCTGTCAGGCGTGAAGGAAAGGGATCCCTTCCAGGAAGATGCTGTGGGGTTGCTGAGGGTCGAAGAACAGCAGGTGTTGCCTGCACCCACCGTGCTGCAGCAGCGGCAAGGGAGAGACGTGGTGGTTTTCCTCAGCTGGGCAGCTGAGCTCCACCTCAACCGCTCTCTCCCTGCCCCTCCTCAAAGGGAAAGGGGAGAAAATAGGATGGAAAGGGCTCAAGGGCTGAGAGAAGGACAGGGAGATCACTCCACAATGATCGTCACGGGCAAAAGAGGCTCAGCAGAGCCTGTTCCAGTCCAGCCCGGGCCTGCTCCTGCGGGGGCTCTCCACAGGCCGCGGCCTCCTCCAGGCCACATCCACCTGCTCCACCGGGGGCTCCTCCACGGGCTGCAGCGTGGAGATCTGCTCCGTGTGGGACCCGTGGGCTGCAGGGGGACAGCCTGCTCCACCAGGGGCCTCTCCCCAGGCCACAGGGGAACTGCTGCTGTGAGCCTGGAGCACCTCCTGCCTCCTGCTGCACTCACCTTGGGGGCTGCAGAGAGGTTTCTCACTCCTCCCTGACCCAGACGCTGCTGTGCAGCAGGTTTCTTTCCCTTTCTTAGATGGGCTCTCACACAGGCGCAAACATCATCCGTTTTGTCTCACTTCTGGGCAGCAGCGGGTCCCTCTGGAGCCTCCTGGAACCGGCCCTTATCTAACATGGGGCAGCTGCTGCATTCTCCTCACAGAGGACACCCCTGCAGCCCCCCGCTACCAGAACCTGTCCTCGTAAACCCAACACAAGACACCGACCGAGCCTCCCTGATTCCCAGCAGGTGGGTCAGGCTGGGAACCCAGGCCAGTGCCCGGCAGACCCTCCTGGGCCTTGAAAAGCAAGCTTTATGGGGATGTAGCACCCAGAAAGAACGGAGTCACACAACAGGATTCATTTCCAAAACCGTCTCATAGACACCTGGGCCAAAGTGCAGGGCCTTGAGCGGGTATATCACAATGGCAGAGTTCATTTCCTTCCCAGTAGCTGGCACATGCCGTTTTTTGGGATTTCGGGGCTACAGTGAGCTGCTAAGAGGGATGTCTTAGCTCTTGCAGGGCAGTGCTTCCACTAAGGCCAGGACTTTTCTGCATCTTCTACTGCCCTGCAAGCGAGGATGCTTGGGGCACACAGGAAGCTGGGAGGGGACACAGCTGCAGGGATTCCATAAGACACAAGCAAATGCAGCCTTGGCTTGGTGACACTTTCTCTTGATTACTGCTCAACACAAATTACCTCGAGCAAGTCTACTGTGAGGACTAAAGGAAAGAGACGTATGGATGCTGCTAAGCTCTTCTAGCTTGTACCAGGTAGGAAAGATACCTCTGTAGCAGGCGTGAAGAGGATAGCACTAATTAATTAGATGAGAAGCGGAGGAAAGGCACTTAGAGGTAGTGAAAAGCAGTTAATGTGATGTTCCGGGGAAGCTTCAGTCTGCTTAAGGAGTAGCAAGAACAAGCCTAAAGTCATAGCCAAATACAAGAAAGAGAGGAGGACACGCAGCATGAGAAGCTCCCGAGAGAAAGGAGCTCTGTTTTGGGTAAAAATCAGTCCCTTTTTCTATCATGGAGACATCCAAGGGCGTAGGACACGTGCACTTCAGGGAACCAAGAGATGCTGTGCATTTCTCTCGTCCCCCTGACACAGCCACTAGGTGACGATGCTTCCAATTCTCTCTAAAGAAACCTTGCTTTCTCAGGCCCAGGTGTCCAGCTGCACACCAAGGACGTCCCTGGCTCCCAGGCACAGTTCCCAGGCCCAAGGCCGAGCTCCCCTCCGAACCCCCATTCCAGCAGACCTTGCTCCTGGCATTGTGGAGCAGCCATTTCATGTCAGCCTTTTCTCCTGGCAGTCAGCTTAGCGCCGTAACCTCTGCCATCGGGGCGCCCGAGAGCCGTGTGAGGTCAGCAGAGAGTCACTGTCAGCCTTTGACCTCACAAAGGTGGGTGGCCATAAGTGCCCTGAGCGTCCAGCTCGCATTGAGTACTGCTGGTGGCACTCGAGGCGTGGAGGTCTGCATGGTGCAATGGGAGACGCCGATGTCCTGCTGCTGGAACAAGAGGCGCTGATGTGCTGCTGGTGCAGGAGGAGACGTGAAGGTGCTGCTGCTTAGAGGTGCTGAGGAGCGGGCAGCCTCCGTGCCGGTGGCTGAGCATGCTACTCTTAATTAGTGCTCTACCCTTCCTATCTTTTTACTAAGGTGGGTAGAGAGAAATGCCCATATCTGTTTATTTCCTGGTAAGAAATGTAAGAGCCTTGTATCTGCATATTCACCAGATTCATCCCAGCGCCCTTGGTACTGGCGATCTGTGTTGATCTGTAATAAAGAGCAATCGGTAGCACACCAAGTCTCCGTGACCTTGCATCTAACAGAATCGTCCAAATCCCTGTTGTGATCTCTCTCTAGCTGTGGGCTGGCTAAGCTGTCTGTTGGATGGTGAAAATGGGAAATGATTGGGATGGGAAATGATGAGTGGGCCGAGAAATCATTGCTGGGATGGGAAGACTTCCTTGGGGTGGAAAGCCATTGGGCTAGGAACTCAAAGAGATGGGAAATCTTCCCTGGGTTTGAAATCATTGGGAAGCAAAAGCGTTGGGATGGGAAATCACTCCGGGGATGGGGAAGTATTGGGATGGGAAGTCTTTAATGGGGTGGGTAACATTCACTGGGGAAGGAAGTACTTGGAAAAGTAATCAGAGGAATGGGAATTCTTTGGGATGAGATCTCTTTGGATTAAGAAAGGCTTCGTGTCGATGGGAAATATCTCGTATGGGAATCTGTTATCATGTGAAATTGTAAGGATGGGAAATGACCGTTAGGATGCAAAGCTGGTACTGGGACGGGAAATGCTTGGGACGGGGAAGTGTTGGTGTGAAACCGTCCTGGGCATGGCAAATGATGCGTGGGAGGGAAAGCCCGATGGGGATGGAAAAGTCTTGCGATGGGAAGCCTGCTTGGGTCCAAAAGCTGCAGTCCTCACCAAGATGGCGGCGAGGGGCTGGTCAGCCGTTGGGACGGAACGGCCGTTGCCCGCGTTCCCCAAAGGACCGCCCCACTCTCCAGCCACCATGGCAGGTACAGCAGCCGGCTCCCGCTCCTCCCGGGGCTGCGGCCCTGCTGGCGAACCCAGCGCCCCAGATCTCACCCCAGCGCCCTTTTTCCCACAGAGGGTTTCCCCAGACGGCTTCCGCGGCTTCCGCAGACGCAAAACTCCCCCTTCGTCGTCCCAGCCGTGCCGCCAACGGTGGCTGCCTGGCTGCTGCCCTCCCTCCCCGGAGCGATGGCGCTGCCCTTGCAGCCCCCCCAGGTACCCACCCTCCCCTACACGCTGCCCCAGGCCACCGTCTGGCACGTGGTGCCGGGGGTCCAGGGGCAGGTGCTGCAGCTCCCCGCCGGGGTGCAGCTGGCACCTGGGGGGCACCTCCCACCCGAGGGGCACCACCTGCAGCTTGGGCAGCTCCCCGCCGTGGGGCAGCTCCCTGCTGTGGGGCAGCTCCCCCACACCGCTCCTCCCTGGGCCCCCGTCTACCAGTGGGGACAGCCCGTGGGGACGGGGACGGTGCTGCCCCAGGATCCCCTCTGGCTGGGGCCCGGGGCCGTGCTCCATGGGGAGCTCCTGCACCCCGCAGGCACCTGCCTGCTGCAGGCCCCTGCCCACCCCGGCCCCCCACCACTCCTCGTCCCGGGGCCTCCGCTGCGGGGGCAGGCGCTCCCCGCGCCCCGCACCCTGACCAGCAGCCGGGGGCAGCTGCCGGAGCCCTGCGACCACGCCGTGGGGCTCAGCGAGGACCAGGGGCCCCCGCTGCCCGGCCCCACTCCCCCCGAGCCTGCCCAGGCTCCAACGACCGCCAGCACCCAGACGGTGACGCCCAACGGTGAGTTTGGGGCTGGCACAGCCGGCCGCTGGGCGCCCCACACCCAGGAGCCATGGGAAAGCTGGCATCGCCCATCCTGGGGGATTTGCTTGCTTTTTCCTCAGCGGCGACAGTTGCAGAGGTGCCTGAGGAGCCCCTGGAGCTGCTTGAGCTGGGCCCCGATGCCTTCGCCGAGGCCTTTCCCCACCTGGCAGGGGACAGCCAGCAGCTGCACCACCTGCAGGACCAGCTCCTGGCCGACCTGGACATCTCCGGCTTGGAGGAGCTGCTCAGCTGGCTCGATGCCGTGGAGCCCCAGGATGCCTTCCCCGGTGTCCCCAGCAGTCCTGTGCTCAGCCGCTTCCTGTCTGAGCTGCCCGACCTCTGCGAGGACATCGAGGAGCCGAGCACACAGGGACTGGCAGCCACCAGAGCGCTGGGTGAGGTACCCTCAACCCCTGGGGTGCACCCCGAGAAGGTGCAGGGTGGGCGGGCGGTGCAGCCCCCTGCTGTGCCGGCAGCGAGCTCCCCCCTCAAGCCTGCAGCCAGTCCCCAGCTCAGTGCCCTCAGGAGACCCCTGCCCAACCCTCCCTTCACTCTCCCCAAAAGGCCCCCCCACCCTGAATTCCTCACTGCCCTTAGCAGACCCCTGCCCAACCCTCCCTCGCGTCCCCTCAAGAGACCCCCCGACCCTCAATTCCTTAATTCCCTTAGGAGACCCCTGCCCAAGCCTCGCCTGAGTCCCCTCAAGAGCCCCCCCGACCCTGAATTTATTAGTGCCCTTAGGAGACCCCTGCCCAATCCCCCTCTGAGTCCCCTCAAGAGCCCCCCGCCTGCCCCTGTGCCCACCGGCACCAAGTGGGGGGCCAAGCGCCCCGCGCCCACCAGCACCCCCAGCACAGCGCAGAGCTCCCAGCACAGGAGGCCGGCGACGGAGAAAACCCCCGGCAAGGAGAAGACGACGCTGCTGGGCCAGGGTGGCCAAGGCCCCAAGACGCTGTGCCAGGGGAAGACGGGTGGCCACAGCGCGGTGGCTGGCAGCAGCGGCCAAGCGGGCGGCGGCAGGCAGCAGCCGGCGAGCGACAGCACCAGGGCGCCCAGCAAGAGGGCCCGAAGCCCGGGGGCTGCTGGGGGGCAAGGAGCAGCGGCACCGCCTCCCCGGAGAGCGCTGCTGCTGCTGGAGCCCCCCCCCATTAAGCCCCGTGCCCGTGCCCGTGCCGTGCGGGCCCAGGACAGGCTCCGTCCCCAAGCCATCGGGGACAAGACGCTGCAGCGCCAGCACCCGGGGACAAAGACCCCCAGCGAGACTTTGCAGCCGCTGGGGGCCAGGGCGAAGGCGCTGGGGCCAGTGCGCCAGCCGCCCTGTGTGCAGCCGCAGCCCACCTCCAGCGGCCCCAGCAGCATGCCCAGGGCCCCGCCGACGGTGCCAGGCTCCAGCGCTGTGCCCGCTGCCCCCCGGCCCCCAGCTGGAGACAAGGCCCAGGCGGTGCCGGCACCACCAGGCAGCACGGCGCGAGCGTGGAGAGCTCCCCTGCAGCAGGCGCCCAGAGCGCCGTGCCTGCCAGCCGCGGGGGGCCAAGCGCAGCGGGAGCCTCTGCCCACGCAGCCGCGCACGCTGCAGCGTCCGGCGCAGCCCCGCGTGGACTACGTGCCCTGCGTGGGGCCCTGGGCGGGCGGCGACGCGGCGCCCACGCCGCTGGAGGAGCAGGAGGCGTCGGTGCCCATCACGCCGCAGCAGCGTCCCGAGCGGGAGCGCCTGAAGAAGCTGGCCCAGGAGGAGCGGCAGCGGGCGGCCCACCAGATGAAGATCGGCCCCGTGCAATTCTTCGTGCAGCGGCAGAAGGACCACGCCATAGCCAAGTATTACGGCTACCCGTGACCCTGCGCTCCTCGACGGCCCCCGCAGCACCCGGGCCCGCTCAGCATGCAGGCACAGAGACCTCTGCAGGCGCCTGCTCCAGCTTCAGCCACGCTCCTCAGCCCTTGCCCCTCTCGCTTGCCCTCTCCCTTCTCCAGTGCTGGAGCTAGGCAGTGTTTGCCACTGTCAGGGATGGGCAACTGGGGCAATGGGAAATGCGCGCGTCACGAATGAACGTTGCAATGGGAAGCTGTTGGGATGTTGGCAATAGCTGGGGTGGGAAAGGTTGGGCGTGGGAACTGCTTGTTGGGACACCAAATGGCTGAGATCCCAAACTTCTTTCTTCTTTCGGGTCATTTCTCTTCTTTAGTGCCTTCCTTATTAAATTCCTCTAGTGTAGGTGTTCACTCAGCAAGGCCTCTGCCTGCAGCTGTTCTGGCACTGGGATGCCGAGGGGATTTCATGCAGCCCGCTCCCGCTGCCCATGCTCAGTCCGTGCATGGATGTGGGCATGGCCAGCACGGACGGGAGAAAATGGGTGGACGGCTGGGTGGATGGGAGGGTGATGGGAGTTGGGAATTCAGCCTTGGGATCAGACACGGGAGGTTGTTGGGATAGGAAATGACCAGTGGGATGGGAAGTCACGATGGGGATAGGAATTCATTAGAATAGGACAAATTGGTTTCATTTTTATTTATTATTTTATTAATTTTAATATTTATTTTATTTATTATATTTATTAATTTTATTTATTAAATTTACTTTATTGACTGTGTTGTACAGGATGGCATTTTTTTAGGTTCTCTTCCTTTTCTACCCTATTAAACTCTCTTTATCACAACGCACTGCTTTGTACTTCATTTTTCCTTCCGAGTCGTTCTGGATTCACTCAGGATGGGGGGGACATTAGTGAACGCCTGTGTGCTTCAGATCCAAGCTCACCTTTGCCCTCAACTCAAGATACATATTTGCATCTGTTGTCATGATACAAAATTAACAGCAACAAAATAAAAGTTAACTACTTCCGAGCACCAGCTGTACGTTTGCTGGGTCTGCTCTATGCATTTTGAAGACCATTCAATACTATTCAGCACCTTCAGGAGGAAATGTGTGGTTCTAGGGAAATGCATCTTGATCTGATGCAAACCTGCGACGCACCCTGCAGCCCCTCCAACCCCTGTGATTTTACCTGCAGCCCCTGCAACCCCTGTGATTTTACCTGCAGCCCCTCCAAGCCCTGTGATTTTACCAGCAGCCACTCCAACCCTGTGACAGGCCCTACAGCTGGCTCCGGGGACTACCCCGTTGCCGTATCAGTCGCCAATACACACACAAGATGAAGGAATGGATGCAGAAGTCATCTCGTTTAGGCAGGGAAGAAAGTCCTCCAAAGAAGGGGAAGGAGCAAGAGGAAGGCGAGGCAGGCGACCCCAATGTAGGGCCATCCCAGGGAAGAGGAGGCTGTTATAAAATAGAAAAGAGAGAAAAGCAGCAGTAAGCAGGTGATCCCCATCCCTGGGCGAGCTGCGAGACATGGGACAAGATTTCAGCTGTCATGCAGGCGAGCACATTGTCACCTGGCTGCTGCGATGCTGGGATAACAGCTCCGGGAGCCTGGAATCGGAGGGCAGGGAAGCCAAGCAGCTGGGATCCTTCTCTGGGGAAGGGGGCACTGAGAAAGCGATCGGAAACGGGGCACAAGCCTCTGGAGGCGGCGCCTGTCAGGCGTGAAGGAAAGGGATCCCTTCCAGGAAGATGCTGTGGGGTTGCTGAGGGTCGAAGAACAGCAGGTGTTGCCTGCACCCACCGTGCTGCAGCAGCGGCAAGGGAGAGACGTGGTGGTTTTCCTCAGCTGGGCAGCTGAGCTCCACCTCAACCGCTCTCTCCCTGCCCCTCCTCAAAGGGAAAGGGGAGAAAATAGGATGGAAAGGGCTCAAGGGCTGAGAGAAGGACAGGGAGATCACTCCACAATGATCGTCACGGGCAAAAGAGGCTCAGCAGAGCCTGTTCCAGTCCAGCCCGGGCCTGCTCCTGCGGGGGCTCTCCACAGGCCGCGGCCTCCTCCAGGCCACATCCACCTGCTCCACCGGGGGCTCCTCCACGGGCTGCAGCGTGGAGATCTGCTCCGTGTGGGACCCGTGGGCTGCAGGGGGACAGCCTGCTCCACCAGGGGCCTCTCCCCAGGCCGCAGGGGAACTGCTGCTGTGAGCCTGGAGCACCTCCTGCCTCCTGCTGCACTCACCTTGGGGGCTGCAGAGAGGTTTCTCACTCCTCCCTGACCCAGACGCTGCTGTGCAGCAGGTTTCTTTCCCTTTCTTAGATGGGCTCTCACACAGGCGCAAACATCATCCGTTTTGTCTCACTTCTGGGCAGCAGCGGGTCCCTCTGGAGCCTCCTGGAACCGGCCCTTATCTAACATGGGGCAGCTGCTGCATTCTCCTCACAGAGGACACCCCTGCAGCCCCCCGCTACCAGAACCTGTCCTCGTAAACCCAACACAAGACACCGACCGAGCCTCCCTGATTCCCAGCAGGTGGGTCAGGCTGGGAACCCAGGCCAGTGCCCGGCAGACCCTCCTGGGCCTTGAAAAGCAAGCTTTATGGGGATGTAGCACCCAGAAAGAACGGAGTCACACAACAGGATTCATTTCCAAAACCGTCTCATAGACACCTGGGCCAAAGTGCAGGGCCTTGAGCGGGTATATCACAATGACAGAGTTCATTTCCTTCCCAGTAGCTGGCACATGCCGTTTTTTGGGATTTCGGGGCTACAGTGAGCTGCTAAGAGGGATGTCTTAGCTCTTGCAGGGCAGTGCTTCCACTAAGGCCAGGACTTTTCTGCATCTTCTACTGCCCTGCAAGCGAGGATGCTTGGGGCACACAGGAAGCTGGGAGGGGACACAGCTGCAGGGATTCCATAAGACACAAGCAAATGCAGCCTTGGCTTGGTGACACTTTCTCTTGATTACTGCTCAACACAAATTACCTCGAGCAAGTCTACTGTGAGGACTAAAGGAAAGAGACATATGGATGCTGCTAAGCTCTTCTAGCTTGTACCAGGTAGGAAAGATACCTCTGTAGCAGGCGTGAAGAGGATAGCACTAATTAATTAGATGAGAAGCGGAGGAAAGGCACTTAGAGGTAGTGAAAAGCAGTTAATGTGATGTTCCGGGGAAGCTTCAGTCTGCTTAAGGAGTAGCAAGAACAAGCCTAAAGTCATAGCCAAATACAAGAAAGAGAGGAGGACACGCAGCATGAGAAGCTCCCGAGAGAAAGGAGCTCTGTTTTGGGTAAAAATCAGTCCCTTTTTCTATCATGGAGACATCCAAGGGCGTAGGACACGTGCACTTCAGGGAACCAAGAGATGCTGTGCATTTCTCTCGTCCCCCTGACACAGCCACTAGGTGACGATGCTTCCAATTCTCTCTAAAGAAACCTTGCTTTCTCAGGCCCAGGTGTCCAGCTGCACACCAAGGACGTCCCTGGCTCCCAGGCACAGTTCCCAGGCCCAAGGCCGAGCTCCCCTCCGAACCCCCATTCCAGCAGACCTTGCTCCTGGCATTGTGGAGCAGCCATTTCATGTCAGCCTTTTCTCCTGGCAGTCAGCTTAGCGCCGTAACCTCTGCCATCGGGGCGCCCGAGAGCCGTGTGAGGTCAGCAGAGAGTCACTGTCAGCCTTTGACCTCACAAAGGTGGGTGGCCATAAGTGCCCTGAGCGTCCAGCTCGCATTGAGTACTGCTGGTGGCACTCGAGGCGTGGAGGTCTGCATGGTGCAATGGGAGACGCCGATGTCCTGCTGCTGGAACAAGAGGCGCTGATGTGCTGCTGGTGCAGGAGGAGACGTGAAGGTGCTGCTGCTTAGAGGTGCTGAGGAGCGGGCAGCCTCCGTGCCGGTGGCTGAGCATGCTACTCTTAATTAGTGCTCTACCCTTCCTATCTTTTTACTAAGGTGGGTAGAGAGAAATGCCCATATCTGTTTATTTCCTGGTAAGAAATGTAAGAGCCTTGTATCTGCATATTCACCAGATTCATCCCAGCGCCCTTGGTACTGGCGATCTGTGTTGATCTGTAATAAAGAGCAATTGGTAGCACACCAAGTCTCCGTGACCTTGCATCTAACAGAATCGTCCAAATCCCTGTTGTGATCTCTCTCTAGCTGTGGGCTGGCTAAGCTGTCTGTTGGATGGTGAAAATGGGAAATGATTGGGATGGGAAATGATGAGTGGGCCGAGAAATCATTGCTGGGATGGGAAGACTTCCTTGGGGTGGAAAGCCATTGGGCTAGGAACTCAAAGAGATGGGAAATCTTCCCTGGGTTTGAAATCATTGGGAAGCAAAAGCGTTGGGATGGGAAATCACTCCGGGGATGGGGAAGTATTGGGATGGGAAGTCTTTAATGGGGTGGGTAACATTCACTGGGGAAGGAAGTACTTGGAAAAGTAATCAGAGGAATGGGAATTCTTTGGGATGAGATCTCTTTGGATTAAGAAAGGCTTCGTGTCGATGGGAAATATCTCGTATGGGAATCTGTTATCATGTGAAATTGTAAGGATGGGAAATGACCGTTAGGATGCAAAGCTGGTACTGGGACGGGAAATGCTTGGGACGGGGAAGTGTTGGTGTGAAACCGTCCTGGGCATGGCAAATGATGCGTGGGAGGGAAAGCCCGATGGGGATGGAAAAGTCTTGCGATGGGAAGCCTGCTTGGGTCCAAAAGCTGCAGTCCTCACCAAGATGGCGGCGAGGGGCTGGTCAGCCGTTGGGACGGAACGGCCGTTGCCCGCGTTCCCCAACCGACCGCCCCACTCTCCAGCCACCATGGCAGGTACAGCAGCCGGCTCCCGCTCCTCCCGGGGCTGCGGCCCTGCTGGCGAGCCCAGCGCCCCAGATCTCACCCCAGCGCCCTTTTTCCCAAAGAGGGTTTCCCCAGACGGCTTCCGCGGCTTCCGCAGACGCAAAACTCCCCCTTCGTCGTCCCAGCCGTGCCGCCAACGGTGGCTGCCTGGCTGCTGCCCTCCCTCCCCGGAGCGATGGCGCTGCCCTTGCAGCCCCCCCAGGTACCCACCCTCCCCTACGCGCTGCCCCAGGCCACCGTCTGGCACGTGGTGCCGGGGGTCCAGGGGCAGGTGCTGCAGCTCCCCGCCGGGGTGCAGCTGGCACCTGGGGGGCACCTCCCACCCGAGGGGCACCACCTGCAGCTTGGGCAGCTCCCCGCCGTGGGGCAGCTCCCTGCTGTGGGGCAGCTCCCCCACACCGCTCCTCCCTGGGCCCCCATCTACCAGTGGGGACAGCCCGTGGGGACGGGGACGGTGCTGCCCCAGGATCCCCTCTGGCTGGGGCCCGGGGCCGTGCTCCATGGGGAGCTCCTGCACCCCGCAGGCACCTGCCTGCTGCAGGCCCCTGCCCACCCCGGCCCCCCACCACTCCTCGTCCCGGGGCCTCCGCTGCGGGGGCAGGCGCTCCCCGCGCCCCGCACCCTGACCAGCAGCCGGGGGCAGCTGCCGAAGCCCTGCGACCACGCCGTGGGGCTCAGCGAGGACCAGGGGCCCCCGCTGCCCGGCCCCACTCCCCCCGAGCCTGCCCAGGCTCCAACGACCGCCAGCACCCAGACGGTGACGCCCAACGGTGAGTTTGGGGCTGGCACAGCCGGCCGCTGGGCGCCCCACACCCAGGAGCCATGGGAAAGCTGGCATCGCCCATCCTGGGGGATTTGCTTGCTTTTTCCTCAGCGGCGACAGTTGCAGAGGTGCCTGAGGAGCCCCTGGAGCTGCTTGAGCTGGGCCCCGATGCCTTCGCCGAGGCCTTTCCCCACCTGGCAGGGGACAGCCAGCAGCTGCAGCACCTGCAGGACCAGCTCCCGGCTGACCTGGACATCTCCGGCTTGGAGGAGCTGCTCAGCTGGCTCGATGCCGTGGAGCCCCAGGACGCCTTCCCCGGTGTCCCCAGCAGTCCTGTGCTCAGCCGCTTCCTTTCTGAGCTGCCCGACCTCTGCGAGGACATCGAGGAGCCGAGCACACAGGGACTGGCAGCCACCAGAGCGCTGGGTGAGGTACCCTCAACCCCTGGGGTGCACCCCGAGAAGGTGCAGGGTGGGCGGGCGGTGCAGCCCCCTGCTGTGCCGGCAGCGAGCTCCCCCCTCAAGCCTGCAGCCAGTCCCCAGCTCAGTGCCCTCAGGAGACCCCTGCCCAACCCTCCCTTCACTCTCCCCAAAAGGCCCCCCCACCCTGAATTCCTCACTGCCCTTAGCAGACCCCTGCCCAACCCTCCCTCGCGTCCCCTCAAGAGACCCCCCGACCCTGAATTCCTTAATTCCCTTAGGAGACCCCTGCCCAAGCCTCTCCTGAGTCCCCTCAAGAGCCCCCCCGACCCTGAATTTATTAGTGCCCTTAGGAGACCCCTGCCCAATCCCCCTCTGGGTCCCCTCAAGAGCCCCCCCGGCCCTGAATTTATTAGTGCCCTTAGGAGGCCCCTGCCCAATCCCCCTCTGAGTCCCCTCAAGAGCCCCCCGCCTGCCCCTGCGCCCACCGGCACCAAGTGGGGGGCCAAGCGCCCCGCGCCCACCAGCACCCCCAGCACAGCGCAGAGCTCCCAGCACAGGAGGCCGGCGACGGAGAAAACCCCCGGCAAGGAGAAGACGACGCTGCTGGGCCAGGGTGGCCAAGGCCCCAAGACGCTGTGCCAGGGGAAGACGGGTGGCCACAGCGCGGTGGCTGGCAGCAGCGGCCAAGCGGGCGGCGGCAGGCAGCAGCCGGCGAGCGACAGCACCAGGGCGCCCAGCAAGAGGGCCCGAAGCCCGGGGGCTGCTGGGGGGCAAGGAGCAGCGGCACCGCCTCCCCGGAGAGCGCTGCTGCTGCTGGAGCCCCCCCCCATTAAGCCCCGTGCCCGTGCCCGTGCCGTGCGGGCCCAGGACAGGCTCCGTCCCCAAGCCATCGGGGACAAGACGCTGCAGCGCCAGCACCCGGGGACAAAGACCCCCAGCGAGACTTTGCAGCCGCTGGGGGCCAGGGCGAAGGCGCTGGGGCCAGTGCGCCAGCCGCCCTGTGTGCAGCCGCAGCCCACCTCCAGCGGCCCCAGCAGCATGCCCAGGGCCCCGCCGACGGTGCCAGGCTCCAGCGCTGTGCCCGCTGCCCCCCGGCCCCCAGCTGGAGACAAGGCCCAGGCGGTGCCGGCACCACCAGGCAGCACGGCGCGAGCGTGGAGAGCTCCCCTGCAGCAGGCGCCCAGAGCGCCGTGCCTGCCAGCCGCGGGGGGCCAAGCGCAGCGGGAGCCTCTGCCCACGCAGCCGCGCACGCTGCAGCGTCCGGCGCAGCCCCGCGTGGACTACGTGCCCTGCGTGGGGCCCTGGGCGGGCGGCGACGCGGCGCCCACGCCGCTGGAGGAGCAGGAGGCGTCGGTGCCCATCACGCCGCAGCAGCGTCCCGAGCGGGAGCGCCTGAAGAAGCTGGCCCAGGAGGAGCGGCAGCGGGCGGCCCACCAGATGAAGATCGGCCCCGTGCAATTCTTCGTGCAGCGGCAGAAGGACCACGCCATAGCCAAGTATTACGGCTACCCGTGACCCTGCGCTCCTCGACGGCCCCCGCAGCACCCGGGCCCGCTCAGCATGCAGGCACAGAGACCTCTGCAGGCGCCTGCTCCAGCTTCAGCCACGCTCCTCAGCCCTTGCCCCTCTCGCTTGCCCTCTCCCTTCTCCAGTGCTGCAGCTAGGCAGTGTTTGCCACTGTCAGGGATGGGCAACTGGGGCAATGGGAAATGCGCGCGTCACGAATGAACGTTGCAATGGGAAGCTGTTGGGATGTTGGCAATAGCTGGGGTGGGAAAGGTTGGGCGTGGGAACTGCTTGTTGGGACACCAAATGGCTGAGATCCCAAACTTCTTTCTTCTTTCGGGTCATTTCTCTTCTTTAGTGCCTTCCTTATTAAATTCCTCTAGTGTAGGTGTTCACTCAGCAAGGCCTCTGCCTGCAGCTGTTCTGGCACTGGGATGCCGAGGGGCTTTCATGCAGCCCGCTCCCGCTGCCCATGCTCAGTCCGTGCATGGATGTGGGCATGGCCAGCACGGACGGGAGAAAATGGGTGGACGGCTGGGTGGATGGGAGGGTGATGGGAGTTGGGAATTCAGCCTTGGGATCAGACACGGGAGGTTGTTGGGATAGGAAATGACCAGTGGGATGGGAAGTCACGATGGGGATAGGAATTCATTAGAATAGGACAAATTGGTTTCATTTTTATTTATTATTTTATTAATTTTAATATTTATTTTATTTATTATATTTATTAATTTTATTTATTAAATTTACTTTATTGACTGTGTTGTACAGGATGGCATTTTTTTAGGTTCTCTTCCTTTTCTACCCTATTAAACTCTCTTTATCACAACGCACTGCTTTGTACTTCATTTTTCCTTCCGAGTCGTTCTGGATTCACTCAGGATGGGGGGGACATTAGTGAACGCCTGTGTGCTTCAGATCCAAGCTCACCTTTGCCCTCAACTCAAGATACATATTTGCATCTGTTGTCATGATACAAAATTAACAGCAACAAAATAAAAGTTAACTACTTCCGAGCACCAGCTGTACGTTTGCTGGGTCTGCTCTATGCATTTTGAAGACCATTCAATACTATTCAGCACCTTCAGGAGGAAATGTGTGGTTCTAGGGAAATGCATCTTGATCTGATGCAAACCTGCGACGCACCCTGCAGCCCCTCCAACCCCTGTGATTTTACCTGCAGCCCCTGCAACCCCTGTGATTTTACCTGCAGCCCCTCCAAGCCCTGTGATTTTACCAGCAGCCACTCCAAGCCTGTGACAGGCCCTACAGCTGGCTCCGGGGACTACCTCGTTGCCGTATCAGTCGCCAATACACACACAAGATGAAGGAATGGATGCAGAAGTCATCTCGTTTAGGCAGGGAAGAAAGTCCTCCGAAGAAGGGGAAGGAGCAAGAGGAAGGCGAGGCAGGCGACCCCAATGTAGGGCCATCCCAGGGAAGAGGAGGCTGTTATAAAATAGAAAAGAGAGAAAAAGCAGCAGTAAGCAGGTGATCCCCATCCCTGGGCGAGCTGCGAGACATGGGACAAGATTTCAGCTGTCATGCAGGCGAGCACATTGTCACCTGGCTGCTGCGATGCTGGGATAACAGCTCCGGGAGCCTGGAATCGGAGGGCAGGGAAGCCAAGCAGCTGGGATCCTTCTCTGGGGAAGGGGGCACTGAGAAAGCGATCGGAAACGGGGCACAAGCCTCTGGAGGCGGCGCCTGTCAGGCGTGAAGGAAAGGGATCCCTTCCAGGAAGATGCTGTGGGGTTGCTGAGGGTCGAAGAACAGCAGGTGTTGCCTGCACCCACCGTGCTGCAGCAGCGGCAAGGGAGAGACGTGGTGGTTTTCCTCAGCTGGGCAGCTGAGCTCCACCTCAACCGCTCTCTCCCTGCCCCTCCTCAAAGGGAAAGGGGAGAAAATAGGATGGAAAGGGCTCAAGGGCTGAGAGAAGGACAGGGAGATCACTCCACAATGATCGTCACGGGCAAAAGAGGCTCAGCAGAGCCTGTTCCAGTCCAGCCCGGGCCTGCTCCTGCGGGGGCTCTCCACAGGCCGCGGCCTCCTCCAGGCCACATCCACCTGCTCCACCGGGGGCTCCTCCACGGGCTGCAGCGTGGAGATCTGCTCCGTGTGGGACCCGTGGGCTGCAGGGGGACAGCCTGCTCCACCAGGGGCCTCTCCCCAGGCCGCAGGGGAACTGCTGCTGTGAGCCTGGAGCACCTCCTGCCTCCTGCTGCACTCACCTTGGGGGCTGCAGAGAGGTTTCTCACTCCTCCCTGACCCAGACGCTGCTGTGCAGCAGGTTTCTTTCCCTTTCTTAGATGGGCTCTCACACAGGCGCAAACATCATCCGTTTTGTCTCACTTCTGGGCAGCAGCGGGTCCCTCTGGAGCCTCCTGGAACCGGCCCTTATCTAACATGGGGCAGCTGCTGCATTCTCCTCACAGAGGACACCCCTGCAGCCCCCCGCTACCAGAACCTGTCCTCGTAAACCCAACACAAGACACCGACCGAGCCTCCCTGATTCCCAGCAGGTGGGTCAGGCTGGGAACCCAGGCCAGTGCCCGGCAGACCCTCCTGGGCCTTGAAAAGCAAGCTTTATGGGGACGTAGCACCCAGAAAGAACGGAGTCACACAACAGGATTCATTTCCAAAACCGTCTCATAGACACCTGGGCCAAAGTGCAGGGCCTTGAGCGGGTATATCACAATGACAGAGTTCATTTCCTTCCCAGTAGCTGGCACATGCCGTTTTTTGGGATTTCGGGGCTACAGTGAGCTGCTAAGAGGGATGTCTTAGCTCTTGCAGGGCAGTGCTTCCACTAAGGCCAGGACTTTTCTGCATCTTCTACTGCCCTGCAAGCGAGGATGCTTGGGGCACACAGGAAGCTGGGAGGGGACACAGCTGCAGGGATTCCATAAGACACAAGCAAATGCAGCCTTGGCTTGGTGACACTTTCTCTTGATTACTGCTCAACACAAATTACCTCGAGCAAGTCTACTGTGAGGACTAAAGGAAAGAGACGTATGGATGCTGCTAAGCTCTTCTAGCTTGTACCAGGTAGGAAAGATACCTCTGTAGCAGGCGTGAAGAGGATAGCACTAATTAATTAGATGAGAAGCGGAGGAAAGGCACTTAGAGGTAGTGAAAAGCAGTTAATGTGATGTTCCGGGGAAGCTTCAGTCTGCTTAAGGAGTAGCAAGAACAAGCCTAAAGTCATAGCCAAATACAAGAAAGAGAGGAGGACACGCAGCATGAGAAGCTCCCGAGAGAAAGGAGCTCTGTTTTGGGTAAAAATCAGTCCCTTTTTCTATCATGGAGACATCCAAGGGCGTAGGACACGTGCACTTCAGGGAACCAAGAGATGCTGTGCATTTCTCTCGTCCCCCTGACACAGCCACTAGGTGACGATGCTTCCAATTCTCTCTAAAGAAACCTTGCTTTCTCAGGCCCAGGTGTCCAGCTGCACACCAAGGACGTCCCTGGCTCCCAGGCACAGTTCCCAGGCCCAAGGCCGAGCTCCCCTCCGAACCCCCATTCCAGCAGACCTTGCTCCTGGCATTGTGGAGCAGCCATTTCATGTCAGCCTTTTCTCCTGGCAGTCAGCTTAGCGCCGTAACCTCTGCCATCGGGGCGCCCGAGAGCCGTGTGAGGTCAGCAGAGAGTCACTGTCAGCCTTTGACCTCACAAAGGTGGGTGGCCATAAGTGCCCTGAGCGTCCAGCTCGCATTGAGTACTGCTGGTGGCACTCGAGGCGTGGAGGTCTGCATGGTGCAATGGGAGACGCCGATGTCCTGCTGCTGGAACAAGAGGCGCTGATGTGCTGCTGGTGCAGGAGGAGACGTGAAGGTGCTGCTGCTTAGAGGTGCTGAGGAGCGGGCAGCCTCCGTGCCGGTGGCTGAGCATGCTACTCTTAATTAGTGCTCTACCCTTCCTATCTTTTTACTAAGGTGGGTAGAGAGAAATGCCCATATCTGTTTATTTCCTGGTAAGAAATGTAAGAGCCTTGTATCTGCATATTCACCAGATTCATCCCAGCGCCCTTGGTACTGGCGATCTGTGTTGATCTGTAATAAAGAGCAATTGGTAGCACACCAAGTCTCCGTGACCTTGCATCTAACAGAATCGTCCAAATCCCTGTTGTGATCTCTCTCTAGCTGTGGGCTGGCTAAGCTGTCTGTTGGATGGTGAAAATGGGAAATGATTGGGATGGGAAATGATGAGTGGGCCGAGAAATCATTGCTGGGATGGGAAGACTTCCTTGGGGTGGAAAGCCATTGGGCTAGGAACTCAAAGAGATGGGAAATCTTCCCTGGGTTTGAAATCATTGGGAAGCAAAAGCGTTGGGATGGGAAATCACTCCGGGGATGGGGAAGTATTGGGATGGGAAGTCTTTAATGGGGTGGGTAACATTCACTGGGGAAGGAAGTACTTGGAAAAGTAATCAGAGGAATGGGAATTCTTTGGGATGAGATCTCTTTGGATTAAGAAAGGCTTCGTGTCGATGGGAAATATCTCGTATGGGAATCTGTTATCATGTGAAATTGTAAGGATGGGAAATGATCGTTAGGATGCAAAGCTGGTACTGGGACGGGAAATGCTTGGGACGGGGAAGTGTTGGTGTGAAACCGTCCTGGGCATGGCAAATGATGCGTGGGAGGGAAAGCCCGATGGGGATGGAAAAGTCTTGCGATGGGAAGCCTGCTTGGGTCCAAAAGCTGCAGTCCTCACCAAGATGGCGGCGAGGGGCTGGTCAGCCGTTGGGACGGAACGGCCGTTGCCCGCGTTCCCCAACCGACCGCCCCACTCTCCAGCCACCATGGCAGGTACAGCAGCCGGCTCCCGCTCCTCCCGGGGCTGCGGCCCTGCTGGCGAGCCCAGCGCCCCAGATCTCACCCCAGCGCCCTTTTTCCCACAGAGGGTTTCCCCAGACGGCTTCCGCGGCTTCCGCAGACGCAAAACTCCCCCTTCGTCGTCCCAGCCGTGCCGCCAACGGTGGCTGCCTGGCTGCTGCCCTCCCTCCCCGGAGCGATGGCGCTGCCCTTGCAGCCCCCCCAGGTACCCACCCTCCCCTACGCGCTGCCCCAGGCCACCGTCTGGCACGTGGTGCCGGGGGTCCAGGGGCAGGTGCTGCAGCTCCCCGCCGGGGTGCAGCTGGCACCTGGGGGGCACCTCCCACCCGAGGGGCACCACCTGCAGCTTGGGCAGCTCCCCGCCGTGGGGCAGCTCCCTGCTGTGGGGCAGCTCCCCCACACCGCTCCTCCCTGGGCCCCCGTCTACCAGTGGGGACAGCCCGTGGGGACGGGGACGGTGCTGCCCCAGGATCCCCTCTGGCTGGGGCCCGGGGCCGTGCTCCATGGGGAGCTCCTGCACCCCGCAGGCACCTGCCTGCTGCAGGCCCCTGCCCACCCCGGCCCCCCACCACTCCTCGTCCCGGGGCCTCCGCTGCGGGGGCAGGCGCTCCCCGCGCCCCGCACCCTGACCAGCAGCCGGGGGCAGCTGCCGGAGCCCTGCGACCACGCCGTGGGGCTCAGCGTGGACCAGGGGCCCCCGCTGCCCGGCCCCACTCCCCCCGAGCCTGCCCAGGCTCCAACGACCGCCAGCACCCAGACGGTGACGCCCAACGGTGAGTTTGGGGCTGGCACAGCCGGCCGCTGGGCGCCCCACACCCAGGAGCCATGGGAAAGCTGGCATCGCCCATCCTGGGGGATTTGCTTGCTTTTTCCTCAGCGGCGACAGTTGCAGAGGTGCCTGAGGAGCCCCTGGAGCTGCTTGAGCTGGGCCCCGATGCCTTCGCCGAGGCCTTTCCCCACCTGGCAGGGGACAGCCAGCAGCTGCAGCACCTGCAGGACCAGCTCCCGGCCGACCTGGACATCTCCGGCTTGGAGGAGCTGCTCAGCTGGCTCGATGCTGTGGAGCCCCAGGACGCCTTCCCCGGTGTCCCCAGCAGTCCTGTGCTCAGCCGCTTCCTGTCTGAGCTGCCCGACCTCTGCGAGGACATCGAGGAGCCGAGCACACAGGGACTGGCAGCCACCAGAGCGCTGGGTGAGGTACCCTCAACCCCTGGGGTGCACCCCAAGAAGGTGCAGGGTGGGCGGGCGGTGCAGCCCCCTGCTGTGCCGGCAGCGAGCTCCCCCCTCAAGCCTGCAGCCAGTCCCCAGCTCAGTGCCCTCAGGAGACCCCTGCCCAACCCTCCCTTCACTCTCCCCAAAAGGCCCCCCCACCCTGAATTCCTCACTGCCCTTAGCAGACCCCTGCCCAACCCTCCCTCGCGTCCCCTCAAGAGACCCCCCGACCCTCAATTCCTTAATTCCCTTAGGAGACCCCTGCCCAAGCCTCGCCTGAGTCCCCTCAAGAGCCCCCCCGACCCTGAATTTATTAGTGCCCTTAGGAGACCCCTGCCCAATCCCCCTCTGGGTCCCCTCAAGAGCCCCCCCGGCCCTGAATTTATTAGTGCCCTTAGGAGGCCCCTGCCCAATCCCCCTCTGAGTCCCCTCAAGAGCCCCCCGCCTGCCCCTGCGCCCACCGGCACCAAGTGGGGGGCCAAGCGCCCCGCGCCCACCAGCACCCCCAGCACAGCGCAGAGCTCCCAGCACAGGAGGCCGGCGACGGAGAAAACCCCCGGCAAGGAGAAGACGACGCTGCTGGGCCAGGGTGGCCAAGGCCCCAAGACGCTGTGCCAGGGGAAGACGGGTGGCCACAGCGCGGTGGCTGGCAGCAGCGGCCAAGTGGGCGGCGGCAGGCAGCAGCCGGCGAGCGACAGCACCAGGGCGCCCAGCAAGAGGGCCCGAAGCCCGGGGGCTGCTGGGGGGCAAGGAGCAGCGGCACCGCCTCCCCGGAGAGCGCTGCTGCTGCTGGAGCCCCCCCCCATTAAGCCCCGTGCCCGCGCCCGTGCCGTGCGGGCCCAGGACAGGCTCCGTCCCCAAGCCATCGGGGACAAGACGCTGCAGCGCCAGCACCCGGGGACAAAGACCCCCAGCGAGACTTTGCAGCCGCTGGGGGCCAGGGCGAAGGCGCTGGGGCCAGTGCGCCAGCCGCCCTGTGTGCAGCCGCAGCCCACCTCCAGCGGCCCCAGCAGCATGCCCAGGGCCCCGCCGACGGTGCCAGGCTCCAGCGCTGTGCCCGCTGCCCCCCGGCCCCCAGCTGGAGACAAGGCCCAGGCGGTGCCGGCACCACCAGGCAGCACGGCGCGAGCGTGGAGAGCTCCCCTGCAGCAGGCGCCCAGAGCGCCGTGCCTGCCAGCCGCGGGGGGCCAAGCGCAGCGGGAGCCTCTGCCCACGCAGCCGCGCACGCTGCAGCGTCCGGCGCAGCCCCGCGTGGACTACGTGCCCTGCGTGGGGCCCTGGGCGGGCGGCGACGCGGCGCCCACGCCGCTGGAGGAGCAGGAGGCGTCGGTGCCCATCACGCCGCAGCAGCGTCCCGAGCGGGAGCGCCTGAAGAAGCTGGCCCAGGAGGAGCGGCAGCGGGCGGCCCACCAGATGAAGATCGGCCCCGTGCAATTCTTCGTGCAGCGGCAGAAGGACCACGCCATAGCCAAGTATTACGGCTACCCGTGACCCTGCGCTCCTCGACGGCCCCCGCAGCACCCGGGCCCGCTCAGCATGCAGGCACAGAGACCTCTGCAGGCGCCTGCTCCAGCTTCAGCCACGCTCCTCAGCCCTTGCCCCTCTCGCTTGCCCTCTCCCTTCTCCAGTGCTGCAGCTAGGCAGTGTTTGCCACTGTCAGGGATGGGCAACTGGGTCAATGGGAAATGCGCGCGTCACGAATGAACGTTGCAATGGGAAGCTGTTGGGATGTTGGCAATAGCTGGGGTGGGAAAGGTTGGGCGTGGGAACTGCTTGTTGGGACACCAAATGGCTGAGATCCCAAACTTCTTTCTTCTTTCGGGTCATTTCTCTTCTTTAGTGCCTTCCTTATTAAATTCCTCTAGTGTAGGTGTTCACTCAGCAAGGCCTCTGCCTGCAGCTGTTCTGGCACTGGGATGCCGAGGGGATTTCATGCAGCCCGCTCCCGCTGCCCATGCTCAGTCCGTGCATGGATGTGGGCATGGCCAGCACGGACGGGAGAAAATGGGTGGACGGCTGGGTGGATGGGAGGGTGATGGGAGTTGGGAATTCAGCCTTGGGATCAGACACGGGAGGTTGTTGGGATAGGAAATGACCAGTGGGATGGGAAGTCACGATGGGGATAGGAATTCATTAGAATAGGACAAATTGGTTTCATTTTTATTTATTATTTTATTAATTTTAATAATTATTTTATTTATTATATTTATTAATTTTATTTATTAAATTTACTTTATTGACTGTGTTGTACAGGATGGCATTTTTTTAGGTTCTCTTCCTTTTCTACCCTATTAAACTCTCTTTATCACAACGCACTGCTTTGTACTTCATTTTTCCTTCCGAGTCGTTCTGGATTCACTCAGGATGGGGGGGACATTAGTGAACGCCTGTGTGCTTCAGATCCAAGCTCACCTTTGCCCTCAACTCAAGATACATATTTGCATCTGTTGTCATGATACAAAATTAACAGCAACAAAATAAAAGTTAACTACTTCCGAGCACCAGCTGTACGTTTGCTGGGTCTGCTCTATGCATTTTGAAGACCATTCAATACTATTCAGCACCTTCAGGAGGAAATGTGTGGTTCTAGGGAAATGCATCTTGATCTGATGCAAACCTGCGACGCACCCTGCAGCCCCTCCAACCCCTGTGATTTTACCTGCAGCCCCTGCAACCCCTGTGATTTTACCTGCAGCCCCTCCAAGCCCTGTGATTTTACCAGCAGCCACTCCAACCCTGTGACAGGCCCTACAGCTGGCTCCGGGGACTACCCCGTTGCCGTATCAGTCGCCAATACACACACAAGATGAAGGAATGGATGCAGAAGTCATCTCGTTTAGGCAGGGAAGAAAGTCCTCCGAAGAAGGGGAAGGAGCAAGAGGAAGGCGAGGCAGGCGACCCCAATGTAGGGCCATCCCAGGGAAGAGGAGGCTGTTATAAAATAGAAAAGAGAGAAAAGCAGCAGTAAGCAGGTGATCCCCATCCCTGGGCGAGCTGCGAGTCATGGGACAAGATTTCAGCTGTCATGCAGGCGAGCACATTGTCACCTGGCTGCTGCGATGCTGGGATAACAGCTCCGGGAGCCTGGAATCGGAGGGCAGGGAAGCCAAGCAGCTGGGATCCTTCTCTGGGGAAGGGGGCACTGAGAAAGCGATCGGAAACGGGGCACAAGCCTCTGGAGGCGGCGCCTGTCAGGCGTGAAGGAAAGGGATCCCTTCCAGGAAGATGCTGTGGGGTTGCTGAGGGTCGAAGAACAGCAGGTGTTGCCTGCACCCACCGTGCTGCAGCAGCGGCAAGGGAGAGACGTGGTGGTTTTCCTCAGCTGGGCAGCTGAGCTCCACCTCAACCGCTCTCTCCCTGCCCCTCCTCAAAGGGAAAGGGGAGAAAATAGGATGGAAAGGGCTCAAGGGCTGAGAGAAGGACAGGGAGATCACTCCACAATGATCGTCACGGGCAAAAGAGGCTCAGCAGAGCCTGTTCCAGTCCAGCCCGGGCCTGCTCCTGCGGGGGCTCTCCACAGGCCGCGGCCTCCTCCAGGCCACATCCACCTGCTCCACCGGGGGCTCCTCCACGGGCTGCAGCGTGGAGATCTGCTCCGTGTGGGACCCGTGGGCTGCAGGGGGACAGCCTGCTCCACCAGGGGCCTCTCCCCAGGCCGCAGGGGAACTGCTGCTGTGAGCCTGGAGCACCTCCTGCCTCCTGCTGCACTCACCTTGGGGGCTGCAGAGAGGTTTCTCACTCCTCCCTGACCCAGACGCTGCTGTGCAGCAGGTTTCTTTCCCTTTCTTAGATGGGCTCTCACACAGGCGCAAACATCATCCGTTTTGTCTCACTTCTGGGCAGCAGCGGGTCCCTCTGGAGCCTCCTGGAACCGGCCCTTATCTAACATGGGGCAGCTGCTGCATTCTCCTCACAGAGGACACCCCTGCAGCCCCCCGCTACCAGAACCTGTCCTCGTAAACCCAACACAAGACACCGACCGAGCCTCCCTGATTCCCAGCAGGTGGGTCAGGCTGGGAACCCAGGCCAGTGCCCGGCAGACCCTCCTGGGCCTTGAAAAGCAAGCTTTATGGGGATGTAGCACCCAGAAAGAACGGAGTCACACAACAGGATTCATTTCCAAAACCGTCTCATAGACACCTGGGCCAAAGTGCAGGGCCTTGAGCGGGTATATCACAATGGCAGAGTTCATTTCCTTCCCAGTAGCTGGCACATGCCGTTTTTTGGGATTTCGGGGCTACAGTGAGCTGCTAAGAGGGATGTCTTAGCTCTTGCAGGGCAGTGCTTCCACTAAGGCCAGGACTTTTCTGCATCTTCTACTGCCCTGCAAGCGAGGATGCTTGGGGCACACAGGAAGCTGGGAGGGGACACAGCTGCAGGGATTCCATAAGACACAAGCAAATGCAGCCTTGGCTTGGTGACACTTTCTCTTGATTACTGCTCAACACAAATTACCTCGAGCAAGTCTACTGTGAGGACTAAAGGAAAGAGACGTATGGATGCTGCTAAGCTCTTCTAGCTTGTACCAGGTAGGAAAGATACCTCTGTAGCAGGCGTGAAGAGGATAGCACTAATTAATTAGATGAGAAGCGGAGGAAAGGCACTTAGAGGTAGTGAAAAGCAGTTAATGTGATGTTCCGGGGAAGCTTCAGTCTGCTTAAGGAGTAGCAAGAACAAGCCTAAAGTCATAGCCAAATACAAGAAAGAGAGGAGGACACGCAGCATGAGAAGCTCCCGAGAGAAAGGAGCTCTGTTTTGGGTAAAAATCAGTCCCTTTTTCTATCATGGAGACATCCAAGGGCGTAGGACACGTGCACTTCAGGGAACCAAGAGATGCTGTGCATTTCTCTCGTCCCCCTGACACAGCCACTAGGTGACGATGCTTCCAATTCTCTCTAAAGAAACCTTGCTTTCTCAGGCCCAGGTGTCCAGCTGCACACCAAGGACGTCCCTGGCTCCCAGGCACAGTTCCCAGGCCCAAGGCCGAGCTCCCCTCCGAACCCCCATTCCAGCAGACCTTGCTCCTGGCATTGTGGAGCAGCCATTTCATGTCAGCCTTTTCTCCTGGCAGTCAGCTTAGCGCCGTAACCTCTGCCATCGGGGCGCCCGAGAGCCGTGTGAGGTCAGCAGAGAGTCACTGTCAGCCTTTGACCTCACAAAGGTGGGTGGCCATAAGTGCCCTGAGCGTCCAGCTCGCATTGAGTACTGCTGGTGGCACTCGAGGCGTGGAGGTCTGCATGGTGCAATGGGAGACGCCGATGTCCTGCTGCTGGAACAAGAGGCGCTGATGTGCTGCTGGTGCAGGAGGAGACGTGAAGGTGCTGCTGCTTAGAGGTGCTGAGGAGCGGGCAGCCTCCGTGCCGGTGGCTGAGCATGCTACTCTTAATTAGTGCTCTACCCTTCCTATCTTTTTACTAAGGTGGGTAGAGAGAAATGCCCATATCTGTTTATTTCCTGGTAAGAAATGTAAGAGCCTTGTATCTGCATATTCACCAGATTCATCCCAGCGCCCTTGGTACTGGCGATCTGTGTTGATCTGTAATAAAGAGCAATCGGTAGCACACCAAGTCTCCGTGACCTTGCATCTAACAGAATCGTCCAAATCCCTGTTGTGATCTCTCTCTAGCTGTGGGCTGGCTAAGCTGTCTGTTGGATGGTGAAAATGGGAAATGATTGGGATGGGAAATGATGAGTGGGCCGAGAAATCATTGCTGGGATGGGAAGACTTCCTTGGGGTGGAAAGCCATTGGGCTAGGAACTCAAAGAGATGGGAAATCTTCCCTGGGTTTGAAATCATTGGGAAGCAAAAGCGTTGGGATGGGAAATCACTCCGGGGATGGGGAAGTATTGGGATGGGAAGTCTTTAATGGGGTGGGTAACATTCACTGGGGAAGGAAGTACTTGGAAAAGTAATCAGAGGAATGGGAATTCTTTGGGATGAGATCTCTTTGGATTAAGAAAGGCTTCGTGTCGATGGGAAATATCTCGTATGGGAATCTGTTATCATGTGAAATTGTAAGGATGGGAAATGACCGTTAGGATGCAAAGCTGGTACTGGGACGGGAAATGCTTGGGACGGGGAAGTGTTGGTGTGAAACCGTCCTGGGCATGGCAAATGATGCGTGGGAGGGAAAGCCCGATGGGGATGGAAAAGTCTTGCGATGGGAAGCCTGCTTGGGTCCAAAAGCTGCAGTCCTCACCAAGATGGCGGCGAGGGGCTGGTCAGCCGTTGGGACAGAACGGCCGTTGCCCGCGTTCCCCAACCGACCGCCCCACTCTCCAGCCACCATGGCAGGTACAGCAGCCGGCTCCCGCTCCTCCCGGGGCTGCGGCCCTGCTGGCGAGCCCAGCGCCCCAGATCTCACCCCAGCGCCCTTTTTCCCACAGAGGGTTTCCCCAGACGGCTTCCGCGGCTTCCGCAGACGCAAAACTCCCCCTTCGTCGTCCCAGCCGTGCCGCCAACGGTGGCTGCCTGGCTGCTGCCCTCCCTCCCCGGAGCGATGGCGCTGCCCTTGCAGCCCCCCCAGGTACCCACCCTCCCCTACGCGCTGCCCCAGGCCACCGTCTGGCACGTGGTGCCAGGGGTCCAGGGGCAGGTGCTGCAGCTCCCCGCCGGGGTGCAGCTGGCACCTGGGGGGCACCTCCCACCCGAGGGGCACCACCTGCAGCTTGGGCAGCTCCCCGCCGTGGGGCAGCTCCCTGCTGTGGGGCAGCTCCCCCACACCGCTCCTCCCTGGGCCCCCGTCTACCAGTGGGGACAGCCCGTGGGGACGGGGACGGTGCTGCCCCAGGATCCCCTCTGGCTGGGGCCCGGGGCCGTGCTCCATGGGGAGCTCCTGCACCCCGCAGGCACCTGCCTGCTGCAGGCCCCTGCCCACCCCGGCCCCCCACCACTCCTCGTCCCGGGGCCTCCGCTGCGGGGGCAGGCGCTCCCCGCGCCCCGCACCCTGACCAGCAGCCGGGGGCAGCTGCCGGAGCCCTGCGACCACGCCGTGGGGCTCAGCGAGGACCAGGGGCCCCCGCTGCCCGGCCCCACTCCCCCCGAGCCTGCCCAGGCTCCAACGACCGCCAGCACCCAGACGGTGACGCCCAACGGTGAGTTTGGGGCTGGCACAGCCGGCCGCTGGGCGCCCCACACCCAGGAGCCATGGGAAAGCTGGCATCGCCCATCCTGGGGGATTTGCTTGCTTTTTCCTCAGCGGCGACAGTTGCAGAGGTGCCTGAGGAGCCCCTGGAGCTGCTTGAGCTGGGCCCCGATGCCTTCGCCGAGGCCTTTCCCCACCTGGCAGGGGACAGCCAGCAGCTGCAGCACCTGCAGGACCAGCTCCCGGCCGACCTGGACATCTCCGGCTTGGAGGAGCTGCTCAGCTGGCTCGATGCCGTGGAGCCCCAGGACGCCTTCCCCGGTGTCCCCAGCAGTCCTGTGCTCAGCCGCTTCCTGTCTGAGCTGCCCGACCTCTGCGAGGACATCGAGGAGCCGAGCACACAGGGACTGGCAGCCACCAGAGCGCTGGGTGAGGTACCCTCAACCCCTGGGGTGCACCCCGAGAAGGTGCAGGGTGGGCGGGCGGTGCAGCCCCCTGCTGTGCCGGCAGCGAGCTCCCCCCTCAAGCCTGCAGCCAGTCCCCAGCTCAGTGCCCTCAGGAGACCCCTGCCCAACCCTCCCTTCACTCTCCCCAAAAGGCCCCCCCACCCTGAATTCCTCACTGCCCTTAGCAGACCCCTGCCCAACCCTCCCTCGCGTCCCCTCAAGAGACCCCCCGACCCTCAATTCCTTAATTCCCTTAGGAGACCCCTGCCCAAGCCTCGCCTGAGTCCCCTCAAGAGCCCCCCCGACCCTGAATTTATTAGTGCCCTTAGGAGACCCCTGCCCAATCCCCCTCTGGGTCCCCTCAAGAGCCCCCCCGGCCCTGAATTTATTAGTGCCCTTAGGAGGCCCCTGCCCAATCCCCCTCTGAGTCCCCTCAAGAGCCCCCCGCCTGCCCCTGCGCCCACCGGCACCAAGTGGGGGGCCAAGCGCCCCGCGCCCACCAGCACCCCCAGCACAGCGCAGAGCTCCCAGCACAGGAGGCCGGCGACGGAGAAAACCCCCGGCAAGGAGAAGACGACGCTGCTGGGCCAGGGTGGCCAAGGCCACAAGACGCTGTGCCAGGGGAAGACGGGTGGCCACAGCGCGGTGGCTGGCAGCAGCGGCCAAGCGGGCGGCGGCAGGCAGCAGCCGGCGAGCGACAGCACCAGGGCGCCCAGCAAGAGGGCCCGAAGCCCGGGGGCTGCTGGGGGGCAAGGAGCAGCGGCACCGCCTCCCCGGAGAGCGCTGCTGCTGCTGGAGCCCCCCCCCATTAAGCCCCGTGCCCGTGCCCGTGCCGTGCGGGCCCAGGACAGGCTCCGTCCCCAAGCCATCGGGGACAAGACGCTGCAGCGCCAGCACCCGGGGACAAAGACCCCCAGCGAGACTTTGCAGCCGCTGGGGGCCAGGGCGAAGGCGCTGGGGCCAGTGCGCCAGCCGCCCTGTGTGCAGCCGCAGCCCACCTCCAGCGGCCCCAGCAGCATGCCCAGGGCCCCGCCGACGGTGCCAGGCTCCAGCGCTGTGCCCGCTGCCCCCCGGCCCCCAGCTGGAGACAAGGCCCAGGCGGTGCCGGCACCACCAGGCAGCACGGCGCGAGCGTGGAGAGCTCCCCTGCAGCAGGCGCCCAGAGCGCCGTGCCTGCCAGCCGCGGGGGGCCAAGCGCAGCGGGAGCCTCTGCCCACGCAGCCGCGCACGCTGCAGCGTCCGGCGCAGCCCCGCGTGGACTACGTGCCCTGCGTGGGGCCCTGGGCGGGCGGCGACGCGGCGCCCACGCCGCTGGAGGAGCAGGAGGCGTCGGTGCCCATCACGCCGCAGCAGCGTCCCGAGCGGGAGCGCCTGAAGAAGCTGGCCCAGGAGGAGCGGCAGCGGGCGGCCCACCAGATGAAGATCGGCCCCGTGCAATTCTTCGTGCAGCGGCAGAAGGACCACGCCATAGCCAAGTATTACGGCTACCCGTGACCCTGCGCTCCTCGACGGCCCCCGCAGCACCCGGGCCCGCTCAGCATGCAGGCACAGAGACCTCTGCAGGCGCCTGCTCCAGCTTCAGCCACGCTCCTCAGCCCTTGCCCCTCTCGCTTGCCCTCTCCCTTCTCCAGTGCTGGAGCTAGGCAGTGTTTGCCACTGTCAGGGATGGGCAACTGGGGCAATGGGAAATGCGCGCGTCACGAATGAACGTTGCAATGGGAAGCTGTTGGGATGTTGGCAATAGCTGGGGTGGGAAAGGTTGGGCGTGGGAACTGCTTGTTGGGACACCAAATGGCTGAGATCCCAAACTTCTTTCTTCTTTCGGGTCATTTCTCTTCTTTAGTGCCTTCCTTATTAAATTCCTCTAGTGTAGGTGTTCACTCAGCAAGGCCTCTGCCTGCAGCTGTTCTGGCACTGGGATGCCGAGGGGATTTCATGCAGCCCGCTCCCGCTGCCCATGCTCAGTCCGTGCATGGATGTGGGCATGGCCAGCACGGACGGGAGAAAATGGGTGGACGGCTGGGTGGATGGGAGGGTGATGGGAGTTGGGAATTCAGCCTTGGGATCAGACACGGGAGGTTGTTGGGATAGGAAATGACCAGTGGGATGGGAAGTCACGATGGGGATAGGAATTCATTAGAATAGGACAAATTGGTTTCATTTTTATTTATTATTTTATTAATTTTAATAATTATTTTATTTATTATATTTATTAATTTTATTTATTAAATTTACTTTATTGACTGTGTTGTACAGGATGGCATTTTTTTAGGTTCTCTTCCTTTTCTACCCTATTAAACTCTCTTTATCACAACGCACTGCTTTGTACTTCATTTTTCCTTCCGAGTCGTTCTGGATTCACTCAGGATGGGGGGGACATTAGTGAACGCCTGTGTGCTTCAGATCCAAGCTCACCTTTGCCCTCAACTCAAGATACATATTTGCATCTGTTGTCATGATACAAAATTAACAGCAACAAAATAAAAGTTAACTACTTCCGAGCACCAGCTGTACGTTTGCTGGGTCTGCTCTATGCATTTTGAAGACCATTCAATACTATTCAGCACCTTCAGGAGGAAATGTGTGGTTCTAGGGAAATGCATCTTGATCTGATGCAAACCTGCGACGCACCCTGCAGCCCCTCCAACCCCTGTGATTTTACCTGCAGCCCCTGCAACCCCTGTGATTTTACCTGCAGCCCCTCCAAGCCCTGTGATTTTACCAGCAGCCACTCCAACCCTGTGACAGGCCCTACAGCTGGCTCCGGGGACTACCCCGTTGCCGTATCAGTCGCCAATACACACACAAGATGAAGGAATGGATGCAGAAGTCATCTCGTTTAGGCAGGGAAGAAAGTCCTCCGAAGAAGGGGAAGGAGCAAGAGGAAGGCGAGGCAGGCGACCCCAATGTAGGGCCATCCCAGGGAAGAGGAGGCTGTTATAAAATAGAAAAGAGAGAAAAGCAGCAGTAAGCAGGTGATCCCCATCCCTGGGCGAGCTGCGAGACATGGGACAAGATTTCAGCTGTCATGCAGGTGAGCACATTGTCACCTGGCTGCTGCGATGCTGGGATAACAGCTCCGGGAGCCTGGAATCGGAGGGCAGGGAAGCCAAGCAGCTGGGATCCTTCTCTGGGGAAGGGGGCACTGAGAAAGCGATCGGAAACGGGGCACAAGCCTCTGGAGGCGGCGCCTGTCAGGCGTGAAGGAAAGGGATCCCTTCCAGGAAGATGCTGTGGGGTTGCTGAGGGTCGAAGAACAGCAGGTGTTGCCTGCACCCACCGTGCTGCAGCAGCGGCAAGGGAGAGACGTGGTGGTTTTCCTCAGCTGGGCAGCTGAGCTCCACCTCAACCGCTCTCTCCCTGCCCCTCCTCAAAGGGAAAGGGGAGAAAATAGGATGGAAAGGGCTCAAGGGCTGAGAGAAGGACAGGGAGATCACTCCACAATGATCGTCACGGGCAAAAGAGGCTCAGCAGAGCCTGTTCCAGTCCAGCCCGGGCCTGCTCCTGCGGGGGCTCTCCACAGGCCGCGGCCTCCTCCAGGCCACATCCACCTGCTCCACCGGGGGCTCCTCCACGGGCTGCAGCGTGGAGATCTGCTCCGTGTGGGACCCGTGGGCTGCAGGGGGACAGCCTGCTCCACCAGGGGCCTCTCCCCAGGCCGCAGGGGAACTGCTGCTGTGAGCCTGGAGCACCTCCTGCCTCCTGCTGCACTCACCTTGGGGGCTGCAGAGAGGTTTCTCACTCCTCCCTGACCCAGACGCTGCTGTGCAGCAGGTTTCTTTCCCTTTCTTAGATGGGCTCTCACACAGGCGCAAACATCATCCGTTTTGTCTCACTTCTGGGCAGCAGCGGGTCCCTCTGGAGCCTCCTGGAACCGGCCCTTATCTAACATGGGGCAGCTGCTGCATTCTCCTCACAGAGGACACCCCTGCAGCCCCCCGCTACCAGAACCTGTCCTCGTAAACCCAACACAAGACACCGACCGAGCCTCCCTGATTCCCAGCAGGTGGGTCAGGCTGGGAACCCAGGCCAGTGCCCGGCAGACCCTCCTGGGCCTTGAAAAGCAAGCTTTATGGGGACGTAGCACCCAGAAAGAACGGAGTCACACAACAGGATTCATTTCCAAAACCGTCTCATAGACACCTGGGCCAAAGTGCAGGGCCTTGAGCGGGTATATCACAATGACAGAGTTCATTTCCTTCCCAGTAGCTGGCACGTGCCGTTTTTTGGGATTTCGGGGCTACAGTGAGCTGCTAAGAGGGATGTCTTAGCTCTTGCAGGGCAGTGCTTCCACTAAGGCCAGGACTTTTCTGCATCTTCTACTGCCCTGCAAGCGAGGATGCTTGGGGCACACAGGAAGCTGGGAGGGGACACAGCTGCAGGGATTCCATAAGACACAAGCAAATGCAGCCTTGGCTTGGTGACACTTTCTCTTGATTACTGCTCAACACAAATTACCTCGAGCAAGTCTACTGTGAGGACTAAAGGAAAGAGACGTATGGATGCTGCTAAGCTCTTCTAGCTTGTACCAGGTAGGAAAGATACCTCTGTAGCAGGCGTGAAGAGGATAGCACTAATTAATTAGATGAGAAGCGGAGGAAAGGCACTTAGAGGTAGTGAAAAGCAGTTAATGTGATGTTCCGGGGAAGCTTCAGTCTGCTTAAGGAGTAGCAAGAACAAGCCTAAAGTCATAGCCAAATACAAGAAAGAGAGGAGGACACGCAGCATGAGAAGCTCCCGAGAGAAAGGAGCTCTGTTTTGGGTAAAAATCAGTCCCTTTTTCTATCATGGAGACATCCAAGGGCGTAGGACACGTGCACTTCAGGGAACCAAGAGATGCTGTGCATTTCTCTCGTCCCCCTGACACAGCCACTAGGTGACGATGCTTCCAATTCTCTCTAAAGAAACCTTGCTTTCTCAGGCCCAGGTGTCCAGCTGCACACCAAGGACGTCCCTGGCTCCCAGGCACAGTTCCCAGGCCCAAGGCCGAGCTCCCCTCCGAACCCCCATTCCAGCAGACCTTGCTCCTGGCATTGTGGAGCAGCCATTTCATGTCAGCCTTTTCTCCTGGCAGTCAGCTTAGCGCCGTAACCTCTGCCATCGGGGCGCCCGAGAGCCGTGTGAGGTCAGCAGAGAGTCACTGTCAGCCTTTGACCTCACAAAGGTGGGTGGCCATAAGTGCCCTGAGCGTCCAGCTCGCATTGAGTACTGCTGGTGGCACTCGAGGCGTGGAGGTCTGCATGGTGCAATGGGAGACGCCGATGTCCTGCTGCTGGAACAAGAGACGCTGATGTGCTGCTGGTGCAGGAGGAGACGTGAAGGTGCTGCTGCTTAGAGGTGCTGAGGAGCGGGCAGCCTCCGTGCCGGTGGTGATTGGAAAGTGATTGGAAATGGGGTACAAGCCCTCAGCCTCTAAAAGCAATCCCTCAGATGTTTAGGCATAGTAAAGTTAGGTATATCTATTTGACTCTAGACCCCAACATGTTTGTTAGTGTTCTGGTTTGTCCACTGCTTTCTTGTGGGGGATTTGAGTTGGCCATTACTCTTTAGGTGAATGCTGACTTCATATCTATGGTGCACTTTATTCTTAAAATGGGAAGTTTCTACCAATTTCCCGTCCAAACTTGCTCATAAGCCAACTGCAGTCATCATTTCAGATGTGTCTCCCAACTTACACATTTCCTATTTCTCCTTGATATTTACTCAAGAAATTCATTTACGTAGAGACAACATATTCTTCTCTCAACTGGCATCTGGCCGGGCAGAATGATGTCCTTTCATTCCCTTCCAGGCAATAGGCAACTTGTTCCTTCTGTCTTGTGAACTCTTCCTCCTAAGTTCAATGTGAATACAAGTGGCAGAACTGTGCCTCATGTCTCAAATGAGTGTCAGGGCTGCCTTGTCCAGTGTATTCATACTGGAGGGAAAAAAAAATGAATAGCCATACACACTATATAACCACTAAACTTTTTCAGTCCTCCTTGTGCTAACAGTGCATGAACGTGAGGTTTTGTTGTCATTTTTGTTTGTTTGTTTGTTTGCTTGCTTTAAACTCCTGACTGCCATATAGCAAACATGACCAAAAAACACCCTTTTTTGAGAATCTCTGAGAATGGCTCTGCTTTGTATTATCACCTGTCACTTCACCTGAACCATTTCAATCACAAGCGATATCCTTCTGTCAGGCTTGGTAGTACTTCCCAACCTTATGTCCCCTGCAAATCTCAAAGCTCATGTGTAATTTTTAATCTTCAGCCACCATGTCCATACCGAACATATCTAACTTTGAAGTCAGCTCTGCCCTGAATAGGAGGTTGGGTTTTCAGAGGTCCCTTCCAGCCTACATTTCTCCATGAGTCTTTGCCTCCTTAGCAGCTGCAGTTTCAGAACTGTCTCTGAGAATTACCATAGGTAACGACTCCTTTGCTGGTAAGTCCCTCTTCAGTGTGAACAATTGTAAATTCCCTTTATTCACTTGCAGCCCCAAAGCCCAAATCCGTAGATAATGTATCAGAAGCTCACAGAAAGTGAAATAGATGTAATTCATCCCCTGTGTAGGGAAGAACTGGTCCTAGAAAGGAAAGCTATTAAATTATCTGGAAACAATTTAGCTCTGATAAATTATTTTGTAAATTACACATTACCCCCTCCTTCCCTGGTCTTAGCTGTTCTTGCTCCAAAACTTTGCATGGTGTTGATGTCAAACTAACAGGCCCACACTTGTCTGGATGACTCTTTACCCTCTTCTGGACAGAGGTGTATTTGTTACTCTCCCATTCTGGGGACTATCCCTGATTTGCACAATTGTTATGCATTTTTCCTACTTGACTTGTTGTTCTGTGTGCCAATGCTGTTAATAGGCTAGGTAGATATCAGCTTTTCATTTTTCACTTGAATCGCTATAGATTGTTATTTCACCTCAGATGATGTTGCGCCTAGTGCCCTACCCTCCTTTTCAATGGGAGTCCTGTCACTGCCCTTAATATCACATTGTTGTTGCTGTTAGATGCAGGAAATAAGATTTGCAGCATTTGAGACATCAGTAACTTTTGATCTATTTTTGCCTCAAGCGTGCAACTGTCCTAATTTGTTCTCTTTGTTCCCCCTGGTTTCTGTGGCTTAAGTACCACTTACTATTATTGTTTAATTTCCTATGTGAAGGAGGTTTTTGGTCATTCTTACTTTATTTCTGCAGTTTTTAACCTCTGAAACATGCCTTTTCTCATCGCTTTTTTCCTCTTTGAATTTTGAATTTTAACTATGCCTTCTCTGCACTCAAGTCCCAGAGCTGCTTAGTCAGACTCAATTATTCATTTCCTTAGATTTCAAAGTTTGCATTTCTAAGCCTCAAAACCTTCATTCTAAACCTGGTTTTGTCTGTCGTGAAATGTAAAATGAGAAAAGTCAGCTCATGATCACACTTTATTCAAATTTTACTACATTTAAACCCATACAGGAGCCAAGTCTAAAATGGTCTTATATTTTTTCACTTTTGGGAAGAAATCCATCACATAGTACACCTCTATGAACATAAGTGGTAATTATCTTTCAATCTTTTGCTGGGAAGTTAAAGTCTCCCATAATTCCCATTATTGTTTACGTGTCTGATAACTGTACAGAGAGAATTCACTATTAGACTGGAGCTAAGAGCAAAGAGCAGGCTAGCAAGGCTGTCTATCTTTAGCAGTGATTTGCACAAAACCACTCTTTTGCTGACCCATAACATTTAATTTCTCCATCCTCTGCTTCTTGCTAACACAAAGCACCATCTTATTCCATCCATTTGCCTTGGTTTCCAGCCTTCCTGAGATTTATCAGTACTTGTATGACATTCATGCCTTTGTTTCACCCTTCCTGTGTTGACACTTGTCATAACAGTTTTAGATCCTGAACATGATCATCTCAAAGTTTGCCTGACAGTTAGGTCTTCCTCACATTGTCATAGAGTATCAGGTCTCTACCACTTGAAATAGATTGGATTGGGTTAGATTATTGGCACCGTCTCTTGTGCTGGTAGTCCATTATCTTCACAGTCCGTACAACTGGCCGTCAGTGAACATGAAGTGGCCTTATCCTGCCCATTTACCTTTCTGGAAATCAGCCACTCTCTCTGCCTAGAACAGGGAATGGATTTTCCTCACCTTTCTTCAAAAGCTCTGAAGTTTTCTGTGATCTTTCCAATTGTACGGTATGATAAGCTTTTGCTGCCACTGAAGGGTAGAAGTCATTACGAATAGTGCCAACAAAACAGAAACATAACAATGAAAACGATATTTTAATTCAGAATAGGTATTTGAAAAGTTCACCTTTTCTAGCACAAATGGGGAAAAGAAAAAAAGGAAGGAAAAAAAAAAAAAAGCAGTCCTAAAACATCAAAACTGTGGCCAAAGAATTAGAAGAAACACTATTTTTCCAAAGCTGCAATGTTTTCCATTCATCTGGCTGGGCCAGCAGAGCACTGGAGACCTGGATGCACTGTACTCATGGCTGGTTCCCCTAAATGACCTGCAGGGAGATCTTCTTCTCTCTATCCCTCTGTTTCTCCTTTCAATCTCTGTTTTGTCTGTTTGTATCACTAGCTCTCAAATCGCCACTGATATATGCACGTGCAGCACCCAGCACAACCTTGTTTCAGGCTCCAGCGGGACCTTTAGGCATTACCATCCTGTAAACAAATAACAATGATAGTGAGTGTAATTACAATCGTCAAACTATTCCAGCTCCACATCATTAGCCATGCCCTGAGCTAAATAACATTTTAATCAGTTTGATATGTCATCTGTGGCTTTCTTCACTGTCACTTGCAATCCAGCAAACTCCTTCCTTCACGTTTCTAGATTAGACAGAGGGTTCTCAACTGCAGACATCCAATTCCCTGTTCAGGAAGCAGCGAGACCTTTCCTCTTCTCACAGATTTAAGATGATAGCCAAGCATCATGAGACACAGTGCGTATGTCTCCTAGGCCCATCCCATGAGAGCAGGACATTTACCACACATGAGAAGAAGACTTAATGCAGTGGCAAAGCAAAATACTCGGTGTCAAAGCCATGTCTAGATGATCATTAAAGATAGATCAAAATTACCCAATACAGGAGGAAAATCTATCGTTTGTAGTAGATTATGTTCTCTGATTATTAGTTTCAAAATTAGTTTTTCCTTTGGATTTCCTCTGAACTTAAACTTAGTTTGGAATGCCTTTGGTTTTGAATATTTCTGAAATCGTATTACTTCTCCTAAGTAAGTTGCTAGTCTGTTCTATTTACGTGAAATTCGAATAATATTGTGAAGTATCTGCCATCAGTTTTACTGTGTGCCAGGCTGAGTTCCCTGATGAATTTCAAATTTCAGATATGAAACAGTAAAGGTTAAAAAAAAAAATGTTACAAAGGGTACTTCATGCAGTAGCATAAACTTCTGTTTTCTCAAAACTTGTATCAGTTCATCTCACCAGGACCAGCAGGGGAAGCACACTCTGCCTAGGCACTGGCAAAGGGACACAGTGAGAGTGTAGGGTCTCTTGCTGGGGCCATTCAAAATTTGACTGTACAAGCCCCTGAGCAATATGACAGGGCTTTAAAAATGGCCCTGCTTGAAGTACGCGGGTGATCTGGAGACCTCTAAGGTGCTTTCCAACAAAAGCTTTTCTGTAATTGTATGAAATCACCTGCAATAGATTAACCCTGGTCATTATTCCTATCACAGGAAATAACTGTGACACCTGGGTAACAGGTGAGCTTACTGCGACACCAGGGAGAGCCTTCCTGTACTTAAAGGCAACCTGTAGGAAAGCTGGGGAGGGAGTCTTTATCAGGGCCTGGAGTGACAGGACAAGGAGTAACCGCTTTAAACTGAAAAGTAGCACCCAGAAAGAACGGAGTCACGCAACAGGATTCATTTCCAAAACCACCTCATAGACACCTGGGCCAAAGAGCAGGGCCTTGAGCGGGTATATCACAATGGCAGAGTTCATTTCCTTCCCAGTAGCTGGCACGTGCCGTTTTTTGGGATTTTGGGGCTACAGTGAGCTGCTAAGAGGGATGTCTTAGCTCTTGCAGGGCAGTGCTTCCACTAAGGCCAGGACTTTTCTGCATCTTCTACGGCCCTGCAAGAGAGGATGCTTGGGGCACACAGGAAGCTGGGAGCGGACACAGCTGCAGGGATTCCATAAGACACAAGCAAATGCAGCCTTGGCTTGGTGACACTTTCTCTTGATTACTGCTCAACACAAATTACCTCGAGCAAGTCTACTGTGAGGACTAAAGGAAAGAGACGTATGGATGCTGCTAAGCTCTTCTAGCTTGTACCAGGTAGGAAAGATACCTCTGTAGCAGGCGTGAAGAGGATAGCACTAATTAATTAGATGAGAAGCGGAGGAAAGGCACTTAGAGGTAGTGAAAAGCAGTTAATGTGATGTTCCGGGGAAGCTTCAGTCTGCTTAAGGAGTAGCAAGAACAAGCCTAAAGTCATAGCCAAATACAAGAAAGAGAGGAGGACACGCAGCATGAGAAGCTCCCGAGAGAAAGGAGCTCTGTTTTGGGTAAAAATCAGTCCCTTTTTCTATCATGGAGACATCCAAGGGCGTAGGACACGTGCACTTCAGGGAACCAAGAGATGCTGTGCATTTCTCTCGTCCCCCTGACACAGCCACTAGGTGACGATGCTTCCAATTCTCTCTAAAGAAACCTTGCTTTCTCAGGCCCAGGTGTCCAGCTGCACACCAAGGACGTCCCTGGCTCCCAGGCACAGTTCCCAGGCCCAAGGCCGAGCTCCCCTCCGAACCCCCATTCCAGCAGACCTTGCTCCTGGCATTGTGGAGCAGCCATTTCATGTCAGCCTTTTCTCCTGGCAGTCAGCTTAGCGCCGTAACCTCTGCCATCGGGGCGCCCGAGAGCCGTGTGAGGTCAGCAGAGAGTCACTGTCAGCCTTTGACCTCACAAAGGTGGGTGGCCATAAGTGCCCTGAGCGTCCAGCTCGCATTGAGTACTGCTGGTGGCACTCGAGGCGTGGAGGTCTGCATGGTGCAATGGGAGACGCCGATGTCCTGCTGCTGGAACAAGAGGCGCTGATGTGCTGCTGGTGCAGGAGGAGACGTGAAGGTGCTGCTGCTTAGAGGTGCTGAGGGGCGGGCAGCCTCAGCGGGCAGCTGAATCAGAGGGCAGGGAAGCCAAGCAGCTTCCTTCTCTGGGGAAGGGGGCACAGAGAAAGTGATTGGAAATGGGGTACAAGCCCTCAGCCTCTAAAAGCAATCCCTCAGATGTTTAGGCATAGTAAAGTTAGGTATATCTATTTGACTCTAGACCCCAACATGTTTGTTAGCGTTCTGGTTTGTCCACTGCTTTCTTGTGGGGGATTTGAGTTGGCCATTACTGTTTAGGTGAATGCTGACTTCATATCTATGGTGCACTTTATTCTTAAAATGGGAAGTTTCTACCAATTTCCCGTCCAAACTTGCTCATAAGCCAACTGCAGTCATCATTTCAGATGTGTCTCCCAACTTACACATTTCCTATTTCTCCTTGATATTTACTCAAGAAATTCATTTACGTAGAGACAACATATTCTTCTCTCAACTGGCATCTGGCTGGGCAGAATGATGTCCTTTCATTCCCTTCCAGGCAATAGGCAACTTGTTCCTTCTGTCTTGTGAACTCTTCCTCCTAAGTTCAATGTGAATACAAGTGGCAGAACTGTGCCTCATGTCTCAAATGAGTGTCAGGGCTGCCTTGTCCAGTGTATTCATACTGGAGGGAAAAAAAAATGAATAGCCATACACACTATATAACCACTAAACTTTTTCAGTCCTCCTTGTGCTAACAGTGCATGAACGTGAGGTTTTGTTGTCATTTTTGTTTGTTTGTTTGTTTGCTTGCTTTAAACTCCTGACTGCCATATAGCAAACATGACCAAAAAACACCCTTTTTTGAGAATCTCTGAGAATGGCTCTGCTTTGTATTATCACCTGTCACTTCACCTGAACCATTTCAATCACAAGCGATATCCTTCTGTCAGGCTTGGTAGTACTTCCCAACCTTATGTCCCCTGCAAATCTCAAAGCTCATGTGTAATTTTTAATCTTCAGCCACCATGTCCATACCGAACATATCTAACTTTGAAGTCAGCTCTGCCCTGAATAGGAGGTTGGGTTTTCAGAGGTCCCTTCCAGCCTACATTTCTCCATGAGTCTTTGCCTCCTTAGCAGCTGCAGTTTCAGAACTGTCTCTGAGAATTACCATAGGTAACGACTCCTTTGCTGGTAAGTCCCTCTTCAGTGTGAACAATTGTAAATTCCCTTTATTCACTTGCAGCCCCAAAGCCCAAATCCGTAGATAATGTATCAGAAGCTCACAGAAAGTGAAATAGATGTAATTCATCCCCTGTGTAGGGAAGAACTGGTCCTAGAAAGGAAAGCTATTAAATTATCTGGAAACAATTTAGCTCTGATAAATTATTTTGTAAATTACACATTACCCCCTCCTTCCCTGGTCTTAGCTGTTCTTGCTCCAAAACTTTGCATGGTGTTGATGTCAAACTAACAGGCCCACACTTGTCTGGATGACTCTTTACCCTCTTCTGGACAGAGGTGTATTTGTTACTCTCCCATTCTGGGGACTATCCCTGATTTGCACAATTGTTATGCATTTTTCCTACTTGACTTGTTGTTCTGTGTGCCAATGCTGTTAATAGGCTAGGTAGATATCAGCTTTTCATTTTTCACTTGAATCGCTATAGATTGTTATTTCACCTCAGATGATGTTGCGCCTAGTGCCCTACCCTCCTTTTCAATGGGAGTCCTGTCACTGCCCTTAATATCACATTGTTGTTGCTGTTAGATGCAGGAAATAAGATTTGCAGCATTTGAGACATCAGTAACTTTTGATCTATTTTTGCCTCAAGCGTGCAACTGTCCTAATTTGTTCTCTTTGTTCCCCCTGGTTTCTGTGGCTTAAGTACCACTTACTATTATTGTTTAATTTCCTATGTGAAGGAAGTTTTCGGTCATTCTTACTTTATTTCTGCAGTTTTTAACCTCTGAAACATGCCTTTTCTCATCGCTTTTTTCCTCTTTGAATTTTGAATTTTAACTATGCCTTCTCTGCACTCAAGTCCCAGAGCTGCTTAGTCAGACTCAATTATTCATTTCCTTAGATTTCAAAGTTTGCATTTCTAAGCCTCAAAACCTTCATTCTAAACCTGGTTTTGTCTGTCGTGAAATGTAAAATGAGAAAAGTCAGCTCATGATCACACTTTATTCAAATTTTACTACATTTAAACCCATACAGGAGCCAAGTCTAAAATGGTCTTATATTTTTTCACTTTTGGGAAGAAATCCATCACATAGTATACCTCTGTGAACATAAGTGGTAATTATCTTTCAATCTTTTGCTGGGAAGTTAAAGTCTCCCATAATTCCCATTATTGTTTACGTGTCTGATAACTGTACAGAGATAATTCACTATTAGACTGGAGCTAAGAGCAAAGAGCAGGCTAGCAAGGCTGTCTATCTTTAGCAGTGATTTGCACAAAACCACTCTTTTGCTGACCCATAACATTTAATTTCTCCATCCTCTGCTTCTTGCTAACACAAAGCACCATCTTATTCCATCCATTTGCCTTGGTTTCCAGCCTTCCTGAGATTTATCAGTACTTGTATGACATTCATGCCTTTGTTTCACCCTTCCTGTGTTGACACTTGTCATAACAGTTTTAGATCCTGAACATGATCATCTCAAAGTTTGCCTGACAGTTAGGTCTTCCTCACATTGTCATAGAGTATCAGGTCTCTACCACTTGAAATAGATTGGATTGGATTAGATTATTGGCACCGTCTCTTGTGCTGGTAGTCCATTATCTTCACAGTCCGTACAACTGGCCGTCAGTGAACATGAAGTGGCCTTATCCTGCCCATTTACCTTTCTGGAAATCAGCCACTCTCTCTGCCTAGAACAGGGAATGGATTTTCCTCACCTTTCTTCAAAAGCTCTGAAGTTTTCTGTGATCTTTCCAATTGTACGGTATGATAAGCTTTTGCTGCCACTGAAGGGTAGAAGTCATTATGAATAGTGCCAACAAAACAGAAACATAACAATGAAAACGATATTTTAATTCAGAATAGGTATTTGAAAAGTTCACCTTTTCTAGCACAAATGGGGAAAAGAAAAAAAGGAAGGAAAAAAAAAAAAAAAAAAAAGCAGTCCTAAAACATCAAAACTGTGGCCAAAGAATTAGAAGAAACACTATTTTTCCAAAGCTGCAATGTTTTCCATTCATCTGGCTGGGCCAGCAGAGCACTGGAGACCTGGATGCACTGTACTCATGGCTGGTTCCCCTAAATGACCTGCAGGGAGATCTTCTTCTCTCTATCCCTCTGTTTCTCCTTTCAATCTCTGTTTTGTCTGTTTGTATCACTAGCTCTCAAATCGCCACTGATATATGCACGTGCAGCACCCAGCACAACCTTGTTTCAGTCTCCAGCGGGACCTTTAGGCATTACCATCCTGTAAACAAATAACAATGATAGTGAGCGTAATTACAATCGTCAAACTATTCCAGCTCCACATCATTAGCCATGCCCTGAGCTAAATAACATTTTAATCAGTTTGATATGTCATCTGTGGCTTTCTTCACTGTCACTTGCAATCCAGCAAACTCCTTCCTTCACATTTCTAGATTAGACAGAGGGTTCTCAACTGCAGACATCCAATTCCCTGTTCAGGAAGCAGCGAGACCTTTCGTCTTCTCACAGATTTAAGATGATAGCCAAGCATCATGAGACACAGTGCGTATGTCTCCTAGGCCCATCCCATGAGAGCAGGACATTTACCACACATGAGAAGAAGACTTAATGCAGTGGCAAAGCAAAATACTCGGTGTCAAAGCCATGTCTAGATGATCATTAAAGACAGATCAAAATTACCCAATACAGGAGGAAAATCTATCGTTTGTAGAAGATTATGTTCTCTGATTATTAGTTTCAAAATTAGTTTTTCCTTTGGATTTCCTCTGAACTTAAACTTAGTTTGGAATGCCTTTGGTTTTGAATATTTCTGAAATCGTATTACTTCTCCTAAGTAAGTTGCTAGTCTGTTCTATTTACGTGAAATTCGAATAATATTGTGAAGTATCTGCCATCAGTTTTACTGTGTGCCAGGCTGAGTTCCCTGATGAATTTCAAATTTCAGATATGAAACAGTAAAGGTTAAAAAAAAAAATGTTACAAAGGGTACTTCATGCAGTAGCATAAACTTCTGTTTTCTCAAAACTTGTATCAGTTCATCTCACCAGGACCAGCAGGGGAAGCACACTCTGCCTAGGCACTGGCAAAGGGACACAGTGAGAGTGTAGGGTCTCTTGCTGGGGCCATTCAAAATTTGACTGTACAAGCCCCTGAGCAATATGACAGGGCTTTAAAAATGGCCCTGCTTGAAGTACGCGGGTGATCTGGAGACCTCTAAGGTGCTTTCCAACAAAAGCTTTTCTATAATTGTATGAAATCACCTGCAATAGATTAACCCTGGTCATTATTCCTATCACAGGAAATAACTGTGACACCTGGGTAACAGGTGAGCTTACTGCGACACCAGGGAGAGCCTTCCTGTACTTAAAGGCAACCTGTAGGAAAGCTGGGGAGGGAGTCTTTATCAGGGCCTGGAGTGACAGGACAAGGAGTAACCGCTTTAAACTGAAAAGTAGCACCCAGAAAGAACGGAGTCACGCAACAGGATTCATTTCCAAAACCACCTCATAGACACCTGGGCCAAAGAGCAGGGCCTTGAGCGGGTATATCACAATGACGGAGTTCATTTCCTTCCCAGTAGCTGGCACGTGCCGTTTTTTGGGATTTCGGGGCTACAGTGAGCTGCTAAGAGGGATGTCTTAGCTCTTGCAGGGCAGTGCTTCCACTAAGGCCAGGACTTTTCTGCATCTTCTACTGCCCTGCAAGCGAGGATGCTTGGGGCACACAGGAAGCTGGGAGGGGACACAGCTGCAGGGATTCCATAAGACACAAGCAAATGCAGCCTTGGCTTGGTGACACTTTCTCTTGATTACTGCTCAACACAAATTACCTCGAGCAAGTCTACTGTGAGGACTAAAGGAAAGAGACGTATGGATGCTGCTAAGCTCTTCTAGCTTGTACCAGGTAGGAAAGATACCTCTGTAGCAGGCGTGAAGAGGATAGCACTAATTAATTAGATGAGAAGCGGAGGAAAGGCACTTAGAGGTAGTGAAAAGCAGTTAATGTGATGTTCCGGGGAAGCTTCAGTCTGCTTAAGGAGTAGCAAGAACAAGCCTAAAGTCATAGCCAAATACAAGAAAGAGAGGAGGACACGCAGCATGAGAAGCTCCCGAGAGAAAGGAGCTCTGTTTTGGGTAAAAATCAGTCCCTTTTTCTATCATGGAGACATCCAAGGGCGTAGGACACGTGCACTTCAGGGAACCAAGAGATGCTGTGCATTTCTCTCGTCCCCCTGACACAGCCACTAGGTGACGATGCTTTCAATTCTCTCTAAAGAAACCTTGCTTTCTCAGGCCCAGGTGTCCAGCTGCACACCAAGGACGTCCCTGGCTCCCAGGCACAGTTCCCAGGCCCAAGGCCGAGCTCCGCTCCGAACCCCCATTCCAGCAGACCTTGCTCCTGGCATTGTGGAGCAGCCATTTCATGTCAGCCTTTTCTCCTGGCAGTCAGCTTAGCGCCGTAACCTCTGCCATTGGGGCGCCCGAGAGCCGTGTGAGGTCAGCAGAGAGTCACTGTCAGCCTTTGACCTCACAAAGGTGGGTGGCCATAAGTGCCCTGAGCGTCCAGCTCGCATTGAGTACTGCTGGTGGCACTCGAGGCGTGGAGGTCTGCATGGTGCAATGGGAGACGCCGATGTCCTGCTGCTGGAACAAGAGGCGCTGATGTGCTGCTGGTGCAGGAGGAGACGTGAAGGTGCTGCTGCTTAGAGGTGCTGAGGGGCGGGCAGCCTCAGCGGGCAGCTGAATCAGAGGGCAGGGAAGCCAAGCAGCTTCCTTCTCTGGGGAAGGGGGCACAGAGAAAGTGATTGGAAATGGGGTACAAGCCCTCAGCCTCTAAAAGCAATCCCTCAGATGTTTAGGCATAGTAAAGTTAGGTATATCTATTTGACTCTAGACCCCAACATGTTTGTTAGTGTTCTGGTTTGTCCACTGCTTTCTTGTGGGGGATTTGAGTTGGCCATTACTCTTTAGGTGAATGCTGACTTCATATCTATGGTGCACTTTATTCTTAAAATGGGAAGTTTCTACCAATTTCCCGTCCAAACTTGCTCATAAGCCAACTGCAGTCATCATTTCAGATGTGTCTCCCAACTTACACATTTCCTATTTCTCCTTGATATTTACTCAAGAAATTCATTTACGTAGAGACAACATATTCTTCTCTCAACTGGCATCTGGCTGGGCAGAATGATGTCCTTTCATTCCCTTCCAGGCAATAGGCAACTTGTTCCTTCTGTCTTGTGAACTCTTCCTCCTAAGTTCAATGTGAATACAAGTGGCAGAACTGTGCCTCATGTCTCAAATGAGTGTCAGGGCTGCCTTGTCCAGTGTATTCATACTGGAGGGAAAAAAAAATGAATAGCCATACACACTATATAACCACTAAACTTTTTCAGTCCTCCTTGTGCTAACAGTGCATGAACGTGAGGTTTTGTTGTCATTTTTGTTTGTTTGTTTGTTTGCTTGCTTTAAACTCCTGACTGCCATATAGCAAACATGACAAAAAAACACCCTTTTTTGAGAATCTCTGAGAATGGCTCTGCTTTGTATTATCACCTGTCACTTCACCTGAACCATTTCAATCACAAGCGATATCCTTCTGTCAGGCTTGGTAGTACTTCCCAACCTTATGTCCCCTGCAAATCTCAAAGCTCATGTGTAATTTTTAATCTTCAGCCACCATGTCCATACCGAACATATCTAACTTTGAAGTCAGCTCTGCCCTGAATAGGAGGTTGGGTTTTCAGAGGTCCCTTCCAGCCTACATTTCTCCATGAGTCTTTGCCTCCTTAGCAGCTGCAGTTTCAGAACTGTCTCTGAGAATTACCATAGGTAACGACTCCTTTGCTGGTAAGTCCCTCTTCAGTGTGAACAATTGTAAATTCCCTTTATTCACTTGCAGCCCCAAAGCCCAAATCCGTAGATAATGTATCAGAAGCTCACAGAAAGTGAAATAGATGTAATTCATCCCCTGTGTAGGGAAGAACTGGTCCTAGAAAGGAAAGCTATTAAATTATCTGGAAACAATTTAGCTCTGATAAATTATTTTGTAAATTACACATTACCCCCTCCTTCCCTGGTCTTAGCTGTTCTTGCTCCAAAACTTTGCATGGTGTTGATGTCAAACTAACAGGCCCACACTTGTCTGGATGACTCTTTACCCTCTTCTGGACAGAGGTGTATTTGTTACTCTCCCATTCTGGGGACTATCCCTGATTTGCACAATTGTTATGCATTTTTCCTACTTGACTTGTTGTTCTGTGTGCCAATGCTGTTAATAGGCTAGGTAGATATCAGCTTTTCATTTTTCACTTGAATCGCTATAGATTGTTATTTCACCTCAGATGATGTTGCGCCTAGTGCCCTACCCTCCTTTTCAATGGGAGTCCTGTCACTGCCCTTAATATCACATTGTTGTTGCTGTTAGATGCAGGAAATAAGATTTGCAGCATTTGAGACATCAGTAACTTTTGATCTATTTTTGCCTCAAGCGTGCAACTGTCCTAATTTGTTCTCTTTGTTCCCCCTGGTTTCTGTGGCTTAAGTACCACTTACTATTATTGTTTAATTTCCTATGTGAAGGAGGTTTTTGGTCATTCTTACTTTATTTCTGCAGTTTTTAACCTCTGAAACATGCCTTTTCTCATCGCTTTTTTCCTCTTTGAATTTTGAATTTTAACTATGCCTTCTCTGCACTCAAGTCCCAGAGCTGCTTAGTCAGACTCAATTATTCATTTCCTTAGATTTCAAAGTTTGCATTTCTAAGCCTCAAAACCTTCATTCTAAACCTGGTTTTGTCTGTCGTGAAATGTAAAATGAGAAAAGTCAGCTCATGATCACACTTTATTCAAATTTTACTACATTTAAACCCATACAGGAGCCAAGTCTAAAATGGTCTTATATTTTTTCACTTTTGGGAAGAAATCCATCACATAGTATACCTCTATGAACATAAGTGGTAATTATCTTTCAATCTTTTGCTGGGAAGTTAAAGTCTCCCATAATTCCCATTATTGTTTACGTGTCTGATAACTGTACAGAGAGAATTCACTATTAGACTGGAGCTAAGAGCAAAGAGCAGGCTAGCAAGGCTGTCTATCTTTAGCAGTGATTTGCACAAAACCACTCTTTTGCTGACCCATAACATTTAATTTCTCCATCCTCTGCTTCTTGCTAACACAAAGCACCATCTTATTCCATCCATTTGCCTTGGTTTCCAGCCTTCCTGAGATTTATCAGTACTTGTATGACATTCATGCCTTTGTTTCACCCTTCCTGTGTTGACACTTGTCATAACAGTTTTAGATCCTGAACATGATCATCTCAAAGTTTGCCTGACAGTTAGGTCTTCCTCACATTGTCATAGAGTATCAGGTCTCTACCACTTGAAATAGATTGGATTGGATTAGATTATTGGCACCGTCTCTTGTGCTGGTAGTCCATTATCTTCACAGTCCGTACAACTGGCCATCAGTGAACATGAAGTGGCCTTATCCTGCCCATTTACCTTTCTGGAAATCAGCCACTCTCTCTGCCTAGAACAGGGAATGGATTTTCCTCACCTTTCTTCAAAAGCTCTGAAGTTTTCTGTGATCTTTCCAATTGTACGGTATGATAAGCTTTTGCTGCCACTGAAGGGTAGAAGTCATTATGAATAGTGCCAACAAAACAGAAACATAACAATGAAAACGATATTTTAATTCAGAATAGGTATTTGAAAAGTTCACCTTTTCTAGCACAAATGGGGAAAAGAAAAAAAGGAAGGAAAAAAAAAAAAAAAAAAGCAGTCCCAAAACATCAAAACTGTGGCCAAAGAATTAGAAGAAACACTATTTTTCCAAAGCTGCAATGTTTTCCATTCATCTGGCTGGGCCAGCAGAGCACTGGAGACCTGGATGCACTGTACTCATGGCTGGTTCCCCTAAATGACCTGCAGGGAGATCTTCTTCTCTCTATCCCTCTGTTTCTCCTTTCAATCTCTGTTTTGTCTGTTTGTATCACTAGCTCTCAAATCGCCACTGATATATGCACGTGCAGCACCCAGCACAACCTTGTTTCAGGCTCCAGCGGGACCTTTAGGCATTACCATCCTGTAAACAAATAACAATGATAGTGAGTGTAATTACAATCGTCAAACTATTCCAGCTCCACATCATTAGCCATGCCCTGAGCTAAATAACATTTTAATCAGTTTGATATGTCATCTGTGGCTTTCTTCACTGTCACTTGCAATCCAGCAAACTCCTTCCTTCACGTTTCTAGATTAGACAGAGGGTTCTCAACTGCAGACATCCAATTCCCTGTTCAGGAAGCAGCGAGACCTTTCCTCTTCTCACAGATTTAAGATGATAGCCAAGCATCATGAGACACAGTGCGTATGTCTCCTAGGCCCATCCCATGAGAGCAGGACATTTACCACACATGAGAAGAAGACTTAATGCAGTGGCAAAGCAAAATACTCAGTGTCAAAGCCACGTCTAGATGATCATTAAAGACAGATCAAAATTACCCAATACAGGAGGAAAATCTATCGTTTGTAGAAGATTATGTTCTCTGATTATTAGTTTCAAAATTAGTTTTTCCTTTGGATTTCCTCTGAACTTAAACTTAGTTTGGAATGCCTTTGGTTTTGAATATTTCTGAAATCGTATTACTTCTCCTAAGTAAGTTGCTAGTCTGTTCTGTTTACGTGAAATTCGAATAATATTGTGAAGTATCTGCCATCAGTTTTACTGTGTGCCAGGCTGAGTTCCCTGATGAATTTCAAATTTCAGATATGAAACAGTAAAGGTTAAAAAAAAAAATGTTACAAAGGGTACTTCATGCAGTAGCATAAACTTCTGTTTTCTCAAAACTTGTATCAGTTCATCTCACCAGGACCAGCAGGGGAAGCACACTCTGCCTAGGCACTGGCAAAGGGACACAGTGAGAGTGTAGGGTCTCTTGCTGGGGCCATTCAAAATTTGACTGTACAAGCCCCTGAGCAATATGACAGGGCTTTAAAAATGGCCCTGCTTGAAGTACGCGGGTGATCTGGAGACCTCTAAGGTGCTTTCCAACAAAAGCTTTTCTATAATTGTATGAAATCACCTGCAATAGATTAACCCTGGTCATTATTCCTATCACAGGAAATAACTGTGACACCTGGGTAACAGGTGAGCTTACTGCGACACCAGGGAGAGCCTTCCTGTACTTAAAGGCAACCTGTAGGAAAGCTGGGGAGGGAGTCTTTATCAGGGCCTGGAGTGACAGGACAAGGAGTAACCGCTTTAAACTGAAAAGTAGCACCCAGAAAGAACGGAGTCACGCAACAGGATTCATTTCCAAAACCACCTCATAGACACCTGGGCCAAAGAGCAGGGCCTTGAGCGGGTATATCACAATGGCAGAGTTCATTTCCTTCCCAGTAGCTGGCACGTGCCGTTTTTTGGGATTTCGGGGCTACAGTGAGCTGCTAAGAGGGATGTCTTAGCTCTTGCAGGGCAGTGCTTCCACTAAGGCCAGGACTTTTCTGCATCTTCTACTGCCCTGCAAGCGAGGATGCTTGGGGCACACAGGAAGCTGGGAGGGGACACAGCTGCAGGGATTCCATAAGGCACAAGCAAATGCAGCCTTGGCTTGGTGACACTTTCTCTTGATTACTGCTCAACACAAATTACCTCGAGCAAGTCTACTGTGAGGACTAAAGGAAAGAGACGTATGGATGCTGCTAAGCTCTTCTAGCTTGTACCAGGTAGGAAAGATACCTCTGTAGCAGGCGTGAAGAGGATAGCACTAATTAATTAGATGAGAAGCGGAGGAAAGGCACTTAGAGGTAGTGAAAAGCAGTTAATGTGATGTTCCGGGGAAGCTTCAGTCTGCTTAAGGAGCAGCAAGAACAAGCCTAAAGTCATAGCCAAATACAAGAAAGAGAGGAGGACACGCAGCATGAGAAGCTCCCGAGAGAAAGGAGCTCTGTTTTGGGTAAAAATCAGTCCCTTTTTCTATCATGGAGACATCCAAGGGCGTAGGACACGTGCACTTCAGGGAACCAAGAGATGCTGTGCATTTCTCTCGTCCCCCTGACACAGCCACTAGGTGACGATGCTTCCAATTCTCTCTAAAGAAACCTTGCTTTCTCAGGCCCAGGTGTCCAGCTGCACACCAAGGACGTCCCTGGCTCCCAGGCACAGTTCCCAGGCCCAAGGCCGAGCTCCGCTCCGAACCCCCATTCCAGCAGACCTTGCTCCTGGCATTGTGGAGCAGCCATTTCATGTCAGCCTTTTCTCCTGGCAGTCAGCTTAGCGCCGTAACCTCTGCCATCGGGGCGCCCGAGAGCCGTGTGAGGTCAGCAGAGAGTCACTGTCAGCCTTTGACCTCACAAAGGTGGGTGGCCATAAGTGCCCTGAGCGTCCAGCTCGCATTGAGTACTGCTGGTGGCACTCGAGGCGTGGAGGTCTGCATGGTGCAATGGGAGACGCCGATGTCCTGCTGCTGGAACAAGAGGCGCTGATGTGCTGCTGGTGCAGGAGGAGACGTGAAGGTGCTGCTGCTTAGAGGTGCTGAGGGGCGGGCAGCCTCAGCGGGCAGCTGAATCAGAGGGCAGGGAAGCCAAGCAGCTTCCTTCTCTGGGGAAGGGGGCACAGAGAAAGTGATTGGAAATGGGGTACAAGCCCTCAGCCTCTAAAAGCAATCCCTCAGATGTTTAGGCATAGTAAAGTTAGGTATATCTATTTGACTCTAGACCCCAACATGTTTGTTAGTGTTCTGGTTTGTCCACTGCTTTCTTGTGGGGGATTTGAGTTGGCCATTACTCTTTAGGTGAATGCTGACTTCATATCTATGGTGCACTTTATTCTTAAAATGGGAAGTTTCTACCAATTTCCCGTCCAAACTTGCTCATAAGCCAACTGCAGTCATCATTTCAGATGTGTCTCCCAACTTACACATTTCCTATTTCTCCTTGATATTTACTCAAGAAATTCATTTACGTAGAGACAACATATTCTTCTCTCAACTGGCATCTGGCTGGGCAGAATGATGTCCTTTCATTCCCTTCCAGGCAATAGGCAACTTGTTCCTTCTGTCTTGTGAACTCTTCCTCCTAAGTTCAATGTGAATACAAGTGGCAGAACTGTGCCTCATGTCTCAAATGAGTGTCAGGGCTGCCTTGTCCAGTGTATTCATACTGGAGGGAAAAAAAAATGAATAGCCATACACACTATATAACCACTAAACTTTTTCAGTCCTCCTTGTGCTAACAGTGCATGAACGTGAGGTTTTGTTGTCATTTTTGTTTGTTTGTTTGTTTGCTTGCTTTAAACTCCTGACTGCCATATAGCAAACATGACAAAAAAACACCCTTTTTTGAGAATCTCTGAGAATGGCTCTGCTTTGTATTATCACCTGTCACTTCACCTGAACCATTTCAATCACAAGCGATATCCTTCTGTCAGGCTTGGTAGTACTTCCCAACCTTATGTCCCCTGCAAATCTTAAAGCTCATGTGTAATTTTTAATCTTCAGCCACCATGTCCATACCGAACATATCTAACTTTGAAGTCAGCTCTGCCCTGAATAGGAGGTTGGGTTTTCAGAGGTCCCTTCCAGCCTACATTTCTCCATGAGTCTTTGCCTCCTTAGCAGCTGCAGTTTCAGAACTGTCTCTGAGAATTACCATAGGTAACGACTCCTTTGCTGGTAAGTCCCTCTTCAGTGTGAACAATTGTAAATTCCCTTTATTCACTTGCAGCCCCAAAGCCCAAATCCGTAGATAATGTATCAGAAGCTCACAGAAAGTGAAATAGATGTAATTCATCCCCTGTGTAGGGAAGAACTGGTCCTAGAAGGGAAAGCTATTAAATTATCTGGAAACAATTTAGCTCTGATAAATTATTTTGTAAATTACACATTACCCCCTCCTTCCCTGGTCTTAGCTGTTCTTGCTCCAAAACTTTGCATGGTGTTGATGTCAAACTAACAGGCCCACACTTGTCTGGATGACTCTTTACCCTCTTCTGGACAGAGGTGTATTTGTTACTCTCCCATTCTGGGGACTATCCCTGATTTGCACAATTGTTATGCATTTTTCCTACTTGACTTGTTGTTCTGTGTGCCAATGCTGTTAATAGGCTAGGTAGATATCAGCTTTTCATTTTTCACTTGAATCGCTATAGATTGTTATTTCACCTCAGATGATGTTGCGCCTAGTGCCCTACCCTCCTTTTCAATGGGAGTCCTGTCACTGCCCTTAATATCACATTGTTGTTGCTGTTAGATGCAGGAAATAAGATTTGCAGCATTTGAGACATCAGTAACTTTTGATCTATTTTTGCCTCAAGCGTGCAACTGTCCTAATTTGTTCTCTTTGTTCCCCCTGGTTTCTGTGGCTTAAGTACCACTTACTATTATTGTTTAATTTCCTATGTGAAGGAGGTTTTTGGTCATTCTTACTTTATTTCTGCAGTTTTTAACCTCTGAAACATGCCTTTTCTCATCGCTTTTTTCCTCTTTGAATTTTGAATTTTAACTATGCCTTCTCTGCACTCAAGTCCCAGAGCTGCTTAGTCAGACTCAATTATTCATTTCCTTAGATTTCAAAGTTTGCATTTCTAAGCCTCAAAACCTTCATTCTAAACCTGGTTTTGTCTGTCGTGAAATGTAAAATGAGAAAAGTCAGCTCATGATCACACTTTATTCAAATTTTACTACATTTAAACCCATACAGGAGCCAAGTCTAAAATGGTCTTATATTTTTTCACTTTTGGGAAGAAATCCATCACATAGTATACCTCTATGAACATAAGTGGTAATTATCTTTCAATCTTTTGCTGGGAAGTTAAAGTCTCCCATAATTCCCATTATTGTTTACGTGTCTGATAACTGTACAGAGATAATTCACTATTAGACTGGAGCTAAGAGCAAAGAGCAGGCTAGCAAGGCTGTCTATCTTTAGCAGTGATTTGCACAAAACCACTCTTTTGCTGACCCATAACATTTAATTTCTCCATCCTCTGCTTCTTGCTAACACAAAGCACCATCTTATTCCATCCATTTGCCTTGGTTTCCAGCCTTCCTGAGATTTATCAGTACTTGTATGACATTCATGCCTTTGTTTCACCCTTCCTGTGTTGACACTTGTCATAACAGTTTTAGATCCTGAACATGATCATCTCAAAGTTTGCCTGACAGTTAGGTCTTCCTCACATTGTCATAGAGTATCAGGTCTCTACCACTTGAAATAGATTGGATTGGGTTAGATTATTGGCACCGTCTCTTGTGCTGGTAGTCCATTATCTTCACAGTCCGTACAACTGGCCGTCAGTGAACATGAAGTGGCCTTATCCTGCCCATTTACCTTTCTGGAAATCAGCCACTCTCTCTGCCTAGAACAGGGAATGGATTTTCCTCACCTTTCTTCAAAAGCTCTGAAGTTTTCTGTGATCTTTCCAATTGTACGGTATGATAAGCTTTTGCTGCCACTGAAGGGTAGAAGTCATTATGAATAGTGCCAACAAAACAGAAACATAACAATGAAAACGATATTTTAATTCAGAATAGGTATTTGAAAAGTTCACCTTTTCTAGCACAAATGGGGAAAAGAAAAAAAGGAAGGAAAAAAAAAAAAAAAAAAAGCAGTCCTAAAACATCAAAACTGTGGCCAAAGAATTAGAAGAAACACTATTTTTCCAAAGCTGCAATGTTTTCCATTCATCTGGCTGGGCCAGCAGAGCACTGGAGACCTGGATGCACTGTACTCATGGCTGGTTCCCCTAAATGACCTGCAGGGAGATCTTCTTCTCTCTATCCCTCTGTTTCTCCTTTCAATCTCTGTTTTGTCTGTTTGTATCACTAGCTCTCAAATCGCCACTGATATATGCACGTGCAGCACCCAGCACAACCTTGTTTCAGGCTCCAGCGGGACCTTTAGGCATTACCATCCTGTAAACAAATAACAATGATAGTGAGCGTAATTACAATCGTCAAACTATTCCAGCTCCACATCATTAGCCATGCCCTGAGCTAAATAACATTTTAATCAGTTTGATATGTCATCTGTGGCTTTCTTCACTGTCACTTGCAATCCAGCAAACCCCTTCCTTCACGTTTCTAGATTAGACAGACGGTTCTCAACTGCAGACATCCAATTCCCTGTTCAGGAAGCAGCGAGACCTTTCGTCTTCTCACAGATTTAAGATGATAGCCAAGCATCATGAGACACAGTGCGTATGTCTCCTAGGCCCATCCCATGAGAGCAGGACATTTACCACACATGAGAAGAAGACTTAATGCAGTGGCAAAGCAAAATACTCAGTGTCAAAGCCATGTCTAGATGATCATTAAAGACAGATCAAAATTACCCAATACAGGAGGAAAATCTATCGTTTGTAGAAGATTATGTTCTCTGATTATTAGTTTCAAAATTAGTTTTTCCTTTGGATTTCCTCTGAACTTAAACTTAGTTTGGAATGCCTTTGGTTTTGAATATTTCTGAAATCGTATTACTTCTCCTAAGTAAGTTGCTAGTCTGTTCTGTTTACGTGAAATTCGAATAATATTGTGAAGTATCTGCCATCAGTTTTACTGTGTGCCAGGCTGAGTTCCCTGATGAATTTCAAATTTCAGATATGAAACAGTAAAGGTTAAAAAAAAAAATGTTACAAAGGGTACTTCATGCAGTAGCATAAACTTCTGTTTTCTCAAAACTTGTATCAGTTCATCTCACCAGGACCAGCAGGGGAAGCACACTCTGCCTAGGCACTGGCAAAGGGACACAGTGAGAGTGTAGGGTCTCTTGCTGGGGCCATTCAAAATTTGACTGTACAAGCCCCTGAGCAATATGACAGGGCTTTAAAAATGGCCCTGCTTGAAGTACGCGGGTGATCTGGAGACCTCTAAGGTGCTTTCCAACAAAAGCTTTTCTATAATTGTATGAAATCACCTGCAATAGATTAACCCTGGTCATTATTCCTATCACAGGAAATAACTGTGACACCTGGGTAACAGGTGAGCTTACTGCGACACCAGGGAGAGCCTTCCTGTACTTAAAGGCAACCTGTAGGAAAGCTGGGGAGGGAGTCTTTATCAGGGCCTGGAGTGACAGGACAAGGAGTAACCGCTTTAAACTGAAAAGTAGCACCCAGAAAGAACGGAGTCACGCAACAGGATTCATTTCCAAAACCACCTCATAGACACCTGGGCCAAAGAGCAGGGCCTTGAGCGGGTATATCACAATGGCAGAGTTCATTTCCTTCCCAGTAGCTGGCACGTGCCGTTTTTTGGGATTTCGGGGCTACAGTGAGCTGCTAAGAGGGATGTCTTAGCTCTTGCAGGGCAGTGCTTCCACTAAGGCCAGGACTTTTCTGCATCTTCGACTGCCCTGCAAGCGAGGATGCTTGGGGCACACAGGAAGCTGGGAGGGGACACAGCTGCAGGGATTCCATAAGACACAAGCAAATGCAGCCTTGGCTTGGTGACACTTTCTCTTGATTACTGCTCAACACAAATTACCTCGAGCAAGTCTACTGTGAGGACTAAAGGAAAGAGACGTATGGATGCTGCTAAGCTCTTCTAGCTTGTACCAGGTAGGAAAGATACCTCTGTAGCAGGCGTGAAGAGGATAGCACTAATTAATTAGATGAGAAGCGGAGGAAAGGCACTTAGAGGTAGTGAAAAGCAGTTAATGTGATGTTCCGGGGAAGCTTCAGTCTGCTTAAGGAGTAGCAAGAACAAGCCTAAAGTCATAGCCAAATACAAGAAAGAGAGGAGGACACGCAGCATGAGAAGCTCCCGAGAGAAAGGAGCTCTGTTTTGGGTAAAAATCAGTCCCTTTTTCTATCATGGAGACATCCAAGGGCGTAGGACACGTGCACTTCAGGGAACCAAGAGATGCTGTGCATTTCTCTCGTCCCCCTGACACAGCCACTAGGTGACGATGCTTCCAATTCTCTCTAAAGAAACCTTGCTTTCTCAGGCCCAGGTGTCCAGCTGCACACCAAGGACGTCCCTGGCTCCCAGGCACAGTTCCCAGGCCCAAGGCCGAGCTCCCCTCCGAACCCCCATTCCAGCAGACCTTGCTCCTGGCATTGTGGAGCAGCCATTTCATGTCAGCCTTTTCTCCTGGCAGTCAGCTTAGCGCCGTAACCTCTGCCATCGGGGCGCCCGAGAGCCGTGTGAGGTCAGCAGAGAGTCACTGTCAGCCTTTGACCTCACAAAGGTGGGTGGCCATAAGTGCCCTGAGCGTCCAGCTCGCATTGAGTACTGCTGGTGGCACTCGAGGCGTGGAGGTCTGCATGGTGCAATGGGAGACGCCGATGTCCTGCTGCTGGAACAAGAGGCGCTGATGTGCTGCTGGTGCAGGAGGAGACGTGAAGGTGCTGCTGCTTAGAGGTGCTGAGGAGCGGGCAGCCTCAGCGGGCAGCTGAATCAGAGGGCAGGGAAGCCAAGCAGCTTCCTTCTCTGGGGAAGGGGGCACAGAGAAAGTGATTGGAAATGGGGTACAAGCCCTCAGCCTCTAAAAGCAATCCCTCAGATGTTTAGGCATAGTAAAGTTAGGTATATCTATTTGACTCTAGACCCCAACATGTTTGTTAGTGTTCTGGTTTGTCCACTGCTTTCTTGTGGGGGATTTGAGTTGGCCATTACTCTTTAGGTGAATGCTGACTTCATATCTATGGTGCACTTTATTCTTAAAATGGGAAGTTTCTACCAATTTCCCGTCCAAACTTGCTCATAAGCCAACTGCAGTCATCATTTCAGATGTGTCTCCCAACTTACACATTTCCTATTTCTCCTTGATATTTACTCAAGAAATTCATTTACGTAGAGACAACATATTCTTCTCTCAACTGGCATCTGGCTGGGCAGAATGATGTCCTTTCATTCCCTTCCAGGCAATAGGCAACTTGTTCCTTCTGTCTTGTGAACTCTTCCTCCTAAGTTCAATGTGAATACAAGTGGCAGAACTGTGCCTCATGTCTCAAATGAGTGTCAGGGCTGCCTTGTCCAGTGTATTCATACTGGAGGGAAAAAAAAATGAATAGCCATACACACTATATAACCACTAAACTTTTTCAGTCCTCCTTGTGCTAACAGTGCATGAACGTGAGGTTTTGTTGTCATTTTTGTTTGTTTGTTTGTTTGCTTGCTTTAAACTCCTGACTGCCATATAGCAAACATGACCAAAAAACACCCTTTTTTGAGAATCTCTGAGAATGGCTCTGCTTTGTATTATCACCTGTCACTTCACCTGAACCATTTCAATCACAAGCGATATCCTTCTGTCAGGCTTGGTAGTACTTCCCAACCTTATGTCCCCTGCAAATCTCAAAGCTCATGTGTAATTTTTAATCTTCAGCCACCATGTCCATACCGAACATATCTAACTTTGAAGTCAGCTCTGCCCTGAATAGGAGGTTGGGTTTTCAGAGGTCCCTTCCAGCCTACATTTCTCCATGAGTCTTTGCCTCCTTAGCAGCTGCAGTTTCAGAACTGTCTCTGAGAATTACCATAGGTAACGACTCCTTTGCTGGTAAGTCCCTCTTCAGTGTGAACAATTGTAAATTCCCTTTATTCACTTGCAGCCCCAAAGCCCAAATCCGTAGATAATGTATCAGAAGCTCACAGAAAGTGAAATAGATGTAATTCATCCCCTGTGTAGGGAAGAACTGGTCCTAGAAAGGAAAGCTATTAAATTATCTGGAAACAATTTAGCTCTGATAAATTATTTTGTAAATTACACATTACCCCCTCCTTCCCTGGTCTTAGCTGTTCTTGCTCCAAAACTTTGCATGGTGTTGATGTCAAACTAACAGGCCCACACTTGTCTGGATGACTCTTTACCCTCTTCTGGACAGAGGTGTATTTGTTACTCTCCCATTCTGGGGACTATCCCTGATTTGCACAATTGTTATGCATTTTTCCTACTTGACTTGTTGTTCTGTGTGCCAATGCTGTTAATAGGCTAGGTAGATATCAGCTTTTCATTTTTCACTTGAATCGCTATAGATTGTTATTTCACCTCAGATGATGTTGCGCCTAGTGCCCTACCCTCCTTTTCAATGGGAGTCCTGTCACTGCCCTTAATATCACATTGTTGTTGCTGTTAGATGCAGGAAATAAGATTTGCAGCATTTGAGACATCAGTAACTTTTGATCTATTTTTGCCTCAAGCGTGCAACTGTCCTAATTTGTTCTCTTTGTTCCCCCTGGTTTCTGTGGCTTAAGTACCACTTACTATTATTGTTTAATTTCCTATGTGAAGGAGGTTTTTGGTCATTCTTACTTTATTTCTGCAGTTTTTAACCTCTGAAACATGCCTTTTCTCATCGCTTTTTTCCTCTTTGAATTTTGAATTTTAACTATGCCTTCTCTGCACTCAAGTCCCAGAGCTGCTTAGTCAGACTCAATTATTCATTGCCTTAGATTTCAAAGTTTGCATTTCTAAGCCTCAAAACCTTCATTCTAAACCTGGTTTTGTCTGTCGTGAAATGTAAAATGAGAAAAGTCAGCTCATGATCACACTTTATTCAAATTTTACTACATTTAAACCCATACAGGAGCCAAGTCTAAAATGGTCTTATATTTTTTCACTTTTGGGAAGAAATCCATCACATAGTATACCTCTGTGAACATAAGTGGTAATTATCTTTCAATCTTTTGCTGGGAAGTTAAAGTCTCCCATAATTCCCATTATTGTTTACGTGTCTGATAACTGTACAGAGAGAATTCACTATTAGACTGGAGCTAAGAGCAAAGAGCAGGCTAGCAAGGCTGTCTATCTTTAGCAGTGATTTGCACAAAACCACTCTTTTGCTGACCCATAACATTTAATTTCTCCATCCTCTGCTTCTTGCTAACACAAAGCACCATCTTATTCCATCCATTTGCCTTGGTTTCCAGCCTTCCTGAGATTTATCAGTACTTGTATGACATTCATGCCTTTGTTTCACCCTTCCTGTGTTGACACTTGTCATAACAGTTTTAGATCCTGAACATGATCATCTCAAAGTTTGCCTGACAGTTAGGTCTTCCTCACATTGTCATAGAGTATCAGGTCTCTACCACTTGAAATAGATTGGATTGGGTTAGATTATTGGCACCGTCTCTTGTGCTGGTAGTCCATTATCTTCACAGTCCGTACAACTGGCCGTCAGTGAACATGAAGTGGCCTTATCCTGCCCATTTACCTTTCTGGAAATCAGCCACTCTCTCTGCCTAGAACAGGGAATGGATTTTCCTCACCTTTCTTCAAAAGCTCTGAAGTTTTCTGTGATCTTTCCAATTGTACGGTATGATAAGCTTTTGCTGCCACTGAAGGGTAGAAGTCATTATGAATAGTGCCAACAAAACAGAAACATAACAATGAAAACGATATTTTAATTCAGAATAGGTATTTGAAAAGTTCACCTTTTCTAGCACAAATGGGGAAAAGAAAAAAAGGAAGGAAAAAAAAAAAAAAAAAAAGCAGTCCCAAAACATCAAAACTGTGGCCAAAGAATTAGAAGAAACACTATTTTTCCAAAGCTGCAATGTTTTCCATTCATCTGGCTGGGCCAGCAGAGCACTGGAGACCTGGATGCACTGTACTCATGGCTGGTTCCCCTAAATGACCTGCAGGGAGATCTTCTTCTCTCTATCCCTCTGTTTCTCCTTTCAATCTCTGTTTTGTCTGTTTGTATCACTAGCTCTCAAATCGCCACTGATATATGCACGTGCAGCACCCAGCACAACCTTGTTTCAGGCTCCAGCGGGACCTTTAGGCATTACCATCCTGTAAACAAATAACAATGATAGTGAGCGTAATTACAATCGTCAAACTATTCCAGCTCCACATCATTAGCCATGCCCTGAGCTAAATAACATTTTAATCAGTTTGATATGTCATCTGTGGCTTTCTTCACTGTCACTTGCAATCCAGCAAACCCCTTCCTTCACGTTTCTAGATTAGACAGACGGTTCTCAACTGCAGACATCCAATTCCCTGTTCAGGAAGCAGCGAGACCTTTCGTCTTCTCACAGATTTAAGATGATAGCCAAGCATCATGAGACACAGTGCGTATGTCTCCTAGGCCCATCCCATGAGAGCAGGACATTTACCACGCATGAGAAGAAGACTTAATGCAGTGGCAAAGCAAAATACTCAGTGTCAAAGCCATGTCTAGATGATCATTAAAGACAGATCAAAATTACCCAATACAGGAGGAAAATCTATCTTTTGTAGAAGATTATGTTCTCTGATTATTAGTTTCAAAATTAGTTTTTCCTTTGGATTTCCTCTGAACTTAAACTTAGTTTGGAATGCCTTTGGTTTTGAATATTTCTGAAATCGTATTACTTCTCCTAAGTAAGTTGCTAGTCTGTTCTGTTTACGTGAAATTCGAATAATATTGTGAAGTATCTGCCATCAGTTTTACTGTGTGCCAGGCTGAGTTCCCTGATGAATTTCAAATTTCAGATATGAAACAGTAAAGGTTAAAAAAAAAAATGTTACAAAGGGTACTTCATGCAGTAGCATAAACTTCTGTTTTCTCAAAACTTGTATCAGTTCATCTCACCAGGACCAGCAGGGGAAGCACACTCTGCCTAGGCACTGGCAAAGGGACACAGTGAGAGTGTAGGGTCTCTTGCTGGGGCCATTCAAAATTTGACTGTACAAGCCCCTGAGCAATATGACAGGGCTTTAAAAATGGCCCTGCTTGAAGTACGCGGGTGATCTGGAGACCTCTAAGGTGCTTTCCAACAAAAGCTTTTCTATAATTGTATGAAATCACCTGCAATAGATTAACCCTGGTCATTATTCCTATCACAGGAAATAACTGTGACACCTGGGTAACAGGTGAGCTTACTGCGACACCAGGGAGAGCCTTCCTGTACTTAAAGGCAACCTGTAGGAAAGCTGGGGAGGGAGTCTTTATCAGGGCCTGGAGTGACAGGACAAGGAGTAACCGCTTTAAACTGAAAAGTAGCACCCAGAAAGAACGGAGTCACACAACAGGATTCATTTCCAAAACCACCTCATAGACACCTGGGCCAAAGAGCAGGGCCTTGAGCGGGTATATCACAATGGCAGAGTTCATTTCCTTCCCAGTAGCTGGCACGTGCCGTTTTTTGGGATTTCGGGGCTACAGTGAGCTGCTAAGAGGGATGTCTTAGCTCTTGCAGGGCAGTGCTTCCACTAAGGCCAGGACTTTTCTGCATCTTCTACTGCCCTGCAAGCGAGGATGCTTGGGGCACACAGGAAGCTGGGAGGGGACACAGCTGCAGGGATTCCATAAGACACAAGCAAATGCAGCCTTGGCTTGGTGACACTTTCTCTTGATTACTGCTCAACACAAATTACCTCGAGCAAGTCTACTGTGAGGACTAAAGGAAAGAGACGTATGGATGCTGCTAAGCTCTTCTAGCTTGTACCAGGTAGGAAAGATACCTCTGTAGCAGGCGTGAAGAGGATAGCACTAATTAATTAGATGAGAAGCGGAGGAAAGGCACTTAGAGGTAGTGAAAAGCAGTTAATGTGATGTTCCGGGGAAGCTTCAGTCTGCTTAAGGAGTAGCAAGAACAAGCCTAAAGTCATAGCCAAATACAAGAAAGAGAGGAGGACACGCAGCATGAGAAGCTCCCGAGAGAAAGGAGCTCTGTTTTGGGTAAAAATCAGTCCCTTTTTCTATCATGGAGACATCCAAGGGCGTAGGACACGTGCACTTCAGGGAACCAAGAGATGCTGTGCATTTCTCTCGTCCCCCTGACACAGCCACTAGGTGACGATGCTTCCAATTCTCTCTAAAGAAACCTTGCTTTCTCAGGCCCAGGTGTCCAGCTGCACACCAAGGACGTCCCTGGCTCCCAGGCACAGTTCCCAGGCCCAAGGCCGAGCTCCGCTCCGAACCCCCATTCCAGCAGACCTTGCTCCTGGCATTGTGGAGCAGCCATTTCATGTCAGCCTTTTCTCCTGGCAGTCAGCTTAGCGCCGTAACCTCTGCCATCGGGGCGCCCGAGAGCCGTGTGAGGTCAGCAGAGAGTCACTGTCAGCCTTTGACCTCACAAAGGTGGGTGGCCATAAGTGCCCTGAGCGTCCAGCTCGCATTGAGTACTGCTGGTGGCACTCGAGGCGTGGAGGTCTGCATGGTGCAATGGGAGACGCCGATGTCCTGCTGCTGGAACAAGAGGCGCTGATGTGCTGCTGGTGCAGGAGGAGACGTGAAGGTGCTGCTGCTTAGAGGTGCTGAGGAGCGGGCAGCCTCAGCGGGCAGCTGAATCAGAGGGCAGGGAAGCCAAGCAGCTTCCTTCTCTGGGGAAGGGGGCACAGAGAAAGTGATTGGAAATGGGGTACAAGCCCTCAGCCTCTAAAAGCAATCCCTCAGATGTTTAGGCATAGTAAAGTTAGGTATATCTATTTGACTCTAGACCCCAACATGTTTGTTAGTGTTCTGGTTTGTCCACTGCTTTCTTGTGGGGGATTTGAGTTGGCCATTACTCTTTAGGTGAATGCTGACTTCATATCTATGGTGCACTTTATTCTTAAAATGGGAAGTTTCTACCAATTTCCCGTCCAAACTTGCTCATAAGCCAACTGCAGTCATCATTTCAGATGTGTCTCCCAACTTACACATTTCCTATTTCTCCTTGATATTTACTCAAGAAATTCATTTACGTAGAGACAACATATTCTTCTCTCAACTGGCATCTGGCTGGGCAGAATGATGTCCTTTCATTCCCTTCCAGGCAATAGGCAACTTGTTCCTTCTGTCTTGTGAACTCTTCCTCCTAAGTTCAATGTGAATACAAGTGGCAGAACTGTGCCTCATGTCTCAAATGAGTGTCAGGGCTGCCTTGTCCAGTGTATTCATACTGGAGGGAAAAAAAAATGAATAGCCATACACACTATATAACCACTAAACTTTTTCAGTCCTCCTTGTGCTAACAGTGCATGAACGTGAGGTTTTGTTGTCATTTTTGTTTGTTTGTTTGTTTGCTTGCTTTAAACTCCTGACTGCCATATAGCAAACATGACCAAAAAACACCCTTTTTTGAGAATCTCTGAGAATGGCTCTGCTTTGTATTATCACCTGTCACTTCACCTGAACCATTTCAATCACAAGCGATATCCTTCTGTCAGGCTTGGTAGTACTTCCCAACCTTATGTCCCCTGCAAATCTCAAAGCTCATGTGTAATTTTTAATCTTCAGCCACCATGTCCATACCGAACATATCTAACTTTGAAGTCAGCTCTGCCCTGAATAGGAGGTTGGGTTTTCAGAGGTCCCTTCCAGCCTACATTTCTCCATGAGTCTTTGCCTCCTTAGCAGCTGCAGTTTCAGAACTGTCTCTGAGAATTACCATAGGTAACGACTCCTTTGCTGGTAAGTCCCTCTTCAGTGTGAACAATTGTAAATTCCCTTTATTCACTTGCAGCCCCAAAGCCCAAATCCGTAGATAATGTATCAGAAGCTCACAGAAAGTGAAATAGATGTAATTCATCCCCTGTGTAGGGAAGAACTGGTCCTAGAAAGGAAAGCTATTAAATTATCTGGAAACAATTTAGCTCTGATAAATTATTTTGTAAATTACACATTACCCCCTCCTTCCCTGGTCTTAGCTGTTCTTGCTCCAAAACTTTGCATGGTGTTGATGTCAAACTAACAGGCCCACACTTGTCTGGATGACTCTTTACCCTCTTCTGGACAGAGGTGTATTTGTTACTCTCCCATTCTGGGGACTATCCCTGATTTGCACAATTGTTATGCATTTTTCCTACTTGACTTGTTGTTCTGTGTGCCAATGCTGTTAATAGGCTAGGTAGATATCAGCTTTTCATTTTTCACTTGAATCGCTATAGATTGTTATTTCACCTCAGATGATGTTGCGCCTAGTGCCCTACCCTCCTTTTCAATGGGAGTCCTGTCACTGCCCTTAATATCACATTGTTGTTGCTGTTAGATGCAGGAAATAAGATTTGCAGCATTTGAGACATCAGTAACTTTTGATCTATTTTTGCCTCAAGCGTGCAACTGTCCTAATTTGTTCTCTTTGTTCCCCCTGGTTTCTGTGGCTTAAGTACCACTTACTATTATTGTTTAATTTCCTATGTGAAGGAGGTTTTTGGTCATTCTTACTTTATTTCTGCAGTTTTTAACCTCTGAAACATGCCTTTTCTCATCGCTTTTTTCCTCTTTGAATTTTGAATTTTAACTATGCCTTCTCTGCACTCAAGTCCCAGAGCTGCTTAGTCAGACTCAATTATTCATTTCCTTAGATTTCAAAGTTTGCATTTCTAAGCCTCAAAACCTTCATTCTAAACCTGGTTTTGTCTGTCGTGAAATGTAAAATGAGAAAAGTCAGCTCATGATCACACTTTATTCAAATTTTACTACATTTAAACCCATACAGGAGCCAAGTCTAAAATGGTCTTATATTTTTTCACTTTTGGGAAGAAATCCATCACATAGTACACCTCTATGAACATAAGTGGTAATTATCTTTCAATCTTTTGCTGGGAAGTTAAAGTCTCCCATAATTCCCATTATTGTTTACGTGTCTGATAACTGTACAGAGAGAATTCACTATTAGACTGGAGCTAAGAGCAAAGAGCAGGCTAGCAAGGCTGTCTATCTTTAGCAGTGATTTGCACAAAACCACTCTTTTGCTGACCCATAACATTTAATTTCTCCATCCTCTGCTTCTTGCTAACACAAAGCACCATCTTATTCCATCCATTTGCCTTGGTTTCCAGCCTTCCTGAGATTTATCAGTACTTGTATGACATTCATGCCTTTGTTTCACCCTTCCTGTGTTGACACTTGTCATAACAGTTTTAGATCCTGAACATGATCATCTCAAAGTTTGCCTGACAGTTAGGTCTTCCTCACATTGTCATAGAGTATCAGGTCTCTACCACTTGAAATAGATTGGATTGGATTAGATTATTGGCACCGTCTCTTGTGCTGGTAGTCCATTATCTTCACAGTCCGTACAACTGGCCATCAGTGAACATGAAGTGGCCTTATCCTGCCCATTTACCTTTCTGGAAATCATCCACTCTGTCTGCCTAGAACAGGGAATGGATTTTCCTCACCTTTCTTCAAAAGCTCTGAAGTTTTCTGTGATCTTTCCAATTGTACGGTATGATAAGCTTTTGCTGCCACTGAAGGGTAGAAGTCATTATGAATAGTGCCAACAAAACAGAAACATAACAATGAAAACGATATTTTAATTCAGAATAGGTATTTGAAAAGTTCACCTTTTCTAGCACAAATGGGGAAAAGAAAAAAAGGAAGGAAAAAAAAAAAAAAAAGCAGTCCCAAAACATCAAAACTGTGGCCAAAGAATTAGAAGAAACACTATTTTTCCAAAGCTGCAATGTTTTCCATTCATCTGGCTGGGCCAGCAGAGCACTGGAGACCTGGATGCACTGTACTCATGGCTGGTTCCCCTAAATGACCTGCAGGGAGATCTTCTTCTCTCTATCCCTCTGTTTCTCCTTTCAATCTCTGTTTTGTCTGTTTGTATCACTAGCTCTCAAATCGCCACTGATATATGCACGTGCAGCACCCAGCACAACCTTGTTTCAGGCTCCAGCGGGACCTTTAGGCATTACCATCCTGTAAACAAATAACAATGATAGTGAGCGTAATTACAATCGTCAAACTATTCCAGCTCCACATCATTAGCCATGCCCTGAGCTAAATAACATTTTAATCAGTTTGATATGTCATCTGTGGCTTTCTTCACTGTCACTTGCAATCCAGCAAACCCCTTCCTTCACGTTTCTAGATTAGACAGAGGGTTCTCAACTGCAGACATCCAATTCCCTGTTCAGGAAGCAGCGAGACCTTTCCTCTTCTCACAGATTTAAGATGATAGCCAAGCATCATGAGACACAGTGCGTATGTCTCCTAGGCCCATCCCATGAGAGCAGGACATTTACCACACATGAGAAGAAGACTTAATGCAGTGGCAAAGCAAAATACTCAGTGTCAAAGCCATGTCTAGATGATCATTAAAGACAGATCAAAATTACCCAATACAGGAGGAAAATCTATCGTTTGTAGAAGATTATGTTCTCTGATTATTAGTTTCAAAATTAGTTTTTCCTTTGGATTTCCTCTGAACTTAAACTTAGTTTGGAATGCCTTTGGTTTTGAATATTTCTGAAATCGTATTACTTCTCCTAAGTAAGTTGCTAGTCTGTTCTATTTACGTGAAATTCGAATAATATTGTGAAGTATCTGCCATCAGTTTTACTGTGTGCCAGGCTGAGTTCCCTGATGAATTTCAAATTTCAGATATGAAACAGTAAAGGTTAAAAAAAAAAAATGTTACAAAGGGTACTTCATGCAGTAGCATAAACTTCTGTTTTCTCAAAACTTGTATCAGTTCATCTCACCAGGACCAGCAGGGGAAGCACACTCTGCCTAGGCACTGGCAAAGGGACACAGTGAGAGTGTAGGGTCTCTTGCTGGGGCCATTCAAAATTTGACTGTACAAGCCCCTGAGCAATATGACAGGGCTTTAAAAATGGCCCTGCTTGAAGTACGCGGGTGATCTGGAGACCTCTAAGGTGCTTTCCAACAAAAGCTTTTCTATAATTGTATGAAATCACCTGCAATAGATTAACCCTGGTCATTATTCCTATCACAGGAAATAACTGTGACACCTGGGTAACAGGTGAGCTTACTGCGACACCAGGGAGAGCCTTCCTGTACTTAAAGGCAACCTGTAGGAAAGCTGGGGAGGGAGTCTTTATCAGGGCCTGGAGTGACAGGACAAGGAGTAACCGCTTTAAACTGAAAAGTAGCACCCAGAAAGAACGGAGTCACGCAACAGGATTCATTTCCAAAACCACCTCATAGACACCTGGGCCAAAGAGCAGGGCCTTGAGCGGGTATATCACAATGGCAGAGTTCATTTCCTTCCCAGTAGCTGGCACGTGCCGTTTTTTGGGATTTCGGGGCTACAGTGAGCTGCTAAGAGGGATGTCTTAGCTCTTGCAGGGCAGTGCTTCCACTAAGGCCAGGACTTTTCTGCATCTTCTACTGCCCTGCAAGCGAGGATGCTTGGGGCACACAGGAAGCTGGGAGGGGACACAGCTGCAGGGATTCCATAAGGCACAAGCAAATGCAGCCTTGGCTTGGTGACACTTTCTCTTGATTACTGCTCAACACAAATTACCTCGAGCAAGTCTACTGTGAGGACTAAAGGAAAGAGACGTATGGATGCTGCTAAGCTCTTCTAGCTTGTACCAGGTAGGAAAGATACCTCTGTAGCAGGCGTGAAGAGGATAGCACTAATTAATTAGATGAGAAGCGGAGGAAAGGCACTTAGAGGTAGTGAAAAGCAGTTAATGTGATGTTCCGGGGAAGCTTCAGTCTGCTTAAGGAGTAGCAAGAACAAGCCTAAAGTCATAGCCAAATACAAGAAAGAGAGGAGGACACGCAGCATGAGAAGCTCCCGAGAGAAAGGAGCTCTGTTTTGGGTAAAAATCAGTCCCTTTTTCTATCATGGAGACATCCAAGGGCGTAGGACACGTGCACTTCAGGGAACCAAGAGATGCTGTGCATTTCTCTCGTCCCCCTGACACAGCCACTAGGTGACGATGCTTCCAATTCTCTCTAAAGAAACCTTGCTTTCTCAGGCCCAGGTGTCCAGCTGCACACCAAGGACGTCCCTGGCTCCCAGGCACAGTTCCCAGGCCCAAGGCCGAGCTCCCCTCCGAACCCCCATTCCAGCAGACCTTGCTCCTGGCATTGTGGAGCAGCCATTTCATGTCAGCCTTTTCTCCTGGCAGTCAGCTTAGCGCCGTAACCTCTGCCATCGGGGCGCCCGAGAGCCGTGTGAGGTCAGCAGAGAGTCACTGTCAGCCTTTGACCTCACAAAGGTGGGTGGCCATAAGTGCCCTGAGCGTCCAGCTCGCATTGAGTACTGCTGGTGGCACTCGAGGCGTGGAGGTCTGCATGGTGCAATGGGAGACGCCGATGTCCTGCTGCTGGAACAAGAGGCGCTGATGTGCTGCTGGTGCAGGAGGAGACGTGAAGGTGCTGCTGCTTAGAGGTGCTGAGGGGCGGGCAGCCTCAGCGGGCAGCTGAATCAGAGGGCAGGGAAGCCAAGCAGCTTCCTTCTCTGGGGAAGGGGGCACAGAGAAAGTGATTGGAAATGGGGTACAAGCCCTCAGCCTCTAAAAGCAATCCCTCAGATGTTTAGGCATAGTAAAGTTAGGTATATCTATTTGACTCTAGACCCCAACATGTTTGTTAGTGTTCTGGTTTGTCCACTGCTTTCTTGTGGGGGATTTGAGTTGGCCATTACTCTTTAGGTGAATGCTGACTTCATATCTATGGTGCACTTTATTCTTAAAATGGGAAGTTTCTACCAATTTCCCGTCCAAACTTGCTCATAAGCCAACTGCAGTCATCATTTCAGATGTGTCTCCCAACTTACACATTTCCTATTTCTCCTTGATATTTACTCAAGAAATTCATTTACGTAGAGACAACATATTCTTCTCTCAACTGGCATCTGGCCGGGCAGAATGATGTCCTTTCATTCCCTTCCAGGCAATAGGCAACTTGTTCCTTCTGTCTTGTGAACTCTTCCTCCTAAGTTCAATGTGAATACAAGTGGCAGAACTGTGCCTCATGTCTCAAATGAGTGTCAGGGCTGCCTTGTCCAGTGTATTCATACTGGAGGGAAAAAAAAATGAATAGCCATACACACTATATAACCACTAAACTTTTTCAGTCCTCCTTGTGCTAACAGTGCATGAACGTGAGGTTTTGTTGTCATTTTTGTTTGTTTGTTTGTTTGCTTGCTTTAAACTCCTGACTGCCATATAGCAAACATGACAAAAAAACACCCTTTTTTGAGAATCTCTGAGAATGGCTCTGCTTTGTATTATCACCTGTCACTTCACCTGAACCATTTCAATCACAAGCGATATCCTTCTGTCAGGCTTGGTAGTACTTCCCAACCTTATGTCCCCTGCAAATCTCAAAGCTCATGTGTAATTTTTAATCTTCAGCCACCATGTCCATACCGAACATATCTAACTTTGAAGTCAGCTCTGCCCTGAATAGGAGGTTGGGTTTTCAGAGGTCCCTTCCAGCCTACATTTCTCCATGAGTCTTTGCCTCCTTAGCAGCTGCAGTTTCAGAACTGTCTCTGAGAATTACCATAGGTAACGACTCCTTTGCTGGTAAGTCCCTCTTCAGTGTGAACAATTGTAAATTCCCTTTATTCACTTGCAGCCCCAAAGCCCAAATCCGTAGATAATGTATCAGAAGCTCACAGAAAGTGAAATAGATGTAATTCATCCCCTGTGTAGGGAAGAACTGGTCCTAGAAAGGAAAGCTATTAAATTATCTGGAAACAATTTAGCTCTGATAAATTATTTTGTAAATTACACATTACCCCCTCCTTCCCTGGTCTTAGCTGTTCTTGCTCCAAAACTTTGCATGGTGTTGATGTCAAACTAACAGGCCCACACTTGTCTGGATGACTCTTTACCCTCTTCTGGACAGAGGTGTATTTGTTACTCTCCCATTCTGGGGACTATCCCTGATTTGCACAATTGTTATGCATTTTTCCTACTTGACTTGTTGTTCTGTGTGCCAATGCTGTTAATAGGCTTGTAGATATCAGCTTTTCATTTTTCACTTGAATCGCTATAGATTGTTATTTCACCTCAGATGATGTTGCGCCTAGTGCCCTACCCTCCTTTTCAATGGGAGTCCTGTCACTGCCCTTAATATCACATTGTTGTTGCTGTTAGATGCAGGAAATAAGATTTGCAGCATTTGAGACATCAGTAACTTTTGATCTATTTTTGCCTCAAGCGTGCAACTGTCCTAATTTGTTCTCTTTGTTCCCCCTGGTTTCTGTGGCTTAAGTACCACTTACTATTATTGTTTAATTTCCTATGTGAAGGAAGTTTTCGGTCATTCTTACTTTATTTCTGCAGTTTTTAACCTCTGAAACATGCCTTTTCTCATCGCTTTTTTCCTCTTTGAATTTTGAATTTTAACTATGCCTTCTCTGCACTCAAGTCCCAGAGCTGCTTAGTCAGACTCAATTATTCATTTCCTTAGATTTCAAAGTTTGCATTTCTAAGCCTCAAAACCTTCATTCTAAACCTGGTTTTGTCTGTCGTGAAATGTAAAATGAGAAAAGTCAGCTCATGATCACACTTTATTCAAATTTTACTACATTTAAACCCATACAGGAGCCAAGTCTAAAATGGTCTTATATTTTTTCACTTTTGGGAAGAAATCCATCACATAGTATACCTCTGTGAACATAAGTGGTAATTATCTTTCAATCTTTTGCTGGGAAGTTAAAGTCTCCCATAATTCCCATTATTGTTTACGTGTCTGATAACTGTACAGAGATAATTCACTATTAGACTGGAGCTAAGAGCAAAGAGCAGGCTAGCAAGGCTGTCTATCTTTAGCAGTGATTTGCACAAAACCACTCTTTTGCTGACCCATAACATTTAATTTCTCCATCCTCTGCTTCTTGCTAACACAAAGCACCATCTTATTCCATCCATTTGCCTTGGTTTCCAGCCTTCCTGAGATTTATCAGTACTTGTATGACATTCATGCCTTTGTTTCACCCTTCCTGTGTTGACACTTGTCATAACAGTTTTAGATCCTGAACATGATCATCTCAAAGTTTGCCTGACAGTTAGGTCTTCCTCACATTGTCATAGAGTATCAGGTCTCTACCACTTGAAATAGATTGGATTGGATTAGATTATTGGCACCGTCTCTTGTGCTGGTAGTCCATTATCTTCACAGTCCGTACAACTGGCCGTCAGTGAACATGAAGTGGCCTTATCCTGCCCATTTACCTTTCTGGAAATCAGCCACTCTCTCTGCCTAGAACAGGGAATGGATTTTCCTCACCTTTCTTCAAAAGCTCTGAAGTTTTCTGTGATCTTTCCAATTGTACGGTATGATAAGCTTTTGCTGCCACTGAAGGGTAGAAGTCATTATGAATAGTGCCAACAAAACAGAAACATAACAATGAAAACGATATTTTAATTCAGAATAGGTATTTGAAAAGTTCACCTTTTCTAGCACAAATGGGGAAAAGAAAAAAAGGAAGGAAAAAAAAAAAAAAAAAAAAGCAGTCCTAAAACATCAAAACTGTGGCCAAAGAATTAGAAGAAACACTATTTTTCCAAAGCTGCAATGTTTTCCATTCATCTGGCTGGGCCAGCAGAGCACTGGAGACCTGGATGCACTGTACTCATGGCTGGTTCCCCTAAATGACCTGCAGGGAGATCTTCTTCTCTCTATCCCTCTGTTTCTCCTTTCAATCTCTGTTTTGTCTGTTTGTATCACTAGCTCTCAAATCGCCACTGATATATGCACGTGCAGCACCCAGCACAACCTTGTTTCAGTCTCCAGCGGGACCTTTAGGCATTACCATCCTGTAAACAAATAACAATGATAGTGAGCGTAATTACAATCGTCAAACTATTCCAGCTCCACATCATTAGCCATGCCCTGAGCTAAATAACATTTTAATCAGTTTGATATGTCATCTGTGGCTTTCTTCACTGTCACTTGCAATCCAGCAAACTCCTTCCTTCACATTTCTAGATTAGACAGAGGGTTCTCAACTGCAGACATCCAATTCCCTGTTCAGGAAGCAGCGAGACCTTTCGTCTTCTCACAGATTTAAGATGATAGCCAAGCATCATGAGACACAGTGCGTATGTCTCCTAGGCCCATCCCATGAGAGCAGGACATTTACCACACATGAGAAGAAGACTTAATGCAGTGGCAAAGCAAAATACTCGGTGTCAAAGCCATGTCTAGATGATCATTAAAGACAGATCAAAATTACCCAATACAGGAGGAAAATCTATCGTTTGTAGAAGATTATGTTCTCTGATTATTAGTTTCAAAATTAGTTTTTCCTTTGGATTTCCTCTGAACTTAAACTTAGTTTGGAATGCCTTTGGTTTTGAATATTTCTGAAATCGTATTACTTCTCCTAAGTAAGTTGCTAGTCTGTTCTATTTACGTGAAATTCGAATAATATTGTGAAGTATCTGCCATCAGTTTTACTGTGTGCCAGGCTGAGTTCCCTGATGAATTTCAAATTTCAGATATGAAACAGTAAAGGTTAAAAAAAAAAATGTTACAAAGGGTACTTCATGCAGTAGCATAAACTTCTGTTTTCTCAAAACTTGTATCAGTTCATCTCACCAGGACCAGCAGGGGAAGCACACTCTGCCTAGGCACTGGCAAAGGGACACAGTGAGAGTGTAGGGTCTCTTGCTGGGGCCATTCAAAATTTGACTGTACAAGCCCCTGAGCAATATGACAGGGCTTTAAAAATGGCCCTGCTTGAAGTACGCGGGTGATCTGGAGACCTCTAAGGTGCTTTCCAACAAAAGCTTTTCTATAATTGTATGAAATCACCTGCAATAGATTAACCCTGGTCATTATTCCTATCACAGGAAATAACTGTGACACCTGGGTAACAGGTGAGCTTACTGCGACACCAGGGAGAGCCTTCCTGTACTTAAAGGCAACCTGTAGGAAAGCTGGGGAGGGAGTCTTTATCAGGGCCTGGAGTGACAGGACAAGGAGTAACCGCTTTAAACTGAAAAGTAGCACCCAGAAAGAACGGAGTCACGCAACAGGATTCATTTCCAAAACCACCTCATAGACACCTGGGCCAAAGAGCAGGGCCTTGAGCGGGTATATCACAATGACGGAGTTCATTTCCTTCCCAGTAGCTGGCACGTGCCGTTTTTTGGGATTTCGGGGCTACAGTGAGCTGCTAAGAGGGATGTCTTAGCTCTTGCAGGGCAGTGCTTCCACTAAGGCCAGGACTTTTCTGCATCTTCTACTGCCCTGCAAGCGAGGATGCTTGGGGCACACAGGAAGCTGGGAGGGGACACAGCTGCAGGGATTCCATAAGACACAAGCAAATGCAGCCTTGGCTTGGTGACACTTTCTCTTGATTACTGCTCAACACAAATTACCTCGAGCAAGTCTACTGTGAGGACTAAAGGAAAGAGACGTATGGATGCTGCTAAGCTCTTCTAGCTTGTACCAGGTAGGAAAGATACCTCTGTAGCAGGCGTGAAGAGGATAGCACTAATTAATTAGATGAGAAGCGGAGGAAAGGCACTTAGAGGTAGTGAAAAGCAGTTAATGTGATGTTCCGGGGAAGCTTCAGTCTGCTTAAGGAGTAGCAAGAACAAGCCTAAAGTCATAGCCAAATACAAGAAAGAGAGGAGGACACGCAGCATGAGAAGCTCCCGAGAGAAAGGAGCTCTGTTTTGGGTAAAAATCAGTCCCTTTTTCTATCATGGAGACATCCAAGGGCGTAGGACACGTGCACTTCAGGGAACCAAGAGATGCTGTGCATTTCTCTCGTCCCCCTGACACAGCCACTAGGTGACGATGCTTTCAATTCTCTCTAAAGAAACCTTGCTTTCTCAGGCCCAGGTGTCCAGCTGCACACCAAGGACGTCCCTGGCTCCCAGGCACAGTTCCCAGGCCCAAGGCCGAGCTCCGCTCCGAACCCCCATTCCAGCAGACCTTGCTCCTGGCATTGTGGAGCAGCCATTTCATGTCAGCCTTTTCTCCTGGCAGTCAGCTTAGCGCCGTAACCTCTGCCATTGGGGCGCCCGAGAGCCGTGTGAGGTCAGCAGAGAGTCACTGTCAGCCTTTGACCTCACAAAGGTGGGTGGCCATAAGTGCCCTGAGCGTCCAGCTCGCATTGAGTACTGCTGGTGGCACTCGAGGCGTGGAGGTCTGCATGGTGCAATGGGAGACGCCGATGTCCTGCTGCTGGAACAAGAGGCGCTGATGTGCTGCTGGTGCAGGAGGAGACGTGAAGGTGCTGCTGCTTAGAGGTGCTGAGGGGCGGGCAGCCTCAGCGGGCAGCTGAATCAGAGGGCAGGGAAGCCAAGCAGCTTCCTTCTCTGGGGAAGGGGGCACAGAGAAAGTGATTGGAAATGGGGTACAAGCCCTCAGCCTCTAAAAGCAATCCCTCAGATGTTTAGGCATAGTAAAGTTAGGTATATCTATTTGACTCTAGACCCCAACATGTTTGTTAGTGTTCTGGTTTGTCCACTGCTTTCTTGTGGGGGATTTGAGTTGGCCATTACTCTTTAGGTGAATGCTGACTTCATATCTATGGTGCACTTTATTCTTAAAATGGGAAGTTTCTACCAATTTCCCGTCCAAACTTGCTCATAAGCCAACTGCAGTCATCATTTCAGATGTGTCTCCCAACTTACACATTTCCTATTTCTCCTTGATATTTACTCAAGAAATTCATTTACGTAGAGACAACATATTCTTCTCTCAACTGGCATCTGGCTGGGCAGAATGATGTCCTTTCATTCCCTTCCAGGCAATAGGCAACTTGTTCCTTCTGTCTTGTGAACTCTTCCTCCTAAGTTCAATGTGAATACAAGTGGCAGAACTGTGCCTCATGTCTCAAATGAGTGTCAGGGCTGCCTTGTCCAGTGTATTCATACTGGAGGGAAAAAAAAATGAATAGCCATACACACTATATAACCACTAAACTTTTTCAGTCCTCCTTGTGCTAACAGTGCATGAACGTGAGGTTTTGTTGTCATTTTTGTTTGTTTGTTTGTTTGCTTGCTTTAAACTCCTGACTGCCATATAGCAAACATGACAAAAAAACACCCTTTTTTGAGAATCTCTGAGAATGGCTCTGCTTTGTATTATCACCTGTCACTTCACCTGAACCATTTCAATCACAAGCGATATCCTTCTGTCAGGCTTGGTAGTACTTCCCAACCTTATGTCCCCTGCAAATCTCAAAGCTCATGTGTAATTTTTAATCTTCAGCCACCATGTCCATACCGAACATATCTAACTTTGAAGTCAGCTCTGCCCTGAATAGGAGGTTGGGTTTTCAGAGGTCCCTTCCAGCCTACATTTCTCCATGAGTCTTTGCCTCCTTAGCAGCTGCAGTTTCAGAACTGTCTCTGAGAATTACCATAGGTAACGACTCCTTTGCTGGTAAGTCCCTCTTCAGTGTGAACAATTGTAAATTCCCTTTATTCACTTGCAGCCCCAAAGCCCAAATCCGTAGATAATGTATCAGAAGCTCACAGAAAGTGAAATAGATGTAATTCATCCCCTGTGTAGGGAAGAACTGGTCCTAGAAAGGAAAGCTATTAAATTATCTGGAAACAATTTAGCTCTGATAAATTATTTTGTAAATTACACATTACCCCCTCCTTCCCTGGTCTTAGCTGTTCTTGCTCCAAAACTTTGCATGGTGTTGATGTCAAACTAACAGGCCCACACTTGTCTGGATGACTCTTTACCCTCTTCTGGACAGAGGTGTATTTGTTACTCTCCCATTCTGGGGACTATCCCTGATTTGCACAATTGTTATGCATTTTTCCTACTTGACTTGTTGTTCTGTGTGCCAATGCTGTTAATAGGCTAGGTAGATATCAGCTTTTCATTTTTCACTTGAATCGCTATAGATTGTTATTTCACCTCAGATGATGTTGCGCCTAGTGCCCTACCCTCCTTTTCAATGGGAGTCCTGTCACTGCCCTTAATATCACATTGTTGTTGCTGTTAGATGCAGGAAATAAGATTTGCAGCATTTGAGACATCAGTAACTTTTGATCTATTTTTGCCTCAAGCGTGCAACTGTCCTAATTTGTTCTCTTTGTTCCCCCTGGTTTCTGTGGCTTAAGTACCACTTACTATTATTGTTTAATTTCCTATGTGAAGGAGGTTTTTGGTCATTCTTACTTTATTTCTGCAGTTTTTAACCTCTGAAACATGCCTTTTCTCATCGCTTTTTTCCTCTTTGAATTTTGAATTTTAACTATGCCTTCTCTGCACTCAAGTCCCAGAGCTGCTTAGTCAGACTCAATTATTCATTTCCTTAGATTTCAAAGTTTGCATTTCTAAGCCTCAAAACCTTCATTCTAAACCTGGTTTTGTCTGTCGTGAAATGTAAAATGAGAAAAGTCAGCTCATGATCACACTTTATTCAAATTTTACTACATTTAAACCCATACAGGAGCCAAGTCTAAAATGGTCTTATATTTTTTCACTTTTGGGAAGAAATCCATCACATAGTATACCTCTATGAACATAAGTGGTAATTATCTTTCAATCTTTTGCTGGGAAGTTAAAGTCTCCCATAATTCCCATTATTGTTTACGTGTCTGATAACTGTACAGAGAGAATTCACTATTAGACTGGAGCTAAGAGCAAAGAGCAGGCTAGCAAGGCTGTCTATCTTTAGCAGTGATTTGCACAAAACCACTCTTTTGCTGACCCATAACATTTAATTTCTCCATCCTCTGCTTCTTGCTAACACAAAGCACCATCTTATTCCATCCATTTGCCTTGGTTTCCAGCCTTCCTGAGATTTATCAGTACTTGTATGACATTCATGCCTTTGTTTCACCCTTCCTGTGTTGACACTTGTCATAACAGTTTTAGATCCTGAACATGATCATCTCAAAGTTTGCCTGACAGTTAGGTCTTCCTCACATTGTCATAGAGTATCAGGTCTCTACCACTTGAAATAGATTGGATTGGATTAGATTATTGGCACCGTCTCTTGTGCTGGTAGTCCATTATCTTCACAGTCCGTACAACTGGCCATCAGTGAACATGAAGTGGCCTTATCCTGCCCATTTACCTTTCTGGAAATCAGCCACTCTCTCTGCCTAGAACAGGGAATGGATTTTCCTCACCTTTCTTCAAAAGCTCTGAAGTTTTCTGTGATCTTTCCAATTGTACGGTATGATAAGCTTTTGCTGCCACTGAAGGGTAGAAGTCATTATGAATAGTGCCAACAAAACAGAAACATAACAATGAAAACGATATTTTAATTCAGAATAGGTATTTGAAAAGTTCACCTTTTCTAGCACAAATGGGGAAAAGAAAAAAAGGAAGGAAAAAAAAAAAAAAAAAAGCAGTCCCAAAACATCAAAACTGTGGCCAAAGAATTAGAAGAAACACTATTTTTCCAAAGCTGCAATGTTTTCCATTCATCTGGCTGGGCCAGCAGAGCACTGGAGACCTGGATGCACTGTACTCATGGCTGGTTCCCCTAAATGACCTGCAGGGAGATCTTCTTCTCTCTATCCCTCTGTTTCTCCTTTCAATCTCTGTTTTGTCTGTTTGTATCACTAGCTCTCAAATCGCCACTGATATATGCACGTGCAGCACCCAGCACAACCTTGTTTCAGGCTCCAGCGGGACCTTTAGGCATTACCATCCTGTAAACAAATAACAATGATAGTGAGTGTAATTACAATCGTCAAACTATTCCAGCTCCACATCATTAGCCATGCCCTGAGCTAAATAACATTTTAATCAGTTTGATATGTCATCTGTGGCTTTCTTCACTGTCACTTGCAATCCAGCAAACTCCTTCCTTCACGTTTCTAGATTAGACAGAGGGTTCTCAACTGCAGACATCCAATTCCCTGTTCAGGAAGCAGCGAGACCTTTCCTCTTCTCACAGATTTAAGATGATAGCCAAGCATCATGAGACACAGTGCGTATGTCTCCTAGGCCCATCCCATGAGAGCAGGACATTTACCACACATGAGAAGAAGACTTAATGCAGTGGCAAAGCAAAATACTCAGTGTCAAAGCCACGTCTAGATGATCATTAAAGACAGATCAAAATTACCCAATACAGGAGGAAAATCTATCGTTTGTAGAAGATTATGTTCTCTGATTATTAGTTTCAAAATTAGTTTTTCCTTTGGATTTCCTCTGAACTTAAACTTAGTTTGGAATGCCTTTGGTTTTGAATATTTCTGAAATCGTATTACTTCTCCTAAGTAAGTTGCTAGTCTGTTCTGTTTACGTGAAATTCGAATAATATTGTGAAGTATCTGCCATCAGTTTTACTGTGTGCCAGGCTGAGTTCCCTGATGAATTTCAAATTTCAGATATGAAACAGTAAAGGTTAAAAAAAAAAATGTTACAAAGGGTACTTCATGCAGTAGCATAAACTTCTGTTTTCTCAAAACTTGTATCAGTTCATCTCACCAGGACCAGCAGGGGAAGCACACTCTGCCTAGGCACTGGCAAAGGGACACAGTGAGAGTGTAGGGTCTCTTGCTGGGGCCATTCAAAATTTGACTGTACAAGCCCCTGAGCAATATGACAGGGCTTTAAAAATGGCCCTGCTTGAAGTACGCGGGTGATCTGGAGACCTCTAAGGTGCTTTCCAACAAAAGCTTTTCTATAATTGTATGAAATCACCTGCAATAGATTAACCCTGGTCATTATTCCTATCACAGGAAATAACTGTGACACCTGGGTAACAGGTGAGCTTACTGCGACACCAGGGAGAGCCTTCCTGTACTTAAAGGCAACCTGTAGGAAAGCTGGGGAGGGAGTCTTTATCAGGGCCTGGAGTGACAGGACAAGGAGTAACCGCTTTAAACTGAAAAGTAGCACCCAGAAAGAACGGAGTCACGCAACAGGATTCATTTCCAAAACCACCTCATAGACACCTGGGCCAAAGAGCAGGGCCTTGAGCGGGTATATCACAATGGCAGAGTTCATTTCCTTCCCAGTAGCTGGCACGTGCCGTTTTTTGGGATTTCGGGGCTACAGTGAGCTGCTAAGAGGGATGTCTTAGCTCTTGCAGGGCAGTGCTTCCACTAAGGCCAGGACTTTTCTGCATCTTCTACTGCCCTGCAAGCGAGGATGCTTGGGGCACACAGGAAGCTGGGAGGGGACACAGCTGCAGGGATTCCATAAGGCACAAGCAAATGCAGCCTTGGCTTGGTGACACTTTCTCTTGATTACTGCTCAACACAAATTACCTCGAGCAAGTCTACTGTGAGGACTAAAGGAAAGAGACGTATGGATGCTGCTAAGCTCTTCTAGCTTGTACCAGGTAGGAAAGATACCTCTGTAGCAGGCGTGAAGAGGATAGCACTAATTAATTAGATGAGAAGCGGAGGAAAGGCACTTAGAGGTAGTGAAAAGCAGTTAATGTGATGTTCCGGGGAAGCTTCAGTCTGCTTAAGGAGCAGCAAGAACAAGCCTAAAGTCATAGCCAAATACAAGAAAGAGAGGAGGACACGCAGCATGAGAAGCTCCCGAGAGAAAGGAGCTCTGTTTTGGGTAAAAATCAGTCCCTTTTTCTATCATGGAGACATCCAAGGGCGTAGGACACGTGCACTTCAGGGAACCAAGAGATGCTGTGCATTTCTCTCGTCCCCCTGACACAGCCACTAGGTGACGATGCTTCCAATTCTCTCTAAAGAAACCTTGCTTTCTCAGGCCCAGGTGTCCAGCTGCACACCAAGGACGTCCCTGGCTCCCAGGCACAGTTCCCAGGCCCAAGGCCGAGCTCCGCTCCGAACCCCCATTCCAGCAGACCTTGCTCCTGGCATTGTGGAGCAGCCATTTCATGTCAGCCTTTTCTCCTGGCAGTCAGCTTAGCGCCGTAACCTCTGCCATCGGGGCGCCCGAGAGCCGTGTGAGGTCAGCAGAGAGTCACTGTCAGCCTTTGACCTCACAAAGGTGGGTGGCCATAAGTGCCCTGAGCGTCCAGCTCGCATTGAGTACTGCTGGTGGCACTCGAGGCGTGGAGGTCTGCATGGTGCAATGGGAGACGCCGATGTCCTGCTGCTGGAACAAGAGGCGCTGATGTGCTGCTGGTGCAGGAGGAGACGTGAAGGTGCTGCTGCTTAGAGGTGCTGAGGGGCGGGCAGCCTCAGCGGGCAGCTGAATCAGAGGGCAGGGAAGCCAAGCAGCTTCCTTCTCTGGGGAAGGGGGCACAGAGAAAGTGATTGGAAATGGGGTACAAGCCCTCAGCCTCTAAAAGCAATCCCTCAGATGTTTAGGCATAGTAAAGTTAGGTATATCTATTTGACTCTAGACCCCAACATGTTTGTTAGTGTTCTGGTTTGTCCACTGCTTTCTTGTGGGGGATTTGAGTTGGCCATTACTCTTTAGGTGAATGCTGACTTCATATCTATGGTGCACTTTATTCTTAAAATGGGAAGTTTCTACCAATTTCCCGTCCAAACTTGCTCATAAGCCAACTGCAGTCATCATTTCAGATGTGTCTCCCAACTTACACATTTCCTATTTCTCCTTGATATTTACTCAAGAAATTCATTTACGTAGAGACAACATATTCTTCTCTCAACTGGCATCTGGCTGGGCAGAATGATGTCCTTTCATTCCCTTCCAGGCAATAGGCAACTTGTTCCTTCTGTCTTGTGAACTCTTCCTCCTAAGTTCAATGTGAATACAAGTGGCAGAACTGTGCCTCATGTCTCAAATGAGTGTCAGGGCTGCCTTGTCCAGTGTATTCATACTGGAGGGAAAAAAAAATGAATAGCCATACACACTATATAACCACTAAACTTTTTCAGTCCTCCTTGTGCTAACAGTGCATGAACGTGAGGTTTTGTTGTCATTTTTGTTTGTTTGTTTGTTTGCTTGCTTTAAACTCCTGACTGCCATATAGCAAACATGACAAAAAAACACCCTTTTTTGAGAATCTCTGAGAATGGCTCTGCTTTGTATTATCACCTGTCACTTCACCTGAACCATTTCAATCACAAGCGATATCCTTCTGTCAGGCTTGGTAGTACTTCCCAACCTTATGTCCCCTGCAAATCTTAAAGCTCATGTGTAATTTTTAATCTTCAGCCACCATGTCCATACCGAACATATCTAACTTTGAAGTCAGCTCTGCCCTGAATAGGAGGTTGGGTTTTCAGAGGTCCCTTCCAGCCTACATTTCTCCATGAGTCTTTGCCTCCTTAGCAGCTGCAGTTTCAGAACTGTCTCTGAGAATTACCATAGGTAACGACTCCTTTGCTGGTAAGTCCCTCTTCAGTGTGAACAATTGTAAATTCCCTTTATTCACTTGCAGCCCCAAAGCCCAAATCCGTAGATAATGTATCAGAAGCTCACAGAAAGTGAAATAGATGTAATTCATCCCCTGTGTAGGGAAGAACTGGTCCTAGAAGGGAAAGCTATTAAATTATCTGGAAACAATTTAGCTCTGATAAATTATTTTGTAAATTACACATTACCCCCTCCTTCCCTGGTCTTAGCTGTTCTTGCTCCAAAACTTTGCATGGTGTTGATGTCAAACTAACAGGCCCACACTTGTCTGGATGACTCTTTACCCTCTTCTGGACAGAGGTGTATTTGTTACTCTCCCATTCTGGGGACTATCCCTGATTTGCACAATTGTTATGCATTTTTCCTACTTGACTTGTTGTTCTGTGTGCCAATGCTGTTAATAGGCTAGGTAGATATCAGCTTTTCATTTTTCACTTGAATCGCTATAGATTGTTATTTCACCTCAGATGATGTTGCGCCTAGTGCCCTACCCTCCTTTTCAATGGGAGTCCTGTCACTGCCCTTAATATCACATTGTTGTTGCTGTTAGATGCAGGAAATAAGATTTGCAGCATTTGAGACATCAGTAACTTTTGATCTATTTTTGCCTCAAGCGTGCAACTGTCCTAATTTGTTCTCTTTGTTCCCCCTGGTTTCTGTGGCTTAAGTACCACTTACTATTATTGTTTAATTTCCTATGTGAAGGAGGTTTTTGGTCATTCTTACTTTATTTCTGCAGTTTTTAACCTCTGAAACATGCCTTTTCTCATCGCTTTTTTCCTCTTTGAATTTTGAATTTTAACTATGCCTTCTCTGCACTCAAGTCCCAGAGCTGCTTAGTCAGACTCAATTATTCATTTCCTTAGATTTCAAAGTTTGCATTTCTAAGCCTCAAAACCTTCATTCTAAACCTGGTTTTGTCTGTCGTGAAATGTAAAATGAGAAAAGTCAGCTCATGATCACACTTTATTCAAATTTTACTACATTTAAACCCATACAGGAGCCAAGTCTAAAATGGTCTTATATTTTTTCACTTTTGGGAAGAAATCCATCACATAGTATACCTCTATGAACATAAGTGGTAATTATCTTTCAATCTTTTGCTGGGAAGTTAAAGTCTCCCATAATTCCCATTATTGTTTACGTGTCTGATAACTGTACAGAGAGAATTCACTATTAGACTGGAGCTAAGAGCAAAGAGCAGGCTAGCAAGGCTGTCTATCTTTAGCAGTGATTTGCACAAAACCACTCTTTTGCTGACCCATAACATTTAATTTCTCCATCCTCTGCTTCTTGCTAACACAAAGCACCATCTTATTCCATCCATTTGCCTTGGTTTCCAGCCTTCCTGAGATTTATCAGTACTTGTATGACATTCATGCCTTTGTTTCACCCTTCCTGTGTTGACACTTGTCATAACAGTTTTAGATCCTGAACATGATCATCTCAAAGTTTGCCTGACAGTTAGGTCTTCCTCACATTGTCATAGAGTATCAGGTCTCTACCACTTGAAATAGATTGGATTGGGTTAGATTATTGGCACCGTCTCTTGTGCTGGTAGTCCATTATCTTCACAGTCCGTACAACTGGCCGTCAGTGAACATGAAGTGGCCTTATCCTGCCCATTTACCTTTCTGGAAATCAGCCACTCTCTCTGCCTAGAACAGGGAATGGATTTTCCTCACCTTTCTTCAAAAGCTCTGAAGTTTTCTGTGATCTTTCCAATTGTACGGTATGATAAGCTTTTGCTGCCACTGAAGGGTAGAAGTCATTATGAATAGTGCCAACAAAACAGAAACATAACAATGAAAACGATATTTTAATTCAGAATAGGTATTTGAAAAGTTCACCTTTTCTAGCACAAATGGGGAAAAGAAAAAAAGGAAGGAAAAAAAAAAAAAAAAAGCAGTCCTAAAACATCAAAACTGTGGCCAAAGAATTAGAAGAAACACTATTTTTCCAAAGCTGCAATGTTTTCCATTCATCTGGCTGGGCCAGCAGAGCACTGGAGACCTGGATGCACTGTACTCATGGCTGGTTCCCCTAAATGACCTGCAGGGAGATCTTCTTCTCTCTATCCCTCTGTTTCTCCTTTCAATCTCTGTTTTGTCTGTTTGTATCACTAGCTCTCAAATCGCCACTGATATATGCACGTGCAGCACCCAGCACAACCTTGTTTCAGGCTCCAGCGGGACCTTTAGGCATTACCATCCTGTAAACAAATAACAATGATAGTGAGCGTAATTACAATCGTCAAACTATTCCAGCTCCACATCATTAGCCATGCCCTGAGCTAAATAACATTTTAATCAGTTTGATATGTCATCTGTGGCTTTCTTCACTGTCACTTGCAATCCAGCAAACCCCTTCCTTCACGTTTCTAGATTAGACAGACGGTTCTCAACTGCAGACATCCAATTCCCTGTTCAGGAAGCAGCGAGACCTTTCGTCTTCTCACAGATTTAAGATGATAGCCAAGCATCATGAGACACAGTGCGTATGTCTCCTAGGCCCATCCCATGAGAGCAGGACATTTACCACACATGAGAAGAAGACTTAATGCAGTGGCAAAGCAAAATACTCAGTGTCAAAGCCATGTCTAGATGATCATTAAAGACAGATCAAAATTACCCAATACAGGAGGAAAATCTATCGTTTGTAGAAGATTATGTTCTCTGATTATTAGTTTCAAAATTAGTTTTTCCTTTGGATTTCCTCTGAACTTAAACTTAGTTTGGAATGCCTTTGGTTTTGAATATTTCTGAAATCGTATTACTTCTCCTAAGTAAGTTGCTAGTCTGTTCTGTTTACGTGAAATTCGAATAATATTGTGAAGTATCTGCCATCAGTTTTACTGTGTGCCAGGCTGAGTTCCCTGATGAATTTCAAATTTCAGATATGAAACAGTAAAGGTTAAAAAAAAAAATGTTACAAAGGGTACTTCATGCAGTAGCATAAACTTCTGTTTTCTCAAAACTTGTATCAGTTCATCTCACCAGGACCAGCAGGGGAAGCACACTCTGCCTAGGCACTGGCAAAGGGACACAGTGAGAGTGTAGGGTCTCTTGCTGGGGCCATTCAAAATTTGACTGTACAAGCCCCTGAGCAATATGACAGGGCTTTAAAAATGGCCCTGCTTGAAGTACGCGGGTGATCTGGAGACCTCTAAGGTGCTTTCCAACAAAAGCTTTTCTATAATTGTATGAAATCACCTGCAATAGATTAACCCTGGTCATTATTCCTATCACAGGAAATAACTGTGACACCTGGGTAACAGGTGAGCTTACTGCGACACCAGGGAGAGCCTTCCTGTACTTAAAGGCAACCTGTAGGAAAGCTGGGGAGGGAGTCTTTATCAGGGCCTGGAGTGACAGGACAAGGAGTAACCGCTTTAAACTGAAAAGTAGCACCCAGAAAGAACGGAGTCACGCAACAGGATTCATTTCCAAAACCACCTCATAGACACCTGGGCCAAAGAGCAGGGCCTTGAGCGGGTATATCACAATGGCAGAGTTCATTTCCTTCCCAGTAGCTGGCACGTGCCGTTTTTTGGGATTTCGGGGCTACAGTGAGCTGCTAAGAGGGATGTCTTAGCTCTTGCAGGGCAGTGCTTCCACTAAGGCCAGGACTTTTCTGCATCTTCGACTGCCCTGCAAGCGAGGATGCTTGGGGCACACAGGAAGCTGGGAGGGGACACAGCTGCAGGGATTCCATAAGACACAAGCAAATGCAGCCTTGGCTTGGTGACACTTTCTCTTGATTACTGCTCAACACAAATTACCTCGAGCAAGTCTACTGTGAGGACTAAAGGAAAGAGACGTATGGATGCTGCTAAGCTCTTCTAGCTTGTACCAGGTAGGAAAGATACCTCTGTAGCAGGCGTGAAGAGGATAGCACTAATTAATTAGATGAGAAGCGGAGGAAAGGCACTTAGAGGTAGTGAAAAGCAGTTAATGTGATGTTCCGGGGAAGCTTCAGTCTGCTTAAGGAGTAGCAAGAACAAGCCTAAAGTCATAGCCAAATACAAGAAAGAGAGGAGGACACGCAGCATGAGAAGCTCCCGAGAGAAAGGAGCTCTGTTTTGGGTAAAAATCAGTCCCTTTTTCTATCATGGAGACATCCAAGGGCGTAGGACACGTGCACTTCAGGGAACCAAGAGATGCTGTGCATTTCTCTCGTCCCCCTGACACAGCCACTAGGTGACGATGCTTCCAATTCTCTCTAAAGAAACCTTGCTTTCTCAGGCCCAGGTGTCCAGCTGCACACCAAGGACGTCCCTGGCTCCCAGGCACAGTTCCCAGGCCCAAGGCCGAGCTCCCCTCCGAACCCCCATTCCAGCAGACCTTGCTCCTGGCATTGTGGAGCAGCCATTTCATGTCAGCCTTTTCTCCTGGCAGTCAGCTTAGCGCCGTAACCTCTGCCATCGGGGCGCCCGAGAGCCGTGTGAGGTCAGCAGAGAGTCACTGTCAGCCTTTGACCTCACAAAGGTGGGTGGCCATAAGTGCCCTGAGCGTCCAGCTCGCATTGAGTACTGCTGGTGGCACTCGAGGCGTGGAGGTCTGCATGGTGCAATGGGAGACGCCGATGTCCTGCTGCTGGAACAAGAGGCGCTGATGTGCTGCTGGTGCAGGAGGAGACGTGAAGGTGCTGCTGCTTAGAGGTGCTGAGGAGCGGGCAGCCTCAGCGGGCAGCTGAATCAGAGGGCAGGGAAGCCAAGCAGCTTCCTTCTCTGGGGAAGGGGGCACAGAGAAAGTGATTGGAAATGGGGTACAAGCCCTCAGCCTCTAAAAGCAATCCCTCAGATGTTTAGGCATAGTAAAGTTAGGTATATCTATTTGACTCTAGACCCCAACATGTTTGTTAGTGTTCTGGTTTGTCCACTGCTTTCTTGTGGGGGATTTGAGTTGGCCATTACTCTTTAGGTGAATGCTGACTTCATATCTATGGTGCACTTTATTCTTAAAATGGGAAGTTTCTACCAATTTCCCGTCCAAACTTGCTCATAAGCCAACTGCAGTCATCATTTCAGATGTGTCTCCCAACTTACACATTTCCTATTTCTCCTTGATATTTACTCAAGAAATTCATTTACGTAGAGACAACATATTCTTCTCTCAACTGGCATCTGGCTGGGCAGAATGATGTCCTTTCATTCCCTTCCAGGCAATAGGCAACTTGTTCCTTCTGTCTTGTGAACTCTTCCTCCTAAGTTCAATGTGAATACAAGTGGCAGAACTGTGCCTCATGTCTCAAATGAGTGTCAGGGCTGCCTTGTCCAGTGTATTCATACTGGAGGGAAAAAAAAATGAATAGCCATACACACTATATAACCACTAAACTTTTTCAGTCCTCCTTGTGCTAACAGTGCATGAACGTGAGGTTTTGTTGTCATTTTTGTTTGTTTGTTTGTTTGCTTGCTTTAAACTCCTGACTGCCATATAGCAAACATGACCAAAAAACACCCTTTTTTGAGAATCTCTGAGAATGGCTCTGCTTTGTATTATCACCTGTCACTTCACCTGAACCATTTCAATCACAAGCGATATCCTTCTGTCAGGCTTGGTAGTACTTCCCAACCTTATGTCCCCTGCAAATCTCAAAGCTCATGTGTAATTTTTAATCTTCAGCCACCATGTCCATACCGAACATATCTAACTTTGAAGTCAGCTCTGCCCTGAATAGGAGGTTGGGTTTTCAGAGGTCCCTTCCAGCCTACATTTCTCCATGAGTCTTTGCCTCCTTAGCAGCTGCAGTTTCAGAACTGTCTCTGAGAATTACCATAGGTAACGACTCCTTTGCTGGTAAGTCCCTCTTCAGTGTGAACAATTGTAAATTCCCTTTATTCACTTGCAGCCCCAAAGCCCAAATCCGTAGATAATGTATCAGAAGCTCACAGAAAGTGAAATAGATGTAATTCATCCCCTGTGTAGGGAAGAACTGGTCCTAGAAAGGAAAGCTATTAAATTATCTGGAAACAATTTAGCTCTGATAAATTATTTTGTAAATTACACATTACCCCCTCCTTCCCTGGTCTTAGCTGTTCTTGCTCCAAAACTTTGCATGGTGTTGATGTCAAACTAACAGGCCCACACTTGTCTGGATGACTCTTTACCCTCTTCTGGACAGAGGTGTATTTGTTACTCTCCCATTCTGGGGACTATCCCTGATTTGCACAATTGTTATGCATTTTTCCTACTTGACTTGTTGTTCTGTGTGCCAATGCTGTTAATAGGCTAGGTAGATATCAGCTTTTCATTTTTCACTTGAATCGCTATAGATTGTTATTTCACCTCAGATGATGTTGCGCCTAGTGCCCTACCCTCCTTTTCAATGGGAGTCCTGTCACTGCCCTTAATATCACATTGTTGTTGCTGTTAGATGCAGGAAATAAGATTTGCAGCATTTGAGACATCAGTAACTTTTGATCTATTTTTGCCTCAAGCGTGCAACTGTCCTAATTTGTTCTCTTTGTTCCCCCTGGTTTCTGTGGCTTAAGTACCACTTACTATTATTGTTTAATTTCCTATGTGAAGGAGGTTTTTGGTCATTCTTACTTTATTTCTGCAGTTTTTAACCTCTGAAACATGCCTTTTCTCATCGCTTTTTTCCTCTTTGAATTTTGAATTTTAACTATGCCTTCTCTGCACTCAAGTCCCAGAGCTGCTTAGTCAGACTCAATTATTCATTGCCTTAGATTTCAAAGTTTGCATTTCTAAGCCTCAAAACCTTCATTCTAAACCTGGTTTTGTCTGTCGTGAAATGTAAAATGAGAAAAGTCAGCTCATGATCACACTTTATTCAAATTTTACTACATTTAAACCCATACAGGAGCCAAGTCTAAAATGGTCTTATATTTTTTCACTTTTGGGAAGAAATCCATCACATAGTATACCTCTGTGAACATAAGTGGTAATTATCTTTCAATCTTTTGCTGGGAAGTTAAAGTCTCCCATAATTCCCATTATTGTTTACGTGTCTGATAACTGTACAGAGAGAATTCACTATTAGACTGGAGCTAAGAGCAAAGAGCAGGCTAGCAAGGCTGTCTATCTTTAGCAGTGATTTGCACAAAACCACTCTTTTGCTGACCCATAACATTTAATTTCTCCATCCTCTGCTTCTTGCTAACACAAAGCACCATCTTATTCCATCCATTTGCCTTGGTTTCCAGCCTTCCTGAGATTTATCAGTACTTGTATGACATTCATGCCTTTGTTTCACCCTTCCTGTGTTGACACTTGTCATAACAGTTTTAGATCCTGAACATGATCATCTCAAAGTTTGCCTGACAGTTAGGTCTTCCTCACATTGTCATAGAGTATCAGGTCTCTACCACTTGAAATAGATTGGATTGGGTTAGATTATTGGCACCGTCTCTTGTGCTGGTAGTCCATTATCTTCACAGTCCGTACAACTGGCCGTCAGTGAACATGAAGTGGCCTTATCCTGCCCATTTACCTTTCTGGAAATCAGCCACTCTCTCTGCCTAGAACAGGGAATGGATTTTCCTCACCTTTCTTCAAAAGCTCTGAAGTTTTCTGTGATCTTTCCAATTGTACGGTATGATAAGCTTTTGCTGCCACTGAAGGGTAGAAGTCATTATGAATAGTGCCAACAAAACAGAAACATAACAATGAAAACGATATTTTAATTCAGAATAGGTATTTGAAAAGTTCACCTTTTCTAGCACAAATGGGGAAAAGAAAAAAAGGAAGGAAAAAAAAAAAAAAAAAAAGCAGTCCCAAAACATCAAAACTGTGGCCAAAGAATTAGAAGAAACACTATTTTTCCAAAGCTGCAATGTTTTCCATTCATCTGGCTGGGCCAGCAGAGCACTGGAGACCTGGATGCACTGTACTCATGGCTGGTTCCCCTAAATGACCTGCAGGGAGATCTTCTTCTCTCTATCCCTCTGTTTCTCCTTTCAATCTCTGTTTTGTCTGTTTGTATCACTAGCTCTCAAATCGCCACTGATATATGCACGTGCAGCACCCAGCACAACCTTGTTTCAGGCTCCAGCGGGACCTTTAGGCATTACCATCCTGTAAACAAATAACAATGATAGTGAGCGTAATTACAATCGTCAAACTATTCCAGCTCCACATCATTAGCCATGCCCTGAGCTAAATAACATTTTAATCAGTTTGATATGTCATCTGTGGCTTTCTTCACTGTCACTTGCAATCCAGCAAACCCCTTCCTTCACGTTTCTAGATTAGACAGACGGTTCTCAACTGCAGACATCCAATTCCCTGTTCAGGAAGCAGCGAGACCTTTCGTCTTCTCACAGATTTAAGATGATAGCCAAGCATCATGAGACACAGTGCGTATGTCTCCTAGGCCCATCCCATGAGAGCAGGACATTTACCACGCATGAGAAGAAGACTTAATGCAGTGGCAAAGCAAAATACTCAGTGTCAAAGCCATGTCTAGATGATCATTAAAGACAGATCAAAATTACCCAATACAGGAGGAAAATCTATCTTTTGTAGAAGATTATGTTCTCTGATTATTAGTTTCAAAATTAGTTTTTCCTTTGGATTTCCTCTGAACTTAAACTTAGTTTGGAATGCCTTTGGTTTTGAATATTTCTGAAATCGTATTACTTCTCCTAAGTAAGTTGCTAGTCTGTTCTGTTTACGTGAAATTCGAATAATATTGTGAAGTATCTGCCATCAGTTTTACTGTGTGCCAGGCTGAGTTCCCTGATGAATTTCAAATTTCAGATATGAAACAGTAAAGGTTAAAAAAAAAAATGTTACAAAGGGTACTTCATGCAGTAGCATAAACTTCTGTTTTCTCAAAACTTGTATCAGTTCATCTCACCAGGACCAGCAGGGGAAGCACACTCTGCCTAGGCACTGGCAAAGGGACACAGTGAGAGTGTAGGGTCTCTTGCTGGGGCCATTCAAAATTTGACTGTACAAGCCCCTGAGCAATATGACAGGGCTTTAAAAATGGCCCTGCTTGAAGTACGCGGGTGATCTGGAGACCTCTAAGGTGCTTTCCAACAAAAGCTTTTCTATAATTGTATGAAATCACCTGCAATAGATTAACCCTGGTCATTATTCCTATCACAGGAAATAACTGTGACACCTGGGTAACAGGTGAGCTTACTGCGACACCAGGGAGAGCCTTCCTGTACTTAAAGGCAACCTGTAGGAAAGCTGGGGAGGGAGTCTTTATCAGGGCCTGGAGTGACAGGACAAGGAGTAACCGCTTTAAACTGAAAAGTAGCACCCAGAAAGAACGGAGTCACACAACAGGATTCATTTCCAAAACCACCTCATAGACACCTGGGCCAAAGAGCAGGGCCTTGAGCGGGTATATCACAATGGCAGAGTTCATTTCCTTCCCAGTAGCTGGCACGTGCCGTTTTTTGGGATTTCGGGGCTACAGTGAGCTGCTAAGAGGGATGTCTTAGCTCTTGCAGGGCAGTGCTTCCACTAAGGCCAGGACTTTTCTGCATCTTCTACTGCCCTGCAAGCGAGGATGCTTGGGGCACACAGGAAGCTGGGAGGGGACACAGCTGCAGGGATTCCATAAGACACAAGCAAATGCAGCCTTGGCTTGGTGACACTTTCTCTTGATTACTGCTCAACACAAATTACCTCGAGCAAGTCTACTGTGAGGACTAAAGGAAAGAGACGTATGGATGCTGCTAAGCTCTTCTAGCTTGTACCAGGTAGGAAAGATACCTCTGTAGCAGGCGTGAAGAGGATAGCACTAATTAATTAGATGAGAAGCGGAGGAAAGGCACTTAGAGGTAGTGAAAAGCAGTTAATGTGATGTTCCGGGGAAGCTTCAGTCTGCTTAAGGAGTAGCAAGAACAAGCCTAAAGTCATAGCCAAATACAAGAAAGAGAGGAGGACACGCAGCATGAGAAGCTCCCGAGAGAAAGGAGCTCTGTTTTGGGTAAAAATCAGTCCCTTTTTCTATCATGGAGACATCCAAGGGCGTAGGACACGTGCACTTCAGGGAACCAAGAGATGCTGTGCATTTCTCTCGTCCCCCTGACACAGCCACTAGGTGACGATGCTTCCAATTCTCTCTAAAGAAACCTTGCTTTCTCAGGCCCAGGTGTCCAGCTGCACACCAAGGACGTCCCTGGCTCCCAGGCACAGTTCCCAGGCCCAAGGCCGAGCTCCGCTCCGAACCCCCATTCCAGCAGACCTTGCTCCTGGCATTGTGGAGCAGCCATTTCATGTCAGCCTTTTCTCCTGGCAGTCAGCTTAGCGCCGTAACCTCTGCCATCGGGGCGCCCGAGAGCCGTGTGAGGTCAGCAGAGAGTCACTGTCAGCCTTTGACCTCACAAAGGTGGGTGGCCATAAGTGCCCTGAGCGTCCAGCTCGCATTGAGTACTGCTGGTGGCACTCGAGGCGTGGAGGTCTGCATGGTGCAATGGGAGACGCCGATGTCCTGCTGCTGGAACAAGAGGCGCTGATGTGCTGCTGGTGCAGGAGGAGACGTGAAGGTGCTGCTGCTTAGAGGTGCTGAGGAGCGGGCAGCCTCAGCGGGCAGCTGAATCAGAGGGCAGGGAAGCCAAGCAGCTTCCTTCTCTGGGGAAGGGGGCACAGAGAAAGTGATTGGAAATGGGGTACAAGCCCTCAGCCTCTAAAAGCAATCCCTCAGATGTTTAGGCATAGTAAAGTTAGGTATATCTATTTGACTCTAGACCCCAACATGTTTGTTAGTGTTCTGGTTTGTCCACTGCTTTCTTGTGGGGGATTTGAGTTGGCCATTACTCTTTAGGTGAATGCTGACTTCATATCTATGGTGCACTTTATTCTTAAAATGGGAAGTTTCTACCAATTTCCCGTCCAAACTTGCTCATAAGCCAACTGCAGTCATCATTTCAGATGTGTCTCCCAACTTACACATTTCCTATTTCTCCTTGATATTTACTCAAGAAATTCATTTACGTAGAGACAACATATTCTTCTCTCAACTGGCATCTGGCTGGGCAGAATGATGTCCTTTCATTCCCTTCCAGGCAATAGGCAACTTGTTCCTTCTGTCTTGTGAACTCTTCCTCCTAAGTTCAATGTGAATACAAGTGGCAGAACTGTGCCTCATGTCTCAAATGAGTGTCAGGGCTGCCTTGTCCAGTGTATTCATACTGGAGGGAAAAAAAAATGAATAGCCATACACACTATATAACCACTAAACTTTTTCAGTCCTCCTTGTGCTAACAGTGCATGAACGTGAGGTTTTGTTGTCATTTTTGTTTGTTTGTTTGTTTGCTTGCTTTAAACTCCTGACTGCCATATAGCAAACATGACCAAAAAACACCCTTTTTTGAGAATCTCTGAGAATGGCTCTGCTTTGTATTATCACCTGTCACTTCACCTGAACCATTTCAATCACAAGCGATATCCTTCTGTCAGGCTTGGTAGTACTTCCCAACCTTATGTCCCCTGCAAATCTCAAAGCTCATGTGTAATTTTTAATCTTCAGCCACCATGTCCATACCGAACATATCTAACTTTGAAGTCAGCTCTGCCCTGAATAGGAGGTTGGGTTTTCAGAGGTCCCTTCCAGCCTACATTTCTCCATGAGTCTTTGCCTCCTTAGCAGCTGCAGTTTCAGAACTGTCTCTGAGAATTACCATAGGTAACGACTCCTTTGCTGGTAAGTCCCTCTTCAGTGTGAACAATTGTAAATTCCCTTTATTCACTTGCAGCCCCAAAGCCCAAATCCGTAGATAATGTATCAGAAGCTCACAGAAAGTGAAATAGATGTAATTCATCCCCTGTGTAGGGAAGAACTGGTCCTAGAAAGGAAAGCTATTAAATTATCTGGAAACAATTTAGCTCTGATAAATTATTTTGTAAATTACACATTACCCCCTCCTTCCCTGGTCTTAGCTGTTCTTGCTCCAAAACTTTGCATGGTGTTGATGTCAAACTAACAGGCCCACACTTGTCTGGATGACTCTTTACCCTCTTCTGGACAGAGGTGTATTTGTTACTCTCCCATTCTGGGGACTATCCCTGATTTGCACAATTGTTATGCATTTTTCCTACTTGACTTGTTGTTCTGTGTGCCAATGCTGTTAATAGGCTAGGTAGATATCAGCTTTTCATTTTTCACTTGAATCGCTATAGATTGTTATTTCACCTCAGATGATGTTGCGCCTAGTGCCCTACCCTCCTTTTCAATGGGAGTCCTGTCACTGCCCTTAATATCACATTGTTGTTGCTGTTAGATGCAGGAAATAAGATTTGCAGCATTTGAGACATCAGTAACTTTTGATCTATTTTTGCCTCAAGCGTGCAACTGTCCTAATTTGTTCTCTTTGTTCCCCCTGGTTTCTGTGGCTTAAGTACCACTTACTATTATTGTTTAATTTCCTATGTGAAGGAGGTTTTTGGTCATTCTTACTTTATTTCTGCAGTTTTTAACCTCTGAAACATGCCTTTTCTCATCGCTTTTTTCCTCTTTGAATTTTGAATTTTAACTATGCCTTCTCTGCACTCAAGTCCCAGAGCTGCTTAGTCAGACTCAATTATTCATTTCCTTAGATTTCAAAGTTTGCATTTCTAAGCCTCAAAACCTTCATTCTAAACCTGGTTTTGTCTGTCGTGAAATGTAAAATGAGAAAAGTCAGCTCATGATCACACTTTATTCAAATTTTACTACATTTAAACCCATACAGGAGCCAAGTCTAAAATGGTCTTATATTTTTTCACTTTTGGGAAGAAATCCATCACATAGTACACCTCTATGAACATAAGTGGTAATTATCTTTCAATCTTTTGCTGGGAAGTTAAAGTCTCCCATAATTCCCATTATTGTTTACGTGTCTGATAACTGTACAGAGAGAATTCACTATTAGACTGGAGCTAAGAGCAAAGAGCAGGCTAGCAAGGCTGTCTATCTTTAGCAGTGATTTGCACAAAACCACTCTTTTGCTGACCCATAACATTTAATTTCTCCATCCTCTGCTTCTTGCTAACACAAAGCACCATCTTATTCCATCCATTTGCCTTGGTTTCCAGCCTTCCTGAGATTTATCAGTACTTGTATGACATTCATGCCTTTGTTTCACCCTTCCTGTGTTGACACTTGTCATAACAGTTTTAGATCCTGAACATGATCATCTCAAAGTTTGCCTGACAGTTAGGTCTTCCTCACATTGTCATAGAGTATCAGGTCTCTACCACTTGAAATAGATTGGATTGGATTAGATTATTGGCACCGTCTCTTGTGCTGGTAGTCCATTATCTTCACAGTCCGTACAACTGGCCATCAGTGAACATGAAGTGGCCTTATCCTGCCCATTTACCTTTCTGGAAATCATCCACTCTGTCTGCCTAGAACAGGGAATGGATTTTCCTCACCTTTCTTCAAAAGCTCTGAAGTTTTCTGTGATCTTTCCAATTGTACGGTATGATAAGCTTTTGCTGCCACTGAAGGGTAGAAGTCATTATGAATAGTGCCAACAAAACAGAAACATAACAATGAAAACGATATTTTAATTCAGAATAGGTATTTGAAAAGTTCACCTTTTCTAGCACAAATGGGGAAAAGAAAAAAAGGAAGGAAAAAAAAAAAAAAAAGCAGTCCCAAAACATCAAAACTGTGGCCAAAGAATTAGAAGAAACACTATTTTTCCAAAGCTGCAATGTTTTCCATTCATCTGGCTGGGCCAGCAGAGCACTGGAGACCTGGATGCACTGTACTCATGGCTGGTTCCCCTAAATGACCTGCAGGGAGATCTTCTTCTCTCTATCCCTCTGTTTCTCCTTTCAATCTCTGTTTTGTCTGTTTGTATCACTAGCTCTCAAATCGCCACTGATATATGCACGTGCAGCACCCAGCACAACCTTGTTTCAGGCTCCAGCGGGACCTTTAGGCATTACCATCCTGTAAACAAATAACAATGATAGTGAGCGTAATTACAATCGTCAAACTATTCCAGCTCCACATCATTAGCCATGCCCTGAGCTAAATAACATTTTAATCAGTTTGATATGTCATCTGTGGCTTTCTTCACTGTCACTTGCAATCCAGCAAACCCCTTCCTTCACGTTTCTAGATTAGACAGAGGGTTCTCAACTGCAGACATCCAATTCCCTGTTCAGGAAGCAGCGAGACCTTTCCTCTTCTCACAGATTTAAGATGATAGCCAAGCATCATGAGACACAGTGCGTATGTCTCCTAGGCCCATCCCATGAGAGCAGGACATTTACCACACATGAGAAGAAGACTTAATGCAGTGGCAAAGCAAAATACTCAGTGTCAAAGCCATGTCTAGATGATCATTAAAGACAGATCAAAATTACCCAATACAGGAGGAAAATCTATCGTTTGTAGAAGATTATGTTCTCTGATTATTAGTTTCAAAATTAGTTTTTCCTTTGGATTTCCTCTGAACTTAAACTTAGTTTGGAATGCCTTTGGTTTTGAATATTTCTGAAATCGTATTACTTCTCCTAAGTAAGTTGCTAGTCTGTTCTATTTACGTGAAATTCGAATAATATTGTGAAGTATCTGCCATCAGTTTTACTGTGTGCCAGGCTGAGTTCCCTGATGAATTTCAAATTTCAGATATGAAACAGTAAAGGTTAAAAAAAAAAAATGTTACAAAGGGTACTTCATGCAGTAGCATAAACTTCTGTTTTCTCAAAACTTGTATCAGTTCATCTCACCAGGACCAGCAGGGGAAGCACACTCTGCCTAGGCACTGGCAAAGGGACACAGTGAGAGTGTAGGGTCTCTTGCTGGGGCCATTCAAAATTTGACTGTACAAGCCCCTGAGCAATATGACAGGGCTTTAAAAATGGCCCTGCTTGAAGTACGCGGGTGATCTGGAGACCTCTAAGGTGCTTTCCAACAAAAGCTTTTCTATAATTGTATGAAATCACCTGCAATAGATTAACCCTGGTCATTATTCCTATCACAGGAAATAACTGTGACACCTGGGTAACAGGTGAGCTTACTGCGACACCAGGGAGAGCCTTCCTGTACTTAAAGGCAACCTGTAGGAAAGCTGGGGAGGGAGTCTTTATCAGGGCCTGGAGTGACAGGACAAGGAGTAACCGCTTTAAACTGAAAAGTAGCACCCAGAAAGAACGGAGTCACGCAACAGGATTCATTTCCAAAACCACCTCATAGACACCTGGGCCAAAGAGCAGGGCCTTGAGCGGGTATATCACAATGGCAGAGTTCATTTCCTTCCCAGTAGCTGGCACGTGCCGTTTTTTGGGATTTCGGGGCTACAGTGAGCTGCTAAGAGGGATGTCTTAGCTCTTGCAGGGCAGTGCTTCCACTAAGGCCAGGACTTTTCTGCATCTTCTACTGCCCTGCAAGCGAGGATGCTTGGGGCACACAGGAAGCTGGGAGGGGACACAGCTGCAGGGATTCCATAAGGCACAAGCAAATGCAGCCTTGGCTTGGTGACACTTTCTCTTGATTACTGCTCAACACAAATTACCTCGAGCAAGTCTACTGTGAGGACTAAAGGAAAGAGACGTATGGATGCTGCTAAGCTCTTCTAGCTTGTACCAGGTAGGAAAGATACCTCTGTAGCAGGCGTGAAGAGGATAGCACTAATTAATTAGATGAGAAGCGGAGGAAAGGCACTTAGAGGTAGTGAAAAGCAGTTAATGTGATGTTCCGGGGAAGCTTCAGTCTGCTTAAGGAGTAGCAAGAACAAGCCTAAAGTCATAGCCAAATACAAGAAAGAGAGGAGGACACGCAGCATGAGAAGCTCCCGAGAGAAAGGAGCTCTGTTTTGGGTAAAAATCAGTCCCTTTTTCTATCATGGAGACATCCAAGGGCGTAGGACACGTGCACTTCAGGGAACCAAGAGATGCTGTGCATTTCTCTCGTCCCCCTGACACAGCCACTAGGTGACGATGCTTCCAATTCTCTCTAAAGAAACCTTGCTTTCTCAGGCCCAGGTGTCCAGCTGCACACCAAGGACGTCCCTGGCTCCCAGGCACAGTTCCCAGGCCCAAGGCCGAGCTCCCCTCCGAACCCCCATTCCAGCAGACCTTGCTCCTGGCATTGTGGAGCAGCCATTTCATGTCAGCCTTTTCTCCTGGCAGTCAGCTTAGCGCCGTAACCTCTGCCATCGGGGCGCCCGAGAGCCGTGTGAGGTCAGCAGAGAGTCACTGTCAGCCTTTGACCTCACAAAGGTGGGTGGCCATAAGTGCCCTGAGCGTCCAGCTCGCATTGAGTACTGCTGGTGGCACTCGAGGCGTGGAGGTCTGCATGGTGCAATGGGAGACGCCGATGTCCTGCTGCTGGAACAAGAGGCGCTGATGTGCTGCTGGTGCAGGAGGAGACGTGAAGGTGCTGCTGCTTAGAGGTGCTGAGGGGCGGGCAGCCTCAGCGGGCAGCTGAATCAGAGGGCAGGGAAGCCAAGCAGCTTCCTTCTCTGGGGAAGGGGGCACAGAGAAAGTGATTGGAAATGGGGTACAAGCCCTCAGCCTCTAAAAGCAATCCCTCAGATGTTTAGGCATAGTAAAGTTAGGTATATCTATTTGACTCTAGACCCCAACATGTTTGTTAGTGTTCTGGTTTGTCCACTGCTTTCTTGTGGGGGATTTGAGTTGGCCATTACTCTTTAGGTGAATGCTGACTTCATATCTATGGTGCACTTTATTCTTAAAATGGGAAGTTTCTACCAATTTCCCGTCCAAACTTGCTCATAAGCCAACTGCAGTCATCATTTCAGATGTGTCTCCCAACTTACACATTTCCTATTTCTCCTTGATATTTACTCAAGAAATTCATTTACGTAGAGACAACATATTCTTCTCTCAACTGGCATCTGGCCGGGCAGAATGATGTCCTTTCATTCCCTTCCAGGCAATAGGCAACTTGTTCCTTCTGTCTTGTGAACTCTTCCTCCTAAGTTCAATGTGAATACAAGTGGCAGAACTGTGCCTCATGTCTCAAATGAGTGTCAGGGCTGCCTTGTCCAGTGTATTCATACTGGAGGGAAAAAAAAATGAATAGCCATACACACTATATAACCACTAAACTTTTTCAGTCCTCCTTGTGCTAACAGTGCATGAACGTGAGGTTTTGTTGTCATTTTTGTTTGTTTGTTTGTTTGCTTGCTTTAAACTCCTGACTGCCATATAGCAAACATGACAAAAAAACACCCTTTTTTGAGAATCTCTGAGAATGGCTCTGCTTTGTATTATCACCTGTCACTTCACCTGAACCATTTCAATCACAAGCGATATCCTTCTGTCAGGCTTGGTAGTACTTCCCAACCTTATGTCCCCTGCAAATCTCAAAGCTCATGTGTAATTTTTAATCTTCAGCCACCATGTCCATACCGAACATATCTAACTTTGAAGTCAGCTCTGCCCTGAATAGGAGGTTGGGTTTTCAGAGGTCCCTTCCAGCCTACATTTCTCCATGAGTCTTTGCCTCCTTAGCAGCTGCAGTTTCAGAACTGTCTCTGAGAATTACCATAGGTAACGACTCCTTTGCTGGTAAGTCCCTCTTCAGTGTGAACAATTGTAAATTCCCTTTATTCACTTGCAGCCCCAAAGCCCAAATCCGTAGATAATGTATCAGAAGCTCACAGAAAGTGAAATAGATGTAATTCATCCCCTGTGTAGGGAAGAACTGGTCCTAGAAAGGAAAGCTATTAAATTATCTGGAAACAATTTAGCTCTGATAAATTATTTTGTAAATTACACATTACCCCCTCCTTCCCTGGTCTTAGCTGTTCTTGCTCCAAAACTTTGCATGGTGTTGATGTCAAACTAACAGGCCCACACTTGTCTGGATGACTCTTTACCCTCTTCTGGACAGAGGTGTATTTGTTACTCTCCCATTCTGGGGACTATCCCTGATTTGCACAATTGTTATGCATTTTTCCTACTTGACTTGTTGTTCTGTGTGCCAATGCTGTTAATAGGCTAGGTAGATATCAGCTTTTCATTTTTCACTTGAATCGCTATAGATTGTTATTTCACCTCAGATGATGTTGCGCCTAGTGCCCTACCCTCCTTTTCAATGGGAGTCCTGTCACTGCCCTTAATATCACATTGTTGTTGCTGTTAGATGCAGGAAATAAGATTTGCAGCATTTGAGACATCAGTAACTTTTGATCTATTTTTGCCTCAAGCGTGCAACTGTCCTAATTTGTTCTCTTTGTTCCCCCTGGTTTCTGTGGCTTAAGTACCACTTACTATTATTGTTTAATTTCCTATGTGAAGGAGGTTTTTGGTCATTCTTACTTTATTTCTGCAGTTTTTAACCTCTGAAACATGCCTTTTCTCATCGCTTTTTTCCTCTTTGAATTTTGAATTTTAACTATGCCTTCTCTGCACTCAAGTCCCAGAGCTGCTTAGTCAGACTCAATTATTCATTGCCTTAGATTTCAAAGTTTGCATTTCTAAGCCTCAAAACCTTCATTCTAAACCTGGTTTTGTCTGTCGTGAAATGTAAAATGAGAAAAGTCAGCTCATGATCACACTTTATTCAAATTTTACTACATTTAAACCCATACAGGAGCCAAGTCTAAAATGGTCTTATATTTTTTCACTTTTGGGAAGAAATCCATCACATAGTACACCTCTATGAACATAAGTGGTAATTATCTTTCAATCTTTTGCTGGGAAGTTAAAGTCTCCCATAATTCCCATTATTGTTTACGTGTCTGATAACTGTACAGAGAGAATTCACTATTAGACTGGAGCTAAGAGCAAAGAGCAGGCTAGCAAGGCTGTCTATCTTTAGCAGTGATTTGCACAAAACCACTCTTTTGCTGACCCATAACATTTAATTTCTCCATCCTCTGCTTCTTGCTAACACAAAGCACCATCTTATTCCATCCATTTGCCTTGGTTTCCAGCCTTCCTGAGATTTATCAGTACTTGTATGACATTCATGCCTTTGTTTCACCCTTCCTGTGTTGACACTTGTCATAACAGTTTTAGATCCTGAACATGATCATCTCAAAGTTTGCCTGACAGTTAGGTCTTCCTCACATTGTCATAGAGTATCAGGTCTCTACCACTTGAAATAGATTGGATTGGATTAGATTATTGGCACCGTCTCTTGTGCTGGTAGTCCATTATCTTCACAGTCCGTACAACTGGCCATCAGTGAACATGAAGTGGCCTTATCCTGCCCATTTACCTTTCTGGAAATCAGCCACTCTCTCTGCCTAGAACAGGGAATGGATTTTCCTCACCTTTCTTCAAAAGCTCTGAAGTTTTCTGTGATCTTTCCAATTGTACGGTATGATAAGCTTTTGCTGCCACTGAAGGGTAGAAGTCATTATGAATAGTGCCAACAAAACAGAAACATAACAATGAAAACGATATTTTAATTCAGAATAGGTATTTGAAAAGTTCACCTTTTCTAGCACAAATGGGGAAAAGAAAAAAAGGAAGGAAAAAAAAAAAAAAAAAGCAGTCCCAAAACATCAAAACTGTGGCCAAAGAATTAGAAGAAACACTATTTTTCCAAAGCTGCAATGTTTTCCATTCATCTGGCTGGGCCAGCAGAGCACTGGAGACCTGGATGCACTGTACTCATGGCTGGTTCCCCTAAATGACCTGCAGGGAGATCTTCTTCTCTCTATCCCTCTGTTTCTCCTTTCAATCTCTGTTTTGTCTGTTTGTATCACTAGCTCTCAAATCGCCACTGATATATGCACGTGCAGCACCCAGCACAACCTTGTTTCAGGCTCCAGCGGGACCTTTAGGCATTACCATCCTGTAAACAAATAACAATGATAGTGAGTGTAATTACAATCGTCAAACTATTCCAGCTCCACATCATTAGCCATGCCCTGAGCTAAATAACATTTTAATCAGTTTGATATGTCATCTGTGGCTTTCTTCACTGTCACTTGCAATCCAGCAAACTCCTTCCTTCACGTTTCTAGATTAGACAGAGGGTTCTCAACTGCAGACATCCAATTCCCTGTTCAGGAAGCAGCGAGACCTTTCCTCTTCTCACAGATTTAAGATGATAGCCAAGCATCATGAGACACAGTGCGTATGTCTCCTAGGCCCATCCCATGAGAGCAGGACATTTACCACACATGAGAAGAAGACTTAATGCAGTGGCAAAGCAAAATACTCAGTGTCAAAGCCATGTCTAGATGATCATTAAAGACAGATCAAAATTACCCAATACAGGAGGAAAATCTATCGTTTGTAGAAGATTATGTTCTCTGATTATTAGTTTCAAAATTAGTTTTTCCTTTGGATTTCCTCTGAACTTAAACTTAGTTTGGAATGCCTTTGGTTTTGAATATTTCTGAAATCGTATTACTTCTCCTAAGTAAGTTGCTAGTCTGTTCTATTTACGTGAAATTCGAATAATATTGTGAAGTATCTGCCATCAGTTTTACTGTGTGCCAGGCTGAGTTCCCTGATGAATTTCAAATTTCAGATATGAAACAGTAAAGGTTAAAAAAAAAAAATGTTACAAAGGGTACTTCATGCAGTAGCATAAACTTCTGTTTTCTCAAAACTTGTATCAGTTCATCTCACCAGGACCAGCAGGGGAAGCACACTCTGCCTAGGCACTGGCAAAGGGACACAGTGAGAGTGTAGGGTCTCTTGCTGGGGCCATTCAAAATTTGACTGTACAAGCCCCTGAGCAATATGACAGGGCTTTAAAAATGGCCCTGCTTGAAGTACGCGGGTGATCTGGAGACCTCTAAGGTGCTTTCCAACAAAAGCTTTTCTATAATTGTATGAAATCACCTGCAATAGATTAACCCTGGTCATTATTCCTATCACAGGAAATAACTGTGACACCTGGGTAACAGGTGAGCTTACTGCGACACCAGGGAGAGCCTTCCTGTACTTAAAGGCAACCTGTAGGAAAGCTGGGGAGGGAGTCTTTATCAGGGCCTGGAGTGACAGGACAAGGAGTAACCGCTTTAAACTGAAAAGTAGCACCCAGAAAGAACGGAGTCACGCAACAGGATTCATTTCCAAAACCACCTCATAGACACCTGGGCCAAAGAGCAGGGCCTTGAGCGGGTATATCACAATGGCAGAGTTCATTTCCTTCCCAGTAGCTGGCACGTGCCGTTTTTTGGGATTTCGGGGCTACAGTGAGCTGCTAAGAGGGATGTCTTAGCTCTTGCAGGGCAGTACTTCCACTAAGGCCAGGACTTTTCTGCATCTTCTACTGCCCTGCAAGCGAGGATGCTTGGGGCACACAGGAAGCTGGGAGGGGACACAGCTGCAGGGATTCCATAAGACACAAGCAAATGCAGCCTTGGCTTGGTGACACTTTCTCTTGATTACTGCTCAACACAAATTACCTCGAGCAAGTCTACTGTGAGGACTAAAGGAAAGAGACGTATGGATGCTGCTAAGCTCTTCTAGCTTGTACCAGGTAGGAAAGATACCTCTGTAGCAGGCGTGAAGAGGATAGCACTAATTAATTAGATGAGAAGCGGAGGAAAGGCACTTAGAGGTAGTGAAAAGCAGTTAATGTGATGTTCCGAGGAAGCTTCAGTCTGCTTAAGGAGTAGCAAGAACAAGCCTAAAGTCATAGCCAAATACAAGAAAGAGAGGAGGACACGCAGCATGAGAAGCTCCCGAGAGAAAGGAGCTCTGTTTTGGGTAAAAATCAGTCCCTTTTTCTATCATGGAGACATCCAAGGGCGTAGGACACGTGCACTTCAGGGAACCAAGAGATGCTGTGCATTTCTCTCGTCCCCCTGACACAGCCACTAGGTGACGATGCTTCCAATTCTCTCTAAAGAAACCTTGCTTTCTCAGGCCCAGGTGTCCAGCTGCACACCAAGGACTTCCCTGGCTCCCAGGCACAGTTCCCAGGCCCAAGGCCGAGCTCCGCTCCGAACCCCCATTCCAGCAGACCTTGCTCCTGGCATTGTGGAGCAGCCATTTCATGTCAGCCTTTTCTCCTGGCAGTCAGCTTAGCGCCGTAACCTCTGCCATCGGGGCGCCCGAGAGCCGTGTGAGGTCAGCAGAGAGTCACTGTCAGCCTTTGACCTCACAAAGGTGGGTGGCCATAAGTGCCCTGAGCGTCCAGCTCGCATTGAGTACTGCTGGTGGCACTCGAGGCGTGGAGGTCTGCATGGTGCAATGGGAGACGCCGATGTCCTGCTGCTGGAACAAGAGGCGCTGATGTGCTGCTGGTGCAGGAGGAGACGTGAAGGTGCTGCTGCTTAGAGGTGCTGAGGGGCGGGCAGCCTCAGCGGGCAGCTGAATCAGAGGGCAGGGAAGCCAAGCAGCTTCCTTCTCTGGGGAAGGGGGCACAGAGAAAGTGATTGGAAATGGGGTACAAGCCCTCAGCCTCTAAAAGCAATCCCTCAGATGTTTAGGCATAGTAAAGTTAGGTATATCTATTTGACTCTAGACCCCAACATGTTTGTTAGTGTTCTGGTTTGTCCACTGCTTTCTTGTGGGGGATTTGAGTTGGCCATTACTCTTTAGGTGAATGCTGACTTCATATCTATGGTGCACTTTATTCTTAAAATGGGAAGTTTCTACCAATTTCCCGTCCAAACTTGCTCATAAGCCAACTGCAGTCATCATTTCAGATGTGTCTCCCAACTTACACATTTCCTATTTCTCCTTGATATTTACTCAAGAAATTCATTTACGTAGAGACAACATATTCTTCTCTCAACTGGCATCTGGCTGGGCAGAATGATGTCCTTTCATTCCCTTCCAGGCAATAGGCAACTTGTTCCTTCTGTCTTGTGAACTCTTCCTCCTAAGTTCAATGTGAATACAAGTGGCAGAACTGTGCCTCATGTCTCAAATGAGTGTCAGGGCTGCCTTGTCCAGTGTATTCATACTGGAGGGAAAAAAATATGAATAGCCATACACACTATATAACCACTAAACTTTTTCAGTCCTCCTTGTGCTAACAGTGCATGAACGTGAGGTTTTGTTGTCATTTTTGTTTGTTTGTTTGTTTGCTTGCTTTAAACTCCTGACTGCCATATAGCAAACATGACCAAAAAACACCCTTTTTTGAGAATCTCTGAGAATGGCTCTGCTTTGTATTATCACCTGTCACTTCACCTGAACCATTTCAATCACAAGCGATATCCTTCTGTCAGGCTTGGTAGTACTTCCCAACCTTATGTCCCCTGCAAATCTCAAAGCTCATGTGTAATTTTTAATCTTCAGCCACCATGTCCATACCGAACATATCTAACTTTGAAGTCAGCTCTGCCCTGAATAGGAGGTTGGGTTTTCAGAGGTCCCTTCCAGCCTACATTTCTCCATGAGTCTTTGCCTCCTTAGCAGCTGCAGTTTCAGAACTGTCTCTGAGAATTACCATAGGTAACGACTCCTTTGCTGGTAAGTCCCTCTTCAGTGTGAACAATTGTAAATTCCCTTTATTCACTTGCAGCCCCAAAGCCCAAATCCGTAGATAATGTATCAGAAGCTCACAGAAAGTGAAATAGATGTAATTCATCCCCTGTGTAGGGAAGAACTGGTCCTAGAAAGGAAAGCTATTAAATTATCTGGAAACAATTTAGCTCTGATAAATTATTTTGTAAATTACACATTACCCCCTCCTTCCCTGGTCTTAGCTGTTCTTGCTCCAAAACTTTGCATGGTGTTGATGTCAAACTAACAGGCCCACACTTGTCTGGATGACTCTTTACCCTCTTCTGGACAGAGGTGTATTTGTTACTCTCCCATTCTGGGGACTATCCCTGATTTGCACAATTGTTATGCATTTTTCCTACTTGACTTGTTGTTCTGTGTGCCAATGCTGTTAATAGGCTAGGTAGATATCAGCTTTTCATTTTTCACTTGAATCGCTATAGATTGTTATTTCACCTCAGATGATGTTGCGCCTAGTGCCCTACCCTCCTTTTCAATGGGAGTCCTGTCACTGCCCTTAATATCACATTGTTGTTGCTGTTAGATGCAGGAAATAAGATTTGCAGCATTTGAGACATCAGTAACTTTTGATCTATTTTTGCCTCAAGCGTGCAACTGTCCTAATTTGTTCTCTTTGTTCCCCCTGGTTTCTGTGGCTTAAGTACCACTTACTATTATTGTTTAATTTCCTATGTGAAGGAGGTTTTTGGTCATTCTTACTTTATTTCTGCAGTTTTTAACCTCTGAAACATGCCTTTTCTCATCGCTTTTTTCCTCTTTGAATTTTGAATTTTAACTATGCCTTCTCTGCACTCAAGTCCCAGAGCTGCTTAGTCAGACTCAATTATTCATTTCCTTAGATTTCAAAGTTTGCATTTCTAAGCCTCAAAACCTTCATTCTAAACCTGGTTTTGTCTGTCGTGAAATGTAAAATGAGAAAAGTCAGCTCATGATCACACTTTATTCAAATTTTACTACATTTAAACCCATACAGGAGCCAAGTCTAAAATGGTCTTATATTTTTTCACTTTTGGGAAGAAATCCATCACATAGTATACCTCTATGAACATAAGTGGTAATTATCTTTCAATCTTTTGCTGGGAAGTTAAAGTCTCCCATAATTCCCATTATTGTTTACGTGTCTGATAACTGTACAGAGAGAATTCACTATTAGACTGGAGCTAAGAGCAAAGAGCAGGCTAGCAAGGCTGTCTATCTTTAGCAGTGATTTGCACAAAACCACTCTTTTGCTGACCCATAACATTTAATTTCTCCATCCTCTGCTTCTTGCTAACACAAAGCACCATCTTATTCCATCCATTTGCCTTGGTTTCCAGCCTTCCTGAGATTTATCAGTACTTGTATGACATTCATGCCTTTGTTTCACCCTTCCTGTGTTGACACTTGTCATAACAGTTTTAGATCCTGAACATGATCATCTCAAAGTTTGCCTGACAGTTAGGTCTTCCTCACATTGTCATAGAGTATCAGGTCTCTACCACTTGAAATAGATTGGATTGGATTAGATTATTGGCACCGTCTCTTGTGCTGGTAGTCCATTATCTTCACAGTCCGTACAACTGGCCATCAGTGAACATGAAGTGGCCTTATCCTGCCCATTTACCTTTCTGGAAATCAGCCACTCTCTCTGCCTAGAACAGGGAATGGATTTTCCTCACCTTTCTTCAAAAGCTCTGAAGTTTTCTGTGATCTTTCCAATTGTACGGTATGATAAGCTTTTGCTGCCACTGAAGGGTAGAAGTCATTATGAATAGTGCCAACAAAACAGAAACATAACAATGAAAACGATATTTTAATTCAGAATAGGTATTTGAAAAGTTCACCTTTTCTAGCACAAATGGGGAAAAGAAAAAAAGGAAGGAAAAAAAAAAAAAAAAAGCAGTCCCAAAACATCAAAACTGTGGCCAAAGAATTAGAAGAAACACTATTTTTCCAAAGCTGCAATGTTTTCCATTCATCTGGCTGGGCCAGCAGAGCACTGGAGACCTGGATGCACTGTACTCATGGCTGGTTCCCCTAAATGACCTGCAGGGAGATCTTCTTCTCTCTATCCCTCTGTTTCTCCTTTCAATCTCTGTTTTGTCTGTTTGTATCACTAGCTCTCAAATCGCCACTGATATATGCACGTGCAGCACCCAGCACAACCTTGTTTCAGGCTCCAGCGGGACCTTTAGGCATTACCATCCTGTAAACAAATAACAATGATAGTGAGTGTAATTACAATCGTCAAACTATTCCAGCTCCACATCATTAGCCATGCCCTGAGCTAAATAACATTTTAATCAGTTTGATATGTCATCTGTGGCTTTCTTCACTGTCACTTGCAATCCAGCAAACTCCTTCCTTCACGTTTCTAGATTAGACAGAGGGTTCTCAACTGCAGACATCCAATTCCCTGTTCAGGAAGCAGCGAGACCTTTCCTCTTCTCACAGATTTAAGATGATAGCCAAGCATCATGAGACACAGTGCGTATGTCTCCTAGGCCCATCCCATGAGAGCAGGACATTTACCACACATGAGAAGAAGACTTAATGCAGTGGCAAAGCAAAATACTCAGTGTCAAAGCCATGTCTAGATGATCATTAAAGACAGATCAAAATTACCCAATACAGGAGGAAAATCTATCGTTTGTAGAAGATTATGTTCTCTGATTATTAGTTTCAAAATTAGTTTTTCCTTTGGATTTCCTCTGAACTTAAACTTAGTTTGGAATGCCTTTGGTTTTGAATATTTCTGAAATCGTATTACTTCTCCTAAGTAAGTTGCTAGTCTGTTCTATTTACGTGAAATTCGAATAATATTGTGAAGTATCTGCCATCAGTTTTACTGTGTGCCAGGCTGAGTTCCCTGATGAATTTCAAATTTCAGATATGAAACAGTAAAGGTTAAAAAAAAAAAATGTTACAAAGGGTACTTCATGCAGTAGCATAAACTTCTGTTTTCTCAAAACTTGTATCAGTTCATCTCACCAGGACCAGCAGGGGAAGCACACTCTGCCTAGGCACTGGCAAAGGGACACAGTGAGAGTGTAGGGTCTCTTGCTGGGGCCATTCAAAATTTGACTGTACAAGCCCCTGAGCAATATGACAGGGCTTTAAAAATGGCCCTGCTTGAAGTACGCGGGTGATCTGGAGACCTCTAAGGTGCTTTCCAACAAAAGCTTTTCTATAATTGTATGAAATCACCTGCAATAGATTAACCCTGGTCATTATTCCTATCACAGGAAATAACTGTGACACCTGGGTAACAGGTGAGCTTACTGCGACACCAGGGAGAGCCTTCCTGTACTTAAAGGCAACCTGTAGGAAAGCTGGGGAGGGAGTCTTTATCAGGGCCTGGAGTGACAGGACAAGGAGTAACCGCTTTAAACTGAAAAGTAGCACCCAGAAAGAACGGAGTCACGCAACAGGATTCATTTCCAAAACCACCTCATAGACACCTGGGCCAAAGAGCAGGGCCTTGAGCGGGTATATCACAATGGCAGAGTTCATTTCCTTCCCAGTAGCTGGCACGTGCCGTTTTTTGGGATTTCGGGGCTACAGTGAGCTGCTAAGAGGGATGTCTTAGCTCTTGCAGGGCAGTACTTCCACTAAGGCCAGGACTTTTCTGCATCTTCTACTGCCCTGCAAGCGAGGATGCTTGGGGCACACAGGAAGCTGGGAGGGGACACAGCTGCAGGGATTCCATAAGACACAAGCAAATGCAGCCTTGGCTTGGTGACACTTTCTCTTGATTACTGCTCAACACAAATTACCTCGAGCAAGTCTACTGTGAGGACTAAAGGAAAGAGACGTATGGATGCTGCTAAGCTCTTCTAGCTTGTACCAGGTAGGAAAGATACCTCTGTAGCAGGCGTGAAGAGGATAGCACTAATTAATTAGATGAGAAGCGGAGGAAAGGCACTTAGAGGTAGTGAAAAGCAGTTAATGTGATGTTCCGAGGAAGCTTCAGTCTGCTTAAGGAGTAGCAAGAACAAGCCTAAAGTCATAGCCAAATACAAGAAAGAGAGGAGGACACGCAGCATGAGAAGCTCCCGAGAGAAAGGAGCTCTGTTTTGGGTAAAAATCAGTCCCTTTTTCTATCATGGAGACATCCAAGGGCGTAGGACACGTGCACTTCAGGGAACCAAGAGATGCTGTGCATTTCTCTCGTCCCCCTGACACAGCCACTAGGTGACGATGCTTCCAATTCTCTCTAAAGAAACCTTGCTTTCTCAGGCCCAGGTGTCCAGCTGCACACCAAGGACTTCCCTGGCTCCCAGGCACAGTTCCCAGGCCCAAGGCCGAGCTCCGCTCCGAACCCCCATTCCAGCAGACCTTGCTCCTGGCATTGTGGAGCAGCCATTTCATGTCAGCCTTTTCTCCTGGCAGTCAGCTTAGCGCCGTAACCTCTGCCATCGGGGCGCCCGAGAGCCGTGTGAGGTCAGCAGAGAGTCACTGTCAGCCTTTGACCTCACAAAGGTGGGTGGCCATAAGTGCCCTGAGCGTCCAGCTCGCATTGAGTACTGCTGGTGGCACTCGAGGCGTGGAGGTCTGCATGGTGCAATGGGAGACGCCGATGTCCTGCTGCTGGAACAAGAGGCGCTGATGTGCTGCTGGTGCAGGAGGAGACGTGAAGGTGCTGCTGCTTAGAGGTGCTGAGGGGCGGGCAGCCTCAGCGGGCAGCTGAATCAGAGGGCAGGGAAGCCAAGCAGCTTCCTTCTCTGGGGAAGGGGGCACAGAGAAAGTGATTGGAAATGGGGTACAAGCCCTCAGCCTCTAAAAGCAATCCCTCAGATGTTTAGGCATAGTAAAGTTAGGTATATCTATTTGACTCTAGACCCCAACATGTTTGTTAGTGTTCTGGTTTGTCCACTGCTTTCTTGTGGGGGATTTGAGTTGGCCATTACTCTTTAGGTGAATGCTGACTTCATATCTATGGTGCACTTTATTCTTAAAATGGGAAGTTTCTACCAATTTCCCGTCCAAACTTGCTCATAAGCCAACTGCAGTCATCATTTCAGATGTGTCTCCCAACTTACACATTTCCTATTTCTCCTTGATATTTACTCAAGAAATTCATTTACGTAGAGACAACATATTCTTCTCTCAACTGGCATCTGGCTGGGCAGAATGATGTCCTTTCATTCCCTTCCAGGCAATAGGCAACTTGTTCCTTCTGTCTTGTGAACTCTTCCTCCTAAGTTCAATGTGAATACAAGTGGCAGAACTGTGCCTCATGTCTCAAATGAGTGTCAGGGCTGCCTTGTCCAGTGTATTCATACTGGAGGGAAAAAAATATGAATAGCCATACACACTATATAACCACTAAACTTTTTCAGTCCTCCTTGTGCTAACAGTGCATGAACGTGAGGTTTTGTTGTCATTTTTGTTTGTTTGTTTGTTTGCTTGCTTTAAACTCCTGACTGCCATATAGCAAACATGACCAAAAAACACCCTTTTTTGAGAATCTCTGAGAATGGCTCTGCTTTGTATTATCACCTGTCACTTCACCTGAACCATTTCAATCACAAGCGATATCCTTCTGTCAGGCTTGGTAGTACTTCCCAACCTTATGTCCCCTGCAAATCTCAAAGCTCATGTGTAATTTTTAATCTTCAGCCACCATGTCCATACCGAACATATCTAACTTTGAAGTCAGCTCTGCCCTGAATAGGAGGTTGGGTTTTCAGAGGTCCCTTCCAGCCTACATTTCTCCATGAGTCTTTGCCTCCTTAGCAGCTGCAGTTTCAGAACTGTCTCTGAGAATTACCATAGGTAACGACTCCTTTGCTGGTAAGTCCCTCTTCAGTGTGAACAATTGTAAATTCCCTTTATTCACTTGCAGCCCCAAAGCCCAAATCCGTAGATAATGTATCAGAAGCTCACAGAAAGTGAAATAGATGTAATTCATCCCCTGTGTAGGGAAGAACTGGTCCTAGAAAGGAAAGCTATTAAATTATCTGGAAACAATTTAGCTCTGATAAATTATTTTGTAAATTACACATTACCCCCTCCTTCCCTGGTCTTAGCTGTTCTTGCTCCAAAACTTTGCATGGTGTTGATGTCAAACTAACAGGCCCACACTTGTCTGGATGACTCTTTACCCTCTTCTGGACAGAGGTGTATTTGTTACTCTCCCATTCTGGGGACTATCCCTGATTTGCACAATTGTTATGCATTTTTCCTACTTGACTTGTTGTTCTGTGTGCCAATGCTGTTAATAGGCTAGGTAGATATCAGCTTTTCATTTTTCACTTGAATCGCTATAGATTGTTATTTCACCTCAGATGATGTTGCGCCTAGTGCCCTACCCTCCTTTTCAATGGGAGTCCTGTCACTGCCCTTAATATCACATTGTTGTTGCTGTTAGATGCAGGAAATAAGATTTGCAGCATTTGAGACATCAGTAACTTTTGATCTATTTTTGCCTCAAGCGTGCAACTGTCCTAATTTGTTCTCTTTGTTCCCCCTGGTTTCTGTGGCTTAAGTACCACTTACTATTATTGTTTAATTTCCTATGTGAAGGAGGTTTTTGGTCATTCTTACTTTATTTCTGCAGTTTTTAACCTCTGAAACATGCCTTTTCTCATCGCTTTTTTCCTCTTTGAATTTTGAATTTTAACTATGCCTTCTCTGCACTCAAGTCCCAGAGCTGCTTAGTCAGACTCAATTATTCATTTCCTTAGATTTCAAAGTTTGCATTTCTAAGCCTCAAAACCTTCATTCTAAACCTGGTTTTGTCTGTCGTGAAATGTAAAATGAGAAAAGTCAGCTCATGATCACACTTTATTCAAATTTTACTACATTTAAACCCATACAGGAGCCAAGTCTAAAATGGTCTTATATTTTTTCACTTTTGGGAAGAAATCCATCACATAGTATACCTCTATGAACATAAGTGGTAATTATCTTTCAATCTTTTGCTGGGAAGTTAAAGTCTCCCATAATTCCCATTATTGTTTACGTGTCTGATAACTGTACAGAGAGAATTCACTATTAGACTGGAGCTAAGAGCAAAGAGCAGGCTAGCAAGGCTGTCTATCTTTAGCAGTGATTTGCACAAAACCACTCTTTTGCTGACCCATAACATTTAATTTCTCCATCCTCTGCTTCTTGCTAACACAAAGCACCATCTTATTCCATCCATTTGCCTTGGTTTCCAGCCTTCCTGAGATTTATCAGTACTTGTATGACATTCATGCCTTTGTTTCACCCTTCCTGTGTTGACACTTGTCATAACAGTTTTAGATCCTGAACATGATCATCTCAAAGTTTGCCTGACAGTTAGGTCTTCCTCACATTGTCATAGAGTATCAGGTCTCTACCACTTGAAATAGATTGGATTGGATTAGATTATTGGCACCGTCTCTTGTGCTGGTAGTCCATTATCTTCACAGTCCGTACAACTGGCCATCAGTGAACATGAAGTGGCCTTATCCTGCCCATTTACCTTTCTGGAAATCAGCCACTCTCTCTGCCTAGAACAGGGAATGGATTTTCCTCACCTTTCTTCAAAAGCTCTGAAGTTTTCTGTGATCTTTCCAATTGTACGGTATGATAAGCTTTTGCTGCCACTGAAGGGTAGAAGTCATTATGAATAGTGCCAACAAAACAGAAACATAACAATGAAAACGATATTTTAATTCAGAATAGGTATTTGAAAAGTTCACCTTTTCTAGCACAAATGGGGAAAAGAAAAAAAGGAAGGAAAAAAAAAAAAAAAAAGCAGTCCCAAAACATCAAAACTGTGGCCAAAGAATTAGAAGAAACACTATTTTTCCAAAGCTGCAATGTTTTCCATTCATCTGGCTGGGCCAGCAGAGCACTGGAGACCTGGATGCACTGTACTCATGGCTGGTTCCCCTAAATGACCTGCAGGGAGATCTTCTTCTCTCTATCCCTCTGTTTCTCCTTTCAATCTCTGTTTTGTCTGTTTGTATCACTAGCTCTCAAATCGCCACTGATATATGCACGTGCAGCACCCAGCACAACCTTGTTTCAGGCTCCAGCGGGACCTTTAGGCATTACCATCCTGTAAACAAATAACAATGATAGTGAGTGTAATTACAATCGTCAAACTATTCCAGCTCCACATCATTAGCCATGCCCTGAGCTAAATAACATTTTAATCAGTTTGATATGTCATCTGTGGCTTTCTTCACTGTCACTTGCAATCCAGCAAACTCCTTCCTTCACGTTTCTAGATTAGACAGAGGGTTCTCAACTGCAGACATCCAATTCCCTGTTCAGGAAGCAGCGAGACCTTTCCTCTTCTCACAGATTTAAGATGATAGCCAAGCATCATGAGACACAGTGCGTATGTCTCCTAGGCCCATCCCATGAGAGCAGGACATTTACCACACATGAGAAGAAGACTTAATGCAGTGGCAAAGCAAAATACTCAGTGTCAAAGCCATGTCTAGATGATCATTAAAGACAGATCAAAATTACCCAATACAGGAGGAAAATCTATCGTTTGTAGAAGATTATGTTCTCTGATTATTAGTTTCAAAATTAGTTTTTCCTTTGGATTTCCTCTGAACTTAAACTTAGTTTGGAATGCCTTTGGTTTTGAATATTTCTGAAATCGTATTACTTCTCCTAAGTAAGTTGCTAGTCTGTTCTATTTACGTGAAATTCGAATAATATTGTGAAGTATCTGCCATCAGTTTTACTGTGTGCCAGGCTGAGTTCCCTGATGAATTTCAAATTTCAGATATGAAACAGTAAAGGTTAAAAAAAAAAAATGTTACAAAGGGTACTTCATGCAGTAGCATAAACTTCTGTTTTCTCAAAACTTGTATCAGTTCATCTCACCAGGACCAGCAGGGGAAGCACACTCTGCCTAGGCACTGGCAAAGGGACACAGTGAGAGTGTAGGGTCTCTTGCTGGGGCCATTCAAAATTTGACTGTACAAGCCCCTGAGCAATATGACAGGGCTTTAAAAATGGCCCTGCTTGAAGTACGCGGGTGATCTGGAGACCTCTAAGGTGCTTTCCAACAAAAGCTTTTCTATAATTGTATGAAATCACCTGCAATAGATTAACCCTGGTCATTATTCCTATCACAGGAAATAACTGTGACACCTGGGTAACAGGTGAGCTTACTGCGACACCAGGGAGAGCCTTCCTGTACTTAAAGGCAACCTGTAGGAAAGCTGGGGAGGGAGTCTTTATCAGGGCCTGGAGTGACAGGACAAGGAGTAACCGCTTTAAACTGAAAAGTAGCACCCAGAAAGAACGGAGTCACGCAACAGGATTCATTTCCAAAACCACCTCATAGACACCTGGGCCAAAGAGCAGGGCCTTGAGCGGGTATATCACAATGGCAGAGTTCATTTCCTTCCCAGTAGCTGGCACGTGCCGTTTTTTGGGATTTCGGGGCTACAGTGAGCTGCTAAGAGGGATGTCTTAGCTCTTGCAGGGCAGTACTTCCACTAAGGCCAGGACTTTTCTGCATCTTCTACTGCCCTGCAAGCGAGGATGCTTGGGGCACACAGGAAGCTGGGAGGGGACACAGCTGCAGGGATTCCATAAGACACAAGCAAATGCAGCCTTGGCTTGGTGACACTTTCTCTTGATTACTGCTCAACACAAATTACCTCGAGCAAGTCTACTGTGAGGACTAAAGGAAAGAGACGTATGGATGCTGCTAAGCTCTTCTAGCTTGTACCAGGTAGGAAAGATACCTCTGTAGCAGGCGTGAAGAGGATAGCACTAATTAATTAGATGAGAAGCGGAGGAAAGGCACTTAGAGGTAGTGAAAAGCAGTTAATGTGATGTTCCGAGGAAGCTTCAGTCTGCTTAAGGAGTAGCAAGAACAAGCCTAAAGTCATAGCCAAATACAAGAAAGAGAGGAGGACACGCAGCATGAGAAGCTCCCGAGAGAAAGGAGCTCTGTTTTGGGTAAAAATCAGTCCCTTTTTCTATCATGGAGACATCCAAGGGCGTAGGACACGTGCACTTCAGGGAACCAAGAGATGCTGTGCATTTCTCTCGTCCCCCTGACACAGCCACTAGGTGACGATGCTTCCAATTCTCTCTAAAGAAACCTTGCTTTCTCAGGCCCAGGTGTCCAGCTGCACACCAAGGACTTCCCTGGCTCCCAGGCACAGTTCCCAGGCCCAAGGCCGAGCTCCGCTCCGAACCCCCATTCCAGCAGACCTTGCTCCTGGCATTGTGGAGCAGCCATTTCATGTCAGCCTTTTCTCCTGGCAGTCAGCTTAGCGCCGTAACCTCTGCCATCGGGGCGCCCGAGAGCCGTGTGAGGTCAGCAGAGAGTCACTGTCAGCCTTTGACCTCACAAAGGTGGGTGGCCATAAGTGCCCTGAGCGTCCAGCTCGCATTGAGTACTGCTGGTGGCACTCGAGGCGTGGAGGTCTGCATGGTGCAATGGGAGACGCCGATGTCCTGCTGCTGGAACAAGAGGCGCTGATGTGCTGCTGGTGCAGGAGGAGACGTGAAGGTGCTGCTGCTTAGAGGTGCTGAGGGGCGGGCAGCCTCAGCGGGCAGCTGAATCAGAGGGCAGGGAAGCCAAGCAGCTTCCTTCTCTGGGGAAGGGGGCACAGAGAAAGTGATTGGAAATGGGGTACAAGCCCTCAGCCTCTAAAAGCAATCCCTCAGATGTTTAGGCATAGTAAAGTTAGGTATATCTATTTGACTCTAGACCCCAACATGTTTGTTAGTGTTCTGGTTTGTCCACTGCTTTCTTGTGGGGGATTTGAGTTGGCCATTACTCTTTAGGTGAATGCTGACTTCATATCTATGGTGCACTTTATTCTTAAAATGGGAAGTTTCTACCAATTTCCCGTCCAAACTTGCTCATAAGCCAACTGCAGTCATCATTTCAGATGTGTCTCCCAACTTACACATTTCCTATTTCTCCTTGATATTTACTCAAGAAATTCATTTACGTAGAGACAACATATTCTTCTCTCAACTGGCATCTGGCTGGGCAGAATGATGTCCTTTCATTCCCTTCCAGGCAATAGGCAACTTGTTCCTTCTGTCTTGTGAACTCTTCCTCCTAAGTTCAATGTGAATACAAGTGGCAGAACTGTGCCTCATGTCTCAAATGAGTGTCAGGGCTGCCTTGTCCAGTGTATTCATACTGGAGGGAAAAAAAAATGAATAGCCATACACACTATATAACCACTAAACTTTTTCAGTCCTCCTTGTGCTAACAGTGCATGAACGTGAGGTTTTGTTGTCATTTTTGTTTGTTTGTTTGTTTGCTTGCTTTAAACTCCTGACTGCCATATAGCAAACATGACAAAAAAACACCCTTTTTTGAGAAGCTCTGAGAATGGCTCTGCTTTGTATTATCACCTGTCACTTCACCTGAACCATTTCAATCACAAGCGATATCCTTCTGTCAGGCTTGGTAGTACTTCCCAACCTTATGTCCCCTGCAAATCTCAAAGCTCATGTGTAATTTTTAATCTTCAGCCACCATGTCCATACCGAACATATCTAACTTTGAAGTCAGCTCTGCCCTGAATAGGAGGTTGGGTTTTCAGAGGTCCCTTCCAGCCTACATTTCTCCATGAGTCTTTGCCTCCTTAGCAGCTGCAGTTTCAGAACTGTCTCTGAGAATTACCATAGGTAACGACTCCTTTGCTGGTAAGTCCCTCTTCAGTGTGAACAATTGTAAATTCCCTTTATTCACTTGCAGCCCCAAAGCCCAAATCCGTAGATAATGTATCAGAAGCTCACAGAAAGTGAAATAGATGTAATTCATCCCCTGTGTAAGGAAGAACTGGTCCTAGAAAGGAAAGCTATTAAATTATCTGGAAACAATTTAGCTCTGATAAATTATTTTGTAAATTACACATTACCCCCTCCTTCCCTGGTCTTAGCTGTTCTTGCTCCAAAACTTTGCATGGTGTTGATGTCAAACTAACAGGCCCACACTTGTCTGGATGACTCTTTACCCTCTTCTGGACAGAGGTGTATTTGTTACTCTCCCATTCTGGGGACTATCCCTGATTTGCACAATTGTTATGCATTTTTCCTACTTGACTTGTTGTTCTGTGTGCCAATGCTGTTAATAGGCTAGGTAGATATCAGCTTTTCATTTTTCACTTGAATCGCTATAGATTGTTATTTCACCTCAGATGATGTTGCGCCTAGTGCCCTACCCTCCTTTTCAATGGGAGTCCTGTCACTGCCCTTAATATCACATTGTTGTTGCTGTTAGATGCAGGAAATAAGATTTGCAGCATTTGAGACATCAGTAACTTTTGATCTATTTTTGCCTCAAGCGTGCAACTGTCCTAATTTGTTCTCTTTGTTCCCCCTGGTTTCTGTGGCTTAAGTACCACTTACTATTATTGTTTAATTTCCTATGTGAAGGAGGGTTTTGGTCATTCTTACTTTATTTCTGCAGTTTTTAACCTCTGAAACATGCCTTTTCTCATCGCTTTTTTCCTCTTTGAATTTTGAATTTTAACTATGCCTTCTCTGCACTCAAGTCCCAGAGCTGCTTAGTCAGACTCAATTATTCATTTCCTTAGATTTCAAAGTTTGCATTTCTAAGCCTCAAAACCTTCATTCTAAACCTGGTTTTGTCTGTCGTGAAATGTAAAATGAGAAAAGTCAGCTCATGATCACACTTTATTCAAATTTTACTACATTTAAACCCATACAGGAGCCAAGTCTAAAATGGTCTTATATTTTTTCACTTTTGGGAAGAAATCCATCACATAGTATACCTCTGTGAACATAAGTGGTAATTATCTTTCAATCTTTTGCTGGGAAGTTAAAGTCTCCCATAATTCCCATTATTGTTTACGTGTCTGATAACTGTACAGAGAGAATTCACTATTAGACTGGAGCTAAGAGCAAAGAGCAGGCTAGCAAGGCTGTCTATCTTTAGCAGTGATTTGCACAAAACCACTCTTTTGCTGACCCATAACATTTAATTTCTCCATCCTCTGCTTCTTGCTAACACAAAGCACCATCTTATTCCATCCATTTGCCTTGGTTTCCAGCCTTCCTGAGATTTATCAGTACTTGTATGACATTCATGCCTTTGTTTCACCCTTCCTGTGTTGACACTTGTCATAACAGTTTTAGATCCTGAACATGATCATCTCAAAGTTTGCCTGACAGTTAGGTCTTCCTCACATTGTCATAGAGTATCAGGTCTCTACCACTTGAAATAGATTGGATTGGGTTAGATTATTGGCACCGTCTCTTGTGCTGGTAGTCCATTATCTTCACAGTCCGTACAACTGGCCATCAGTGAACATGAAGTGGCCTTATCCTGCCCATTTACCTTTCTGGAAATCAGCCACTCTCTCTGCCTAGAACAGGGAATGGATTTTCCTCACCTTTCTTCAAAAGCTCTGAAGTTTTCTGTGATCTTTCCAATTGTACGGTATGATAAGCTTTTGCTGCCACTGAAGGGTAGAAGTCATTATGAATAGTGCCAACAAAACAGAAACATAACAATGAAAACGATATTTTAATTCAGAATAGGTATTTGAAAAGTTCACCTTTTCTAGCACAAATGGGGAAAAGAAAAAAAGGAAGGAAAAAAAAAAAAAAAAAGCAGTCCTAAAACATCAAAACTGTGGCCAAAGAATTAGAAGAAACACTATTTTTCCAAAGCTGCAATGTTTTCCATTCATCTGGCTGGGCCAGCAGAGCACTGGAGACCTGGATGCACTGTACTCATGGCTGGTTCCCCTAAATGACCTGCAGGGAGATCTTCTTCTCTCTATCCCTCTGTTTCTCCTTTCAATCTCTGTTTTGTCTGTTTGTATCACTAGCTCTCAAATCGCCACTGATATATGCACGTGCAGCACCCAGCACAACCTTGTTTCAGGCTCCAGCGGGACCTTTAGGCATTACCATCCTGTAAACAAATAACAATGATAGTGAGTGTAATTACAATCGTCAAACTATTCCAGCTCCACATCATTAGCCATGCCCTGAGCTAAATAACATTTTAATCAGTTTGATATGTCATCTATGGCTTTCTTCACTGTCACTTGCAATCCAGCAAACTCCTTCCTTCACGTTTCTAGATTAGACAGAGGGTTCTCAACTGCAGACATCCAATTCCCTGTTCAGGAAGCAGCGAGACCTTTCCTCTTCTCACAGATTTAAGATGATATCCAAGCATCATGAGACACAGTGCGTATGTCTCCTAGGCCTATCCCATGAGAGCAGGACATTTACCACACATGAGAAGAAGACTTAATGCAGTGGCAAAGCAAAATACTCAGTGTCAAAGCCATGTCTAGATGATCATTAAAGACAGATCAAAATTACCCAATACAGGAGGAAAATCTATCGTTTGTAGAAGATTATGTTCTCTGATTATTAGTTTCAAAATTAGTTTTTCCTTTGGATTTCCTCTGAACTTAAACTTAGTTTGGAATGCCTTTGGTTTTGAATATTTCTGAAATCGTATTACTTCTCCTAAGTAAGTTGCTAGTCTGTTCTATTTACGTGAAATTTGAATAATATTGTGAAGTATCTGCCATCAGTTTTACTGTGTGCCAGGCTGAGTTCCCTGATGAATTTCAAATTTCAGATATGAAACAGTAAAGGTTAAAAAAAAAAATGTTACAAAGGGTACTTCATGCAGTAGCATAAACTTCTGTTTTCTCAAAACTTGTATCAGTTCATCTCACCAGGACCAGCAGGGGAAGCACACTCTGCCTAGGCACTGGCAAAGGGACACAGTGAGAGTGTAGGGTCTCTTGCTGGGGCCATTCAAAATTTGACTGTACAAGCACCTGAGCAATATGACAGGGCTTTAAAAATGGCCCTGCTTGAAGTACGCGGGTGATCTGGAGACCTCTAAGGTGCTTTCCAACAAAAGCTTTTCTATAATTGTATGAAATCACCTGCAATAGATTAACCCTGGTCATTATTCCTATCACAGGAAATAACTGTGACACCTGGGTAACAGGTGAGCTTACTGCGACACCAGGGAGAGCCTTCCTGTACTTAAAGGCAACCTGTAGGAAAGCTGGGGAGGGAGTCTTTATCAGGGCCTGGAGTGACAGGACAAGGAGTAACCGCTTTAAACTGAAAAGTAGCACCCAGAAAGAACGGAGTCACGCAACAGGATTCATTTCCAAAACCACCTCATAGACACCTGGGCCAAAGAGCAGGGCCTTGAGCGGGTATGTCACAATGACAGAGTTCATTTCCTTCCCAGTAGCTGGCACGTGCCGTTTTTTGGGATTTCGGGGCTACAGTGAGCTGCTAAGAGGGATGTCTTAGCTCTTGCAGGGCAGTGCTTCCACTAAGGCCAGGACTTTTCTGCATCTTCTACTGCCCTGCAAGCGAGGATGCTTGGGGCACACAGGAAGCTGGGAGGGGACACAGCTGCAGGGATTCCATAAGACACAAGCAAATGCAGCCTTGGCTTGGTGACACTTTCTCTTGATTACTGCTCAACACAAATTACCTCGAGCAAGTCTACTGTGAGGACTAAAGGAAAGAGACGTATGGATGCTGCTAAGCTCTTCTAGCTTGTACCAGGTAGGAAAGATACCTCTGTAGCAGGCGTGAAGAGGATAGCACTAATTAATTAGATGAGAAGCGGAGGAAAGGCACTTAGAGGTAGTGAAAAGCAGTTAATGTGATGTTCCGGGGAAGCTTCAGTCTGCTTAAGGAGTAGCAAGAACAAGCCTAAAGTCATAGCCAAATACAAGAAAGAGAGGAGGACACGCAGCATGAGAAGCTCCCGAGAGAAAGGAGCTCTGTTTTGGGTAAAAATCAGTCCCTTTTTCTATCATGGAGACATCCAAGGGCGTAGGACACGTGCACTTCAGGGAACCAAGAGATGCTGTGCATTTCTCTCGTCCCCCTGACACAGCCACTAGGTGACGATGCTTCCAATTCTCTCTAAAGAAACCTTGCTTTCTCAGGCCCAGGTGTCCAGCTGCACACCAAGGACGTCCCTGGCTCCCAGGCACAGTTCCCAGGCCCAAGGCCGAGCTCCGCTCCGAACCCCCATTCCAGCAGACCTTGCTCCTGGCATTGTGGAGCAGCCATTTCATGTCAGCCTTTTCTCCTGGCAGTCAGCTTAGCGCCGTAACCTCTGCCATCGGGGCGCCCGAGAGCCGTGTGAGGTCAGCAGAGAGTCACTGTCAGCCTTTGACCTCACAAAGGTGGGTGGCCATAAGTGCCCTGAGCGTCCAGCTCGCATTGAGTACTGCTGGTGGCACTCGAGGCGTGGAGGTCTGCATGGTGCAATGGGAGACGCCGATGTCCTGCTGCTGGAACAAGAGGCGCTGATGTGCTGCTGGTGCAGGAGGAGACGTGAAGGTGCTGCTGCTTAGAGGTGCTGAGGGGCGGGCAGCCTCAGCGGGCAGCTGAATCAGAGGGCAGGGAAGCCAAGCAGCTTCCTTCTCTGGGGAAGGGGGCACAGAGAAAGTGATTGGAAATGGGGTACAAGCCCTCAGCCTCTAAAAGCAATCCCTCAGATGTTTAGGCATAGTAAAGTTAGGTATATCTATTTGACTCTAGACCCCAACATGTTTGTTAGTGTTCTGGTTTGTCCACTGCTTTCTTGTGGGGGATTTGAGTTGGCCATTACTCTTTAGGTGAATGCTGACTTCATATCTATGGTGCACTTTATTCTTAAAATGGGAAGTTTCTACCAATTTCCCGTCCAAACTTGCTCATAAGCCAACTGCAGTCATCATTTCAGATGTGTCTCCCAACTTACACATTTCCTATTTCTCCTTGATATTTACTCAAGAAATTCATTTACGTAGAGACAACATATTCTTCTCTCAACTGGCATCTGGCTGGGCAGAATGATGTCCTTTCATTCCCTTCCAGGCAATAGGCAACTTGTTCCTTCTGTCTTGTGAACTCTTCCTCCTAAGTTCAATGTGAATACAAGTGGCAGAACTGTGCCTCATGTCTCAAATGAGTGTCAGGGCTGCCTTGTCCAGTGTATTCATACTGGAGGGAAAAAAAAATGAATAGCCATACACACTATATAACCACTAAACTTTTTCAGTCCTCCTTGTGCTAACAGTGCATGAACGTGAGGTTTTGTTGTCATTTTTGTTTGTTTGCTTGCTTTAAACTCCTGACTGCCATATAGCAAACATGACAAAAAAACACCCTTTTTTGAGAATCTCTGAGAATGGCTCTGCTTTGTATTATCACCTGTCACTTCACCTGAACCATTTCAATCACAAGCGATATCCTTCTGTCAGGCTTGGTAGTACTTCCCAACCTTATGTCCCCTGCAAATCTCAAAGCTCATGTGTAATTTTTAATCTTCAGCCACCATGTCCATACCGAACATATCTAACTTTGAAGTCAGCTCTGCCCTGAATAGGAGGTTGGGTTTTCAGAGGTCCCTTCCAGCCTACATTTCTCCATGAGTCTTTGCCTCCTTAGCAGCTGCAGTTTCAGAACTGTCTCTGAGAATTACCATAGGTAACGACTCCTTTGCTGGTAAGTCCCTCTTCAGTGTGAACAATTGTAAATTCCCTTTATTCACTTGCAGCCCCAAAGCCCAAATCCGTAGATAATGTATCAGAAGCTCACAGAAAGTGAAATAGATGTAATTCATCCCCTGTGTAAGGAAGAACTGGTCCTAGAAAGGAAAGCTATTAAATTATCTGGAAACAATTTAGCTCTGATAAATTATTTTGTAAATTACACATTACCCCCTCCTTCCCTGGTCTTAGCTGTTCTTGCTCCAAAACTTTGCATGGTGTTGATGTCAAACTAACAGGCCCACACTTGTCTGGATGACTCTTTACCCTCTTCTGGACAGAGGTGTATTTGTTACTCTCCCATTCTGGGGACTATCCCTGATTTGCACAATTGTTATGCATTTTTCCTACTTGACTTGTTGTTCTGTGTGCCAATGCTGTTAATAGGCTAGGTAGATATCAGCTTTTCATTTTTCACTTGAATCGCTATAGATTGTTATTTCACCTCAGATGATGTTGCGCCTAGTGCCCTACCCTCCTTTTCAATGGGAGTCCTGTCACTGCCCTTAATATCACATTGTTGTTGCTGTTAGATGCAGGAAATAAGATTTGCAGCATTTGAGACATCAGTAACTTTTGATCTATTTTTGCCTCAAGTGTGCAACTGTCCTAATTTGTTCTCTTTGTTCCCCCTGGTTTCTGTGGCTTAAGTACCACTTACTATTATTGTTTAATTTCCTATGTGAAGGAGGGTTTTGGTCATTCTTACTTTATTTCTGCAGTTTTTAACCTCTGAAACATGCCTTTTCTCATCGCTTTTTTCCTCTTTGAATTTTGAATTTTAACTATGCCTTCTCTGCACTCAAGTCCCAGAGCTGCTTAGTCAGACTCAATTATTCATTTCCTTAGATTTCAAAGTTTGCATTTCTAAGCCTCAAAACCTTCATTCTAAACCTGGTTTTGTCTGTCGTGAAATGTAAAATGAGAAAAGTCAGCTCATGATCACACTTTATTCAAATTTTACTACATTTAAACCCATACAGGAGCCAAGTCTAAAATGGTCTTATATTTTTTCACTTTTGGGAAGAAATCCATCACATAGTATACCTCTATGAACATAAGTGGTAATTATCTTTCAATCTTTTGCTGGGAAGTTAAAGTCTCCCATAATTCCCATTATTGTTTACGTGTCTGATAACTGTACAGAGAGAATTCACTATTAGACTGGAGCTAAGAGCAAAGAGCAGGCTAGCAAGGCTGTCTATCTTTAGCAGTGATTTGCACAAAACCACTCTTTTGCTGACCCATAACATTTAATTTCTCCATCCTCTGCTTCTTGCTAACACAAAGCACCATCTTATTCCATCCATTTGCCTTGGTTTCCAGCCTTCCTGAGATTTATCAGTACTTGTATGACATTCATGCCTTTGTTTCACCCTTCCTGTGTTGACACTTGTCATAACAGTTTTAGATCCTGAACATGATCATCTCAAAGTTTGCCTGACAGTTAGGTCTTCCTCACATTGTCATAGAGTATCAGGTCTCTACCACTTGAAATAGATTGGATTGGATTAGATTATTGGCACCGTCTCTTGTGCTGGTAGTCCATTATCTTCACAGTCCGTACAACTGGCCATCAGTGAACATGAAGTGGCCTTATCCTGCCCATTTACCTTTCTGGAAATCAGCCACTCTCTCTGCCTAGAACAGGGAATGGATTTTCCTCACCTTTCTTCAAAAGCTCTGAAGTTTTCTGTGATCTTTCCAATTGTACGGTATGATAAGCTTTTGCTGCCACTGAAGGGTAGAAGTCATTATGAATAGTGCCAACAAAACAGAAACATAACAATGAAAACGATATTTTAATTCAGAATAGGTATTTGAAAAGTTCACCTTTTCTAGCACAAATGGGGAAAAGAAAAAAAGGAAGGAAAAAAAAAAAAAAAGCAGTCCTAAAACATCAAAACTGTGGCCAAAGAATTAGAAGAAACACTATTTTTCCAAAGCTGCAATGTTTTCCATTCATCTGGCTGGGCCAGCAGAGCACTGGAGACCTGGATGCACTGTACTCATGGCTGGTTCCCCTAAATGACCTGCAGGGAGATCTTCTTCTCTCTATCCCTCTGTTTCTCCTTTCAATCTCTGTTTTGTCTGTTTGTATCACTAGCTCTCAAATCGCCACTGATATATGCACGTGCAGCACCCAGCACAACCTTGTTTCAGGCTCCAGCGGGACCTTTAGGCATTACCATCCTGTAAACAAATAACAATGATAGTGAGTGTAATTACAATCGTCAAACTATTCCAGCTCCACATCATTAGCCATGCCCTGAGCTAAATAACATTTTAATCAGTTTGATATGTCATCTGTGGCTTTCTTCACTGTCACTTGCAATCCAGCAAACTCCTTCCTTCACGTTTCTAGATTAGACAGAGGGTTCTCAACTGCAGACATCCAATTCCCTGTTCAGGAAGCAGCGAGACCTTTCCTCTTCTCACAGATTTAAGATGATAGCCAAGCATCATGAGACACAGTGCGTATGTCTCCTAGGCCCATCCCATGAGAGCAGGACATTTACCACACATGAGAAGAAGACTTAATGCAGTGGCAAAGCAAAATACTCAGTGTCAAAGCCATGTCTAGATGATCATTAAAGACAGATCAAAATTACCCAATACAGGAGGAAAATCTATCGTTTGTAGAAGATTATGTTCTCTGATTATTAGTTTCAAAATTAGTTTTTCCTTTGGATTTCCTCTGAACTTAAACTTAGTTTGGAATGCCTTTGGTTTTGAATATTTCTGAAATCGTATTACTTCTCCTAAGTAAGTTGCTAGTCTGTTCTATTTACGTGAAATTTGAATAATATTGTGAAGTATCTGCCATCAGTTTTACTGTGTGCCAGGCTGAGTTCCCTGATGAATTTCAAATTTCAGATATGAAACAGTAAAGGTTAAAAAAAAAAATGTTACAAAGGGTACTTCATGCAGTAGCATAAACTTCTGTTTTCTCAAAACTTGTATCAGTTCATCTCACCAGGACCAGCAGGGGAAGCACACTCTGCCTAGGCACTGGCAAAGGGACACAGTGAGAGTGTAGGGTCTCTTGCTGGGGCCATTCAAAATTTGACTGTACAAGCACCTGAGCAATATGACAGGGCTTTAAAAATGGCCCTGCTTGAAGTACGCGGGTGATCTGGAGACCTCTAAGGTGCTTTCCAACAAAAGCTTTTCTATAATTGTATGAAATCACCTGCAATAGATTAACCCTGGTCATTATTCCTATCACAGGAAATAACTGTGACACCTGGGTAACAGGTGAGCTTACTGCGACACCAGGGAGAGCCTTCCTGTACTTAAAGGCAACCTGTAGGAAAGCTGGGGAGGGAGTCTTTATCAGGGCCTGGAGTGACAGGACAAGGAGTAACCGCTTTAAACTGAAAAGTAGCACCCAGAAAGAACGGAGTCACGCAACAGGATTCATTTCCAAAACCACCTCATAGACACCTGGGCCAAAGAGCAGGGCCTTGAGCGGGTATGTCACAATGACAGAGTTCATTTCCTTCCCAGTAGCTGGCACGTGCCGTTTTTTGGGATTTCGGGGCTACAGTGAGCTGCTAAGAGGGATGTCTTAGCTCTTGCAGGGCAGTGCTTCCACTAAGGCCAGGACTTTTCTGCATCTTCTACTGCCCTGCAAGCGAGGATGCTTGGGGCACACAGGAAGCTGGGAGGGGACACAGCTGCAGGGATTCCATAAGACACAAGCAAATGCAGCCTTGGCTTGGTGACACTTTCTCTTGATTACTGCTCAACACAAATTACCTCGAGCAAGTCTACTGTGAGGACTAAAGGAAAGAGACGTATGGATGCTGCTAAGCTCTTCTAGCTTGTACCAGGTAGGAAAGATACCTCTGTAGCAGGCGTGAAGAGGATAGCACTAATTAATTAGATGAGAAGCGGAGGAAAGGCACTTAGAGGTAGTGAAAAGCAGTTAATGTGATGTTCCGGGGAAGCTTCAGTCTGCTTAAGGAGTAGCAAGAACAAGCCTAAAGTCATAGCCAAATACAAGAAAGAGAGGAGGACACGCAGCATGAGAAGCTCCCGAGAGAAAGGAGCTCTGTTTTGGGTAAAAATCAGTCCCTTTTTCTATCATGGAGACATCCAAGGGCGTAGGACACGTGCACTTCAGGGAACCAAGAGATGCTGTGCATTTCTCTCGTCCCCCTGACACAGCCACTAGGTGACGATGCTTCCAATTCTCTCTAAAGAAACCTTGCTTTCTCAGGCCCAGGTGTCCAGCTGCACACCAAGGACGTCCCTGGCTCCCAGGCACAGTTCCCAGGCCCAAGGCCGAGCTCCGCTCCGAACCCCCATTCCAGCAGACCTTGCTCCTGGCATTGTGGAGCAGCCATTTCATGTCAGCCTTTTCTCCTGGCAGTCAGCTTAGCGCCGTAACCTCTGCCATCGGGGCGCCCGAGAGCCGTGTGAGGTCAGCAGAGAGTCACTGTCAGCCTTTGACCTCACAAAGGTGGGTGGCCATAAGTGCCCTGAGCGTCCAGCTCGCATTGAGTACTGCTGGTGGCACTCGAGGCGTGGAGGTCTGCATGGTGCAATGGGAGACGCCGATGTCCTGCTGCTGGAACAAGAGGCGCTGATGTGCTGCTGGTGCAGGAGGAGACGTGAAGGTGCTGCTGCTTAGAGGTGCTGAGGGGCGGGCAGCCTCAGCGGGCAGCTGAATCAGAGGGCAGGGAAGCCAAGCAGCTTCCTTCTCTGGGGAAGGGGGCACAGAGAAAGTGATTGGAAATGGGGTACAAGCCCTCAGCCTCTAAAAGCAATCCCTCAGATGTTTAGGCATAGTAAAGTTAGGTATATCTATTTGACTCTAGACCCCAACATGTTTGTTAGTGTTCTGGTTTGTCCACTGCTTTCTTGTGGGGGATTTGAGTTGGCCATTACTCTTTAGGTGAATGCTGACTTCATATCTATGGTGCACTTTATTCTTAAAATGGGAAGTTTCTACCAATTTCCCGTCCAAACTTGCTCATAAGCCAACTGCAGTCATCATTTCAGATGTGTCTCCCAACTTACACATTTCCTATTTCTCCTTGATATTTACTCAAGAAATTCATTTACGTAGAGACAACATATTCTTCTCTCAACTGGCATCTGGCTGGGCAGAATGATGTCCTTTCATTCCCTTCCAGGCAATAGGCAACTTGTTCCTTCTGTCTTGTGAACTCTTCCTCCTAAGTTCAATGTGAATACAAGTGGCAGAACTGTGCCTCATGTCTCAAATGAGTGTCAGGGCTGCCTTGTCCAGTGTATTCATACTGGAGGGAAAAAAAAATGAATAGCCATACACACTATATAACCACTAAACTTTTTCAGTCCTCCTTGTGCTAACAGTGCATGAACGTGAGGTTTTGTTGTCATTTTTGTTTGTTTGCTTGCTTTAAACTCCTGACTGCCATATAGCAAACATGACAAAAAAACACCCTTTTTTGAGAATCTCTGAGAATGGCTCTGCTTTGTATTATCACCTGTCACTTCACCTGAACCATTTCAATCACAAGCGATATCCTTCTGTCAGGCTTGGTAGTACTTCCCAACCTTATGTCCCCTGCAAATCTCAAAGCTCATGTGTAATTTTTAATCTTCAGCCACCATGTCCATACCGAACATATCTAACTTTGAAGTCAGCTCTGCCCTGAATAGGAGGTTGGGTTTTCAGAGGTCCCTTCCAGCCTACATTTCTCCATGAGTCTTTGCCTCCTTAGCAGCTGCAGTTTCAGAACTGTCTCTGAGAATTACCATAGGTAACGACTCCTTTGCTGGTAAGTCCCTCTTCAGTGTGAACAATTGTAAATTCCCTTTATTCACTTGCAGCCCCAAAGCCCAAATCCGTAGATAATGTATCAGAAGCTCACAGAAAGTGAAATAGATGTAATTCATCCCCTGTGTAAGGAAGAACTGGTCCTAGAAAGGAAAGCTATTAAATTATCTGGAAACAATTTAGCTCTGATAAATTATTTTGTAAATTACACATTACCCCCTCCTTCCCTGGTCTTAGCTGTTCTTGCTCCAAAACTTTGCATGGTGTTGATGTCAAACTAACAGGCCCACACTTGTCTGGATGACTCTTTACCCTCTTCTGGACAGAGGTGTATTTGTTACTCTCCCATTCTGGGGACTATCCCTGATTTGCACAATTGTTATGCATTTTTCCTACTTGACTTGTTGTTCTGTGTGCCAATGCTGTTAATAGGCTAGGTAGATATCAGCTTTTCATTTTTCACTTGAATCGCTATAGATTGTTATTTCACCTCAGATGATGTTGCGCCTAGTGCCCTACCCTCCTTTTCAATGGGAGTCCTGTCACTGCCCTTAATATCACATTGTTGTTGCTGTTAGATGCAGGAAATAAGATTTGCAGCATTTGAGACATCAGTAACTTTTGATCTATTTTTGCCTCAAGTGTGCAACTGTCCTAATTTGTTCTCTTTGTTCCCCCTGGTTTCTGTGGCTTAAGTACCACTTACTATTATTGTTTAATTTCCTATGTGAAGGAGGGTTTTGGTCATTCTTACTTTATTTCTGCAGTTTTTAACCTCTGAAACATGCCTTTTCTCATCGCTTTTTTCCTCTTTGAATTTTGAATTTTAACTATGCCTTCTCTGCACTCAAGTCCCAGAGCTGCTTAGTCAGACTCAATTATTCATTTCCTTAGATTTCAAAGTTTGCATTTCTAAGCCTCAAAACCTTCATTCTAAACCTGGTTTTGTCTGTCGTGAAATGTAAAATGAGAAAAGTCAGCTCATGATCACACTTTATTCAAATTTTACTACATTTAAACCCATACAGGAGCCAAGTCTAAAATGGTCTTATATTTTTTCACTTTTGGGAAGAAATCCATCACATAGTATACCTCTATGAACATAAGTGGTAATTATCTTTCAATCTTTTGCTGGGAAGTTAAAGTCTCCCATAATTCCCATTATTGTTTACGTGTCTGATAACTGTACAGAGAGAATTCACTATTAGACTGGAGCTAAGAGCAAAGAGCAGGCTAGCAAGGCTGTCTATCTTTAGCAGTGATTTGCACAAAACCACTCTTTTGCTGACCCATAACATTTAATTTCTCCATCCTCTGCTTCTTGCTAACACAAAGCACCATCTTATTCCATCCATTTGCCTTGGTTTCCAGCCTTCCTGAGATTTATCAGTACTTGTATGACATTCATGCCTTTGTTTCACCCTTCCTGTGTTGACACTTGTCATAACAGTTTTAGATCCTGAACATGATCATCTCAAAGTTTGCCTGACAGTTAGGTCTTCCTCACATTGTCATAGAGTATCAGGTCTCTACCACTTGAAATAGATTGGATTGGATTAGATTATTGGCACCGTCTCTTGTGCTGGTAGTCCATTATCTTCACAGTCCGTACAACTGGCCATCAGTGAACATGAAGTGGCCTTATCCTGCCCATTTACCTTTCTGGAAATCAGCCACTCTCTCTGCCTAGAACAGGGAATGGATTTTCCTCACCTTTCTTCAAAAGCTCTGAAGTTTTCTGTGATCTTTCCAATTGTACGGTATGATAAGCTTTTGCTGCCACTGAAGGGTAGAAGTCATTATGAATAGTGCCAACAAAACAGAAACATAACAATGAAAACGATATTTTAATTCAGAATAGGTATTTGAAAAGTTCACCTTTTCTAGCACAAATGGGGAAAAGAAAAAAAGGAAGGAAAAAAAAAAAAAAAGCAGTCCTAAAACATCAAAACTGTGGCCAAAGAATTAGAAGAAACACTATTTTTCCAAAGCTGCAATGTTTTCCATTCATCTGGCTGGGCCAGCAGAGCACTGGAGACCTGGATGCACTGTACTCATGGCTGGTTCCCCTAAATGACCTGCAGGGAGATCTTCTTCTCTCTATCCCTCTGTTTCTCCTTTCAATCTCTGTTTTGTCTGTTTGTATCACTAGCTCTCAAATCGCCACTGATATATGCACGTGCAGCACCCAGCACAACCTTGTTTCAGGCTCCAGCGGGACCTTTAGGCATTACCATCCTGTAAACAAATAACAATGATAGTGAGTGTAATTACAATCGTCAAACTATTCCAGCTCCACATCATTAGCCATGCCCTGAGCTAAATAACATTTTAATCAGTTTGATATGTCATCTGTGGCTTTCTTCACTGTCACTTGCAATCCAGCAAACTCCTTCCTTCACGTTTCTAGATTAGACAGAGGGTTCTCAACTGCAGACATCCAATTCCCTGTTCAGGAAGCAGCGAGACCTTTCCTCTTCTCACAGATTTAAGATGATAGCCAAGCATCATGAGACACAGTGCGTATGTCTCCTAGGCCCATCCCATGAGAGCAGGACATTTACCACACATGAGAAGAAGACTTAATGCAGTGGCAAAGCAAAATACTCAGTGTCAAAGCCATGTCTAGATGATCATTAAAGACAGATCAAAATTACCCAATACAGGAGGAAAATCTATCGTTTGTAGAAGATTATGTTCTCTGATTATTAGTTTCAAAATTAGTTTTTCCTTTGGATTTCCTCTGAACTTAAACTTAGTTTGGAATGCCTTTGGTTTTGAATATTTCTGAAATCGTATTACTTCTCCTAAGTAAGTTGCTAGTCTGTTCTATTTACGTGAAATTCGAATAATATTGTGAAGTATCTGCCATCAGTTTTACTGTGTGCCAGGCTGAGTTCCCTGATGAATTTCAAATTTCAGATATGAAACAGTAAAGGTTAAAAAAAAAAATGTTACAAAGGGTACTTCATGCAGTAGCATAAACTTCTGTTTTCTCAAAACTTGTATCAGTTCATCTCACCAGGACCAGCAGGGGAAGCACACTCTGCCTAGGCACTGGCAAAGGGACACAGTGAGAGTGTAGGGTCTCTTGCTGGGGCCATTCAAAATTTGACTGTACAAGCCCCTGAGCAATATGACAGGGCTTTAAAAATGGCCCTGCTTGAAGTACGCGGGTGATCTGGAGACCTCTAAGGTGCTTTCCAACAAAAGCTTTTCTATAATTGTATGAAATCACCTGCAATAGATTAACCCTGGTCATTATTCCTATCACAGGAAATAACTGTGACACCTGGGTAACAGGTGAGCTTACTGCGACACCAGGGAGAGCCTTCCTGTACTTAAAGGCAACCTGTAGGAAAGCTGGGGAGGGAGTCTTTATCAGGGCCTGGAGTGACAGGACAAGGAGTAACCGCTTTAAACTGAAAAGTAGCACCCAGAAAGAACGGAGTCACGCAACAGGATTCATTTCCAAAACCACCTCATAGACACCTGGGCCAAAGAGCAGGGCCTTGAGCGGGTATGTCACAATGACAGAGTTCATTTCCTTCCCAGTAGCTGGCACGTGCCGTTTTTTGGGATTTCGGGGCTACAGTGAGCTGCTAAGAGGGATGTCTTAGCTCTTGCAGGGCAGTGCTTCCACTAAGGCCAGGACTTTTCTGCATCTTCTACTGCCCTGCAAGCGAGGATGCTTGGGGCACACAGGAAGCTGGGAGCGGACACAGCTGCAGGGATTCCATAAGACACAAGCAAATGCAGCCTTGGCTTGGTGACACTTTCTCTTGATTACTGCTCAACACAAATTACCTCGAGCAAGTCTACTGTGAGGACTAAAGGAAAGAGACGTATGGATGCTGCTAAGCTCTTCTAGCTTGTACCAGGTAGGAAAGATACCTCTGTAGCAGGCGTGAAGAGGATAGCACTAATTAATTAGATGAGAAGCGGAGGAAAGGCACTTAGAGGTAGTGAAAAGCAGTTAATGTGATGTTCCGGGGAAGCTTCAGTCTGCTTAAGGAGTAGCAAGAACAAGCCTAAAGTCATAGCCAAATACAAGAAAGAGAGGAGGACACGCAGCATGAGAAGCTCCCGAGAGAAAGGAGCTCTGTTTTGGGTAAAAATCAGTCCCTTTTTCTATCATGGAGACATCCAAGGGCGTAGGACACGTGCACTTCAGGGAACCAAGAGATGCTGTGCATTTCTCTCGTCCCCCTGACACAGCCACTAGGTGACGATGCTTCCAATTCTCTCTAAAGAAACCTTGCTTTCTCAGGCCCAGGTGTCCAGCTGCACACCAAGGACGTCCCTGGCTCCCAGGCACAGTTCCCAGGCCCAAGGCCGAGCTCCGCTCCGAACCCCCATTCCAGCAGACCTTGCTCCTGGCATTGTGGAGCAGCCATTTCATGTCAGCCTTTTCTCCTGGCAGTCAGCTTAGCGCCGTAACCTCTGCCATCGGGGCGCCCGAGAGCCGTGTGAGGTCAGCAGAGAGTCACTGTCAGCCTTTGACCTCACAAAGGTGGGTGGCCATAAGTGCCCTGAGCGTCCAGCTCGCATTGAGTACTGCTGGTGGCACTCGAGGCGTGGAGGTCTGCATGGTGCAATGGGAGACGCCGATGTCCTGCTGCTGGAACAAGAGGCGCTGATGTGCTGCTGGTGCAGGAGGAGACGTGAAGGTGCTGCTGCTTAGAGGTGCTGAGGGGCGGGCAGCCTCAGCGGGCAGCTGAATCAGAGGGCAGGGAAGCCAAGCAGCTTCCTTCTCTGGGGAAGGGGGCACAGAGAAAGTGATTGGAAATGGGGTACAAGCCCTCAGCCTCTAAAAGCAATCCCTCAGATGTTTAGGCATAGTAAAGTTAGGTATATCTATTTGACTCTAGACCCCAACATGTTTGTTAGTGTTCTGGTTTGTCCACTGCTTTCTTGTGGGGGATTTGAGTTGGCCATTACTCTTTAGGTGAATGCTGACTTCATATCTATGGTGCACTTTATTCTTAAAATGGGAAGTTTCTACCAATTTCCCGTCCAAACTTGCTCATAAGCCAACTGCAGTCATCATTTCAGATGTGTCTCCCAACTTACACATTTCCTATTTCTCCTTGATATTTACTCAAGAAATTCATTTACGTAGAGACAACATATTCTTCTCTCAACTGGCATCTGGCTGGGCAGAATGATGTCCTTTCATTCCCTTCCAGGCAATAGGCAACTTGTTCCTTCTGTCTTGTGAACTCTTCCTCCTAAGTTCAATGTGAATACAAGTGGCAGAACTGTGCCTCATGTCTCAAATGAGTGTCAGGGCTGCCTTGTCCAGTGTATTCATACTGGAGGGAAAAAAAAATGAATAGCCATACACACTATATAACCACTAAACTTTTTCAGTCCTCCTTGTGCTAACAGTGCATGAACGTGAGGTTTTGTTGTCATTTTTGTTTGTTTGTTTGTTTGCTTGCTTTAAACTCCTGACTGCCATATAGCAAACATGACAAAAAAACACCCTTTTTTGAGAAGCTCTGAGAATGGCTCTGCTTTGTATTATCACCTGTCACTTCACCTGAACCATTTCAATCACAAGCGATATCCTTCTGTCAGGCTTGGTAGTACTTCCCAACCTTATGTCCCCTGCAAATCTCAAAGCTCATGTGAGCTCATGTATCCGTAGATAATGTTTCAGAAGCTCACAGAAAGTGAAATAGATGTAATTCATCCCCTGTGTAGGGAAGAACTGGTCCTAGAAGGGAAAGCTATTAAATTATCTGGAAACAATTTAGCTCTGATAAATTATTTTGTAAATTACACATTACCCCCTCCTTCCCTGGTCTTAGCTGTTCTTGCTCCAAAACTTTGCATGGTGTTGATGTCAAACTAACAGGCCCACACTTGTCTGGATGACTCTTTACCCTCTTCTGGACAGAGGTGTATTTGTTACTCTCCCATTCTGGGGACTATCCCTGATTTGCACAATTGTTATGCATTTTTCCTACTTGACTTGTTGTTCTGTGTGCCAATGCTGTTAATAGGCTAGGTAGATATCAGCTTTTCATTTTTCACTTGAATCGCTATAGATTGTTATTTCACCTCAGATGATGTTGCGCCTAGTGCCCTACCCTCCTTTTCAATGGGAGTCCTGTCACTGCCCTTAATATCACATTGTTGTTGCTGTTAGATGCAGGAAATAAGATTTGCAGCATTTGAGACATCAGTAACTTTTGATCTATTTTTGCCTCAAGTGTGCAACTGTCCTAATTTGTTCTCTTTGTTCCCCCTGGTTTCTGTGGCTTAAGTACCACTTACTATTATTGTTTAATTTCCTATGTGAAGGAGGGTTTTGGTCATTCTTACTTTATTTCTGCAGTTTTTAACCTCTGAAACATGCCTTTTCTCATCGCTTTTTTCCTCTTTGAATTTTGAATTTTAACTATGCCTTCTCTGCACTCAAGTCCCAGAGCTGCTTAGTCAGACTCAATTATTCATTTCCTTAGATTTCAAAGTTTGCATTTCTAAGCCTCAAAACCTTCATTCTAAACCTGGTTTTGTCTGTCGTGAAATGTAAAATGAGAAAAGTCAGCTCATGATCACACTTTATTCAAATTTTACTACATTTAAACCCATACAGGAGCCAAGTCTAAAATGGTCTTATATTTTTTCACTTTTGGGAAGAAATCCATCACATAGTATACCTCTATGAACATAAGTGGTAATTATCTTTCAATCTTTTGCTGGGAAGTTAAAGTCTCCCATAATTCCCATTATCGTTTACGTGTCTGATAACTGTACAGAGAGAATTCACTATTAGACTGGAGCTAAGAGCAAAGAGCAGGCTAGCAAGGCTGTCTATCTTTAGCAGTGATTTGCACAAAACCACTCTTTTGCTGACCCATAACATTTAATTTCTCCATCCTCTGCTTCTTGCTAACACAAAGCACCATCTTATTCCATCCATTTGCCTTGGTTTCCAGCCTTCCTGAGATTTATCAGTACTTGTATGACATTCATGCCTTTGTTTCACCCTTCCTGTGTTGACACTTGTCATAACAGTTTTAGATCCTGAACATGATCATCTCAAAGTTTGCCTGACAGTTAGGTCTTCCTCACATTGTCATAGAGTATCAGGTCTCTACCACTTGAAATAGATTGGATTGGATTAGATTATTGGCACCGTCTCTTGTGCTGGTAGTCCATTATCTTCACAGTCCGTACAACTGGCCATCAGTGAACATGAAGTGGCCTTATCCTGCCCATTTACCTTTCTGGAAATCAGCCACTCTCTCTGCCTAGAACAGGGAATGGATTTTCCTCACCTTTCTTCAAAAGCTCTGAAGTTTTCTGTGATCTTTCCAATTGTACGGTATGATAAGCTTTTGCTGCCACTGAAGGGTAGAAGTCATTATGAATAGTGCCAACAAAACAGAAACATAACAATGAAAACGATATTTTAATTCAGAATAGGTATTTGAAAAGTTCACCTTTTCTAGCACAAATGGGGAAAAGAAAAAAAGGAAGGAAAAAAAAAAAAAAAAAAAGCAGTCCCAAAACATCAAAACTGTGGCCAAAGAATTAGAAGAAACAATATTTTTCCAAAGCTGCAATGTTTTCCATTCATCTGGCTGGGCCAGCAGAGCACTGGAGACATGGATGCACTGTACTCATGGCTGGTTCCCCTAAATGACCTGCAGGGAGATCTTCTTCTCTCTATCCCTCTGTTTCTCCTTTCAATCTCTGTTTTGTCTGTTTGTATCACTAGCTCTCAAATCGCCACTGATATATGCACGTGCAGCACCCAGCACAACCTTGTTTCAGTCTCCAGCGGGACCTTTAGGCATTACCATCCTGTAAACAAATAACAATGATAGTGAGCGTAATTACAATCGTCAAACTATTCCAGCTCCACATCATTAGCCATGCCCTGAGCTAAATAACATTTTAATCAGTTTGATATGTCATCTGTGGCTTTCTTCACTGTCACTTGCAATCCAGCAAACTCCTTCCTTCACGTTTCTAGATTAGACAGAGGGTTCTCAACTGCAGACATCCAATTCCCTGTTCAGGAAGCAGCGAGACCTTTCCTCTTCTCACAGATTTAAGATGATAGCCAAGCATCATGAGACACAGTGCGTATGTCTCCTAGGCCCATCCCATGAGAGCAGGACATTTACCACACATGAGAAGAAGACTTAATGCAGTGGCAAAGCAAAATACTCAGTGTCAAAGCCACGTCTAGATGATCATTAAAGACAGATCAAAATTACCCAATACAGGAGGAAAATCTATCGTTTGTAGAAGATTATGTTCTCTGATTATTAGTTTCAAAATTAGTTTTTCCTTTGGATTTCCTCTGAACTTAAACTTAGTTTGGAATGCCTTTGGTTTTGAATATTTCTGAAATCGTATTACTTCTCCTAAGTAAGTTGCTAGTCTGTTCTGTTTACGTGAAATTCGAATAATATTGTGAAGTATCTGCCATCAGTTTTACTGTGTGCCAGGCTGAGTTCCCTGATGAATTTCAAATTTCAGATATGAAACAGTAAAGGTTAAAAAAAAAAATGTTACAAAGGGTACTTCATGCAGTAGCATAAACTTCTGTTTTCTCAAAACTTGTATCAGTTCATCTCACCAGGACCAGCAGGGGAAGCACACTCTGCCTAGGCACTGGCAAAGGGACACAGTGAGAGTGTAGGGTCTCTTGCTGGGGCCATTCAAAATTTGACTGTACAAGCCCCTGAGCAATATGACAGGGCTTTAAAAATGGCCCTGCTTGAAGTACGCGGGTGATCTGGAGACCTCTAAGGTGCTTTCCAACAAAAGCTTTTCTATAATTGTATGAAATCACCTGCAATAGATTAACCCTGGTCATTATTCCTATCACAGGAAATAACTGTGACACCTGGGTAACAGGTGAGCTTACTGCGACACCAGGGAGAGCCTTCCTGTACTTAAAGGCAACCTGTAGGAAAGCTGGGGAGGGAGTCTTTATCAGGGCCTGGAGTGACAGGACAAGGAGTAACCGCTTTAAACTGAAAAGTAGCACCCAGAAAGAACGGAGTCACGCAACAGGATTCATTTCCAAAACCACCTCATAGACACCTGGGCCAAAGAGCAGGGCCTTGAGCGGGTATATCACAATGGCGGAGTTCATTTCCTTCCCGGTAGCTGGCACGTGCCGTTTTTTGGGATTTCGGGGCTACAGTGAGCTGCTAAGAGGGATGTCTTAGCTCTTGCAGGGCAGTGCTTCCACTAAGGCCAGGACTTTTCTGCATCTTCTACTGCCCTGCAAGCGAGGATGCTTGGGGCACACAGGAAGCTGGGAGGGGACACAGCTGCAGGGATTCCATAAGGCACAAGCAAATGCAGCCTTGGCTTGGTGACACTTTCTCTTGATTACTGCTCAACACAAATTACCTCGAGCAAGTCTACTGTGAGGACTAAAGGAAAGAGACGTATGGATGCTGCTAAGCTCTTCTAGCTTGTACCAGGTAGGAAAGATACCTCTGTAGCAGGCGTGAAGAGGATAGCACTAATTAATTAGATGAGAAGCGGAGGAAAGGCACTTAGAGGTAGTGAAAAGCAGTTAATGTGATGTTCCGGGGAAGCTTCAGTCTGCTTAAGGAGCAGCAAGAACAAGCCTAAAGTCATAGCCAAATACAAGAAAGAGAGGAGGACACGCAGCATGAGAAGCTCCCGAGAGAAAGGAGCTCTGTTTTGGGTAAAAATCAGTCCCTTTTTCTATCATGGAGACATCCAAGGGCGTAGGACACGTGCACTTCAGGGAACCAAGAGATGCTGTGCATTTCTCTCGTCCCCCTGACACAGCCACTAGGTGACGATGCTTCCAATTCTCTCTAAAGAAACCTTGCTTTCTCAGGCCCAGGTGTCCAGCTGCACACCAAGGACGTCCCTGGCTCCCAGGCACAGTTCCCAGGCCCAAGGCCGAGCTCCGCTCCGAACCCCCATTCCAGCAGACCTTGCTCCTGGCATTGTGGAGCAGCCATTTCATGTCAGCCTTTTCTCCTGGCAGTCAGCTTAGCGCCGTAACCTCTGCCATCGGGGCGCCCGAGAGCCGTGTGAGGTCAGCAGAGAGTCACTGTCAGCCTTTGACCTCACAAAGGTGGGTGGCCATAAGTGCCCTGAGCGTCCAGCTCGCATTGAGTACTGCTGGTGGCACTCGAGGCGTGGAGGTCTGCATGGTGCAATGGGAGACGCCGATGTCCTGCTGCTGGAACAAGAGGCGCTGATGTGCTGCTGGTGCAGGAGGAGACGTGAAGGTGCTGCTGCTTAGAGGTGCTGAGGGGCGGGCAGCCTCAGCGGGCAGCTGAATCAGAGGGCAGGGAAGCCAAGCAGCTTCCTTCTCTGGGGAAGGGGGCACAGAGAAAGTGATTGGAAATGGGGTACAAGCCCTCAGCCTCTAAAAGCAATCCCTCAGATGTTTAGGCATAGTAAAGTTAGGTATATCTATTTGACTCTAGACCCCAACATGTTTGTTAGTGTTCTGGTTTGTCCACTGCTTTCTTGTGGGGGATTTGAGTTGGCCATTACTCTTTAGGTGAATGCTGACTTCATATCTATGGTGCACTTTATTCTTAAAATGGGAAGTTTCTACCAATTTCCCGTCCAAACTTGCTCATAAGCCAACTGCAGTCATCATTTCAGATGTGTCTCCCAACTTACACATTTCCTATTTCTCCTTGATATTTACTCAAGAAATTCATTTACGTAGAGACAACGTATTCTTCTCTCAACTGGCATCTGGCTGGGCAGAATGATGTCCTTTCATTCCCTTCCAGGCAATAGGCAACTTGTTCCTTCTGTCTTGTGAACTCTTCCTCCTAAGTTCAATGTGAATACAAGTGGCAGAACTGTGCCTCATGTCTCAAATGAGTGTCAGGGCTGCCTTGTCCAGTGTATTCATACTGGAGGGAAAAAAAAATGAATAGCCATACACACTATATAACCACTAAACTTTTTCAGTCCTCCTTGTGCTAACAGTGCATGAACGTGAGGTTTTGTTGTCATTTTTGTTTGTTTGTTTGTTTGCTTGCTTTAAACTCCTGACTGCCATATAGCAAACATGACAAAAAAACACCCTTTTTTGAGAAGCTCTGAGAATGGCTCTGCTTTGTATTATCACCTGTCACTTCACCTGAACCATTTCAATCACAAGCGATATCCTTCTGTCAGGCTTGGTAGTACTTCCCAACCTTATGTCCCCTGCAAATCTCAAAGCTCATGTGTAATTTTTAATCTTCAGCCACCATGTCCATACCGAACATATCTAACTTTGAAGTCAGCTCTGCCCTGAATAGGAGGTTGGGTTTTCAGAGGTCCCTTCCAGCCTACATTTCTCCATGAGTCTTTGCCTCCTTAGCAGCTGCAGTTTCAGAACTGTCTCTGAGAATTACCATAGGTAACGACTCCTTTGCTGGTAAGTCCCTCTTCAGTGTGAACAATTGTAAATTCCCTTTATTCACTTGCAGCCCCAAAGCCCAAATCCGTAGATAATGTATCAGAAGCTCACAGAAAGTGAAATAGATGTAATTCATCCCCTGTGTAGGGAAGAACTGGTCCTAGAAAGGAAAGCTATTAAATTATCTGGAAACAATTTAGCTCTGATAAATTATTTTGTAAATTACACATTACCCCCTCCTTCCCTGGTCTTAGCTGTTCTTGCTCCAAAACTTTGCATGGTGTTGATGTCAAACTAACAGGCCCACACTTGTCTGGATGACTCTTTACCCTCTTCTGGACAGAGGTGTATTTGTTACTCTCCCATTCTGGGGACTATCCCTGATTTGCACAATTGTTATGCATTTTTCCTACTTGACTTGTTGTTCTGTGTGCCAATGCTGTTAATAGGCTAGGTAGATATCAGCTTTTCATTTTTCACTTGAATCGCTATAGATTGTTATTTCACCTCAGATGATGTTGCGCCTAGTGCCCTACCCTCCTTTTCAATGGGAGTCCTGTCACTGCCCTTAATATCACATTGTTGTTGCTGTTAGATGCAGGAAATAAGATTTGCAGCATTTGAGACATCAGTAACTTTTGATCTATTTTTGCCTCAAGCGTGCAACTGTCCTAATTTGTTCTCTTTGTTCCCCCTGGTTTCTGTGGCTTAAGTACCACTTACTATTATTGTTTAATTTCCTATGTGAAGGAGGTTTTTGGTCATTCTTACTTTATTTCTGCAGTTTTTAACCTCTGAAACATGCCTTTTCTCATCGCTTTTTTCCTCTTTGAATTTTGAATTTTAACTATGCCTTCTCTGCACTCAAGTCCCAGAGCTGCTTAGTCAGACTCAATTATTCATTTCCTTAGATTTCAAAGTTTGCATTTCTAAGCCTCAAAACCTTCATTCTAAACCTGGTTTTGTCTGTCGTGAAATGTAAAATGAGAAAAGTCAGCTCATGATCACACTTTATTCAAATTTTACTACATTTAAACCCATACAGGAGCCAAGTCTAAAATGGTCTTATATTTTTTCACTTTTGGGAAGAAATCCATCACATAGTATACCTCTGTGAACATAAGTGGTAATTATCTTTCAATCTTTTGCTGGGAAGTTAAAGTCTCCCATAATTCCCATTATCGTTTACGTGTCTGATAACTGTACAGAGATAATTCACTATTAGACTGGAGCTAAGAGCAAAGAGCAGGCTAGCAAGGCTGTCTATCTTTAGCAGTGATTTGCACAAAACCACTCTTTTGCTGACCCATAACATTTAATTTCTCCATCCTCTGCTTCTTGCTAACACAAAGCACCATCTTATTCCATCCATTTGCCTTGGTTTCCAGCCTTCCTGAGATTTATCAGTACTTGTATGACATTCATGCCTTTGTTTCACCCTTCCTGTGTTGACACTTGTCATAACAGTTTTAGATCCTGAACATGATCATCTCAAAGTTTGCCTGACAGTTAGGTCTTCCTCACATTGTCATAGAGTATCAGGTCTCTACCACTTGAAATAGATTGGATTGGATTAGATTATTGGCACCGTCTCTTGTGCTGGTAGTCCATTATCTTCACAGTCCGTACAACTGGCCATCAGTGAACATGAAGTGGCCTTATCCTGCCCATTTACCTTTCTGGAAATCAGCCACTCTCTCTGCCTAGAACAGGGAATGGATTTTCCTCACCTTTCTTCAAAAGCTCTGAAGTTTTCTGTGATCTTTCCAATTGTACGGTATGATAAGCTTTTGCTGCCACTGAAGGGTAGAAGTCATTATGAATAGTGCCAACAAAACAGAAACATAACAATGAAAACGATATTTTAATTCAGAATAGGTATTTGAAAAGTTCACCTTTTCTAGCACAAATGGGGAAAAGAAAAAAAGGAAGGAAAAAAAAAAAAAAAAGCAGTCCTAAAACATCAAAACTGTGGCCAAAGAATTAGAAGAAACACTATTTTTCCAAAGCTGCAATGTTTTCCATTCATCTGGCTGGGCCAGCAGAGCACTGGAGACCTGGATGCACTGTACTCATGGCTGGTTCCCCTAAATGACCTGCAGGGAGATCTTCTTCTCTCTATCCCTCTGTTTCTCCTTTCAATCTCTGTTTTGTCTGTTTGTATCACTAGCTCTCAAATCGCCACTGATATATGCACGTGCAGCACCCAGCACAACCTTGTTTCAGGCTCCAGCGGGACCTTTAGGCATTACCATCCTGTAAACAAATAACAATGATAGTGAGTGTAATTACAATCGTCAAACTATTCCAGCTCCACATCATTAGCCATGCCCTGAGCTAAATAACATTTTAATCAGTTTGATATGTCATCTGTGGCTTTCTTCACTGTCACTTGCAATCCAGCAAACTCCTTCCTTCACGTTTCTAGATTAGACAGAGGGTTCTCAACTGCAGACATCCAATTCCCTGTTCAGGAAGCAGCGAGACCTTTCCTCTTCTCACAGATTTAAGATGATAGCCAAGCATCATGAGACACAGTGCGTATGTCTCCTAGGCCCATCCCATGAGAGCAGGACATTTACCACACATGAGAAGAAGACTTAATGCAGTGGCAAAGCAAAATACTCAGTGTCAAAGCCATGTCTAGATGATCATTAAAGACAGATCAAAATTACCCAATACAGGAGGAAAATCTATCGTTTGTAGAAGATTATGTTCTCTGATTATTAGTTTCAAAATTAGTTTTTCCTTTGGATTTCCTCTGAACTTAAACTTAGTTTGGAATGCCTTTGGTTTTGAATATTTCTGAAATCGTATTACTTCTCCTAAGTAAGTTGCTAGTCTGTTCTATTTACGTGAAATTCGAATAATATTGTGAAGTATCTGCCATCAGTTTTACTGTGTGCCAGGCTGAGTTCCCTGATGAATTTCAAATTTCAGATATGAAACAGTAAAGGTTAAAAAAAAAAAATGTTACAAAGGGTACTTCATGCAGTAGCATAAACTTCTGTTTTCTCAAAACTTGTATCAGTTCATCTCACCAGGACCAGCAGGGGAAGCACACTCTGCCTAGGCACTGGCAAAGGGACACAGTGAGAGTGTAGGGTCTCTTGCTGGGGCCATTCAAAATTTGACTGTACAAGCCCCTGAGCAATATGACAGGGCTTTAAAAATGGCCCTGCTTGAAGTACGCGGGTGATCTGGAGACCTCTAAGGTGCTTTCCAACAAAAGCTTTTCTATAATTGTATGAAATCACCTGCAATAGATTAACCCTGGTCATTATTCCTATCACAGGAAATAACTGTGACACCTGGGTAACAGGTGAGCTTACTGCGACACCAGGGAGAGCCTTCCTGTACTTAAAGGCAACCTGTAGGAAAGCTGGGGAGGGAGTCTTTATCAGGGCCTGGAGTGACAGGACAAGGAGTAACCGCTTTAAACTGAAAAGTAGCACCCAGAAAGAACGGAGTCACGCAACAGGATTCATTTCCAAAACCACCTCATAGACACCTGGGCCAAAGAGCAGGGCCTTGAGCGGGTATATCACAATGGCGGAGTTCATTTCCTTCCCAGTAGCTGGCACGTGCCGTTTTTTGGGATTTCGGGGCTACAGTGAGCTGCTAAGAGGGATGTCTTAGCTCTTGCAGGGCAGTGCTTCCACTAAGGCCAGGACTTTTCTGCATCTTCTACTGCCCTGCAAGCGAGGATGCTTGGGGCACACAGGAAGCTGGGAGGGGACACAGCTGCAGGGATTCCATAAGGCACAAGCAAATGCAGCCTTGGCTTGGTGACACTTTCTCTTGATTACTGCTCAACACAAATTACCTCGAGCAAGTCTACTGTGAGGACTAAAGGAAAGAGACGTATGGATGCTGCTAAGCTCTTCTAGCTTGTACCAGGTAGGAAAGATACCTCTGTAGCAGGCGTGAAGAGGATAGCACTAATTAATTAGATGAGAAGCGGAGGAAAGGCACTTAGAGGTAGTGAAAAGCAGTTAATGTGATGTTCCGGGGAAGCTTCAGTCTGCTTAAGGAGTAGCAAGAACAAGCCTAAAGTCATAGCCAAATACAAGAAAGAGAGGAGGACACGCAGCATGAGAAGCTCCCGAGAGAAAGGAGCTCTGTTTTGGGTAAAAATCAGTCCCTTTTTCTATCATGGAGACATCCAAGGGCGTAGGACACGTGCACTTCAGGGAACCAAGAGATGCTGTGCATTTCTCTCGTCCCCCTGACACAGCCACTAGGTGACGATGCTTCCAATTCTCTCTAAAGAAACCTTGCTTTCTCAGGCCCAGGTGTCCAGCTGCACACCAAGGACGTCCCTGGCTCCCAGGCACAGTTCCCAGGCCCAAGGCCGAGCTCCCCTCCGAACCCCCATTCCAGCAGACCTTGCTCCTGGCATTGTGGAGCAGCCATTTCATGTCAGCCTTTTCTCCTGGCAGTCAGCTTAGCGCCGTAACCTCTGCCATCGGGGCGCCCGAGAGCCGTGTGAGGTCAGCAGAGAGTCACTGTCAGCCTTTGACCTCACAAAGGTGGGTGGCCATAAGTGCCCTGAGCGTCCAGCTCGCATTGAGTACTGCTGGTGGCACTCGAGGCGTGGAGGTCTGCATGGTGCAATGGGAGACGCCGATGTCCTGCTGCTGGAACAAGAGGCGCTGATGTGCTGCTGGTGCAGGAGGAGACGTGAAGGTGCTGCTGCTTAGAGGTGCTGAGGGGCGGGCAGCCTCAGCGGGCAGCTGAATCAGAGGGCAGGGAAGCCAAGCAGCTTCCTTCTCTGGGGAAGGGGGCACAGAGAAAGTGATTGGAAATGGGGTACAAGCCCTCAGCCTCTAAAAGCAATCCCTCAGATGTTTAGGCATAGTAAAGTTAGGTATATCTATTTGACTCTAGACCCCAACATGTTTGTTAGTGTTCTGGTTTGTCCACTGCTTTCTTGTGGGGGATTTGAGTTGGCCATTACTGTTTAGGTGAATGCTGACTTCATATCTATGGTGCACTTTATTCTTAAAATGGGAAGTTTCTACCAATTTCCCGTCCAAACTTGCTCATAAGCCAACTGCAGTCATCATTTCAGATGTGTCTCCCAACTTACACATTTCCTATTTCTCCTTGATATTTACTCAAGAAATTCATTTACGTAGAGACAACATATTCTTCTCTCAACTGGCATCTGGCTGGGCAGAATGATGTCCTTTCATTCCCTTCCAGGCAATAGGCAACTTGTTCCTTCTGTCTTGTGAACTCTTCCTCCTAAGTTCAATGTGAATACAAGTGGCAGAACTGTGCCTCATGTCTCAAATGAGTGTCAGGGCTGCCTTGTCCAGTGTATTCATACTGGAGGGAAAAAAAAATGAATAGCCATACACACTATATAACCACTAAACTTTTTCAGTCCTCCTTGTGCTAACAGTGCATGAACGTGAGGTTTTGTTGTCATTTTTGTTTGTTTGTTTGCTTGCTTTAAACTCCTGACTGCCATATAGCAAACATGACAAAAAAACACCCTTTTTTGAGAAGCTCTGAGAATGGCTCTGCTTTGTATTATCACCTGTCACTTCACCTGAACCATTTCAATCACAAGCGATATCCTTCTGTCAGGCTTGGTAGTACTTCCCAACCTTATGTCCCCTGCAAATCTCAAAGCTCATGTGTAATTTTTAATCTTCAGCCACCATGTCCATACCGAACATATCTAACTTTGAAGTCAGCTCTGCCCTGAATAGGAGGTTGGGTTTTCAGAGGTCCCTTCCAGCCTACATTTCTCCATGAGTCTTTGCCTCCTTAGCAGCTGCAGTTTCAGAACTGTCTCTGAGAATTACCATAGGTAACGACTCCTTTGCTGGTAAGTCCCTCTTCAGTGTGAACAATTGTAAATTCCCTTTATTCACTTGCAGCCCCAAAGCCCAAATCCGTAGATAATGTATCAGAAGCTCACAGAAAGTGAAATAGATGTAATTCATCCCCTGTGTAGGGAAGAACTGGTCCTAGAAAGGAAAGCTATTAAATTATCTGGAAACAATTTAGCTCTGATAAATTATTTTGTAAATTACACATTACCCCCTCCTTCCCTGGTCTTAGCTGTTCTTGCTCCAAAACTTTGCATGGTGTTGATGTCAAACTAACAGGCCCACACTTGTCTGGATGACTCTTTACCCTCTTCTGGACAGAGGTGTATTTGTTACTCTCCCATTCTGGGGACTATCCCTGATTTGCACAATTGTTATGCATTTTTCCTACTTGACTTGTTGTTCTGTGTGCCAATGCTGTTAATAGGCTAGGTAGATATCAGCTTTTCATTTTTCACTTGAATCGCTATAGATTGTTATTTCACCTCAGATGATGTTGCGCCTAGTGCCCTACCCTCCTTTTCAATGGGAGTCCTGTCACTGCCCTTAATATCACATTGTTGTTGCTGTTAGATGCAGGAAATAAGATTTGCAGCATTTGAGACATCAGTAACTTTTGATCTATTTTTGCCTCAAGCGTGCAACTGTCCTAATTTGTTCTCTTTGTTCCCCCTGGTTTCTGTGGCTTAAGTACCACTTACTATTATTGTTTAATTTCCTATGTGAAGGAGGTTTTTGGTCATTCTTACTTTATTTCTGCAGTTTTTAACCTCTGAAACATGCCTTTTCTCATCGCTTTTTTCCTCTTTGAATTTTGAATTTTAACTATGCCTTCTCTGCACTCAAGTCCCAGAGCTGCTTAGTCAGACTCAATTATTCATTTCCTTAGATTTCAAAGTTTGCATTTCTAAGCCTCAAAACCTTCATTCTAAACCTGGTTTTGTCTGTCGTGAAATGTAAAATGAGAAAAGTCAGCTCATGATCACACTTTATTCAAATTTTACTACATTTAAACCCATACAGGAGCCAAGTCTAAAATGGTCTTATATTTTTTCACTTTTGGGAAGAAATCCATCACATAGTATACCTCTATGAACATAAGTGGTAATTATCTTTCAATCTTTTGCTGGGAAGTTAAAGTCTCCCATAATTCCCATTATCGTTTACGTGTCTGATAACTGTACAGAGATAATTCACTATTAGACTGGAGCTAAGAGCAAAGAGCAGGCTAGCAAGGCTGTCTATCTTTAGCAGTGATTTGCACAAAACCACTCTTTTGCTGACCCATAACATTTAATTTCTCCATCCTCTGCTTCTTGCTAACACAAAGCACCATCTTATTCCATCCATTTGCCTTGGTTTCCAGCCTTCCTGAGATTTATCAGTACTTGTATGACATTCATGCCTTTGTTTCACCCTTCCTGTGTTGACACTTGTCATAACAGTTTTAGATCCTGAACATGATCATCTCAAAGTTTGCCTGACAGTTAGGTCTTCCTCACATTGTCATAGAGTATCAGGTCTCTACCACTTGAAATAGATTGGATTGGATTAGATTATTGGCACCGTCTCTTGTGCTGGTAGTCCATTATCTTCACAGTCCGTACAACTGGCCATCAGTGAACATGAAGTGGCCTTATCCTGCCCATTTACCTTTCTGGAAATCAGCCACTCTCTCTGCCTAGAACAGGGAATGGATTTTCCTCACCTTTCTTCAAAAGCTCTGAAGTTTTCTGTGATCTTTCCAATTGTACGGTATGATAAGCTTTTGCTGCCACTGAAGGGTAGAAGTCATTATGAATAGTGCCAACAAAACAGAAACATAACAATGAAAACGATATTTTAATTCAGAATAGGTATTTGAAAAGTTCACCTTTTCTAGCACAAATGGGGAAAAGAAAAAAAGGAAGGAAAAAAAAAAAAAAAAAGCAGTCCTAAAACATCAAAACTGTGGCCAAAGAATTAGAAGAAACACTATTTTTCCAAAGCTGCAATGTTTTCCATTCATCTGGCTGGGCCAGCAGAGCACTGGAGACCTGGATGCACTGTACTCATGGCTGGTTCCCCTAAATGACCTGCAGGGAGATCTTCTTCTCTCTATCCCTCTGTTTCTCCTTTCAATCTCTGTTTTGTCTGTTTGTATCACTAGCTCTCAAATCGCCACTGATATATGCACGTGCAGCACCCAGCACAACCTTGTTTCAGGCTCCAGCGGGACCTTTAGGCATTACCATCCTGTAAACAAATAACAATGATAGTGAGTGTAATTACAATCGTCAAACTATTCCAGCTCCACATCATTAGCCATGCCCTGAGCTAAATAACATTTTAATCAGTTTGATATGTCATCTGTGGCTTTCTTCACTGTCACTTGCAATCCAGCAAACTCCTTCCTTCACGTTTCTAGATTAGACAGAGGGTTCTCAACTGCAGACATCCAATTCCCTGTTCAGGAAGCAGCGAGACCTTTCCTCTTCTCACAGATTTAAGATGATAGCCAAGCATCATGAGACACAGTGCGTATGTCTCCTAGGCCCATCCCATGAGAGCAGGACATTTACCACACATGAGAAGAAGACTTAATGCAGTGGCAAAGCAAAATACTCAGTGTCAAAGCCATGTCTAGATGATCATTAAAGACAGATCAAAATTACCCAATACAGGAGGAAAATCTATCGTTTGTAGAAGATTATGTTCTCTGATTATTAGTTTCAAAATTAGTTTTTCCTTTGGATTTCCTCTGAACTTAAACTTAGTTTGGAATGCCTTTGGTTTTGAATATTTCTGAAATCGTATTACTTCTCCTAAGTAAGTTGCTAGTCTGTTCTATTTACGTGAAATTCGAATAATATTGTGAAGTATCTGCCATCAGTTTTACTGTGTGCCAGGCTGAGTTCCCTGATGAATTTCAAATTTCAGATATGAAACAGTAAAGGTTAAAAAAAAAAAATGTTACAAAGGGTACTTCATGCAGTAGCATAAACTTCTGTTTTCTCAAAACTTGTATCAGTTCATCTCACCAGGACCAGCAGGGGAAGCACACTCTGCCTAGGCACTGGCAAAGGGACACAGTGAGAGTGTAGGGTCTCTTGCTGGGGCCATTCAAAATTTGACTGTACAAGCCCCTGAGCAATATGACAGGGCTTTAAAAATGGCCCTGCTTGAAGTACGCGGGTGATCTGGAGACCTCTAAGGTGCTTTCCAACAAAAGCTTTTCTATAATTGTATGAAATCACCTGCAATAGATTAACCCTGGTCATTATTCCTATCACAGGAAATAACTGTGACACCTGGGTAACAGGTGAGCTTACTGCGACACCAGGGAGAGCCTTCCTGTACTTAAAGGCAACCTGTAGGAAAGCTGGGGAGGGAGTCTTTATCAGGGCCTGGAGTGACAGGACAAGGAGTAACCGCTTTAAACTGAAAAGTAGCACCCAGAAAGAACGGAGTCACGCAACAGGATTCATTTCCAAAACCACCTCATAGACACCTGGGCCAAAGAGCAGGGCCTTGAGCGGGTATATCACAATGGCGGAGTTCATTTCCTTCCCAGTAGCTGGCACGTGCCGTTTTTTGGGATTTCGGGGCTACAGTGAGCTGCTAAGAGGGATGTCTTAGCTCTTGCAGGGCAGTGCTTCCACTAAGGCCAGGACTTTTCTGCATCTTCTACTGCCCTGCAAGCGAGGATGCTTGGGGCACACAGGAAGCTGGGAGGGGACACAGCTGCAGGGATTCCATAAGGCACAAGCAAATGCAGCCTTGGCTTGGTGACACTTTCTCTTGATTACTGCTCAACACAAATTACCTCGAGCAAGTCTACTGTGAGGACTAAAGGAAAGAGACGTATGGATGCTGCTAAGCTCTTCTAGCTTGTACCAGGTAGGAAAGATACCTCTGTAGCAGGCGTGAAGAGGATAGCACTAATTAATTAGATGAGAAGCGGAGGAAAGGCACTTAGAGGTAGTGAAAAGCAGTTAATGTGATGTTCCGGGGAAGCTTCAGTCTGCTTAAGGAGTAGCAAGAACAAGCCTAAAGTCATAGCCAAATACAAGAAAGAGAGGAGGACACGCAGCATGAGAAGCTCCCGAGAGAAAGGAGCTCTGTTTTGGGTAAAAATCAGTCCCTTTTTCTATCATGGAGACATCCAAGGGCGTAGGACACGTGCACTTCAGGGAACCAAGAGATGCTGTGCATTTCTCTCGTCCCCCTGACACAGCCACTAGGTGACGATGCTTCCAATTCTCTCTAAAGAAACCTTGCTTTCTCAGGCCCAGGTGTCCAGCTGCACACCAAGGACGTCCCTGGCTCCCAGGCACAGTTCCCAGGCCCAAGGCCGAGCTCCCCTCCGAACCCCCATTCCAGCAGACCTTGCTCCTGGCATTGTGGAGCAGCCATTTCATGTCAGCCTTTTCTCCTGGCAGTCAGCTTAGCGCCGTAACCTCTGCCATCGGGGCGCCCGAGAGCCGTGTGAGGTCAGCAGAGAGTCACTGTCAGCCTTTGACCTCACAAAGGTGGGTGGCCATAAGTGCCCTGAGCGTCCAGCTCGCATTGAGTACTGCTGGTGGCACTCGAGGCGTGGAGGTCTGCATGGTGCAATGGGAGACGCCGATGTCCTGCTGCTGGAACAAGAGGCGCTGATGTGCTGCTGGTGCAGGAGGAGACGTGAAGGTGCTGCTGCTTAGAGGTGCTGAGGGGCGGGCAGCCTCAGCGGGCAGCTGAATCAGAGGGCAGGGAAGCCAAGCAGCTTCCTTCTCTGGGGAAGGGGGCACAGAGAAAGTGATTGGAAATGGGGTACAAGCCCTCAGCCTCTAAAAGCAATCCCTCAGATGTTTAGGCATAGTAAAGTTAGGTATATCTATTTGACTCTAGACCCCAACATGTTTGTTAGTGTTCTGGTTTGTCCACTGCTTTCTTGTGGGGGATTTGAGTTGGCCATTACTGTTTAGGTGAATGCTGACTTCATATCTATGGTGCACTTTATTCTTAAAATGGGAAGTTTCTACCAATTTCCCGTCCAAACTTGCTCATAAGCCAACTGCAGTCATCATTTCAGATGTGTCTCCCAACTTACACATTTCCTATTTCTCCTTGATATTTACTCAAGAAATTCATTTACGTAGAGACAACATATTCTTCTCTCAACTGGCATCTGGCTGGGCAGAATGATGTCCTTTCATTCCCTTCCAGGCAATAGGCAACTTGTTCCTTCTGTCTTGTGAACTCTTCCTCCTAAGTTCAATGTGAATACAAGTGGCAGAACTGTGCCTCATGTCTCAAATGAGTGTCAGGGCTGCCTTGTCCAGTGTATTCATACTGGAGGGAAAAAAAAATGAATAGCCATACACACTATATAACCACTAAACTTTTTCAGTCCTCCTTGTGCTAACAGTGCATGAACGTGAGGTTTTGTTGTCATTTTTGTTTGTTTGTTTGCTTGCTTTAAACTCCTGACTGCCATATAGCAAACATGACAAAAAAACACCCTTTTTTGAGAAGCTCTGAGAATGGCTCTGCTTTGTATTATCACCTGTCACTTCACCTGAACCATTTCAATCACAAGCGATATCCTTCTGTCAGGCTTGGTAGTACTTCCCAACCTTATGTCCCCTGCAAATCTCAAAGCTCATGTGTAATTTTTAATCTTCAGCCACCATGTCCATACCGAACATATCTAACTTTGAAGTCAGCTCTGCCCTGAATAGGAGGTTGGGTTTTCAGAGGTCCCTTCCAGCCTACATTTCTCCATGAGTCTTTGCCTCCTTAGCAGCTGCAGTTTCAGAACTGTCTCTGAGAATTACCATAGGTAACGACTCCTTTGCTGGTAAGTCCCTCTTCAGTGTGAACAATTGTAAATTCCCTTTATTCACTTGCAGCCCCAAAGCCCAAATCCGTAGATAATGTATCAGAAGCTCACAGAAAGTGAAATAGATGTAATTCATCCCCTGTGTAGGGAAGAACTGGTCCTAGAAAGGAAAGCTATTAAATTATCTGGAAACAATTTAGCTCTGATAAATTATTTTGTAAATTACACATTACCCCCTCCTTCCCTGGTCTTAGCTGTTCTTGCTCCAAAACTTTGCATGGTGTTGATGTCAAACTAACAGGCCCACACTTGTCTGGATGACTCTTTACCCTCTTCTGGACAGAGGTGTATTTGTTACTCTCCCATTCTGGGGACTATCCCTGATTTGCACAATTGTTATGCATTTTTCCTACTTGACTTGTTGTTCTGTGTGCCAATGCTGTTAATAGGCTAGGTAGATATCAGCTTTTCATTTTTCACTTGAATCGCTATAGATTGTTATTTCACCTCAGATGATGTTGCGCCTAGTGCCCTACCCTCCTTTTCAATGGGAGTCCTGTCACTGCCCTTAATATCACATTGTTGTTGCTGTTAGATGCAGGAAATAAGATTTGCAGCATTTGAGACATCAGTAACTTTTGATCTATTTTTGCCTCAAGCGTGCAACTGTCCTAATTTGTTCTCTTTGTTCCCCCTGGTTTCTGTGGCTTAAGTACCACTTACTATTATTGTTTAATTTCCTATGTGAAGGAGGTTTTTGGTCATTCTTACTTTATTTCTGCAGTTTTTAACCTCTGAAACATGCCTTTTCTCATCGCTTTTTTCCTCTTTGAATTTTGAATTTTAACTATGCCTTCTCTGCACTCAAGTCCCAGAGCTGCTTAGTCAGACTCAATTATTCATTTCCTTAGATTTCAAAGTTTGCATTTCTAAGCCTCAAAACCTTCATTCTAAACCTGGTTTTGTCTGTCGTGAAATGTAAAATGAGAAAAGTCAGCTCATGATCACACTTTATTCAAATTTTACTACATTTAAACCCATACAGGAGCCAAGTCTAAAATGGTCTTATATTTTTTCACTTTTGGGAAGAAATCCATCACATAGTATACCTCTATGAACATAAGTGGTAATTATCTTTCAATCTTTTGCTGGGAAGTTAAAGTCTCCCATAATTCCCATTATCGTTTACGTGTCTGATAACTGTACAGAGATAATTCACTATTAGACTGGAGCTAAGAGCAAAGAGCAGGCTAGCAAGGCTGTCTATCTTTAGCAGTGATTTGCACAAAACCACTCTTTTGCTGACCCATAACATTTAATTTCTCCATCCTCTGCTTCTTGCTAACACAAAGCACCATCTTATTCCATCCATTTGCCTTGGTTTCCAGCCTTCCTGAGATTTATCAGTACTTGTATGACATTCATGCCTTTGTTTCACCCTTCCTGTGTTGACACTTGTCATAACAGTTTTAGATCCTGAACATGATCATCTCAAAGTTTGCCTGACAGTTAGGTCTTCCTCACATTGTCATAGAGTATCAGGTCTCTACCACTTGAAATAGATGGGATTGGATTAGATTATTGGCACCGTCTCTTGTGCTGGTAGTCCATTATCTTCACAGTCCGTACAACTGGCCATCAGTGAACATGAAGTGGCCTTATCCTGCCCATTTACCTTTCTGGAAATCAGCCACTCTCTCTGCCTAGAACAGGGAATGGATTTTCCTCACCTTTCTTCAAAAGCTCTGAAGTTTTCTGTGATCTTTCCAATTGTACGGTATGATAAGCTTTTGCTGCCACTGAAGGGTAGAAGTCATTATGAATAGTGCCAACAAAACAGAAACATAACAATGAAAACGATATTTTAATTCAGAATAGGTATTTGAAAAGTTCACCTTTTCTAGCACAAATGGGGAAAAGAAAAAAAGGAAAAAAAAAAAAAAAAAAAAAGCAGTCCCAAAACATCAAAACTGTGGCCAAAGAATTAGAAGAAACACTATTTTTCCAAAGCTGCAATGTTTTCCATTCATCTGGCTGGGCCAGCAGAGCACTGGAGACCTGGATGCACTGTACTCATGGCTGGTTCCCCTAAATGACCTGCAGGGAGATCTTCTTCTCTCTATCCCTCTGTTTCTCCTTTCAATCTCTGTTTTGTCTGTTTGTATCACTAGCTCTCAAATCGCCACTGATATATGCACGTGCAGCACCCAGCACAACCTTGTTTCAGGCTCCAGCGGGACCTTTAGGCATTACCATCCTGTAAACAAATAACAATGATAGTGAGTGTAATTACAATCGTCAAACTATTCCAGCTCCACATCATTAGCCATGCCCTGAGCTAAATAACATTTTAATCAGTTCGATATGTCATCTGTGGCTTTCTTCACTGTCACTTGCAATCCAGCAAACTCCTTCCTTCACGTTTCTAGATTAGACAGAGGGTTCTCAACTGCAGACATCCAATTCCCTGTTCAGGAAGCAGCGAGACCTTTCCTCTTCTCACAGATTTAAGATGATAGCCAAGCATCATGAGACACAGTGCGTATGTCTCCTAGGCCCATCCCATGAGAGCAGGACATTTACCACACATGAGAAGAAGACTTAATGCAGTGGCAAAGCAAAATACTCAGTGTCAAAGCCATGTCTAGATGATCATTAAAGACAGATCAAAATTACCCAATACAGGAGGAAAATCTATCGTTTGTAGAAGATTATGTTCTCTGATTATTAGTTTCAAAATTAGTTTTTCCTTTGGATTTCCTCTGAACTTAAACTTAGTTTGGAATGCCTTTGGTTTTGAATATTTCTGAAATCGTATTACTTCTCCTAAGTAAGTTGCTAGTCTGTTCTATTTACGTGAAATTCGAATAATATTGTGAAGTATCTGCCATCAGTTTTACTGTGTGCCAGGCTGAGTTCCCTGATGAATTTCAAATTTCAGATATGAAACAGTAAAGGTTAAAAAAAAAAAATGTTACAAAGGGTACTTCATGCAGTAGCATAAACTTCTGTTTTCTCAAAACTTGTATCAGTTCATCTCACCAGGACCAGCAGGGGAAGCACACTCTGCCTAGGCACTGGCAAAGGGACACAGTGAGAGTGTAGGGTCTCTTGCTGGGGCCATTCAAAATTTGACTGTACAAGCCCCTGAGCAATATGACAGGGCTTTAAAAATGGCCCTGCTTGAAGTACGCGGGTGATCTGGAGACCTCTAAGGTGCTTTCCAACAAAAGCTTTTCTATAATTGTATGAAATCACCTGCAATAGATTAACCCTGGTCATTATTCCTATCACAGGAAATAACTGTGACACCTGGGTAACAGGTGAGCTTACTGCGACACCAGGGAGAGCCTTCCTGTACTTAAAGGCAACCTGTAGGAAAGCTGGGGAGGGAGTCTTTATCAGGGCCTGGAGTGACAGGACAAGGAGTAACCGCTTTAAACTGAAAAGTAGCACCCAGAAAGAACGGAGTCACGCAACAGGATTCATTTCCAAAACCACCTCATAGACACCTGGGCCAAAGAGCAGGGCCTTGAGCGGGTATATCACAATGGCGGAGTTCATTTCCTTCCCAGTAGCTGGCACGTGCCGTTTTTTGGGATTTCGGGGCTACAGTGAGCTGCTAAGAGGGATGTCTTAGCTCTTGCAGGGCAGTGCTTCCACTAAGGCCAGGACTTTTCTGCATCTTCTACTGCCCTGCAAGCGAGGATGCTTGGGGCACACAGGAAGCTGGGAGGGGACACAGCTGCAGGGATTCCATAAGGCACAAGCAAATGCAGCCTTGGCTTGGTGACACTTTCTCTTGATTACTGCTCAACACAAATTACCTCGAGCAAGTCTACTGTGAGGACTAAAGGAAAGAGACGTATGGATGCTGCTAAGCTCTTCTAGCTTGTACCAGGTAGGAAAGATACCTCTGTAGCAGGCGTGAAGAGGATAGCACTAATTAATTAGATGAGAAGCGGAGGAAAGGCACTTAGAGGTAGTGAAAAGCAGTTAATGTGATGTTCCGGGGAAGCTTCAGTCTGCTTAAGGAGTAGCAAGAACAAGCCTAAAGTCATAGCCAAATACAAGAAAGAGAGGAGGACACGCAGCATGAGAAGCTCCCGAGAGAAAGGAGCTCTGTTTTGGGTAAAAATCAGTCCCTTTTTCTATCATGGAGACATCCAAGGGCGTAGGACACGTGCACTTCAGGGAACCAAGAGATGCTGTGCATTTCTCTCGTCCCCCTGACACAGCCACTAGGTGACGATGCTTCCAATTCTCTCTAAAGAAACCTTGCTTTCTCAGGCCCAGGTGTCCAGCTGCACACCAAGGACGTCCCTGGCTCCCAGGCACAGTTCCCAGGCCCAAGGCCGAGCTCCCCTCCGAACCCCCATTCCAGCAGACCTTGCTCCTGGCATTGTGGAGCAGCCATTTCATGTCAGCCTTTTCTCCTGGCAGTCAGCTTAGCGCCGTAACCTCTGCCATCGGGGCGCCCGAGAGCCGTGTGAGGTCAGCAGAGAGTCACTGTCAGCCTTTGACCTCACAAAGGTGGGTGGCCATAAGTGCCCTGAGCGTCCAGCTCGCATTGAGTACTGCTGGTGGCACTCGAGGCGTGGAGGTCTGCATGGTGCAATGGGAGACGCCGATGTCCTGCTGCTGGAACAAGAGGCGCTGGTGTGCTGCTGGTGCAGGAGGAGACGTGAAGGTGCTGCTGCTTAGAGGTGCTGAGGGGCGGGCAGCCTCAGCGGGCAGCTGAATCAGAGGGCAGGGAAGCCAAGCAGCTTCCTTCTCTGGGGAAGGGGGCACAGAGAAAGTGATTGGAAATGGGGTACAAGCCCTCAGCCTCTAAAAGCAATCCCTCAGATGTTTAGGCATAGTAAAGTTAGGTATATCTATTTGACTCTAGACCCCAACATGTTTGTTAGTGTTCTGGTTTGTCCACTGCTTTCTTGTGGGGGATTTGAGTTGGCCATTACTCTTTAGGTGAATGCTGACTTCATATCTATGGTGCACTTTATTCTTAAAATGGGAAGTTTCTACCAATTTCCCGTCCAAACTTGCTCATAAGCCAACTGCAGTCATCATTTCAGATGTGTCTCCCAACTTACACATTTCCTATTTCTCCTTGATATTTACTCAAGAAATTCATTTACGTAGAGACAACATATTCTTCTCTCAACTGGCATCTGGCCGGGCAGAATGATGTCCTTTCATTCCCTTCCAGGCAATAGGCAACTTGTTCCTTCTGTCTTGTGAACTCTTCCTCCTAAGTTCAATGTGAATACAAGTGGCAGAACTGTGCCTCATGTCTCAAATGAGTGTCAGGGCTGCCTTGTCCAGTGTATTCATACTGGAGGGAAAAAAAAATGAATAGCCATACACACTATATAACCACTAAACTTTTTCAGTCCTCCTTGTGCTAACAGTGCATGAACGTGAGGTTTTGTTGTCATTTTTGTTTGTTTGTTTGTTTGCTTGCTTTAAACTCCTGACTGCCATATAGCAAACATGACAAAAAAACACCCTTTTTTGAGAAGCTCTGAGAATGGCTCTGCTTTGTATTATCACCTGTCACTTCACCTGAACCATTTCAATCACAAGCGATATCCTTCTGTCAGGCTTGGTAGTACTTCCCAACCTTATGTCCCCTGCAAATCTCAAAGCTCATGTGTAATTTTTAATCTTCAGCCACCATGTCCATACCGAACATATCTAACTTTGAAGTCAGCTCTGCCCTGAATAGGAGGTTGGGTTTTCAGAGGTCCCTTCCAGCCTACATTTCTCCATGAGTCTTTGCCTCCTTAGCAGCTGCAGTTTCAGAACTGTCTCTGAGAATTACCATAGGTAACGACTCCTTTGCTGGTAAGTCCCTCTTCAGTGTGAACAATTGTAAATTCCCTTTATTCACTTGCAGCCCCAAAGCCCAAATCCGTAGATAATGTATCAGAAGCTCACAGAAAGTGAAATAGATGTAATTCATCCCCTGTGTAGGGAAGAACTGGTCCTAGAAAGGAAAGCTATTAAATTATCTGGAAACAATTTAGCTCTGATAAATTATTTTGTAAATTACACATTACCCCCTCCTTCCCTGGTCTTAGCTGTTCTTGCTCCAAAACTTTGCATGGTGTTGATGTCAAACTAACAGGCCCACACTTGTCTGGATGACTCTTTACCCTCTTCTGGACAGAGGTGTATTTGTTACTCTCCCATTCTGGGGACTATCCCTGATTTGCACAATTGTTATGCATTTTTCCTACTTGACTTGTTGTTCTGTGTGCCAATGCTGTTAATAGGCTAGGTAGATATCAGCTTTTCATTTTTCACTTGAATCGCTATAGATTGTTATTTCACCTCAGATGATGTTGCGCCTAGTGCCCTACCCTCCTTTTCAATGGGAGTCCTGTCACTGCCCTTAATATCACATTGTTGTTGCTGTTAGATGCAGGAAATAAGATTTGCAGCATTTGAGACATCAGTAACTTTTGATCTATTTTTGCCTCAAGCGTGCAACTGTCCTAATTTGTTCTCTTTGTTCCCCCTGGTTTCTGTGGCTTAAGTACCACTTACTATTATTGTTTAATTTCCTATGTGAAGGAGGTTTTTGGTCATTCTTACTTTATTTCTGCAGTTTTTAACCTCTGAAACATGCCTTTTCTCATCGCTTTTTTCCTCTTTGAATTTTGAATTTTAACTATGCCTTCTCTGCACTCAAGTCCCAGAGCTGCTTAGTCAGACTCAATTATTCATTTCCTTAGATTTCAAAGTTTGCATTTCTAAGCCTCAAAACCTTCATTCTAAACCTGGTTTTGTCTGTCGTGAAATGTAAAATGAGAAAAGTCAGCTCATGATCACACTTTATTCAAATTTTACTACATTTAAACCCATACAGGAGCCAAGTCTAAAATGGTCTTATATTTTTTCACTTTTGGGAAGAAATCCATCACATAGTATACCTCTATGAACATAAGTGGTAATTATCTTTCAATCTTTTGCCGGGAAGTTAAAGTCTCCCATAATTCCCATTATTGTTTACGTGTCTGATAACTGTACAGAGAGAATTCACTATTAGACTGGAGCTAAGAGCAAAGAGCAGGCTAGCAAGGCTGTCTATCTTTAGCAGTGATTTGCACAAAACCACTCTTTTGCTGACCCATAACATTTAATTTCTCCATCCTCTGCTTCTTGCTAACACAAAGCACCATCTTATTCCATCCATTTGCCTTGGTTTCCAGCCTTCCTGAGATTTATCAGTACTTGTATGACATTCATGCCTTTGTTTCACCCTTCCTGTGTTGACACTTGTCATAACAGTTTTAGATCCTGAACATGATCATCTCAAAGTTTGCCTGACAGTTAGGTCTTCCTCACATTGTCATAGAGTATCAGGTCTCTACCACTTGAAATAGATTGGATTGGATTAGATTATTGGCACCGTCTCTTGTGCTGGTAGTCCATTATCTTCACAGTCCGTACAACTGGCCATCAGTGAACATGAAGTGGCCTTATCCTGCCCATTTACCTTTCTGGAAATCAGCCACTCTGTCTGCCTAGAACAGGGAATGGATTTTCCTCACCTTTCTTCAAAAGCTCTGAAGTTTTCTGTGATCTTTCCAATTGTACGGTATGATAAGCTTTTGCTGCCACTGAAGGGTAGAAGTCATTATGAATAGTGCCAACAAAACAGAAACATAACAATGAAAACGATATTTTAATTCAGAATAGGTATTTGAAAAGTTCACCTTTTCTAGCACAAATGGGGAAAAGAAAAAAAGGAAGGGAAAAAAAAAAAAAAAAGCAGTCCTAAAACATCAAAACTGTGGCCAAAGAATTAGAAGAAACACTATTTTTCCAAAGCTGCAATGTTTTCCATTCATCTGGCTGGGCCAGCAGAGCACTGGAGACCTGGATGCACTGCACTCATGGCTGGTTCCCCTAAATGACCTGCAGGGAGATCTTCTTCTCTCTATCCCTCTGTTTCTCCTTTCAATCTCTGTTTTGTCTGTTTGTATCACTAGCTCTCAAATCGCCACTGATATATGCACGTGCAGCACCCAGCACAACCTTGTTTCAGGCTCCAGCGGGACCTTTAGGCATTACCATCCTGTAAACAAATAACAATGATAGTGAGCGTAATTACAATCGTCAAACTATTCCAGCTCCACATCATTAGCCATGCCCTGAGCTAAATAACATTTTAATCAGTTTGATATGTCATCTGTGGCTTTCTTCACTGTCACTTGCAATCCAGCAAACTCCTTCCTTCACGTTTCTAGATTAGACAGAGGGTTCTCAACTGCAGACATCCAATTCCCTGTTCAGGAAGCAGCGAGACCTTTCCTCTTCTCACAGATTTAAGATGATAGCCAAGCATCATGAGACACAGTGCGTATGTCTCCTAGGCCCATCCCATGAGAGCAGGACATTTACCACACATGAGAAGAAGACTTAATGCAGTGGCAAAGCAAAATACTCGGTGTCAAAGCCATGTCTAGATGATCATTAAAGACAGATCAAAATTACCCAATACAGGAGGAAAATCTATCGTTTGTAGAAGATTATGTTCTCTGATTATTAGTTTCAAAATTAGTTTTTCCTTTGGATTTCCTCTGAACTTAAACTTAGTTTGGAATGCCTTTGGTTTTGAATATTTCTGAAATCGTATTACTTCTCCTAAGTAAGTTGCTAGTCTGTTCTATTTACGTGAAATTCGAATAATATTGTGAAGTATCTGCCATCAGTTTTACTGTATGCCAGGCTGAGTTCCCTGATGAATTTCAAATTTCAGATATGAAACAGTAAAGGTTAAAAAAAAAAAATGTTACAAAGGGTACTTCATGCAGTAGCATAAACTTCTGTTTTCTCAAAACTTGTATCAGTTCATCTCACCAGGACCAGCAGGGGAAGCACACTCTGCCTAGGCACTGGCAAAGGGACACAGTGAGAGTGTAGGGTCTCTTGCTGGGGCCATTCAAAATTTGACTGTACAAGCCCCTGAGCAATATGACAGGGCTTTAAAAATGGCCCTGCTTGAAGTACGCGGGTGATCTGGAGACCTCTAAGGTGCTTTCCAACAAAAGCTTTTCTATAATTGTATGAAATCACCTGCAATAGATTAACCCTGGTCATTATTCCTATCACAGGAAATAACTGTGACACCTGGGTAACAGGTGAGCTTACTGCGACACCAGGGAGAGCCTTCCTGTACTTAAAGGCAACCTGTAGGAAAGCTGGGGAGGGAGTCTTTATCAGGGCCTGGAGTGACAGGACAAGGAGTAACCGCTTTAAACTGAAAAGTAGCACCCAGAAAGAACGGAGTCACGCAACAGGATTCATTTCCAAAACCACCTCATAGACACCTGGGCCAAAGAGCAGGGCCTTGAGCGGGTATATCACAATGGCGGAGTTCATTTCCTTCCCAGTAGCTGGCACGTGCCGTTTTTTGGGATTTCGGGGCTACAGTGAGCTGCTAAGAGGGATGTCTTAGCTCTTGCAGGGCAGTGCTTCCACTAAGGCCAGGACTTTTCTGCATCTTCTACTGCCCTGCAAGCGAGGATGCTTGGGGCACACAGGAAGCTGGGAGGGGACACAGCTGCAGGGATTCCATAAGGCACAAGCAAATGCAGCCTTGGCTTGGTGACACTTTCTCTTGATTACTGCTCAACACAAATTACCTCGAGCAAGTCTACTGTGAGGACTAAAGGAAAGAGACGTATGGATGCTGCTAAGCTCTTCTAGCTTGTACCAGGTAGGAAAGATACCTCTGTAGCAGGCGTGAAGAGGATAGCACTAATTAATTAGATGAGAAGCGGAGGAAAGGCACTTAGAGGTAGTGAAAAGCAGTTAATGTGATGTTCCGGGGAAGCTTCAGTCTGCTTAAGGAGTAGCAAGAACAAGCCTAAAGTCATAGCCAAATACAAGAAAGAGAGGAGGACACGCAGCATGAGAAGCTCCCGAGAGAAAGGAGCTCTGTTTTGGGTAAAAATCAGTCCCTTTTTCTATCATGGAGACATCCAAGGGCGTAGGACACGTGCACTTCAGGGAACCAAGAGATGCTGTGCATTTCTCTCGTCCCCCTGACACAGCCACTAGGTGACGATGCTTCCAATTCTCTCTAAAGAAACCTTGCTTTCTCAGGCCCAGGTGTCCAGCTGCACACCAAGGACGTCCCTGGCTCCCAGGCACAGTTCCCAGGCCCAAGGCCGAGCTCCCCTCCGAACCCCCATTCCAGCAGACCTTGCTCCTGGCATTGTGGAGCAGCCATTTCATGTCAGCCTTTTCTCCTGGCAGTCAGCTTAGCGCCGTAACCTCTGCCATCGGGGCGCCCGAGAGCCGTGTGAGGTCAGCAGAGAGTCACTGTCAGCCTTTGACCTCACAAAGGTGGGTGGCCATAAGTGCCCTGAGCGTCCAGCTCGCATTGAGTACTGCTGGTGGCACTCGAGGCGTGGAGGTCTGCATGGTGCAATGGGAGACGCCGATGTCCTGCTGCTGGAACAAGAGGCGCTGATGTGCTGCTGGTGCAGGAGGAGACGTGAAGGTGCTGCTGCTTAGAGGTGCTGAGGGGCGGGCAGCCTCAGCGGGCAGCTGAATCAGAGGGCAGGGAAGCCAAGCAGCTTCCTTCTCTGGGGAAGGGGGCACAGAGAAAGTGATTGGAAATGGGGTACAAGCCCTCAGCCTCTAAAAGCAATCCCTCAGATGTTTAGGCATAGTAAAGTTAGGTATATCTATTTGACTCTAGACCCCAACATGTTTGTTAGTGTTCTGGTTTGTCCACTGCTTTCTTGTGGGGGATTTGAGTTGGCCATTACTCTTTAGGTGAATGCTGACTTCATATCTATGGTGCACTTTATTCTTAAAATGGGAAGTTTCTACCAATTTCCCGTCCAAACTTGCTCATAAGCCAACTGCAGTCATCATTTCAGATGTGTCTCCCAACTTACACATTTCCTATTTCTCCTTGATATTTACTCAAGAAATTCATTTACGTAGAGACAACATATTCTTCTCTCAACTGGCATCTGGCCGGGCAGAATGATGTCCTTTCATTCCCTTCCAGGCAATAGGCAACTTGTTCCTTCTGTCTTGTGAACTCTTCCTCCTAAGTTCAATGTGAATACAAGTGGCAGAACTGTGCCTCATGTCTCAAATGAGTGTCAGGGCTGCCTTGTCCAGTGTATTCATACTGGAGGGAAAAAAAAATGAATAGCCATACACACTATATAACCACTAAACTTTTTCAGTCCTCCTTGTGCTAACAGTGCATGAACGTGAGGTTTTGTTGTCATTTTTGTTTGTTTGTTTGCTTGCTTTAAACTCCTGACTGCCATATAGCAAACATGACAAAAAAACACCCTTTTTTGAGAAGCTCTGAGAATGGCTCTGCTTTGTATTATCACCTGTCACTTCACCTGAACCATTTCAATCACAAGCGATATCCTTCTGTCAGGCTTGGTAGTACTTCCCAACCTTATGTCCCCTGCAAATCTCAAAGCTCATGTGTAATTTTTAATCTTCAGCCACCATGTCCATACCGAACATATCTAACTTTGAAGTCAGCTCTGCCCTGAATAGGAGGTTGGGTTTTCAGAGGTCCCTTCCAGCCTACATTTCTCCATGAGTCTTTGCCTCCTTAGCAGCTGCAGTTTCAGAACTGTCTCTGAGAATTACCATAGGTAACGACTCCTTTGCTGGTAAGTCCCTCTTCAGTGTGAACAATTGTAAATTCCCTTTATTCACTTGCAGCCCCAAAGCCCAAATCCGTAGATAATGTATCAGAAGCTCACAGAAAGTGAAATAGATGTAATTCATCCCCTGTGTAGGGAAGAACTGGTCCTAGAAAGGAAAGCTATTAAATTATCTGGAAACAATTTAGCTCTGATAAATTATTTTGTAAATTACACATTACCCCCTCCTTCCCTGGTCTTAGCTGTTCTTGCTCCAAAACTTTGCATGGTGTTGATGTCAAACTAACAGGCCCACACTTGTCTGGATGACTCTTTACCCTCTTCTGGACAGAGGTGTATTTGTTACTCTCCCATTCTGGGGACTATCCCTGATTTGCACAATTGTTATGCATTTTTCCTACTTGACTTGTTGTTCTGTGTGCCAATGCTGTTAATAGGCTAGGTAGATATCAGCTTTTCATTTTTCACTTGAATCGCTATAGATTGTTATTTCACCTCAGATGATGTTGCGCCTAGTGCCCTACCCTCCTTTTCAATGGGAGTCCTGTCACTGCCCTTAATATCACATTGTTGTTGCTGTTAGATGCAGGAAATAAGATTTGCAGCATTTGAGACATCAGTAACTTTTGATCTATTTTTGCCTCAAGTGTGCAACTGTCCTAATTTGTTCTCTTTGTTCCCCCTGGTTTCTGTGGCTTAAGTACCACTTACTATTATTGTTTAATTTCCTATGTGAAGGAGGTTTTTGGTCATTCTTACTTTATTTCTGCAGTTTTTAACCTCTGAAACATGCCTTTTCTCATCGCTTTTTTCCTCTTTGAATTTTGAATTTTAACTATGCCTTCTCTGCACTCAAGTCCCAGAGCTGCTTAGTCAGACTCAATTATTCATTTCCTTAGATTTCAAAGTTTGCATTTCTAAGCCTCAAAACCTTCATTCTAAACCTGGTTTTGTCTGTCGTGAAATGTAAAATGAGAAAAGTCAGCTCATGATCACACTTTATTCAAATTTTACTACATTTAAACCCATACAGGAGCCAAGTCTAAAATGGTCTTATATTTTTTCACTTTTGGGAAGAAATCCATCACATAGTATACCTCTATGAACATAAGTGGTAATTATCTTTCAATCTTTTGCTGGGAAGTTAAAGTCTCCCATAATTCCCATTATTGTTTACGTGTCTGATAACTGTACAGAGAGAATTCACTATTAGACTGGAGCTAAGAGCAAAGAGCAGGCTAGCAAGGCTGTCTATCTTTAGCAGTGATTTGCACAAAACCACTCTTTTGCTGACCCATAACATTTAATTTCTCCATCCTCTGCTTCTTGCTAACACAAAGCACCATCTTATTCCATCCATTTGCCTTGGTTTCCAGCCTTCCTGAGATTTATCAGTACTTGTATGACATTCATGCCTTTGTTTCACCCTTCCTGTGTTGACACTTGTCATAACAGTTTTAGATCCTGAACATGATCATCTCAAAGTTTGCCTGACAGTTAGGTCTTCCTCACATTGTCATAGAGTATCAGGTCTCTACCACTTGAAATAGATTGGATTGGATTAGATTATTGGCACCGTCTCTTGTGCTGGTAGTCCATTATCTTCACAGTCCGTACAACTGGCCATCAGTGAACATGAAGTGGCCTTATCCTGCCCATTTACCTTTCTGGAAATCAGCCACTCTCTCTGCCTAGAACAGGGAATGGATTTTCCTCACCTTTCTTCAAAAGCTCTGAAGTTTTCTGTGATCTTTCCAATTGTACGGTATGATAAGCTTTTGCTGCCACTGAAGGGTAGAAGTCATTATGAATAGTGCCAACAAAACAGAAACATAACAATGAAAACGATATTTTAATTCAGAATAGGTATTTGAAAAGTTCACCTTTTCTAGCACAAATGGGGAAAAGAAAAAAAGGAAGGAAAAAAAAAAAAAAAAAAGCAGTCCTAAAACATCAAAACTGTGGCCAAAGAATTAGAAGAAACACTATTTTTCCAAAGCTGCAATGTTTTCCATTCATCTGGCTGGGCCAGCAGAGCACTGGAGACCTGGATGCACTGTACTCATGGCTGGTTCCCCTAAATGACCTGCAGGGAGATCTTCTTCTCTCTATCCCTCTGTTTCTCCTTTCAATCTCTGTTTTGTCTGTTTGTATCACTAGCTCTCAAATCGCCACTGATATATGCACGTGCAGCACCCAGCACAACCTTGTTTCAGGCTCCAGCGGGACCTTTAGGCATTACCATCCTGTAAACAAATAACAATGATAGTGAGTGTAATTACAATCGTCAAACTATTCCAGCTCCACATCATTAGCCATGCCCTGAGCTAAATAACATTTTAATCAGTTTGATATGTCATCTGTGGCTTTCTTCACTGTCACTTGCAATCCAGCAAACTCCTTCCTTCACGTTTCTAGATTAGACAGAGGGTTCTCAACTGCAGACATCCAATTCCCTGTTCAGGAAGCAGCGAGACCTTTCCTCTTCTCACAGATTTAAGATGATAGCCAAGCATCATGAGACACAGTGCGTATGTCTCCTAGGCCCATCCCATGAGAGCAGGACATTTACCACACATGAGAAGAAGACTTAATGCAGTGGCAAAGCAAAATACTCAGTGTCAAAGCCATGTCTAGATGATCATTAAAGACAGATCAAAATTACCCAATACAGGAGGAAAATCTATCGTTTGTAGAAGATTATGTTCTCTGATTATTAGTTTCAAAATTAGTTTTTCCTTTGGATTTCCTCTGAACTTAAACTTAGTTTGGAATGCCTTTGGTTTTGAATATTTCTGAAATCGTATTACTTCTCCTAAGTAAGTTGCTAGTCTGTTCTATTTACGTGAAATTCGAATAATATTGTGAAGTATCTGCCATCAGTTTTACTGTATGCCAGGCTGAGTTCCCTGATGAATTTCAAATTTCAGATATGAAACAGTAAAGGTTAAAAAAAAAAAAATGTTACAAAGGGTACTTCATGCAGTAGCATAAACTTCTGTTTTCTCAAAACTTGTATCAGTTCATCTCACCAGGACCAGCAGGGGAAGCACACTCTGCCTAGGCACTGGCAAAGGGACACAGTGAGAGTGTAGGGTCTCTTGCTGGGGCCATTCAAAATTTGACTGTACAAGCCCCTGAGCAATATGACAGGGCTTTAAAAATGGCCCTGCTTGAAGTACGCGGGTGATCTGGAGACCTCTAAGGTGCTTTCCAACAAAAGCTTTTCTATAATTGTATGAAATCACCTGCAATAGATTAACCCTGGTCATTATTCCTATCACAGGAAATAACTGTGACACCTGGGTAACAGGTGAGCTTACTGCGACACCAGGGAGAGCCTTCCTGTACTTAAAGGCAACCTGTAGGAAAGCTGGGGAGGGAGTCTTTATCAGGGCCTGGAGTGACAGGACAAGGAGTAACCGCTTTAAACTGAAAAGTAGCACCCAGAAAGAACGGAGTCACGCAACAGGATTCATTTCCAAAACCACCTCATAGACACCTGGGCCAAAGAGCAGGGCCTTGAGCGGGTATATCACAATGGCAGAGTTCATTTCCTTCCCAGTAGCTGGCACGTGCCGTTTTTTGGGATTTCGGGGCTACAGTGAGCTGCTAAGAGGGATGTCTTAGCTCTTGCAGGGCAGTGCTTCCACTAAGGCCAGGACTTTTCTGCATCTTCTACTGCCCTGCAAGCGAGGATGCTTGGGGCACACAGGAAGCTGGGAGGGGACACAGCTGCAGGGATTCCATAAGACACAAGCAAATGCAGCCTTGGCTTGGTGACACTTTCTCTTGATTACTGCTCAACACAAATTACCTCGAGCAAGTCTACTGTGAGGACTAAAGGAAAGAGACGTATGGATGCTGCTAAGCTCTTCTAGCTTGTACCAGGTAGGAAAGATACCTCTGTAGCAGGCGTGAAGAGGATAGCACTAATTAATTAGATGAGAAGCGGAGGAAAGGCACTTAGAGGTAGTGAAAAGCAGTTAATGTGGTGTTCCGGGGAAGCTTCAGTCTGCTTAAGGAGTAGCAAGAACAAGCCTAAAGTCATAGCCAAATACAAGAAAGAGAGGAGGACACGCAGCATGAGAAGCTCCCGAGAGAAAGGAGCTCTGTTTTGGGTAAAAATCAGTCCCTTTTTCTATCATGGAGACATCCAAGGGCGTAGGACACGTGCACTTCAGGGAACCAAGAGATGCTGTGCATTTCTCTCGTCCCCCTGACACAGCCACTAGGTGACGATGCTTCCAATTCTCTCTAAAGAAACCTTGCTTTCTCAGGCCCAGGTGTCCAGCTGCACACCAAGGACGTCCCTGGCTCCCAGGCACAGTTCCCAGGCCCAAGGCCGAGCTCCCCTCCGAACCCCCATTCCAGCAGACCTTGCTCCTGGCATTGTGGAGCAGCCATTTCATGTCAGCCTTTTCTCCTGGCAGTCAGCTTAGCGCCGTAACCTCTGCCATCGGGGCGCCCGAGAGCCGTGTGAGGTCAGCAGAGAGTCACTGTCAGCCTTTGACCTCACAAAGGTGGGTGGCCATAAGTGCCCTGAGCGTCCAGCTCGCATTGAGTACTGCTGGTGGCACTCGAGGCGTGGAGGTCTGCATGGTGCAATGGGAGACGCCGATGTCCTGCTGCTGGAACAAGAGGCGCTGATGTGCTGCTGGTGCAGGAGGAGACGTGAAGGTGCTGCTGCTTAGAGGTGCTGAGGGGCGGGCAGCCTCAGCGGGCAGCTGAATCAGAGGGCAGGGAAGCCAAGCAGCTTCCTTCTCTGGGGAAGGGGGCACAGAGAAAGTGATTGGAAATGGGGTACAAGCCCTCAGCCTCTAAAAGCAATCCCTCAGATGTTTAGGCATAGTAAAGTTAGGTATATCTATTTGACTCTAGACCCCAACATGTTTGTTAGTGTTCTGGTTTGTCCACTGCTTTCTTGTGGGGGATTTGAGTTGGCCATTACTCTTTAGGTGAATGCTGACTTCATATCTATGGTGCACTTTATTCTTAAAATGGGAAGTTTCTACCAATTTCCCGTCCAAACTTGCTCATAAGCCAACTGCAGTCATCATTTCAGATGTGTCTCCCAACTTACACATTTCCTATTTCTCCTTGATATTTACTCAAGAAATTCATTTACGTAGAGACAACATATTCTTCTCTCAACTGGCATCTGGCCGGGCAGAATGATGTCCTTTCATTCCCTTCCAGGCAATAGGCAACTTGTTCCTTCTGTCTTGTGAACTCTTCCTCCTAAGTTCAATGTGAATACAAGTGGCAGAACTGTGCCTCATGTCTCAAATGAGTGTCAGGGCTGCCTTGTCCAGTGTATTCATACTGGAGGGAAAAAAAAATGAATAGCCATACACACTATATAACCACTAAACTTTTTCAGTCCTCCTTGTGCTAACAGTGCATGAACGTGAGGTTTTGTTGTCATTTTTGTTTGTTTGTTTGTTTGCTTGCTTTAAACTCCTGACTGCCATATAGCAAACATGACCAAAAAACACCCTTTTTTGAGAATCTCTGAGAATGGCTCTGCTTTGTATTATCACCTGTCACTTCACCTGAACCATTTCAATCACAAGCGATATCCTTCTGTCAGGCTTGGTAGTACTTCCCAACCTTATGTCCCCTGCAAATCTCAAAGCTCATGTGTAATTTTTAATCTTCAGCCACCATGTCCATACCGAACATATCTAACTTTGAAGTCAGCTCTGCCCTGAATAGGAGGTTGGGTTTTCAGAGGTCCCTTCCAGCCTACATTTCTCCATGAGTCTTTGCCTCCTTAGCAGCTGCAGTTTCAGAACTGTCTCTGAGAATTACCATAGGTAACGACTCCTTTGCTGGTAAGTCCCTCTTCAGTGTGAACAATTGTAAATTCCCTTTATTCACTTGCAGCCCCAAAGCCCAAATCCGTAGATAATGTATCAGAAGCTCACAGAAAGTGAAATAGATGTAATTCATCCCCTGTGTAGGGAAGAACTGGTCCTAGAAAGGAAAGCTATTAAATTATCTGGAAACAATTTAGCTCTGATAAATTATTTTGTAAATTACACATTACCCCCTCCTTCCCTGGTCTTAGCTGTTCTTGCTCCAAAACTTTGCATGGTGTTGATGTCAAACTAACAGGCCCACACTTGTCTGGATGACTCTTTACCCTCTTCTGGACAGAGGTGTATTTGTTACTCTCCCATTCTGGGGACTATCCCTGATTTGCACAATTGTTATGCATTTTTCCTACTTGACTTGTTGTTCTGTGTGCCAATGCTGTTAATAGGCTAGGTAGATATCAGCTTTTCATTTTTCACTTGAATCGCTATAGATTGTTATTTCACCTCAGATGATGTTGCGCCTAGTGCCCTACCCTCCTTTTCAATGGGAGTCCTGTCACTGCCCTTAATATCACATTGTTGTTGCTGTTAGATGCAGGAAATAAGATTTGCAGCATTTGAGACATCAGTAACTTTTGATCTATTTTTGCCTCAAGCGTGCAACTGTCCTAATTTGTTCTCTTTGTTCCCCCTGGTTTCTGTGGCTTAAGTACCACTTACTATTATTGTTTAATTTCCTATGTGAAGGAAGTTTTCGGTCATTCTTACTTTATTTCTGCAGTTTTTAACCTCTGAAACATGCCTTTTCTCATCGCTTTTTTCCTCTTTGAATTTTGAATTTTAACTATGCCTTCTCTGCACTCAAGTCCCAGAGCTGCTTAGTCAGACTCAATTATTCATTTCCTTAGATTTCAAAGTTTGCATTTCTAAGCCTCAAAACCTTCATTCTAAACCTGGTTTTGTCTGTCGTGAAATGTAAAATGAGAAAAGTCAGCTCATGATCACACTTTATTCAAATTTTACTACATTTAAACCCATACAGGAGCCAAGTCTAAAATGGTCTTATATTTTTTCACTTTTGGGAAGAAATCCATCACATAGTACACCTCTGTGAACATAAGTGGTAATTATCTTTCAATCTTTTGCTGGGAAGTTAAAGTCTCCCATAATTCCCATTATTGTTTACGTGTCTGATAACTGTACAGAGATAATTCACTATTAGACTGGAGCTAAGAGCAAAGAGCAGGCTAGCAAGGCTGTCTATCTTTAGCAGTGATTTGCACAAAACCACTCTTTTGCTGACCCATAACATTTAATTTCTCCATCCTCTGCTTCTTGCTAACACAAAGCACCATCTTATTCCATCCATTTGCCTTGGTTTCCAGCCTTCCTGAGATTTATCAGTACTTGTATGACATTCATGCCTTTGTTTCACCCTTCCTGTGTTGACACTTGTCATAACAGTTTTAGATCCTGAACATGATCATCTCAAAGTTTGCCTGACAGTTAGGTCTTCCTCACATTGTCATAGAGTATCAGGTCTCTACCACTTGAAATAGATTGGATTGGATTAGATTATTGGCACCGTCTCTTGTGCTGGTAGTCCATTATCTTCACAGTCCGTACAACTGGCCATCAGTGAACATGAAGTGGCCTTATCCTGCCCATTTACCTTTCTGGAAATCAGCCACTCTCTCTGCCTAGAACAGGGAATGGATTTTCCTCACCTTTCTTCAAAAGCTCTGAAGTTTTCTGTGATCTTTCCAATTGTACGGTATGATAAGCTTTTGCTGCCACTGAAGGGTAGAAGTCATTATGAATAGTGCCAACAAAACAGAAACATAACAATGAAAACGATATTTTAATTCAGAATAGGTATTTGAAAAGTTCACCTTTTCTAGCACAAATGGGGAAAAGAAAAAAAGGAAGGAAAAAAAAAAAAAAAAGCAGTCCTAAAACATCAAAACTGTGGCCAAAGAATTAGAAGAAACACTATTTTTCCAAAGCTGCAATGTTTTCCATTCATCTGGCTGGGCCAGCAGAGCACTGGAGACCTGGATGCACTGTACTCATGGCTGGTTCCCCTAAATGACCTGCAGGGAGATCTTCTTCTCTCTATCCCTCTGTTTCTCCTTTCAATCTCTGTTTTGTCTGTTTGTATCACTAACTCTTAAATCGCCACTGATATATGCACGTGCAGCACCCAGCACAACCTTGTTTCAGGCTCCAGCGGGACCTTTAGGCATTACCATCCTGTAAACAAATAACAATGATAGTGAGCGTAATTACAATCGTCAAACTATTCCAGCTCCACATCATTAGCCATGCCCTGAGCTAAATAACATTTTAATCAGTTTGATATGTCATCTGTGGCTTTCTTCACTGTCACTTGCAATCCAGCAAACTCCTTCCTTCACGTTTCTAGATTAGACAGAGGGTTCTCAACTGCAGACATCCAATTCCCTGTTCAGGAAGCAGCGAGACCTTTCCTCTTCTCACAGATTTAAGATGATAGCCAAGCATCATGAGACACAGTGCGTATGTCTCCTAGGCCCATCCCATGAGAGCAGGACATTTACCACACATGAGAAGAAGACTTAATGCAGTGGCAAAGCAAAATACTCAGTGTCAAAGCCATGTCTAGATGATCATTAAAGACAGATCAAAATTACCCAATACAGGAGGAAAATCTATCGTTTGTAGAAGATTATGTTCTCTGATTATTAGTTTCAAAATTAGTTTTTCCTTTGGATTTCCTCTGAACTTAAACTTAGTTTGGAATGCCTTTGGTTTTGAATATTTCTGAAATCGTATTACTTCTCCTAAGTAAGTTGCTAGTCTGTTCTATTTACGTGAAATTCGAATAATATTGTGAAGTATCTGCCATCAGTTTTACTGTGTGCCAGGCTGAGTTCCCTGATGAATTTCAAATTTCAGATATGAAACAGTAAAGGTTAAAAAAAAAAATGTTACAAAGGGTACTTCATGCAGTAGCATAAACTTCTGTTTTCTCAAAACTTGTATCAGTTCATCTCACCAGGACCAGCAGGGGAAGCACACTCTGCCTAGGCACTGGCAAAGGGACACAGTGAGAGTGTAGGGTCTCTTGCTGGGGCCATTCAAAATTTGACTGTACAAGCCCCTGAGCAATATGACAGGGCTTTAAAAATGGCCCTGCTTGAAGTACGCGGGTGATCTGGAGACCTCTAAGGTGCTTTCCAACAAAAGCTTTTCTATAATTGTATGAAATCACCTGCAATAGATTAACCCTGGTCATTATTCCTATCACAGGAAATAACTGTGACACCTGGGTAACAGGTGAGCTTACTGCGACACCAGGGAGAGCCTTCCTGTACTTAAAGGCAACCTGTAGGAAAGCTGGGGAGGGAGTCTTTATCAGGGCCTGGAGTGACAGGACAAGGAGTAACCGCTTTAAACTGAAAAGTAGCACCCAGAAAGAACGGAGTCACGCAACAGGATTCATTTCCAAAACCACCTCATAGACACCTGGGCCAAAGAGCAGGGCCTTGAGCGGGTATATCACAATGACAGAGTTCATTTCCTTCCCAGTAGCTGGCACGTGCCGTTTTTTGGGATTTCGGGGCTACAGTGAGCTGCTAAGAGGGATGTCTTAGCTCTTGCAGGGCAGTGCTTCCACTAAGGCCAGGACTTTTCTGCATCTTCTACTGCCCTGCAAGCGAGGATGCTTGGGGCACACAGGAAGCTGGGAGGGGACACAGCTGCAGGGATTCCATAAGGCACAAGCAAATGCAGCCTTGGCTTGGTGACACTTTCTCTTGATTACTGCTCAACACAAATTACCTCGAGCAAGTCTACTGTGAGGACTAAAGGAAAGAGACGTATGGATGCTGCTAAGCTCTTCTAGCTTGTACCAGGTAGGAAAGATACCTCTGTAGCAGGCGTGAAGAGGATAGCACTAATTAATTAGATGAGAAGCGGAGGAAAGGCACTTAGAGGTAGTGAAAAGCAGTTAATGTGATGTTCCGGGGAAGCTTCAGTCTGCTTAAGGAGTAGCAAGAACAAGCCTAAAGTCATAGCCAAATACAAGAAAGAGAGGAGGACACGCAGCATGAGAAGCTCCCGAGAGAAAGGAGCTCTGTTTTGGGTAAAAATCAGTCCCTTTTTCTATCATGGAGACATCCAAGGGCGTAGGACACGTGCACTTCAGGGAACCAAGAGATGCTGTGCATTTCTCTCGTCCCCCTGACACAGCCACTAGGTGACGATGCTTCCAATTCTCTCTAAAGAAACCTTGCTTTCTCAGGCCCAGGTGTCCAGCTGCACACCAAGGACGTCCCTGGCTCCCAGGCACAGTTCCCAGGCCCAAGGCCGAGCTCCGCTCCGAACCCCCATTCCAGCAGACCTTGCTCCTGGCATTGTGGAGCAGCCATTTCATGTCAGCCTTTTCTCCTGGCAGTCAGCTTAGCGCCGTAACCTCTGCCATCGGGGCGCCCGAGAGCCGTGTGAGGTCAGCAGAGAGTCACTGTCAGCCTTTGACCTCACAAAGGTGGGTGGCCATAAGTGCCCTGAGCGTCCAGCTCGCATTGAGTACTGCTGGTGGCACTCGAGGCGTGGAGGTCTGCATGGTGCAATGGGAGACGCCGATGTCCTGCTGCTGGAACAAGAGGCGCTGATGTGCTGCTGGTGCAGGAGGAGACGTGAAGGTGCTGCTGCTTAGAGGTGCTGAGGGGCGGGCAGCCTCAGCGGGCAGCTGAATCAGAGGGCAGGGAAGCCAAGCAGCTTCCTTCTCTGGGGAAGGGGGCACAGAGAAAGTGATTGGAAATGGGGTACAAGCCCTCAGCCTCTAAAAGCAATCCCTCAGATGTTTAGGCATAGTAAAGTTAGGTATATCTATTTGACTCTAGACCCCAACATGTTTGTTAGTGTTCTGGTTTGTCCACTGCTTTCTTGTGGGGGATTTGAGTTGGCCATTACTGTTTAGGTGAATGCTGACTTCATATCTATGGTGCACTTTATTCTTAAAATGGGAAGTTTCTACCAATTTCCCGTCCAAACTTGCTCATAAGCCAACTGCAGTCATCATTTCAGATGTGTCTCCCAACTTACACATTTCCTATTTCTCCTTGATATTTACTCAAGAAATTCATTTACGTAGAGACAACATATTCTTCTCTCAACTGGCATCTGGCCGGGCAGAATGATGTCCTTTCATTCCCTTCCAGGCAATAGGCAACTTGTTCCTTCTGTCTTGTGAACTCTTCCTCCTAAGTTCAATGTGAATACAAGTGGCAGAACTGTGCCTCATGTCTCAAATGAGTGTCAGGGCTGCCTTGTCCAGTGTATTCATACTGGAGGGAAAAAAAAATGAATAGCCATACACACTATATAACCACTAAACTTTTTCAGTCCTCCTTGTGCTAACAGTGCATGAACGTGAGGTTTTGTTGTCATTTTTGTTTGTTTGTTTGTTTGCTTGCTTTAAACTCCTGACTGCCATATAGCAAACATGACAAAAAAACACCCTTTTTTGAGAATCTCTGAGAATGGCTCTGCTTTGTATTATCACCTGTCACTTCACCTGAACCATTTCAATCACAAGCGATATCCTTCTGTCAGGCTTGGTAGTACTTCCCAACCTTATGTCCCCTGCAAATCTCAAAGCTCATGTGTAATTTTTAATCTTCAGCCACCATGTCCATACCGAACATATCTAACTTTGAAGTCAGCTCTGCCCTGAATAGGAGGTTGGGTTTTCAGAGGTCCCTTCCAGCCTACATTTCTCCATGAGTCTTTGCCTCCTTAGCAGCTGCAGTTTCAGAACTGTCTCTGAGAATTACCATAGGTAACGACTCCTTTGCTGCTAAGTCCCTCTTCAGTGTGAACAATTGTAAATTCCCTTTATTCACTTGCAGCCCCAAAGCCCAAATCCGTAGATAATGTATCAGAAGCTCACAGAAAGTGAAATAGATGTAATTCATCCCCTGTGTAGGGAAGAACTGGTCCTAGAAAGGAAAGCTATTAAATTATCTGGAAACAATTTAGCTCTGATAAATTATTTTGTAAATTACACATTACCCCCTCCTTCCCTGGTCTTAGCTGTTCTTGCTCCAAAACTTTGCATGGTGTTGATGTCAAACTAACAGGCCCACACTTGTCTGGATGACTCTTTACCCTCTTCTGGACAGAGGTGTATTTGTTACTCTCCCATTCTGGGGACTATCCCTGATTTGCACAATTGTTATGCATTTTTCCTACTTGACTTGTTGTTCTGTGTGCCAATGCTGTTAATAGGCTAGGTAGATATCAGCTTTTCATTTTTCACTTGAATCGCTATAGATTGTTATTTCACCTCAGATGATGTTGCGCCTAGTGCCCTACCCTCCTTTTCAATGGGAGTCCTGTCACTGCCCTTAATATCACATTGTTGTTGCTGTTAGATGCAGGAAATAAGATTTGCAGCATTTGAGACATCAGTAACTTTTGATCTATTTTTGCCTCAAGCGTGCAACTGTCCTAATTTGTTCTCTTTGTTCCCCCTGGTTTCTGTGGCTTAAGTACCACTTACTATTATTGTTTAATTTCCTATGTGAAGGAAGTTTTCGGTCATTCTTACTTTATTTCTGCAGTTTTTAACCTCTGAAACATGCCTTTTCTCATCGCTTTTTTCCTCTTTGAATTTTGAATTTTAACTATGCCTTCTCTGCACTCAAGTCCCAGAGCTGCTTAGTCAGACTCAATTATTCATTTCCTTAGATTTCAAAGTTTGCATTTCTAAGCCTCAAAACCTTCATTCTAAACCTGGTTTTGTCTGTCGTGAAATGTAAAATGAGAAAAGTCAGCTCATGATCACACTTTATTCAAATTTTACTACATTTAAACCCATACAGGAGCCAAGTCTAAAATGGTCTTATATTTTTTCACTTTTGGGAAGAAATCCATCACATAGTACACCTCTGTGAACATAAGTGGTAATTATCTTTCAATCTTTTGCTGGGAAGTTAAAGTCTCCCATAATTCCCATTATTGTTTACGTGTCTGATAACTGTACAGAGAGAATTCACTATTAGACTGGAGCTAAGAGCAAAGAGCAGGCTAGCAAGGCTGTCTATCTTTAGCAGTGATTTGCACAAAACCACTCTTTTGCTGACCCATAACATTTAATTTCTCCATCCTCTGCTTCTTGCTAACACAAAGCACCATCTTATTCCATCCATTTGCCTTGGTTTCCAGCCTTCCTGAGATTTATCAGTACTTGTATGACATTCATGCCTTTGTTTCACCCTTCCTGTGTTGACACTTGTCATAACAGTTTTAGATCCTGAACATGATCATCTCAAAGTTTGCCTGACAGTTAGGTCTTCCTCACATTGTCATAGAGTATCAGGTCTCTACCACTTGAAATAGATTGGATTGGATTAGATTATTGGCACCGTCTCTTGTGCTGGTAGTCCATTATCTTCACAGTCCGTACAACTGGCCATCAGTGAACATGAAGTGGCCTTATCCTGCCCATTTACCTTTCTGGAAATCAGCCACTCTCTCTGCCTAGAACAGGGAATGGATTTTCCTCACCTTTCTTCAAAAGCTCTGAAGTTTTCTGTGATCTTTCCAATTGTACGGTATGATAAGCTTTTGCTGCCACTGAAGGGTAGAAGTCATTATGAATAGTGCCAACAAAACAGAAACATAACAATGAAAACGATATTTTAATTCAGAATAGGTATTTGAAAAGTTCACCTTTTCTAGCACAAATGGGGAAAAGAAAAAAAGGAAGGAAAAAAAAAAAAAAAAGCAGTCCTAAAACATCAAAACTGTGGCCAAAGAATTAGAAGAAACACTATTTTTCCAAAGCTGCAATGTTTTCCATTCATCTGGCTGGGCCAGCAGAGCACTGGAGACCTGGATGCACTGTACTCATGGCTGGTTCCCCTAAATGACCTGCAGGGAGATCTTCTTCTCTCTATCCCTCTGTTTCTCCTTTCAATCTCTGTTTTGTCTGTTTGTATCACTAACTCTTAAATCGCCACTGATATATGCACGTGCAGCACCCAGCACAACCTTGTTTCAGGCTCCAGCGGGACCTTTAGGCATTACCATCCTGTAAACAAATAACAATGATAGTGAGCGTAATTACAATCGTCAAACTATTCCAGCTCCACATCATTAGCCATGCCCTGAGCTAAATAACATTTTAATCAGTTTGATATGTCATCTGTGGCTTTCTTCACTGTCACTTGCAATCCAGCAAACTCCTTCCTTCACGTTTCTAGATTAGACAGAGGGTTCTCAACTGCAGACATCCAATTCCCTGTTCAGGAAGCAGCGAGACCTTTCCTCTTCTCACAGATTTAAGATGATAGCCAAGCATCATGAGACACAGTGCGTATGTCTCCTAGGCCCATCCCATGAGAGCAGGACATTTACCACACATGAGAAGAAGACTTAATGCAGTGGCAAAGCAAAATACTCAGTGTCAAAGCCATGTCTAGATGATCATTAAAGACAGATCAAAATTACCCAATACAGGAGGAAAATCTATCGTTTGTAGAAGATTATGTTCTCTGATTATTAGTTTCAAAATTAGTTTTTCCTTTGGATTTCCTCTGAACTTAAACTTAGTTTGGAATGCCTTTGGTTTTGAATATTTCTGAAATCGTATTACTTCTCCTAAGTAAGTTGCTAGTCTGTTCTATTTACGTGAAATTCGAATAATATTGTGAAGTATCTGCCATCAGTTTTACTGTGTGCCAGGCTGAGTTCCCTGATGAATTTCAAATTTCAGATATGAAACAGTAAAGGTTAAAAAAAAAAAATGTTACAAAGGGTACTTCATGCAGTAGCATAAACTTCTGTTTTCTCAAAACTTGTATCAGTTCATCTCACCAGGACCAGCAGGGGAAGCACACTCTGCCTAGGCACTGGCAAAGGGACACAGTGAGAGTGTAGGGTCTCTTGCTGGGGCCATTCAAAATTTGACTGTACAAGCCCCTGAGCAATATGACAGGGCTTTAAAAATGGCCCTGCTTGAAGTACGCGGGTGATCTGGAGACCTCTAAGGTGCTTTCCAACAAAAGCTTTTCTATAATTGTATGAAATCACCTGCAATAGATTAACCCTGGTCATTATTCCTATCACAGGAAATAACTGTGACACCTGGGTAACAGGTGAGCTTACTGCGACACCAGGGAGAGCCTTCCTGTACTTAAAGGCAACCTGTAGGAAAGCTGGGGAGGGAGTCTTTATCAGGGCCTGGAGTGACAGGACAAGGAGTAACCGCTTTAAACTGAAAAGTAGCACCCAGAAAGAACGGAGTCACGCAACAGGATTCATTTCCAAAACCACCTCATAGACACCTGGGCCAAAGAGCAGGGCCTTGAGCGGGTATATCACAATGGCGGAGTTCATTTCCTTCCCAGTAGCTGGCACGTGCCGTTTTTTGGGATTTCGGGGCTACAGTGAGCTGCTAAGAGGGATGTCTTAGCTCTTGCAGGGCAGTGCTTCCACTAAGGCCAGGACTTTTCTGCATCTTCTACTGCCCTGCAAGCGAGGATGCTTGGGGCACACAGGAAGCTGGGAGGGGACACAGCTGCAGGGATTCCATAAGGCACAAGCAAATGCAGCCTTGGCTTGGTGACACTTTCTCTTGATTACTGCTCAACACAAATTACCTCGAGCAAGTCTACTGTGAGGACTAAAGGAAAGAGACGTATGGATGCTGCTAAGCTCTTCTAGCTTGTACCAGGTAGGAAAGATACCTCTGTAGCAGGCGTGAAGAGGATAGCACTAATTAATTAGATGAGAAGCGGAGGAAAGGCACTTAGAGGTAGTGAAAAGCAGTTAATGTGATGTTCCGGGGAAGCTTCAGTCTGCTTAAGGAGTAGCAAGAACAAGCCTAAAGTCATAGCCAAATACAAGAAAGAGAGGAGGACACGCAGCATGAGAAGCTCCCGAGAGAAAGGAGCTCTGTTTTGGGTAAAAATCAGTCCCTTTTTCTATCATGGAGACATCCAAGGGCGTAGGACACGTGCACTTCAGGGAACCAAGAGATGCTGTGCATTTCTCTCGTCCCCCTGACACAGCCACTAGGTGACGATGCTTCCAATTCTCTCTAAAGAAACCTTGCTTTCTCAGGCCCAGGTGTCCAGCTGCACACCAAGGACGTCCCTGGCTCCCAGGCACAGTTCCCAGGCCCAAGGCCGAGCTCCGCTCCGAACCCCCATTCCAGCAGACCTTGCTCCTGGCATTGTGGAGCAGCCATTTCATGTCAGCCTTTTCTCCTGGCAGTCAGCTTAGCGCCGTAACCTCTGCCATCGGGGCGCCCGAGAGCCGTGTGAGGTCAGCAGAGAGTCACTGTCAGCCTTTGACCTCACAAAGGTGGGTGGCCATAAGTGCCCTGAGCGTCCAGCTCGCATTGAGTACTGCTGGTGGCACTCGAGGCGTGGAGGTCTGCATGGTGCAATGGGAGACGCCGATGTCCTGCTGCTGGAACAAGAGGCGCTGATGTGCTGCTGGTGCAGGAGAAGACGTGAAGGTGCTGCTGCTTAGAGGTGCTGAGGAGCGGGCAGCCTCAGCGGGCAGCTGAATCAGAGGGCAGGGAAGCCAAGCAGCTTCCTTCTCTGGGGAAGGGGGCACAGACAAAGTGATTGGAAATGGGGTACAAGCCCTCAGCCTCTAAAAGCAATCCCTCAGATGTTTAGGCATAGTAAAGTTAGGTATATCTATTTGACTCTAGACCCCAACATGTTTGTTAGTGTTCTGGTTTGTCCACTGCTTTCTTGTGGGGGATTTGAGTTGGCCATTACTCTTTAGGTGAATGCTGACTTCATATCTATGGTGCACTTTATTCTTAAAATGGGAAGTTTCTACCAATTTCCCGTCCAAACTTGCTCATAAGCCAACTGCAGTCATCATTTCAGATGTGTCTCCCAACTTACACATTTCCTATTTCTCCTTGATATTTACTCAAGAAATTCATTTACGTAGAGACAACATATTCTTCTCTCAACTGGCATCTGGCCGGGCAGAATGATGTCCTTTCATTCCCTTCCAGGCAATAGGCAACTTGTTCCTTCTGTCTTGTGAACTCTTCCTCCTAAGTTCAATGTGAATACAAGTGGCAGAACTGTGCCTCATGTCTCAAATGAGTGTCAGGGCTGCCTTGTCCAGTGTATTCATACTGGAGGGAAAAAAAAATGAATAGCCATACACACTATATAACCACTAAACTTTTTCAGTCCTCCTTGTGCTAACAGTGCATGAACGTGAGGTTTTGTTGTCATTTTTGTTTGTTTGTTTGTTTGCTTGCTTTAAACTCCTGACTGCCATATAGCAAACATGACCAAAAAACACCCTTTTTTGAGAATCTCTGAGAATGGCTCTGCTTTGTATTATCACCTGTCACTTCACCTGAACCATTTCAATCACAAGCGATATCCTTCTGTCAGGCTTGGTAGTACTTCCCAACCTTATGTCCCCTGCAAATCTCAAAGCTCATGTGTAATTTTTAATCTTCAGCCACCATGTCCATACCGAACATATCTAACTTTGAAGTCAGCTCTGCCCTGAATAGGAGGTTGGGTTTTCAGAGGTCCCTTCCAGCCTACATTTCTCCATGAGTCTTTGCCTCCTTAGCAGCTGCAGTTTCAGAACTGTCTCTGAGAATTACCATAGGTAACGACTCCTTTGCTGCTAAGTCCCTCTTCAGTGTGAACAATTGTAAATTCCCTTTATTCACTTGCAGCCCCAAAGCCCAAATCCGTAGATAATGTATCAGAAGCTCACAGAAAGTGAAATAGATGTAATTCATCCCCTGTGTAGGGAAGAACTGGTCCTAGAAAGGAAAGCTATTAAATTATCTGGAAACAATTTAGCTCTGATAAATTATTTTGTAAATTACACATTACCCCCTCCTTCCCTGGTCTTAGCTGTTCTTGCTCCAAAACTTTGCATGGTGTTGATGTCAAACTAACAGGCCCACACTTGTCTGGATGACTCTTTACCCTCTTCTGGACAGAGGTGTATTTGTTACTCTCCCATTCTGGGGACTATCCCTGATTTGCACAATTGTTATGCATTTTTCCTACTTGACTTGTTGTTCTGTGTGCCAATGCTGTTAATAGGCTAGGTAGATATCAGCTTTTCATTTTTCACTTGAATCGCTATAGATTGTTATTTCACCTCAGATGATGTTGCGCCTAGTGCCCTACCCTCCTTTTCAATGGGAGTCCTGTCACTGCCCTTAATATCACATTGTTGTTGCTGTTAGATGCAGGAAATAAGATTTGCAGCATTTGAGACATCAGTAACTTTTGATCTATTTTTGCCTCAAGCGTGCAACTGTCCTAATTTGTTCTCTTTGTTCCCCCTGGTTTCTGTGGCTTAAGTACCACTTACTATTATTGTTTAATTTCCTATGTGAAGGAAGTTTTCGGTCATTCTTACTTTATTTCTGCAGTTTTTAACCTCTGAAACATGCCTTTTCTCATCGCTTTTTTCCTCTTTGAATTTTGAATTTTAACTATGCCTTCTCTGCACTCAAGTCCCAGAGCTGCTTAGTCAGACTCAATTATTCATTTCCTTAGATTTCAAAGTTTGCATTTCTAAGCCTCAAAACCTTCATTCTAAACCTGGTTTTGTCTGTCGTGAAATGTAAAATGAGAAAAGTCAGCTCATGATCACACTTTATTCAAATTTTACTACATTTAAACCCATACAGGAGCCAAGTCTAAAATGGTCTTATATTTTTTCACTTTTGGGAAGAAATCCATCACATAGTACACCTCTGTGAACATAAGTGGTAATTATCTTTCAATCTTTTGCTGGGAAGTTAAAGTCTCCCATAATTCCCATTATTGTTTACGTGTCTGATAACTGTACAGAGAGAATTCACTATTAGACTGGAGCTAAGAGCAAAGAGCAGGCTAGCAAGGCTGTCTATCTTTAGCAGTGATTTGCACAAAACCACTCTTTTGCTGACCCATAACATTTAATTTCTCCATCCTCTGCTTCTTGCTAACACAAAGCACCATCTTATTCCATCCATTTGCCTTGGTTTCCAGCCTTCCTGAGATTTATCAGTACTTGTATGACATTCATGCCTTTGTTTCACCCTTCCTGTGTTGACACTTGTCATAACAGTTTTAGATCCTGAACATGATCATCTCAAAGTTTGCCTGACAGTTAGGTCTTCCTCACATTGTCATAGAGTATCAGGTCTCTACCACTTGAAATAGATTGGATTGGATTAGATTATTGGCACCGTCTCTTGTGCTGGTAGTCCATTATCTTCACAGTCCGTACAACTGGCCATCAGTGAACATGAAGTGGCCTTATCCTGCCCATTTACCTTTCTGGAAATCAGCCACTCTCTCTGCCTAGAACAGGGAATGGATTTTCCTCACCTTTCTTCAAAAGCTCTGAAGTTTTCTGTGATCTTTCCAATTGTACGGTATGATAAGCTTTTGCTGCCACTGAAGGGTAGAAGTCATTATGAATAGTGCCAACAAAACAGAAACATAACAATGAAAACGATATTTTAATTCAGAATAGGTATTTGAAAAGTTCACCTTTTCTAGCACAAATGGGGAAAAGAAAAAAAGGAAGGAAAAAAAAAAAAAAAAGCAGTCCTAAAACATCAAAACTGTGGCCAAAGAATTAGAAGAAACACTATTTTTCCAAAGCTGCAATGTTTTCCATTCATCTGGCTGGGCCAGCAGAGCACTGGAGACCTGGATGCACTGTACTCATGGCTGGTTCCCCTAAATGACCTGCAGGGAGATCTTCTTCTCTCTATCCCTCTGTTTCTCCTTTCAATCTCTGTTTTGTCTGTTTGTATCACTAGCTCTCAAATCGCCACTGATATATGCACGTGCAGCACCCAGCACAACCTTGTTTCAGGCTCCAGCGGGACCTTTAGGCATTACCATCCTGTAAACAAATAACAATGATAGTGAGCGTAATTACAATCGTCAAACTATTCCAGCTCCACATCATTAGCCATGCCCTGAGCTAAATAACATTTTAATCAGTTTGATATGTCATCTGTGGCTTTCTTCACTGTCACTTGCAATCCAGCAAACTCCTTCCTTCACGTTTCTAGATTAGACAGAGGGTTCTCAACTGCAGACATCCAATTCCCTGTTCAGGAAGCAGCGAGACCTTTCCTCTTCTCACAGATTTAAGATGATAGCCAAGCATCATGAGACACAGTGCGTATGTCTCCTAGGCCCATCCCATGAGAGCAGGACATTTACCACACATGAGAAGAAGACTTAATGCAGTGGCAAAGCAAAATACTCAGTGTCAAAGCCATGTCTAGATGATCATTAAAGACAGATCAAAATTACCCAATACAGGAGGAAAATCTATCGTTTGTAGAAGATTATGTTCTCTGATTATTAGTTTCAAAATTAGTTTTTCCTTTGGATTTCCTCTGAACTTAAACTTAGTTTGGAATGCCTTTGGTTTTGAATATTTCTGAAATCGTATTACTTCTCCTAAGTAAGTTGCTAGTCTGTTCTATTTACGTGAAATTCGAATAATATTGTGAAGTATCTGCCATCAGTTTTACTGTGTGCCAGGCTGAGTTCCCTGATGAATTTCAAATTTCAGATATGAAACAGTAAAGGTTAAAAAAAAAAAATGTTACAAAGGGTACTTCATGCAGTAGCATAAACTTCTGTTTTCTCAAAACTTGTATCAGTTCATCTCACCAGGACCAGCAGGGGAAGCACACTCTGCCTAGGCACTGGCAAAGGGACACAGTGAGAGTGTAGGGTCTCTTGCTGGGGCCATTCAAAATTTGACTGTACAAGCCCCTGAGCAATATGACAGGGCTTTAAAAATGGCCCTGCTTGAAGTACGCGGGTGATCTGGAGACCTCTAAGGTGCTTTCCAACAAAAGCTTTTCTATAATTGTATGAAATCACCTGCAATAGATTAACCCTGGTCATTATTCCTATCACAGGAAATAACTGTGACACCTGGGTAACAGGTGAGCTTACTGCGACACCAGGGAGAGCCTTCCTGTACTTAAAGGCAACCTGTAGGAAAGCTGGGGAGGGAGTCTTTATCAGGGCCTGGAGTGACAGGACAAGGAGTAACCGCTTTAAACTGAAAAGTAGCACCCAGAAAGAACGGAGTCACGCAACAGGATTCATTTCCAAAACCACCTCATAGACACCTGGGCCAAAGAGCAGGGCCTTGAGCGGGTATATCACAATGGCGGAGTTCATTTCCTTCCCAGTAGCTGGCACGTGCCGTTTTTTGGGATTTCGGGGCTACAGTGAGCTGCTAAGAGGGATGTCTTAGCTCTTGCAGGGCAGTGCTTCCACTAAGGCCAGGACTTTTCTGCATCTTCTACTGCCCTGCAAGCGAGGATGCTTGGGGCACACAGGAAGCTGGGAGGGGACACAGCTGCAGGGATTCCATAAGGCACAAGCAAATGCAGCCTTGGCTTGGTGACACTTTCTCTTGATTACTGCTCAACACAAATTACCTCGAGCAAGTCTACTGTGAGGACTAAAGGAAAGAGACGTATGGATGCTGCTAAGCTCTTCTAGCTTGTACCAGGTAGGAAAGATACCTCTGTAGCAGGCGTGAAGAGGATAGCACTAATTAATTAGATGAGAAGCGGAGGAAAGGCACTTAGAGGTAGTGAAAAGCAGTTAATGTGATGTTCCGGGGAAGCTTCAGTCTGCTTAAGGAGTAGCAAGAACAAGCCTAAAGTCATAGCCAAATACAAGAAAGAGAGGAGGACACGCAGCATGAGAAGCTCCCGAGAGAAAGGAGCTCTGTTTTGGGTAAAAATCAGTCCCTTTTTCTATCATGGAGACATCCAAGGGCGTAGGACACGTGCACTTCAGGGAACCAAGAGATGCTGTGCATTTCTCTCGTCCCCCTGACACAGCCACTAGGTGACGATGCTTCCAATTCTCTCTAAAGAAACCTTGCTTTCTCAGGCCCAGGTGTCCAGCTGCACACCAAGGACGTCCCTGGCTCCCAGGCACAGTTCCCAGGCCCAAGGCCGAGCTCCCCTCCGAACCCCCATTCCAGCAGACCTTGCTCCTGGCATTGTGGAGCAGCCATTTCATGTCAGCCTTTTCTCCTGGCAGTCAGCTTAGCGCCGTAACCTCTGCCATCGGGGCGCCCGAGAGCCGTGTGAGGTCAGCAGAGAGTCACTGTCAGCCTTTGACCTCACAAAGGTGGGTGGCCATAAGTGCCCTGAGCGTCCAGCTCGCATTGAGTACTGCTGGTGGCACTCGAGGCGTGGAGGTCTGCATGGTGCAATGGGAGACGCCGATGTCCTGCTGCTGGAACAAGAGGCGCTGATGTGCTGCTGGTGCAGGAGGAGACGTGAAGGTGCTGCTGCTTAGAGGTGCTGAGGGGCGGGCAGCCTCAGCGGGCAGCTGAATCAGAAGGCAGGGAAGCCAAGCAGCTTCCTTCTCTGGGGAAGGGGGCACAGACAAAGTGATTGGAAATGGGGTACAAGCCCTCAGCCTCTAAAAGCAATCCCTCAGATGTTTAGGCATAGTAAAGTTAGGTATATCTATTTGACTCTAGACCCCAACATGTTTGTTAGTGTTCTGGTTTGTCCACTGCTTTCTTGTGGGGGATTTGAGTTGGCCATTACTCTTTAGGTGAATGCTGACTTCATATCTATGGTGCACTTTATTCTTAAAATGGGAAGTTTCTACCAATTTCCCGTCCAAACTTGCTCATAAGCCAACTGCAGTCATCATTTCAGATGTGTCTCCCAACTTACACATTTCCTATTTCTCCTTGATATTTACTCAAGAAATTCATTTACGTAGAGACAACATATTCTTCTCTCAACTGGCATCTGGCCGGGCAGAATGATGTCCTTTCATTCCCTTCCAGGCAATAGGCAACTTGTTCCTTCTGTCTTGTGAACTCTTCCTCCTAAGTTCAATGTGAATACAAGTGGCAGAACTGTGCCTCATGTCTCAAATGAGTGTCAGGGCTGCCTTGTCCAGTGTATTCATACTGGAGGGAAAAAAAAATGAATAGCCATACACACTATATAACCACTAAACTTTTTCAGTCCTCCTTGTGCTAACAGTGCATGAACGTGAGGTTTTGTTGTCATTTTTGTTTGTTTGTTTGTTTGCTTGCTTTAAACTCCTGACTGCCATATAGCAAACATGACCAAAAAACACCCTTTTTTGAGAATCTCTGAGAATGGCTCTGCTTTGTATTATCACCTGTCACTTCACCTGAACCATTTCAATCACAAGCGATATCCTTCTGTCAGGCTTGGTAGTACTTCCCAACCTTATGTCCCCTGCAAATCTCAAAGCTCATGTGTAATTTTTAATCTTCAGCCACCATGTCCATACCGAACATATCTAACTTTGAAGTCAGCTCTGCCCTGAATAGGAGGTTGGGTTTTCAGAGGTCCCTTCCAGCCTACATTTCTCCATGAGTCTTTGCCTCCTTAGCAGCTGCAGTTTCAGAACTGTCTCTGAGAATTACCATAGGTAACGACTCCTTTGCTGCTAAGTCCCTCTTCAGTGTGAACAATTGTAAATTCCCTTTATTCACTTGCAGCCCCAAAGCCCAAATCCGTAGATAATGTATCAGAAGCTCACAGAAAGTGAAATAGATGTAATTCATCCCCTGTGTAGGGAAGAACTGGTCCTAGAAAGGAAAGCTATTAAATTATCTGGAAACAATTTAGCTCTGATAAATTATTTTGTAAATTACACATTACCCCCTCCTTCCCTGGTCTTAGCTGTTCTTGCTCCAAAACTTTGCATGGTGTTGATGTCAAACTAACAGGCCCACACTTGTCTGGATGACTCTTTACCCTCTTCTGGACAGAGGTGTATTTGTTACTCTCCCATTCTGGGGACTATCCCTGATTTGCACAATTGTTATGCATTTTTCCTACTTGACTTGTTGTTCTGTGTGCCAATGCTGTTAATAGGCTAGGTAGATATCAGCTTTTCATTTTTCACTTGAATCGCTATAGATTGTTATTTCACCTCAGATGATGTTGCGCCTAGTGCCCTACCCTCCTTTTCAATGGGAGTCCTGTCACTGCCCTTAATATCACATTGTTGTTGCTGTTAGATGCAGGAAATAAGATTTGCAGCATTTGAGACATCAGTAACTTTTGATCTATTTTTGCCTCAAGCGTGCAACTGTCCTAATTTGTTCTCTTTGTTCCCCCTGGTTTCTGTGGCTTAAGTACCACTTACTATTATTGTTTAATTTCCTATGTGAAGGAGGTTTTTGGTCATTCTTACTTTATTTCTGCAGTTTTTAACCTCTGAAACATGCCTTTTCTCATCGCTTTTTTCCTCTTTGAATTTTGAATTTTAACTATGCCTTCTCTGCACTCAAGTCCCAGAGCTGCTTAGTCAGACTCAATTATTCATTTCCTTAGATTTCAAAGTTTGCATTTCTAAGCCTCAAAACCTTCATTCTAAACCTGGTTTTGTCTGTCGTGAAATGTAAAATGAGAAAAGTCAGCTCATGATCACACTTTATTCAAATTTTACTACATTTAAACCCATACAGGAGCCAAGTCTAAAATGGTCTTATATTTTTTCACTTTTGGGAAGAAATCCATCACATAGTATACCTCTGTGAACATAAGTGGTAATTATCTTTCAATCTTTTGCTGGGAAGTTAAAGTCTCCCATAATTCCCATTATTGTTTACGTGTCTGATAACTGTACAGAGAGAATTCACTATTAGACTGGAGCTAAGAGCAAAGAGCAGGCTAGCAAGGCTGTCTATCTTTAGCAGTGATTTGCACAAAACCACTCTTTTGCTGACCCATAACATTTAATTTCTCCATCCTCTGCTTCTTGCTAACACAAAGCACCATCTTATTCCATCCATTTGCCTTGGTTTCCAGCCTTCCTGAGATTTATCAGTACTTGTATGACATTCATGCCTTTGTTTCACCCTTCCTGTGTTGACACTTGTCATAACAGTTTTAGATCCTGAACATGATCATCTCAAAGTTTGCCTGACAGTTAGGTCTTCCTCACATTGTCATAGAGTATCAGGTCTCTACCACTTGAAATAGATTGGATTGGATTAGATTATTGGCACCGTCTCTTGTGCTGGTAGTCCATTATCTTCACAGTCCGTACAACTGGCCATCAGTGAACATGAAGTGGCCTTATCCTGCCCATTTACCTTTCTGGAAATCAGCCACTCTCTCTGCCTAGAACAGGGAATGGATTTTCCTCACCTTTCTTCAAAAGCTCTGAAGTTTTCTGTGATCTTTCCAATTGTACGGTATGATAAGCTTTTGCTGCCACTGAAGGGTAGAAGTCATTATGAATAGTGCCAACAAAACAGAAACATAACAATGAAAACGATATTTTAATTCGGAATAGGTATTTGAAAAGTTCACCTTTTCTAGCACAAATGGGGAAAAGAAAAAAAGGAAGGAAAAAAAAAAAAAAAAAAGCAGTCCTAAAACATCAAAACTGTGGCCAAAGAATTAGAAGAAACACTATTTTTCCAAAGCTGCAATGTTTTCCATTCATCTGGCTGGGCCAGCAGAGCACTGGAGACCTGGATGCACTGTACTCATGGCTGGTTCCCCTAAATGACCTGCAGGGAGATCTTCTTCTCTCTATCCCTCTGTTTCTCCTTTCAATCTCTGTTTTGTCTGTTTGTATCACTAGCTCTCAAATCGCCACTGATATATGCACGTGCAGCACCCAGCACAACCTTGTTTCAGGCTCCAGCGGGACCTTTAGGCATTACCATCCTGTAAACAAATAACAATGATAGTGAGCGTAATTACAATCGTCAAACTATTCCAGCTCCACATCATTAGCCATGCCCTGAGCTAAATAACATTTTAATCAGTTTGATATGTCATCTGTGGCTTTCTTCACTGTCACTTGCAATCCAGCAAACTCCTTCCTTCACGTTTCTAGATTAGACAGAGGGTTCTCAACTGCAGACATCCAATTCCCTGTTCAGGAAGCAGCGAGACCTTTCCTCTTCTCACAGATTTAAGATGATAGCCAAGCATCATGAGACACAGTGCGTATGTCTCCTAGGCCCATCCCATGAGAGCAGGACATTTACCACACATGAGAAGAAGACTTAATGCAGTGGCAAAGCAAAATACTCAGTGTCAAAGCCATGTCTAGATGATCATTAAAGACAGATCAAAATTACCCAATACAGGAGGAAAATCTATCGTTTGTAGAAGATTATGTTCTCTGATTATTAGTTTCAAAATTAGTTTTTCCTTTGGATTTCCTCTGAACTTAAACTTAGTTTGGAATGCCTTTGGTTTTGAATATTTCTGAAATCGTATTACTTCTCCTAAGTAAGTTGCTAGTCTGTTCTGTTTACGTGAAATTCGAATAATATTGTGAAGTATCTGCCATCAGTTTTACTGTGTGCCAGGCTGAGTTCCCTGATGAATTTCAAATTTCAGATATGAAACAGTAAAGGTTAAAAAAAAAAATGTTACAAAGGGTACTTCATGCAGTAGCATAAACTTCTGTTTTCTCAAAACTTGTATCAGTTCATCTCACCAGGACCAGCAGGGGAAGCACACTCTGCCTAGGCACTGGCAAAGGGACACAGTGAGAGTGTAGGGTCTCTTGCTGGGGCCATTCAAAATTTGACTGTACAAGCCCCTGAGCAATATGACAGGGCTTTAAAAATGGCCCTGCTTGAAGTACGCGGGTGATCTGGAGACCTCTAAGGTGCTTTCCAACAAAAGCTTTTCTATAATTGTATGAAATCACCTGCAATAGATTAACCCTGGTCATTATTCCTATCACAGGAAATAACTGTGACACCTGGGTAACAGGTGAGCTTACTGCGACACCAGGGAGAGCCTTCCTGTACTTAAAGGCAACCTGTAGGAAAGCTGGGGAGGGAGTCTTTATCAGGGCCTGGAGAGACAGGACAAGGAGTAACCGCTTTAAACTGAAAAGTAGCACCCAGAAAGAACGGAGTCACGCAACAGGATTCATTTCCAAAACCACCTCATAGACACCTGGGCCAAAGAGCAGGGCCTTGAGCGGGTATATCACAATGGCGGAGTTCATTTCCTTCCCAGTAGCTGGCACGTGCCGTTTTTTGGGATTTTGGGGCTACAGTGAGCTGCTAAGAGGGATGTCTTAGCTCTTGCAGGGCAGTGCTTCCACTAAGGCCAGGACTTTTCTGCATCTTCTACTGCCCTGCAAGCGAGGATGCTTGGGGCACACAGGAAGCTGGGAGGGGACACAGCTGCAGGGATTCCATAAGACACAAGCAAATGCAGCCTTGGCTTGGTGACACTTTCTCTTGATTACTGCTCAACACAAATTACCTCGAGCAAGTCTACTGTGAGGACTAAAGGAAAGAGACGTATGGATGCTGCTAAGCTCTTCTAGCTTGTACCAGGTAGGAAAGATACCTCTGTAGCAGGCGTGAAGAGGATAGCACTAATTAATTAGATGAGAAGCGGAGGAAAGGCACTTAGAGGTAGTGAAAAGCAGTTAATGTGATGTTCCGGGGAAGCTTCAGTCTGCTTAAGGAGTAGCAAGAACAAGCCTAAAGTCATAGCCAAATACAAGAAAGAGAGGAGGACACGCAGCATGAGAAGCTCCCGAGAGAAAGGAGCTCTGTTTTGGGTAAAAATCAGTCCCTTTTTCTATCATGGAGACATCCAAGGGCGTAGGACACGTGCACTTCAGGGAACCAAGAGATGCTGTGCATTTCTCTCGTCCCCCTGACACAGCCACTAGGTGACGATGCTTCCAATTCTCTCTAAAGAAACCTTGCTTTCTCAGGCCCAGGTGTCCAGCTGCACACCAAGGACGTCCCTGGCTCCCAGGCACAGTTCCCAGGCCCAAGGCCGAGCTCCGCTCCGAACCCCCATTCCAGCAGACCTTGCTCCTGGCATTGTGGAGCAGCCATTTCATGTCAGCCTTTTCTCCTGGCAGTCAGCTTAGCGCCGTAACCTCTGCCATCGGGGCGCCCGAGAGCCGTGTGAGGTCAGCAGAGAGTCACTGTCAGCCTTTGACCTCACAAAGGTGGGTGGCCATAAGTGCCCTGAGCGTCCAGCTCGCATTGAGTACTGCTGGTGGCACTCGAGGCGTGGAGGTCTGCATGGTGCAATGGGAGACGCCGATGTCCTGCTGCTGGAACAAGAGGCGCTGGTGTGCTGCTGGTGCAGGAGGAGACGTGAAGGTGCTGCTGCTTAGAGGTGCTGAGGGGCGGGCAGCCTCAGCGGGCAGCTGAATCAGAGGGCAGGGAAGCCAAGCAGCTTCCTTCTCTGGGGAAGGGGGCACAGAGAAAGTGATTGGAAATGGGGTACAAGCCCTCAGCCTCTAAAAGCAATCCCTCAGATGTTTAGGCATAGTAAAGTTAGGTATATCTATTTGACTCTAGACCCCAACATGTTTGTTAGTGTTCTGGTTTGTCCACTGCTTTCTTGTGGGGGATTTGAGTTGGCCATTACTCTTTAGGTGAATGCTGACTTCATATCTATGGTGCACTTTATTCTTAAAATGGGAAGTTTCTACCAATTTCCCGTCCAAACTTGCTCATAAGCCAACTGCAGTCATCATTTCAGATGTGTCTCCCAACTTACACATTTCCTATTTCTCCTTGATATTTACTCAAGAAATTCATTTACGTAGAGACAACATATTCTTCTCTCAACTGGCATCTGGCCGGGCAGAATGATGTCCTTTCATTCCCTTCCAGGCAATAGGCAACTTGTTCCTTCTGTCTTGTGAACTCTTCCTCCTAAGTTCAATGTGAATACAAGTGGCAGAACTGTGCCTCATGTCTCAAATGAGTGTCAGGGCTGCCTTGTCCAGTGTATTCATACTGGAGGGAAAAAAAAATGAATAGCCATACACACTATATAACCACTAAACTTTTTCAGTCCTCCTTGTGCTAACAGTGCATGAACGTGAGGTTTTGTTGTCATTTTTGTTTGTTTGTTTGTTTGCTTGCTTTAAACTCCTGACTGCCATATAGCAAACATGACAAAAAAACACCCTTTTTTGAGAAGCTCTGAGAATGGCTCTGCTTTGTATTATCACCTGTCACTTCACCTGAACCATTTCAATCACAAGCGATATCCTTCTGTCAGGCTTGGTAGTACTTCCCAACCTTATGTCCCCTGCAAATCTCAAAGCTCATGTGTAATTTTTAATCTTCAGCCACCATGTCCATACCGAACATATCTAACTTTGAAGTCAGCTCTGCCCTGAATAGGAGGTTGGGTTTTCAGAGGTCCCTTCCAGCCTACATTTCTCCATGAGTCTTTGCCTCCTTAGCAGCTGCAGTTTCAGAACTGTCTCTGAGAATTACCATAGGTAACGACTCCTTTGCTGGTAAGTCCCTCTTCAGTGTGAACAATTGTAAATTCCCTTTATTCACTTGCAGCCCCAAAGCCCAAATCCGTAGATAATGTATCAGAAGCTCACAGAAAGTGAAATAGATGTAATTCATCCCCTGTGTAGGGAAGAACTGGTCCTAGAAAGGAAAGCTATTAAATTATCTGGAAACAATTTAGCTCTGATAAATTATTTTGTAAATTACACATTACCCCCTCCTTCCCTGGTCTTAGCTGTTCTTGCTCCAAAACTTTGCATGGTGTTGATGTCAAACTAACAGGCCCACACTTGTCTGGATGACTCTTTACCCTCTTCTGGACAGAGGTGTATTTGTTACTCTCCCATTCTGGGGACTATCCCTGATTTGCACAATTGTTATGCATTTTTCCTACTTGACTTGTTGTTCTGTGTGCCAATGCTGTTAATAGGCTAGGTAGATATCAGCTTTTCATTTTTCACTTGAATCGCTATAGATTGTTATTTCACCTCAGATGATGTTGCGCCTAGTGCCCTACCCTCCTTTTCAATGGGAGTCCTGTCACTGCCCTTAATATCACATTGTTGTTGCTGTTAGATGCAGGAAATAAGATTTGCAGCATTTGAGACATCAGTAACTTTTGATCTATTTTTGCCTCAAGCGTGCAACTGTCCTAATTTGTTCTCTTTGTTCCCCCTGGTTTCTGTGGCTTAAGTACCACTTACTATTATTGTTTAATTTCCTATGTGAAGGAGGTTTTTGGTCATTCTTACTTTATTTCTGCAGTTTTTAACCTCTGAAACATGCCTTTTCTCATCGCTTTTTTCCTCTTTGAATTTTGAATTTTAACTATGCCTTCTCTGCACTCAAGTCCCAGAGCTGCTTAGTCAGACTCAATTATTCATTTCCTTAGATTTCAAAGTTTGCATTTCTAAGCCTCAAAACCTTCATTCTAAACCTGGTTTTGTCTGTCGTGAAATGTAAAATGAGAAAAGTCAGCTCATGATCACACTTTATTCAAATTTTACTACATTTAAACCCATACAGGAGCCAAGTCTAAAATGGTCTTATATTTTTTCACTTTTGGGAAGAAATCCATCACATAGTATACCTCTGTGAACATAAGTGGTAATTATCTTTCAATCTTTTGCTGGGAAGTTAAAGTCTCCCATAATTCCCATTATTGTTTACGTGTCTGATAACTGTACAGAGATAATTCACTATTAGACTGGAGCTAAGAGCAAAGAGCAGGCTAGCAAGGCTGTCTATCTTTAGCAGTGATTTGCACAAAACCACTCTTTTGCTGACCCATAACATTTAATTTCTCCATCCTCTGCTTCTTGCTAACACAAAGCACCATCTTATTCCATCCATTTGCCTTGGTTTCCAGCCTTCCTGAGATTTATCAGTACTTGTATGACATTCATGCCTTTGTTTCACCCTTCCTGTGTTGACACTTGTCATAACAGTTTTAGATCCTGAACATGATCATCTCAAAGTTTGCCTGACAGTTAGGTCTTCCTCACATTGTCATAGAGTATCAGGTCTCTACCACTTGAAATAGATGGGATTGGATTAGATTATTGGCACCGTCTCTTGTGCTGGTAGTCCATTATCTTCACAGTCCGTACAACTGGCCATCAGTGAACATGAAGTGGCCTTATCCTGCCCATTTACCTTTCTGGAAATCAGCCACTCTGTCTGCCTAGAACAGGGAATGGATTTTCCTCACCTTTCTTCAAAAGCTCTGAAGTTTTCTGTGATCTTTCCAATTGTACGGTATGATAAGCTTTTGCTGCCACTGAAGGGTAGAAGTCATTATGAATAGTGCCAACAAAACAGAAACATAACAATGAAAACGATATTTTAATTCAGAATAGGTATTTGAAAAGTTCACCTTTTCTAGCACAAATGGGGAAAAGAAAAAAAGGAAGGAAAAAAAAAAAAAAAAGCAGTCCTAAAACATCAAAACTGTGGCCAAAGAATTAGAAGAAACACTATTTTTCCAAAGCTGCAATGTTTTCCATTCATCTGGCTGGGCCAGCAGAGCACTGGAGACCTGGATGCACTGTACTCATGGCTGGTTCCCCTAAATGACCTGCAGGGAGATCTTCTTCTCTCTATCCCTCTGTTTCTCCTTTCAATCTCTGTTTTGTCTGTTTGTATCACTAGCTCTCAAATCGCCACTGATATATGCACGTGCAGCACCCAGCACAACCTTGTTTCAGGCTCCAGCGGGACCTTTAGGCATTACCATCCTGTAAACAAATAACAATGATAGTGAGTGTAATTACAATCGTCAAACTATTCCAGCTCCACATCATTAGCCATGCCCTGAGCTAAATAACATTTTAATCAGTTTGATATGTCATCTGTGGCTTTCTTCACTGTCACTTGCAACCCAGCAAACTCCTTCCTTCACGTTTCTAGATTAGACAGAGGGTTCTCAACTGCAGACATCCAATTCCCTGTTCAGGAAGCAGCGAGACCTTTCCTCTTCTCACAGATTTAAGATGATAGCCAAGCATCATGAGACACAGTGCGTATGTCTCCTAGGCCCATCCCATGAGAGCAGGACGTTTACCACACATGAGAAGAAGACTTAATGCAGTGGCAAAGCAAAATACTCAGTGTCAAAGCCATGTCTAGATGATCATTAAAGACAGATCAAAATTACCCAATACAGGAGGAAAATCTATCGTTTGTAGAAGATTATGTTCTCTGATTATTAGTTTCAAAATTAGTTTTTCCTTTGGATTTCCTCTGAACTTAAACTTAGTTTGGAATGCCTTTGGTTTTGAATATTTCTGAAATCGTATTACTTCTCCTAAGTAAGTTGCTAGTCTGTTCTATTTACGTGAAATTCGAATAATATTGTGAAGTATCTGCCATCAGTTTTACTGTGTGCCAGGCTGAGTTCCCTGATGAATTTCAAATTTCAGATATGAAACAGTAAAGGTTAAAAAAAAAAAATGTTACAAAGGGTACTCCATGCAGTAGCATAAACTTCTGTTTTCTCAAAACTTGTATCAGTTCATCTCACCAGGACCAGCAGGGGAAGCACACTCTGCCTAGGCACTGGCAAAGGGACACAGTGAGAGTGTAGGGTCTCTTGCTGGGGCCATTCAAAATTTGACTGTACAAGCCCCTGAGCAATATGACAGGGCTTTAAAAATGGCCCTGCTTGAAGTACGCGGGTGATCTGGAGACCTCTAAGGTGCTTTCCAACAAAAGCTTTTCTATAATTGTATGAAATCACCTGCAATAGATTAACCCTGGTCATTATTCCTATCACAGGAAATAACTGTGACACCTGGGTAACAGGTGAGCTTACTGCGACACCAGGGAGAGCCTTCCTGTACTTAAAGGCAACCTGTAGGAAAGCTGGGGAGGGAGTCTTTATCAGGGCCTGGAGTGACAGGACAAGGAGTAACCGCTTTAAACTGAAAAGTAGCACCCAGAAAGAACGGAGTCACGCAACAGGATTCATTTCCAAAACCACCTCATAGACACCTGGGCCAAAGAGCAGGGCCTTGAGCGGGTATATCACAATGGCAGAGTTCATTTCCTTCCCAGTAGCTGGCACGTGCCGTTTTTTGGGATTTTGGGGCTACAGTGAGCTGCTAAGAGGGATGTCTTAGCTCTTGCAGGGCAGTGCTTCCACTAAGGCCAGGACTTTTCTGCATCTTCTACTGCCCTGCAAGCGAGGATGCTTGGGGCACACAGGAAGCTGGGAGGGGACACAGCTGCAGGGATTCCATAAGGCACAAGCAAATGCAGCCTTGGCTTGGTGACACTTTCTCTTGATTACTGCTCAACACAAATTACCTCGAGCAAGTCTACTGTGAGGACTAAAGGAAAGAGACGTATGGATGCTGCTAAGCTCTTCTAGCTTGTACCAGGTAGGAAAGATACCTCTGTAGCAGGCGTGAAGAGGATAGCACTAATTAATTAGATGAGAAGCGGAGGAAAGGCACTTAGAGGTAGTGAAAAGCAGTTAATGTGATGTTCCGGGGAAGCTTCAGTCTGCTTAAGGAGTAGCAAGAACAAGCCTAAAGTCATAGCCAAATACAAGAAAGAGAGGAGGACACGCAGCATGAGAAGCTCCCGAGAGAAAGGAGCTCTGTTTTGGGTAAAAATCAGTCCCTTTTTCTATCATGGAGACATCCAAGGGCGTAGGACACGTGCACTTCAGGGAACCAAGAGATGCTGTGCATTTCTCTCGTCCCCCTGACACAGCCACTAGGTGACGATGCTTCCAATTCTCTCTAAAGAAACCTTGCTTTCTCAGGCCCAGGTGTCCAGCTGCACACCAAGGACGTCCCTGGCTCCCAGGCACAGTTCCCAGGCCCAAGGCCGAGCTCCGCTCCGAACCCCCATTCCAGCAGACCTTGCTCCTGGCATTGTGGAGCAGCCATTTCATGTCAGCCTTTTCTCCTGGCAGTCAGCTTAGCGCCGTAACCTCTGCCATCGGGGCGCCCGAGAGCCGTGTGAGGTCAGCAGAGAGTCACTGTCAGCCTTTGACCTCACAAAGGTGGGTGGCCATAAGTGCCCTGAGCGTCCAGCTCGCATTGAGTACTGCTGGTGGCACTCGAGGCGTGGAGGTCTGCATGGTGCAATGGGAGACGCCGATGTCCTGCTGCTGGAACAAGAGGCGCTGATGTGCTGCTGGTGCAGGAGGAGACGTGAAGGTGCTGCTGCTTAGAGGTGCTGAGGGGCGGGCAGCCTCAGCGGGCAGCTGAATCAGAGGGCAGGGAAGCCAAGCAGCTTCCTTCTCTGGGGAAGGGGGCACAGAGAAAGTGATTGGAAATGGGGTACAAGCCCTCAGCCTCTAAAAGCAATCCCTCAGATGTTTAGGCATAGTAAAGTTAGGTATATCTATTTGACTCTAGACCCCAACATGTTTGTTAGTGTTCTGGTTTGTACACTGCTTTCTTGTGGGGGATTTGAGTTGGCCATTACTGTTTAGGTGAATGCTGACTTCATATCTATGGTGCACTTTATTCTTAAAATGGGAAGTTTCTACCAATTTCCCGTCCAAACTTGCTCATAAGCCAACTGCAGTCATCATTTCAGATGTGTCTCCCAACTTACACATTTCCTATTTCTCCTTGATATTTACTCAAGAAATTCATTTACGTAGAGACAACATATTCTTCTCTCAACTGGCATCTGGCTGGGCAGAATGATGTCCTTTCATTCCCTTCCAGGCAATAGGCAACTTGTTCCTTCTGTCTTGTGAACTCTTCCTCCTAAGTTCAATGTGAATACAAGTGGCAGAACTGTGCCTCATGTCTCAAATGAGTGTCAGGGCTGCCTTGTCCAGTGTATTCATACTGGAGGGAAAAAAAAATGAATAGCCATACACACTATATAACCACTAAACTTTTTCAGTCCTCCTTGTGCTAACAGTGCATGAACGTGAGGTTTTGTTGTCATTTTTGTTTGTTTGTTTGTTTGCTTGCTTTAAACTCCTGACTGCCATATAGCAAACATGACAAAAAAACACCCTTTTTTGAGAATCTCTGAGAATGGCTCTGCTTTGTATTATCACCTGTCACTTCACCTGAACCATTTCAATCACAAGCGATATCCTTCTGTCAGGCTTGGTAGTACTTCCCAACCTTATGTCCCCTGCAAATCTCAAAGCTCATGTGTAATTTTTAATCTTCAGCCACCATGTCCATACCGAACATATCTAACTTTGAAGTCAGCTCTGCCCTGAATAGGAGGTTGGGTTTTCAGAGGTCCCTTCCAGCCTACATTTCTCCATGAGTCTTTGCCTCCTTAGCAGCTGCAGTTTCAGAACTGTCTCTGAGAATTACCATAGGTAACGACTCCTTTGCTGGTAAGTCCCTCTTCAGTGTGAACAATTGTAAATTCCCTTTATTCACTTGCAGCCCCAAAGCCCAAATCCGTAGATAATGTATCAGAAGCTCACAGAAAGTGAAATAGATGTAATTCATCCCCTGTGTAGGGAAGAACTGGTCCTAGAAAGGAAAGCTATTAAATTATCTGGAAACAATTTAGCTCTGATAAATTATTTTGTAAATTACACATTACCCCCTCCTTCCCTGGTCTTAGCTGTTCTTGCTCCAAAACTTTGCATGGTGTTGATGTCAAACTAACAGGCCCACACTTGTCTGGATGACTCTTTACCCTCTTCTGGACAGAGGTGCATTTGTTACTCTCCCATTCTGGGGACTATCCCTGATTTGCACAATTGTTATGCATTTTTCCTACTTGACTTGTTGTTCTGTGTGCCAATGCTGTTAATAGGCTAGGTAGATATCAGCTTTTCATTTTTCACTTGAATCGCTATAGATTGTTATTTCACCTCAGATGATGTTGCGCCTAGTGCCCTACCCTCCTTTTCAATGGGAGTCCTGTCACTGCCCTTAATATCACATTGTTGTTGCTGTTAGATGCAGGAAATAAGATTTGCAGCATTTGAGACATCAGTAACTTTTGATCTATTTTTGCCTCAAGCGTGCAACTGTCCTAATTTGTTCTCTTTGTTCCCCCTGGTTTCTGTGGCTTAAGTACCACTTACTATTATTGTTTAATTTCCTATGTGAAGGAGGTTTTTGGTCATTCTTACTTTATTTCTGCAGTTTTTAACCTCTGAAACATGCCTTTTCTCATCGCTTTTTTCCTCTTTGAATTTTGAATTTTAACTATGCCTTCTCTGCACTCAAGTCCCAGAGCTGCTTAGTCAGACTCAATTATTCATTTCCTTAGATTTCAAAGTTTGCATTTCTAAGCCTCAAAACCTTCATTCTAAACCTGGTTTTGTCTGTCGTGAAATGTAAAATGAGAAAAGTCAGCTCATGATCACACTTTATTCAAATTTTACTACATTTAAACCCATACAGGAGCCAAGTCTAAAATGGTCTTATATTTTTTCACTTTTGGGAAGAAATCCATCACATAGTATACCTCTATGAACATAAGTGGTAATTATCTTTCAATCTTTTGCTGGGAAGTTAAAGTCTCCCATAATTCCCATTATCGTTTACGTGTCTGATAACTGTACAGAGATAATTCACTATTAGACTGGAGCTAAGAGCAAAGAGCAGGCTAGCAAGGCTGTCTATCTTTAGCAGTGATTTGCACAAAACCACTCTTTTGCTGACCCATAACATTTAATTTCTCCATCCTCTGCTTCTTGCTAACACAAAGCACCATCTTATTCCATCCATTTGCCTTGGTTTCCAGCCTTCCTGAGATTTATCAGTACTTGTATGACATTCATGCCTTTGTTTCAAAGCCATGTCTAGATGATCATTAAAGACAGATCAAAATTACCCAATACAGGAGGAAAATCTATCGTTTGTAGAAGATTATGTTCTCTGATTATTAGTTTCAAAATTAGTTTTTCCTTTGGATTTCCTCTGAACTTAAACTTAGTTTGGAATGCCTTTGGTTTTGAATATTTCTGAAATCGTATTACTTCTCCTAAGTAAGTTGCTAGTCTGTTCTATTTACGTGAAATTCGAATAATATTGTGAAGTATCTGCCATCAGTTTTACTGTGTGCCAGGTTGAGTTCCCTGATGAATTTCAAATTTCAGATATGAAACAGTAAAGGTTAAAAAAAAAATGTTACAAAGGGTACTTCATGCAGTAGCATAAACTTCTGTTTTCTCAAAACTTGTATCAGTTCATCTCACCAGGACCAGCAGGGGAAGCACACTCTGCCTAGGCACTGGCAAAGGGACACAGTGAGAGTGTAGGGTCTCTTGCTGGGGCCATTCAAAATTTGACTGTACAAGCCCCTGAGCAATATGACAGGGCTTTCCAACAAAAGCTTTTCTATAATTGTATGAAATCACCTGCAATAGATTAACCCTGGTCATTATTCCTATCACAGGAAATAACTGTGACACCTGGGTAACAGGTGAGCTTACTGCGACACCAGGGAGAGCCTTCCTGTACTTAAAGGCAACCTGTAGGAAAGCTGGGGAGGGAGTCTTTATCAGGGCCTGGAGCGACAGGACAAGGAGTAACCGCTTTAAACTGAAAAGTTAGACTTAGATTATATATTAGGAACAAATTCTCTACTGATAGTACCTCACATCCTGTGCATCTGCCAACTTCTTTATTTTATGTTTGCCTCCCCTACTTAAGAGAGGATATTGGAGTGCTGTGTGAAACACTCAGATCTTACATGAACAAAACAATACCTTACCTTTTGCGTTCAAATATGTGCCCAGTACGTTCAGCTAAAACAACTTCTAACCTACAGCGTTTGGTCGAAAGTTCCAATTTCTGTCTGAGTTTCATGTACACCAAATTTTCAAGCAGGATTTCTGGGCCAGTGTCGTCTGTCTGTGATAGACTGCTTTGCTAGATCATCATTCACTGCTCCCTCTGCCAGGCACAGGCCTTTCTCTCTTAATCCCTTGTAAGAAAACTTGCAGAGGTATATGGGGTAGCAGTCAGCAGTGTAAAAGAATAAGAGACATACTGCCTTCATACATATATATACAACACAATATCAAAGACCTCATCAAGGTCCACCAAGGAAAGGAAGCAATGCAGGAGAAAGAAGACAGGACAACAGGGGGAATGGGGAGCATAAGGGAGGAGGCAGCCAGTGGCCTTAAAAACAAAGCATAAAAAATAACTTCCAATAGTGGGACATAGTGAATTGGAGCTCTAAGGTCTGCATCTAGAGATGTCTTTAATCTTTATCATGCAGTTGTGGAGATGGGTCCTCTGGTTTTGGTCATGTTTTTTCACATTCTGCAATTATCTCCCAAGAAGAACCCCCTGTTGGGCAGAAAGGTAGAGGTGTGCTCCAGAAACACAGTGATGGCAAGGAGTCCTCCACTTCATTCTTCCATTTTTTTCCAGCTGGAAGCATTCATAGTTGTCAACTGAATTGGTTTTGAGGAGTAGGAAAGACAGCATTGCTGGATTTCTGCTTTCTCCTAGATCCTATCATACCACATCATGACAGTTGTCTTTGTTTTATATTCTTTTATGCCTGGATGTTTCTCATTTTTATGAGTGTGGGGTTTTCTTTTTCTTTCTTTCTTTTCTTTCTTTCTTTTCTTTCTTTCTTTCTTTCTTTCTTTCTTTCTTTCTTTCTTTCTTTCTTTCTTTCTTTCTTTCTTTCTTTCTTTCTTTCTTTCTTTCTTTCTTTTTCTTTCTTTCTTTCTTTCTTTCTTTCTTTCTTTCTTTCTTTCTTTCTTTCTTTCTTTCTTTCTTTCTCTTTCTTTCTTCCTGTCTGTCTTTCTGTCTGTCTGTCTTCTCTCTTTCTGTCCAGCACTGATTTTATTGCTACTTGTGCATATCCAGACTGTACAGTTTTCTCCATTCCCTCTGTTTCTTCCCTGTGTCTTGCCCCTCTTTCCTGCAACTGAATAGCATTGCCTTGATCAATGAAGTGGCAACATGCGGCTTACACAGTAAACTGCTGAAATTACAGCTATAGCCATGGAGCACAGCTGCAGATCAACAGAAGACCACCAATAACTCACATTTCTAAACTGCTTGTCACAATTCTTCAGTATGTAGGCTGTGATGCTGCCAAGAGCGATCTCACCTCTTAAGCACCCATCCATTTCTTCTCTTCCCAGACCCTCAAGGTATCCTGGTCAAACCACCCCCCTTGCCCCATCTGTCTGTCCCACATTCCTTTTCCCTCAGGGCCAATCTTTTTTTTTTTTTTTTTTTTCAGCATACTATCTCCATAGAAGCTGCTGCTCCCCAACTCCGAGTTGACTAGGGCTGAACTATTGAAAAAGAAAAGAAAAGCTATAAATTATAGTGAGAGATGGTGAATACCTAACGATCTCTTAAAAGCAGGAATTTAAGGGAATAAGTAATTGATAAATGGAGTTAAGATCAGTAGGAAAAAATCCGCTGTTGCAATCAATAGAGTTAAGAAGTTTTTCAACTACATTAGAAACAAAAATTAGAGTAATGACACAGATCCAATACGGGATGGGTATTGCTTCAGTGAGAAACGATGAAAAAAAAAACACCAACAACACGTACATGTGTATGTGTTGTTGTGTATTTGGAAAAAAAACAGGTTAATGAAAACTGCATGCTCAATTAGATGATTTTTTTGTTGTCGTTGGTAGGGAATTGTGTGCTTTATAACACAATATGTGTTATATTTTTTTATATATGTTTTAATAAATAGACTTTATTAGATAACTGATTTTGAATGTATAGCCTAGATGTTAGAAAAATTAACAACATGCAATATTACTTGTAAAAATTAACAACATGTGGTATCTAAATAATATTTAGAGATGTAAAGGTGTTTGGCATTTCAAAGTCTACTTCTCCAATGAAAAATGTGTTAGAGCTTCTGTTGGATGTAATGTAGCCTGCTCGCTTCCTGCCCACCTCAGCAGGACAGGGGATAAAATCGGGGAAAAAAAAGGAACGAGAAAGCTCATGGGCTTTGATAAAGGCAGGGATATTGCTTATCAATGATTGTTGTGGAAAAATCTCTCTTAACTTGAGGAAATTAATTTCATGCCAATTAATTTGTATAAATTCAATTACTAGTTCAGGTGTTGGGAAGCAAAAGGACAAACATCAAACCACATAGGGGTAACACTTTTCCTCCTCTTCTGGGCTCAACTTCACTCCCAGCACCTGTTTTCCACCTGCTGATCTCGCTCAGTCCATTCACTGGGGAAATGGGCAGCACAGGAGGAGGCTGTGGTTAATGTGCAGCAGTTCTTCTCTGCCTATCCTTTCTTCTCGTTTCTACTTTGCTCCAGTGTGGGTCCTCCACAGGCTGCAGTCCCTGTCAGGAATATTCATCTGTTCTGGCATGGATCCTCCACAGGTTTCAAAGAAATCTGCTCCACCATGGAGCATCTACTTCTCCTCCTCCTATGACCTTGATGTTCCCTCTGTTGTTCCTCATTCTTTTTGTTCTCTCCAGCTCTCTCCATCCAATATTTTCTGTGCATTCTTAGAGGCAACACACCTTGGCTTATTGTCTGAGTTTGGCCTATGGTGCATCTGTTGCTGTGTCCAGCACAGTGCAGCCCCTGACCTTGCTACCAAAACCTTGCCACAAATCTCAATACACCTGTTAAAAGAGACCCTCCTGTTTGTTGCCCTTCTTTGGACACTCTCGAACAGTTTTATATCTTTTTCTTATACTGTGGTGCCCAAAACTGCACACACTACTCACAGTACATGGAATAACAACAGAGACTGCCTCTAATTTTCTCTTCTCTGCAGAAGCTCTGTTGCTACCACTGTCCAGAAATCATCACTATCACAGACACTAGTAGCATTCCCTCCTCCCACGGTTGGTTCTTTTTCCCCCAGACTTAGACACCATCCACAAAAGCAAAAACACAACAAAACAAACAAACAAACAAACAAAAAACAGTCAAAAGCCCTCAGGAAGGCAGTGGTGCAGACTGTGGAGAGCCTGAGTTCAAATCCTTCTTCTGCGAGGCTCTGAACCTATACCCCACCACAAGCTGTCCGCTAACGTATGGCAGGGCAAGGAGGAAGAAAGAACATTTCTCCTGCACTTTCCATTTATTGTTGGCTGACAATTCTGTAGAGTTACAAAGCCTCAATCAGTGCGATACAGGGTTCTTCTCACATTGTCTCACTGTGCCCTAAGGGGAACAGCTCTAATTTAATAGATGCTTCACCAGAAAATCATGAGTCATCTGCAGTTTTGAAGTTTTCTGGGATCAAGTCCCTTCAGACAGTTGAGGAATTTGCTCTATCACCTATGAAAACTGGTGCTCTAATAAGCTAGTGAGTGAACAAGAGAGAAATCCTCTGCTAGATGACTTGACAAATTTGGTCTGAAAACAGTGTTGAGGCAGAACAATCCACGATTTTTGCCTTGGATGCACAGAGAGATTGGGGGTAGTAGAATTCTTTTATTCTTCATTAATATAAACATTTTCAAACCAGGTGTTTGCTCAACCTTGCTTCCACTGTGTGCATGGGAGGGAGATAACTGAAAGTGGGGAGTGTTGCTTGAAACCTGCAAGTGGCTGAGGTCCAGTGGGGTTGGAGGCTTTCTTATTCCTTTTGGAAACGCAAAGCAACCTTGCGCCTACCCTGCACTTGCAGAAGGATCATGACAGCCCAAAGCACAGAGGCTTTGGAATTACTACATGGGGATTGGTAGCAGGGGGCTGCAGGCGTGGCCTCTGTGAGAACAGTGCGGAAGCTGCCCGTGTCAGATCAGAGCCAGCTCCAGCCAACTCCAGAAGGGCCACGACGCTTGCCAGAGCTGAGCCTATAAGCGATGTTGTTTGCACCTCCGGGAGAGCAGATTTAAGAAGGGGGAAATACTGCTGTGCAACAGAAGCTGGAAGAGCAAGGAGAGAGAACCAGCCCTGCAGCCCGCAAGGTGAGTGCAGCAGGAGGCAGGAGGTGCTCCAGGCTCACAGCAGCAGTTCCCCTGCGGCCTGGGGAGAGGCCCCTGGTGGAGCAGGCTGTCCCCCTGCAGCCCACGGGTCCCACACGGAGCAGATCTTCACGCTGCAGCCCGTGGAGGAGCCCCCGGTGGAGCAGGTGGATGTGGCCTGGAGGAGGCCGCGGCCTGTGGAGAGCCCCCGCAGGAGCAGGCCCCAGGCCAGAGCTGCAGCCATGGAGAGGAGCCCACGCAGGAGCAGGGGGTCTGGGGGGAGCTGCCACCCGTGGGGGACCCAGGTTGGAGCAGTTTGCTCCTGACGGACGGACCCTGTGGTACAGACCCATATCGGAACAGTTCCTCAAGAATGGTGGCCTGTAAGCAGCCCCCGCAGGCTCATTTCGGGAAGGACGGCATCCCGTGGGAGGGACCCCACGTGGAACAGGGGCAGAGAGGGACCGTGGAGGAGCAGCAGGTGATGAAGTGTTAGGGACTGACCACAGCCCACATTCCCCATTCCCCTGCAACACTCGGCAGGAGGAGGTAGAGCAGGGTGGATAGGAGGTAAAAGGGGTTTTAAGTTTGCTTTTAATTTTTCACTATTGTAGTCTGCTAGTGATAGGCAACAAATTATATTAATCTCCCTGTGCTGCATCTGTTTTGTCCAGGACGATAATTGTTGAGTGATCTCCCTGTCCTTATCACAATTCCTTGAGGCCTTTTCATCATATTTTTTTCCCCTTTTCCTTTGAGGAGGGGGAGTGAGAGAGTGGCTATGGTGGAGTTCAGCTGCCCAGCAGCTTAAAACTACCAAGCAACAGTCCTACTATCCACCGACCAGCATCCTTATTCAAGCCTGTTGCAGCTATGTATGCTGCTCTGCTCTGTCTGGGATGTGGACCTACCCGTGGTATCTGGGGCCAGCTCATATGGACTAGACCCTTACAATCTGCAGGAATTCCCCTTCAGTGGGAACTTGCATCACATAAAGACAGTTTTCCATGGCGGAAGACAAAGCCTGTAGGAATTATTAGAAGTCGACATCCTCCATCACTCTGACCCCCGAGATTTGGACATAATTTCCAAAATGAGCAAAAGGGATCTGTGTCTGCCCTGATACGAAGGAAATCACTGCCCCTGGAAATCTAGTCACTATGCTTTGGTGACTTCATCGGAGTTTTTGTTCTGCTTTGTATGCATCAAATGGAAAAGAGCTACCCCAGGAACACTGTGCTTTGGTGGCAGAGATCTGCTGGCAGCTGAGGACATTACTTATGTTTGTGTGTGAAAATCACACTTCCCTGCTAAAATACATAATATTGGGCCACATGCTTTCTAGCATATCACCTGTCAGGGAAGCAAAGCCAGGAAAAGCACTAATACGGCCCTGTGTGTCCCTCAGGGCTGTAAGCACAGCCACAAGCACAACCATGCTAACACACAGGAAATCTGTGCATGATCCCCAGAATTCACAGACGCAACGTGCATTTCTGTGCACGTGCCCTGACACCAGCTGGCAGCAGGAGGTCAGCTCCCAGCCTCAGCTCACTCTCTGTTCCTTGGGTTTGCTTTAATGCCTCCTTTGAGACACTGCCTCAGCGCAGTGAGTTTGTGAATGTGACATATCATTCAATATTATCCACCATAAGCCACTCTGTTCCTATAGCAACTGCCTCCTTAGCCCAGTTCCTGGGTCTCTTCAGGTCTGTTTGATATTCACCTTGACACCTTTGGTGGAGGCCTTGAAGGAACACACAAAGTGTGAAAACACCTTGTACTTATTAGGCCAAGGTAATTCCTCCCCACATGGATGGGCACATATCATCTCCAAGAAAGGGGCTCCCACCTCCACGACTCCCGTCCATCCTCCACCTCTCTATGTCCTTGCATGAATAACGACCTGCACAGCTTAACCTGGACAGGAGCCTGAAGTCCACAACGAGAAATGCTCTGATCTGGGCTCCTTCCAAAAGGGCCAGGCAGATATAACTGGAAGAATGTGTAAAATGTTGACCCTAGCTGACGTAATTTCTTTTGGTTGATCTCATGCAAACCTGTGACGCACCCAGCAGGCCCTGCAACCCCTGTGATTTTACCTGCAGCCCCTGCAACCTCTGTGAGGTTACGTGCAGCCCCTCCAAGAAATGTGATTTTACCTGCAGCCCCTCCAACCCCTGTGATTTTACCTGCAGCCCCTCCAAGCCCTGTGATGTTCCCTGCAGCCACTCCAACCCTGTGACAGGCCCTACAGCTGGCTCCGGGGACTACCCCGTTGCCGTATCAGTCGCCAATACACACAAGATGAAGGAATGGATGCAGAAGTCATCTCGTTTAGGCAGGGAAGAAAGTCCTCCGAAGAAGGGGAAGGAGCAACAGGAAGGCGAGGCAGGCAACCCCAATGTAGGGCCATCCCAGGGAAGAGGAGGCTGTTATAAAATAGAAAAGAGAGAAAAGCAGCAGTAAGCAGGTGATCCCCATCCCTGGGCGAGCTGCGAGACATGGGACAAGATTTCAGCTGTCATGCAGGCGAGCACATTGTCACCTGGCTGCTGCGATGCTGGGATAACAGCTCCGGGAGCCTGGAATCGGAGGGCAGGGAAGCCAAGCAGCTGGGATCCTTCTCTGGGGAAGGGGGCACTGAGAAAGCGATCGGAAACAGGGCACAAGCCTCTGGAGGCGGCGCCTGTCAGGCGTGAAGGAAAGGGATCCCTTCCAGGAAGATGCTGTGGGGTTGCTGAGGGTCGAAGAACAGCAGGTGTTGGCTGCTCCCACCGTGCTGCAGCAGCGGCAAGGGAGAGACGTGGTGGTTTTCCTCAGCTGGGCAGCTGAGCTCCACCTCAACCGCTCTCTCCCTGCCCCTCCTCAAAGGGAAAGGGGAGAAAATAGGATGGAAAGGGCTCAAGGGCTGAGAGAAGGACAGGGAGATCACTCCACAATGATCGTCACGGTCAAATGAGGCTCAGCAGAGCCTGTTCCAGTCCAGCCCGGGCCTGCTCCTGCGGGGGCTCTCCACAGGCCGCGGCCTCCTCCAGGCCACATCCACCTGCTCCACCGGGGGCTCCTCCACGGGCTGCAGCGTGGAGATCTGCTCCGTGTGGGACCCGTGGGCTGCAGGGGGACAGCCTGCTCCACCAGGGGCCTCTCCCCAGGCCGCAGGGGAACTGCTGCTGTGAGCCTGGAGCACCTCCTGCCTCCTGCTGCACTCACCTTGGGGGCTGCAGAGAGGTTTCTCACTCCTCCCTGACCCAGACGCTGCTGTGCAGCAGGTTTCTTTCCCTTTCTTAGATGGGCTCTCACACAGGCGCAAACATCATCCGTTTTGTCTCAGTTCTGGGCAGCAGCGGGTCCCTCTGGAGCCTCCTGGAACCGGCCCTTATCTAACATGGGGCAGCTGCTGCATTCTCCTCACAGAGGACACCCCTGCAGCCCCCCGCTACCAGAACCTGTCCTCGTAAACCCAACACAAGACACCGACCGAGCCTCCCTGATTCCCAGCAGGTGGGTCAGGCTGGGAACCCAGGCCAGTGCCCGGCAGACCCTCCTGGGCCTTGAAAAGCAAGCTTTATGGGGACGTAGCACACAGAAAGAACGGAGTCACACAACAGGATTCATTTCCAAAACCGTCTCATAGACACCTGGGCCAAAGAGCAGGGCCTTGAGCGGGTATATCACAATGACAGAGTTCATTTCCTTCCCAGTAGCTGGCACGTGCTGTTTTTTGGGATTTCGGGGCTACAGTGAGCTGCTAAGAGGGATGTCTTAGCTCTTGCAGGGCAGTTCTTCCACTAAGGCCAGGACTTTTCTGCATCTTCTACTGCCCTGCAAGCGAGGATGCTTGGGGCACACAGGAAGCTGGGAGGGGACACAGCTGCAGGGATTCCATAAGACACAAGCAAATGCAGCCTTGGCTTGGTGACACTTTCTCTTGATTACTGCTCAACACAAATTACCTCGAGCAAGTCTACTGTGAGGACTAAAGGAAAGAGACGTATGGATGCTGCTAAGCTCTTCTAGCTTGTACCAGGTAGGAAAGATACCTCTGTAGCAGGCGTGAAGAGGATAGCACTAATTAATTAGATGAGAAGCGGAGGAAAGGCACTTAGAGGTAGTGAAAAGCAGTTAATGTGATGTTCCGGGGAAGCTTCAGTCTGCTTAAGGAGTAGCAAGAACAAGCCTAAAGTCATAGCCAAATACAAGAAAGAGAGGAGGACACGCAGCATGAGAAGCTCCCGAGAGAAAGGAGCTCTGTTTTGGGTAAAAATCAGTCCCTTTTTCTATCATGGAGACATCCAAGGGCGTAGGACACGTGCACTTCAGGGAACCAAGAGATGCTGTGCATTTCTCTCGTCCCCCTGACACAGCCACTAGGTGACGATGCTTCCAATTCTCTCTAAAGAAACCTTGCTTTCTCAGGCCCAGGTGTCCAGCTGCACACCAAGGACGTCCCTGGCTCCCAGGCACAGTTCCCAGGCCCAAGGCCGAGCTCCCCTCCGAACCCCCATTCCAGCAGACCTTGCTCCTGGCATTGTGGAGCAGCCATTTCATGTCAGCCTTTTCTCCTGGCAGTCAGCTTAGCGCCGTAACCTCTGCCATCGGGGCGCCCGAGAGCCGTGTGAGGTCAGCAGAGAGTCACTGTCAGCCTTTGACCTCACAAAGGTGGGTGGCCATAAGTGCCCTGAGCGTCCAGCTCGCATTGAGTACTGCTGGTGGCACTCGAGGCGTGGAGGTCTGCATGGTGCAATGGGAGACGCCGATGTCCTGCTGCTGGAACAAGAGGCGCTGATGTGCTGCTGGTGCAGGAGGAGACGTGAAGGTGCTGCTGCTTAGAGGTGCTGAGGAGCGGGCAGCCTCCGTGCCGGTGGCTGAGCATGCTACTCTTAATTAGTGCTCTACCCTTCCTATCTTTTTACTAAGGTGGGTAGAGAGAAATGCCCATATCTGTTTATTTCCTGGTAAGAAATGTAAGAGCCTTGTATCTGCATATTCACCAGATTCATCCCAGCGCCCTTGGTACTGGCGATCTGTGTTGATCTGTAATAAAGAGCAATTGGTAGCACACCAAGTCTCCGTGACCTTGCATCTAACAGAATCGTCCAAATCCCTGTTGTGGTCTCTCTCTAGCTGTGGGCTGGCTAAGCTGTCTGTTGGATGGTGAAAATGGGAAATGATTGGGATGGGAAATGATGAGTGGGCCGAGAAATCATTGCTGGGATGGGAAGACTTCCTTGGGGTGGAAAGCCATTGGGCTATGAACTCAAAGAGATGGGAAATCTTCCCTGGGTTTGAAATCATTGGGAAGCAAAAGCGTTGGGATGGGAAATCACTCCGGGGATGGGGAAGTATTGGGATGGGAAGTCTTTAATGGGGTGGGTAACATTCACTGGGGAAGGAAGTACTTGGAAAAGTAATCAGAGGAATGGGAATTCTTTGGGATGAGATCTCTTTGGATTAAGAAAGGCTTCGTGTCAAGGGGAAATATCTCGTATGGGAATCTGTTATCATGTGAAATTGTAAGGATGGGAAATGACCGTTAGGATGCAAAGCTGGTACTGGGACGGGAAATGCTTGGGACGGGGAAGTGTTGGTGTGAAACCGTCCTGGGCATGGCAAATGATGCGTGGGAGGGAAAGCCCGATGGGGATGGAAAAGTCTTGCGATGGGAAGCCTGCTTGGGTCCAAAAGCTGCAGTCCTCACCAAGATGGCGGCGAGGGGCTGGTCAGCCGTTGGGACGGAACGGCCGTTGCCCGCGTTCCCCAACCGACCGCCCCACTCTCCAGCCACCATGGCAGGTACAGCAGCCGGCTCCCGCTCCTCCCGGGGCTGCGGCCCTGCTGGCGAGCCCAGCGCCCCAGATCTCACCCCAGCGCCCTTTTTCCCACAGAGGGTTTCCCCAGACGGCTTCCGCGGCTTCCGCAGACGCAAAACTCCCCCTTCGTCGTCCCAGCCGTGCCGCCAACGGTGGCTGCCTGGCTGCTGCCCTCCCTCCCCGGAGCGATGGCGCTGCCCTTGCAGCCCCCCCAGGTACCCACCCTCCCCTACGCGCTGCCCCAGGCCACCGTCTGGCACGTGGTGCCGGGGGTCCAGGGGCAGGTGCTGCATCTCCCCGCCGGGGTGCAGCTGGCACCTGGGGGGCACCTCCCACCCGAGGGGCACCACCTGCAGCTTGGGCAGCTCCCCGCCGTGGGGCAGCTCCCTGCTGTGGGGCAGCTCCCCCACACCACTCCTCCCTGGGCCCCCGTCTACCAGTGGGGTCAGCCCGTGGGGACGGGGACGGTGCTGCCCCAGGATCCCCTCTGGCTGGGGCCCGGGGCCGTGCTCCATGGGGAGCTCCTGCACCCCGCAGGCACCTGCCTGCTGCAGGCCCCTGCCCACCCCGGCCCCCCACCACTCCTCGTCCCGGGGCCTCCGCTGCGGGGGCAGGCGCTCCCCGCGCCCCGCACCCTGACCAGCAGCCGGGGGCAGCTGCCGGAGCCCTGCGACCACGCCGTGGGGCTCAGCGAGGACCAGGGGCCCCCGCTGCCCGGCCCCACTCCCCCCGAGCCTGCCCAGGCTCCAACGACCGCCAGCACCCAGACGGTGACGCCCAACGGTGAGTTTGGGGCTGGCACAGCCGGCCGCTGGGCGCCCCACACCCAGGAGCCATGGGAAAGCTGGCATCGCCCATCCTGGGGGATTTGCTTGCTTTTTCCTCAGCGGCGACAGTTGCAGAGGTGCCTGAGGAGCCCCTGGAGCTGCTTGAGCTGGGCCCCGATGCCTTCGCCGAGGCCTTTCCCCACCTGGCAGGGGACAGCCAGCAGCTGCAGCACCTGCAGGACCAGCTCCCGGCCGACCTGGACATCTCCGGCTTGGAGGAGCTGCTCAGCTGGCTCGATGCCGTGGAGCCCCAGGACGCCTTCCCCGGTGTCCCCAGCAGTCCTGTGCTCAGCCGCTTCCTGTCTGAGCTGCCCGACCTCTGCGAGGACATCGAGGAGCCGAGCACACAGGGACTGGCAGCCACCAGAGCGCTGGGTGAGGTACCCTCAATCCCTGGGGTGCACCCCGAGAAGGTGCAGGGTGGGCGGGCGGTGCAGCCCCCTGCTGTGCCGGCAGCGAGCTCCCCCCTCAAGCCTGCAGCCAGTCCCCAGCTCAGTGCCCTCAGGAGACCCCTGCCCAACCCTCCCTTCACTCTCCCCAAAAGGCCCCCCCACCCTGAATTCCTCACTGCCCTTAGCAGACCCCTGCCCAACCCTCCCTCGCGTCCCCTCAAGAGACCCCCCGACCCTGAATTCCTTAATTCCCTTAGGAGACCCCTGCCCAAGCCTCGCCTGAGTCCCCTCAAGAGCCCCCCCGACCCTGAATTTATTAGTGCCCTTAGGAGACCCCTGCCCAATCCCCCTCTGGGTCCCCTCAAGAGCCCCCCCGGCCCTGAATTTATTAGTGCCCTTAGGAGGCCCCTGCCCAATCCCCCTCTGAGTCCCCTCAAGAGCCCCCCGCCTGCCCCTGCGCCCACCGGCACCAAGTGGGGGGCCAAGCGCCCCGCGCCCACCAGCACCCCCAGCACAGCGCAGAGCTCCCAGCACAGGAGGCCGGCGACGGAGAAAACCCCCGGCAAGGAGAAGACGACGCTGCTGGGCCAGGGTGGCCAAGGCCCCAAGACGCTGTGCCAGGGGAAGACGGGTGGCCACAGCGCGGTGGCTGGCAGCAGCGGCCAAGCGGGCGGCGGCAGGCAGCAGCCGGCGAGCGACAGCACCAGGGCGCCCAGCAAGAGGGCCCGAAGCCCGGGGGCTGCTGGGGGGCAAGGAGCAGCGGCACCGCCTCCCCGGAGAGCGCTGCTGCTGCTGGAGCCCCCCCCCATTAAGCCCCGTGCCCGTGCCCGTGCCGTGCGGGCCCAGGACAGGCTCCGTCCCCAAGCCATCGGGGACAAGACGCTGCAGCGCCAGCACCCGGGGACAAAGACCCCCAGCGAGACTTTGCAGCCGCTGGGGGCCAGGGCGAAGGCGCTGGGGCCAGTGCGCCAGCCGCCCTGTGTGCAGCCGCAGCCCACCTCCAGCGGCCCCAGCAGCATGCCCAGGGCCCCGCCGACGGTGCCAGGCTCCAGCGCTGTGCCCGCTGCCCCCCGGCCCCCAGCTGGCGACAAGGCCCAGGCGGTGCCGGCACCACCAGGCAGCACGGCGCGAGCGTGGAGAGCTCCCCTGCAGCAGGCGCCCAGAGCGCCGTGCCTGCCAGCCGCGGGGGGCCAAGCGCAGCGGGAGCCTCTGCCCACGCAGCCGCGCACGCTGCAGCGTCCGGCGCAGCCCCGCGTGGACTACGTGCCCTGCGTGGGGCCCTGGGCGGGCGGCGACGCGGCGCCCACGCCGCTGGAGGAGCAGGAGGCGTCGGTGCCCATCACGCCGCAGCAGCGTCCCGAGCGGGAGCGCCTGAAGAAGCTGGCCCAGGAGGAGCGGCAGCGGGCGGCCCACCAGATGAAGATCGGCCCCGTGCAATTCTTCGTGCAGCGGCAGAAGGACCACGCCATAGCCAAGTATTACGGCTACCCGTGACCCTGCGCTCCTCGACGGCCCCCGCAGCACCCGGGCCCGCTCAGCATGCAGGCACAGAGACCTCTGCAGGCGCCTGCTCCAGCTTCAGCCACGCTCCTCAGCCCTTGCCCCTCTCGCTTGCCCTCTCCCTTCTCCAGTGCTGCAGCTAGGCAGTGTTTGCCACTGTCAGGGATGGGCAACTGGGGCAATGGGAAATGCGCGCGTCACGAATGAACGTTGCAATGGGAAGCTGTTGGGATGTTGGCAATAGCTGGGGTGGGAAAGGTTGGGCGTGGGAACTGCTTGTTGGGACACCAAATGGCTGAGATCCCAAACTTCTTTCTTCTTTCGGGTCATTTCTCTTCTTTAGTGCCTTCCTTATTAAATTCCTCTAGTGTAGGTGTTCACTCAGCAAGGCCTCTGCCTGCAGCTGTTCTGGCACTGGGATGCCGAGGGGATTTCATGCAGCCCGCTCCCGCTGCCCATGCTCAGTCCGTGCATGGATGTGGGCATGGCCAGCACGGACGGGAGAAAATGGGTGGACGGCTGGGTGGATGGGAGGGTGATGGGAGTTGGGAATTCAGCCTTGGGATCAGACACGGGAGGTTGTTGGGATAGGAAATGACCAGTGGGATGGGAAGTCACGATGGGGATAGGAATTCATTAGAATACGACAAATTGGTTTCATTTTTATTTATTATTTCATTAATTTTAATATTTATTTTATTTATTATATTTATTAATTTTATTTATTAAATTTACTTTATTGACTGTGTTGTACAGGATGGCATTTTTTTAGGTCCTCTTCCTTTTCTACCCTATTAAACTCTCTTTATCACAACGCACTGCTTTGTACTTCATTTTTCCTTCCGAGTCGTTCTGGATTCACTCAGGATGGGGGGGACATTAGTGAACGCCTGTGTGCTTCAGATCCAAGCTCACCTTTGCCCTCAACTCAAGATACATATTTGCATCTGTTGTCATGATACAAAATTAACAGCAACAAAATAAAAGTTAACTACTTCCGAGCACCAGCTGTACGTTTGCTGGGTCTGCTCTATGCATTTTGAAGACCATTCAATACTATTCAGCACCTTCAGGAGGAAATGTGTGGTTCTAGGGAAATGCATCTTGATCTGATGCAAACCTGCGACGCACCCTGCAGCCCCTGCAACCCCTGTGATTTTACCTGCAGCCCCTGCAACCCCTGTGATTTTACCTGCAGCCCCTCCAAGGCCTGTGATGTTCCCTGCAGCCACTCCAACCCTGTGACAGGCCCTACAGCTGGCTCCGGGGACTACCCCGTTGCCGTATCAGTCGCCAATACACACACAAGATGAAGGAATGGATGCAGAAGTCATCTCGTTTAGGCAGGGAAGAAAGTCCTCCGAAGAAGGGGAAGGAGCAAGAGGAAGGCGAGGCAGGCGACCCCAATGTAGGGCCATCCCAGGGAAGAGGAGGCTGTTATAAAATAGAAAAGAGAGAAAAGCAGCAGTAAGCAGGTGATCCCCATCCCTGGGCGAGCTGCGAGACATGGGACAAGATTTCAGCTGTCATGCAGGTGAGCACATTGTCACCTGGCTGCTGCGATGCTGGGATAACAGCTCCGGGAGCCTGGAATCGGAGGGCAGGGAAGCCAAGCAGCTGGGATCCTTCTCTGGGGAAGGGGGCACTGAGAAAGCGATCGGAAATGGGGCACAAGCCTCTGGAGGCGGCGCCTGTCAGGCGTGAAGGAAAGGGATCCCTTCCAGGACGATGCTGTGGGGTTGCTGAGGGTCGAAGAACAGCAGGTGTTGCCTGCACCCACCGTGCTGCAGCAGCGGCAAGGGAGAGACGTGGTGGTTTTCCTCAGCTGGGCAGCTGAGCTCCACCTCAACCGCTCTCTCCCTGCCCCTCCTCAAAGGGAAAGGGGAGAAAATAGGATGGAAAGGGCTCAAGGGCTGAGAGAAGGACAGGGAGATCACTCCACAATGATCGTCACGGGCAAAAGAGGCTCAGCAGAGCCTGTTCCAGTCCAGCCCGGGCCTGCTCCTGCGGGGGCTCTCCACAGGCCGCGGCCTCCTCCAGGCCACATCCACCTGCTCCACCGGGGGCTCCTCCACGGGCTGCAGCGTGGAGATCTGCTCCGTGTGGGACCCGTGGGCTGCAGGGGGACAGCCTGCTCCACCAGAGGCCTCTCCCCAGGCCGCAGGGGAACTGCTGCTGTGAGCCTGGAGCACCTCCTGCCTCCTGCTGCACTCACCTTGGGGGCTGCAGAGAGGATTCTCACTCCTCCCTGACCCAGACGCTGCTGTGCAGCAGGTTTCTTTCCCTTTCTTAGATGGGCTCTCACACAGGCGCAAACATCATCCGTTTTGTCTCACTTCTGGGCAGCAGCGGGTCCCTCTGGAGCCTCCTGGAACCGGCCCTTATCTAACATGGGGCAGCTGCTGCATTCTCCTCACAGAGGACACCCCTGCAGCCCCCCGCTACCAGAACCTGTCCTCGTAAACCCAACACAAGACACCGACCGAGCCTCCCTGATTCCCAGCAGGTGGGTCAGGCTGGGAACCCAGGCCAGTGCCCTGCAGACCCTCCTGGGCCTTGAAAAGCAAGCTTTATGGGGACGTATCTGGAGACCTCTAAGGTGCTTTCCAACAAAAGCTTTTCTATAATTGTATGAAATCACCTGCAATAGATTAACCCTGGTCATTATTCCTATCACAGGAAATAACTGTGACACCTGGGTAACAGGTGAGCTTACTGCGACACCAGGGAGAGCCTTCCTGTACTTAAAGGCAACCTGTAGGAAAGCTGGGGAGGGAGTCTTTATCAGGGCCTGGAGTGACAGGACAAGGAGTAACCGCTTTAAACTGAAAAGTAGCACCCAGAAAGAACGGAGTCACGCAACAGGATTCATTTCCAAAACCACCTCATAGACACCTGGGCCAAAGAGCAGGGCCTTGAGCGGGTATATCACAATGGCGGAGTTCATTTCCTTCCCAGTAGCTGGCACGTGCCGTTTTTTGGGATTTCGGGGCTACAGTGAGCTGCTAAGAGGGATGTCTTAGCTCTTGCAGGGCAGTGCTTCCACTAAGGCCAGGACTTTTCTGCATCTTCTACTGCCCTGCAAGCGAGGATGCTTGGGGCACACAGGAAGCTGGGAGGGGACACAGCTGCAGGGATTCCATAAGACACAAGCAAATGCAGCCTTGGCTTGGTGACACTTTCTCTTGATTACTGCTCAACACAAATTACCTCGAGCAAGTCTACTGTGAGGACTAAAGGAAAGAGACGTATGGATGCTGCTAAGCTCTTCTAGCTTGTACCAGGTAGGAAAGATACCTCTGTAGCAGGCGTGAAGAGGATAGCACTAATTAATTAGATGAGAAGCGGAGGAAAGGCACTTAGAGGTAGTGAAAAGCAGTTAAGGTGATGTTCCGGGGAAGCTTCAGTCTGCTTAAGGAGTAGCAAGAACAATCCTAAAGTCATAGCCAAATACAAGAAAGAGAGGAGGACACGCAGCATGAGAAGCTCCCGAGAGAAAGGAGCTCTGTTTTGGGTAAAAATCAGTCCCTTTTTCTATCATGGAGACATCCAAGGGCGTAGGACACGTGCACTTCAGGGAACCAAGAGATGCTGTGCATTTCTCTCGTCCCCCTGACACAGCCACTAGGTGACGATGCTTCCAATTCTCTCTAAAGAAACCTTGCTTTCTCAGGCCCAGGTGTCCAGCTGCACACCAAGGACGTCCCTGGCTCCCAGGCACAGTTCCCAGGCCCAAGGCCGAGGTCCCCTCCGAACCCCCATTCCAGCAGACCTTGCTCCTGGCATTGTGGAGCAGCCATTTCATGTCAGCCTTTTCTCCTGGCAGTCAGCTTAGCGCCGTAACCTCTGCCATCGGGGCGCCCGAGAGCCGTGTGAGGTCAGCAGAGAGTCACTGTCAGCCTTTGACCTCACAAAGGTGGGTGGCCATAAGTGCCCTGAGCGTCCAGCTCGCATTGAGTACTGCTGGTGGCACTCGAGGCGTGGAGGTCTGCATGGTGCAATGGGAGACGCCGATGTCCTGCTGCTGGAACAAGAGGCGCTGATGTGCTGCTGGTGCAGGAGGAGACGTGAAGGTGCTGCTGCTTAGAGGTGCTGAGGAGCGGGCAGCCTCCGTGCCGGTGGCTGAGCATGCTACTCTTAATTAGTGCTCTACCCTTCCTATCTTTTTACTAAGGTGGGTAGAGAGAAATGCCCATATCTGTTTATTTCCTGGTAAGAAATGTAAGAGCCTTGTATCTGCATATTCACCAGATTCATCCCAGCGCCCTTGGTACTGGCGATCTGTGTTGATCTGTAATAAAGAGCAATTGGTAGCACACCAAGTCTCCGTGACCTTGCATCTAACAGAATCGTCCAAATCCCTGTTGTGGTCTCTCTCTAGCTGTGGGCTGGCTAAGCTGTCTGTTGGATGGTGAAAATGGGAAATGATTGGGATGGGAAATGATGAGTGGGCCGAGAAATCATTGCTGGGATGGGAAGACTTCCTTGGGGTGGAAAGCCATTGGGCTGGGAACTCAAAGAGATGGGAAATCTTCCCTGGGTTTGAAATCATTGGGAAGCAAAAGCGTTGGGATGGGAAATCACTCCGGGGATGGGGAAGTATTGGGATGGGACGTCTTTAATGGGGTGGGTAACATTCACTGGGGAAGGAAGTACTTGGAAAAGTAATCAGAGAGATGGGAATTCTTTGGGATGAGATCTCTTTGGATTAAGAAAGGCTTCGTGTCGATGGGAAATATCTCGTATGGGAATCTGTTATCATGTGAAATTGTAAGGATGGGAAATGACCGTTAGGATGCAAAGCTGGTACTGGGACGGGAAATGCTTGGGACGGGGAAGTGTTGGTGTGAAACCGTCCTGGGCATGGCAAATGATGCGTGGGAGGGAAAGCCCGATGGGGATGGAAAAGTCTTGCGATGGGAAGCCTGCTTGGGTCCAAAACCTGCAGTCCTCACCAAGATGGCGGCGAGGGGCTGGTCAGCCGTTGGGACGGAAAGGCCGTTGCCCGCGTTCCCCAACCGACCGCCCCACTCTCCAGCCACCATGGCAGGTACAGCAGCCGGCTCCCGCTCCACCCCGGGGCTGCGGCCCTGCTGGCGAGCCCAGCGCCCCAGATCTCACCCCAGCGCCCTTTTTCCCACAGAGGGTTTCCCCAGACGGCTTCCGCGGCTTCCGCAGACGCAAAACTCCCCCTTCGTCGTCCCAGCCGTGCCGCCAACGGTGGCTGCCTGGCCGCTGCCCTCCGTCCCCGGAGCGAGGGCGCTGCCCTTGCAGCCCCCCCAGGTACCCACCCTCCCCTACGCGCTGCCCCAGGCCACCGTCTGGCACGTGGTGCCGGGGGTCCAGGGGCAGGTGCTGCATCTCCCCGCCGGGGTGCAGCTGGCACCTGGGGGGCACCTCCCACCCGAGGGGCACCACCTGCAGCTTGGGCAGCTCCCCGCCGTGGGGCAGCTCCCTGCTGTGGGGCAGCTCCCCCACACCGCTCCTCCCTGGGCCCCCGTCTACCAGTGGGGACAGCCCGTGGGGACGGGGACGGTGCTGCCCCAGGATCCCCTCTGGCTGGGGCCCGGGGCCGTGCTCCATGGGGAGCTCCTGCACCCCGCAGGCACCTGCCTGCTGCAGGCCCCTGCCCACCCCGGCCCCCCACCACTCCTCGTCCCGGGGCCTCCGCTGCGGGGGCAGGCGCTCCCCGCGCCCCGCACCCTGACCAGCAGCCGGGGGCAGCTGCCGGAGCCCTGCGACCACGCCGTGGGGCTCAGCGAGGACCAGGCGCCCCCGCTGCCCGGCCCCACTCCCCCCGAGCCTGCCCAGGCTCCAACGACCGCCAGCACCCAGACGGTGACGCCCGACGGTGAGTTTGGGGCTGGCACAGCCGGCCGCTGGGCGCCCCACACCCAGGAGCCATGGGAAAGCTGGCATCGCCCATCCTGGGGGATTTGCTTGCTTTTTCCTCAGCGGCGACAGTTGCAGAGGTGCCTGAGGAGCCCCTGGAGCTGCTTGAGCTGGGCCCCGATGCCTTCGCCGAGGCCTTTCCCCACCTGGCAGGGGACAGCCAGCAGCTGCAGCACCTGCAGGACCAGCTCCCGGCCGACCTGGACATCTCCGGCTTGGAGGAGCTGCTCAGCTGGCTCGATGCCGTGGAGCCCCAGGACGCCTTCCCCGGTGTCCCCAGCAGTCCTGTGCTCAGCCGCTTCCTGTCTGAGCTGCCCGACCTCTGCGAGGACATCGAGGAGCCGAGCACACAGGGACTGGCAGCCACCAGAGCGCTGGGTGAGGTACCCTCAACCCCTGGGGTGCACCCCGAGAAGGTGCAGGGTGGGCGGGCGGTGCAGCCCCCTGCTGTGCCGGCAGCGAGCTCCCCCCTCAAGCCTGCAGCCAGTCCCCAGCTCAGTGCCCTCAGGAGACCCCTGCCCAACCCTCCCTTCACTCTCCCCAAAAGGCCCCCCCACCCTGAATTCCTCACTGCCCTTAGCAGACCCCTGCCCAACCCTCCCTCGCGTCCCCTCAAGAGACCCCCCGACCCTGAATTCCTTAATTCCCTTAGGAGACCCCTGCCCAAGCCTCGCCTGAGTCCCCTCAAGAGCCCCCCCGACCCTGAATTTATTAGTGCCCTTAGGAGACCCCTGCCCAATCCCCCTCTGGGTCCCCTCAAGAGCCCCCCCGGCCCTGAATTTATTAGTGCCCTTAGGAGGCCCCTGCCCAATCCCCCTCTGAGTCCCCTCAAGAGCCCCCCGCCTGCCCCTGCGCCCACCGGCACCAAGTGGGGGGCCAAGCGCCCCGCGCCCACCAGCACCCCCAGCACAGCGCAGAGCTCCCAGCACAGGAGGCCGGCGACGGAGAAAACCCCCGGCAAGGAGAAGACGACGCTGCTGGGCCAGGGTGGCCAAGGCCCCAAGACGCTGTGCCAGGGGAAGACGGGTGGCCACAGCGCGGTGGCTGGCAGCAGCGGCCAAGCGGGCGGCGGCAGGCAGCAGCCGGCGAGCGACAGCACCAGGGCGCCCAGCAAGAGGGCCCGAAGCCCGGGGGCTGCTGGGGGGCAAGGAGCAGCGGCACCGCCTCCCCGGAGAGCGCTGCTGCTGCTGGAGCCCCCCCCCATTAAGCCCCGTGCCCGTGCCCGTGCCGTGCGGGCCCAGGACAGGCTCCGTCCCCAAGCCATCGGGGACAAGACGCTGCAGCGCCAGCACCCGGGGACAAAGACCCCCAGCGAGACTTTGCAGCCGCTGGGGGCCAGGGCGAAGGCGCGGGGGCCAGTGCGCCAGCCGCCCTGTGTGCAGCCGCAGCCCACCTCCAGCGGCCCCAGCAGCATGCCCAGGGCCCCGCCGACGGTGCCAGGCTCCAGCGCTGTGCCCGCTGCCCCCCGGCCCCCAGCTGGCGACAAGGCCCAGGCGGTGCCGGCACCACCAGGCAGCACGGCGCGAGCGTGGAGAGCTCCCCTGCAGCAGGCGCCCAGAGCGCCGTGCCTGCCAGCCGCGGGGGGCCAAGCGCAGCGGGAGCCTCTGCCCATGCAGCCGCGCACGCTGCAGCGTCCGGCGCAGCCCCGCGTGGACTACGTGCCCTGCGTGGGGCCCTGGGCGGGCGGCGACGCGGCGCCCACGCCGCTGGAGGAGCAGGAGGCGTCGGTGCCCATCACGCCGCAGCAGCGTCCCGAGCGGGAGCGCCTGAAGAAGCTGGCCCAGGAGGAGCGGCAGCGGGCGGCCCACCAGATGAAGATCGGCCCCGTGCAATTCTTCGTGCAGCGGCAGAAGGACCACGCCATAGCCAAGTATTACGGCTACCCGTGACCCTGCGCTCCTCGACGGCCCCCGCAGCACCCGGGCCCGCTCAGCATGCAGGCACAGAGACCTCTGCAGGCGCCTGCTCCAGCTTCAGCCACGCTCCTCAGCCCTTGCCCCTCTCGCTTGCCCTCTCCCTTCTCCAGTGCTGGAGCTAGGCAGTGTTTGCCACTGTCAGGGATGGGCAACTGGGGCAATGGGAAATGCGCGCGTCACGAATGAACGTTGCAATGGGAAGCTGTTGGGATGTTGGCAATAGCTGGGGTGGGAAAGGTTGGGCGTGGGAACTGCTTGTTGGGACACCAAATGGCTGAGATCCCAAACTTCTTTCTTCTTTCGGGTCATTTCTCTTCTTTAGTGCCTTCCTTATTAAATTCCTCTAGTGTAGGTGTTCACTCAGCAAGGCCTCTGCCTGCAGCTGTTCTGGCACTGGGATGCCGAGGGGCTTTCATGCAGCCCGCTCCCGCTGCCCATGCTCAGTCCGTGCATGGATGTGGGCATGGCCAGCACGGACGGGAGAAAATGGGTGGACGGCTGGGTGGATGGGAGGGTGATGGGAGTTGGGAATTCAGCCTTGGGATCAGACACGGGAGGTTGTTGGGATAGGAAATGACCAGTGGGATGGGAAGTCACGATGGGGATAGGAATTCATTAGAATACGAAAAATTGGTTTCATTTTTATTTATTATTTCATTAATTTTAATATTTATTTTATTTATTATATTTATTAATTTTATTTATTAAATTTACTTTATTGACTGTGTTGTACAGGATGGCATTTTTTTAGGTTCTCTTCCTTTTCTACCCTATTAAACTCTCTTTATCACAACGCACTGCTTTGTACTTCATTTTTCCTTCCGAGTCGTTCTGGATTCACTCAGGATGGGGGGGACATTAGTGAACGCCTGTGTGCTTCAGATCCAAGCTCACCTTTGCCCTCAACTCAAGATACATATTTGCATCTGTTGTCATGATACAAAATTAACAGCAACAAAATAAAAGTTAACTACTTCCGAGCACCAGCTGTACGTTTGCTGGGTCTGCTCTATGCATTTTGAAGACCATTCAATACTATTCAGCACCTTCAGGAGGAAATGTGTGGTTCTAGGGAAATGCATCTTGATCTGATGCAAACCTGCGACGCACCCTGCAGCCCCTGCAACCCCTGTGATTTTACCTGCAGCCCCTGCAACCCCTGTGATTTTACCTGCAGCCCCTCCAAGGCCTGTGATGTTCCCTGCAGCCACTCCAACCCTGTGACAGGCCCTACAGCTGGCTCCGGGGACTACCCCGTTGCCGTATCAGTCGCCAATACACACACAAGATGAAGGAATGGATGCAGAAGTCATCTCGTTTAGGCAGGGAAGAAAGTCCTCCGAAGAAGAGGAAGGAGCAAGAGGAAGGCGAGGCAGGCGACCCCAATGTAGGGCCATCCCAGGGAAGAGGAGGCTGTTATAAAATAGAAAAGAGAGAAAAGCAGCAGTAAGCAGGTGATCCCCATCCCTGGGCGAGCTGCGAGACATGGGACAAGATTTCAGCTGTCATGCAGGTGAGCACATTGTCACCTGGCTGCTGCGATGCTGGGATAACAGCTCCGGGAGCCTGGAATCGGAGGGCAGGGAAGCCAAGCAGCTGGGATCCTTCTCTGGGGAAGGGGGCACTGAGAAAGCGATCGGAAACGGGGCACAAGCCTCTGGAGGCGGCGCCTGTCAGGCGTGAAGGAAAGGGATCCCTTCCAGGAAGATGCTGTGGGGTTGCTGAGGGTCGAAGAACAGCAGGTGTTGGCTGCTCCCACCGTGCTGCAGCAGCGGCAAGGGAGAGACGTGGTGGTTTTCCTCAGCTGGGCAGCTGAGCTCCACCTCAACCGCTCTCTCCCTGCCCCTCCTCAAAGGGAAAGGGGAGAAAATAGGATGGAAAGGGCTCAAGGGCTGAGAGAAGGACAGGGAGATCACTCCACAATGATCGTCACGGGCAAAAGAGGCTCAGCAGAGCCTGTTCCAGTCCAGCCCGGGCCTGCTCCTGCGGGGGCTCTCCACAGGCCGCGGCCTCCTCCAGGCCACATCCACCTGCTCCACCGGGGGCTCCTCCACGGGCTGCAGCGTGGAGATCTGCTCCGTGTGGGACCCGTGGGCTGCAGGGGGACAGCCTGCTCCACCAGAGGCCTCTCCCCAGGCCGCAGGGGAACTGCTGCTGTGAGCCTGGAGCACCTCCTGCCTCCTGCTGCACTCACCTTGGGGGCTGCAGAGAGGATTCTCACTCCTCCCTGACCCAGACGCTGCTGTGCAGCAGGTTTCTTTCCCTTTCTTAGATGGGCTCTCACACAGGCGCAAACATCATCCGTTTTGTCTCACTTCTGGGCAGCAGCGGGTCCCTCTGGAGCCTCCTGGAACCGGCCCTTATCTAACATGGGGCAGCTGCTGCATTCTCCTCACAGAGGACACCCCTGCAGCCCCCCGCTACCAGAACCTGTCCTCATAAACCCAACAGAAGACACCGACCGAGCCTCCCTGATTCCCAGCAGGTGGGTCAGGCTGGGAACCCAGGCCAGTGCCCTGCAGACCCTCCTGGGCCTTGAAAAGCAAGCTTTATGGGGACGTATTTGGAGACCTCTAAGGTGCTTTCCAACAAAAGCTTTTCTATAATTGTATGAAATCACCTGCAATAGATTAACCCTGGTCATTATTCCTATCACAGGAAATAACTGTGACACCTGGGTAACAGGTGAGCTTACTGCGACACCAGGGAGAGCCTTCCTGTACTTAAAGGCAACCTGTAGGAAAGCTGGGGAGGGAGTCTTTATCAGGGCCTGGAGTGACAGGACAAGGAGTAACCGCTTTAAACTGAAAAGTAGCACCCAGAAAGAACGGAGTCACGCAACAGGATTCATTTCCAAAACAACCTCGTAGACACCTGGGCCAAAGAGCAGGGCCTTGAGCGGGTATATCACAATGGCAGAGTTCATTTCCTTCCCAGTAGCTGGCACGTGCCGTTTTTTGGGATTTCGGGGCTACAGTGAGCTGCTAAGAGGGATGTCTTAGCTCTTGCAGGGCAGTGCTTCCACTAAGGCCAGGACTTTTCTGCATCTTCTACTGCCCTGCAAGCGAGGATGCTTGGGGCACACAGGAAGCTGGGAGGGGACACAGCTGCAGGGATTCCATAAGACACAAGCAAATGCAGCCTTGGCTTGGTGACACTTTCTCTTGATTACTGCTCAACACAAATTACCTCGAGCAAGTCTACTGTGAGGACTAAAGGAAAGAGACGTATGGATGCTGCTAAGCTCTTCTAGCTTGTACCAGGTAGGAAAGATACCTCTGTAGCAGGCGTGAAGAGGATAGCACTAATTAATTAGATGAGAAGCGGAGGAAAGGCACTTAGAGGTAGTGAAAAGCAGTTAATGTGATGTTCCGGGGAAGCTTCAGTCTGCTTAAGGAGTAGCAAGAACAAGCCTAAAGTCATAGCCAAATACAAGAAAGAGAGGAGGACACGCAGCATGAGAAGCTCCCGAGAGAAAGGAGCTCTGTTTTGGGTAAAAATCAGTCCCTTTTTCTATCATGGAGACATCCAAGGGCGTAGGACACGTGCACTTCAGGGAACCAAGAGATGCTGTGCATTTCTCTCGTCCCCCTGACACAGCCACTAGGTGACGATGCTTCCAATTCTCTCTAAAGAAACCTTGCTTTCTCAGGCCCAGGTGTCCAGCTGCACACCAAGGACGTCCCTGGCTCCCAGGCACAGTTCCCAGGCCCAAGGCCGAGCTCCCCTCCGAACCCCCATTCCAGCAGACCTTGCTCCTGGCATTGTGGAGCAGCCATTTCATGTCAGCCTTTTCTCCTGGCAGTCAGCTTAGCGCCGTAACCTCTGCCATTGGGGCGCCCGAGAGCCGTGTGAGGTCAGCAGAGAGTCACTGTCAGCCTTTGACCTCACAAAGGTGGGTGGCCATAAGTGCCCTGAGCGTCCAGCTCGCATTGAGTACTGCTGGTGGCACTCGAGGCGTGGAGGTCTGCATGGTGCAATGGGAGACGCCGATGTCCTGCTGCTGGAACAAGAGGCGCTGATGTGCTGCTGGTGCAGGAGGAGACGTGAAGGTGCTGCTGCTTAGAGGTGCTGAGGGGCGGGCAGCCTCAGCGGGCAGCTGAATCAGAGGGCAGGGAAGCCAAGCAGCTTCCTTCTCTGGGGAAGGGGGCACAGAGAAAGTGATTGGAAATGGGGTACAAGCCCTCAGCCTCTAAAAGCAATCCCTCAGATGTTTAGGCATAGTAAAGTTAGGTATATCTATTTGACTCTAGACCCCAACATGTTTGTTAGTGTTCTGGTTTGTCCACTGCTTTCTTGTGGGGGATTTGAGTTGGCCATTACTGTTTAGGTGAATGCTGACTTCATATCTATGGTGCACTTTATTCTTAAAATGGGAAGTTTCTACCAATTTCCCGTCCAAACTTGCTCATAAGCCAACTGCAGTCATCATTTCAGATGTGTCTCCCAACTTACACATTTCCTATTTCTCCTTGATATTTACTCAAGAAATTCATTTACGTAGAGACAACATATTCTTCTCTCAACTGGCATCTGGCTGGGCAGAATGATGTCCTTTCATTCCCTTCCAGGCAATAGGCAACTTGTTCCTTCTGTCTTGTGAACTCTTCCTCCTAAGTTCAATGTGAATACAAGTGGCAGAACTGTGCCTCATGTCTCAAATGAGTGTCAGGGCTGCCTTGTCCAGTGTATTCATACTGGAGGGAAAAAAAAATGAATAGCCATACACACTATATAACCACTAAACTTTTTCAGTCCTCCTTGTGCTAACAGTGCATGAACGTGAGGTTTTGTTGTCATTTTTGTTTGTTTGTTTGTTTGCTTGCTTTAAACTCCTGACTGCCATATAGCAAACATGACCAAAAAACACCCTTTTTTGAGAATCTCTGAGAATGGCTCTGCTTTGTATTATCACCTGTCACTTCACCTGAACCATTTCAATCACAAGCGATATCCTTCTGTCAGGCTTGGTAGTACTTCCCAACCTTATGTCCCCTGCAAATCTCAAAGCTCATGTGTAATTTTTAATCTTCAGCCACCATGTCCATACCGAACATATCTAACTTTGAAGTCAGCTCTGCCCTGAATAGGAGGTTGGGTTTTCAGAGGTCCCTTCCAGCCTACATTTCTCCATGAGTCTTTGCCTCCTTAGCAGCTGCAGTTTCAGAACTGTCTCTGAGAATTACCATAGGTAACGACTCCTTTGCTGCTAAGTCCCTCTTCAGTGTGAACAATTGTAAATTCCCTTTATTCACTTGCAGCCCCAAAGCCCAAATCCGTAGATAATGTATCAGAAGCTCACAGAAAGTGAAATAGATGTAATTCATCCCCTGTGTAGGGAAGAACTGGTCCTAGAAAGGAAAGCTATTAAATTATCTGGAAACAATTTAGCTCTGATAAATTATTTTGTAAATTACACATTACCCCCTCCTTCCCTGGTCTTAGCTGTTCTTGCTCCAAAACTTTGCATGGTGTTGATGTCAAACTAACAGGCCCACACTTGTCTGGATGACTCTTTACCCTCTTCTGGACAGAGGTGTATTTGTTACTCTCCCATTCTGGGGACTATCCCTGATTTGCACAATTGTTATGCATTTTTCCTACTTGACTTGTTGTTCTGTGTGCCAATGCTGTTAATAGGCTAGGTAGATATCAGCTTTTCATTTTTCACTTGAATCGCTATAGATTGTTATTTCACCTCAGATGATGTTGCGCCTAGTGCCCTACCCTCCTTTTCAATGGGAGTCCTGTCACTGCCCTTAATATCACATTGTTGTTGCTGTTAGATGCAGGAAATAAGATTTGCAGCATTTGAGACATCAGTAACGTTTGATCTATTTTTGCCTCAAGCGTGCAACTGTCCTAATTTGTTCTCTTTGTTCCCCCTGGTTTCTGTGGCTTAAGTACCACTTACTATTATTGTTTAATTTCCTATGTGAAGGAGGTTTTTGGTCATTCTTACTTTATTTCTGCAGTTTTTAACCTCTGAAACATGCCTTTTCTCATCGCTTTTTTCCTCTTTGAATTTTGAATTTTAACTATGCCTTCTCTGCACTCAAGTCCCAGAGCTGCTTAGTCAGACTCAATTATTCATTTCCTTAGATTTCAAAGTTTGCATTTCTAAGCCTCAAAACCTTCATTCTAAACCTGGTTTTGTCTGTCGTGAAATGTAAAATGAGAAAAGTCAGCTCATGATCACACTTTATTCAAATTTTACTACATTTAAACCCATACAGGAGCCAAGTCTAAAATGGTCTTATATTTTTTCACTTTTGGGAAGAAATCCATCACATAGTATACCTCTGTGAACATAAGTGGTAATTATCTTTCAATCTTTTGCTGGGAAGTTAAAGTCTCCCATAATTCCCATTATTGTTTACGTGTCTGATAACTGTACAGAGAGAATTCACTATTAGACTGGAGCTAAGAGCAAAGAGCAGGCTAGCAAGGCTGTCTATCTTTAGCAGTGATTTGCACAAAACCACTCTTTTGCTGACCCATAACATTTAATTTCTCCATCCTCTGCTTCTTGCTAACACAAAGCACCATCTTATTCCATCCATTTGCCTTGGTTTCCAGCCTTCCTGAGATTTATCAGTACTTGTATGACATTCATGCCTTTGTTTCACCCTTCCTGTGTTGACACTTGTCATAACAGTTTTAGATCCTGAACATGATCATCTCAAAGTTTGCCTGACAGTTAGGTCTTCCTCACATTGTCATAGAGTATCAGGTCTCTACCACTTGAAATAGATTGGATTGGATTAGATTATTGGCACCGTCTCTTGTGCTGGTAGTCCATTATCTTCACAGTCCGTACAACTGGCCATCAGTGAACATGAAGTGGCCTTATCCTGCCCATTTACCTTTCTGGAAATCAGCCACTCTGTCTGCCTAGAACAGGGAATGGATTTTCCTCACCTTTCTTCAAAAGCTCTGAAGTTTTCTGTGATCTTTCCAATTGTACGGTATGATAAGCTTTTGCTGCCACTGAAGGGTAGAAGTCATTATGAATAGTGCCAACAAAACAGAAACATAACAATGAAAACGATATTTTAATTCAGAATAGGTATTTGAAAAGTTCACCTTTTCTAGCACAAATGGGGAAAAGAAAAAAGGAAGGAAAAAAAAAAAAAAAAAAAGCAGTCCTAAAACATCAAAACTGTGGCCAAAGAATTAGAAGAAACACTATTTTTCCAAAGCTGCAATGTTTTCCATTCATCTGGCTGGGCCAGCAGAGCACTGGAGACCTGGATGCACTGCACTCATGGCTGGTTCCCCTAAATGACCTGCAGGGAGATCTTCTTCTCTCTATCCCTCTGTTTCTCCTTTCAATCTCTGTTTTGTCTGTTTGTATCACTAGCTCTCAAATCGCCACTGATATATGCACGTGCAGCACCCAGCACAACCTTGTTTCAGGCTCCAGCGGGACCTTTAGGCATTACCATCCTGTAAACAAATAACAATGATAGTGAGTGTAATTACAATCGTCAAACTATTCCAGCTCCACATCATTAGCCATGCCCTGAGCTAAATAACATTTTAATCAGTTTGATATGTCATCTGTGGCTTTCTTCACTGTCACTTGCAATCCAGCAAACTCCTTCCTTCACGTTTCTAGATTAGACAGAGGGTTCTCAACTGCAGACATCCAATTCCCTGTTCAGGAAGCAGCGAGACCTTTCCTCTTCTCACAGATTTAAGATGATAGCCAAGCATCATGAGACACAGTGCGTATGTCTCCTAGGCCCATCCCATGAGAGCAGGACATTTACCACACATGAGAAGAAGACTTAATGCAGTGGCAAAGCAAAATACTCAGTGTCAAAGCCATGTCTAGATGATCATTAAAGACAGATCAAAATTACCCAATACAGGAGGAAAATCTATCGTTTGTAGAAGATTATGTTCTCTGATTATTAGTTTCAAAATTAGTTTTTCCTTTGGATTTCCTCTGAACTTAAACTTAGTTTGGAATGCCTTTGGTTTTGAATATTTCTGAAATCGTATTACTTCTCCTAAGTAAGTTGCTAGTCTGTTCTGTTTACGTGAAATTCGAATAATATTGTGAAGTATCTGCCATCAGTTTTACTGTGTGCCAGGCTGAGTTCCCTGATGAATTTCAAATTTCAGATATGAAACAGTAAAGGTTAAAAAAAAAAATGTTACAAAGGGTACTTCATGCAGTAGCATAAACTTCTGTTTTCTCAAAACTTGTATCAGTTCATCTCACCAGGACCAGCAGGGGAAGCACACTCTGCCTAGGCACTGGCAAAGGGACACAGTGAGAGTGTAGGGTCTCTTGCTGGGGCCATTCAAAATTTGACTGTACAAGCCCCTGAGCAATATGACAGGGCTTTAAAAATGGCCCTGCTTGAAGTACGCGGGTGATCTGGAGACCTCTAAGGTGCTTTCCAACAAAAGCTTTTCTATAATTGTATGAAATCACCTGCAATAGATTAACCCTGGTCATTATTCCTATCACAGGAAATAACTGTGACACCTGGGTAACAGGTGAGCTTACTGCGACACCAGGGAGAGCCTTCCTGTACTTAAAGGCAACCTGTAGGAAAGCTGGGGAGGGAGTCTTTATCAGGGCCTGGAGTGACAGGACAAGGAGTAACCGCTTTAAACTGAAAAGTAGCACCCAGAAAGAACGGAGTCACGCAACAGGATTCATTTCCAAAACCACCTCATAGACACCTGGGCCAAAGAGCAGGGCCTTGAGCGGGTATATCACAATGACGGAGTTCATTTCCTTCCCAGTAGCTGGCACGTGCCGTTTTTTGGGATTTCGGGGCTACAGTGAGCTGCTAAGAGGGATGTCTTAGCTCTTGCAGGGCAGTGCTTCCACTAAGGCCAGGACTTTTCTGCATCTTCTACTGCCCTGCAAGCGAGGATGCTTGGGGCACACAGGAAGCTGGGAGGGGACACAGCTGCAGGGATTCCATAAGACACAAGCAAATGCAGCCTTGGCTTGGTGACACTTTCTCTTGATTACTGCTCAACACAAATTACCTCGAGCAAGTCTACTGTGAGGACTAAAGGAAAGAGACGTATGGATGCTGCTAAGCTCTTCTAGCTTGTACCAGGTAGGAAAGATACCTCTGTAGCAGGCGTGAAGAGGATAGCACTAATTAATTAGATGAGAAGCGGAGGAAAGGCACTTAGAGGTAGTGAAAAGCAGTTAATGTGATGTTCCGGGGAAGCTTCAGTCTGCTTAAGGAGTAGCAAGAACAAGCCTAAAGTCATAGCCAAATACAAGAAAGAGAGGAGGACACGCAGCATGAGAAGCTCCCGAGAGAAAGGAGCTCTGTTTTGGGTAAAAATCAGTCCCTTTTTCTATCATGGAGACATCCAAGGGCGTAGGACACGTGCACTTCAGGGAACCAAGAGATGCTGTGCATTTCTCTCGTCCCCCTGACACAGCCACTAGGTGACGATGCTTCCAATTCTCTCTAAAGAAACCTTGCTTTCTCAGGCCCAGGTGTCCAGCTGCACACCAAGGACGTCCCTGGCTCCCAGGCACAGTTCCCAGGCCCAAGGCCGAGCTCCGCTCCGAACCCCCATTCCAGCAGACCTTGCTCCTGGCATTGTGGAGCAGCCATTTCATGTCAGCCTTTTCTCCTGGCAGTCAGCTTAGCGCCGTAACCTCTGCCATTGGGGCGCCCGAGAGCCGTGTGAGGTCAGCAGAGAGTCACTGTCAGCCTTTGACCTCACAAAGGTGGGTGGCCATAAGTGCCCTGAGCGTCCAGCTCGCATTGAGTACTGCTGGTGGCACTCGAGGCGTGGAGGTCTGCATGGTGCAATGGGAGACGCCGATGTCCTGCTGCTGGAACAAGAGGCGCTGATGTGCTGCTGGTGCAGGAGGAGACGTGAAGGTGCTGCTGCTTAGAGGTGCTGAGGGGCGGGCAGCCTCAGCGGGCAGCTGAATCAGAGGGCAGGGAAGCCAAGCAGCTTCCTTCTCTGGGGAAGGGGGCACAGAGAAAGTGATTGGAAATGGGGTACAAGCCCTCAGCCTCTAAAAGCAATCCCTCAGATGTTTAGGCATAGTAAAGTTAGGTATATCTATTTGACTCTAGACCCCAACATGTTTGTTGGTGTTCTGGTTTGTCCACTGCTTTCTTGTGGGGGATTTGAGTTGGCCATTACTCTTTAGGTGAATGCTGACTTCATATCTATGGTGCACTTTATTCTTAAAATGGGAAGTTTCTACCAATTTCCCGTCCAAACTTGCTCATAAGCCAACTGCAGTCATCATTTCAGATGTGTCTCCCAACTTACACATTTCCTATTTCTCCTTGATATTTACTCAAGAAATTCATTTACGTAGAGACAACATATTCTTCTCTCAACTGGCATCTGGCCGGGCAGAATGATGTCCTTTCATTCCCTTCCAGGCAATAGGCAACTTGTTCCTTCTGTCTTGTGAACTCTTCCTCCTAAGTTCAATGTGAATACAAGTGGCAGAACTGTGCCTCATGTCTCAAATGAGTGTCAGGGCTGCCTTGTCCAGTGTATTCATACTGGAGGGAAAAAAAAATGAATAGCCATACACACTATATAACCACTAAACTTTTTCAGTCCTCCTTGTGCTAACAGTGCATGAACGTGAGGTTTTGTTGTCATTTTTGTTTGTTTGTTTGTTTGCTTGCTTTAAACTCCTGACTGCCATATAGCAAACATGACCAAAAAACACCCTTTTTTGAGAATCTCTGAGAATGGCTCTGCTTTGTATTATCACCTGTCACTTCACCTGAACCATTTCAATCACAAGCGATATCCTTCTGTCAGGCTTGGTAGTACTTCCCAACCTTATGTCCCCTGCAAATCTCAAAGCTCATGTGTAATTTTTAATCTTCAGCCACCATGTCCATACCGAACATATCTAACTTTGAAGTCAGCTCTGCCCTGAATAGGAGGTTGGGTTTTCAGAGGTCCCTTCCAGCCTACATTTCTCCATGAGTCTTTGCCTCCTTAGCAGCTGCAGTTTCAGAACTGTCTCTGAGAATTACCATAGGTAACGACTCCTTTGCTGGTAAGTCCCTCTTCAGTGTGAACAATTGTAAATTCCCTTTATTCACTTGCAGCCCCAAAGCCCAAATCCGTAGATAATGTATCAGAAGCTCACAGAAAGTGAAATAGATGTAATTCATCCCCTGTGTAGGGAAGAACTGGTCCTAGAAAGGAAAGCTATTAAATTATCTGGAAACAATTTAGCTCTGATAAATTATTTCGTAAATTACACATTACCCCCTCCTTCCCTGGTCTTAGCTGTTCTTGCTCCAAAACTTTGCATGGTGTTGATGTCAAACTAACAGGCCCACACTTGTCTGGATGACTCTTTACCCTCTTCTGGACAGAGGTGTATTTGTTACTCTCCCATTCTGGGGACTATCCCTGATTTGCACAATTGTTATGCATTTTTCCTACTTGACTTGTTGTTCTGTGTGCCAATGCTGTTAATAGGCTAGGTAGATATCAGCTTTTCATTTTTCACTTGAATCGCTATAGATTGTTATTTCACCTCAGATGATGTTGCGCCTAGTGCCCTACCCTCCTTTTCAATGGGAGTCCTGTCACTGCCCTTAATATCACATTGTTGTTGCTGTTAGATGCAGGAAATAAGATTTGCAGCATTTGAGACATCAGTAACGTTTGATCTATTTTTGCCTCAAGCGTGCAACTGTCCTAATTTGTTCTCTTTGTTCCCCCTGGTTTCTGTGGCTTAAGTACCACTTACTATTATTGTTTAATTTCCTATGTGAAGGAGGTTTTTGGTCATTCTTACTTTATTTCTGCAGTTTTTAACCTCTGAAACATGCCTTTTCTCATCGCTTTTTTCCTCTTTGAATTTTGAATTTTAACTATGCCTTCTCTGCACTCAAGTCCCAGAGCTGCTTAGTCAGACTCAATTATTCATTTCCTTAGATTTCAAAGTTTGCATTTCTAAGCCTCAAAACCTTCATTCTAAACCTGGTTTTGTCTGTCGTGAAATGTAAAATGAGAAAAGTCAGCTCATGATCACACTTTATTCAAATTTTACTACATTTAAACCCATACAGGAGCCAAGTCTAAAATGGTCTTATATTTTTTCACTTTTGGGAAGAAATCCATCACATAGTACACCTCTGTGAACATAAGTGGTAATTATCTTTCAATCTTTTGCTGGGAAGTTAAAGTCTCCCATAATTCCCATTATTGTTTACGTGTCTGATAACTGTACAGAGAGAATTCACTATTAGACTGGAGCTAAGAGCAAAGAGCAGGCTAGCAAGGCTGTCTATCTTTAGCAGTGATTTGCACAAAACCACTCTTTTGCTGACCCATAACATTTAATTTCTCCATCCTCTGCTTCTTGCTAACACAAAGCACCATCTTATTCCATCCATTTGCCTTGGTTTCCAGCCTTCCTGAGATTTATCAGTACTTGTATGACATTCATGCCTTTGTTTCACCCTTCCTGTGTTGACACTTGTCATAACAGTTTTAGATCCTGAACATGATCATCTCAAAGTTTGCCTGACAGTTAGGTCTTCCTCACATTGTCATAGAGTATCAGGTCTCTACCACTTGAAATAGATTGGATTGGATTAGATTATTGGCACCGTCTCTTGTGCTGGTAGTCCATTATCTTCACAGTCCGTACAACTGGCCATCAGTGAACATGAAGTGGCCTTATCCTGCCCATTTACCTTTCTGGAAATCAGCCACTCTGTCTGCCTAGAACAGGGAATGGATTTTCCTCACCTTTCTTCAAAAGCTCTGAAGTTTTCTGTGATCTTTCCAATTGTACGGTATGATAAGCTTTTGCTGCCACTGAAGGGTAGAAGTCATTACGAATAGTGCCAACAAAACAGAAACATAACAATGAAAACGATATTTTAATTCAGAATAGGTATTTGAAAAGTTCACCTTTTCTAGCACAAATTGGGAAAAGAAAAAAAGGAAGGAAAAAAAAAAAAAAAGCAGTCCTAAAACATCAAAACTGTGGCCAAAGAATTAGAAGAAACACTATTTTTCCAAAGCTGCAATGTTTTCCATTCATCTGGCTGGGCCAGCAGAGCACTGGAGACCTGGATGCACTGTACTCATGGCTGGTTCCCCTAAATGACCTGCAGGGAGATCTTCTTCTCTCTATCCCTCTGTTTCTCCTTTCAATCTCTGTTTTGTCTGTTTGTATCACTAGCTCTCAAATCGCCACTGATATATGCACGTGCAGCACCCAGCACAACCTTGTTTCAGGCTCCAGCGGGACCTTTAGGCATTACCATCCTGTAAACAAATAACAATGATAGTGAGTGTAATTACAATCGTCAAACTATTCCAGCTCCACATCATTAGCCATGCCCTGAGCTAAATAACATTTTAATCAGTTTGATATGTCATCTGTGGCTTTCTTCACTGTCACTTGCAATCCAGCAAACTCCTTCCTTCACGTTTCTGGATTAGACAGAGGGTTCTCAACTGCAGACATCCAATTCCCTGTTCAGGAAGCAGCGAGACCTTTCCTCTTCTCACAGATTTAAGATGATAGCCAAGCATCATGAGACACAGTGCGTATGTCTCCTAGGCCCATCCCATGAGAGCAGGACATTTACCACACATGAGAAGAAGACTTAATGCAGTGGCAAAGCAAAATACTCAGTGTCAAAGCCATGTCTAGATGATCATTAAAGACAGATCAAAATTACCCAATACAGGAGGAAAATCTATCGTTTGTAGAAGATTATGTTCTCTGATTATTAGTTTCAAAATTAGTTTTTCCTTTGGATTTCCTCTGAACTTAAACTTAGTTTGGAATGCCTTTGGTTTTGAATATTTCTGAAATCGTATTACTTCTCCTAAGTAAGTTGCTAGTCTGTTCTGTTTACGTGAAATTCGAATAATATTGTGAAGTATCTGCCATCAGTTTTACTGTGTGCCAGGCTGAGTTCCCTGATGAATTTCAAATTTCAGATATGAAACAGTAAAGGTTAAAAAAAAAAATGTTACAAAGGGTACTTCATGCAGTAGCATAAACTTCTGTTTTCTCAAAACTTGTATCAGTTCATCTCACCAGGACCAGCAGGGGAAGCACACTCTGCCTAGGCACTGGCAAAGGGACACAGTGAGAGTGTAGGGTCTCTTGCTGGGGCCATTCAAAATTTGACTGTACAAGCCCCTGAGCAATATGACAGGGCTTTAAAAATGGCCCTGCTTGAAGTACGCGGGTGATCTGGAGACCTCTAAGGTGCTTTCCAACAAAAGCTTTTCTATAATTGTATGAAATCACCTGCAATAGATTAACCCTGGTCATTATTCCTATCACAGGAAATAACTGTGACACCTGGGTAACAGGTGAGCTTACTGCGACACCAGGGAGAGCCTTCCTGTACTTAAAGGCAACCTGTAGGAAAGCTGGGGAGGGAGTCTTTATCAGGGCCTGCAGTGACAGGACAAGGAGTAACCGCTTTAAACTGAAAAGTAGCACCCAGAAAGAACGGAGTTACACAACAGGATTCATTTCCAAAACCGTCTCACAGACACCTGGGCCAAAGAGCAGGGCCTTGAGCGGGTATATCACAATGACAGAGTTCATTTCCTTCCCAGTAGCTGGCACGTGCCGTTTTTGGGGATTTCGGGGCTACAGTGAGCTGCTAAGAGGGATGTCTTAGCTCTTGCAGGACAGTGCTTCCACTAAGGCCAGGACTTTTCTGCATCTTCTACTGCCCTGCAAGCGAGGATGCTTGGGGCACACAGGAAGCTGGGAGCGGACACAGCTGCAGGGATTCCATAAGGCACAAGCAAATGCAGCCTTGGCTTGGTGACACTTTCTCTTGATTACTGCTCAACACAAATTACCTCGAGCAAGTCTACTGTGAGGACTAAAGGAAAGAGACGTATGGATGCTGCTAAGCTCTTCTAGCTTGTACCAGGTAGGAAAGATACCTCTGTAGCAGGCGTGAAGAGGATAGCACTAATTAATTAGATGAGAAGCGGAGGAAAGGCACTTAGAGGTAGTGAAAAGCAGTTAATGTGATGTTCCGGGGAAGCTTCAGTCTGCTTAAGGAGTAGCAAGAACAAGCCTAAAGTCATAGCCAAATACAAGAAAGAGAGGAGGACACGCAGCATGAGAAGCTCCCGAGAGAAAGGAGCTCTGTTTTGGGTAAAAATCAGTCCCTTTTTCTATCATGGAGACATCCAAGGGCGTAGGACACGTGCACTTCAGGGAACCAAGAGATGCTGTGCATTTCTCTCGTCCCCCTGACACAGCCACTAGGTGACGATGCTTCCAATTCTCTCTAAAGAAACCTTGCTTTCTCAGGCCCAGGTGTCCAGCTGCACACCAAGGACGTCCCTGGCTCCCAGGCACAGTTCCCAGGCCCAAGGCCGAGCTCCGCTCCGAACCCCCATTCCAGCAGACCTTGCTCCTGGCATTGTGGAGCAGCCATTTCATGTCAGCCTTTTCTCCTGGCAGTCAGCTTAGCGCCGTAACCTCTGCCATCGGGGCGCCCGAGAGCCGTGTGAGGTCAGCAGAGAGTCACTGTCAGCCTTTGACCTCACAAAGGTGGGTGGCCATAAGTGCCCTGAGCGTCCAGCTCGCATTGAGTACTGCTGGTGGCACTCGAGGCGTGGAGGTCTGCATGGTGCAATGGGAGACGCCGATGTCCTGCTGCTGGAACAAGAGGCGCTGATGTGCTGCTGGTGCAGGAGGAGACGTGAAGGTGCTGCTGCTTAGAGGTGCTGAGGGGCGGGCAGCCTCAGCGGGCAGCTGAATCGGAGGGCAGGGAAGCCAAGCAGCTTCCTTCTCTGGGGAAGGGGGCACAGAGAAAGTGATTGGAAATGGGGTACAAGCCCTCAGCCTCTAAAAGCAATCCCTCAGATGTTTAGGCATAGTAAAGTTAGGTATATCTATTTGACTCTAGACCCCAACATGTTTGTTAGTGTTCTGGTTTGTCCACTGCTTTCTTGTGGGGGATTTGAGTTGGCCATTACTCTTTAGGTGAATGCTGACTTCATATCTATGGTGCACTTTATTCTTAAAATGGGAAGTTTCTACCAATTTCCCGTCCAAACTTGCTCATAAGCCAACTGCAGTCATCATTTCAGATGTGTCTCCCAACTTACACATTTCCTATTTCTCCTTGATATTTACTCAAGAAATTCATTTACGTAGAGACAACATATTCTTCTCTCAACTGGCATCTGGCTGGGCAGAATGATGTCCTTTCATTCCCTTCCAGGCAATAGGCAACTTGTTCCTTCTGTCTTGTGAACTCTTCCTCCTAAGTTCAATGTGAATACAAGTGGCAGAACTGTGCCTCATGTCTCAAATGAGTGTCAGGGCTGCCTTGTCCAGTGTATTCATACTGGAGGGAAAAAAAAATGAATAGCCATACACACTATATAACCACTAAACTTTTTCAGTCCTCCTTGTGCTAACAGTGCATGAACGTGAGGTTTTGTTGTCATTTTTGTTTGTTTGTTTGTTTGCTTGCTTTAAACTCCTGACTGCCATATAGCAAACATGACCAAAAAACACCCTTTTTTGAGAATCTCTGAGAATGGCTCTGCTTTGTATTATCACCTGTCACTTCACCTGAACCATTTCAATCACAAGCGATATCCTTCTGTCAGGCTTGGTAGTACTTCCCAACCTTATGTCCCCTGCAAATCTCAAAGCTCATGTGTAATTTTTAATCTTCAGCCACCATGTCCATACCGAACATATCTAACTTTGAAGTCAGCTCTGCCCTGAATAGGAGGTTGGGTTTTCAGAGGTCCCTTCCAGCCTACATTTCTCCATGAGTCTTTGCCTCCTTAGCAGCTGCAGTTTCAGAACTGTCTCTGAGAATTACCATAGGTAACGACTCCTTTGCTGGTAAGTCCCTCTTCAGTGTGAACAATTGTAAATTCCCTTTATTCACTTGCAGCCCCAAAGCCCAAATCCGTAGATAATGTATCAGAAGCTCACAGAAAGTGAAATAGATGTAATTCATCCCCTGTGTAGGGAAGAACTGGTCCTAGAAAGGAAAGCTATTAAATTATCTGGAAACAATTTAGCTCTGATAAATTATTTTGTAAATTACACATTACCCCCTCCTTCCCTGGTCTTAGCTGTTCTTGCTCCAAAACTTTGCATGGTGTTGATGTCAAACTAACAGGCCCACACTTGTCTGGATGACTCTTTACCCTCTTCTGGACAGAGGTGTATTTGTTACTCTCCCATTCTGGGGACTATCCCTGGTTTGCACAATTGTTATGCATTTTTCCTACTTGACTTGTTGTTCTGTGTGCCAATGCTGTTAATAGGCTAGGTAGATATCAGCTTTTCATTTTTCACTTGAATCGCTATAGATTGTTATTTCACCTCAGATGATGTTGCGCCTAGTGCCCTACCCTCCTTTTCAATGGGAGTCCTGTCACTGCCCTTAATATCACATTGTTGTTGCTGTTAGATGCAGGAAATAAGATTTGCAGCATTTGAGACATCAGTAACTTTTGATCTATTTTTGCCTCAAGCGTGCAACTGTCCTAATTTGTTCTCTTTGTTCCCCCTGGTTTCTGTGGCTTAAGTACCACTTACTATTATTGTTTAATTTCCTATGTGAAGGAGGTTTTTGGTCATTCTTACTTTATTTCTGCAGTTTTTAACCTCTGAAACATGCCTTTTCTCATCGCTTTTTTCCTCTTTGAATTTTGAATTTTAACTATGCCTTCTCTGCACTCAAGTCCCAGAGCTGCTTAGTCAGACTCAATTATTCATTTCCTTAGATTTCAAAGTTTGCATTTCTAAGCCTCAAAACCTTCATTCTAAACCTGGTTTTGTCTGTCGTGAAATGTAAAATGAGAAAAGTCAGCTCATGATCACACTTTATTCAAATTTTACTACATTTAAACCCATACAGGAGCCAAGTCTAAAATGGTCTTATATTTTTTCACTTTTGGGAAGAAATCCATCACATAGTATACCTCTATGAACATAAGTGGTAATTATCTTTCAATCTTTTGCTGGGAAGTTAAAGTCTCCCATAATTCCCATTATTGTTTACGTGTCTGATAACTGTACAGAGATAATTCACTATTAGACTGGAGCTAAGAGCAAAGAGCAGGCTAGCAAGGCTGTCTATCTTTAGCAGTGATTTGCACAAAACCACTCTTTTGCTGACCCATAACATTTAATTTCTCCATCCTCTGCTTCTTGCTAACACAAAGCACCATCTTATTCCATCCATTTGCCTTGGTTTCCAGCCTTCCTGAGATTTATCAGTACTTGTATGACATTCATGCCTTTGTTTCACCCTTCCTGTGTTGACACTTGTCATAACAGTTTTAGATCCTGAACATGATCATCTCAAAGTTTGCCTGACAGTTAGGTCTTCCTCACATTGTCATAGAGTATCAGGTCTCTACCACTTGAAATAGATTGGATTGGATTAGATTATTGGCACCGTCTCTTGTGCTGGTAGTCCATTATCTTCACAGTCCGTACAACTGGCCATCAGTGAACATGAAGTGGCCTTATCCTGCCCATTTACCTTTCTGGAAATCAGCCACTCTCTCTGCCTAGAACAGGGAATGGATTTTCCTCACCTTTCTTCAAAAGCTCTGAAGTTTTCTGTGATCTTTCCAATTGTACGGTATGATAAGCTTTTGCTGCCACTGAAGGGTAGAAGTCATTATGAATAGTGCCAACAAAACAGAAACATAACAATGAAAACGATATTTTAATTCAGAATAGGTATTTGAAAAGTTCACCTTTTCTAGCACAAATGGGGAAAAGAAAAAAAGGAAGGAAAAAAAAAAAAAAAAAAGCAGTCCTAAAACATCAAAACTGTGGCCAAAGAATTAGAAGAAACACTATTTTTCCAAAGCTGCAATGTTTTCCATTCATCTGGCTGGGCCAGCAGAGCACTGGAGACCTGGATGCACTGTACTCATGGCTGGTTCCCCTAAATGACCTGCAGGGAGATCTTCTTCTCTCTATCCCTCTGTTTCTCCTTTCAATCTCTGTTTTGTCTGTTTGTATCACTAGCTCTCAAATCGCCACTGGTATATGCACGTGCAGCACCCAGCACAACCTTGTTTCAGGCTCCAGCGGGACCTTTAGGCATTACCATCCTGTAAACAAATAACAATGATAGTGAGTGTAATTACAATCGTCAAACTATTCCAGCTCCACATCATTAGCCATGCCCTGAGCTAAATAACATTTTAATCAGTTTGATATGTCATCTGTGGCTTTCTTCACTGTCACTTGCAATCCAGCAAACTCCTTCCTTCACGTTTCTAGATTAGACAGAGGGTTCTCAACTGCAGACATCCAATTCCCTGTTCAGGAAGCAGCGAGACCTTTCCTCTTCTCACAGATTTAAGATGATAGCCAAGCATCATGAGACACAGTGCGTATGTCTCCTAGGCCCATCCCATGAGAGCAGGACATTTACCACACATGAGAAGAAGACTTAATGCAGTGGCAAAGCAAAATACTCAGTGTCAAAGCCATGTCTAGATGATCATTAAAGACAGATCAAAATTACCCAATACAGGAGGAAAATCTATCGTTTGTAGAAGATTATGTTCTCTGATTATTAGTTTCAAAATTAGTTTTTCCTTTGGATTTCCTCTGAACTTAAACTTAGTTTGGAATGCCTTTGGTTTTGAATATTTCTGAAATCGTATTACTTCTCCTAAGTAAGTTGCTAGTCTGTTCTATTTACGTGAAATTCGAATAATATTGTGAAGTATCTGCCATCAGTTTTACTGTGTGCCAGGCTGAGTTCCCTGATGAATTTCAAATTTCAGATATGAAACAGTAAAGGTTAAAAAAAAAAATGTTACAAAGGGTACTTCATGCAGTAGCATAAACTTCTGTTTTCTCAAAACTTGTATCAGTTCATCTCACCAGGACCAGCAGGGGAAGCACACTCTGCCTAGGCACTGGCAAAGGGACACAGTGAGAGTGTAGGGTCTCTTGCTGGGGCCATTCAAAATTTGACTGTACAAGCCCCTGAGCAATATGACAGGGCTTTAAAAATGGCCCTGCTTGAAGTACGCGGGTGATCTGGAGACCTCTAAGGTGCTTTCCAACAAAAGCTTTTCTATAATTGTATGAAATCACCTGCAATAGATTAACCCTGGTCATTATTCCTATCACAGGAAATAACTGTGACACCTGGGTAACAGGTGAGCTTACTGCGACACCAGGGAGAGCCTTCCTGTACTTAAAGGCAACCTGTAGGAAAGCTGGGGAGGGAGTCTTTATCAGGGCCTGGAGTGACAGGACAAGGAGTAACCGCTTTAAACTGAAAAGTAGCACCCAGAAAGAACGGAGTCACGCAACAGGATTCATTTCCAAAACCACCTCATAGACACCTGGGCCAAAGAGCAGGGCCTTGAGCGGGTATATCACAATGACAGAGTTCATTTCCTTCCCAGTAGCTGGCACGTGCCGTTTTTTGGGATTTCGGGGCTACAGTGAGCTGCTAAGAGGGATGTCTTAGCTCTTGCAGGGCAGTGCTTCCACTAAGGCCAGGACTTTTCTGCATCTTCTACTGCCCTGCAAGCGAGGATGCTTGGGGCACACAGGAAGCTGGGAGGGGACACAGCTGCAGGGATTCCATAAGACACAAGCAAATGCAGCCTTGGCTTGGTGACACTTTCTCTTGATTACTGCTCAACACAAATTACCTCGAGCAAGTCTACTGTGAGGACTAAAGGAAAGAGACGTATGGATGCTGCTAAGCTCTTCTAGCTTGTACCAGGTAGGAAAGATACCTCTGTAGCAGGCGTGAAGAGGATAGCACTAATTAATTAGATGAGAAGCAGAGGAAAGGCACTTAGAGGTAGTGAAAAGCAGTTAATGTGATGTTCCGGGGAAGCTTCAGTCTGCTTAAGGAGTAGCAAGAACAAGCCTAAAGTCATAGCCAAATACAAGAAAGAGAGGAGGACACGCAGCATGAGAAGCTCCCGAGAGAAAGGAGCTCTGTTTTGGGTAAAAATCAGTCCCTTTTTCTATCATGGAGACATCCAAGGGCGTAGGACACGTGCACTTCAGGGAACCAAGAGATGCTGTGCATTTCTCTCGTCCCCCTGACACAGCCACTAGGTGACGATGCTTCCAATTCTCTCTAAAGAAACCTTGCTTTCTCAGGCCCAGGTGTCCAGCTGCACACCAAGGACGTCCCTGGCTCCCAGGCACAGTTCCCAGGCCCAAGGCCGAGCTCCGCTCCGAACCCCCATTCCAGCAGACCTTGCTCCTGGCATTGTGGAGCAGCCATTTCATGTCAGCCTTTTCTCCTGGCAGTCAGCTTAGCGCCGTAACCTCTGCCATCGGGGCGCCCGAGAGCCGTGTGAGGTCAGCAGAGAGTCACTGTCAGCCTTTGACCTCACAAAGGTGGGTGGCCATAAGTGCCCTGAGCGTCCAGCTCGCATTGAGTACTGCTGGTGGCACTCGAGGCGTGGAGGTCTGCATGGTGCAATGGGAGACGCCGATGTCCTGCTGCTGGAACAAGAGGCGCTGATGTGCTGCTGGTGCAGGAGGAGACGTGAAGGTGCTGCTGCTTAGAGGTGCTGAGGGGCGGGCAGCCTCAGCGGGCAGCTGAATCAGAGGGCAGGGAAGCCAAGCAGCTTCCTTCTCTGGGGAAGGGGGCACAGAGAAAGTGATTGGAAATGGGGTACAAGCCCTCAGCCTCTAAAAGCAATCCCTCAGATGTTTAGGCATAGTAAAGTTAGGTATATCTATTTGACTCTAGACCCCAACATGTTTGTTAGTGTTCTGGTTTGTCCACTGCTTTCTTGTGGGGGATTTGAGTTGGCCATTACTGTTTAGGTGAATGCTGACTTCATATCTATGGTGCACTTTATTCTTAAAATGGGAAGTTTCTACCAATTTCCCGTCCAAACTTGCTCATAAGCCAACTGCAGTCATCATTTCAGATGTGTCTCCCAACTTACACATTTCCTATTTCTCCTTGATATTTACTCAAGAAATTCATTTACGCAGAGACAACATATTCTTCTCTCAACTGGCATCTGGCCGGGCAGAATGATGTCCTTTCATTCCCTTCCAGGCAATAGGCAACTTGTTCCTTCTGTCTTGTGAACTCTTCCTCCTAAGTTCAATGTGAATACAAGTGGCAGAACTGTGCCTCATGTCTCAAATGAGTGTCAGGGCTGCCTTGTCCAGTGTATTCATACTGGAGGGAAAAAAAAATGAATAGCCATACACACTATATAACCACTAAACTTTTTCAGTCCTCCTTGTGCTAACAGTGCATGAACGTGAGGTTTTGTTGTCATTTTTGTTTGTTTGCTTGCTTTAAACTCCTGACTGCCATATAGCAAACATGACAAAAAAACACCCTTTTTTGAGAATCTCTGAGAATGGCTCTGCTTTGTATTATCACCTGTCACTTCACCTGAACCATTTCAATCACAAGCGATATCCTTCTGTCAGGCTTGGTAGTACTTCCCAACCTTATGTCCCCTGCAAATCTCAAAGCTCATGTGTAATTTTTAATCTTCAGCCACCATGTCCATACCGAACATATCTAACTTTGAAGTCAGCTCTGCCCTGAATAGGAGGTTGGGTTTTCAGAGGTCCCTTCCAGCCTACATTTCTCCATGAGTCTTTGCCTCCTTAGCAGCTGCAGTTTCAGAACTGTCTCTGAGAATTACCATAGGTAACGACTCCTTTGCTGGTAAGTCCCTCTTCAGTGTGAACAATTGTAAATTCCCTTTATTCACTTGCAGCCCCAAAGCCCAAATCCGTAGATAATGTATCAGAAGCTCACAGAAAGTGAAATAGATGTAATTCATCCCCTGTGTAGGGAAGAACTGGTCCTAGAAAGGAAAGCTATTAAATTATCTGGAAACAATTTAGCTCTGATAAATTATTTTGTAAATTACACATTACCCCCTCCTTCCCTGGTCTTAGCTGTTCTTGCTCCAAAACTTTGCATGGTGTTGATGTCAAACTAACAGGCCCACACTTGTCTGGATGACTCTTTACCCTCTTCTGGACAGAGGTGTATTTGTTACTCTCCCATTCTGGGGACTATCCCTGGTTTGCACAATTGTTATGCATTTTTCCTACTTGACTTGTTGTTCTGTGTGCCAATGCTGTTAATAGGCTAGGTAGATATCAGCTTTTCATTTTTCACTTGAATCGCTATAGATTGTTATTTCACCTCAGATGATGTTGCGCCTAGTGCCCTACCCTCCTTTTCAATGGGAGTCCTGTCACTGCCCTTAATATCACATTGTTGTTGCTGTTAGATGCAGGAAATAAGATTTGCAGCATTTGAGACATCAGTAACTTTTGATCTATTTTTGCCTCAAGTGTGCAACTGTCCTAATTTGTTCTCTTTGTTCCCCCTGGTTTCTGTGGCTTAAGTACCACTTACTATTATTGTTTAATTTCCTATGTGAAGGAGGTTTTTGGTCATTCTTACTTTATTTCTGCAGTTTTTAACCTCTGAAACATGCCTTTTCTCATCGCTTTTTTCCTCTTTGAATTTTGAATTTTAACTATGCCTTCTCTGCACACAAGTCCCAGAGCTGCTTAGTCAGACTCAATTATTCATTTCCTTAGATTTCAAAGTTTGCATTTCTAAGCCTCAAAACCTTCATTCTAAACCTGGTTTTGTCTGTCGTGAAATGTAAAATGAGAAAAGTCAGCTCATGATCACACTTTATTCAAATTTTACTACATTTAAACCCATACAGGAGCCAAGTCTAAAATGGTCTTATATTTTTTCACTTTTGGGAAGAAATCCATCACATAGTATACCTCTATGAACATAAGTGGTAATTATCTTTCAATCTTTTGCTGGGAAGTTAAAGTCTCCCATAATTCCCATTATTGTTTACGTGTCTGATAACTGTACAGAGATAATTCACTATTAGACTGGAGCTAAGAGCAAAGAGCAGGCTAGCAAGGCTGTCTATCTTTAGCAGTGATTTGCACAAAACCACTCTTTTGCTGACCCATAACATTTAATTTCTCCATCCTCTGCTTCTTGCTAACACAAAGCACCATCTTATTCCATCCATTTGCCTTGGTTTCCAGCCTTCCTGAGATTTATCAGTACTTGTATGACATTCATGCCTTTGTTTCACCCTTCCTGTGTTGACACTTGTCATAACAGTTTTAGATCCTGAACATGATCATCTCAAAGTTTGCCTGACAGTTAGGTCTTCCTCACATTGTCATAGAGTATCAGGTCTCTACCACTTGAAATAGATTGGATTGGATTAGATTATTGGCACCGTCTCTTGTGCTGGTAGTCCATTATCTTCACAGTCCGTACAACTGGCCATCAGTGAACATGAAGTGGCCTTATCCTGCCCATTTACCTTTCTGGAAATCAGCCACTCTCTCTGCCTAGAACAGGGAATGGATTTTCCTCACCTTTCTTCAAAAGCTCTGAAGTTTTCTGTGATCTTTCCAATTGTACGGTATGATAAGCTTTTGCTGCCACTGAAGGGTAGAAGTCATTATGAATAGTGCCAACAAAACAGAAACATAACAATGAAAACGATATTTTAATTCAGAATAGGTATTTGAAAAGTTCACCTTTTCTAGCACAAATGGGGAAAAGAAAAAAAGGAAGGAAAAAAAAAAAAAAAAGCAGTCCTAAAACATCAAAACTGTGGCCAAAGAATTAGAAGAAACACTATTTTTCCAAAGCTGCAATGTTTTCCATTCATCTGGCTGGGCCAGCAGAGCACTGGAGACCTGGATGCACTGTACTCATGGCTGGTTCCCCTAAATGACCTGCAGGGAGATCTTCTTCTCTCTATCCCTCTGTTTCTCCTTTCAATCTCTGTTTTGTCTGTTTGTATCACTAGCTCTCAAATCGCCACTGATATATGCACGTGCAGCACCCAGCACAACCTTGTTTCAGGCTCCAGCGGGACCTTTAGGCATTACCATCCTGTAAACAAATAACAATGATAGTGAGTGTAATTACAATCGTCAAACTATTCCAGCTCCACATCATTAGCCATGCCCTGAGCTAAATAACATTTTAATCAGTTTGATATGTCATCTGTGGCTTTCTTCACTGTCACTTGCAATCCAGCAAACTCCTTCCTTCACGTTTCTAGATTAGACAGAGGGTTCTCAACTGCAGACATCCAATTCCCTGTTCAGGAAGCAGCGAGACCTTTCCTCTTCTCACAGATTTAAGATGATAGCCAAGCATCATGAGACACAGTGCGTATGTCTCCTAGGCCCATCCCATGAGAGCAGGACATTTACCACACATGAGAAGAAGACTTAATGCAGTGGCAAAGCAAAATACTCAGTGTCAAAGCCATGTCTAGATGATCATTAAAGACAGATCAAAATTACCCAATACAGGAGGAAAATCTATCGTTTGTAGAAGATTATGTTCTCTGATTATTAGTTTCAAAATTAGTTTTTCCTTTGGATTTCCTCTGAACTTAAACTTAGTTTGGAATGCCTTTGGTTTTGAATATTTCTGAAATCGTATTACTTCTCCTAAGTAAGTTGCTAGTCTGTTCTGTTTACGTGAAATTCGAATAATATTGTGAAGTATCTGCCATCAGTTTTACTGTGTGCCAGGCTGAGTTCCCTGATGAATTTCAAATTTCAGATATGAAACAGTAAAGGTTAAAAAAAAAAAATGTTACAAAGGGTACTTCATGCAGTAGCATAAACTTCTGTTTTCTCAAAACTTGTATCAGTTCATCTCACCAGGACCAGCAGGGGAAGCACACTCTGCCTAGGCACTGGCAAAGGGACACAGTGAGAGTGTAGGGTCTCTTGCTGGGGCCATTCAAAATTTGACTGTACAAGCCCCTGAGCAATATGACAGGGCTTTAAAAATGGCCCTGCTTGAAGTACGCGGGTGATCTGGAGACCTCTAAGGTGCTTTCCAACAAAAGCTTTTCTATAATTGTATGAAATCACCTGCAATAGATTAACCCTGGTCATTATTCCTATCACAGGAAATAACTGTGACACCTGGGTAACAGGTGAGCTTACTGCGACACCAGGGAGAGCCTTCCTGTACTTAAAGGCAACCTGTAGGAAAGCTGGGGAGGGAGTCTTTATCAGGGCCTGGAGTGACAGGACAAGGAGTAACCGCTTTAAACTGAAAAGTAGCACCCAGAAAGAACGGAGTCACGCAACAGGATTCATTTCCAAAACCACCTCATAGACACCTGGGCCAAAGAGCAGGGCCTTGAGCGGGTATATCACAATGGCGGAGTTCATTTCCTTCCCAGTAGCTGGCACGTGCCGTTTTTTGGGATTTCGGGGCTACAGTGAGCTGCTAAGAGGGATGTCTTAGCTCTTGCAGGGCAGTGCTTCCACTAAGGCCAGGACTTTTCTGCATCTTCTACTGCCCTGCAAGCGAGGATGCTTGGGGCACACAGGAAGCTGGGAGGGGACACAGCTGCAGGGATTCCATAAGGCACAAGCAAATGCAGCCTTGGCTTGGTGACACTTTCTCTTGATTACTGCTCAACACAAATTACCTCGAGCAAGTCTACTGTGAGGACTAAAGGAAAGAGACGTATGGATGCTGCTAAGCTCTTCTAGCTTGTACCAGGTAGGAAAGATACCTCTGTAGCAGGCGTGAAGAGGATAGCACTAATTAATTAGATGAGAAGCGGAGGAAAGGCACTTAGAGGTAGTGAAAAGCAGTTAATGTGATGTTCCGGGGAAGCTTCAGTCTGCTTAAGGAGTAGCAAGAACAAGCCTAAAGTCATAGCCAAATACAAGAAAGAGAGGAGGACACGCAGCATGAGAAGCTCCCGAGAGAAAGGAGCTCTGTTTTGGGTAAAAATCAGTCCCTTTTTCTATCATGGAGACATCCAAGGGCGTAGGACACGTGCACTTCAGGGAACCAAGAGATGCTGTGCATTTCTCTCGTCCCCCTGACACAGCCACTAGGTGACGATGCTTCCAATTCTCTCTAAAGAAACCTTGCTTTCTCAGGCCCAGGTGTCCAGCTGCACACCAAGGACGTCCCTGGCTCCCAGGCACAGTTCCCAGGCCCAAGGCCGAGCTCCGCTCCGAACCCCCATTCCAGCAGACCTTGCTCCTGGCATTGTGGAGCAGCCATTTCATGTCAGCCTTTTCTCCTGGCAGTCAGCTTAGCGCCGTAACCTCTGCCATCGGGGCGCCCGAGAGCCGTGTGAGGTCAGCAGAGAGTCACTGTCAGCCTTTGACCTCACAAAGGTGGGTGGCCATAAGTGCCCTGAGCGTCCAGCTCGCATTGAGTACTGCTGGTGGCACTCGAGGCGTGGAGGTCTGCATGGTGCAATGGGAGACGCCGATGTCCTGCTGCTGGAACAAGAGGCGCTGATGTGCTGCTGGTGCAGGAGGAGACGTGAAGGTGCTGCTGCTTAGAGGTGCTGAGGGGCGGGCAGCCTCAGCGGGCAGCTGAATCAGAGGGCAGGGAAGCCAAGCAGCTTCCTTCTCTGGGGAAGGGGGCACAGAGAAAGTGATTGGAAATGGGGTACAAGCCCTCAGCCTCTAAAAGCAATCCCTCAGATGTTTAGGCATAGTAAAGTTAGGTATATCTATTTGACTCTAGACCCCAACATGTTTGTTAGTGTTCTGGTTTGTCCACTGCTTTCTTGTGGGGGATTTGAGTTGGCCATTACTGTTTAGGTGAATGCTGACTTCATATCTATGGTGCACTTTATTCTTAAAATGGGAAGTTTCTACCAATTTCCCGTCCAAACTTGCTCATAAGCCAACTGCAGTCATCATTTCAGATGTGTCTCCCAACTTACACATTTCCTATTTCTCCTTGATATTTACTCAAGAAATTCATTTACGCAGAGACAACATATTCTTCTCTCAACTGGCATCTGGCCGGGCAGAATGATGTCCTTTCATTCCCTTCCAGGCAATAGGCAACTTGTTCCTTCTGTCTTGTGAACTCTTCCTCCTAAGTTCAATGTGAATACAAGTGGCAGAACTGTGCCTCATGTCTCAAATGAGTGTCAGGGCTGCCTTGTCCAGTGTATTCATACTGGAGGGAAAAAAAAATGAATAGCCATACACACTATATAACCACTAAACTTTTTCAGTCCTCCTTGTGCTAACAGTGCATGAACGTGAGGTTTTGTTGTCATTTTTGTTTGTTTGCTTGCTTTAAACTCCTGACTGCCATATAGCAAACATGACAAAAAAACACCCTTTTTTGAGAATCTCTGAGAATGGCTCTGCTTTGTATTATCACCTGTCACTTCACCTGAACCATTTCAATCACAAGCGATATCCTTCTGTCAGGCTTGGTAGTACTTCCCAACCTTATGTCCCCTGCAAATCTCAAAGCTCATGTGTAATTTTTAATCTTCAGCCACCATGTCCATACCGAACATATCTAACTTTGAAGTCAGCTCTGCCCTGAATAGGAGGTTGGGTTTTCAGAGGTCCCTTCCAGCCTACATTTCTCCATGAGTCTTTGCCTCCTTAGCAGCTGCAGTTTCAGAACTGTCTCTGAGAATTACCATAGGTAACGACTCCTTTGCTGGTAAGTCCCTCTTCAGTGTGAACAATTGTAAATTCCCTTTATTCACTTGCAGCCCCAAAGCCCAAATCCGTAGATAATGTATCAGAAGCTCACAGAAAGTGAAATAGATGTAATTCATCCCCTGTGTAGGGAAGAACTGGTCCTAGAAAGGAAAGCTATTAAATTATCTGGAAACAATTTAGCTCTGATAAATTATTTTGTAAATTACACATTACCCCCTCCTTCCCTGGTCTTAGCTGTTCTTGCTCCAAAACTTTGCATGGTGTTGATGTCAAACTAACAGGCCCACACTTGTCTGGATGACTCTTTACCCTCTTCTGGACAGAGGTGTATTTGTTACTCTCCCATTCTGGGGACTATCCCTGATTTGCACAATTGTTATGCATTTTTCCTACTTGACTTGTTGTTCTGTGTGCCAATGCTGTTAATAGGCTAGGTAGATATCAGCTTTTCATTTTTCACTTGAATCGCTATAGATTGTTATTTCACCTCAGATGATGTTGCGCCTAGTGCCCTACCCTCCTTTTCAATGGGAGTCCTGTCACTGCCCTTAATATCACATTGTTGTTGCTGTTAGATGCAGGAAATAAGATTTGCAGCATTTGAGACATCAGTAACTTTTGATCTATTTTTGCCTCAAGTGTGCAACTGTCCTAATTTGTTCTCTTTGTTCCCCCTGGTTTCTGTGGCTTAAGTACCACTTACTATTATTGTTTAATTTCCTATGTGAAGGAGGTTTTTGGTCATTCTTACTTTATTTCTGCAGTTTTTAACCTCTGAAACATGCCTTTTCTCATCGCTTTTTTCCTCTTTGAATTTTGAATTTTAACTATGCCTTCTCTGCACTCAAGTCCCAGAGCTGCTTAGTCAGACTCAATTATTCATTTCCTTAGATTTCACAGTTTGCATTTCTAAGCCTCAAAACCTTCATTCTAAACCTGGTTTTGTCTGTCGTGAAATGTAAAATGAGAAAAGTCAGCTCATGATCACACTTTATTCAAATTTTACTACATTTAAACCCATACAGGAGCCAAGTCTAAAATGGTCTTATATTTTTTCACTTTTGGGAAGAAATCCATCACATAGTATACCTCTATGAACATAAGTGGTAATTATCTTTCAATCTTTTGCTGGGAAGTTAAAGTCTCCCATAATTCCCATTATTGTTTACGTGTCTGATAACTGTACAGAGAGAATTCACTATTAGACTGGAGCTAAGAGCAAAGAGCAGGCTAGCAAGGCTGTCTATCTTTAGCAGTGATTTGCACAAAACCACTCTTTTGCTGACCCATAACATTTAATTTCTCCATCCTCTGCTTCTTGCTAACACAAAGCACCATCTTATTCCATCCATTTGCCTTGGTTTCCAGCCTTCCTGAGATTTATCAGTACTTGTATGACATTCATGCCTTTGTTTCACCCTTCCTGTGTTGACACTTGTCATAACAGTTTTAGATCCTGAACATGATCATCTCAAAGTTTGCCTGACAGTTAGGTCTTCCTCACATTGTCATAGAGTATCAGGTCTCTACCACTTGAAATAGATTGGATTGGATTAGATTATTGGCACCATCTCTTGTGCTGGTAGTCCATTATCTTCACAGTCCGTACAACTGGCCATCAGTGAACATAAGTGGCCTTATCCTGCCCATTTACCTTTCTGGAAATCAGCCACTCTCTCTGACTAGAACAGGGAATGGATTTTCCTCACCTTTCTTCAAAAGCTCTGAAGTTTTCTGTGATCTTTCCAATTGTACGGTATGATAAGCTTTTGCTGCCACTGAAGGGTAGAAGTCATTATGAATAGTGCCAACAAAACAGAAACATAACAATGAAAACGATATTTTAATTCAGAATAGGTATTTGAAAAGTTCACCTTTTCTAGCACAAATGGGGAAAAGAAAAAAAGGAAGGAAAAAAAAAAAAAAAAAAAGCAGTCCTAAAACATCAAAACTGTGGCCAAAGAATTAGAAGAAACACTATTTTTCCAAAGCTGCAATGTTTTCCATTCATCTGGCTGGGCCAGCAGAGCACTGGAGACCTGGATGCACTGTACTCATGGCTGGTTCCCCTAAATGACCTGCAGGGAGATCTTCTTCTCTCTATCCCTCTGTTTCTCCTTTCAATCTCTGTTTTGTCTGTTTGTATCACTAGCTCTCAAATCGCCACTGATATATGCACGTGCAGCACCCAGCACAACCTTGTTTCAGGCTCCAGCGCGACCTTTAGGCATTACCATCCTGTAAACAAATAACAATGATAGTGAGCGTAATTACAATCGTCAAACTATTCCAGCTCCACATCATTAGCCATGCCCTGAGCTAAATAACATTTTAATCAGTTTGATATGTCATCTGTGGCTTTCTTCACTGTCACTTGCAATCCAGCAAACTCCTTCCTTCACGTTTCTAGATTAGACAGAGGGTTCTCAACTGCAGACATCCAATTCCCTGTTCAGGAAGCAGCGAGACCTTTCCTCTTCTCACAGATTTAAGATGATAGCCAAGCATCATGAGACAGAGTGCGTATGTCTCCTAGGCCCATCCCATGAGAGCAGGACATTTACCACACATGAGAAGAAGACTTAATGCAGTGGCAAAGCAAAATACTCAGTGTCAAAGCCATGTCTAGATGATCATTAAAGACAGATCAAAATTACCCAATACAGGAGGAAAATCTATCGTTTGTAGAAGATTATGTTCTCTGATTATTAGTTTCAAAATTAGTTTTTCCTTTGGATTTCCTCTGAACTTAAACTTAGTTTGGAATGCCTTTGGTTTTGAATATTTCTGAAATCGTATTACTTCTCCTAAGTAAGTTGCTAGTCTGTTCTGTTTACGTGAAATTCGAATAATATTGTGAAGTATCTGCCATCAGTTTTACTGTGTGCCAGGCTGAGTTCCCTGATGAATTTCAAATTTCAGATATGAAACAGTAAAGGTTAAAAAAAAAAAATGTTACAAAGGGTACTTCATGCAGTAGCATAAACTTCTGTTTTCTCAAAACTTGTATCAGTTCATCTCACCAGGACCAGCAGGGGAAGCACACTCTGCCTAGGCACTGGCAAAGGGACACAGTGAGAGTGTAGGGTCTCTTGCTGGGGCCATTCAAAATTTGACTGTACAAGCCCCTGAGCAATATGACAGGGCTTTAAAAATGGCCCTGCTTGAAGTACGCGGGTGATCTGGAGACCTCTAAGGTGCTTTCCAACAAAAGCTTTTCTATAATTGTATGAAATCACCTGCAATAGATTAACCCTGGTCATTATTCCTATCACAGGAAATAACTGTGACACCTGGGTAACAGGTGAGCTTACTGCGACACCAGGGAGAGCCTTCCTGTACTTAAAGGCAACCTGTAAGAAAGCTGGGGAGGGAGTCTTTATCAGGGCCTGGAGTGACAGGACAAGGAGTAACCGCTTTAAACTGAAAAGTAACACCCAGAAAGAACGGAGTCACGCAACAGGATTCATTTCCAAAACCACCTCATAGACACCTGGGCCAAAGAGCAGGGCCTTGAGCGGGTATATCACAATGGCAGAGTTCATTTCCTTCCCAGTAGCTGGCACGTGCCGTTTTTTGGGATTTCGGGGCTACAGTGAGCTGCTAAGAGGGATGTCTTAGCTCTTGCAGGGCAGTGCTTCCACTAAGGCCAGGACTTTTCTGCATCTTCTACTGCCCTGCAAGCGAGGATGCTTGGGGCACACAGGAAGCTGGGAGGGGACACAGCTGCAGGGATTCCATAAGACACAAGCAAATGCAGCCTTGGCTTGGTGACACTTTCTCTTGATTACTGCTCAACACAAATTACCTCGAGCAAGTCTACTGTGAGGACTAAAGGAAAGAGACGTATGGATGCTGCTAAGCTCTTCTAGCTTGTACCAGGTAGGAAAGATACCTCTGTAGCAGGCGTGAAGAGGATAGCACTAATTAATTAGATGAGAAGCGGAGGAAAGGCACTTAGAGGTAGTGAAAAGCAGTTAATGTGATGTTCCGGGGAAGCTTCAGTCTGCTTAAGGAGCAGCAAGAACAAGCCTAAAGTCATAGCCAAATACAAGAAAGAGAGGAGGACACGCAGCATGAGAAGCTCCCGAGAGAAAGGAGCTCTGTTTTGGGTAAAAATCAGTCCCTTTTTCTATCATGGAGACATCCAAGGGCGTAGGACACGTGCACTTCAGGGAACCAAGAGATGCTGTGCATTTCTCTCGTCCCCCTGACACAGCCACTAGGTGACGATGCTTCCAATTCTCTCTAAAGAAACCTTGCTTTCTCAGGCCCAGGTGTCCAGCTGCACACCAAGGACGTCCCTGGCTCCCAGGCACAGTTCCCAGGCCCAAGGCCGAGCTCCGCTCCGAACCCCCATTCCAGCAGACCTTGCTCCTGGCATTGTGGAGCAGCCATTTCATGTCAGCCTTTTCTCCTGGCAGTCAGCTTAGCGCCGTAACCTCTGCCATCGGGGCGCCCGAGAGCCGTGTGAGGTCAGCAGAGAGTCACTGTCAGCCTTTGACCTCACAAAGGTGGGTGGCCATAAGTGCCCTGAGCGTCCAGCTCGCATTGAGTACTGCTGGTGGCACTCGAGGCGTGGAGGTCTGCATGGTGCAATGGGAGACACCGATGTCCTGCTGCTGGAACAAGAGGCGCTGATGTGCTGCTGGTGCAGGAGGAGACGTGAAGGTGCTGCTGCTTAGAGGTGCTGAGGGGCGGGCAGCCTCAGCGGGCAGCTGAATCAGAGGGCAGGGAAGCCAAGCAGCTTCCTTCTCTGGGGAAGGGGGCACAGAGAAAGTGATTGGAAATGGGGTACAAGCCCTCAGCCTCTAAAAGCAATCCCTCAGATGTTTAGGCATAGTAAAGTTAGGTATATCTATTTGACTCTAGACCCCAACATGTTTGTTAGTGTTCTGGTTTGTCCACTGCTTTCTTGTGGGGGATTTGAGTTGGCCATTACTCTTTAGGTGAATGCTGACTTCATATCTATGGTGCACTTTATTCTTAAAATGGGAAGTTTCTACCAATTTCCCGTCCAAACTTGCTCATAAGCCAACTGCAGTCATCATTTCAGATGTGTCTCCCAACTTACACATTTCCTATTTCTCCTTGATATTTACTCAAGAAATTCATTTACGTAGAGACAACATATTCTTCTCTCAACTGGCATCTGGCTGGGCAGAATGATGTCCTTTCATTCCCTTCCAGGCAATAGGCAACTTGTTCCTTCTGTCTTGTGAACTCTTCCTCCTAAGTTCAATGTGAATACAAGTGGCAGAACTGTGCCTCATGTCTCAAATGAGTGTCAGGGCTGCCTTGTCCAGTGTATTCATACTGGAGGGAAAAAAAAATGAATAGCCATACACACTATATAACCACTAAACTTTTTCAGTCCTCCTTGTGCTAACAGTGCATGAACGTGAGGTTTTGTTGTCATTTTTGTTTGTTTGTTTGTTTGCTTGCTTTAAACTCCTGACTGCCATATAGCAAACATGACCAAAAAACACCCTTTTTTGAGAATCTCTGAGAATGGCTCTGCTTTGTATTATCACCTGTCACTTCACCTGAACCATTTCAATCACAAGCGATATCCTTCTGTCAGGCTTGGTAGTACTTCCCAACCTTATGTCCCCTGCAAATCTCAAAGCTCATGTGTAATTTTTAATCTTCAGCCACCATGTCCATACCGAACATATCTAACTTTGAAGTCAGCTCTGCCCTGAATAGGAGGTTGGGTTTTCAGAGGTCCCTTCCAGCCTACATTTCTCCATGAGTCTTTGCCTCCTTAGCAGCTGCAGTTTCAGAACTGTCTCTGAGAATTACCATAGGTAACGACTCCTTTGCTGGTAAGTCCCTCTTCAGTGTGAACAATTGTAAATTCCCTTTATTCACTTGCAGCCCCAAAGCCCAAATCCGTAGATAATGTATCAGAAGCTCACAGAAAGTGAAACAGATGTAATTCATCCCCTGTGTAGGGAAGAACTGGTCCTAGAAAGGAAAGCTATTAAATTATCTGGAAACAATTTAGCTCTGATAAATTATTTTGTAAATTACACATTACCCCCTCCTTCCCTGGTCTTAGCTGTTCTTGCTCCAAAACTTTGCATGGTGTTGATGTCAAACTAACAGGCCCACACTTGTCTGGATGACTCTTTACCCTCTTCTGGACAGAGGTGTATTTGTTACTCTCCCATTCTGGGGACTATCCCTGATTTGCACAATTGTTATGCATTTTTCCTACTTGACTTGTTGTTCTGTGTGCCAATGCTGTTAATAGGCTAGGTAGATATCAGCTTTTCATTTTTCACTTGAATCGCTATAGATTGTTATTTCACCTCAGATGATGTTGCGCCTAGTGCCCTACCCTCCTTTTCAATGGGAGTCCTGTCACTGCCCTTAATATCACATTGTTGTTGCTGTTAGATGCAGGAAATAAGATTTGCAGCATTTGAGACATCAGTAACTTTTGATCTATTTTTGCCTCAAGTGTGCAACTGTCCTAATTTGTTCTCTTTGTTCCCCCTGGTTTCTGTGGCTTAAGTACCACTTACTATTATTGTTTAATTTCCTATGTGAAGGAGGTTTTTGGTCATTCTTACTTTATTTCTGCAGTTTTTAACCTCTGAAACATGCCTTTTCTCATCGCTTTTTTCCTCTTTGAATTTTGAATTTTAACTATGCCTTCTCTGCACTCAAGTCCCAGAGCTGCTTAGTCAGACTCAATTATTCATTTCCTTAGATTTCAAAGTTTGCATTTCTAAGCCTCAAAACCTTCATTCTAAACCTGGTTTTGTCTGTCGTGAAATGTAAAATGAGAAAAGTCAGCTCATGATCACACTTTATTCAAATTTTACTACATTTAAACCCATACAGGAGCCAAGTCTAAAATGGTCTTATATTTTTTCACTTTTGGGAAGAAATCCATCACATAGTACACCTCTGTGAACATAAGTGGTAATTATCTTTCAATCTTTTGCTGGGAAGTTAAAGTCTCCCATAATTCCCATTATTGTTTACGTGTCTGATAACTGTACAGAGAGAATTCACTATTAGACTGGAGCTAAGAGCAAAGAGCAGGCTAGCAAGGCTGTCTATCTTTAGCAGTGATTTGCACAAAACCACTCTTTTGCTGACCCATAACATTTAATTTCTCCATCCTCTGCTTCTTGCTAACACAAAGCACCATCTTATTCCATCCATTTGCCTTGGTTTCCAGCCTTCCTGAGATTTATCAGTACTTGTATGACATTCATGCCTTTGTTTCACCCTTCCTGTGTTGACACTTGTCATAACAGTTTTAGATCCTGAACATGATCATCTCAAAGTTTGCCTGACAGTTAGGTCTTCCTCACATTGTCATAGAGTATCAGGTCTCTACCACTTGAAATAGATTGGATTGGATTAGATTATTGGCACCGTCTCTTGTGCTGGTAGTCCATTATCTTCACAGTCCGTACAACTGGCCATCAGTGAACATGAAGTGGCCTTATCCTGCCCATTTACCTTTCTGGAAATCAGCCACTCTCTCTGCCTAGAACAGGGAATGGATTTTCCTCACCTTTCTTCAAAAGCTCTGAAGTTTTCTGTGATCTTTCCAATTGTACGGTATGATAAGCTTTTGCTGCCACTGAAGGGTAGAAGTCATTATGAATAGTGCCAACAAAACAGAAACATAACAATGAAAACGATATTTTAATTCAGAATAGGTATTTGAAAAGTTCACCTTTTCTAGCACAAATGGGGAAAAGAAAAAAAGGAAGGAAAAAAAAAAAAAAAAGCAGTCCTAAAACATCAAAACTGTGGCCAAAGAATTAGAAGAAACACTATTTTTCCAAAGCTGCAATGTTTTCCATTCATCTGGCTGGGCCAGCAGAGCACTGGAGACCTGGATGCACTGTACTCATGGCTGGTTCCCCTAAATGACCTGCAGGGAGATCTTCTTCTCTCTATCCCTCTGTTTCTCCTTTCAATCTCTGTTTTGTCTGTTTGTATCACTAGCTCTTAAATCGCCACTGATATATGCACGTGCAGCACCCAGCACAACCTTGTTTCAGGCTCCAGCGGGACCTTTAGGCATTACCATCCTGTAAACAAATAACAATGATAGTGAGCGTAATTACAATCGTCAAACTATTCCAGCTCCACATCATTAGCCATGCCCTGAGCTAAATAACATTTTAATCAGTTTGATATGTCATCTGTGGCTTTCTTCACTGTCACTTGCAATCCAGCAAACTCCTTCCTTCACGTTTCTAGATTAGACAGAGGGTTCTCAACTGCAGACATCCAATTCCCTGTTCAGGAAGCAGCGAGACCTTTCCTCTTCTCACAGATTTAAGATGATAGCCAAGCATCATGAGACACAGTGCGTATGTCTCCTAGGCCCATCCCATGAGAGCAGGACATTTACCACACATGAGAAGAAGACTTAATGCAGTGGCAAAGCAAAATACTCAGTGTCAAAGCCATGTCTAGATGATCATTAAAGACAGATCAAAATTACCCAATACAGGAGGAAAATCTATCGTTTGTAGAAGATTATGTTCTCTGATTATTAGTTTCAAAATTAGTTTTTCCTTTGGATTTCCTCTGAACTTAAACTTAGTTTGGAATGCCTTTGGTTTTGAATATTTCTGAAATCGTATTACTTCTCCTAAGTAAGTTGCTAGTCTGTTCTGTTTACGTGAAATTCGAATAATATTGTGAAGTATCTGCCATCAGTTTTACTGTGTGCCAGGCTGAGTTCCCTGATGAATTTCAAATTTCAGATATGAAACAGTAAAGGTTAAAAAAAAAAAATGTTACAAAGGGTACTTCATGCAGTAGCATAAACTTCTGTTTTCTCAAAACTTGTATCAGTTCATCTCACCAGGACCAGCAGGGGAAGCACACTCTGCCTAGGCACTGGCAAAGGGACACAGTGAGAGTGTAGGGTCTCTTGCTGGGGCCATTCAAAATTTGACTGTACAAGCCCCTGAGCAATATGACAGGGCTTTAAAAATGGCCCTGCTTGAAGTACGCGGGTGATCTGGAGACCTCTAAGGTGCTTTCCAACAAAAGCTTTTCTATAATTGTATGAAATCACCTGCAATAGATTAACCCTGGTCATTATTCCTATCACAGGAAATAACTGTGACACCTGGGTAACAGGTGAGCTTACTGCGACACCAGGGAGAGCCTTCCTGTACTTAAAGGCAACCTGTAGGAAAGCTGGGGAGGGAGTCTTTATCAGGGCCTGGAGTGACAGGACAAGGAGTAACCGCTTTAAACTGAAAAGTAGCACCCAGAAAGAACGGAGTCACGCAACAGGATTCATTTCCAAAACCACCTCATAGACACCTGGGCCAAAGAGCAGGGCCTTGAGCGGGTATATCACAATGACAGAGTTCATTTCCTTCCCAGTAGCTGGCACGTGCCGTTTTTTGGGATTTCGGGGCTACAGTGAGCTGCTAAGAGGGATGTCTTAGCTCTTGCAGGGCAGTGCTTCCACTAAGGCCAGGACTTTTCTGCATCTTCTACTGCCCTGCAAGCGAGGATGCTTGGGGCACACAGGAAGCTGGGAGGGGACACAGCTGCAGGGATTCCATAAGGCACAAGCAAATGCAGCCTTGGCTTGGTGACACTTTCTCTTGATTACTGCTCAACACAAATTACCTCGAGCAAGTCTACTGTGAGGACTAAAGGAAAGAGACGTATGGATGCTGCTAAGCTCTTCTAGCTTGTACCAGGTAGGAAAGATACCTCTGTAGCAGGCGTGAAGAGGATAGCACTAATTAATTAGATGAGAAGCGGAGGAAAGGCACTTAGAGGTAGTGAAAAGCAGTTAATGTGATGTTCCGGGGAAGCTTCAGTCTGCTTAAGGAGCAGCAAGAACAAGCCTAAAGTCATAGCCAAATACAAGAAAGAGAGGAGGACACGCAGCATGAGAAGCTCCCGAGAGAAAGGAGCTCTGTTTTGGGTAAAAATCAGTCCCTTTTTCTATCATGGAGACATCCAAGGGCGTAGGACACGTGCACTTCAGGGAACCAAGAGATGCTGTGCATTTCTCTCGTCCCCCTGACACAGCCACTAGGTGACGATGCTTCCAATTCTCTCTAAAGAAACCTTGCTTTCTCAGGCCCAGGTGTCCAGCTGCACACCAAGGACGTCCCTGGCTCCCAGGCACAGTTCCCAGGCCCAAGGCCGAGCTCCGCTCCGAACCCCCATTCCAGCAGACCTTGCTCCTGGCATTGTGGAGCAGCCATTTCATGTCAGCCTTTTCTCCTGGCAGTCAGCTTAGCGCCGTAACCTCTGCCATCGGGGCGCCCGAGAGCCATGTGAGGTCAGCAGAGAGTCACTGTCAGCCTTTGACCTCACAAAGGTGGGTGGCCATAAGTGCCCTGAGCGTCCAGCTCGCATTGAGTACTGCTGGTGGCACTCGAGGCGTGGAGGTCTGCATGGTGCAATGGGAGACGCCGATGTCCTGCTGCTGGAACAAGAGGCGCTGATGTGCTGCTGGTGCAGGAGGAGACGTGAAGGTGCTGCTGCTTAGAGGTGCTGAGGGGCGGGCAGCCTCAGCGGGCAGCTGAATCAGAGGGCAGGGAAGCCAAGCAGCTTCCTTCTCTGGGGAAGGGGGCACAGAGAAAGTGATTGGAAATGGGGTACAAGCCCTCAGCCTCTAAAAGCAATCCCTCAGATGTTTAGGCATAGTAAAGTTAGGTATATCTATTTGACTCTAGACCCCAACATGTTTGTTAGTGTTCTGGTTTGTCCACTGCTTTCTTGTGGGGGATTTGAGTTGGCCATTACTCTTTAGGTGAATGCTGACTTCATATCTATGGTGCACTTTATTCTTAAAATGGGAAGTTTCTACCAATTTCCCGTCCAAACTTGCTCATAAGCCAACTGCAGTCATCATTTCAGATGTGTCTCCCAACTTACACATTTCCTATTTCTCCTTGATATTTACTCAAGAAATTCATTTACGTAGAGACAACATATTCTTCTCTCAACTGGCATCTGGCTGGGCAGAATGATGTCCTTTCATTCCCTTCCAGGCAATAGGCAACTTGTTCCTTCTGTCTTGTGAACTCTTCCTCCTAAGTTCAATGTGAATACAAGTGGCAGAACTGTGCCTCATGTCTCAAATGAGTGTCAGGGCTGCCTTGTCCAGTGTATTCATACTGGAGGGAAAAAAAAATGAATAGCCATACACACTATATAACCACTAAACTTTTTCAGTCCTCCTTGTGCTAACAGTGCATGAACGTGAGGTTTTGTTGTCATTTTTGTTTGTTTGTTTGTTTGCTTGCTTTAAACTCCTGACTGCCATATAGCAAACATGACCAAAAAACACCCTTTTTTGAGAATCTCTGAGAATGGCTCTGCTTTGTATTATCACCTGTCACTTCACCTGAACCATTTCAATCACAAGCGATATCCTTCTGTCAGGCTTGGTAGTACTTCCCAACCTTATGTCCCCTGCAAATCTCAAAGCTCATGTGTAATTTTTAATCTTCAGCCACCATGTCCATACCGAACATATCTAACTTTGAAGTCAGCTCTGCCCTGAATAGGAGGTTGGGTTTTCAGAGGTCCCTTCCAGCCTACATTTCTCCATGAGTCTTTGCCTCCTTAGCAGCTGCAGTTTCAGAACTGTCTCTGAGAATTACCATAGGTAACGACTCCTTTGCTGGTAAGTCCCTCTTCAGTGTGAACAATTGTAAATTCCCTTTATTCACTTGCAGCCCCAAAGCCCAAATCCGTAGATAATGTATCAGAAGCTCACAGAAAGTGAAATAGATGTAATTCATCCCCTGTGTAGGGAAGAACTGGTCCTAGAAAGGAAAGCTATTAAATTATCTGGAAACAATTTAGCTCTGATAAATTATTTTGTAAATTACACATTACCCCCTCCTTCCCTGGTCTTAGCTGTTCTTGCTCCAAAACTTTGCATGGTGTTGATGTCAAACTAACAGGCCCACACTTGTCTGGATGACTCTTTACCCTCTTCTGGACAGAGGTGTATTTGTTACTCTCCCATTCTGGGGACTATCCCTGATTTGCACAATTGTTATGCATTTTTCCTACTTGACTTGTTGTTCTGTGTGCCAATGCTGTTAATAGGCTAGGTAGATATCAGCTTTTCATTTTTCACTTGAATCGCTATAGATTGTTATTTCACCTCAGATGATGTTGCGCCTAGTGCCCTACCCTCCTTTTCAATGGGAGTCCTGTCACTGCCCTTAATATCACATTGTTGTTGCTGTTAGATGCAGGAAATAAGATTTGCAGCATTTGAGACATCAGTAACTTTTGATCTATTTTTGCCTCAAGTGTGCAACTGTCCTAATTTGTTCTCTTTGTTCCCCCTGGTTTCTGTGGCTTAAGTACCACTTACTATTATTGTTTAATTTCCTATGTGAAGGAGGTTTTTGGTCATTCTTACTTTATTTCTGCAGTTTTTAACCTCTGAAACATGCCTTTTCTCATCGCTTTTTTCCTCTTTGAATTTTGAATTTTAACTATGCCTTCTCTGCACTCAAGTCCCAGAGCTGCTTAGTCAGACTCAATTATTCATTTCCTTAGATTTCACAGTTTGCATTTCTAAGCCTCAAAACCTTCATTCTAAACCTGGTTTTGTCTGTCGTGAAATGTAAAATGAGAAAAGTCAGCTCATGATCACACTTTATTCAAATTTTACTACATTTAAACCCATACAGGAGCCAAGTCTAAAATGGTCTTATATTTTTTCACTTTTGGGAAGAAATCCATCACATAGTATACCTCTATGAACATAAGTGGTAATTATCTTTCAATCTTTTGCTGGGAAGTTAAAGTCTCCCATAATTCCCATTATTGTTTACGTGTCTGATAACTGTACAGAGAGAATTCACTATTAGACTGGAGCTAAGAGCAAAGAGCAGGCTAGCAAGGCTGTCTATCTTTAGCAGTGATTTGCACAAAACCACTCTTTTGCTGACCCATAACATTTAATTTCTCCATCCTCTGCTTCTTGCTAACACAAAGCACCATCTTATTCCATCCATTTGCCTTGGTTTCCAGCCTTCCTGAGATTTATCAGTACTTGTATGACATTCATGCCTTTGTTTCACCCTTCCTGTGTTGACACTTGTCATAACAGTTTTAGATCCTGAACATGATCATCTCAAAGTTTGCCTGACAGTTAGGTCTTCCTCACATTGTCATAGAGTATCAGGTCTCTACCACTTGAAATAGATTGGATTGGATTAGATTATTGGCACCGTCTCTTGTGCTGGTAGTCCATTATCTTCACAGTCCGTACAACTGGCCATCAGTGAACATGAAGTGGCCTTATCCTGCCCATTTACCTTTCTGGAAATCAGCCACTCTCTCTGCCTAGAACAGGGAATGGATTTTCCTCACCTTTCTTCAAAAGCTCTGAAGTTTTCTGTGATCTTTCCAATTGTACGGTATGATAAGCTTTTGCTGCCACTGAAGGGTAGAAGTCATTATGAATAGTGCCAACAAAACAGAAACATAACAATGAAAACGATATTTTAATTCAGAATAGGTATTTGAAAAGTTCACCTTTTCTAGCACAAATGGGGAAAAGAAAAAAAGGAAGGAAAAAAAAAAAAAAAAGCAGTCCTAAAACATCAAAACTGTGGCCAAAGAATTAGAAGAAACACTATTTTTCCAAAGCTGCAATGTTTTCCATTCATCTGGCTGGGCCAGCAGAGCACTGGAGACCTGGATGCACTGTACTCATGGCTGGTTCCCCTAAATGACCTGCAGGGAGATCTTCTTCTCTCTATCCCTCTGTTTCTCCTTTCAATCTCTGTTTTGTCTGTTTGTATCACTAGCTCTTAAATCGCCACTGATATATGCACGTGCAGCACCCAGCACAACCTTGTTTCAGGCTCCAGCGGGACCTTTAGGCATTACCATCCTGTAAACAAATAACAATGATAGTGAGCGTAATTACAATCGTCAAACTATTCCAGCTCCACATCATTAGCCATGCCCTGAGCTAAATAACATTTTAATCAGTTTGATATGTCATCTGTGGCTTTCTTCACTGTCACTTGCAATCCAGCAAACTCCTTCCTTCACGTTTCTAGATTAGACAGAGGGTTCTCAACTGCAGACATCCAATTCCCTGTTCAGGAAGCAGCGAGACCTTTCCTCTTCTCACAGATTTAAGATGATAGCCAAGCATCATGAGACACAGTGCGTATGTCTCCTAGGCCCATCCCATGAGAGCAGGACATTTACCACACATGAGAAGAAGACTTAATGCAGTGGCAAAGCAAAATACTCAGTGTCAAAGCCATGTCTAGATGATCATTAAAGACAGATCAAAATTACCCAATACAGGAGGAAAATCTATCGTTTGTAGAAGATTATGTTCTCTGATTATTAGTTTCAAAATTAGTTTTTCCTTTGGATTTCCTCTGAACTTAAACTTAGTTTGGAATGCCTTTGGTTTTGAATATTTCTGAAATCGTATTACTTCTCCTAAGTAAGTTGCTAGTCTGTTCTGTTTACGTGAAATTCGAATAATATTGTGAAGTATCTGCCATCAGTTTTACTGTGTGCCAGGCTGAGTTCCCTGATGAATTTCAAATTTCAGATATGAAACAGTAAAGGTTAAAAAAAAAAAATGTTACAAAGGGTACTTCATGCAGTAGCATAAACTTCTGTTTTCTCAAAACTTGTATCAGTTCATCTCACCAGGACCAGCAGGGGAAGCACACTCTGCCTAGGCACTGGCAAAGGGACACAGTGAGAGTGTAGGGTCTCTTGCTGGGGCCATTCAAAATTTGACTGTACAAGCCCCTGAGCAATATGACAGGGCTTTAAAAATGGCCCTGCTTGAAGTACGCGGGTGATCTGGAGACCTCTAAGGTGCTTTCCAACAAAAGCTTTTCTATAATTGTATGAAATCACCTGCAATAGATTAACCCTGGTCATTATTCCTATCACAGGAAATAACTGTGACACCTGGGTAACAGGTGAGCTTACTGCGACACCAGGGAGAGCCTTCCTGTACTTAAAGGCAACCTGTAGGAAAGCTGGGGAGGGAGTCTTTATCAGGGCCTGGAGTGACAGGACAAGGAGTAACCGCTTTAAACTGAAAAGTAGCACCCAGAAAGAACGGAGTCACGCAACAGGATTCATTTCCAAAACCACCTCATAGACACCTGGGCCAAAGAGCAGGGCCTTGAGCGGGTATATCACAATGACAGAGTTCATTTCCTTCCCAGTAGCTGGCACGTGCCGTTTTTTGGGATTTCGGGGCTACAGTGAGCTGCTAAGAGGGATGTCTTAGCTCTTGCAGGGCAGTGCTTCCACTAAGGCCAGGACTTTTCTGCATCTTCTACTGCCCTGCAAGCGAGGATGCTTGGGGCACACAGGAAGCTGGGAGGGGACACAGCTGCAGGGATTCCATAAGGCACAAGCAAATGCAGCCTTGGCTTGGTGACACTTTCTCTTGATTACTGCTCAACACAAATTACCTCGAGCAAGTCTACTGTGAGGACTAAAGGAAAGAGACGTATGGATGCTGCTAAGCTCTTCTAGCTTGTACCAGGTAGGAAAGATACCTCTGTAGCAGGCGTGAAGAGGATAGCACTAATTAATTAGATGAGAAGCGGAGGAAAGGCACTTAGAGGTAGTGAAAAGCAGTTAATGTGATGTTCCGGGGAAGCTTCAGTCTGCTTAAGGAGCAGCAAGAACAAGCCTAAAGTCATAGCCAAATACAAGAAAGAGAGGAGGACACGCAGCATGAGAAGCTCCCGAGAGAAAGGAGCTCTGTTTTGGGTAAAAATCAGTCCCTTTTTCTATCATGGAGACATCCAAGGGCGTAGGACACGTGCACTTCAGGGAACCAAGAGATGCTGTGCATTTCTCTCGTCCCCCTGACACAGCCACTAGGTGACGATGCTTCCAATTCTCTCTAAAGAAACCTTGCTTTCTCAGGCCCAGGTGTCCAGCTGCACACCAAGGACGTCCCTGGCTCCCAGGCACAGTTCCCAGGCCCAAGGCCGAGCTCCGCTCCGAACCCCCATTCCAGCAGACCTTGCTCCTGGCATTGTGGAGCAGCCATTTCATGTCAGCCTTTTCTCCTGGCAGTCAGCTTAGCGCCGTAACCTCTGCCATCGGGGCGCCCGAGAGCCATGTGAGGTCAGCAGAGAGTCACTGTCAGCCTTTGACCTCACAAAGGTGGGTGGCCATAAGTGCCCTGAGCGTCCAGCTCGCATTGAGTACTGCTGGTGGCACTCGAGGCGTGGAGGTCTGCATGGTGCAATGGGAGACGCCGATGTCCTGCTGCTGGAACAAGAGGCGCTGATGTGCTGCTGGTGCAGGAGGAGACGTGAAGGTGCTGCTGCTTAGAGGTGCTGAGGGGCGGGCAGCCTCAGCGGGCAGCTGAATCAGAGGGCAGGGAAGCCAAGCAGCTTCCTTCTCTGGGGAAGGGGGCACAGAGAAAGTGATTGGAAATGGGGTACAAGCCCTCAGCCTCTAAAAGCAATCCCTCAGATGTTTAGGCATAGTAAAGTTAGGTATATCTATTTGACTCTAGACCCCAACATGTTTGTTAGTGTTCTGGTTTGTCCACTGCTTTCTTGTGGGGGATTTGAGTTGGCCATTACTCTTTAGGTGAATGCTGACTTCATATCTATGGTGCACTTTATTCTTAAAATGGGAAGTTTCTACCAATTTCCCGTCCAAACTTGCTCATAAGCCAACTGCAGTCATCATTTCAGATGTGTCTCCCAACTTACACATTTCCTATTTCTCCTTGATATTTACTCAAGAAATTCATTTACGTAGAGACAACATATTCTTCTCTCAACTGGCATCTGGCTGGGCAGAATGATGTCCTTTCATTCCCTTCCAGGCAATAGGCAACTTGTTCCTTCTGTCTTGTGAACTCTTCCTCCTAAGTTCAATGTGAATACAAGTGGCAGAACTGTGCCTCATGTCTCAAATGAGTGTCAGGGCTGCCTTGTCCAGTGTATTCATACTGGAGGGAAAAAAAAATGAATAGCCATACACACTATATAACCACTAAACTTTTTCAGTCCTCCTTGTGCTAACAGTGCATGAACGTGAGGTTTTGTTGTCATTTTTGTTTGTTTGTTTGTTTGCTTGCTTTAAACTCCTGACTGCCATATAGCAAACATGACAAAAAAACACCCTTTTTTGAGAATCTCTGAGAATGGCTCTGCTTTGTATTATCACCTGTCACTTCACCTGAACCATTTCAATCACAAGCGATATCCTTCTGTCAGGCTTGGTAGTACTTCCCAACCTTATGTCCCCTGCAAATCTCAAAGCTCATGTGTAATTTTTAATCTTCAGCCACCATGTCCATACCGAACATATCTAACTTTGAAGTCAGCTCTGCCCTGAATAGGAGGTTGGGTTTTCAGAGGTCCCTTCCAGCCTACATTTCTCCATGAGTCTTTGCCTCCTTAGCAGCTGCAGTTTCAGAACTGTCTCTGAGAATTACCATAGGTAACGACTCCTTTGTTGCTAAGTCCCTCTTCAGTGTGAACAATTGTAAATTCCCTTTATTCACTTGCAGCCCCAAAGCCCAAATCCGTAGATAATGTATCAGAAGCTCACAGAAAGTGAAATAGATGTAATTCATCCCCTGTGTAGGGAAGAACTGGTCCTAGAAAGGAAAGCTATTAAATTATCTGGAAACAATTTAGCTCTGATAAATTATTTTGTAAATTACACATTACCCCCTCCTTCCCTGGTCTTAGCTGTTCTTGCTCCAAAACTTTGCATGGTGTTGATGTCAAACTAACAGGCCCACACTTGTCTGGATGACTCTTTACCCTCTTCTGGACAGAGGTGTATTTGTTACTCTCCCATTCTGGGGACTATCCCTGATTTGCACAATTGTTATGCATTTTTCCTACTTGACTTGTTGTTCTGTGTGCCAATGCTGTTAATAGGCTAGGTAGATATCAGCTTTTCATTTTTCACTTGAATCGCTATAGATTGTTATTTCACCTCAGATGATGTTGCGCCTAGTGCCCTACCCTCCTTTTCAATGGGAGTCCTGTCACTGCCCTTAATATCACATTGTTGTTGCTGTTAGATGCAGGAAATAAGATTTGCAGCATTTGAGACATCAGTAACTTTTGATCTATTTTTGCCTCAAGCGTGCAACTGTCCTAATTTGTTCTCTTTGTTCCCCCTGGTTTCTGTGGCTTAAGTACCACTTACTATTATTGTTTAATTTCCTATGTGAAGGAGGTTTTTGGTCATTCTTACTTTATTTCTGCAGTTTTTAACCTCTGAAACATGCCTTTTCTCATCGCTTTTTTCCTCTTTGAATTTTGAATTTTAACTATGCCTTCTCTGCACTCAAGTCCCAGAGCTGCTTAGTCAGACTCAATTATTCATTTCCTTAGATTTCAAAGTTTGCATTTCTAAGCCTCAAAACCTTCATTCTAAACCTGGTTTTGTCTGTCGTGAAATGTAAAATGAGAAAAGTCAGCTCATGATCACACTTTATTCAAATTTTACTACATTTAAACCCATACAGGAGCCAAGTCTAAAATGGTCTTATATTTTTTCACTTTTGGGAAGAAATCCATCACATAGTACACCTCTGTGAACATAAGTGGTAATTATCTTTCAATCTTTTGCTGGGAAGTTAAAGTCTCCCATAATTCCCATTATTGTTTACGTGTCTGATAACTGTACAGAGAGAATTCACTATTAGACTGGAGCTAAGAGCAAAGAGCAGGCTAGCAAGGCTGTCTATCTTTAGCAGTGATTTGCACAAAACCACTCTTTTGCTGACCCATAACATTTAATTTCTCCATCCTCTGCTTCTTGCTAACACAAAGCACCATCTTATTCCATCCATTTGCCTTGGTTTCCAGCCTTCCTGAGATTTATCAGTACTTGTATGACATTCATGCCTTTGTTTCACCCTTCCTGTGTTGACACTTGTCATAACAGTTTTAGATCCTGAACATGATCATCTCAAAGTTTGCCTGACAGTTAGGTCTTCCTCACATTGTCATAGAGTATCAGGTCTCTACCACTTGAAATAGATTGGATTGGATTAGATTATTGGCACCGTCTCTTGTGCTGGTAGTCCATTATCTTCACAGTCCGTACAACTGGCCATCAGTGAACATGAAGTGGCCTTATCCTGCCCATTTACCTTTCTGGAAATCAGCCACCCTGTCTGCCTAGAACAGGGAATGGATTTTCCTCACCTTTCTTCAAAAGCTCTGAAGTTTTCTGTGATCTTTCCAATTGTACGGTATGATAAGCTTTTGCTGCCACTGAAGGGTAGAAGTCATTATGAATAGTGCCAACAAAACAGAAACATAACAATGAAAACGATATTTTAATTCAGAATAGGTATTTGAAAAGTTCACCTTTTCTAGCACAAATGGGGAAAAGAAAAAAAGGAAGGAAAAAAAAAAAAAAAAAGCAGTCCTAAAACATCAAAACTGTGGCCAAAGAATTAGAAGAAACACTATTTTTCCAAAGCTGCAATGTTTTCCATTCATCTGGCTGGGCCAGCAGAGCACTGGAGACCTGGATGCACTGTACTCATGGCTGGTTCCCCTAAATGACCTGCAGGGAGATCTTCTTCTCTCTATCCCTCTGTTTCTCCTTTCAATCTCTGTTTTGTCTGTTTGTATCACTAGCTCTCAAATCGCCACTGATATATGCACGTGCAGCACCCAGCACAACCTTGTTTCAGGCTCCAGCGCGACCTTTAGGCATTACCATCCTGTAAACAAATAACAATGATAGTGAGTGTAATTACAATCGTCAAACTATTCCAGCTCCACATCATTAGCCATGCCCTGAGCTAAATAACATTTTAATCAGTTTGATATGTCATCTGTGGCTTTCTTCACTGTCACTTGCAATCCAGCAAACTCCTTCCTTCACGTTTCTAGATTAGACAGAGGGTTCTCAACTGCAGACATCCAATTCCCTGTTCAGGAAGCAGCGAGACCTTTCCTCTTCTCACAGATTTAAGATGATAGCCAAGCATCATGAGACACAGTGCGTATGTCTCCTAGGCCTATCCCATGAGAGCAGGACATTTACCACACATGAGAAGAAGACTTAATGCAGTGGCAAAGCAAAATACTCAGTGTCAAAGCCATGTCTAGATGATCATTAAAGACAGATCAAAATTACCCAATACAGGAGGAAAATCTATCGTTTGTAGAAGATTATGTTCTCTGATTATTAGTTTCAAAATTAGTTTTTCCTTTGGATTTCCTCTGAACTTAAACTTAGTTTGGAATGCCTTTGGTTTTGAATATTTCTGAAATCGTATTACTTCTCCTAAGTAAGTTGCTAGTCTGTTCTATTTACGTGAAATTCGAATAATATTGTGAAGTATCTGCCATCAGTTTTACTGTGTGCCAGGCTGAGTTCCCTGATGAATTTCAAATTTCAGATATGAAACAGTAAAGGTTAAAAAAAAAAAATGTTACAAAGGGTACTTCATGCAGTAGCATAAACTTCTGTTTTCTCAAAACTTGTATCAGTTCATCTCACCAGGACCAGCAGGGGAAGCACACTCTGCCTAGGCACTGGCAAAGGGACACAGTGAGAGTGTAGGGTCTCTTGCTGGGGCCATTCAAAATTTGACTGTACAAGCCCCTGAGCAATATGACAGGGCTTTAAAAATGGCCCTGCTTGAAGTACGCGGGTGATCTGGAGACCTCTAAGGTGCTTTCCAACAAAAGCTTTTCTATAATTGTATGAAATCACCTGCAATAGATTAACCCTGGTCATTATTCCTATCACAGGAAATAACTGTGACACCTGGGTAACAGGTGAGCTTACTGCGACACCAGGGAGAGCCTTCCTGTACTTAAAGGCAACCTGTAGGAAAGCTGGGGAGGGAGTCTTTATCAGGGCCTGGAGTGACAGGACAAGGAGTAACCGCTTTAAACTGAAAAGTAGCACCCAGAAAGAACGGAGTCACGCAACAGGATTCATTTCCAAAACCACCTCGTAGACACCTGGGCCAAAGAGCAGGGCCTTGAGCGGGTATATCACAATGACAGAGTTCATTTCCTTCCCGGTAGCTGGCACGTGCCGTTTTTTGGGATTTCGGGGCTACAGTGAGCTGCTAAGAGGGATGTCTTAGCTCTTGCAGGGCAGTGCTTCCACTAAGGCCAGGACTTTTCTGCATCTTCTACTGCCCTGCAAGCGAGGATGCTTGGGGCACACAGGAAGCTGGGAGGGGACACAGCTGCAGGGATTCCATAAGGCACAAGCAAATGCAGCCTTGGCTTGGTGACACTTTCTCTTGATTACTGCTCAACACAAATTACCTCGAGCAAGTCTACTGTGAGGACTAAAGGAAAGAGACGTATGGATGCTGCTAAGCTCTTCTAGCTTGTACCAGGTAGGAAAGATACCTCTGTAGCAGGCGTGAAGAGGATAGCACTAATTAATTAGATGAGAAGCGGAGGAAAGGCACTTAGAGGTAGTGAAAAGCAGTTAATGTGATGTTCCGGGGAAGCTTCAGTCTGCTTAAGGAGCAGCAAGAACAAGCCTAAAGTCATAGCCAAATACAAGAAAGAGAGGAGGACACGCAGCATGAGAAGCTCCCGAGAGAAAGGAGCTCTGTTTTGGGTAAAAATCAGTCCCTTTTTCTATCATGGAGACATCCAAGGGCGTAGGACACGTGCACTTCAGGGAACCAAGAGATGCTGTGCATTTCTCTCGTCCCCCTGACACAGCCACTAGGTGACGATGCTTCCAATTCTCTCTAAAGAAACCTTGCTTTCTCAGGCCCAGGTGTCCAGCTGCACACCAAGGACGTCCCTGGCTCCCAGGCACAGTTCCCAGGCCCAAGGCCGAGCTCCGCTCCGAACCCCCATTCCAGCAGACCTTGCTCCTGGCATTGTGGAGCAGCCATTTCATGTCAGCCTTTTCTCCTGGCAGTCAGCTTAGCGCCGTAACCTCTGCCATCGGGGCGCCCGAGAGCCATGTGAGGTCAGCAGAGAGTCACTGTCAGCCTTTGACCTCACAAAGGTGGGTGGCCATAAGTGCCCTGAGCGTCCAGCTCGCATTGAGTACTGCTGGTGGCACTCGAGGCGTGGAGGTCTGCATGGTGCAATGGGAGACGCCGATGTCCTGCTGCTGGAACAAGAGGCGCTGATGTGCTGCTGGTGCAGGAGGAGACGTGAAGGTGCTGCTGCTTAGAGGTGCTGAGGGGCGGGCAGCCTCAGCGGGCAGCTGAATCAGAGGGCAGGGAAGCCAAGCAGCTTCCTTCTCTGGGGAAGGGGGCACAGAGAAAGTGATTGGAAATGGGGTACAAGCCCTCAGCCTCTAAAAGCAATCCCTCAGATGTTTAGGCATAGTAAAGTTAGGTATATCTATTTGACTCTAGACCCCAACATGTTTGTTAGTGTTCTGGTTTGTCCACTGCTTTCTTGTGGGGGATTTGAGTTGGCCATTACTGTTTAGGTGAATGCTGACTTCATATCTATGGTGCACTTTATTCTTAAAATGGGAAGTTTCTACCAATTTCCCGTCCAAACTTGCTCATAAGCCAACTGCAGTCATCATTTCAGATGTGTCTCCCAACTTACACATTTCCTATTTCTCCTTGATATTTACTCAAGAAATTCATTTACGCAGAGACAACATATTCTTCTCTCAACTGGCATCTGGCCGGGCAGAATGATGTCCTTTCATTCCCTTCCAGGCAATAGGCAACTTGTTCCTTCTGTCTTGTGAACTCTTCCTCCTAAGTTCAATGTGAATACAAGTGGCAGAACTGTGCCTCATGTCTCAAATGAGTGTCAGGGCTGCCTTGTCCAGTGTATTCATACTGGAGGGAAAAAAAAATGAATAGCCATACACACTATATAACCACTAAACTTTTTCAGTCCTCCTTGTGCTAACAGTGCATGAACGTGAGGTTTTGTTGTCATTTTTGTTTGTTTGCTTGCTTTAAACTCCTGACTGCCATATAGCAAACATGACAAAAAAACACCCTTTTTTGAGAATCTCTGAGAATGGCTCTGCTTTGTATTATCACCTGTCACTTCACCTGAACCATTTCAATCACAAGCGATATCCTTCTGTCAGGCTTGGTAGTACTTCCCAACCTTATGTCCCCTGCAAATCTCAAAGCTCATGTGTAATTTTTAATCTTCAGCCACCATGTCCATACCGAACATATCTAACTTTGAAGTCAGCTCTGCCCTGAATAGGAGGTTGGGTTTTCAGAGGTCCCTTCCAGCCTACATTTCTCCATGAGTCTTTGCCTCCTTAGCAGCTGCAGTTTCAGAACTGTCTCTGAGAATTACCATAGGTAACGACTCCTTTGCTGGTAAGTCCCTCTTCAGTGTGAACAATTGTAAATTCCCTTTATTCACTTGCAGCCCCAAAGCCCAAATCCGTAGATAATGTATCAGAAGCTCACAGAAAGTGAAATAGATGTAATTCATCCCCTGTGTAGGGAAGAACTGGTCCTAGAAAGGAAAGCTATTAAATTATCTGGAAACAATTTAGCTCTGATAAATTATTTTGTAAATTACACATTACCCCCTCCTTCCCTGGTCTTAGCTGTTCTTGCTCCAAAACTTTGCATGGTGTTGATGTCAAACTAACAGGCCCACACTTGTCTGGATGACTCTTTACCCTCTTCTGGACAGAGGTGTATTTGTTACTCTCCCATTCTGGGGACTATCCCTGATTTGCACAATTGTTATGCATTTTTCCTACTTGACTTGTTGTTCTGTGTGCCAATGCTGTTAATAGGCTAGGTAGATATCAGCTTTTCATTTTTCACTTGAATCGCTATAGATTGTTATTTCACCTCAGATGATGTTGCGCCTAGTGCCCTACCCTCCTTTTCAATGGGAGTCCTGTCACTGCCCTTAATATCACATTGTTGTTGCTGTTAGATGCAGGAAATAAGATTTGCAGCATTTGAGACATCAGTAACTTTTGATCTATTTTTGCCTCAAGCGTGCAACTGTCCTAATTTGTTCTCTTTGTTCCCCCTGGTTTCTGTGGCTTAAGTACCACTTACTATTATTGTTTAATTTCCTATGTGAAGGAGGTTTTTGGTCATTCTTACTTTATTTCTGCAGGTTTTAACCTCTGAAACATGCCTTTTCTCATCGCTTTTTTCCTCTTTGAATTTTGAATTTTAACTATGCCTTCTCTGCACTCAAGTCCCAGAGCTGCTTAGTCAGACTCAATTATTCATTTCCTTAGATTTCAAAGTTTGCATTTCTAAGCCTCAAAACCTTCATTCTAAACCTGGTTTTGTCTGTCGTGAAATGTAAAATGAGAAAAGTCAGCTCATGATCACACTTTATTCAAATTTTACTACATTTAAACCCATACAGGAGCCAAGCCTAAAATGGTCTTATATTTTTTCACTTTTGGGAAGAAATCCATCACATAGTATACCTCTATGAACATAAGTGGTAATTATCTTTCAATCTTTTGCTGGGAAGTTAAAGTCTCCCATAATTCCCATTATTGTTTACGTGTCTGATAACTGTACAGAGAGAATTCACTATTAGACTGGAGCTAAGAGCAAAGAGCAGGCTAGCAAGGCTGTCTATCTTTAGCAGTGATTTGCACAAAACCACTCTTTTGCTGACCCATAACATTTAATTTCTCCATCCTCTGCTTCTTGCTAACACAAAGCACCATCTTATTCCATCCATTTGCCTTGGTTTCCAGCCTTCCTGAGATTTATCAGTACTTGTATGACATTCATGCCTTTGTTTCACCCTTCCTGTATTGACACTTGTCATAACAGTTTTAGATCCTGAACATGATCATCTCAAAGTTTGCCTGACAGTTAGGTCTTCCTCACATTGTCATAGAGTATCAGGTCTCTACCACTTGAAATACATTGGATTGGATTAGATTATTGGCACCGTCTCTTGTGCTGGTAGTCCATTATCTTCACAGTCCGTACAACTGGCCATCAGTGAACATGAAGTGGCCTTATCCTGCCCATTTACCTTTCTGGAAATCAGCCACTCTCTCTGCCTAGAACAGCGAATGGATTTTCCTCACCTTTCTTCAAAAGCTCTGAAGTTTTCTGTGATCTTTCCAATTGTACGGTATGATAAGCTTTTGCTGCCACTGAAGGGTAGAAGTCATTATGAATAGTGCCAACAAAACAGAAACATAACAATGAAAACGATATTTTAATTCAGAATAGGTATTTGAAAAGTTCACCTTTTCTAGCACAAATGGGGAAAAGAAAAAAAGGAAGGAAAAAAAAAAAAAAAAAGCAGTCCTAAAACATCAAAACTGTGGCCAAAGAATTAGAAGAAACACTATTTTTCCAAAGCTGCAATGTTTTCCATTCATCTGGCTGGGCCAGCAGAGCACTGGAGACCTGGAATCACTGTACTCATGGCTGGTTCCCCTAAATGACCTGCAGGGAGATCTTCTTCTCTCTATCCCTCTGTTTCTCCTTTCAATCTCTGTTTTGTCTGTTTGTATCACTAGCTCTCAAATCGCCACTGATATATGCACGTGCAGCACCCAGCACAACCTTGTTTCAGGCTCCAGCGGGACCTTTAGGCATTACCATCCTGTAAACAAATAACAATGATAGTGAGTGTAATTACAATCGTCAAACTATTCCAGCTCCACATCATTAGCCATGCCCTGAGCTAAATAACATTTTAATCAGTTTGATATGTCATCTGTGGCTTTCTTCACTGTCACTTGCAATCCAGCAAACTCCTTCCTTCACGTTTCTAGATTAGACAGAGGGTTCTCAACTGCAGACATCCAATTCCCTGTTCAGGAAGCAGCGAGACCTTTCCTCTTCTCACAGATTTAAGATGATAGCCAAGCATCATGAGACACAGTGCGTATGTCTCCTAGGCCCATCCCATGAGAGCAGGACATTTACCACACATGAGAAGAAGACTTAATGCAGTGGCAAAGCAAAATACTCAGTGTCAAAGCCATGTCTAGATGATCATTAAAGACAGATCAAAATTACCCAATACAGGAGGAAAATCTATCGTTTGTAGAAGATTATGTTCTCTGATTATTAGTTTCAAAATTAGTTTTTCCTTTGGATTTCCTCTGAACTTAAACTTAGTTTGGAATGCCTTTGGTTTTGAATATTTCTGAAATCGTATTACTTCTCCTAAGTAAGTTGCTAGTCTGTTCTATTTACGTGAAATTCGAATAATATTGTGAAGTATCTGCCATCAGTTTTACTGTGTGCCAGGCTGAGTTCCCTGATGAATTTCAAATTTCAGATATGAAACAGTAAAGGTTAAAAAAAAAAATGTTACAAAGGGTACTTCATGCAGTAGCATAAACTTCTGTTTTCTCAAAACTTGTATCAGTTCATCTCACCAGGACCAGCAGGGGAAGCACACTCTGCCTAGGCACTGGCAAAGGGACACAGTGAGAGTGTAGGGTCTCTTGCTGGGGCCATTCAAAATTTGACTGTACAAGCCCCTGAGCAATATGACAGGGCTTTAAAAATGGCCCTGCTTGAAGTACGCGGGTGATCTGGAGACCTCTAAGGTGCTTTCCAACAAAAGCTTTTCTATAATTGTATGAAATCACCTGCAATAGATTAACCCTGGTCATTATTCCTATCACAGGAAATAACTGTGACACCTGGGTAACAGGTGAGCTTACTGCGACACCAGGGAGAGCCTTCCTGTACTTAAAGGCAACCTGTAGGAAAGCTGGGGAGGGAGTCTTTATCAGGGCCTGGAGTGACAGGACAAGGAGTAACCGCTTTAAACTGAAAAGTAGCACCCAGAAAGAACGGAGTCACGCAACAGGATTCATTTCCAAAACCACCTCATAGACACCTGGGCCAAAGAGCAGGGCCTTGAGCGGGTATATCACAATGGCGGAGTTCATTTCCTTCCCAGTAGCTGGCACGTGCCGTTTTTTGGGATTTCGGGGCTACAGTGAGCTGCTAAGAGGGATGTCTTAGCTCTTGCAGGGCAGTGCTTCCACTAAGGCCAGGACTTTTCTGCATCTTCTACTGCCCTGCAAGCGAGGATGCTTGGGGCACACAGGAAGCTGGGAGGGGACACAGCTGCAGGGATTCCATAAGGCACAAGCAAATGCAGCCTTGGCTTGGTGACACTTTCTCTTGATTACTGCTCAACACAAATTACCTCGAGCAAGTCTACTGTGAGGACTAAAGGAAAGAGACGTATGGATGCTGCTAAGCTCTTCTAGCTTGTACCAGGTAGGAAAGATACCTCTGTAGCAGGCGTGAAGAGGATAGCACTAATTAATTAGATGAGAAGCGGAGGAAAGGCACTTAGAGGTAGTGAAAAGCAGTTAATGTGATGTTCCGGGGAAGCTTCAGTCTGCTTAAGGAGTAGCAAGAACAAGCCTAAAGTCATAGCCAAATACAAGAAAGAGAGGAGGACACGCAGCATGAGAAGCTCCCGAGAGAAAGGAGCTCTGTTTTGGGTAAAAATCAGTCCCTTTTTCTATCATGGAGACATCCAAGGGCGTAGGACACGTGCACTTCAGGGAACCAAGAGATGCTGTGCATTTCTCTCGTCCCCCTGACACAGCCACTAGGTGACGATGCTTCCAATTCTCTCTAAAGAAACCTTGCTTTCTCAGGCCCAGGTGTCCAGCTGCACACCAAGGACGTCCCTGGCTCCCAGGCACAGTTCCCAGGCCCAAGGCCGAGCTCCGCTCCGAACCCCCATTCCAGCAGACCTTGCTCCTGGCATTGTGGAGCAGCCATTTCATGTCAGCCTTTTCTCCTGGCAGTCAGCTTAGCGCCGTAACCTCTGCCATCGGGGCGCCCGAGAGCCGTGTGAGGTCAGCAGAGAGTCACTGTCAGCCTTTGACCTCACAAAGGTGGGCGGCCATAAGTGCCCTGAGCGTCCAGCTCGCATTGAGTACTGCTGGTGGCACTCGAGGCGTGGAGGTCTGCATGGTGCAATGGGAGACGCCGATGTCCTGCTGCTGGAACAAGAGGCGCTGATGTGCTGCTGGTGCAGGAGGAGACGTGAAGGTGCTGCTGCTTAGAGGTGCTGAGGGGCGGGCAGCCTCAGCGGGCAGCTGAATCAGAGGGCAGGGAAGCCAAGCAGCTTCCTTCTCTGGGGAAGGGGGCACAGAGAAAGTGATTGGAAATGGGGTACAAGCCCTCAGCCTCTAAAAGCAATCCCTCAGATGTTTAGGCATAGTAAAGTTAGGTATATCTATTTGACTCTAGACCCCAACAAGTTTGTTAGTGTTCTGGTTTGTCCACTGCTTTCTTGTGGGGGATTTGAGTTGGCCATTACTCTTTAGGTGAATGCTGACTTCATATCTATGGTGCACTTTATTCTTAAAATGGGAAGTTTCTACCAATTTCCCGTCCAAACTTGCTCATAAGCCAACTGCAGTCATCATTTCAGATGTGTCTCCCAACTTACACATTTCCTATTTCTCCTTGATATTTACTCAAGAAATTCATTTACGTAGAGACAACATATTCTTCTCTCAACTGGCATCTGGCTGGGCAGAATGATGTCCTTTCATTCCCTTCCAGGCAATAGGCAACTTGTTCCTTCTGTCTTGTGAACTCTTCCTCCTAAGTTCAATGTGAATACAAGTGGCAGAACTGTGCCTCATGTCTCAAATGAGTGTCAGGGCTGCCTTGTCCAGTGTATTCATACTGGAGGGAAAAAAAAATGAATAGCCATACACACTATATAACCACTAAACTTTTTCAGTCCTCCTTGTGCTAACAGTGCATGAACGTGAGGTTTTGTTGTCATTTTTGTTTGTTTGTTTGTTTGCTTGCTTTAAACTCCTGACTGCCATATAGCAAACATGACCAAAAAACACCCTTTTTTGAGAATCTCTGAGAATGGCTCTGCTTTGTATTATCACCTGTCACTTCACCTGAACCATTTCAATCACAAGCGATATCCTTCTGTCAGGCTTGGTAGTACTTCCCAACCTTATGTCCCCTGCAAATCTCAAAGCTCATGTGTAATTTTTAATCTTCAGCCACCATGTCCATACCGAACATATCTAACTTTGAAGTCAGCTCTGCCCTGAATAGGAGGTTGGGTTTTCAGAGGTCCCTTCCAGCCTACATTTCTCCATGAGTCTTTGCCTCCTTAGCAGCTGCAGTTTCAGAACTGTCTCTGAGAATTACCATAGGTAACGACTCCTTTGCTGGTAAGTCCCTCTTCAGTGTGAACAATTGTAAATTCCCTTTATTCACTTGCAGCCCCAAAGCCCAAATCCGTAGATAATGTATCAGAAGCTCACAGAAAGTGAAATAGATGTAATTCATCCCCTGTGTAGGGAAGAACTGGTCCTAGAAAGGAAAGCTATTAAATTATCTGGAAACAATTTAGCTCTGATAAATTATTTTGTAAATTACACATTACCCCCTCCTTCCCTGGTCTTAGCTGTTCTTGCTCCAAAACTTTGCATGGTGTTGATGTCAAACTAACAGGCCCACACTTGTCTGGATGACTCTTTACCCTCTTCTGGACAGAGGTGTATTTGTTACTCTCCCATTCTGGGGACTATCCCTGATTTGCACAATTGTTATGCATTTTTCCTACTTGACTTGTTGTTCTGTGTGCCAATGCTGTTAATAGGCTAGGTAGATATCAGCTTTTCATTTTTCACTTGAATCGCTATAGATTGTTATTTCACCTCAGATGATGTTGCGCCTAGTGCCCTACCCTCCTTTTCAATGGGAGTCCTGTCACTGCCCTTAATATCACATTGTTGTTGCTGTTAGATGCAGGAAATAAGATTTGCAGCATTTGAGACATCAGTAACTTTTGATCTATTTTTGCCTCAAGTGTGCAACTGTCCTAATTTGTTCTCTTTGTTCCCCCTGGTTTCTGTGGCTTAAGTACCACTTACTATTATTGTTTAATTTCCTATGTGAAGGAGGTTTTTGGTCATTCTTACTTTATTTCTGCAGGTTTTAACCTCTGAAACATGCCTTTTCTCATCGCTTTTTTCCTCTTTGAATTTTGAATTTTAACTATGCCTTCTCTGCACTCAAGTCCCAGAGCTGCTTAGTCAGACTCAATTATTCATTTCCTTAGATTTCAAAGTTTGCATTTCTAAGCCTCAAAACCTTCATTCTAAACCTGGTTTTGTCTGTCGTGAAATGTAAAATGAGAAAAGTCAGCTCATGATCACACTTTATTCAAATTTTACTACATTTAAACCCATACAGGAGCCAAGTCTAAAATGGTCTTATATTTTTTCACTTTTGGGAAGAAATCCATCACACAGTATACCTCTATGAACATAAGTGGTAATTATCTTTCAATCTTTTGCTGGGAAGTTAAAGTCTCCCATAATTCCCATTATTGTTTACGTGTCTGATAACTGTACAGAGAGAATTCACTATTAGACTGGAGCTAAGAGCAAAGAGCAGGCTAGCAAGGCTGTCTATCTTTAGCAGTGATTTGCACAAAACCACTCTTTTGCTGACCCATAACATTTAATTTCTCCATCCTCTGCTTCTTGCTAACACAAAGCACCATCTTATTCCATCCATTTGCCTTGGTTTCCAGCCTTCCTGAGATTTATCAGTACTTGTATGACATTCATGCCTTTGTTTCACCCTTCCTGTGTTGACACTTGTCATAACAGTTTTAGATCCTGAACATGATCATCTCAAAGTTTGCCTGACAGTTAGGTCTTCCTCACATTGTCATAGAGTATCAGGTCTCTACCACTTGAAATAGATTGGATTGGATTAGATTATTGGCACCGTCTCTTGTGCTGGTAGTCCATTATCTTCACAGTCCGTACAACTGGCCATCAGTGAACATGAAGTGGCCTTATCCTGCCCATTTACCTTTCTGGAAATCAGCCACTCTCTCTGCCTAGAACAGCGAATGGATTTTCCTCACCTTTCTTCAAAAGCTCTGAAGTTTTCTGTGATCTTTCCAATTGTACGGTATGATAAGCTTTTGCTGCCACTGAAGGGTAGAAGTCATTATGAATAGTGCCAACAAAACAGAAACATAACAATGAAAACGATATTTTAATTCAGAATAGGTATTTGAAAAGTTCACCTTTTCTAGCACAAATGGGGAAAAGAAAAAAAGGAAGGAAAAAAAAAAAAAAAGCAGTCCTAAAACATCAAAACTGTGGCCAAAGAATTAGAAGAAACACTATTTTTTCAAAGCTGCAATGTTTTCCATTCATCTGGCTGGACCAGCAGAGCACTGGAGACCTGGAATCACTGTACTCATGGCTGGTTCCCCTAAATGACCTGCAGGGAGATCTTCTTCTCTCTATCCCTCTGTTTCTCCTTTCAATCTCTGTTTTGTCTGTTTGTATCACTAGCTCTCAAATCGCCACTGATATATGCACGTGCAGCACCCAGCACAACCTTGTTTCAGGCTCCAGCGGGACCTTTAGGCATTACCATCCTGTAAACAAATAACAATGATAGTGAGTGTAATTACAATCGTCAAACTATTCCAGCTCCACATCATTAGCCATGCCCTGAGCTAAATAACATTTTAATCAGTTTGATATGTCATCTGTGGCTTTCTTCACTGTCACTTGCAATCCAGCAAACTCCTTCCTTCACGTTTCTAGATTAGACAGAGGGTTCTCAACTGCAGACATCCAATTCCCTGTTCAGGAAGCAGCGAGACCTTTCCTCTTCTCACAGATTTAAGATGATAGCCAAGCATCATGAGACACAGTGCGTATGTCTCCTAGGCCCATCCCATGAGAGCAGGACATTTACCACACATGAGAAGAAGACTTAATGCAGTGGCAAAGCAAAATACTCAGTGTCAAAGCCATGTCTAGATGATCATTAAAGACAGATCAAAATTACCCAATACAGGAGGAAAATCTATCGTTTGTAGAAGATTATGTTCTCTGATTATTAGTTTCAAAATTAGTTTTTCCTTTGGATTTCCTCTGAACTTAAACTTAGTTTGGAATGCCTTTGGTTTTGAATATTTCTGAAATCGTATTACTTCTCCTAAGTAAGTTGCTAGTCTGTTCTATTTACGTGAAATTCGAATAATATTGTGAAGTATCTGCCATCAGTTTTACTGTGTGCCAGGCTGAGTTCCCTGATGAATTTCAAATTTCAGATATGAAACAGTAAAGGTTAAAAAAAAAAATGTTACAAAGGGTACTTCATGCAGTAGCATAAACTTCTGTTTTCTCAAAACTTGTATCAGTTCATCTCACCAGGACCAGCAGGGGAAGCACACTCTGCCTAGGCACTGGCAAAGGGACACAGTGAGAGTGTAGGGTCTCTTGCTGGGGCCATTCAAAATTTGACTGTACAAGCCCCTGAGCAATATGACAGGGCTTTAAAAATGGCCCTGCTTGAAGTACGCGGGTGATCTGGAGACCTCTAAGGTGCTTTCCAACAAAAGCTTTTCTATAATTGTATGAAATCACCTGCAATAGATTAACCCTGGTCATTATTCCTATCACAGGAAATAACTGTGACACCTGGGTAACACGTGAGCTTACTGCGACACCAGGGAGAGCCTTCCTGTACTTAAAGGCAACCTGTAGGAAAGCTGGGGAGGGAGTCTTTATCAGGGCCTGGAGTGACAGGACAAGGAGTAACCGCTTTAAACTGAAAAGTAGCACCCAGAAAGAACGGAGTCACGCAACAGGATTCATTTCCAAAACCACCTCATAGACACCTGGGCCAAAGAGCAGGGCCTTGAGCGGGTATATCACAATGGCAGAGTTCATTTCCTTCCCAGTAGCTGGCACGTGCCGTTTTTTGGGATTTCGGGGCTACAGTGAGCTGCTAAGAGGGATGTCTTAGCTCTTGCAGGGCAGTGCTTCCACTAAGGCCAGGACTTTTCTGCATCTTCTACTGCCCTGCAAGCGAGGATGCTTGGGGCACACAGGAAGCTGGGAGCGGACACAGCTGCAGGGATTCCATAAGACACAAGCAAACGCAGCCTTGGCTTGGTGACACTTTCTCTTGATTACTGCTCAACACAAATTACCTCGAGCAAGTCTACTGTGAGGACTAAAGGAAAGAGACGTATGGATGCTGCTAAGCTCTTCTAGCTTGTACCAGGTAGGAAAGATACCTCTGTAGCAGGCGTGAAGAGGATAGCACTAATTAATTAGATGAGAAGCGGAGGAAAGGCACTTAGAGGTAGTGAAAAGCAGTTAATGTGATGTTCCGGGGAAGCTTCAGTCTGCTTAAGGAGCAGCAAGAACAAGCCTAAAGTCATAGCCAAATACAAGAAAGAGAGGAGGACACGCAGCATGAGAAGCTCCCGAGAGAAAGGAGCTCTGTTTTGGGTAAAAATCAGTCCCTTTTTCTATCATGGAGACATCCAAGGGCGTAGGACACGTGCACTTCAGGGAACCAAGAGATGCTGTGCATTTCTCTCATCCCCCTGACACAGCCACTAGGTGACGATGCTTCCAATTCTCTCTAAAGAAACCTTGCTTTCTCAGGCCCAGGTGTCCAGCTGCACACCAAGGACGTCCCTGGCTCCCAGGCACAGTTCCCAGGCCCAAGGCCGAGCTCCGCTCCGAACCCCCATTCCAGCAGACCTTGCTCCTGGCATTGTGGAGCAGCCATTTCATGTCAGCCTTTTCTCCTGGCAGTCAGCTTAGCGCCGTAACCTCTGCCATCGGGGCGCCCGAGAGCCGTGTGAGGTCAGCAGAGAGTCACTGTCAGCCTTTGACCTCACAAAGGTGGGTGGCCATAAGTGCCCTGAGCGTCCAGCTCGCATTGAGTACTGCTGGTGGCACTCGAGGCGTGGAGGTCTGCATGGTGCAATGGGAGACGCCGATGTCCTGCTGCTGGAACAAGAGGCGCTGATGTGCTGCTGGTGCAGGAGGAGACGTGAAGGTGCTGCTGCTTAGAGGTGCTGAGGGGCGGGCAGCCTCAGCGGGCAGCTGAATCAGAGGGCAGGGAAGCCAAGCAGCTTCCTTCTCTGGGGAAGGGGGCACAGAGAAAGTGATTGGAAATGGGGTACAAGCCCTCAGCCTCTAAAAGCAATCCCTCAGATGTTTAGGCATAGTAAAGTTAGGTATATCTATTTGACTCTAGACCCCAACATGTTTGTTAGTGTTCTGGTTTGTCCACTGCTTTCTTGTGGGGGATTTGAGTTGGCCATTACTCTTTAGGTGAATGCTGACTTCATATCTATGGTGCACTTTATTCTTAAAATGGGAAGTTTCTACCAATTTCCCGTCCAAACTTGCTCATAAGCCAACTGCAGTCATCATTTCAGATGTGTCTCCCAACTTACACATTTCCTATTTCTCCTTGATATTTACTCAAGAAATTCATTTACGTAGAGACAACATATTCTTCTCTCAACTGGCATCTGGCTGGGCAGAATGATGTCCTTTCATTCCCTTCCAGGCAATAGGCAACTTGTTCCTTCTGTCTTGTGAACTCTTCCTCCTAAGTTCAATGTGAATACAAGTGGCAGAACTGTGCCTCATGTCTCAAATGAGTGTCAGGGCTGCCTTGTCCAGTGTATTCATACTGGAGGGAAAAAAAAATGAATAGCCATACACACTATATAACCACTAAACTTTTTCAGTCCTCCTTGTGCTAACAGTGCATGAACGTGAGGTTTTGTTGTCATTTTTGTTTGTTTGTTTGTTTGCTTGCTTTAAACTCCTGACTGCCATATAGCAAACATGACCAAAAAACACCCTTTTTTGAGAATCTCTGAGAATGGCTCTGCTTTGTATTATCACCTGTCACTTCACCTGAACCATTTCAATCACAAGCGATATCCTTCTGTCAGGCTTGGTAGTACTTCCCAACCTTATGTCCCCTGCAAATCTCAAAGCTCATGTGAGCTCATGTATCCGTAGATAATGTTTCAGAAGCTCACAGAAAGTGAAATACATGTAATTCATCCCCTGTGTAGGGAAGAACTGGTCCTAGAAAGGAAAGCTATTAAATTATCTGGAAACAATTTAGCTCTGATAAATTATTTTGTAAATTACACATTACCCCCTCCTTCCCTGGTCTTAGCTGTTCTTGCTCCAAAACTTTGCATGGTGTTGATGTCAAACTAACAGGCCCACACTTGTCTGGATGACTCTTTACCCTCTTCTGGACAGAGGTGTATTTGTTACTCTCCCATTCTGGGGACTATCCCTGATTTGCACAATTGTTATGCATTTTTCCTACTTGACTTGTTGTTCTGTGTGCCAATGCTGTTAATAGGCTAGGTAGATATCAGCTTTTCATTTTTCACTTGAATCGCTATAGATTGTTATTTCACCTCAGATGATGTTGCGCCTAGTGCCCTACCCTCCTTTTCAATGGGAGTCCTGTCACTGCCCTTAATATCACATTGTTGTTGCTGTTAGATGCAGGAAATAAGATTTGCAGCATTTGAGACATCAGTAACTTTTGATCTATTTTTGCCTCAAGCGTGCAACTGTCCTAATTTGTTCTCTTTGTTCCCCCTGGTTTCTGTGGCTTAAGTACCACTTACTATTATTGTTTAATTTCCTATGTGAAGGAGGTTTTTGGTCATTCTTACTTTATTTCTGCAGGTTTTAACCTCTGAAACATGCCTTTTCTCATCGCTTTTTTCCTCTTTGAATTTTGAATTTTAACTATGCCTTCTCTGCACTCAAGTCCCAGAGCTGCTTAGTCAGACTCAATTATTCATTTCCTTAGATTTCAAAGTTTGCATTTCTAAGCCTCAAAACCTTCATTCTAAACCTGGTTTTGTCTGTCGTGAAATGTAAAATGAGAAAAGTCAGCTCATGATCACACTTTATTCAAATTTTACTACATTTAAACCCATACAGGAGCCAAGCCTAAAATGGTCTTATATTTTTTCACTTTTGGGAAGAAATCCATCACATAGTATACCTCTATGAACATAAGTGGTAATTATCTTTCAATCTTTTGCTGGGAAGTTAAAGTCTCCCATAATTCCCATTATTGTTTACGTGTCTGATAACTGTACAGAGAGAATTCACTATTAGACTGGAGCTAAGAGCAAAGAGCAGGCTAGCAAGGCTGTCTATCTTTAGCAGTGATTTGCACAAAACCACTCTTTTGCTGACCCATAACATTTAATTTCTCCATCCTCTGCTTCTTGCTAACACAAAGCACCATCTTATTCCATCCATTTGCCTTGGTTTCCAGCCTTCCTGAGATTTATCAGTACTTGTATGACATTCATGCCTTTGTTTCACCCTTCCTGTATTGACACTTGTCATAACAGTTTTAGATCCTGAACATGATCATCTCAAAGTTTGCCTGACAGTTAGGTCTTCCTCACATTGTCATAGAGTATCAGGTCTCTACCACTTGAAATACATTGGATTGGATTAGATTATTGGCACCGTCTCTTGTGCTGGTAGTCCATTATCTTCACAGTCCGTACAACTGGCCATCAGTGAACATGAAGTGGCCTTATCCTGCCCATTTACCTTTCTGGAAATCAGCCACTCTCTCTGCCTAGAACAGCGAATGGATTTTCCTCACCTTTCTTCAAAAGCTCTGAAGTTTTCTGTGATCTTTCCAATTGTACGGTATGATAAGCTTTTGCTGCCACTGAAGGGTAGAAGTCATTATGAATAGTGCCAACAAAACAGAAACATAACAATGAAAACGATATTTTAATTCAGAATAGGTATTTGAAAAGTTCACCTTTTCTAGCACAAATGGGGAAAAGAAAAAAAGGAAGGAAAAAAAAAAAAAAAAAGCAGTCCTAAAACATCAAAACTGTGGCCAAAGAATTAGAAGAAACACTATTTTTCCAAAGCTGCAATGTTTTCCATTCATCTGGCTGGGCCAGCAGAGCACTGGAGACCTGGAATCACTGTACTCATGGCTGGTTCCCCTAAATGACCTGCAGGGAGATCTTCTTCTCTCTATCCCTCTGTTTCTCCTTTCAATCTCTGTTTTGTCTGTTTGTATCACTAGCTCTCAAATCGCCACTGATATATGCACGTGCAGCACCCAGCACAACCTTGTTTCAGGCTCCAGCGGGACCTTTAGGCATTACCATCCTGTAAACAAATAACAATGATAGTGAGTGTAATTACAATCGTCAAACTATTCCAGCTCCACATCATTAGCCATGCCCTGAGCTAAATAACATTTTAATCAGTTTGATATGTCATCTGTGGCTTTCTTCACTGTCACTTGCAATCCAGCAAACTCCTTCCTTCACGTTTCTAGATTAGACAGAGGGTTCTCAACTGCAGACATCCAATTCCCTGTTCAGGAAGCAGCGAGACCTTTCCTCTTCTCACAGATTTAAGATGATAGCCAAGCATCATGAGACACAGTGCGTATGTCTCCTAGGCCCATCCCATGAGAGCAGGACATTTACCACACATGAGAAGAAGACTTAATGCAGTGGCAAAGCAAAATACTCAGTGTCAAAGCCATGTCTAGATGATCATTAAAGACAGATCAAAATTACCCAATACAGGAGGAAAATCTATCGTTTGTAGAAGATTATGTTCTCTGATTATTAGTTTCAAAATTAGTTTTTCCTTTGGATTTCCTCTGAACTTAAACTTAGTTTGGAATGCCTTTGGTTTTGAATATTTCTGAAATCGTATTACTTCTCCTAAGTAAGTTGCTAGTCTGTTCTATTTACGTGAAATTCGAATAATATTGTGAAGTATCTGCCATCAGTTTTACTGTGTGCCAGGCTGAGTTCCCTGATGAATTTCAAATTTCAGATATGAAACAGTAAAGGTTAAAAAAAAAAATGTTACAAAGGGTACTTCATGCAGTAGCATAAACTTCTGTTTTCTCAAAACTTGTATCAGTTCATCTCACCAGGACCAGCAGGGGAAGCACACTCTGCCTAGGCACTGGCAAAGGGACACAGTGAGAGTGTAGGGTCTCTTGCTGGGGCCATTCAAAATTTGACTGTACAAGCCCCTGAGCAATATGACAGGGCTTTAAAAATGGCCCTGCTTGAAGTACGCGGGTGATCTGGAGACCTCTAAGGTGCTTTCCAACAAAAGCTTTTCTATAATTGTATGAAATCACCTGCAATAGATTAACCCTGGTCATTATTCCTATCACAGGAAATAACTGTGACACCTGGGTAACAGGTGAGCTTACTGCGACACCAGGGAGAGCCTTCCTGTACTTAAAGGCAACCTGTAGGAAAGCTGGGGAGGGAGTCTTTATCAGGGCCTGGAGTGACAGGACAAGGAGTAACCGCTTTAAACTGAAAAGTAGCACCCAGAAAGAACGGAGTCACGCAACAGGATTCATTTCCAAAACCACCTCATAGACACCTGGGCCAAAGAGCAGGGCCTTGAGCGGGTATATCACAATGGCGGAGTTCATTTCCTTCCCAGTAGCTGGCACGTGCCGTTTTTTGGGATTTCGGGGCTACAGTGAGCTGCTAAGAGGGATGTCTTAGCTCTTGCAGGGCAGTGCTTCCACTAAGGCCAGGACTTTTCTGCATCTTCTACTGCCCTGCAAGCGAGGATGCTTGGGGCACACAGGAAGCTGGGAGGGGACACAGCTGCAGGGATTCCATAAGGCACAAGCAAATGCAGCCTTGGCTTGGTGACACTTTCTCTTGATTACTGCTCAACACAAATTACCTCGAGCAAGTCTACTGTGAGGACTAAAGGAAAGAGACGTATGGATGCTGCTAAGCTCTTCTAGCTTGTACCAGGTAGGAAAGATACCTCTGTAGCAGGCGTGAAGAGGATAGCACTAATTAATTAGATGAGAAGCGGAGGAAAGGCACTTAGAGGTAGTGAAAAGCAGTTAATGTGATGTTCCGGGGAAGCTTCAGTCTGCTTAAGGAGTAGCAAGAACAAGCCTAAAGTCATAGCCAAATACAAGAAAGAGAGGAGGACACGCAGCATGAGAAGCTCCCGAGAGAAAGGAGCTCTGTTTTGGGTAAAAATCAGTCCCTTTTTCTATCATGGAGACATCCAAGGGCGTAGGACACGTGCACTTCAGGGAACCAAGAGATGCTGTGCATTTCTCTCGTCCCCCTGACACAGCCACTAGGTGACGATGCTTCCAATTCTCTCTAAAGAAACCTTGCTTTCTCAGGCCCAGGTGTCCAGCTGCACACCAAGGACGTCCCTGGCTCCCAGGCACAGTTCCCAGGCCCAAGGCCGAGCTCCGCTCCGAACCCCCATTCCAGCAGACCTTGCTCCTGGCATTGTGGAGCAGCCATTTCATGTCAGCCTTTTCTCCTGGCAGTCAGCTTAGCGCCGTAACCTCTGCCATCGGGGCGCCCGAGAGCCGTGTGAGGTCAGCAGAGAGTCACTGTCAGCCTTTGACCTCACAAAGGTGGGCGGCCATAAGTGCCCGGAGCGTCCAGCTCGCATTGAGTACTGCTGGTGGCACTCGAGGCGTGGAGGTCTGCATGGTGCAATGGGAGACGCCGATGTCCTGCTGCTGGAACAAGAGGCGCTGATGTGCTGCTGGTGCAGGAGGAGACGTGAAGGTGCTGCTGCTTAGAGGTGCTGAGGGGCGGGCAGCCTCAGCGGGCAGCTGAATCAGAGGGCAGGGAAGCCAAGCAGCTTCCTTCTCTGGGGAAGGGGGCACAGAGAAAGTGATTGGAAATGGGGTACAAGCCCTCAGCCTCTAAAAGCAATCCCTCAGATGTTTAGGCATAGTAAAGTTAGGTATATCTATTTGACTCTAGACCCCAACAAGTTTGTTAGTGTTCTGGTTTGTCCACTGCTTTCTTGTGGGGGATTTGAGTTGGCCATTACTCTTTAGGTGAATGCTGACTTCATATCTATGGTGCACTTTATTCTTAAAATGGGAAGTTTCTACCAATTTCCCGTCCAAACTTGCTCATAAGCCAACTGCAGTCATCATTTCAGATGTGTCTCCCAACTTACACATTTCCTATTTCTCCTTGATATTTACTCAAGAAATTCATTTACGTAGAGACAACATATTCTTCTCTCAACTGGCATCTGGCTGGGCAGAATGATGTCCTTTCATTCCCTTCCAGGCAATAGGCAACTTGTTCCTTCTGTCTTGTGAACTCTTCCTCCTAAGTTCAATGTGAATACAAGTGGCAGAACTGTGCCTCATGTCTCAAATGAGTGTCAGGGCTGCCTTGTCCAGTGTATTCATACTGGAGGGAAAAAAAAATGAATAGCCATACACACTATATAACCACTAAACTTTTTCAGTCCTCCTTGTGCTAACAGTGCATGAACGTGAGGTTTTGTTGTCATTTTTGTTTGTTTGTTTGTTTGCTTGCTTTAAACTCCTGACTGCCATATAGCAAACATGACCAAAAAACACCCTTTTTTGAGAATCTCTGAGAATGGCTCTGCTTTGTATTATCACCTGTCACTTCACCTGAACCATTTCAATCACAAGCGATATCCTTCTGTCAGGCTTGGTAGTACTTCCCAACCTTATGTCCCCTGCAAATCTCAAAGCTCATGTGTAATTTTTAATCTTCAGCCACCATGTCCATACCGAACATATCTAACTTTGAAGTCAGCTCTGCCCTGAATAGGAGGTTGGGTTTTCAGAGGTCCCTTCCAGCCTACATTTCTCCATGAGTCTTTGCCTCCTTAGCAGCTGCAGTTTCAGAACTGTCTCTGAGAATTACCATAGGTAACGACTCCTTTGCTGGTAAGTCCCTCTTCAGTGTGAACAATTGTAAATTCCCTTTATTCACTTGCAGCCCCAAAGCCCAAATCCGTAGATAATGTATCAGAAGCTCACAGAAAGTGAAATAGATGTAATTCATCCCCTGTGTAGGGAAGAACTGGTCCTAGAAAGGAAAGCTATTAAATTATCTGGAAACAATTTAGCTCTGATAAATTATTTTGTAAATTACACATTACCCCCTCCTTCCCTGGTCTTAGCTGTTCTTGCTCCAAAACTTTGCATGGTGTTGATGTCAAACTAACAGGCCCACACTTGTCTGGATGACTCTTTACCCTCTTCTGGACAGAGGTGTATTTGTTACTCTCCCATTCTGGGGACTATCCCTGATTTGCACAATTGTTATGCATTTTTCCTACTTGACTTGTTGTTCTGTGTGCCAATGCTGTTAATAGGCTAGGTAGATATCAGCTTTTCATTTTTCACTTGAATCGCTATAGATTGTTATTTCACCTCAGATGATGTTGCGCCTAGTGCCCTACCCTCCTTTTCAATGGGAGTCCTGTCACTGCCCTTAATATCACATTGTTGTTGCTGTTAGATGCAGGAAATAAGATTTGCAGCATTTGAGACATCAGTAACTTTTGATCTATTTTTGCCTCAAGTGTGCAACTGTCCTAATTTGTTCTCTTTGTTCCCCCTGGTTTCTGTGGCTTAAGTACCACTTACTATTATTGTTTAATTTCCTATGTGAAGGAGGTTTTTGGTCATTCTTACTTTATTTCTGCAGGTTTTAACCTCTGAAACATGCCTTTTCTCATCGCTTTTTTCCTCTTTGAATTTTGAATTTTAACTATGCCTTCTCTGCACTCAAGTCCCAGAGCTGCTTAGTCAGACTCAATTATTCATTTCCTTAGATTTCAAAGTTTGCATTTCTAAGCCTCAAAACCTTCATTCTAAACCTGGTTTTGTCTGTCGTGAAATGTAAAATGAGAAAAGTCAGCTCATGATCACACTTTATTCAAATTTTACTACATTTAAACCCATACAGGAGCCAAGTCTAAAATGGTCTTATATTTTTTCACTTTTGGGAAGAAATCCATCACACAGTATACCTCTATGAACATAAGTGGTAATTATCTTTCAATCTTTTGCTGGGAAGTTAAAGTCTCCCATAATTCCCATTATTGTTTACGTGTCTGATAACTGTACAGAGAGAATTCACTATTAGACTGGAGCTAAGAGCAAAGAGCAGGCTAGCAAGGCTGTCTATCTTTAGCAGTGATTTGCACAAAACCACTCTTTTGCTGACCCATAACATTTAATTTCTCCATCCTCTGCTTCTTGCTAACACAAAGCACCATCTTATTCCATCCATTTGCCTTGGTTTCCAGCCTTCCTGAGATTTATCAGTACTTGTATGACATTCATGCCTTTGTTTCACCCTTCCTGTGTTGACACTTGTCATAACAGTTTTAGATCCTGAACATGATCATCTCAAAGTTTGCCTGACAGTTAGGTCTTCCTCACATTGTCATAGAGTATCAGGTCTCTACCACTTGAAATAGATTGGATTGGATTAGATTATTGGCACCGTCTCTTGTGCTGGTAGTCCATTATCTTCACAGTCCGTACAACTGGCCATCAGTGAACATGAAGTGGCCTTATCCTGCCCATTTACCTTTCTGGAAATCAGCCACTCTCTCTGCCTAGAACAGCGAATGGATTTTCCTCACCTTTCTTCAAAAGCTCTGAAGTTTTCTGTGATCTTTCCAATTGTACGGTATGATAAGCTTTTGCTGCCACTGAAGGGTAGAAGTCATTATGAATAGTGCCAACAAAACAGAAACATAACAATGAAAACGATATTTTAATTCAGAATAGGTATTTGAAAAGTTCACCTTTTCTAGCACAAATGGGGAAAAGAAAAAAAGGAAGGAAAAAAAAAAAAAAAGCAGTCCTAAAACATCAAAACTGTGGCCAAAGAATTAGAAGAAACACTATTTTTTCAAAGCTGCAATGTTTTCCATTCATCTGGCTGGACCAGCAGAGCACTGGAGACCTGGAATCACTGTACTCATGGCTGGTTCCCCTAAATGACCTGCAGGGAGATCTTCTTCTCTCTATCCCTCTGTTTCTCCTTTCAATCTCTGTTTTGTCTGTTTGTATCACTAGCTCTCAAATCGCCACTGATATATGCACGTGCAGCACCCAGCACAACCTTGTTTCAGGCTCCAGCGGGACCTTTAGGCATTACCATCCTGTAAACAAATAACAATGATAGTGAGTGTAATTACAATCGTCAAACTATTCCAGCTCCACATCATTAGCCATGCCCTGAGCTAAATAACATTTTAATCAGTTTGATATGTCATCTGTGGCTTTCTTCACTGTCACTTGCAATCCAGCAAACTCCTTCCTTCACGTTTCTAGATTAGACAGAGGGTTCTCAACTGCAGACATCCAATTCCCTGTTCAGGAAGCAGCGAGACCTTTCCTCTTCTCACAGATTTAAGATGATAGCCAAGCATCATGAGACACAGTGCGTATGTCTCCTAGGCCCATCCCATGAGAGCAGGACATTTACCACACATGAGAAGAAGACTTAATGCAGTGGCAAAGCAAAATACTCAGTGTCAAAGCCATGTCTAGATGATCATTAAAGACAGATCAAAATTACCCAATACAGGAGGAAAATCTATCGTTTGTAGAAGATTATGTTCTCTGATTATTAGTTTCAAAATTAGTTTTTCCTTTGGATTTCCTCTGAACTTAAACTTAGTTTGGAATGCCTTTGGTTTTGAATATTTCTGAAATCGTATTACTTCTCCTAAGTAAGTTGCTAGTCTGTTCTATTTACGTGAAATTCGAATAATATTGTGAAGTATCTGCCATCAGTTTTACTGTGTGCCAGGCTGAGTTCCCTGATGAATTTCAAATTTCAGATATGAAACAGTAAAGGTTAAAAAAAAAAATGTTACAAAGGGTACTTCATGCAGTAGCATAAACTTCTGTTTTCTCAAAACTTGTATCAGTTCATCTCACCAGGACCAGCAGGGGAAGCACACTCTGCCTAGGCACTGGCAAAGGGACACAGTGAGAGTGTAGGGTCTCTTGCTGGGGCCATTCAAAATTTGACTGTACAAGCCCCTGAGCAATATGACAGGGCTTTAAAAATGGCCCTGCTTGAAGTACGCGGGTGATCTGGAGACCTCTAAGGTGCTTTCCAACAAAAGCTTTTCTATAATTGTATGAAATCACCTGCAATAGATTAACCCTGGTCATTATTCCTATCACAGGAAATAACTGTGACACCTGGGTAACACGTGAGCTTACTGCGACACCAGGGAGAGCCTTCCTGTACTTAAAGGCAACCTGTAGGAAAGCTGGGGAGGGAGTCTTTATCAGGGCCTGGAGTGACAGGACAAGGAGTAACCGCTTTAAACTGAAAAGTAGCACCCAGAAAGAACGGAGTCACGCAACAGGATTCATTTCCAAAACCACCTCATAGACACCTGGGCCAAAGAGCAGGGCCTTGAGCGGGTATATCACAATGGCGGAGTTCATTTCCTTCCCAGTAGCTGGCACGTGCCGTTTTTTGGGATTTCGGGGCTACAGTGAGCTGCTAAGAGGGATGTCTTAGCTCTTGCAGGGCAGTGCTTCCACTAAGGCCAGGACTTTTCTGCATCTTCTACTGCCCTGCAAGCGAGGATGCTTGGGGCACACAGGAAGCTGGGAGCGGACACAGCTGCAGGGATTCCATAAGACACAAGCAAACGCAGCCTTGGCTTGGTGACACTTTCTCTTGATTACTGCTCAACACAAATTACCTCGAGCAAGTCTACTGTGAGGACTAAAGGAAAGAGACGTATGGATGCTGCTAAGCTCTTCTAGCTTGTACCAGGTAGGAAAGATACCTCTGTAGCAGGCGTGAAGAGGATAGCACTAATTAATTAGATGAGAAGCGGAGGAAAGGCACTTAGAGGTAGTGAAAAGCAGTTAATGTGATGTTCCGGGGAAGCTTCAGTCTGCTTAAGGAGCAGCAAGAACAAGCCTAAAGTCATAGCCAAATACAAGAAAGAGAGGAGGACACGCAGCATGAGAAGCTCCCGAGAGAAAGGAGCTCTGTTTTGGGTAAAAATCAGTCCCTTTTTCTATCATGGAGACATCCAAGGGCGTAGGACACGTGCACTTCAGGGAACCAAGAGATGCTGTGCATTTCTCTCATCCCCCTGACACAGCCACTAGGTGACGATGCTTCCAATTCTCTCTAAAGAAACCTTGCTTTCTCAGGCCCAGGTGTCCAGCTGCACACCAAGGACGTCCCTGGCTCCCAGGCACAGTTCCCAGGCCCAAGGCCGAGCTCCGCTCCGAACCCCCATTCCAGCAGACCTTGCTCCTGGCATTGTGGAGCAGCCATTTCATGTCAGCCTTTTCTCCTGGCAGTCAGCTTAGCGCCGTAACCTCTGCCATCGGGGCGCCCGAGAGCCGTGTGAGGTCAGCAGAGAGTCACTGTCAGCCTTTGACCTCACAAAGGTGGGTGGCCATAAGTGCCCTGAGCGTCCAGCTCGCATTGAGTACTGCTGGTGGCACTCGAGGCGTGGAGGTCTGCATGGTGCAATGGGAGACGCCGATGTCCTGCTGCTGGAACAAGAGGCGCTGATGTGCTGCTGGTGCAGGAGGAGACGTGAAGGTGCTGCTGCTTAGAGGTGCTGAGGGGCGGGCAGCCTCAGCGGGCAGCTGAATCAGAGGGCAGGGAAGCCAAGCAGCTTCCTTCTCTGGGGAAGGGGGCACAGAGAAAGTGATTGGAAATGGGGTACAAGCCCTCAGCCTCTAAAAGCAATCCCTCAGATGTTTAGGCATAGTAAAGTTAGGTATATCTATTTGACTCTAGACCCCAACATGTTTGTTAGTGTTCTGGTTTGTCCACTGCTTTCTTGTGGGGGATTTGAGTTGGCCATTACTCTTTAGGTGAATGCTGACTTCATATCTATGGTGCACTTTATTCTTAAAATGGGAAGTTTCTACCAATTTCCCGTCCAAACTTGCTCATAAGCCAACTGCAGTCATCATTTCAGATGTGTCTCCCAGCTTACACATTTCCTATTTCTCCTTGATATTTACTCAAGAAATTCATTTACGTAGAGACAACATATTCTTCTCTCAACTGGCATCTGGCTGGGCAGAATGATGTCCTTTCATTCCCTTCCAGGCAATAGGCAACTTGTTCCTTCTGTCTTGTGAACTCTTCCTCCTAAGTTCAATGTGAATACAAGTGGCAGAACTGTGCCTCATGTCTCAAATGAGTGTCAGGGCTGCCTTGTCCAGTGTATTCATACTGGAGGGAAAAAAAAATGAATAGCCATACACACTATATAACCACTAAACTTTTTCAGTCCTCCTTGTGCTAACAGTGCATGAACGTGAGGTTTTGTTGTCATTTTTGTTTGTTTGTTTGTTTGCTTGCTTTAAACTCCTGACTGCCATATAGCAAACATGACCAAAAAACACCCTTTTTTGAGAATCTCTGAGAATGGCTCTGCTTTGTATTATCACCTGTCACTTCACCTGAACCATTTCAATCACAAGCGATATCCTTCTGTCAGGCTTGGTAGTACTTCCCAACCTTATGTCCCCTGCAAATCTCAAAGCTCATGTGAGCTCATGTATCCGTAGATAATGTTTCAGAAGCTCACAGAAAGTGAAATACATGTAATTCATCCCCTGTGTAGGGAAGAACTGGTCCTAGAAGGGAAAGCTATTAAATTATCTGGAAACAATTTAGCTCTGATAAATTATTTTGTAAATTACACATTACCCCCTCCTTCCCTGGTCTTAGCTGTTCTTGCTCCAAAACTTTGCATGGTGTTGATGTCAAACTAACAGGCCCACACTTGTCTGGATGACTCTTTACCCTCTTCTGGACAGAGGTGTATTTGTTACTCTCCCATTCTGGGGACTATCCCTGATTTGCACAATTGTTATGCATTTTTCCTACTTGACTTGTTGTTCTGTGTGCCAATGCTGTTAATAGGCTAGGTAGATATCAGCTTTTCATTTTTCACTTGAATCGCTATAGATTGTTATTTCACCTCAGATGATGTTGCGCCTAGTGCCCTACCCTCCTTTTCAATGGGAGTCCTGTCACTGCCCTTAATATCACATTGTTGTTGCTGTTAGATGCAGGAAATAAGATTTGCAGCATTTGAGACATCAGTAACTTTTGATCTATTTTTGCCTCAAGCGTGCAACTGTCCTAATTTGTTCTCTTTGTTCCCCCTGGTTTCTGTGGCTTAAGTACCACTTACTATTATTGTTTAATTTCCTATGTGAAGGAGGTTTTTGGTCATTCTTACTTTATTTCTGCAGGTTTTAACCTCTGAAACATGCCTTTTCTCATCGCTTTTTTCCTCTTTGAATTTTGAATTTTAACTATGCCTTCTCTGCACTCAAGTCCCAGAGCTGCTTAGTCAGACTCAATTATTCATTTCCTTAGATTTCAAAGTTTGCATTTCTAAGCCTCAAAACCTTCATTCTAAACCTGGTTTTGTCTGTCGTGAAATGTAAAATGAGAAAAGTCAGCTCATGATCACACTTTATTCAAATTTTACTACATTTAAACCCATACAGGAGCCAAGTCTAAAATGGTCTTATATTTTTTCACTTTTGGGAAGAAATCCATCACATAGTATACCTCTATGAACATAAGTGGTAATTATCTTTCAATCTTTTGCTGGGAAGTTAAAGTCTCCCATAATTCCCATTATTGTTTACGTGTCTGATAACTGTACAGAGAGAATTCACTATTAGACTGGAGCTAAGAGCAAAGAGCAGGCTAGCAAGGCTGTCTATCTTTAGCAGTGATTTGCACAAAACCACTCTTTTGCTGACCCATAACATTTAATTTCTCCATCCTCTGCTTCTTGCTAACACAAAGCACCATCTTATTCCATCCATTTGCCTTGGTTTCCAGCCTTCCTGAGATTTATCAGTACTTGTATGACATTCATGCCTTTGTTTCACCCTTCCTGTGTTGACACTTGTCATAACAGTTTTAGATCCTGAACATGATCATCTCAAAGTTTGCCTGACAGTTAGGTCTTCCTCACATTGTCATAGAGTATCAGGTCTCTACCACTTGAAATAGATTGGATTGGATTAGATTATTGGCACCGTCTCTTGTGCTGGTAGTCCATTATCTTCACAGTCCGTACAACTGGCCATCAGTGAACATGAAGTGGCCTTATCCTGCCCATTTACCTTTCTGGAAATCAGCCACTCTGTCTGCCTAGAACAGGGAATGGATTTTCCTCACCTTTCTTCAAAAGCTCTGAAGTTTTCTGTGATCTTTCCAATTGTACGGTATGATAAGCTTTTGCTGCCACTGAAGGGTAGAAGTCATTATGAATAGTGCCAACAAAACAGAAACATAACAATGAAAACGATATTTTAATTCAGAATAGGTATTTGAAAAGTTCACCTTTTCTAGCACAAATGGGGAAAAGAAAAAAAGGAAGGAAAAAAAAAAAAAAAAGCAGTCCTAAAACATCAAAACTGTGGCCAAAGAATTAGAAGAAACACTATTTTTCCAAAGCTGCAATGTTTTCCATTCATCTGGCTGGGCCAGCAGAGCACTGGAGACCTGGATGCACTGTACTCATGGCTGGTTCCCCTAAATGACCTGCAGGGAGATCTTCTTCTCTCTATCCCTCTGTTTCTCCTTTCAATCTCTGTTTTGTCTGTTTGTATCACTAGCTCTCAAATCGCCACTGATATATGCACGTGCAGCACCCAGCACAACCTTGTTTCAGGCTCCAGCGGGACCTTTAGGCATTACCATCCTGTAAACAAATAACAATGATAGTGAGTGTAATTACAATCGTCAAACTATTCCAGCTCCACATCATTAGCCATGCCCTGAGCTAAATAACATTTTAATCAGTTTGATATGTCATCTGTGGCTTTCTTCACTGTCACTTGCAATCCAGCAAACTCCTTCCTTCACGTTTCTAGATTAGACAGAGGGTTCTCAACTGCAGACATCCAATTCCCTGTTCAGGAAGCAGCGAGACCTTTCCTCTTCTCACAGATTTAAGATGATAGCCAAGCATCATGAGACACAGTGCGTATGTCTCCTAGGCCCATCCCATGAGAGCAGGACATTTACCACACATGAGAAGAAGACTTAATGCAGTGGCAAAGCAAAATACTCGGTGTCAAAGCCACGTCTAGATGATCATTAAAGACAGATCAAAATTACCCAATACAGGAGGAAAATCTATCGTTTGTAGAAGATTATGTTCTCTGATTATTAGTTTCAAAATTAGTTTTTCCTTTGGATTTCCTCTGAACTTAAACTTAGTTTGGAATGCCTTTGGTTTTGAATATTTCTGAAATCGTATTACTTCTCCTAAGTAAGTTGCTAGTCTGTTCTGTTTACGTGAAATTCGAATAATATTGTGAAGTATCTGCCATCAGTTTTACTGTGTGCCAGGCTGAGTTCCCTGATGAATTTCAAATTTCAGATATGAAACAGTAAAGGTTAAAAAAAAAAATGTTACAAAGGGTACTTCATGCAGTAGCATAAACTTCTGTTTTCTCAAAACTTGTATCAGTTCATCTCACCAGGACCAGCAGGGGAAGCACACTCTGCCTAGGCACTGGCAAAGGGACACAGTGAGAGTGTAGGGTCTCTTGCTGGGGCCATTCAAAATTTGACTGTACAAGCCCCTGAGCAATATGACAGGGCTTTAAAAATGGCCCTGCTTGAAGTACGCGGGTGATCTGGAGACCTCTAAGGTGCTTTCCAACAAAAGCTTTTCTATAATTGTATGAAATCACCTGCAATAGATTAACCCTGGTCATTATTCCTATCACAGGAAATAACTGTGACACCTGGGTAACAGGTGAGCTTACTGCGACACCAGGGAGAGCCTTCCTGTACTTAAAGGCAACCTGTAGGAAAGCTGGGGAGGGAGTCTTTATCAGGGCCTGGAGTGACAGGACAAGGAGTAACCGCTTTAAACTGAAAAGTAGCACCCAGAAAGAACGGAGTCACGCAACAGGATTCATTTCCAAAACCACCTCATAGACACCTGGGCCAAAGAGCAGGGCCTTGAGCGGGTATATCACAATGGCAGAGTTCATTTCCTTCCCAGTAGCTGGCACGTGCCGTTTTTTGGGATTTCGGGGCTACAGTGAGCTGCTAAGAGGGATGTCTTAGCTCTTGCAGGGCAGTGCTTCCACTAAGGCCAGGACTTTTCTGCATCTTCTACTGCCCTGCAAGCGAGGATGCTTGGGGCACACAGGAAGCTGGGAGGGGACACAGCTGCAGGGATTCCATAAGGCACAAGCAAATGCAGCCTTGGCTTGGTGACACTTTCTCTTGATTACTGCTCAACACAAATTACCTCGAGCAAGTCTACTGTGAGGACTAAAGGAAAGAGACGTATGGATGCTGCTAAGCTCTTCTAGCTTGTACCAGGTAGGAAAGATACCTCTGTAGCAGGCGTGAAGAGGATAGCACTAATTAATTAGATGAGAAGCGGAGGAAAGGCACTTAGAGGTAGTGAAAAGCAGTTAATGTGATGTTCTGGGGAAGCTTCAGTCTGCTTAAGGAGTAGCAAGAACAAGCCTAAAGTCATAGCCAAATACAAGAAAGAGAGGAGGACACGCAGCATGAGAAGCTCCCGAGAGAAAGGAGCTCTGTTTTGGGTAAAAATCAGTCCCTTTTTCTATCATGGAGACATCCAAGGGCGTAGGACACGTGCACTTCAGGGAACCAAGAGATGCTGTGCATTTCTCTCGTCCCCCTGACACAGCCACTAGGTGACGATGCTTCCAATTCTCTCTAAAGAAACCTTGCTTTCTCAGGCCCAGGTGTCCAGCTGCACACCAAGGACGTCCCTGGCTCCCAGGCACAGTTCCCAGGCCCAAGGCCGAGCTCCGCTCCGAACCCCCATTCCAGCAGACCTTGCTCCTGGCATTGTGGAGCAGCCATTTCATGTCAGCCTTTTCTCCTGGCAGTCAGCTTAGCGCCGTAACCTCTGCCATCGGGGCGCCCGAGAGCCGTGTGAGGTCAGCAGAGAGTCACTGTCAGCCTTTGACCTCACAAAGGTGGGTGGCCATAAGTGCCCTGAGCGTCCAGCTCGCATTGAGTACTGCTGGTGGCACTCGAGGCGTGGAGGTCTGCATGGTGCAATGGGAGACGCCGATGTCCTGCTGCTGGAACAAGAGGCGCTGATGTGCTGCTGGTGCAGGAGGAGACGTGAAGGTGCTGCTGCTTAGAGGTGCTGAGGGGCGGGCAGCCTCAGCGGGCAGCTGAATCAGAGGGCAGGGAAGCCAAGCAGCTTCCTTCTCTGGGGAAGGGGGCACAGAGAAAGTGATTGGAAATGGGGTACAAGCCCTCAGCCTCTAAAAGCAATCCCTCAGATGTTTAGGCATAGTAAAGTTAGGTATATCTATTTGACTCTAGACCCCAACATGTTTGTTAGTGTTCTGGTTTGTCCACTGCTTTCTTGTGGGGGATTTGAGTTGGCCATTACTCTTTAGGTGAATGCTGACTTCATATCTATGGTGCACTTTATTCTTAAAATGGGAAGTTTCTACCAATTTCCCGTCCAAACTTGCTCATAAGCCAACTGCAGTCATCATTTCAGATGTGTCTCCCAACTTACACATTTCCTATTTCTCCTTGATATTTACTCAAGAAATTCATTTACGTAGAGACAACATATTCTTCTCTCAACTGGCATCTGGCTGGGCAGAATGATGTCCTTTCATTCCCTTCCAGGCAATAGGCAACTTGTTCCTTCTGTCTTGTGAACTCTTCCTCCTAAGTTCAATGTGAATACAAGTGGCAGAACTGTGCCTCATGTCTCAAATGAGTGTCAGGGCTGCCTTGTCCAGTGTATTCATACTGGAGGGAAAAAAAAATGAATAGCCATACACACTATATAACCACTAAACTTTTTCAGTCCTCCTTGTGCTAACAGTGCATGAACGTGAGGTTTTGTTGTCATTTTTGTTTGTTTGTTTGTTTGCTTGCTTTAAACTCCTGACTGCCATATAGCAAACATGACCAAAAAACACCCTTTTTTGAGAATCTCTGAGAATGGCTCTGCTTTGTATTATCACCTGTCACTTCACCTGAACCATTTCAATCACAAGCGATATCCTTCTGTCAGGCTTGGTAGTACTTCCCAACCTTATGTCCCCTGCAAATCTCAAAGCTCATGTGTAATTTTTAATCTTCAGCCACCATGTCCATACCGAACATATCTAACTTTGAAGTCAGCTCTGCCCTGAATAGGAGGTTGGGTTTTCAGAGGTCCCTTCCAGCCTACATTTCTCCATGAGTCTTTGCCTCCTTAGCAGCTGCAGTTTCAGAACTGTCTCTGAGAATTACCATAGGTAACGACTCCTTTGCTGGTAAGTCCCTCTTCAGTGTGAACAATTGTAAATTCCCTTTATTCACTTGCAGCCCCAAAGCCCAAATCCGTAGATAATGTATCAGAAGCTCACAGAAAGTGAAATAGATGTAATTCATCCCCTGTGTAGGGAAGAACTGGTCCTAGAAAGGAAAGCTATTAAATTATCTGGAAACAATTTAGCTCTGATAAATTATTTTGTAAATTACACATTACCCCCTCCTTCCCTGGTCTTAGCTGTTCTTGCTCCAAAACTTTGCATGGTGTTGATGTCAAACTAACAGGCCCACACTTGTCTGGATGACTCTTTACCCTCTTCTGGACAGAGGTGTATTTGTTACTCTCCCATTCTGGGGACTATCCCTGATTTGCACAATTGTTATGCATTTTTCCTACTTGACTTGTTGTTCTGTGTGCCAATGCTGTTAATAGGCTAGGTAGATATCAGCTTTTCATTTTTCACTTGAATCGCTATAGATTGTTATTTCACCTCAGATGATGTTGCGCCTAGTGCCCTACCCTCCTTTTCAATGGGAGTCCTGTCACTGCCCTTAATATCACATTGTTGTTGCTGTTAGATGCAGGAAATAAGATTTGCAGCATTTGAGACATCAGTAACTTTTGATCTATTTTTGCCTCAAGTGTGCAACTGTCCTAATTTGTTCTCTTTGTTCCCCCTGGTTTCTGTGGCTTAAGTACCACTTACTATTATTGTTTAATTTCCTATGTGAAGGAGGTTTTTGGTCATTCTTACTTTATTTCTGCAGGTTTTAACCTCTGAAACATGCCTTTTCTCATCGCTTTTTTCCTCTTTGAATTTTGAATTTTAACTATGCCTTCTCTGCACTCAAGTCCCAGAGCTGCTTAGTCAGACTCAATTATTCATTTCCTTAGATTTCAAAGTTTGCATTTCTAAGCCTCAAAACCTTCATTCTAAACCTGGTTTTGTCTGTCGTGAAATGTAAAATGAGAAAAGTCAGCTCATGATCACACTTTATTCAAATTTTACTACATTTAAACCCATACAGGAGCCAAGTCTAAAATGGTCTTATATTTTTTCACTTTTGGGAAGAAATCCATCACATAGTATACCTCTGTGAACATAAGTGGTAATTATCTTTCAATCTTTTGCTGGGAAGTTAAAGTCTCCCATAATTCCCATTATTGTTTACGTGTCTGATAACTGTACAGAGAGAATTCACTATTAGACTGGAGCTAAGAGCAAAGAGCAGGCTAGCAAGGCTGTCTATCTTTAGCAGTGATTTGCACAAAACCACTCTTTTGCTGACCCATAACATTTAATTTCTCCATCCTCTGCTTCTTGCTAACACAAAGCACCATCTTATTCCATCCATTTGCCTTGGTTTCCAGCCTTCCTGAGATTTATCAGTACTTGTATGACATTCATGCCTTTGTTTCACCCTTCCTGTGTTGACACTTGTCATAACAGTTTTAGATCCTGAACATGATCATCTCAAAGTTTGCCTGACAGTTAGGTCTTCCTCACATTGTCATAGAGTATCAGGTCTCTACCACTTGAAATAGATTGGATTGGATTAGATTATTGGCACCGTCTCTTGTGCTGGTAGTCCATTATCTTCACAGTCCGTACAACTGGCCATCAGTGAACATGAAGTGGCCTTATCCTGCCCATTTACCTTTCTGGAAATCAGCCACTCTCTCTGCCTAGAACAGGGAATGGATTTTCCTCACCTTTCTTCAAAAGCTCTGAAGTTTTCTGTGATCTTTCCAATTGTACGGTATGATAAGCTTTTGCTGCCACTGAAGGGTAGAAGTCATTATGAATAGTGCCAACAAAACAGAAACATAACAATGAAAACGATATTTTAATTCAGAATAGGTATTTGAAAAGTTCACCTTTTCTAGCACAAATGGGGAAAAGAAAAAAAGGAAGGAAAAAAAAAAAAAAAAGCAGTCCTAAAACATCAAAACTGTGGCCAAAGAATTAGAAGAAACACTATTTTTCCAAAGCTGCAATGTTTTCCATTCATCTGGCTGGGCCAGCAGAGCACTGGAGACCTGGAATCACTGTACTCATGGCTGGTTCCCCTAAATGACCTGCAGGGAGATCTTCTTCTCTCTATCCCTCTGTTTCTCCTTTCAATCTCTGTTTTGTCTGTTTGTATCACTAGCTCTCAAATCGCCACTGATATATGCACGTGCAGCACCCAGCACAACCTTGTTTCAGGCTCCAGCGGGACCTTTAGGCATTACCATCCTGTAAACAAATAACAATGATAGTGAGCGTAATTACAATCGTCAAACTATTCCAGCTCCACATCATTAGCCATGCCCTGAGCTAAATAACATTTTAATCAGTTTGATATGTCATCTGTGGCTTTCTTCACTGTCACTTGCAATCCAGCAAACTCCTTCCTTCACGTTTCTAGATTAGACAGAGGGTTCTCAACTGCAGACATCCAATTCCCTGTTCAGGAAGCAGCGAGACCTTTCCTCTTCTCACAGATTTAAGATGATAGCCAAGCATCATGAGACACAGTGCGTATGTCTCCTAGGCCCATCCCATGAGAGCAGGACATTTACCACACATGAGAAGAAGACTTAATGCAGTGGCAAAGCAAAATACTCGGTGTCAAAGCCATGTCTAGATGATCATTAAAGACAGATCAAAATTACCCAATACAGGAGGAAAATCTATCGTTTGTAGAAGATTATGTTCTCTGATTATTAGTTTCAAAATTAGTTTTTCCTTTGGATTTCCTCTGAACTTAAACTTAGTTTGGAATGCCTTTGGTTTTGAATATTTCTGAAATCGTATTACTTCTCCTAAGTAAGTTGCTAGTCTGTTCTGTTTACGTGAAATTCGAATAATATTGTGAAGTATCTGCCATCAGTTTTACTGTGTGCCAGGCTGAGTTCCCTGATGAATTTCAAATTTCAGATATGAAACAGTAAAGGTTAAAAAAAAAAATGTTACAAAGGGTACTTCATGCAGTAGCATAAACTTCTGTTTTCTCAAAACTTGTATCAGTTCATCTCACCAGGACCAGCAGGGGAAGCACACTCTGCCTAGGCACTGGCAAAGGGACACAGTGAGAGTGTAGGGTCTCTTGCTGGGGCCATTCAAAATTTGACTGTACAAGCCCCTGAGCAATATGACAGGGCTTTAAAAATGGCCCTGCTTGAAGTACGCGGGTGATCTGGAGACCTCTAAGGTGCTTTCCAACAAAAGCTTTTCTATAATTGTATGAAATCACCTGCAATAGATTAACCCTGGTCATTATTCCTATCACAGGAAATAACTGTGACACCTGGGTAACAGGTGAGCTTACTGCGACACCAGGGAGAGCCTTCCTGTACTTAAAGGCAACCTGTAGGAAAGCTGGGGAGGGAGTCTTTATCAGGGCCTGGAGTGACAGGACAAGGAGTAACCGCTTTAAACTGAAAAGTAGCACCCAGAAAGAACGGAGTCACGCAACAGGATTCATTTCCAAAACCACCTCATAGACACCTGGGCCAAAGAGCAGGGCCTTGAGCGGGTATATCACAATGGCAGAGTTCATTTCCTTCCCAGTAGCTGGCACGTGCCGTTTTTTGGGATTTCGGGGCTACAGTGAGCTGCTAAGAGGGATGTCTTAGCTCTTGCAGGGCAGTGCTTCCACTAAGGCCAGGACTTTTCTGCATCTTCTACTGCCCTGCAAGCGAGGATGCTTGGGGCACACAGGAAGCTGGGAGGGGACACAGCTGCAGGGATTCCATAAGACACAAGCAAATGCAGCCTTGGCTTGGTGACACTTTCTCTTGATTACTGCTCAACACAAATTACCTCGAGCAAGTCTACTGTGAGGACTAAAGGAAAGAGACGTATGGATGCTGCTAAGCTCTTCTAGCTTGTACCAGGTAGGAAAGATACCTCTGTAGCAGGCGTGAAGAGGATAGCACTAATTAATTAGATGAGAAGCGGAGGAAAGGCACTTAGAGGTAGTGAAAAGCAGTTAATGTGATGTTCCGGGGAAGCTTCAGTCTGCTTAAGGAGCAGCAAGAACAAGCCTAAAGTCATAGCCAAATACAAGAAAGAGAGGAGGACACGCAGCATGAGAAGCTCCCGAGAGAAAGGAGCTCTGTTTTGGGTAAAAATCAGTCCCTTTTTCTATCATGGAGACATCCAAGGGCGTAGGACACGTGCACTTCAGGGAACCAAGAGATGCTGTGCATTTCTCTCGTCCCCCTGACACAGCCACTAGGTGACGATGCTTCCAATTCTCTCTAAAGAAACCTTGCTTTCTCAGGCCCAGGTGTCCAGCTGCACACCAAGGACGTCCCTGGCTCCCAGGCACAGTTCCCAGGCCCAAGGCCGAGCTCCCCTCCGAACCCCCATTCCAGCAGACCTTGCTCCTGGCATTGTGGAGCAGCCATTTCATGTCAGCCTTTTCTCCTGGCAGTCAGCTTAGCGCCGTAACCTCTGCCATCGGGGCGCCCGAGAGCCGTGTGAGGTCAGCAGAGAGTCACTGTCAGCCTTTGACCTCACAAAGGTGGGTGGCCATAAGTGCCCTGAGCGTCCAGCTCGCATTGAGTACTGCTGGTGGCACTCGAGGCGTGGAGGTCTGCATGGTGCAATGGGAGACGCCGATGTCCTGCTGCTGGAACAAGAGGCGCTGATGTGCTGCTGGTGCAGGAGGAGACGTGAAGGTGCTGCTGCTTAGAGGTGCTGAGGGGCGGGCAGCCTCAGCGGGCAGCTGAATCAGAGGGCAGGGAAGCCAAGCAGCTTCCTTCTCTGGGGAAGGGGGCACAGAGAAAGTGATTGGAAATGGGGTACAAGCCCTCAGCCTCTAAAAGCAATCCCTCAGATGTTTAGGCATAGTAAAGTTAGGTATATCTATTTGACTCTAGACCCCAACATGTTTGTTAGTGTTCTGGTTTGTCCACTGCTTTCTTGTGGGGGATTTGAGTTGGCCATTACTCTTTAGGTGAATGCTGACTTCATATCTATGGTGCACTTTATTCTTAAAATGGGAAGTTTCTACCAATTTCCCGTCCAAACTTGCTCATAAGCCAACTGCAGTCATCATTTCAGATGTGTCTCCCAACTTACACATTTCCTATTTCTCCTTGATATTTACTCAAGAAATTCATTTACGTAGAGACAACATATTCTTCTCTCAACTGGCATCTGGCTGGGCAGAATGATGTCCTTTCATTCCCTTCCAGGCAATAGGCAACTTGTTCCTTCTGTCTTGTGAACTCTTCCTCCTAAGTTCAATGTGAATACAAGTGGCAGAACTGTGCCTCATGTCTCAAATGAGTGTCAGGGCTGCCTTGTCCAGTGTATTCATACTGGAGGGAAAAAAAAATGAATAGCCATACACACTATATAACCACTAAACTTTTTCAGTCCTCCTTGTGCTAACAGTGCATGAACGTGAGGTTTTGTTGTCATTTTTGTTTGTTTGCTTGCTTTAAACTCCTGACTGCCATATAGCAAACATGACAAAAAAACACCCTTTTTTGAGAAGCTCTGAGAATGGCTCTGCTTTGTATTATCACCTGTCACTTCACCTGAACCATTTCAATCACAAGCGATATCCTTCTGTCAGGCTTGGTAGTACTTCCCAACCTTATGTCCCCTGCAAATCTCAAAGCTCATGTGTAATTTTTAATCTTCAGCCACCATGTCCATACCGAACATATCTAACTTTGAAGTCAGCTCTGCCCTGAATAGGAGGTTGGGTTTTCAGAGGTCCCTTCCAGCCTACATTTCTCCATGAGTCTTTGCCTCCTTAGCAGCTGCAGTTTCAGAACTGTCTCTGAGAATTACCATAGGTAACGACTCCTTTGCTGCTAAGTCCCTCTTCAGTGTGAACAATTGTAAATTCCCTTTATTCACTTGCAGCCCCAAAGCCCAAATCCGTAGATAATGTATCAGAAGCTCACAGAAAGTGAAACAGATGTAATTCATCCCCTGTGTAGGGAAGAACTGGTCCTAGAAAGGAAAGCTATTAAATTATCTGGAAACAATTTAGCTCTGATAAATTATTTTGTAAATTACACATTACCCCCTCCTTCCCTGGTCTTAGCTGTTCTTGCTCCAAAACTTTGCATGGTGTTGATGTCAAACTAACAGGCCCACACTTGTCTGGATGACTCTTTACCCTCTTCTGGACAGAGGTGTATTTGTTACTCTCCCATTCTGGGGACTATCCCTGATTTGCACAATTGTTATGCATTTTTCCTACTTGACTTGTTGTTCTGTGTGCCAATGCTGTTAATAGGCTAGGTAGATATCAGCTTTTCATTTTTCACTTGAATCGCTATAGATTGTTATTTCACCTCAGATGATGTTGCGCCTAGTGCCCTACCCTCCTTTTCAATGGGAGTCCTGTCACTGCCCTTAATATCACATTGTTGTTGCTGTTAGATGCAGGAAATAAGATTTGCAGCATTTGAGACATCAGTAACTTTTGATCTATTTTTGCCTCAAGTGTGCAACTGTCCTAATTTGTTCTCTTTGTTCCCCCTGGTTTCTGTGGCTTAAGTACCACTTACTATTATTGTTTAATTTCCTATGTGAAGGAGGTTTTTGGTCATTCTTACTTTATTTCTGCAGTTTTTAACCTCTGAAACATGCCTTTTCTCATCGCTTTTTTCCTCTTTGAATTTTGAATTTTAACTATGCCTTCTCTGCACTCAAGTCCCAGAGCTGCTTAGTCAGACTCAATTATTCATTTCCTTAGATTTCAAAGTTTGCATTTCTAAGCCTCAAAACCTTCATTCTAAACCTGGTTTTGTCTGTCGTGAAATGTAAAATGAGAAAAGTCAGCTCATGATCACACTTTATTCAAATTTTACTACATTTAAACCCATACAGGAGCCAAGTCTAAAACGGTCTTATATTTTTTCACTTTTGGGAAGAAATCCATCACATAGTACACCTCTATGAACATAAGTGGTAATTATCTTTCAATCTTTTGCTGGGAAGTTAAAGTCTCCCATAATTCCCATTATTGTTTACGTGTCTGATAACTGTACAGAGATAATTCACTATTAGACTGGAGCTAAGAGCAAAGAGCAGGCTAGCAAGGCTGTCTATCTTTAGCAGTGATTTGCACAAAACCACTCTTTTGCTGACCCATAACATTTAATTTCTCCATCCTCTGCTTCTTGCTAACACAAAGCACCATCTTATTCCATCCATTTGCCTTGGTTTCCAGCCTTCCTGAGATTTATCAGTACTTGTATGACATTCATGCCTTTGTTTCACCCTTCCTGTGTTGACACTTGTCATAACAGTTTTAGATCCTGAACATGATCATCTCAAAGTTTGCCTGACAGTTAGGTCTTCCTCACATTGTCATAGAGTATCAGGTCTCTACCACTTGAAATAGATTGGATTGGATTAGATTATTGGCACCGTCTCTTGTGCTGGTAGTCCATTATCTTCACAGTCCGTACAACTGGCCATCAGTGAACATGAAGTGGCCTTATCCTGCCCATTTACCTTTCTGGAAATCAGCCACTCTGTCTGCCTAGAACAGGGAATGGATTTTCCTCACCTTTCTTCAAAAGCTCTGAAGTTTTCTGTGATCTTTCCAATTGTACGGTATGATAAGCTTTTGCTGCCACTGAAGGGTAGAAGTCATTATGAATAGTGCCAACAAAACAGAAACATAACAATGAAAACGATATTTTAATTCAGAATAGGTATTTGAAAAGTTCACCTTTTCTAGCACAAATGGGGAAAAGAAAAAAAGGAAGGAAAAAAAAAAAAAAAAAGCAGTCCTAAAACATCAAAACTGTGGCCAAAGAATTAGAAGAAACACTATTTTTCCAAAGCTGCAATGTTTTCCATTCATCTGGCTGGGCCAGCAGAGCACTGGAGACCTGGATGCACTGTACTCATGGCTGGTTCCCCTAAATGACCTGCAGGGAGATCTTCTTCTCTCTATCCCTCTGTTTCTCCTTTCAATCTCTGTTTTGTCTGTTTGTATCACTAGCTCTTAAATCGCCACTGATATATGCACGTGCAGCACCCAGCACAACCTTGTTTCAGGCTCCAGCGGGACCTTTAGGCATTACCATCCTGTAAACAAATAACAATGATAGTGAGCGTAATTACAATCGTCAAACTATTCCAGCTCCACATCATTAGCCATGCCCTGAGCTAAATAACATTTTAATCAGTTTGATATGTCATCTGTGGCTTTCTTCACTGTCACTTGCAATCCAGCAAACTCCTTCCTTCACGTTTCTAGATTAGACAGAGGGTTCTCAACTGCAGACATCCAATTCCCTGTTCAGGAAGCAGCGAGACCTTTCCTCTTCTCACAGATTTAAGATGATAGCCAAGCATCATGAGACACAGTGCGTATGTCTCCTAGGCCCATCCCATGAGAGCAGGACATTTACCACACATGAGAAGAAGACTTAATGCAGTGGCAAAGCAAAATACTCGGTGTCAAAGCCATGTCTAGATGATCATTAAAGACAGATCAAAATTACCCAATACAGGAGGAAAATCTATCGTTTGTAGAAGATTATGTTCTCTGATTATTAGTTTCAAAATTAGTTTTTCCTTTGGATTTCCTCTGAACTTAAACTTAGTTTGGAATGCCTTTGGTTTTGAATATTTCTGAAATCGTATTACTTCTCCTAAGTAAGTTGCTAGTCTGTTCTGTTTACGTGAAATTCGAATAATATTGTGAAGTATCTGCCATCAGTTTTACTGTGTGCCAGGCTGAGTTCCCTGATGAATTTCAAATTTCAGATATGAAACAGTAAAGGTTAAAAAAAAAAATGTTACAAAGGGTACTTCATGCAGTAGCATAAACTTCTGTTTTCTCAAAACTTGTATCAGTTCATCTCACCAGGACCAGCAGGGGAAGCACACTCTGCCTAGGCACTGGCAAAGGGACACAGTGAGAGTGTAGGGTCTCTTGCTGGGGCCATTCAAAATTTGACTGTACAAGCCCCTGAGCAATATGACAGGGCTTTAAAAATGGCCCTGCTTGAAGTACGCGGGTGATCTGGAGACCTCTAAGGTGCTTTCCAACAAAAGCTTTTCTATAATTGTATGAAATCACCTGCAATAGATTAACCCTGGTCATTATTCCTATCACAGGAAATAACTGTGACACCTGGGTAACAGGTGAGCTTACTGCGACACCAGGGAGAGCCTTCCTGTACTTAAAGGCAACCTGTAGGAAAGCTGGGGAGGGAGTCTTTATCAGGGCCTGGAGTGACAGGACAAGGAGTAACCGCTTTAAACTGAAAAGTAGCACCCAGAAAGAACGGAGTCACGCAACAGGATTCATTTCCAAAACCACCTCATAGACACCTGGGCCAAAGAGCAGGGCCTTGAGCGGGTATATCACAATGGCGGAGTTCATTTCCTTCCCAGTAGCTGGCACGTGCCGTTTTTTGGGATTTCGGGGCTACAGTGAGCTGCTAAGAGGGATGTCTTAGCTCTTGCAGGGCAGTGCTTCCACTAAGGCCAGGACTTTTCTGCATCTTCTACTGCCCTGCAAGCGAGGATGCTTGGGGCACACAGGAAGCTGGGAGGGGACACAGCTGCAGGGATTCCATAAGGCACAAGCAAATGCAGCCTTGGCTTGGTGACACTTTCTCTTGATTACTGCTCAACACAAATTACCTCGAGCAAGTCTACTGTGAGGACTAAAGGAAAGAGACGTATGGATGCTGCTAAGCTCTTCTAGCTTGTACCAGGTAGGAAAGATACCTCTGTAGCAGGCGTGAAGAGGATAGCACTAATTAATTAGATGAGAAGCGGAGGAAAGGCACTTAGAGGTAGTGAAAAGCAGTTAATGTGATGTTCCGGGGAAGCTTCAGTCTGCTTAAGGAGCAGCAAGAACAAGCCTAAAGTCATAGCCAAATACAAGAAAGAGAGGAGGACACGCAGCATGAGAAGCTCCCGAGAGAAAGGAGCTCTGTTTTGGGTAAAAATCAGTCCCTTTTTCTATCATGGAGACATCCAAGGGCGTAGGACACGTGCACTTCAGGGAACCAAGAGATGCTGTGCATTTCTCTCGTCCCCCTGACACAGCCACTAGGTGACGATGCTTCCAATTCTCTCTAAAGAAACCTTGCTTTCTCAGGCCCAGGTGTCCAGCTGCACACCAAGGACGTCCCTGGCTCCCAGGCACAGTTCCCAGGCCCAAGGCCGAGCTCCCCTCCGAACCCCCATTCCAGCAGACCTTGCTCCTGGCATTGTGGAGCAGCCATTTCATGTCAGCCTTTTCTCCTGGCAGTCAGCTTAGCGCCGTAACCTCTGCCATCGGGGCGCCCGAGAGCCGTGTGAGGTCAGCAGAGAGTCACTGTCAGCCTTTGACCTCACAAAGGTGGGTGGCCATAAGTGCCCTGAGCGTCCAGCTCGCATTGAGTACTGCTGGTGGCACTCGAGGCGTGGAGGTCTGCATGGTGCAATGGGAGACGCCGATGTCCTGCTGCTGGAACAAGAGGCGCTGATGTGCTGCTGGTGCAGGAGGAGACGTGAAGGTGCTGCTGCTTAGAGGTGCTGAGGGGCGGGCAGCCTCAGCGGGCAGCTGAATCAGAGGGCAGGGAAGCCAAGCAGCTTCCTTCTCTGGGGAAGGGGGCACAGAGAAAGTGATTGGAAATGGGGTACAAGCCCTCAGCCTCTAAAAGCAATCCCTCAGATGTTTAGGCATAGTAAAGTTAGGTATATCTATTTGACTCTAGACCCCAACATGTTTGTTAGTGTTCTGGTTTGTCCACTGCTTTCTTGTGGGGGATTTGAGTTGGCCATTACTCTTTAGGTGAATGCTGACTTCATATCTATGGTGCACTTTATTCTTAAAATGGGAAGTTTCTACCAATTTCCCATCCAAACTTGCTCATAAGCCAACTGCAGTCATCATTTCAGATGTGTCTCCCAACTTACACATTTCCTATTTCTCCTTGATATTTACTCAAGAAATTCATTTACGTAGAGACAACATATTCTTCTCTCAACTGGCATCTGGCTGGGCAGAATGATGTCCTTTCATTCCCTTCCAGGCAATAGGCAACTTGTTCCTTCTGTCTTGTGAACTCTTCCTCCTAAGTTCAATGTGAATACAAGTGGCAGAACTGTGCCTCATGTCTCAAATGAGTGTCAGGGCTGCCTTGTCCAGTGTATTCATACTGGAGGGAAAAAAAAATGAATAGCCATACACACTATATAACCACTAAACTTTTTCAGTCCTCCTTGTGCTAACAGTGCATGAACGTGAGGTTTTGTTGTCATTTTTGTTTGTTTGCTTGCTTTAAACTCCTGACTGCCATATAGCAAACATGACCAAAAAACACCCTTTTTTGAGAATCTCTGAGAATGGCTCTGCTTTGTATTATCACCTGTCACTTCACCTGAACCATTTCAATCACAAGCGATATCCTTCTGTCAGGCTTGGTAGTACTTCCCAACCTTATGTCCCCTGCAAATCTCAAAGCTCATGTGTAATTTTTAATCTTCAGCCACCATGTCCATACCGAACATATCTAACTTTGAAGTCAGCTCTGCCCTGAATAGGAGGTTGGGTTTTCAGAGGTCCCTTCCAGCCTACATTTCTCCATGAGTCTTTGCCTCCTTAGCAGCTGCAGTTTCAGAACTGTCTCTGAGAATTACCATAGGTAACGACTCCTTTGCTGGTAAGTCCCTCTTCAGTGTGAACAATTGTAAATTCCCTTTATTCACTTGCAGCCCCAAAGCCCAAATCCGTAGATAATGTATCAGAAGCTCACAGAAAGTGAAATAGATGTAATTCATCCCCTGTGTAGGGAAGAACTGGTCCTAGAAAGGAAAGCTATTAAATTATCTGGAAACAATTTAGCTCTGATAAATTATTTTGTAAATTACACATTACCCCCTCCTTCCCTGGTCTTAGCTGTTCTTGCTCCAAAACTTTGCATGGTGTTGATGTCAAACTAACAGGCCCACACTTGTCTGGATGACTCTTTACCCTCTTCTGGACAGAGGTGTATTTGTTACTCTCCCATTCTGGGGACTATCCCTGATTTGCACAATTGTTATGCATTTTTCCTACTTGACTTGTTGTTCTGTGTGCCAATGCTGTTAATAGGCTAGGTAGATATCAGCTTTTCATTTTTCACTTGAATCGCTATAGATTGTTATTTCACCTCAGATGATGTTGCGCCTAGTGCCCTACCCTCCTTTTCAATGGGAGTCCTGTCACTGCCCTTAATATCACATTGTTGTTGCTGTTAGATGCAGGAAATAAGATTTGCAGCATTTGAGACATCAGTAACTTTTGATCTATTTTTGCCTCAAGTGTGCAACTGTCCTAATTTGTTCTCTTTGTTCCCCCTGGTTTCTGTGGCTTAAGTACCACTTACTATTATTGTTTAATTTCCTATGTGAAGGAGGTTTTTGGTCATTCTTACTTTATTTCTGCAGTTTTTAACCTCTGAAACATGCCTTTTCTCATCGCTTTTTTCCTCTTTGAATTTTGAATTTTAACTATGCCTTCTCTGCACTCAAGTCCCAGAGCTGCTTAGTCAGACTCAATTATTCATTTCCTTAGATTTCAAAGTTTGCATTTCTAAGCCTCAAAACCTTCATTCTAAACCTGGTTTTGTCTGTCGTGAAATGTAAAATGAGAAAAGTCAGCTCATGATCACACTTTATTCAAATTTTACTACATTTAAACCCATACAGGAGCCAAGTCTAAAATGGTCTTATATTTTTTCACTTTTGGGAAGAAATCCATCACATAGTACACCTCTGTGAACATAAGTGGTAATTATCTTTCAATCTTTTGCTGGGAAGTTAAAGTCTCCCATAATTCCCATTATTGTTTACGTGTCTGATAACTGTACAGAGAGAATTCACTATTAGACTGGAGCTAAGAGCAAAGAGCAGGCTAGCAAGGCTGTCTATCTTTAGCAGTGATTTGCACAAAACCACTCTTTTGCTGACCCATAACATTTAATTTCTCCATCCTCTGCTTCTTGCTAACACAAAGCACCATCTTATTCCATCCATTTGCCTTGGTTTCCAGCCTTCCTGAGATTTATCAGTACTTGTATGACATTCATGCCTTTGTTTCACCCTTCCTGTGTTGACACTTGTCATAACAGTTTTAGATCCTGAACATGATCATCTCAAAGTTTGCCTGACAGTTAGGTCTTCCTCACATTGTCATAGAGTATCAGGTCTCTACCACTTGAAATAGATTGGATTGGATTAGATTATTGGCACCGTCTCTTGTGCTGGTAGTCCATTATCTTCACAGTCCGTACAACTGGCCATCAGTGAACATGAAGTGGCCTTATCCTGCCCATTTACCTTTCTGGAAATCAGCCACTCTCTCTGCCTAGAACAGGGAATGGATTTTCCTCACCTTTCTTCAAAAGCTCTGAAGTTTTCTGTGATCTTTCCAATTGTACGGTATGATAAGCTTTTGCTGCCACTGAAGGGTAGAAGTCATTATGAATAGTGCCAACAAAACAGAAACATAACAATGAAAACGATATTTTAATTCAGAATAGGTATTTGAAAAGTTCACCTTTTCTAGCACAAATGGGGAAAAGAAAAAAAGGAAGGAAAAAAAAAAAAAAAAAGCAGTCCTAAAACATCAAAACTGTGGCCAAAGAATTAGAAGAAACACTATTTTTCCAAAGCTGCAATGTTTTCCATTCATCTGGCTGGGCCAGCAGAGCACTGGAGACCTGGATGCACTGTACTCATGGCTGGTTCCCCTAAATGACCTGCAGGGAGATCTTCTTATCTCTGTCCCTCTGTTTCTCCTTTCAATCTCTGTTTTGTCTGTTTGTATCACTAGCTCTCAAATCGCCACTGATATATGCACGTGCAGCACCCAGCACAACCTTGTTTCAGGCTCCAGCGGGACCTTTAGGCATTACCATCCTGTAAACAAATAACAATGATAGTGAGTGTAATTACAATCGTCAAACTATTCCAGCTCCACATCATTAGCCATGCCCTGAGCTAAATAACATTTTAATCAGTTTGATATGTCATCTGTGGCTTTCTTCACTGTCACTTGCAATCCAGCAAACTCCTTCCTTCACGTTTCTAGATTAGACAGAGGGTTCTCAACTGCAGACATCCAATTCCCTGTTCAGGAAGCAGCGAGACCTTTCCTCTTCTCACAGATTTAAGATGATAGCCAAGCATCATGAGACACAGTGCGTATGTCTCCTAGGCCCATCCCATGAGAGCAGGACATTTACCACACATGAGAAGAAGACTTAATGCAGTGGCAAAGCAAAATACTCAGTGTCAAAGCCATGTCTAGATGATCATTAAAGACAGATCAAAATTACCCAATACAGGAGGAAAATCTATCGTTTGTAGAAGATTATGTTCTCTGATTATTAGTTTCAAAATTAGTTTTTCCTTTGGATTTCCTCTGAACTTAAACTTAGTTTGGAATGCCTTTGGTTTTGAATATTTCTGAAATCGTATTACTTCTCCTAAGTAAGTTGCTAGTCTGTTCTGTTTACGTGAAATTCGAATAATATTGTGAAGTATCTGCCATCAGTTTTACTGTGTGCCAGGCTGAGTTCCCTGATGAATTTCAAATTTCAGATATGAAACAGTAAAGGTTAAAAAAAAAAATGTTACAAAGGGTACTTCATGCAGTAGCATAAACTTCTGTTTTCTCAAAACTTGTATCAGTTCATCTCACCAGGACCAGCAGGGGAAGCACACTCTGCCTAGGCACTGGCAAAGGGACACAGTGAGAGTGTAGGGTCTCTTGCTGGGGCCATTCAAAATTTGACTGTACAAGCCCCTGAGCAATATGACAGGGCTTTAAAAATGGCCCTGCTTGAAGTACGCGGGTGATCTGGAGACCTCTAAGGTGCTTTCCAACAAAAGCTTTTCTATAATTGTATGAAATCACCTGCAATAGATTAACCCTGGTCATTATTCCTATCACAGGAAATAACTGTGACACCTGGGTAACAGGTGAGCTTACTGCGACACCAGGGAGAGCCTTCCTGTACTTAAAGGCAACCTGTAGGAAAGCTGGGGAGGGAGTCTTTATCAGGGCCTGGAGTGACAGGACAAGGAGTAACCGCTTTAAACTGAAAAGTAGCACCCAGAAAGAACGGAGTCACGCAACAGGATTCATTTCCAAAACCACCTCATAGACACCTGGGCCAAAGAGCAGGGCCTTGAGCGGGTATATCACAATGGCAGAGTTCATTTCCTTCCCAGTAGCTGGCACGTGCCGTTTTTTGGGATTTCGGGGCTACAGTGAGCTGCTAAGAGGGATGTCTTAGCTCTTGCAGGGCAGTGCTTCCACTAAGGCCAGGACTTTTCTGCATCTTCTACTGCCCTGCAAGCGAGGATGCTTGGGGCACACAGGAAGCTGGGAGGGGACACAGCTGCAGGGATTCCATAAGGCACAAGCAAATGCAGCCTTGGCTTGGTGACACTTTCTCTTGATTACTGCTCAACACAAATTACCTCGAGCAAGTCTACTGTGAGGACTAAAGGAAAGAGACGTATGGATGCTGCTAAGCTCTTCTAGCTTGTACCAGGTAGGAAAGATACCTCTGTAGCAGGCGTGAAGAGGATAGCACTAATTAATTAGATGAGAAGCGGAGGAAAGGCACTTAGAGGTAGTGAAAAGCAGTTAAGGTGATGTTCCGGGGAAGCTTCAGTCTGCTTAAGGAGTAGCAAGAACAAGCCTAAAGTCATAGCCAAATACAAGAAAGAGAGGAGGACACGCAGCATGAGAAGCTCCCGAGAGAAAGGAGCTCTGTTTTGGGTAAAAATCAGTCCCTTTTTCTATCATGGAGACATCCAAGGGCGTAGGACACGTGCACTTCAGGGAACCAAGAGATGCTGTGCATTTCTCTCGTCCCCCTGACACAGCCACTAGGTGACGATGCTTCCAATTCTCTCTAAAGAAACCTTGCTTTCTCAGGCCCAGGTGTCCAGCTGCACACCAAGGACGTCCCTGGCTCCCAGGCACAGTTCCCAGGCCCAAGGCCGAGCTCCCCTCCGAACCCCCATTCCAGCAGACCTTGCTCCTGGCATTGTGGAGCAGCCATTTCATGTCAGCCTTTTCTCCTGGCAGTCAGCTTAGCGCCGTAACCTCTGCCATCGGGGCGCCCGAGAGCCGTGTGAGGTCAGCAGAGAGTCACTGTCAGCCTTTGACCTCACAAAGGTGGGTGGCCATAAGTGCCCTGAGCGTCCAGCTCGCATTGAGTACTGCTGGTGGCACTCGAGGCGTGGAGGTCTGCATGGTGCAATGGGAGACGCCGATGTCCTGCTGCTGGAACAAGAGGCGCTGATGTGCTGCTGGTGCAGGAGGAGACGTGAAGGTGCTGCTGCTTAGAGGTGCTGAGGGGCGGGCAGCCTCAGCGGGCAGCTGAATCAGAGGGCAGGGAAGCCAAGCAGCTTCCTTCTCTGGGGAAGGGGGCACAGAGAAAGTGATTGGAAATGGGGTACAAGCCCTCAGCCTCTAAAAGCAATCCCTCAGATGTTTAGGCATAGTAAAGTTAGGTATATCTATTTGACTCTAGACCCCAACATGTTTGTTAGTGTTCTGGTTTGTCCACTGCTTTCTTGTGGGGGATTTGAGTTGGCCATTACTCTTTAGGTGAATGCTGACTTCATATCTATGGTGCACTTTATTCTTAAAATGGGAAGTTTCTACCAATTTCCCGTCCAAACTTGCTCATAAGCCAACTGCAGTCATCATTTCAGATGTGTCTCCCAACTTACACATTTCCTATTTCTCCTTGATATTTACTCAAGAAATTCATTTACGTAGAGACAACATATTCTTCTCTCAACTGGCATCTGGCTGGGCAGAATGATGTCCTTTCATTCCCTTCCAGGCAATAGGCAACTTGTTCCTTCTGTCTTGTGAACTCTTCCTCCTAAGTTCAATGTGAATACAAGTGGCAGAACTGTGCCTCATGTCTCAAATGAGTGTCAGGGCTGCCTTGTCCAGTGTATTCATACTGGAGGGAAAAAAAAATGAATAGCCATACACACTATATAACCACTAAACTTTTTCAGTCCTCCTTGTGCTAACAGTGCATGAACGTGAGGTTTTGTTGTCATTTTTGTTTGTTTGTTTGTTTGCTTGCTTTAAACTCCTGACTGCCATATAGCAAACATGACAAAAAAACACCCTTTTTTGAGAATCTCTGAGAATGGCTCTGCTTTGTATTATCACCTGTCACTTCACCTGAACCATTTCAATCACAAGCGATATCCTTCTGTCAGGCTTGGTAGTACTTCCCAACCTTATGTCCCCTGCAAATCTCAAAGCTCATGTGTAATTTTTAATCTTCAGCCACCATGTCCATACCGAACATATCTAACTTTGAAGTCAGCTCTGCCCTGAATAGGAGGTTGGGTTTTCAGAGGTCCCTTCCAGCCTACATTTCTCCATGAGTCTTTGCCTCCTTAGCAGCTGCAGTTTCAGAACTGTCTCTGAGAATTACCATAGGTAACGACTCCTTTGCTGGTAAGTCCCTCTTCAGTGTGAACAATTGTAAATTCCCTTTATTCACTTGCAGCCCCAAAGCCCAAATCCGTAGATAATGTATCAGAAGCTCACAGAAAGTGAAATAGATGTAATTCATCCCCTGTGTAGGGAAGAACTGGTCCTAGAAAGGAAAGCTATTAAATTATCTGGAAACAATTTAGCTCTGATAAATTATTTTGTAAATTACACATTACCCCCTCCTTCCCTGGTCTTAGCTGTTCTTGCTCCAAAACTTTGCATGGTGTTGATGTCAAACTAACAGGCCCACACTTGTCTGGATGACTCTTTACCCTCTTCTGGACAGAGGTGTATTTGTTACTCTCCCATTCTGGGGACTATCCCTGATTTGCACAATTGTTATGCATTTTTCCTACTTGACTTGTTGTTCTGTGTGCCAATGCTGTTAATAGGCTAGGTAGATATCAGCTTTTCATTTTTCACTTGAATCGCTATAGATTGTTATTTCACCTCAGATGATGTTGCGCCTAGTGCCCTACCCTCCTTTTCAATGGGAGTCCTGTCACTGCCCTTAATATCACATTGTTGTTGCTGTTAGATGCAGGAAATAAGATTTGCAGCATTTGAGACATCAGTAACTTTTGATCTATTTTTGCCTCAAGCGTGCAACTGTCCTAATTTGTTCTCTTTGTTCCCCCTGGTTTCTGTGGCTTAAGTACCACTTACTATTATTGTTTAATTTCCTATGTGAAGGAGGTTTTTGGTCATTCTTACTTTATTTCTGCAGGTTTTAACCTCTGAAACATGCCTTTTCTCATCGCTTTTTTCCTCTTTGAATTTTGAATTTTAACTATGCCTTCTCTGCACTCAAGTCCCAGAGCTGCTTAGTCAGACTCAATTATTCATTTCCTTAGATTTCAAAGTTTGCATTTCTAAGCCTCAAAACCTTCATTCTAAACCTGGTTTTGTCTGTCGTGAAATGTAAAATGAGAAAAGTCAGCTCATGATCACACTTTATTCAAATTTTACTACATTTAAACCCATACAGGAGCCAAGTCTAAAATGGTCTTATATTTTTTCACTTTTGGGAAGAAATCCATCACATAGTATACCTCTATGAACATAAGTGGTAATTATCTTTCAATCTTTTGCTGGGAAGTTAAAGTCTCCCATAATTCCCATTATTGTTTACGTGTCTGATAACTGTACAGAGAGAATTCACTATTAGACTGGAGCTAAGAGCAAAGAGCAGGCTAGCAAGGCTGTCTATCTTTAGCAGTGATTTGCACAAAACCACTCTTTTGCTGACCCATAACATTTAATTTCTCCATCCTCTGCTTCTTGCTAACACAAAGCACCATCTTATTCCATCCATTTGCCTTGGTTTCCAGCCTTCCTGAGATTTATCAGTACTTGTATGACATTCATGCCTTTGTTTCACCCTTCCTGTGTTGACACTTGTCATAACAGTTTTAGATCCTGAACATGATCATCTCAAAGTTTGCCTGACAGTTAGGTCTTCCTCACATTGTCATAGAGTATCAGGTCTCTACCACTTGAAATAGATTGGATTGGATTAGATTATTGGCACCGTCTCTTGTGCTGGTAGTCCATTATCTTCACAGTCCGTACAACTGGCCATCAGTGAACATGAAGTGGCCTTATCCTGCCCATTTACCTTTCTGGAAATCAGCCACTCTGTCTGCCTAGAACAGGGAATGGATTTTCCTCACCTTTCTTCAAAAGCTCTGAAGTTTTCTGTGATCTTTCCAATTGTACGGTATGATAAGCTTTTGCTGCCACTGAAGGGTAGAAGTCATTATGAATAGTGCCAACAAAACAGAAACATAACAATGAAAACGATATTTTAATTCAGAATAGGTATTTGAAAAGTTCACCTTTTCTAGCACAAATGGGGAAAAGAAAAAAAGGAAGGAAAAAAAAAAAAAAAAAAGCAGTCCTAAAACATCAAAACTGTGGCCAAAGAATTAGAAGAAACACTATTTTTCCAAAGCTGCAATGTTTTCCATTCATCTGGCTGGGCCAGCAGAGCACTGGAGACCTGGATGCACTGTACTCATGGCTGGTTCCCCTAAATGACCTGCAGGGAGATCTTCTTCTCTCTATCCCTCTGTTTCTCCTTTCAATCTCTGTTTTGTCTGTTTGTATCACTAGCTCTCAAATCGCCACTGATATATGCACGTGCAGCACCCAGCACAACCTTGTTTCAGGCTCCAGCAGGACCTTTAGGCATTACCATCCTGTAAACAAATAACAATGATAGTGAGTGTAATTACAATCGTCAAACTATTCCAGCTCCACATCATTAGCCATGCCCTGAGCTAAATAACATTTTAATCAGTTTGATATGTCATCTGTGGCTTTCTTCACTGTCACTTGCAATCCAGCAAACTCCTTCCTTCACGTTTCTAGATTAGACAGAGGGTTCTCAACTGCAGACATCCAATTCCCTGTTCAGGAAGCAGCGAGACCTTTCCTCTTCTCACAGATTTAAGATGATAGCCAAGCATCATGAGACACAGTGCGTATGTCTCCTAGGCCCATCCCATGAGAGCAGGACATTTACCACACATGAGAAGAAGACTTAATGCAGTGGCAAAGCAAAATACTCAGTGTCAAAGCCATGTCTAGATGATCATTAAAGACAGATCAAAATTACCCAATACAGGAGGAAAATCTATCGTTTGTAGAAGATTATGTTCTCTGATTATTAGTTTCAAAATTAGTTTTTCCTTTGGATTTCCTCTGAACTTAAACTTAGTTTGGAATGCCTTTGGTTTTGAATATTTCTGAAATCGTATTACTTCTCCTAAGTAAGTTGCTAGTCTGTTCTATTTACGTGAAATTCGAATAATATTGTGAAGTATCTGCCATCAGTTTTACTGTGTGCCAGGCTGAGTTCCCTGATGAATTTCAAATTTCAGATATGAAACAGTAAAGGTTAAAAAAAAAAAAATGTTACAAAGGGTACTCCATGCAGTAGCATAAACTTCTGTTTTCTCAAAACTTGTATCAGTTCATCTCACCAGGACCAGCAGGGGAAGCACACTCTGCCTAGGCACTGGCAAAGGGACACAGTGAGAGTGTAGGGTCTCTTGCTGGGGCCATTCAAAATTTGACTGTACAAGCCCCTGAGCAATATGACAGGGCTTTAAAAATGGCCCTGCTTGAAGTACGCGGGTGATCTGGAGACCTCTAAGGTGCTTTCCAACAAAAGCTTTTCTATAATTGTATGAAATCACCTGCAATAGATTAACCCTGGTCATTATTCCTATCACAGGAAATAACTGTGACACCTGGGTAACAGGTGAGCTTACTGCGACACCAGGGAGAGCCTTCCTGTACTTAAAGGCAACCTGTAGGAAAGCTGGGGAGGGAGTCTTTATCAGGGCCTGGAGTGACAGGACAAGGAGTAACCGCTTTAAACTGAAAAGTAGCACCCAGAAAGAACGGAGTCACTCAACAGGATTCATTTCCAAAACCACCTCATAGACACCTGGGCCAAAGAGCAGGGCCTTGAGCGGGTATATCACAATGACAGAGTTCATTTCCTTCCCAGTAGCTGGCACGTGCCGTTTTTTGGGATTTCGGGGCTACAGTGAGCTGCTATGAGGGATGTCTTAGCTCTTGCAGGGCAGTGCTTCCACTAAGGCCAGGACTTTTCTGCATCTTCTACTGCCCTGCAAGCGAGGATGCTTGGGGCACACAGGAAGCTGGGAGGGGACACAGCTGCAGGGATTCCATAAGGCACAAGAAAATGCAGCCTTGGCTTGGTGACACTTTCTCTTGATTACTGCTCAACACAAATTACCTCGAGCAAGTCTACTGTGAGGACTAAAGGAAAGAGACGTATGGATGCTGCTAAGCTCTTCTAGCTTGTACCAGGTAGGAAAGATATCTCTGTAGCAGGCGTGAAGAGGATAGCACTAATTAATTAGATGAGAAGCGGAGGAAAGGCACTTAGAGGTAGTGAAAAGCAGTTAATGTGATGTTCCGGGGAAGCTTCAGTCTGCTTAAGGAGTAGCAAGAACAAGCCTAAAGTCATAGCCAAATACAAGAAAGAGAGGAGGACACGCAGCATGAGAAGCTCCCGAGAGAAAGGAGCTCTGTTTTGGGTAAAAATCAGTCCCTTTTTCTATCATGGAGACATCCAAGGGCGTAGGACACGTGCACTTCAGGGAACCAAGAGATGCTGTGCATTTCTCTCGTCCCCCTGACACAGCCACTAGGTGACGATGCTTCCAATTCTCTCTAAAGAAACCTTGCTTTCTCAGGCCCAGGTGTCCAGCTGCACACCAAGGACGTCCCTGGCTCCCAGGCACAGTTCCCAGGCCCAAGGCCGAGCTCCGCTCCGAACCCCCATTCCAGCAGACCTTGCTCCTGGCATTGTGGAGCAGCCATTTCATGTCAGCCTTTTCTCCTGGCAGTCAGCTTAGCGCCGTAACCTCTGCCATCGGGGCGCCCGAGAGCCGTGTGAGGTCAGCAGAGAGTCACTGTCAGCCTTTGACCTCACAAAGGTGGGTGGCCATAAGTGCCCTGAGCGTCCAGCTCGCATTGAGTACTGCTGGTGGCACTCGAGGCGTGGAGGTCTGCATGGTGCAATGGGAGACGCCGATGTCCTGCTGCTGGAACAAGAGGCGCTGATGTGCTGCTGGTGCAGGAGGAGACGTGAAGGTGCTGCTGCTTAGAGGTGCTGAGGGGCGGGCAGCCTCAGCGGGCAGCTGAATCAGAGGGCAGGGAAGCCAAGCAGCTTCCTTCTCTGGGGAAGGGGGCACAGAGAAAGTGATTGGAAATGGGGTACAAGCCCTCAGCCTCTAAAAGCAATCCCTCAGATGTTTAGGCATAGTAAAGTTAGGTATATCTATTTGACTCTAGACCCCAACATGTTTGTTAGTGTTCTGGTTTGTCCACTGCTTTCCTGTGGGGGATTTGAGTTGGCCATTACTGTTTAGGTGAATGCTGACTTCATATCTATGGTGCACTTTATTCTTAAAATGGGAAGTTTCTACCAATTTCCCGTCCAAACTTGCTCATAAGCCAACTGCAGTCATCATTTCAGATGTGTCTCCCAACTTACACATTTCCTATTTCTCCTTGATATTTACTCAAGAAATTCATTTACGTAGAGACAACATATTCTTCTCTCAACTGGCATCTGGCTGGGCAGAATGATGTCCTTTCATTCCCTTCCAGGCAATAGGCAACTTGTTCCTTCTGTCTTGTGAACTCTTCCTCCTAAGTTCAATGTGAATACAAGTGGCAGAACTGTGCCTCATGTCTCAAATGAGTGTCAGGGCTGCCTTGTCCAGTGTATTCATACTGGAGGGAAAAAAAAATGAATAGCCATACACACTATATAACCACTAAACTTTTTCAGTCCTCCTTGTGCTAACAGTGCATGAACGTGAGGTTTTGTTGTCATTTTTGTTTGTTTGTTTGTTTGCTTGCTTTAAACTCCTGACTGCCATATAGCAAACATGACAAAAAAACACCCTTTTTTGAGAATCTCTGAGAATGGCTCTGCTTTGTATTATCACCTGTCACTTCACCTGAACCATTTCAATCACAAGCGATATCCTTCTGTCAGGCTTGGTAGTACTTCCCAACCTTATGTCCCCTGCAAATCTCAAAGCTCATGTGTAATTTTTAATCTTCAGCCACCATGTCCATACCGAACATATCTAACTTTGAAGTCAGCTCTGCCCTGAATAGGAGGTTGGGTTTTCAGAGGTCCCTTCCAGCCTACATTTCTCCATGAGTCTTTGCCTCCTTAGCAGCTGCAGTTTCAGAACTGTCTCTGAGAATTACCATAGGTAACGACTCCTTTGCTGGTAAGTCCCTCTTCAGTGTGAACAATTGTAAATTCCCTTTATTCACTTGCAGCCCCAAAGCCCAAATCCGTAGATAATGTATCAGAAGCTCACAGAAAGTGAAACAGATGTAATTCATCCCCTGTGTAGGGAAGAACTGGTCCTAGAAAGGAAAGCTATTAAATTATCTGGAAACAATTTAGCTCTGATAAATTATTTTGTAAATTACACATTACCCCCTCCTTCCCTGGTCTTAGCTGTTCTTGCTCCAAAACTTTGCATGGTGTTGATGTCAAACTAACAGGCCCACACTTGTCTGGATGACTCTTTACCCTCTTCTGGACAGAGGTGTATTTGTTACTCTCCCATTCTGGGGACTATCCCTGATTTGCACAATTGTTATGCATTTTTCCTACTTGACTTGTTGTTCTGTGTGCCAATGCTGTTAATAGGCTAGGTAGATATCAGCTTTTCATTTTTCACTTGAATCGCTATAGATTGTTATTTCACCTCAGATGATGTTGCGCCTAGTGCCCTACCCTCCTTTTCAATGGGAGTCCTGTCACTGCCCTTAATATCACATTGTTGTTGCTGTTAGATGCAGGAAATAAGATTTGCAGCATTTGAGACATCAGTAACTTTTGATCTATTTTTGCCTCAAGCGTGCAACTGTCCTAATTTGTTCTCTTTGTTCCCCCTGGTTTCTGTGGCTTAAGTACCACTTACTATTATTGTTTAATTTCCTATGTGAAGGAGGTTTTCGGTCATTCTTACTTTATTTCTGCAGTTTTTAACCTCTGAAACATGCCTTTTCTCATCGCTTTTTTCCTCTTTGAATTTTGAATTTTAACTATGCCTTCTCTGCACTCAAGTCCCAGAGCTGCTTAGTCAGACTCAATTATTCATTTCCTTAGATTTCAAAGTTTGCATTTCTAAGCCTCAAAACCTTCATTCTAAACCTGGTTTTGTCTGTCGTGAAATGTAAAATGAGAAAAGTCAGCTCATGATCACACTTTATTCAAATTTTACTACATTTAAACCCATACAGGAGCCAAGTCTAAAATGGTCTTATATTTTTTCACTTTTGGGAAGAAATCCATCACATAGTACACCTCTATGAACATAAGTGGTAACTATCTTTCAATCTTTTGCTGGGAAGTTAAAGTCTCCCATAATTCCCATTATTGTTTACGTGTCTGATAACTGTACAGAGATAATTCACTATTAGACTGGAGCTAAGAGCAAAGAGCAGGCTAGCAAGGCTGTCTATCTTTAGCAGTGATTTGCACAAAACCACTCTTTTGCTGACCCATAACATTTAATTTCTCCATCCTCTGCTTCTTGCTAACACAAAGCACCATCTTATTCCATCCATTTGCCTTGGTTTCCAGCCTTCCTGAGATTTATCAGTACTTGTATGACATTCATGCCTTTGTTTCACCCTTCCTGTGTTGACACTTGTCATAACAGTTTTAGATCCTGAACATGATCATCTCAAAGTTTGCCTGACAGTTAGGTCTTCCTCACATTGTCATAGAGTATCAGGTCTCTACCACTTGAAATAGATTGGATTGGATTAGATTATTGGCACCGTCTCTTGTGCTGGTAGTCCATTATCTTCACAGTCCGTACAACTGGCCATCAGTGAACATGAAGTGGCCTTATCCTGCCCATTTACCTTTCTGGAAATCAGCCACTCTGTCTGCCTAGAACAGGGAATGGATTTTCCTCACCTTTCTTCAAAAGCTCTGAAGTTTTCTGTGATCTTTCCAATTGTACGGTATGATAAGCTTTTGCTGCCACTGAAGGGTAGAAGTCATTATGAATAGTGCCAACAAAACAGAAACATAACAATGAAAACGATATTTTAATTCAGAATAGGTATTTGAAAAGTTCACCTTTTCTAGCACAAATGGGGAAAAGAAAAAAAGGAAGGAAAAAAAAAAAAAAAAAAAAAAAGCAGTCCTAAAACATCAAAACTGTGGCCAAAGAATTAGAAGAAACACTATTTTTCCAAAGCTGCAATGTTTTCCATTCATCTGGCTGGGCCAGCAGAGCACTGGAGACCTGGATGCACTGTACTCATGGCTGGTTCCCCTAAATGACCTGCAGGGAGATCTTCTTATCTCTGTCCCTCTGTTTCTCCTTTCAATCTCTGTTTTGTCTGTTTGTATCACTAGCTCTCAAATCGCCACTGATATATGCACGTGCAGCACCCAGCACAACCTTGTTTCAGGCTCCAGCGGGACCTTTAGGCATTACCATCCTGTAAACAAATAACAATGATAGTGAGTGTAATTACAATCGTCAAACTATTCCAGCTCCACATCATTAGCCATGCCCTGAGCTAAATAACATTTTAATCAGTTTGATATGTCATCTGTGGCTTTCTTCACTGTCACTTGCAATCCAGCAAACTCCTTCCTTCACGTTTCTAGATTAGACAGAGGGTTCTCAACTGCAGACATCCAATTCCCTGTTCAGGAAGCAGCGAGACCTTTCCTCTTCTCACAGATTTAAGATGATAGCCAAGCATCATGAGACACAGTGCGTATGTCTCCTAGGCCCATCCCATGAGAGCAGGACATTTACCACACATGAGAAGAAGACTTAATGCAGTGGCAAAGCAAAATACTCAGTGTCAAAGCCATGTCTAGATGATCATTAAAGACAGATCAAAATTACCCAATACAGGAGGAAAATCTATCGTTTGTAGAAGATTATGTTCTCTGATTATTAGTTTCAAAATTAGTTTTTCCTTTGGATTTCCTCTGAACTTAAACTTAGTTTGGAATGCCTTTGGTTTTGAATATTTCTGAAATCGTATTACTTCTCCTAAGTAAGTTGCTAGTCTGTTCTGTTTACGTGAAATTCGAATAATATTGTGAAGTATCTGCCATCAGTTTTACTGTGTGCCAGGCTGAGTTCCCTGATGAATTTCAAATTTCAGATATGAAACAGTAAAGGTTAAAAAAAAAAATGTTACAAAGGGTACTTCATGCAGTAGCATAAACTTCTGTTTTCTCAAAACTTGTATCAGTTCATCTCACCAGGACCAGCAGGGGAAGCACACTCTGCCTAGGCACTGGCAAAGGGACACAGTGAGAGTGTAGGGTCTCTTGCTGGGGCCATTCAAAATTTGACTGTACAAGCCCCTGAGCAATATGACAGGGCTTTAAAAATGGCCCTGCTTGAAGTACGCGGGTGATCTGGAGACCTCTAAGGTGCTTTCCAACAAAAGCTTTTCTATAATTGTATGAAATCACCTGCAATAGATTAACCCTGGTCATTATTCCTATCACAGGAAATAACTGTGACACCTGGGTAACAGGTGAGCTTACTGCGACACCAGGGAGAGCCTTCCTGTACTTAAAGGCAACCTGTAGGAAAGCTGGGGAGGGAGTCTTTATCAGGGCCTGGAGTGACAGGACAAGGAGTAACCGCTTTAAACTGAAAAGTAGCACCCAGAAAGAACGGAGTCACGCAACAGGATTCATTTCCAAAACCACCTCATAGACACCTGGGCCAAAGAGCAGGGCCTTGAGCGGGTATATCACAATGGCAGAGTTCATTTCCTTCCCAGTAGCTGGCACGTGCCGTTTTTTGGGATTTCGGGGCTACAGTGAGCTGCTAAGAGGGATGTCTTAGCTCTTGCAGGGCCGTGCTTCCACTAAGGCCAGGACTTTTCTGCATCTTCTACTGCCCTGCAAGCGAGGATGCTTGGGGCACACAGGAAGCTGGGAGGGGACACAGCTGCAGGGATTCCATAAGACACAAGCAAATGCAGCCTTGGCTTGGTGACACTTTCTCTTGATTACTGCTCAACACAAATTACCTCGAGCAAGTCTACTGTGAGGACTAAAGGAAAGAGACGTATGGATGCTGCTAAGGTCTTCTAGCTTGTACCAGGTAGGAAAGATACCTCTGTAGCAGGCGTGAAGAGGATAGCACTAATTAATTAGATGAGAAGCGGAGGAAAGGCACTTAGAGGTAGTGAAAAGCAGTTAATGTGATGTTCCGGGGAAGCTTCAGTCTGCTTAAGGAGTAGCAAGAACAAGCCTAAAGTCATAGCCAAATACAAGAAAGAGAGGAGGACACGCAGCATGAGAAGCTCCCGAGAGAAAGGAGCTCTGTTTTGGGTAAAAATCAGTCCCTTTTTCTATCATGGAGACATCCAAGGGCGTAGGACACGTGCACTTCAGGGAACCAAGAGATGCTGTGCATTTCTCTCGTCCCCCTGACACAGCCACTAGGTGACGATGCTTCCAATTCTCTCTAAAGAAACCTTGCTTTCTCAGGCCCAGGTGTCCAGCTGCACACCAAGGACGTCCCTGGCTCCCAGGCACAGTTCCCAGGCCCAAGGCCGAGCTCCGCTCCGAACCCCCATTCCAGCAGACCTTGCTCCTGGCATTGTGGAGCAGCCATTTCATGTCAGCCTTTTCTCCTGGCAGTCAGCTTAGCGCCGTAACCTCTGCCATCGGGGCGCCCGAGAGCCGTGTGAGGTCAGCAGAGAGTCACTGTCAGCCTTTGACCTCACAAAGGTGGGTGGCCATAAGTGCCCTGAGCGTCCAGCTCGCATTGAGTACTGCTGGTGGCACTCGAGGCGTGGAGGTCTGCATGGTGCAATGGGAGACGCCGATGTCCTGCTGCTGGAACAAGAGGCGCTGATGTGCTGCTGGTGCAGGAGGAGACGTGAAGGTGCTGCTGCTTAGAGGTGCTGAGGGGCGGGCAGCCTCAGCGGGCAGCTGAATCAGAGGGCAGGGAAGCCAAGCAGCTTCCTTCTCTGGGGAAGGGGGCACAGAGAAAGTGATTGGAAATGGGGTACAAGCCCTCAGCCTCTAAAAGCAATCCCTCAGATGTTTAGGCATAGTAAAGTTAGGTATATCTATTTGACTCTAGACCCCAACATGTTTGTTAGTGTTCTGGTTTGTCCACTGCTTTCTTGTGGGGGATTTGAGTTGGCCATTACTCTTTAGGTGAATGCTGACTTCATATCTATGGTGCACTTTATTCTTAAAATGGGAAGTTTCTACCAATTTCCCGTCCAAACTTGCTCATAAGCCAACTGCAGTCATCATTTCAGATGTGTCTCCCAACTTACACATTTCCTATTTCTCCTTGATATTTACTCAAGAAATTCATTTACGTAGAGACAACATATTCTTCTCTCAACTGGCATCTGGCCGGGCAGAATGATGTCCTTTCATTCCCTTCCAGGCAATAGGCAACTTGTTCCTTCTGTCTTGTGAACTCTTCCTCCTAAGTTCAATGTGAATACAAGTGGCAGAACTGTGCCTCATGTCTCAAATGAGTGTCAGGGCTGCCTTGTCCAGTGTATTCATACTGGAGGGAAAAAAAAATGAATAGCCATACACACTATATAACCACTAAACTTTTTCAGTCCTCCTTGTGCTAACAGTGCATGAACGTGAGGTTTTGTTGTCATTTTTGTTTGTTTGTTTGTTTGCTTGCTTTAAACTCCTGACTGCCATATAGCAAACATGACCAAAAAACACCCTTTTTTGAGAATCTCTGAGAATGGCTCTGCTTTGTATTATCACCTGTCACTTCACCTGAACCATTTCAATCACAAGCGATATCCTTCTGTCAGGCTTGGTAGTACTTCCCAACCTTATGTCCCCTGCAAATCTCAAAGCTCATGTGTAATTTTTAATCTTCAGCCACCATGTCCATACCGAACATATCTAACTTTGAAGTCAGCTCTGCCCTGAATAGGAGGTTGGGTTTTCAGAGGTCCCTTCCAGCCTACATTTCTCCATGAGTCTTTGCCTCCTTAGCAGCTGCAGTTTCAGAACTGTCTCTGAGAATTACCATAGGTAACGACTCCTTTGCTGGTAAGTCCCTCTTCAGTGTGAACAATTGTAAATTCCCTTTATTCACTTGCAGCCCCAAAGCCCAAATCCGTAGATAATGTATCAGAAGCTCACAGAAAGTGAAACAGATGTAATTCATCCCCTGTGTAGGGAAGAACTGGTCCTAGAAAGGAAAGCTATTAAATTATCTGGAAACAATTTAGCTCTGATAAATTATTTTGTAAATTACACATTACCCCCTCCTTCCCTGGTCTTAGCTGTTCTTGCTCCAAAACTTTGCATGGTGTTGATGTCAAACTAACAGGCCCACACTTGTCTGGATGACTCTTTACCCTCTTCTGGACAGAGGTGTATTTGTTACTCTCCCATTCTGGGGACTATCCCTGATTTGCACAATTGTTATGCATTTTTCCTACTTGACTTGTTGTTCTGTGTGCCAATGCTGTTAATAGGCTAGGTAGATATCAGCTTTTCATTTTTCACTTGAATCGCTATAGATTGTTATTTCACCTCAGATGATGTTGCGCCTAGTGCCCTACCCTCCTTTTCAATGGGAGTCCTGTCACTGCCCTTAATATCACATTGTTGTTGCTGTTAGATGCAGGAAATAAGATTTGCAGCATTTGAGACATCAGTAACTTTTGATCTATTTTTGCCTCAAGCGTGCAACTGTCCTAATTTGTTCTCTTTGTTCCCCCTGGTTTCTGTGGCTTAAGTACCACTTACTATTATTGTTTAATTTCCTATGTGAAGGAGGTTTTTGGTCATTCTTACTTTATTTCTGCAGTTTTTAACCTCTGAAACATGCCTTTTCTCATCGCTTTTTTCCTCTTTGAATTTTGAATTTTAACTATGCCTTCTCTGCACTCAAGTCCCAGAGCTGCTTAGTCAGACTCAATTATTCATTTCCTTAGATTTCAAAGTTTGCATTTCTAAGCCTCAAAACCTTCATTCTAAACCTGGTTTTGTCTGTCGTGAAATGTAAAATGAGAAAAGTCAGCTCATGATCACACTTTATTCAAATTTTACTACATTTAAACCCATACAGGAGCCAAGTCTAAAATGGTCTTATATTTTTTCACTTTTGGGAAGAAATCCATCACATAGTATACCTCTATGAACATAAGTGGTAATTATCTTTCAATCTTTTGCTGGGAAGTTAAAGTCTCCCATAATTCCCATTATTGTTTACGTGTCTGATAACTGTACAGAGAGAATTCACTATTAGACTGGAGCTAAGAGCAAAGAGCAGGCTAGCAAGGCTGTCTATCTTTAGCAGTGATTTGCACAAAACCACTCTTTTGCTGACCCATAACATTTAATTTCTCCATCCTCTGCTTCTTGCTAACACAAAGCACCATCTTATTCCATCCATTTGCCTTGGTTTCCAGCCTTCCTGAGATTTATCAGTACTTGTATGACATTCATGCCTTTGTTTCACCCTTCCTGTGTTGACACTTGTCATAACAGTTTTAGATCCTGAACATGATCATCTCAAAGTTTGCCTGACAGTTAGGTCTTCCTCACATTGTCATAGAGTATCAGGTCTCTACCACTTGAAATAGATTGGATTGGATTAGATTATTGGCACCGTCTCTTGTGCTGGTAGTCCATTATCTTCACAGTCCGTACAACTGGCCATCAGTGAACATGAAGTGGCCTTATCCTGCCCATTTACCTTTCTGGAAATCAGCCACTCTCTCTGCCTAGAACAGGGAATGGATTTTCCTCACCTTTCTTCAAAAGCTCTGAAGTTTTCTGTGATCTTTCCAATTGTACGGTATGATAAGCTTTTGCTGCCACTGAAGGGTAGAAGTCATTATGAATAGTGCCAACAAAACAGAAACATAACAATGAAAACGATATTTTAATTCAGAATAGGTATTTGAAAAGTTCACCTTTTCTAGCACAAATGGGGAAAAGAAAAAAAGGAAGGAAAAAAAAAAAAAAAAGCAGTCCTAAAACATCAAAACTGTGGCCAAAGAATTAGAAGAAACACTATTTTTCCAAAGCTGCAATGTTTTCCATTCATCTGGCTGGGCCAGCAGAGCACTGGAGACCTGGATGCACTGTACTCATGGCTGGTTCCCCTAAATGACCTGCAGGGAGATCTTCTTATCTCTGTCCCTCTGTTTCTCCTTTCAATCTCTGTTTTGTCTGTTTGTATCACTAGCTCTCAAATCGCCACTGATATATGCACGTGCAGCACCCAGCACAACCTTGTTTCAGGCTCCAGCGGGACCTTTAGGCATTACCATCCTGTAAACAAATAACAATGATAGTGAGTGTAATTACAATCGTCAAACTATTCCAGCTCCACATCATTAGCCATGCCCTGAGCTAAATAACATTTTAATCAGTTTGATATGTCATCTGTGGCTTTCTTCACTGTCACTTGCAATCCAGCAAACTCCTTCCTTCACGTTTCTAGATTAGACAGAGGGTTCTCAACTGCAGACATCCAATTCCCTGTTCAGGAAGCAGCGAGACCTTTCCTCTTCTCACAGATTTAAGATGATAGCCAAGCATCATGAGACACAGTGCGTATGTCTCCTAGGCCCATCCCATGAGAGCAGGACATTTACCACACATGAGAAGAAGACTTAATGCAGTGGCAAAGCAAAATACTCAGTGTCAAAGCCATGTCTAGATGATCATTAAAGACAGATCAAAATTACCCAATACAGGAGGAAAATCTATCGTTTGTAGAAGATTATGTTCTCTGATTATTAGTTTCAAAATTAGTTTTTCCTTTGGATTTCCTCTGAACTTAAACTTAGTTTGGAATGCCTTTGGTTTTGAATATTTCTGAAATCGTATTACTTCTCCTAAGTAAGTTGCTAGTCTGTTCTGTTTACGTGAAATTCGAATAATATTGTGAAGTATCTGCCATCAGTTTTACTGTGTGCCAGGCTGAGTTCCCTGATGAATTTCAAATTTCAGATATGAAACAGTAAAGGTTAAAAAAAAAAATGTTACAAAGGGTACTTCATGCAGTAGCATAAACTTCTGTTTTCTCAAAACTTGTATCAGTTCATCTCACCAGGACCAGCAGGGGAAGCACACTCTGCCTAGGCACTGGCAAAGGGACACAGTGAGAGTGTAGGGTCTCTTGCTGGGGCCATTCAAAATTTGACTGTACAAGCCCCTGAGCAATATGACAGGGCTTTAAAATTGGCCCTGCTTGAAGTACGCGGGTGATCTGGAGACCTCTAAGGTGCTTTCCAACAAAAGCTTTTCTATAATTGTATGAAATCACCTGCAATAGATTAACCCTGGTCATTATTCCTATCACAGGAAATAACTGTGACACCTGGGTAACAGGTGAGCTTACTGCGACACCAGGGAGAGCCTTCCTGTACTTAAAGGCAACCTGTAGGAAAGCTGGGGAGGGAGTCTTTATCAGGGCCTGGAGTGACAGGACAAGGAGTAACCGCTTTAAACTGAAAAGTAGCACCCAGAAAGAACGGAGTCACGCAACAGGATTCATTTCCAAAACCACCTCATAGACACCTGGGCCAAAGAGCAGGGCCTTGAGCGGGTATATCACAATGGCAGAGTTCATTTCCTTCCCAGTAGCTGGCACGTGCCGTTTTTTGGGATTTCGGGGCTACAGTGAGCTGCTAAGAGGGATGTCTTAGCTCTTGCAGGGCAGTTCTTCCACTAAGGCCAGGACTTTTCTGCATCTTCTACTGCCCTGCAAGCGAGGATGCTTGGGGCACACAGGAAGCTGGGAGGGGACACAGCTGCAGGGATTCCATAAGACACAAGCAAATGCAGCCTTGGCTTGGTGACACTTTCTCTTGATTACTGCTCAACACAAATTACCTCGAGCAAGTCTACTGTGAGGACTAAAGGAAAGAGACGTATGGATGCTGCTAAGCTCTTCTAGCTTGCACCAGGTAGGAAAGATACCTCTGTAGCAGGCGTGAAGAGGATAGCACTAATTAATTAGATGAGAAGCGGAGGAAAGGCACTTAGAGGTAGTGAAAAGCAGTTAATGTGATGTTCCGGGGAAGCTTCAGTCTGCTTAAGGAGCAGCAAGAACAAGCCTAAAGTCATAGCCAAATACAAGAAAGAGAGGAGGACACGCAGCATGAGAAGCTCCCGAGAGAAAGGAGCTCTGTTTTGGGTAAAAATCAGTCCCTTTTTCTATCATGGAGACATCCAAGGGCGTAGGACACGTGCACTTCAGCGAACCAAGAGATGCTGTGCATTTCCCTCGTCCCCCTGACACAGCCACTAGGTGACGATGCTTCCAATTCTCTCTAAAGAAACCTTGCTTTCTCAGGCCCAGGTGTCCAGCTGCACACCAAGGACGTCCCTGGCTCCCAGGCACAGTTCCCAGGCCCAAGGCCGAGCTCCGCTCCGAACCCCCATTCCAGCAGACCTTGCTCCTGGCATTGTGGAGCAGCCATTTCATGTCAGCCTTTTCTCCTGGCAGTCAGCTTAGCGCCGTAACCTCTGCCATCGGGGCGCCCGAGAGCCGTGTGAGGTCAGCAGAGAGTCACTGTCAGCCTTTGACCTCACAAAGGTGGGTGGCCGTAAGTGCCCTGAGCGTCCAGCTCGCATTGAGTACTGCTGGTGGCACTCGAGGCGTGGAGGTCTGCATGGTGCAATGGGAGACGCCGATGTCCTGCTGCTGGAACAAGAGGCGCTGATGTGCTGCTGGTGCAGGAGGAGACGTGAAGGTGCTGCTGCTTAGAGGTGCTGAGGAGCGGGCAGCCTCAGCGGGCAGCTGAATCAGAGGGCAGGGAAGCCAAGCAGCTTCCTTCTCTGGGGAAGGGGGCACAGAGAAAGTGATTGGAAATGGGGTACAAGCCCTCAGCCTCTAAAAGCAATCCCTCAGATGTTTAGGCATAGTAAAGTTAGGTATATCTATTTGACTCTAGACCCCAACATGTTTGTTAGTGTTCTGGTTTGTCCACTGCTTTCTTGTGGGGGATTTGAGTTGGCCATTACTGTTTAGGTGAATGCTGACTTCATATCTATGGTGCACTTTATTCTTAAAATGGGAAGTTTCTACCAATTTCCCGTCCAAACTTGCTCATAAGCCAACTGCAGTCATCATTTCAGATGTGTCTCCCAACTTACACATTTCCTATTTCTCCTTGATATTTACTCAAGAAATTCATTTACGTAGAGACAACATATTCTTCTCTCAACTGGCATCTGGCCGGGCAGAATGATGTCCTTTCATTCCCTTCCAGGCAATAGGCAACTTGTTCCTTCTGTCTTGTGAACTCTTCCTCCTAAGTTCAATGTGAATACAAGTGGCAGAACTGTGCCTCATGTCTCAAATGAGTGTCAGGGCTGCCTTGTCCAGTGTATTCATACTGGAGGGAAAAAAAAATGAATAGCCATACACACTATATAACCACTAAACTTTTTCAGTCCTCCTTGTGCTAACAGTGCATGAACGTGAGGTTTTGTTGTCATTTTTGTTTGTTTGTTTGTTTGCTTGCTTTAAACTCCTGACTGCCATATAGCAAACATGACAAAAAAACACCCTTTTTTGAGAATCTCTGAGAATGGCTCTGCTTTGTATTATCACCTGTCACTTCACCTGAACCACTTCAATCACAAGCGATATCCTTCTGTCAGGCTTGGTAGTACTTCCCAACCTTATGTCCCCTGCAAATCTCAAAGCTCATGTGTAATTTTTAATCTTCAGCCACCATGTCCATACCGAACATATCTAACTTTGAAGTCAGCTCTGCCCTGAATAGGAGGTTGGGTTTTCAGAGGTCCCTTCCAGCCTACATTTCTCCATGAGTCTTTGCCTCCTTAGCAGCTGCAGTTTCAGAACTGTCTCTGAGAATTACCATAGGTAACGACTCCTTTGCTGGTAAGTCCCTCTTCAGTGTGAACAATTGTAAATTCCCTTTATTCACTTGCAGCCCCAAAGCCCAAATCCGTAGATAATGTATCAGAAGCTCACAGAAAGTGAAATAGATGTAATTCATCCCCTGTGTAGGGAAGAACTGGTCCTAGAAAGGAAAGCTATTAAATTATCTGGAAACAATTTAGCTCTGATAAATTATTTTGTAAATTACACATTACCCCCTCCTTCCCTGGTCTTAGCTGTTCTTGCTCCAAAACTTTGCATGGTGTTGATGTCAAACTAACAGGCCCACACTTGTCTGGATGACTCTTTACCCTCTTCTGGACAGAGGTGTATTTGTTACTCTCCCATTCTGGGGACTATCCCTGATTTGCACAATTGTTATGCATTTTTCCTACTTGACTTGTTGTTCTGTGTGCCAATGCTGTTAATAGGCTAGGTAGATATCAGCTTTTCATTTTTCACTTGAATCGCTATAGATTGTTATTTCACCTCAGATGATGTTGCGCCTAGTGCCCTACCCTCCTTTTCAATGGGAGTCCTGTCACTGCCCTTAATATCACATTGTTGTTGCTGTTAGATGCAGGAAATAAGATTTGCAGCATTTGAGACATCAGTAACTTTTGATCTATTTTTGCCTCAAGCGTGCAACTGTCCTAATTTGTTCTCTTTGTTCCCCCTGGTTTCTGTGGCTTAAGTACCACTTACTATTATTGTTTAATTTCCTATGTGAAGGAGGTTTTTGGTCATTCTTACTTTATTTCTGCAGTTTTTAACCTCTGAAACATGCCTTTTCTCATCGCTTTTTTCCTCTTTGAATTTTGAATTTTAACTATGCCTTCTCTGCACTCAAGTCCCAGAGCTGCTTAGTCAGACTCAATTATTCATTTCCTTAGATTTCAAAGTTTGCATTTCTAAGCCTCAAAACCTTCATTCTAAACCTGGTTTTGTCTGTCGTGAAATGTAAAATGAGAAAAGTCAGCTCATGATCACACTTTATTCAAATTTTACTACATTTAAACCCATACAGGAGCCAAGTCTAAAATGGTCTTATATTTTTTCACTTTTGGGAAGAAATCCATCACATAGTATACCTCTATGAACATAAGTGGTAATTATCTTTCAATCTTTTGCTGGGAAGTTAAAGTCTCCCATAATTCCCATTATTGTTTACGTGTCTGATAACTGTACAGAGAGAATTCACTATTAGACTGGAGCTAAGAGCAAAGAGCAGGCTAGCAAGGCTGTCTATCTTTAGCAGTGATTTGCACAAAACCACTCTTTTGCTGACCCATAACATTTAATTTCTCCATCCTCTGCTTCTTGCTAACACAAAGCACCATCTTATTCCATCCATTTGCCTTGGTTTCCAGCCTTCCTGAGATTTATCAGTACTTGTATGACATTCATGCCTTTGTTTCACCCTTCCTGTGTTGACACTTGTCATAACAGTTTTAGATCCTGAACATGATCATCTCAAAGTTTGCCTGACAGTTAGGTCTTCCTCACATTGTCATAGAGTATCAGGTCTCTACCACTTGAAATAGATTGGATTGGATTAGATTATTGGCACCGTCTCTTGTGCTGGTAGTCCATTATCTTCACAGTCCGTACAACTGGCCATCAGTGAACATGAAGTGGCCTTATCCTGCCCATTTACCTTTCTGGAAATCAGCCACTCTCTCTGCCTAGAACAGGGAATGGATTTTCCTCACCTTTCTTCAAAAGCTCTGAAGTTTTCTGTGATCTTTCCAATTGTACGGTATGATAAGCTTTTGCTGCCACTGAAGGGTAGAAGTCATTATGAATAGTGCCAACAAAACAGAAACATAACAATGAAAACGATATTTTAATTCAGAATAGGTATTTGAAAAGTTCACCTTTTCTAGCACAAATGGGGAAAAGAAAAAAAGGAAGGAAAAAAAAAAAAAAAAAGCAGTCCTAAAACATCAAAACTGTGGCCAAAGAATTAGAAGAAACACTATTTTTCCAAAGCTGCAATGTTTTCCATTCATCTGGCTGGGCCAGCAGAGCACTGGAGACCTGGATGCACTGTACTCATGGCTGGTTCCCCTAAATGACCTGCAGGGAGATCTTCTTATCTCTGTCCCTCTGTTTCTCCTTTCAATCTCTGTTTTGTCTGTTTGTATCACTAGCTCTCAAATCGCCACTGATATATGCACGTGCAGCACCCAGCACAACCTTGTTTCAGGCTCCAGCGGGACCTTTAGGCATTACCATCCTGTAAACAAATAACAATGATAGTGAGTGTAATTACAATCGTCAAACTATTCCAGCTCCACATCATTAGCCATGCCCTGAGCTAAATAACATTTTAATCAGTTTGATATGTCATCTGTGGCTTTCTTCACTGTCACTTGCAATCCAGCAAACTCCTTCCTTCACGTTTCTAGATTAGACAGAGGGTTCTCAACTGCAGACATCCAATTCCCTGTTCAGGAAGCAGCGAGACCTTTCCTCTTCTCACAGATTTAAGATGATAGCCAAGCATCATGAGACACAGTGCGTATGTCTCCTAGGCCCATCCCATGAGAGCAGGACATTTACCACACATGAGAAGAAGACTTAATGCAGTGGCAAAGCAAAATACTCAGTGTCAAAGCCATGTCTAGATGATCATTAAAGACAGATCAAAATTACCCAATACAGGAGGAAAATCTATCGTTTGTAGAAGATTATGTTCTCTGATTATTAGTTTCAAAATTAGTTTTTCCTTTGGATTTCCTCTGAACTTAAACTTAGTTTGGAATGCCTTTGGTTTTGAATATTTCTGAAATCGTATTACTTCTCCTAAGTAAGTTGCTAGTCTGTTCTGTTTACGTGAAATTCGAATAATATTGTGAAGTATCTGCCATCAGTTTTACTGTGTGCCAGGCTGAGTTCCCTGATGAATTTCAAATTTCAGATATGAAACAGTAAAGGTTAAAAAAAAAATGTTACAAAGGGTACTTCATGCAGTAGCATAAACTTCTGTTTTCTCAAAACTTGTATCAGTTCATCTCACCAGGACCAGCAGGGGAAGCACACTCTGCCTAGGCACTGGCAAAGGGACACAGTGAGAGTGTAGGGTCTCTTGCTGGGGCCATTCAAAATTTGACTGTACAAGCCCCTGAGCAATATGACAGGGCTTTAAAAATGGCCCTGCTTGAAGTACGCGGGTGATCTGGAGACCTCTAAGGTGCTTTCCAACAAAAGCTTTTCTATAATTGTATGAAATCACCTGCAATAGATTAACCCTGGTCATTATTCCTATCACAGGAAATAACTGTGACACCTGGGTAACAGGTGAGCTTACTGCGACACCAGGGAGAGCCTTCCTGTACTTAAAGGCAACCTGTAGGAAAGCTGGGGAGGGAGTCTTTATCAGGGCCTGGAGTGACAGGACAAGGAGTAACCGCTTTAAACTGAAAAGTAGCACCCAGAAAGAACGGAGTCACGCAACAGGATTCATTTCCAAAACCACCTCATAGACACCTGGGCCAAAGAGCAGGGCCTTGAGCGGGTATATCACAATGGCAGAGTTCATTTCCTTCCCAGTAGCTGGCACGTGCCGTTTTTTGGGATTTCGGGGCTACAGTGAGCTGCTAAGAGGGATGTCTTAGCTCTTGCAGGGCAGTGCTTCCACTAAGGCCAGGACTTTTCTGCATCTTCTACTGCCCTGCAAGCGAGGATGCTTGGGGCACACAGGAAGCTGGGAGGGGACACAGCTGCAGGGATTCCATAAGACACAAGCAAATGCAGCCTTGGCTTGGTGACACTTTCTCTTGATTACTGCTCAACACAAATTACCTCGAGCAAGTCTACTGTGAGGACTAAAGGAAAGAGACGTATGGATGCTGCTAAGCTCTTCTAGCTTGTACCAGGTAGGAAAGATACCTCTGTAGCAGGCGTGAAGAGGATAGCACTAATTAATTAGATGAGAAGCGGAGGAAAGGCACTTAGAGGTAGTGAAAAGCAGTTAATGTGATGTTCCGGGGAAGCTTCAGTCTGCTTAAGGAGTAGCAAGAACAAGCCTAAAGTCATAGCCAAATACAAGAAAGAGAGGAGGACACGCAGCATGAGAAGCTCCCGAGAGAAAGGAGCTCTGTTTTGGGTAAAAATCAGTCCCTTTTTCTATCATGGAGACATCCAAGGGCATAGGACACGTGCACTTCAGGGAACCAAGAGATGCTGTGCATTTCTCTCGTCCCCCTGACACAGCCACTAGGTGACGATGCTTCCAATTCTCTCTAAAGAAACCTTGCTTTCTCAGGCCCAGGTGTCCAGCTGCACACCAAGGACGTCCCTGGCTCCCAGGCACAGTTCCCAGGCCCAAGGCCGAGCTCCGCTCCGAACCCCCATTCCAGCAGACCTTGCTCCTGGCATTGTGGAGCAGCCATTTCATGTCAGCCTTTTCTCCTGGCAGTCAGCTTAGCGCCGTAACCTCTGCCATCGGGGCGCCCGAGAGCCGTGTGAGGTCAGCAGAGAGTCACTGTCAGCCTTTGACCTCACAAAGGTGGGTGGCCATAAGTGCCCTGAGCGTCCAGCTCGCATTGAGTACTGCTGGTGGCACTCGAGGCGTGGAGGTCTGCATGGTGCAATGGGAGACGCCGATGTCCTGCTGCTGGAACAAGAGGCGCTGATGTGCTGCTGGTGCAGGAGGAGACGTGAAGGTGCTGCTGCTTAGAGGTGCTGAGGGGCGGGCAGCCTCAGCGGGCAGCTGAATCAGAGGGCAGGGAAGCCAAGCAGCTTCCTTCTCTGGGGAAGGGGGCACAGACAAAGTGATTGGAAATGGGGTACAAGCCCTCAGCCTCTAAAAGCAATCCCTCAGATGTTTAGGCATAGTAAAGTTAGGTATATCTATTTGACTCTAGACCCCAACATGTTTGTTAGTGTTCTGGTTTGTCCACTGCTTTCTTGTGGGGGATTTGAGTTGGCCATTACTCTTTAGGTGAATGCTGACTTCATATCTATGGTGCACTTTATTCTTAAAATGGGAAGTTTCTACCAATTTCCCGTCCAAACTTGCTCATAAGCCAACTGCAGTCATCATTTCAGATGTGTCTCCCAACTTACACATTTCCTATTTCTCCTTGATATTTACTCAAGAAATTCATTTACGTAGAGACAACATATTCTTCTCTCAACTGGCATCTGGCTGGGCAGAATGATGTCCTTTCATTCCCTTCCAGGCAATAGGCAACTTGTTCCTTCTGTCTTGTGAACTCTTCCTCCTAAGTTCAATGTGAATACAAGTGGCAGAACTGTGCCTCATGTCTCAAATGAGTGTCAGGGCTGCCTTGTCCAGTGTATTCATACTGGAGGGAAAAAAAAATGAATAGCCATACACACTATATAACCACTAAACTTTTTCAGTCCTCCTTGTGCTAACAGTGCATGAACGTGAGGTTTTGTTGTCATTTTTGTTTGTTTGTTTGTTTGCTTGCTTTAAACTCCTGACTGCCATATAGCAAACATGACAAAAAAACACCCTTTTTTGAGAATCTCTGAGAATGGCTCTGCTTTGTATTATCACCTGTCACTTCACCTGAACCATTTCAATCACAAGCGATATCCTTCTGTCAGGCTTGGTAGTACTTCCCAACCTTATGTCCCCTGCAAATCTCAAAGCTCATGTGTAATTTTTAATCTTCAGCCACCATGTCCATACCGAACATATCTAACTTTGAAGTCAGCTCTGCCCTGAATAGGAGGTTGGGTTTTCAGAGGTCCCTTCCAGCCTACATTTCTCCATGAGTCTTTGCCTCCTTAGCAGCTGCAGTTTCAGAACTGTCTCTGAGAATTACCATAGGTAACGACTCCTTTGCTGGTAAGTCCCTCTTCAGTGTGAACAATTGTAAATTCCCTTTATTCACTTGCAGCCCCAAAGCCCAAATCCGTAGATAATGTATCAGAAGCTCACAGAAAGTGAAACAGATGTAATTCATCCCCTGTGTAGGGAAGAACTGGTCCTAGAAAGGAAAGCTATTAAATTATCTGGAAACAATTTAGCTCTGATAAATTATTTTGTAAATTACACATTACCCCCTCCTTCCCTGGTCTTAGCTGTTCTTGCTCCAAAACTTTGCATGGTGTTGATGTCAAACTAACAGGCCCACACTTGTCTGGATGACTCTTTACCCTCTTCTGGACAGAGGTGTATTTGTTACTCTCCCATTCTGGGGACTATCCCTGATTTGCACAATTGTTATGCATTTTTCCTACTTGACTTGTTGTTCTGTGTGCCAATGCTGTTAATAGGCTAGGTAGATATCAGCTTTTCATTTTTCACTTGAATCGCTATAGATTGTTATTTCACCTCAGATGATGTTGCGCCTAGTGCCCTACCCTCCTTTTCAATGGGAGTCCTGTCACTGCCCTTAATATCACATTGTTGTTGCTGTTAGATGCAGGAAATAAGATTTGCAGCATTTGAGACATCAGTAACTTTTGATCTATTTTTGCCTCAAGTGTGCAACTGTCCTAATTTGTTCTCTTTGTTCCCCCTGGTTTCTGTGGCTTAAGTACCACTTACTATTATTGTTTAATTTCCTATGTGAAGGAGGTTTTTGGTCATTCTTACTTTATTTCTGCAGGTTTTAACCTCTGAAACATGCCTTTTCTCATCGCTTTTTTCCTCTTTGAATTTTGAATTTTAACTATGCCTTCTCTGCACTCAAGTCCCAGAGCTGCTTAGTCAGACTCAATTATTCATTTCCTTAGATTTCAAAGTTTGCATTTCTAAGCCTCAAAACCTTCATTCTAAACCTGGTTTTGTCTGTCGTGAAATGTAAAATGAGAAAAGTCAGCTCATGATCACACTTTATTCAAATTTTACTACATTTAAACCCATACAGGAGCCAAGTCTAAAATGGTCTTATATTTTTTCACTTTTGGGAAGAAATCCATCACATAGTATACCTCTATGAACATAAGTGGTAATTATCTTTCAATCTTTTGCTGGGAAGTTAAAGTCTCCCATAATTCCCATTATTGTTTACGTGTCTGATAACTGTACAGAGAGAATTCACTATTAGACTGGAGCTAAGAGCAAAGAGCAGGCTAGCAAGGCTGTCTATCTTTAGCAGTGATTTGCACAAAACCACTCTTTTGCTGACCCATAACATTTAATTTCTCCATCCTCTGCTTCTTGCTAACACAAAGCACCATCTTATTCCATCCATTTGCCTTGGTTTCCAGCCTTCCTGAGATTTATCAGTACTTGTATGACATTCATGCCTTTGTTTCACCCTTCCTGTGTTGACACTTGTCATAACAGTTTTAGATCCTGAACATGATCATCTCAAAGTTTGCCTGACAGTTAGGTCTTCCTCACATTGTCATAGAGTATCAGGTCTCTACCACTTGAAATAGATTGGATTGGATTAGATTATTGGCACCGTCTCTTGTGCTGGTAGTCCATTATCTTCACAGTCCGTACAACTGGCCATCAGTGAACATGAAGTGGCCTTATCCTGCCCATTTACCTTTCTGGAAATCAGCCACTCTCTCTGCCTAGAACAGGGAATGGATTTTCCTCACCTTTCTTCAAAAGCTCTGAAGTTTTCTGTGATCTTTCCAATTGTACGGTATGATAAGCTTTTGCTGCCACTGAAGGGTAGAAGTCATTATGAATAGTGCCAACAAAACAGAAACATAACAATGAAAACGATATTTTAATTCAGAATAGGTATTTGAAAAGTTCACCTTTTCTAGCACAAATGGGGAAAAGAAAAAAAGGAAGGAAAAAAAAAAAAAAAAAAGCAGTCCTAAAACATCAAAACTGTGGCCAAAGAATTAGAAGAAACACTATTTTTCCAAAGCTGCAATGTTTTCCATTCATCTGGCTGGGCCAGCAGAGCACTGGAGACCTGGATGCACTGTACTCATGGCTGGTTCCCCTAAATGACCTGCAGGGAGATCTTCTTCTCTCTATCCCTCTGTTTCTCCTTTCAATCTCTGTTTTGTCTGTTTGTATCACTAGCTCTCAAATCGCCACTGATATATGCACGTGCAGCACCCAGCACAACCTTGTTTCAGGCTCCAGCGGGACCTTTAGGCATTACCATCCTGTAAACAAATAACAATGATAGTGAGTGTAATTACAATCGTCAAACTATTCCAGCTCCACATCATTAGCCATGCCCTGAGCTAAATAACATTTTAATCAGTTTGATATGTCATCTGTGGCTTTCTTCACTGTCACTTGCAATCCAGCAAACTCCTTCCTTCACGTTTCTAGATTAGACAGAGGGTTCTCAACTGCAGACATCCAATTCCCTGTTCAGGAAGCAGCGAGACCTTTCCTCTTCTCACAGATTTAAGATGATAGCCAAGCATCATGAGACACAGTGCGTATGTCTCCTAGGCCCATCCCATGAGAGCAGGACATTTACCACACATGAGAAGAAGACTTAATGCAGTGGCAAAGCAAAATACTCAGTGTCAAAGCCATGTCTAGATGATCATTAAAGACAGATCAAAATTACCCAATACAGGAGGAAAATCTATCGTTTGTAGAAGATTATGTTCTCTGATTATTAGTTTCAAAATTAGTTTTTCCTTTGGATTTCCTCTGAACTTAAACTTAGTTTGGAATGCCTTTGGTTTTGAATATTTCTGAAATCGTATTACTTCTCCTAAGTAAGTTGCTAGTCTGTTCTATTTACGTGAAATTCGAATAATATTGTGAAGTATCTGCCATCAGTTTTACTGTGTGCCAGGCTGAGTTCCCTGATGAATTTCAAATTTCAGATATGAAACAGTAAAGGTTAAAAAAAAAAAAATGTTACAAAGGGTACTCCATGCAGTAGCATAAACTTCTGTTTTCTCAAAACTTGTATCAGTTCATCTCACCAGGACCAGCAGGGGAAGCACACTCTGCCTAGGCACTGGCAAAGGGACACAGTGAGAGTGTAGGGTCTCTTGCTGGGGCCATTCAAAATTTGACTGTACAAGCCCCTGAGCAATATGACAGGGCTTTAAAAATGGCCCTGCTTGAAGTACGCGGGTGATCTGGAGACCTCTAAGGTGCTTTCCAACAAAAGCTTTTCTATAATTGTATGAAATCACCTGCAATAGATTAACCCTGGTCATTATTCCTATCACAGGAAATAACTGTGACACCTGGGTAACAGGTGAGCTTACTGCGACACCAGGGAGAGCCTTCCTGTACTTAAAGGCAACCTGTAGGAAAGCTGGGGAGGGAGTCTTTATCAGGGCCTGGAGTGACAGGACAAGGAGTAACCGCTTTAAACTGAAAAGTAGCACCCAGAAAGAACGGAGTCACGCAACAGGATTCATTTCCAAAACCACCTCATAGACACCTGGGCCAAAGAGCAGGGCCTTGAGCGGGTATATCACAATGACAGAGTTCATTTCCTTCCCAGTAGCTGGCACGTGCCGTTTTTTGGGATTTCGGGGCTACAGTGAGCTGCTATGAGGGATGTCTTAGCTCTTGCAGGGCAGTGCTTCCACTAAGGCCAGGACTTTTCTGCATCTTCTACTGCCCTGCAAGCGAGGATGCTTGGGGCACACAGGAAGCTGGGAGGGGACACAGCTGCAGGGATTCCATAAGGCACAAGAAAATGCAGCCTTGGCTTGGTGACACTTTCTCTTGATTACTGCTCAACACAAATTACCTCGAGCAAGTCTACTGTGAGGACTAAAGGAAAGAGACGTATGGATGCTGCTAAGCTCTTCTAGCTTGTACCAGGTAGGAAAGATATCTCTGTAGCAGGCGTGAAGAGGATAGCACTAATTAATTAGATGAGAAGCGGAGGAAAGGCACTTAGAGGTAGTGAAAAGCAGTTAATGTGATGTTCCGGGGAAGCTTCAGTCTGCTTAAGGAGTAGCAAGAACAAGCCTAAAGTCATAGCCAAATACAAGAAAGAGAGGAGGACACGCAGCATGAGAAGCTCCCGAGAGAAAGGAGCTCTGTTTTGGGTAAAAATCAGTCCCTTTTTCTATCATGGAGACATCCAAGGGCGTAGGACACGTGCACTTCAGGGAACCAAGAGATGCTGTGCATTTCTCTCGTCCCCCTGACACAGCCACTAGGTGACGATGCTTCCAATTCTCTCTAAAGAAACCTTGCTTTCTCAGGCCCAGGTGTCCAGCTGCACACCAAGGACGTCCCTGGCTCCCAGGCACAGTTCCCAGGCCCAAGGCCGAGCTCCGCTCCGAACCCCCATTCCAGCAGACCTTGCTCCTGGCATTGTGGAGCAGCCATTTCATGTCAGCCTTTTCTCCTGGCAGTCAGCTTAGCGCCGTAACCTCTGCCATCGGGGCGCCCGAGAGCCGTGTGAGGTCAGCAGAGAGTCACTGTCAGCCTTTGACCTCACAAAGGTGGGTGGCCATAAGTGCCCTGAGCGTCCAGCTCGCATTGAGTACTGCTGGTGGCACTCGAGGCGTGGAGGTCTGCATGGTGCAATGGGAGACGCCGATGTCCTGCTGCTGGAACAAGAGGCGCTGATGTGCTGCTGGTGCAGGAGGAGACGTGAAGGTGCTGCTGCTTAGAGGTGCTGAGGGGCGGGCAGCCTCAGCGGGCAGCTGAATCAGAGGGCAGGGAAGCCAAGCAGCTTCCTTCTCTGGGGAAGGGGGCACAGAGAAAGTGATTGGAAATGGGGTACAAGCCCTCAGCCTCTAAAAGCAATCCCTCAGATGTTTAGGCATAGTAAAGTTAGGTATATCTATTTGACTCTAGACCCCAACATGTTTGTTAGTGTTCTGGTTTGTCCACTGCTTTCTTGTGGGGGATTTGAGTTGGCCATTACTCTTTAGGTGAATGCTGACTTCATATCTATGGTGCACTTTATTCTTAAAATGGGAAGTTTCTACCAATTTCCCGTCCAAACTTGCTCATAAGCCAACTGCAGTCATCATTTCAGATGTGTCTCCCAACTTACACATTTCCTATTTCTCCTTGATATTTACTCAAGAAATTCATTTACGTAGAGACAACATATTCTTCTCTCAACTGGCATCTGGCTGGGCAGAATGATGTCCTTTCATTCCCTTCCAGGCAATAGGCAACTTGTTCCTTCTGTCTTGTGAACTCTTCCTCCTAAGTTCAATGTGAATACAAGTGGCAGAACTGTGCCTCATGTCTCAAATGAGTGTCAGGGCTGCCTTGTCCAGTGTATTCATACTGGAGGGAAAAAAAAATGAATAGCCATACACACTATATAACCACTAAACTTTTTCAGTCCTCCTTGTGCTAACAGTGCATGAACGTGAGGTTTTGTTGTCATTTTTGTTTGTTTGTTTGTTTGCTTGCTTTAAACTCCTGACTGCCATATAGCAAACATGACAAAAAAACACCCTTTTTTGAGAATCTCTGAGAATGGCTCTGCTTTGTATTATCACCTGTCACTTCACCTGAACCATTTCAATCACAAGCGATATCCTTCTGTCAGGCTTGGTAGTACTTCCCAACCTTATGTCCCCTGCAAATCTCAAAGCTCATGTGTAATTTTTAATCTTCAGCCACCATGTCCATACCGAACATATCTAACTTTGAAGTCAGCTCTGCCCTGAATAGGAGGTTGGGTTTTCAGAGGTCCCTTCCAGCCTACATTTCTCCATGAGTCTTTGCCTCCTTAGCAGCTGCAGTTTCAGAACTGTCTCTGAGAATTACCATAGGTAACGACTCCTTTGCTGGTAAGTCCCTCTTCAGTGTGAACAATTGTAAATTCCCTTTATTCACTTGCAGCCCCAAAGCCCAAATCCGTAGATAATGTATCAGAAGCTCACAGAAAGTGAAACAGATGTAATTCATCCCCTGTGTAGGGAAGAACTGGTCCTAGAAAGGAAAGCTATTAAATTATCTGGAAACAATTTAGCTCTGATAAATTATTTTGTAAATTACACATTACCCCCTCCTTCCCTGGTCTTAGCTGTTCTTGCTCCAAAACTTTGCATGGTGTTGATGTCAAACTAACAGGCCCACACTTGTCTGGATGACTCTTTACCCTCTTCTGGACAGAGGTGTATTTGTTACTCTCCCATTCTGGGGACTATCCCTGATTTGCACAATTGTTATGCATTTTTCCTACTTGACTTGTTGTTCTGTGTGCCAATGCTGTTAATAGGCTAGGTAGATATCAGCTTTTCATTTTTCACTTGAATCGCTATAGATTGTTATTTCACCTCAGATGATGTTGCGCCTAGTGCCCTACCCTCCTTTTCAATGGGAGTCCTGTCACTGCCCTTAATATCACATTGTTGTTGCTGTTAGATGCAGGAAATAAGATTTGCAGCATTTGAGACATCAGTAACTTTTGATCTATTTTTGCCTCAAGCGTGCAACTGTCCTAATTTGTTCTCTTTGTTCCCCCTGGTTTCTGTGGCTTAAGTACCACTTACTATTATTGTTTAATTTCCTATGTGAAGGAGGTTTTCGGTCATTCTTACTTTATTTCTGCAGTTTTTAACCTCTGAAACATGCCTTTTCTCATCGCTTTTTTCCTCTTTGAATTTTGAATTTTAACTATGCCTTCTCTGCACTCAAGTCCCAGAGCTGCTTAGTCAGACTCAATTATTCATTTCCTTAGATTTCAAAGTTTGCATTTCTAAGCCTCAAAACCTTCATTCTAAACCTGGTTTTGTCTGTCGTGAAATGTAAAATGAGAAAAGTCAGCTCATGATCACACTTTATTCAAATTTTACTACATTTAAACCCATACAGGAGCCAAGTCTAAAATGGTCTTATATTTTTTCACTTTTGGGAAGAAATCCATCACATAGTACACCTCTATGAACATAAGTGGTAACTATCTTTCAATCTTTTGCTGGGAAGTTAAAGTCTCCCATAATTCCCATTATTGTTTACGTGTCTGATAACTGTACAGAGATAATTCACTATTAGACTGGAGCTAAGAGCAAAGAGCAGGCTAGCAAGGCTGTCTATCTTTAGCAGTGATTTGCACAAAACCACTCTTTTGCTGACCCATAACATTTAATTTCTCCATCCTCTGCTTCTTGCTAACACAAAGCACCATCTTATTCCATCCATTTGCCTTGGTTTCCAGCCTTCCTGAGATTTATCAGTACTTGTATGACATTCATGCCTTTGTTTCACCCTTCCTGTGTTGACACTTGTCATAACAGTTTTAGATCCTGAACATGATCATCTCAAAGTTTGCCTGACAGTTAGGTCTTCCTCACATTGTCATAGAGTATCAGGTCTCTACCACTTGAAATAGATTGGATTGGATTAGATTATTGGCACCGTCTCTTGTGCTGGTAGTCCATTATCTTCACAGTCCGTACAACTGGCCATCAGTGAACATGAAGTGGCCTTATCCTGCCCATTTACCTTTCTGGAAATCAGCCACTCTGTCTGCCTAGAACAGGGAATGGATTTTCCTCACCTTTCTTCAAAAGCTCTGAAGTTTTCTGTGATCTTTCCAATTGTACGGTATGATAAGCTTTTGCTGCCACTGAAGGGTAGAAGTCATTATGAATAGTGCCAACAAAACAGAAACATAACAATGAAAACGATATTTTAATTCAGAATAGGTATTTGAAAAGTTCACCTTTTCTAGCACAAATGGGGAAAAAAAAAAAGGAAGGAAAAAAAAAAAAAAAAAAAAAAAAGCAGTCCTAAAACATCAAAACTGTGGCCAAAGAATTAGAAGAAACACTATTTTTCCAAAGCTGCAATGTTTTCCATTCATCTGGCTGGGCCAGCAGAGCACTGGAGACCTGGATGCACTGTACTCATGGCTGGTTCCCCTAAATGACCTGCAGGGAGATCTTCTTATCTCTGTCCCTCTGTTTCTCCTTTCAATCTCTGTTTTGTCTGTTTGTATCACTAGCTCTCAAATCGCCACTGATATATGCACGTGCAGCACCCAGCACAACCTTGTTTCAGGCTCCAGCGGGACCTTTAGGCATTACCATCCTGTAAACAAATAACAATGATAGTGAGTGTAATTACAATCGTCAAACTATTCCAGCTCCACATCATTAGCCATGCCCTGAGCTAAATAACATTTTAATCAGTTTGATATGTCATCTGTGGCTTTCTTCACTGTCACTTGCAATCCAGCAAACTCCTTCCTTCACGTTTCTAGATTAGACAGAGGGTTCTCAACTGCAGACATCCAATTCCCTGTTCAGGAAGCAGCGAGACCTTTCCTCTTCTCACAGATTTAAGATGATAGCCAAGCATCATGAGACACAGTGCGTATGTCTCCTAGGCCCATCCCATGAGAGCAGGACATTTACCACACATGAGAAGAAGACTTAATGCAGTGGCAAAGCAAAATACTCAGTGTCAAAGCCATGTCTAGATGATCATTAAAGACAGATCAAAATTACCCAATACAGGAGGAAAATCTATCGTTTGTAGAAGATTATGTTCTCTGATTATTAGTTTCAAAATTAGTTTTTCCTTTGGATTTCCTCTGAACTTAAACTTAGTTTGGAATGCCTTTGGTTTTGAATATTTCTGAAATCGTATTACTTCTCCTAAGTAAGTTGCTAGTCTGTTCTATTTACGTGAAATTCGAATAATATTGTGAAGTATCTGCCATCAGTTTTACTGTGTGCCAGGCTGAGTTCCCTGATGAATTTCAAATTTCAGATATGAAACAGTAAAGGTTAAAAAAAAAAAATGTTACAAAGGGTACTCCATGCAGTAGCATAAACTTCTGTTTTCTCAAAACTTGTATCAGTTCATCTCACCAGGACCAGCAGGGGAAGCACACTCTGCCTAGGCACTGGCAAAGGGACACAGTGAGAGTGTAGGGTCTCTTGCTGGGGCCATTCAAAATTTGACTGTACAAGCCCCTGAGCAATATGACAGGGCTTTAAAAATGGCCCTGCTTGAAGTACGCGGGTGATCTGGAGACCTCTAAGGTGCTTTCCAACAAAAGCTTTTCTATAATTGTATGAAATCACCTGCAATAGATTAACCCTGGTCATTATTCCTATCACAGGAAATAACTGTGACACCTGGGTAACAGGTGAGCTTACTGCGACACCAGGGAGAGCCTTCCTGTACTTAAAGGCAACCTGTAGGAAAGCTGGGGAGGGAGTCTTTATCAGGGCCTGGAGTGACAGGACAAGGAGTAACCGCTTTAAACTGAAAAGTAGCACCCAGAAAGAACGGAGTCACGCAACAGGATTCATTTCCAAAACCACCTCATAGACACCTGGGCCAAAGAGCAGGGCCTTGAGCGGGTATATCACAATGGCAGAGTTCATTTCCTTCCCAGTAGCTGGCACGTGCCGTTTTTTGGGATTTCGGGGCTACAGTGAGCTGCTAAGAGGGATGTCTTAGCTCTTGCAGGGCCGTGCTTCCACTAAGGCCAGGACTTTTCTGCATCTTCTACTGCCCTGCAAGCGAGGATGCTTGGGGCACACAGGAAGCTGGGAGGGGACACAGCTGCAGGGATTCCATAAGACACAAGCAAATGCAGCCTTGGCTTGGTGACACTTTCTCTTGATTACTGCTCAACACAAATTACCTCGAGCAAGTCTACTGTGAGGACTAAAGGAAAGAGACGTATGGATGCTGCTAAGCTCTTCTAGCTTGTACCAGGTAGGAAAGATACCTCTGTAGCAGGCGTGAAGAGGATAGCACTAATTAATTAGATGAGAAGCGGAGGAAAGGCACTTAGAGGTAGTGAAAAGCAGTTAATGTGATGTTCCGGGGAAGCTTCAGTCTGCTTAAGGAGTAGCAAGAACAAGCCTAAAGTCATAGCCAAATACAAGAAAGAGAGGAGGACACGCAGCATGAGAAGCTCCCGAGAGAAAGGAGCTCTGTTTTGGGTAAAAATCAGTCCCTTTTTCTATCATGGAGACATCCAAGGGCGTAGGACACGTGCACTTCAGGGAACCAAGAGATGCTGTGCATTTCTCTCGTCCCCCTGACACAGCCACTAGGTGACGATGCTTCCAATTCTCTCTAAAGAAACCTTGCTTTCTCAGGCCCAGGTGTCCAGCTGCACACCAAGGACGTCCCTGGCTCCCAGGCACAGTTCCCAGGCCCAAGGCCGAGCTCCGCTCCGAACCCCCATTCCAGCAGACCTTGCTCCTGGCATTGTGGAGCAGCCATTTCATGTCAGCCTTTTCTCCTGGCAGTCAGCTTAGCGCCGTAACCTCTGCCATCGGGGCGCCCGAGAGCCGTGTGAGGTCAGCAGAGAGTCACTGTCAGCCTTTGACCTCACAAAGGTGGGTGGCCATAAGTGCCCTGAGCGTCCAGCTCGCATTGAGTACTGCTGGTGGCACTCGAGGCGTGGAGGTCTGCATGGTGCAATGGGAGACGCCGATGTCCTGCTGCTGGAACAAGAGGCGCTGATGTGCTGCTGGTGCAGGAGGAGACGTGAAGGTGCTGCTGCTTAGAGGTGCTGAGGGGCGGGCAGCCTCAGCGGGCAGCTGAATCAGAGGGCAGGGAAGCCAAGCATCTTCCTTCTCTGGGGAAGGGGGCACAGAGAAAGTGATTGGAAATGGGGTACAAGCCCTCAGCCTCTAAAAGCAATCCCTCAGATGTTTAGGCATAGTAAAGTTAGGTATATCTATTTGACTCTAGACCCCAACATGTTTGTTAGTGTTCTGGTTTGTCCACTGCTTTCTTGTGGGGGATTTGAGTTGGCCATTACTGTTTAGGTGAATGCTGACTTCATATCTATGGTGCACTTTATTCTTAAAATGGGAAGTTTCTACCAATTTCCCGTCCAAACTTGCTCATAAGCCAACTGCAGTCATCATTTCAGATGTGTCTCCCAACTTACACATTTCCTATTTCTCCTTGATATTTACTCAAGAAATTCATTTACGTAGAGACAACATATTCTTCTCTCAACTGGCATCTGGCCGGGCAGAATGATGTCCTTTCATTCCCTTCCAGGCAATAGGCAACTTGTTCCTTCTGTCTTGTGAACTCTTCCTCCTAAGTTCAATGTGAATACAAGTGGCAGAACTGTGCCTCATGTCTCAAATGAGTGTCAGGGCTGCCTTGTCCAGTGTATTCATACTGGAGGGAAAAAAAAATGAATAGCCATACACACTATATAACCACTAAACTTTTTCAGTCCTCCTTGTGCTAACAGTGCATGAACGTGAGGTTTTGTTGTCATTTTTGTTTGTTTGTTTGTTTGCTTGCTTTAAACTCCTGACTGCCATATAGCAAACATGACAAAAAAACACCCTTTTTTGAGAATCTCTGAGAATGGCTCTGCTTTGTATTATCACCTGTCACTTCACCTGAACCATTTCAATCACAAGCGATATCCTTCTGTCAGGCTTGGTAGTACTTCCCAACCTTATGTCCCCTGCAAATCTCAAAGCTCATGTGTAATTTTTAATCTTCAGCCACCATGTCCATACCGAACATATCTAACTTTGAAGTCAGCTCTGCCCTGAATAGGAGGTTGGGTTTTCAGAGGTCCCTTCCAGCCTACATTTCTCCATGAGTCTTTGCCTCCTTAGCAGCTGCAGTTTCAGAACTGTCTCTGAGAATTACCATAGGTAACGACTCCTTTGCTGGTAAGTCCCTCTTCAGTGTGAACAATTGTAAATTCCCTTTATTCACTTGCAGCCCCAAAGCCCAAATCCGTAGATAATGTATCAGAAGCTCACAGAAAGTGAAACAGATGTAATTCATCCCCTGTGTAGGGAAGAACTGGTCCTAGAAAGGAAAGCTATTAAATTATCTGGAAACAATTTAGCTCTGATAAATTATTTTGTAAATTACACATTACCCCCTCCTTCCCTGGTCTTAGCTGTTCTTGCTCCAAAACTTTGCATGGTGTTGATGTCAAACTAACAGGCCCACACTTGTCTGGATGACTCTTTACCCTCTTCTGGACAGAGGTGTATTTGTTACTCTCCCATTCTGGGGACTATCCCTGATTTGCACAATTGTTATGCATTTTTCCTACTTGACTTGTTGTTCTGTGTGCCAATGCTGTTAATAGGCTAGGTAGATATCAGCTTTTCATTTTTCACTTGAATCGCTATAGATTGTTATTTCACCTCAGATGATGTTGCGCCTAGTGCCCTACCCTCCTTTTCAATGGGAGTCCTGTCACTGCCCTTAATATCACATTGTTGTTGCTGTTAGATGCAGGAAATAAGATTTGCAGCATTTGAGACATCAGTAACTTTTGATCTATTTTTGCCTCAAGCGTGCAACTGTCCTAATTTGTTCTCTTTGTTCCCCCTGGTTTCTGTGGCTTAAGTACCACTTACTATTATTGTTTAATTTCCTATGTGAAGGAGGTTTTTGGTCATTCTTACTTTATTTCTGCAGTTTTTAACCTCTGAAACATGCCTTTTCTCATCGCTTTTTTCCTCTTTGAATTTTGAATTTTAACTATGCCTTCTCTGCACTCAAGTCCCAGAGCTGCTTAGTCAGACTCAATTATTCATTTCCTTAGATTTCAAAGTTTGCATTTCTAAGCCTCAAAACCTTCATTCTAAACCTGGTTTTGTCTGTCGTGAAATGTAAAATGAGAAAAGTCAGCTCATGATCACACTTTATTCAAATTTTACTACATTTAAACCCATACAGGAGCCAAGTCTAAAATGGTCTTATATTTTTTCACTTTTGGGAAGAAATCCATCACATAGTATACCTCTATGAACATAAGTGGTAATTATCTTTCAATCTTTTGCTGGGAAGTTAAAGTCTCCCATAATTCCCATTATCGTTTACGTGTCTGATAACTGTACAGAGAGAATTCACTATTAGACTGGAGCTAAGAGCAAAGAGCAGGCTAGCAAGGCTGTCTATCTTTAGCAGTGATTTGCACAAAACCACTCTTTTGCTGACCCATAACATTTAATTTCTCCATCCTCTGCTTCTTGCTAACACAAAGCACCATCTTATTCCATCCATTTGCCTTGGTTTCCAGCCTTCCTGAGATTTATCAGTACTTGTATGACATTCATGCCTTTGTTTCACCCTTCCTGTGTTGACACTTGTCATAACAGTTTTAGATCCTGAACATGATCATCTCAAAGTTTGCCTGACAGTTAGGTCTTCCTCACATTGTCATAGAGTATCAGGTCTCTACCACTTGAAATAGATTGGATTGGATTAGATTATTGGCACCGTCTCTTGTGCTGGTAGTCCATTATCTTCACAGTCCGTACAACTGGCCATCAGTGAACATGAAGTGGCCTTATCCTGCCCATTTACCTTTCTGGAAATCAGCCACTCTCTCTGCCTAGAACAGGGAATGGATTTTCCTCACCTTTCTTCAAAAGCTCTGAAGTTTTCTGTGATCTTTCCAATTGTACGGTATGATAAGCTTTTGCTGCCACTGAAGGGTAGAAGTCATTATGAATAGTGCCAACAAAACAGAAACATAACAATGAAAACGATATTTTAATTCAGAATAGGTATTTGAAAAGTTCACCTTTTCTAGCACAAATGGGGAAAAGAAAAAAAGGAAGGAAAAAAAAAAAAAAAAGCAGTCCTAAAACATCAAAACTGTGGCCAAAGAATTAGAAGAAACACTATTTTTCCAAAGCTGCAATGTTTTCCATTCATCTGGCTGGGCCAGCAGAGCACTGGAGACCTGGATGCACTGTACTCATGGCTGGTTCCCCTAAATGACCTGCAGGGAGATCTTCTTATCTCTGTCCCTCTGTTTCTCCTTTCAATCTCTGTTTTGTCTGTTTGTATCACTAGCTCTCAAATCGCCACTGATATATGCACGTGCAGCACCCAGCACAACCTTGTTTCAGGCTCCAGCGGGACCTTTAGGCATTACCATCCTGTAAACAAATAACAATGATAGTGAGTGTAATTACAATCGTCAAACTATTCCAGCTCCACATCATTAGCCATGCCCTGAGCTAAATAACATTTTAATCAGTTTGATATGTCATCTGTGGCTTTCTTCACTGTCACTTGCAATCCAGCAAACTCCTTCCTTCACGTTTCTAGATTAGACAGAGGGTTCTCAACTGCAGACATCCAATTCCCTGTTCAGGAAGCAGCGAGACCTTTCCTCTTCTCACAGATTTAAGATGATAGCCAAGCATCATGAGACACAGTGCGTATGTCTCCTAGGCCCATCCCATGAGAGCAGGACATTTACCACACATGAGAAGAAGACTTAATGCAGTGGCAAAGCAAAATACTCAGTGTCAAAGCCATGTCTAGATGATCATTAAAGACAGATCAAAATTACCCAATACAGGAGGAAAATCTATCGTTTGTAGAAGATTATGTTCTCTGATTATTAGTTTCAAAATTAGTTTTTCCTTTGGATTTCCTCTGAACTTAAACTTAGTTTGGAATGCCTTTGGTTTTGAATATTTCTGAAATCGTATTACTTCTCCTAAGTAAGTTGCTAGTCTGTTCTGTTTACGTGAAATTCGAATAATATTGTGAAGTATCTGCCATCAGTTTTACTGTGTGCCAGGCTGAGTTCCCTGATGAATTTCAAATTTCAGATATGAAACAGTAAAGGTTAAAAAAAAAAATGTTACAAAGGGTACTTCATGCAGTAGCATAAACTTCTGTTTTCTCAAAACTTGTATCAGTTCATCTCACCAGGACCAGCAGGGGAAGCACACTCTGCCTAGGCACTGGCAAAGGGACACAGTGAGAGTGTAGGGTCTCTTGCTGGGGCCATTCAAAATTTGACTGTACAAGCCCCTGAGCAATATGACAGGGCTTTAAAAATGGCCCTGCTTGAAGTACGCGGGTGATCTGGAGACCTCTAAGGTGCTTTCCAACAAAAGCTTTTCTATAATTGTATGAAATCACCTGCAATAGATTAACCCTGGTCATTATTCCTATCACAGGAAATAACTGTGACACCTGGGTAACAGGTGAGCTTACTGCGACACCAGGGAGAGCCTTCCTGTACTTAAAGGCAACCTGTAGGAAAGCTGGGGAGGGAGTCTTTATCAGGGCCTGGAGTGACAGGACAAGGAGTAACCGCTTTAAACTGAAAAGTAGCACCCAGAAAGAACGGAGTCACGCAACAGGATTCATTTCCAAAACCACCTCATAGACACCTGGGCCAAAGAGCAGGGCCTTGAGCGGGTATATCACAATGGCAGAGTTCATTTCCTTCCCAGTAGCTGGCACGTGCCGTTTTTTGGGATTTCGGGGCTACAGTGAGCTGCTAAGAGGGATGTCTTAGCTCTTGCAGGGCAGTTCTTCCACTAAGGCCAGGACTTTTCTGCATCTTCTACTGCCCTGCAAGCGAGGATGCTTGGGGCACACAGGAAGCTGGGAGGGGACACAGCTGCAGGGATTCCATAAGACACAAGCAAATGCAGCCTTGGCTTGGTGACACTTTCTCTTGATTACTGCTCAACACAAATTACCTCGAGCAAGTCTACTGTGAGGACTAAAGGAAAGAGACGTATGGATGCTGCTAAGCTCTTCTAGCTTGCACCAGGTAGGAAAGATACCTCTGTAGCAGGCGTGAAGAGGATAGCACTAATTAATTAGATGAGAAGCGGAGGAAAGGCACTTAGAGGTAGTGAAAAGCAGTTAATGTGATGTTCCGGGGAAGCTTCAGTCTGCTTAAGGAGCAGCAAGAACAAGCCTAAAGTCATAGCCAAATACAAGAAAGAGAGGAGGACACGCAGCATGAGAAGCTCCCGAGAGAAAGGAGCTCTGTTTTGGGTAAAAATCAGTCCCTTTTTCTATCATGGAGACATCCAAGGGCGTAGGACACGTGCACTTCAGCGAACCAAGAGATGCTGTGCATTTCTCTCGTCCCCCTGACACAGCCACTAGGTGACGATGCTTCCAATTCTCTCTAAAGAAACCTTGCTTTCTCAGGCCCAGGTGTCCAGCTGCACACCAAGGACGTCCCTGGCTCCCAGGCACAGTTCCCAGGCCCAAGGCCGAGCTCCGCTCCGAACCCCCATTCCAGCAGACCTTGCTCCTGGCATTGTGGAGCAGCCATTTCATGTCAGCCTTTTCTCCTGGCAGTCAGCTTAGCGCCGTAACCTCTGCCATCGGGGCGCCCGAGAGCCGTGTGAGGTCAGCAGAGAGTCACTGTCAGCCTTTGACCTCACAAAGGTGGGTGGCCGTAAGTGCCCTGAGCGTCCAGCTCGCATTGAGTACTGCTGGTGGCACTCGAGGCGTGGAGGTCTGCATGGTGCAATGGGAGACGCCGATGTCCTGCTGCTGGAACAAGAGGCGCTGATGTGCTGCTGGTGCAGGAGGAGACGTGAAGGTGCTGCTGCTTAGAGGTGCTGAGGAGCGGGCAGCCTCAGCGGGCAGCTGAATCAGAGGGCAGGGAAGCCAAGCATCTTCCTTCTCTGGGGAAGGGGGCACAGAGAAAGTGATTGGAAATGGGGTACAAGCCCTCAGCCTCTAAAAGCAATCCCTCAGATGTTTAGGCATAGTAAAGTTAGGTATATCTATTTGACTCTAGACCCCAACATGTTTGTTAGTGTTCTGGTTTGTCCACTGCTTTCTTGTGGGGGATTTGAGTTGGCCATTACTGTTTAGGTGAATGCTGACTTCATATCTATGGTGCACTTTATTCTTAAAATGGGAAGTTTCTACCAATTTCCCGTCCAAACTTGCTCATAAGCCAACTGCAGTCATCATTTCAGATGTGTCTCCCAACTTACACATTTCCTATTTCTCCTTGATATTTACTCAAGAAATTCATTTACGTAGAGACAACATATTCTTCTCTCAACTGGCATCTGGCCGGGCAGAATGATGTCCTTTCATTCCCTTCCAGGCAATAGGCAACTTGTTCCTTCTGTCTTGTGAACTCTTCCTCCTAAGTTCAATGTGAATACAAGTGGCAGAACTGTGCCTCATGTCTCAAATGAGTGTCAGGGCTGCCTTGTCCAGTGTATTCATACTGGAGGGAAAAAAAAATGAATAGCCATACACACTATATAACCACTAAACTTTTTCAGTCCTCCTTGTGCTAACAGTGCATGAACGTGAGGTTTTGTTGTCATTTTTGTTTGTTTGTTTGTTTGCTTGCTTTAAACTCCTGACTGCCATATAGCAAACATGACAAAAAAACACCCTTTTTTGAGAATCTCTGAGAATGGCTCTGCTTTGTATTATCACCTGTCACTTCACCTGAACCACTTCAATCACAAGCGATATCCTTCTGTCAGGCTTGGTAGTACTTCCCAACCTTATGTCCCCTGCAAATCTCAAAGCTCATGTGTAATTTTTAATCTTCAGCCACCATGTCCATACCGAACATATCTAACTTTGAAGTCAGCTCTGCCCTGAATAGGAGGTTGGGTTTTCAGAGGTCCCTTCCAGCCTACATTTCTCCATGAGTCTTTGCCTCCTTAGCAGCTGCAGTTTCAGAACTGTCTCTGAGAATTACCATAGGTAACGACTCCTTTGCTGGTAAGTCCCTCTTCAGTGTGAACAATTGTAAATTCCCTTTATTCACTTGCAGCCCCAAAGCCCAAATCCGTAGATAATGTATCAGAAGCTCACAGAAAGTGAAATAGATGTAATTCATCCCCTGTGTAGGGAAGAACTGGTCCTAGAAAGGAAAGCTATTAAATTATCTGGAAACAATTTAGCTCTGATAAATTATTTTGTAAATTACACATTACCCCCTCCTTCCCTGGTCTTAGCTGTTCTTGCTCCAAAACTTTGCATGGTGTTGATGTCAAACTAACAGGCCCACACTTGTCTGGATGACTCTTTACCCTCTTCTGGACAGAGGTGTATTTGTTACTCTCCCATTCTGGGGACTATCCCTGATTTGCACAATTGTTATGCATTTTTCCTACTTGACTTGTTGTTCTGTGTGCCAATGCTGTTAATAGGCTAGGTAGATATCAGCTTTTCATTTTTCACTTGAATCGCTATAGATTGTTATTTCACCTCAGATGATGTTGCGCCTAGTGCCCTACCCTCCTTTTCAATGGGAGTCCTGTCACTGCCCTTAATATCACATTGTTGTTGCTGTTAGATGCAGGAAATAAGATTTGCAGCATTTGAGACATCAGTAACTTTTGATCTATTTTTGCCTCAAGCGTGCAACTGTCCTAATTTGTTCTCTTTGTTCCCCCTGGTTTCTGTGGCTTAAGTACCACTTACTATTATTGTTTAATTTCCTATGTGAAGGAGGTTTTTGGTCATTCTTACTTTATTTCTGCAGTTTTTAACCTCTGAAACATGCCTTTTCTCATCGCTTTTTTCCTCTTTGAATTTTGAATTTTAACTATGCCTTCTCTGCACTCAAGTCCCAGAGCTGCTTAGTCAGACTCAATTATTCATTTCCTTAGATTTCAAAGTTTGCATTTCTAAGCCTCAAAACCTTCATTCTAAACCTGGTTTTGTCTGTCGTGAAATGTAAAATGAGAAAAGTCAGCTCATGATCACACTTTATTCAAATTTTACTACATTTAAACCCATACAGGAGCCAAGTCTAAAATGGTCTTATATTTTTTCACTTTTGGGAAGAAATCCATCACATAGTATACCTCTATGAACATAAGTGGTAATTATCTTTCAATCTTTTGCTGGGAAGTTAAAGTCTCCCATAATTCCCATTATTGTTTACGTGTCTGATAACTGTACAGAGAGAATTCACTATTAGACTGGAGCTAAGAGCAAAGAGCAGGCTAGCAAGGCTGTCTATCTTTAGCAGTGATTTGCACAAAACCACTCTTTTGCTGACCCATAACATTTAATTTCTCCATCCTCTGCTTCTTGCTAACACAAAGCACCATCTTATTCCATCCATTTGCCTTGGTTTCCAGCCTTCCTGAGATTTATCAGTACTTGTATGACATTCATGCCTTTGTTTCACCCTTCCTGTGTTGACACTTGTCATAACAGTTTTAGATCCTGAACATGATCATCTCAAAGTTTGCCTGACAGTTAGGTCTTCCTCACATTGTCATAGAGTATCAGGTCTCTACCACTTGAAATAGATTGGATTGGATTAGATTATTGGCACCGTCTCTTGTGCTGGTAGTCCATTATCTTCACAGTCCGTACAACTGGCCGTCAGTGAACATGAAGTGGCCTTATCCTGCCCATTTACCTTTCTGGAAATCAGCCACTCTCTCTGCCTAGAACAGGGAATGGATTTTCCTCACCTTTCTTCAAAAGCTCTGAAGTTTTCTGTGATCTTTCCAATTGTACGCTATGATAAGCTTTTGCTGCCACTGAAGGGTAGAAGTCATTATGAATAGTGCCAACAAAACAGAAACATAACAATGAAAACGATATTTTAATTCAGAATAGGTATTTGAAAAGTTCACCTTTTCTAGCACAAATGGGGAAAAGAAAAAAAGGAAGGAAAAAAAAAAAAAAAAGCAGTCCTAAAACATCAAAACTGTGGCCAAAGAATTAGAAGAAACACTATTTTTCCAAAGCTGCAATGTTTTCCATTCATCTGGCTGGGCCAGCAGAGCACTGGAGACCTGGATGCACTGTACTCATGGCTGGTTCCCCTAAATGACCTGCAGGGAGATCTTCTTATCTCTGTCCCTCTGTTTCTCCTTTCAATCTCTGTTTTGTCTGTTTGTATCACTAGCTCTCAAATCGCCACTGATATATGCACGTGCAGCACCCAGCACAACCTTGTTTCAGGCTCCAGCGGGACCTTTAGGCATTACCATCCTGTAAACAAATAACAATGATAGTGAGTGTAATTACAATCGTCAAACTATTCCAGCTCCACATCATTAGCCATGCCCTGAGCTAAATAACATTTTAATCAGTTTGATATGTCATCTGTGGCTTTCTTCACTGTCACTTGCAATCCAGCAAACTCCTTCCTTCACGTTTCTAGATTAGACAGAGGGTTCTCAACTGCAGACATCCAATTCCCTGTTCAGGAAGCAGCGAGACCTTTCCTCTTCTCACAGATTTAAGATGATAGCCAAGCATCATGAGACACAGTGCGTATGTCTCCTAGGCCCATCCCATGAGAGCAGGACATTTACCACACATGAGAAGAAGACTTAATGCAGTGGCAAAGCAAAATACTCAGTGTCAAAGCCATGTCTAGATGATCATTAAAGACAGATCAAAATTACCCAATACAGGAGGAAAATCTATCGTTTGTAGAAGATTATGTTCTCTGATTATTAGTTTCAAAATTAGTTTTTCCTTTGGATTTCCTCTGAACTTAAACTTAGTTTGGAATGCCTTTGGTTTTGAATATTTCTGAAATCGTATTACTTCTCCTAAGTAAGTTGCTAGTCTGTTCTGTTTACGTGAAATTCGAATAATATTGTGAAGTATCTGCCATCAGTTTTACTGTGTGCCAGGCTGAGTTCCCTGATGAATTTCAAATTTCAGATATGAAACAGTAAAGGTTAAAAAAAAAAATGTTACAAAGGGTACTTCATGCAGTAGCATAAACTTCTGTTTTCTCAAAACTTGTATCAGTTCATCTCACCAGGACCAGCAGGGGAAGCACACTCTGCCTAGGCACTGGCAAAGGGACACAGTGAGAGTGTAGGGTCTCTTGCTGGGGCCATTCAAAATTTGACTGTACAAGCCCCTGAGCAATATGACAGGGCTTTAAAAATGGCCCTGCTTGAAGTACGCGGGTGATCTGGAGACCTCTAAGGTGCTTTCCAACAAAAGCTTTTCTATAATTGTATGAAATCACCTGCAATAGATTAACCCTGGTCATTATTCCTATCACAGGAAATAACTGTGACACCTGGGTAACAGGTGAGCTTACTGCGACACCAGGGAGAGCCTTCCTGTACTTAAAGGCAACCTGTAGGAAAGCTGGGGAGGGAGTCTTTATCAGGGCCTGGAGTGACAGGACAAGGAGTAACCGCTTTAAACTGAAAAGTAGCACCCAGAAAGAACAGAGTCACGCAACAGGATTCATTTCCAAAACCACCTCATAGACACCTGGGCCAAAGAGCAGGGCCTTGAGCGGGTATATCACAATGGCAGAGTTCATTTCCTTCCCAGTAGCTGGCACGTGCCGTTTTTTGGGATTTCGGGGCTACAGTGAGCTGCTAAGAGGGATGTCTTAGCTCTTGCAGGGCAGTTCTTCCACTAAGGCCAGGACTTTTCTGCATCTTCTACTGCCCTGCAAGCGAGGATGCTTGGGGCACACAGGAAGCTGGGAGGGGACACAGCTGCAGGGATTCCATAAGACACAAGCAAATGCAGCCTTGGCTTGGTGACACTTTCTCTTGATTACTGCTCAACACAAATTACCTCGAGCAAGTCTACTGTGAGGACTAAAGGAAAGAGACGTATGGATGCTGCTAAGCTCTTCTAGCTTGTACCAGGTAGGAAAGATACCTCTGTAGCAGGCGTGAAGAGGATAGCACTAATTAATTAGATGAGAAGCGGAGGAAAGGCACTTAGAGGTAGTGAAAAGCAGTTAATGTGATGTTCCGGGGAAGCTTCAGTCTGCTTAAGGAGTAGCAAGAACAAGCCTAAAGTCATAGCCAAATACAAGAAAGAGAGGAGGACACGCAGCATGAGAAGCTCCCGAGAGAAAGGAGCTCTGTTTTGGGTAAAAATCAGTCCCTTTTTCTATCATGGAGACATCCAAGGGCGTAGGACACGTGCACTTCAGGGAACCAAGAGATGCTGTGCATTTCTCTCGTCCCCCTGACACAGCCACTAGGTGACGATGCTTCCAATTCTCTCTAAAGAAACCTTGCTTTCTCAGGCCCAGGTGTCCAGCTGCACACCAAGGACGTCCCTGGCTCCCAGGCACAGTTCCCAGGCCCAAGGCCGAGCTCCGCTCCGAACCCCCATTCCAGCAGACCTTGCTCCTGGCATTGTGGAGCAGCCATTTCATGTCAGCCTTTTCTCCTGGCAGTCAGCTTAGCGCCGTAACCTCTGCCATCGGGGCGCCCGAGAGCCGTGTGAGGTCAGCAGAGAGTCACTGTCAGCCTTTGACCTCACAAAGGTGGGTGGCCGTAAGTGCCCTGAGCGTCCAGCTCGCATTGAGTACTGCTGGTGGCACTCGAGGCGTGGAGGTCTGCATGGTGCAATGGGAGACGCCGATGTCCTGCTGCTGGAACAAGAGGCGCTGATGTGCTGCTGGTGCAGGAGGAGACGTGAAGGTGCTGCTGCTTAGAGGTGCTGAGGAGCGGGCAGCCTCAGCGGGCAGCTGAATCAGAGGGCAGGGAAGCCAAGCATCTTCCTTCTCTGGGGAAGGGGGCACAGAGAAAGTGATTGGAAATGGGGTACAAGCCCTCAGCCTCTAAAAGCAATCCCTCAGATGTTTAGGCATAGTAAAGTTAGGTATATCTATTTGACTCTAGACCCCAACATGTTTGTTAGTGTTCTGGTTTGTCCACTGCTTTCTTGTGGGGGATTTGAGTTGGCCATTACTGTTTAGGTGAATGCTGACTTCATATCTATGGTGCACTTTATTCTTAAAATGGGAAGTTTCTACCAATTTCCCGTCCAAACTTGCTCATAAGCCAACTGCAGTCATCATTTCAGATGTGTCTCCCAACTTACACATTTCCTATTTCTCCTTGATATTTACTCAAGAAATTCATTTACGTAGAGACAACATATTCTTCTCTCAACTGGCATCTGGCTGGGCAGAATGATGTCCTTTCATTCCCTTCCAGGCAATAGGCAACTTGTTCCTTCTGTCTTGTGAACTCTTCCTCCTAAGTTCAATGTGAATACAAGTGGCAGAACTGTGCCTCATGTCTCAAATGAGTGTCAGGGCTGCCTTGTCCAGTGTATTCATACTGGAGGGAAAAAAAAATGAATAGCCATACACACTATATAACCACTAAACTTTTTCAGTCCTCCTTGTGCTAACAGTGCATGAACGTGAGGTTTTGTTGTCATTTTTGTTTGTTTGTTTGTTTGCTTGCTTTAAACTCCTGACTGCCATATAGCAAACATGACAAAAAAACACCCTTTTTTGAGAATCTCTGAGAATGGCTCTGCTTTGTATTATCACCTGTCACTTCACCTGAACCATTTCAATCACAAGCGATATCCTTCTGTCAGGCTTGGTAGTACTTCCCAACCTTATGTCCCCTGCAAATCTCAAAGCTCATGTGTAATTTTTAATCTTCAGCCACCATGTCCATACCGAACATATCTAACTTTGAAGTCAGCTCTGCCCTGAATAGGAGGTTGGGTTTTCAGAGGTCCCTTCCAGCCTACATTTCTCCATGAGTCTTTGCCTCCTTAGCAGCTGCAGTTTCAGAACTGTCTCTGAGAATTACCATAGGTAACGACTCCTTTGCTGGTAAGTCCCTCTTCAGTGTGAACAATTGTAAATTCCCTTTATTCACTTGCAGCCCCAAAGCCCAAATCCGTAGATAATGTATCAGAAGCTCACAGAAAGTGAAATAGATGTAATTCATCCCCTGTGTAGGGAAGAACTGGTCCTAGAAAGGAAAGCTATTAAATTATCTGGAAACAATTTAGCTCTGATAAATTATTTTGTAAATTACACATTACCCCCTCCTTCCCTGGTCTTAGCTGTTCTTGCTCCAAAACTTTGCATGGTGTTGATGTCAAACTAACAGGCCCACACTTGTCTGGATGACTCTTTACCCTCTTCTGGACAGAGGTGTATTTGTTACTCTCCCATTCTGGGGACTATCCCTGATTTGCACAATTGTTATGCATTTTTCCTACTTGACTTGTTGTTCTGTGTGCCAATGCTGTTAATAGGCTAGGTAGATATCAGCTTTTCATTTTTCACTTGAATCGCTATAGATTGTTATTTCACCTCAGATGATGTTGCGCCTAGTGCCCTACCCTCCTTTTCAATGGGAGTCCTGTCACTGCCCTTAATATCACATTGTTGTTGCTGTTAGATGCAGGAAATAAGATTTGCAGCATTTGAGACATCAGTAACTTTTGATCTATTTTTGCCTCAAGCGTGCAACTGTCCTAATTTGTTCTCTTTGTTCCCCCTGGTTTCTGTGGCTTAAGTACCACTTACTATTATTGTTTAATTTCCTATGTGAAGGAGGTTTTTGGTCATTCTTACTTTATTTCTGCAGTTTTTAACCTCTGAAACATGCCTTTTCTCATCGCTTTTTTCCTCTTTGAATTTTGAATTTTAACTATGCCTTCTCTGCACTCAAGTCCCAGAGCTGCTTAGTCAGACTCAATTATTCATTTCCTTAGATTTCAAAGTTTGCATTTCTAAGCCTCAAAACCTTCATTCTAAACCTGGTTTTGTCTGTCGTGAAATGTAAAATGAGAAAAGTCAGCTCATGATCACACTTTATTCAAATTTTACTACATTTAAACCCATACAGGAGCCAAGTCTAAAATGGTCTTATATTTTTTCACTTTTGGGAAGAAATCCATCACATAGTATACCTCTATGAACATAAGTGGTAATTATCTTTCAATCTTTTGCTGGGAAGTTAAAGTCTCCCATAATTCCCATTATTGTTTACGTGTCTGATAACTGTACAGAGAGAATTCACTATTAGACTGGAGCTAAGAGCAAAGAGCAGGCTAGCAAGGCTGTCTATCTTTAGCAGTGATTTGCACAAAACCACTCTTTTGCTGACCCATAACATTTAATTTCTCCATCCTCTGCTTCTTGCTAACACAAAGCACCATCTTATTCCATCCATTTGCCTTGGTTTCCAGCCTTCCTGAGATTTATCAGTACTTGTATGACATTCATGCCTTTGTTTCACCCTTCCTGTGTTGACACTTGTCATAACAGTTTTAGATCCTGAACATGATCATCTCAAAGTTTGCCTGACAGTTAGGTCTTCCTCACATTGTCATAGAGTATCAGGTCTCTACCACTTGAAATAGATTGGATTGGATTAGATTATTGGCACCGTCTCTTGTGCTGGTAGTCCATTATCTTCACAGTCCGTACAACTGGCCGTCAGTGAACATGAAGTGGCCTTATCCTGCCCATTTACCTTTCTGGAAATCAGCCACTCTCTCTGCCTAGAACAGGGAATGGATTTTCCTCACCTTTCTTCAAAAGCTCTGAAGTTTTCTGTGATCTTTCCAATTGTACGGTATGATAAGCTTTTGCTGCCACTGAAGGGTAGAAGTCATTATGAATAGTGCCAACAAAACAGAAACATAACAATGAAAACGATATTTTAATTCAGAATAGGTATTTGAAAAGTTCACCTTTTCTAGCACAAATGGGGAAAAGAAAAAAAGGAAGGAAAAAAAAAAAAAAAAGCAGTCCTAAAACATCAAAACTGTGGCCAAAGAATTAGAAGAAACACTATTTTTCCAAAGCTGCAATGTTTTCCATTCATCTGGCTGGGCCAGCAGAGCACTGGAGACCTGGATGCACTGTACTCATGGCTGGTTCCCCTAAATGACCTGCAGGGAGATCTTCTTCTCTCTATCCCTCTGTTTCTCCTTTCAATCTCTGTTTTGTCTGTTCGTATCACTAGCTCTCAAATCGCCACTGATATATGCACGTGCAGCACCCAGCACAACCTTGTTTCAGGCTCCAGCGGGACCTTTAGGCATTACCATCCTGTAAACAAATAACAATGATAGTGAGTGTAATTACAATCGTCAAACTATTCCAGCTCCACATCATTAGCCATGCCCTGAGCTAAATAACATTTTAATCAGTTTGATATGTCATCTGTGGCTTTCTTCACTGTCACTTGCAATCCAGCAAACTCCTTCCTTCACGTTTCTAGATTAGACAGACGGTTCTCAACTGCAGACATCCAATTCCCTGTTCAGGAAGCAGCGAGACCTTTCCTCTTCTCACAGATTTAAGATGATAGCCAAGCATCATGAGACACAGTGCGTATGTCTCCTAGGCCCATCCCATGAGAGCAGGACATTTACCACACATGAGAAGAAGACTTAATGCAGTGGCAAAGCAAAATACTCAGTGTCAAAGCCATGTCTAGATGATCATTAAAGACAGATCAAAATTACCCAATACAGGAGGAAAATCTATCGTTTGTAGAAGATTATGTTCTCTGATTATTAGTTTCAAAATTAGTTTTTCCTTTGGATTTCCTCTGAACTTAAACTTAGTTTGGAATGCCTTTGGTTTTGAATATTTCTGAAATCGTATTACTTCTCCTAAGTAAGTTGCTAGTCTGTTCTGTTTACGTGAAATTCGAATAATATTGTGAAGTATCTGCCATCAGTTTTACTGTGTGCCAGGCTGAGTTCCCTGATGAATTTCAAATTTCAGATATGAAACAGTAAAGGTTAAAAAAAAAAATGTTACAAAGGGTACTTCATGCAGTAGCATAAACTTCTGTTTTCTCAAAACTTGTATCAGTTCATCTCACCAGGACCAGCAGGGGAAGCACACTCTGCCTAGGCACTGGCAAAGGGACACAGTGAGAGTGTAGGGTCTCTTGCTGGGGCCATTCAAAATTTGACTGTACAAGCCCCTGAGCAATATGACAGGGCTTTAAAAATGGCCCTGCTTGAAGTACGCGGGTGATCTGGAGACCTCTAAGGTGCTTTCCAACAAAAGCTTTTCTATAATTGTATGAAATCACCTGCAATAGATTAACCCTGGTCATTATTCCTATCACAGGAAATAACTGTGACACCTGGGTAACAGGTGAGCTTACTGCGACACCAGGGAGAGCCTTCCTGTACTTAAAGGCAACCTGTAGGAAAGCTGGGGAGGGAGTCTTTATCAGGGCCTGGAGTGACAGGACAAGGAGTAACCGCTTTAAACTGAAAAGTAGCACCCAGAAAGAACGGAGTCACGCAACAGGATTCATTTCCAAAACCACCTCATAGACACCTGGGCCAAAGAGCAGGGCCTTGAGCGGGTATATCACAATGGCAGAGTTCATTTCCTTCCCAGTAGCTGGCACGTGCCGTTTTTTGGGATTTCGGGGCTACAGTGAGCTGCTAAGAGGGATGTCTTAGCTCTTGCAGGGCAGTGCTTCCACTAAGGCCAGGACTTTTCTGCATCTTCTACTGCCCTGCAAGCGAGGATGCTTGGGGCACACAGGAAGCTGGGAGGGGACACAGCTGCAGGGATTCCATAAGACACAAGCAAATGCAGCCTTGGCTTGGTGACACTTTCTCTTGATTACTGCTCAACACAAATTACCTCGAGCAAGTCTACTGTGAGGACTAAAGGAAAGAGACGTATGGATGCTGCTAAGCTCTTCTAGCTTGTACCAGGTAGGAAAGATACCTCTGTAGCAGGCGTGAAGAGGATAGCACTAATTAATTAGATGAGAAGCGGAGGAAAGGCACTTAGAGGTAGTGAAAAGCAGTTAATGTGATGTTCCGGGGAAGCTTCAGTCTGCTTAAGGAGTAGCAAGAACAAGCCTAAAGTCATAGCCAAATACAAGAAAGAGAGGAGGACACGCAGCATGAGAAGCTCCCGAGAGAAAGGAGCTCTGTTTTGGGTAAAAATCAGTCCCTTTTTCTATCATGGAGACATCCAAGGGCGTAGGACACGTGCACTTCAGGGAACCAAGAGATGCTGTGCATTTCTCTCGTCCCCCTGACACAGCCACTAGGTGACGATGCTTCCAATTCTCTCTAAAGAAACCTTGCTTTCTCAGGCCCAGGTGTCCAGCTGCACACCAAGGACGTCCCTGGCTCCCAGGCACAGTTCCCAGGCCCAAGGCCGAGCTCCGCTCCGAACCCCCATTCCAGCAGACCTTGCTCCTGGCATTGTGGAGCAGCCATTTCATGTCAGCCTTTTCTCCTGGCAGTCAGCTTAGCGCCGTAACCTCTGCCATCGGGGCGCCCGAGAGCCGTGTGAGGTCAGCAGAGAGTCACTGTCAGCCTTTGACCTCACAAAGGTGGGTGGCCGTAAGTGCCCTGAGCGTCCAGCTCGCATTGAGTACTGCTGGTGGCACTCGAGGCGTGGAGGTCTGCATGGTGCAATGGGAGACGCCGATGTCCTGCTGCTGGAACAAGAGGCGCTGATGTGCTGCTGGTGCAGGAGGAGACGTGAAGGTGCTGCTGCTTAGAGGTGCTGAGGAGCGGGCAGCCTCAGCGGGCAGCTGAATCAGAGGGCAGGGAAGCCAAGCAGCTTCCTTCTCTGGGGAAGGGGGCACAGAGAAAGTGATTGGAAATGGGGTACAAGCCCTCAGCCTCTAAAAGCAATCCCTCAGATGTTTAGGCATAGTAAAGTTAGGTATATCTATTTGACTCTAGACCCCAACATGTTTGTTAGTGTTCTGGTTTGTCCACTGCTTTCTTGTGGGGAATTTGAGTTGGCCATTACTCTTTAGGTGAATGCTGACTTCATATCTATGGTGCACTTTATTCTTAAAATGGGAAGTTTCTACCAATTTCCCGTCCAAACTTGCTCATAAGCCAACTGCAGTCATCATTTCAGATGTGTCTCCCAACTTACACATTTCCTATTTCTCCTTGATATTTACTCAAGAAATTCATTTACGTAGAGACAACATATTCTTCTCTCAGCTGGCATCTGGCTGGGCAGAATGATGTCCTTTCATTCCCTTCCAGGCAATAGGCAACTTGTTCCTTCTGTCTTGTGAACTCTTCCTCCTAAGTTCAATGTGAATACAAGTGGCAGAACTGTGCCTCATGTCTCAAATGAGTGTCAGGGCTGCCTTGTCCAGTGTATTCATACTGGAGGGAAAAAAAAATGAATAGCCATACACACTATATAACCACTAAACTTTTTCAGTCCTCCTTGTGCTAACAGTGCATGAACGTGAGGTTTTGTTGTCATTTTTGTTTGTTTGTTTGTTTGCTTGCTTTAAACTCCTGACTGCCATATAGCAAACATGACAAAAAAACACCCTTTTTTGAGAAGCTCTGAGAATGGCTCTGCTTTGTATTATCACCTGTCACTTCACCTGAACCATTTCAATCACAAGCGATATCCTTCTGTCAGGCTTGGTAGTACTTCCCAACCTTATGTCCCCTGCAAATCTCAAAGCTCATGTGTAATTTTTAATCTTCAGCCACCATGTCCATACCGAACATATCTAACTTTGAAGTCAGCTCTGCCCTGAATAGGAGGTTGGGTTTTCAGAGGTCCCTTCCAGCCTACATTTCTCCATGAGTCTTTGCCTCCTTAGCAGCTGCAGTTTCAGAACTGTCTCTGAGAATTACCATAGGTAACGACTCCTTTGCTGGTAAGTCCCTCTTCAGTGTGAACAATTGTAAATTCCCTTTATTCACTTGCAGCCCCAAAGCCCAAATCCGTAGATAATGTATCAGAAGCTCACAGAAAGTGAAATAGATGTAATTCATCCCCTGTGTAGGGAAGAACTGGTCCTAGAAAGGAAAGCTATTAAATTATCTGGAAACAATTTAGCTCTGATAAATTATTTTGTAAATTACACATTACCCCCTCCTTCCCTGGTCTTAGCTGTTCTTGCTCCAAAACTTTGCATGGTGTTGATGTCAAACTAACAGGCCCACACTTGTCTGGATGACTCTTTACCCTCTTCTGGACAGAGGTGTATTTGTTACTCTCCCATTCTGGGGACTATCCCTGATTTGCACAATTGTTATGCATTTTTCCTACTTGACTTGTTGTTCTGTGTGCCAATGCTGTTAATAGGCTAGGTAGATATCAGCTTTTCATTTTTCACTTGAATCGCTATAGATTGTTATTTCACCTCAGATGATGTTGCGCCTAGTGCCCTACCCTCCTTTTCAATGGGAGTCCTGTCACTGCCCTTAATATCACATTGTTGTTGCTGTTAGATGCAGGAAATAAGATTTGCAGCATTTGAGACATCAGTAACTTTTGATCTATTTTTGCCTCAAGCGTGCAACTGTCCTAATTTGTTCTCTTTGTTCCCCCTGGTTTCTGTGGCTTAAGTACCACTTACTATTATTGTTTAATTTCCTATGTGAAGGAGGTTTTTGGTCATTCTTACTTTATTTCTGCAGTTTTTAACCTCTGAAACATGCCTTTTCTCATCGCTTTTTTCCTCTTTGAATTTTGAATTTTAACTATGCCTTCTCTGCACTCAAGTCCCAGAGCTGCTTAGTCAGACTCAATTATTCATTTCCTTAGATTTCAAAGTTTGCATTTCTAAGCCTCAAAACCTTCATTCTAAACCTGGTTTTGTCTGTCGTGAAATGTAAAATGAGAAAAGTCAGCTCATGATCACACTTTATTCAAATTTTACTACATTTAAACCCATACAGGAGCCAAGTCTAAAATGGTCTTATATTTTTTCACTTTTGGGAAGAAATCCATCACATAGTACACCTCTGTGAACATAAGTGGTAATTATCTTTCAATCTTTTGCTGGGAAGTTAAAGTCTCCCATAATTCCCATTATTGTTTACGTGTCTGATAACTGTACAGAGATAATTCACTATTAGACTGGAGCTAAGAGCAAAGAGCAGGCTAGCAAGGCTGTCTATCTTTAGCAGTGATTTGCACAAAACCACTCTTTTGCTGACCCATAACATTTAATTTCTCCATCCTCTGCTTCTTGCTAACACAAAGCACCATCTTATTCCATCCATTTGCCTTGGTTTCCAGCCTTCCTGAGATTTATCAGTACTTGTATGACATTCATGCCTTTGTTTCACCCTTCCTGTGTTGACACTTGTCATAACAGTTTTAGATCCTGAACATGATCATCTCAAAGTTTGCCTGACAGTTAGGTCTTCCTCACATTGTCATAGAGTATCAGGTCTCTACCACTTGAAATAGATTGGATTGGATTAGATTATTGGCACCGTCTCTTGTGCTGGTAGTCCATTATCTTCACAGTCCGTACAACTGGCCATCAGTGAACATGAAGTGGCCTTATCCTGCCCATTTACCTTTCTGGAAATCAGCCACTCTCTCTGCCTAGAACAGGGAATGGATTTTCCTCACCTTTCTTCAAAAGCTCTGAAGTTTTCTGTGATCTTTCCAATTGTACGGTATGATAAGCTTTTGCTGCCACTGAAGGGTAGAAGTCATTATGAATAGTGCCAACAAAACAGAAACATAACAATGAAAACGATATTTTAATTCAGAATAGGTATTTGAAAAGTTCACCTTTTCTAGCACAAATGGGGAAAAGAAAAAAAGGAAGGAAAAAAAAAAAAAAAAGCAGTCCTAAAACATCAAAACTGTGGCCAAAGAATTAGAAGAAACACTATTTTTCCAAAGCTGCAATGTTTTCCATTCATCTGGCTGGGCCAGCAGAGCACTGGAGACCTGGATGCACTGTACTCATGGCTGGTTCCCCTAAATGACCTGCAGGGAGATCTTCTTCTCTCTATCCCTCTGTTTCTCCTTTCAATCTCTGTTTTGTCTGTTTGTATCACTAGCTCTCAAATCGCCACTGATATATGCACGTGCAGCACCCAGCACAACCTTGTTTCAGGCTCCAGCGGGACCTTTAGGCATTACCATCCTGTAAACAAATAACAATGATAGTGAGTGTAATTACAATCGTCAAACTATTCCAGCTCCACATCATTAGCCATGCCCTGAGCTAAATAACATTTTAATCAGTTTGATATGTCATCTGTGGCTTTCTTCACTGTCACTTGCAATCCAGCAAACTCCTTCCTTCACGTTTCTAGATTAGACAGACGGTTCTCAACTGCAGACATCCAATTCCCTGTTCAGGAAGCAGCGAGACCTTTCCTCTTCTCACAGATTTAAGATGATAGCCAAGCATCATGAGACACAGTGCGTATGTCTCCTAGGCCCATCCCATGAGAGCAGGACATTTACCACACATGAGAAGAAGACTTAATGCAGTGGCAAAGCAAAATACTCAGTGTCAAAGCCATGTCTAGATGATCATTAAAGACAGATCAAAATTACCCAATACAGGAGGAAAATCTATCGTTTGTAGAAGATTATGTTCTCTGATTATTAGTTTCAAAATTAGTTTTTCCTTTGGATTTCCTCTGAACTTAAACTTAGTTTGGAATGCCTTTGGTTTTGAATATTTCTGAAATCGTATTACTTCTCCTAAGTAAGTTGCTAGTCTGTTCTGTTTACGTGAAATTCGAATAATATTGTGAAGTATCTGCCATCAGTTTTACTGTGTGCCAGGCTGAGTTCCCTGATGAATTTCAAATTTCAGATATGAAACAGTAAAGGTTAAAAAAAAAAATGTTACAAAGGGTACTTCATGCAGTAGCATAAACTTCTGTTTTCTCAAAACTTGTATCAGTTCATCTCACCAGGACCAGCAGGGGAAGCACACTCTGCCTAGGCACTGGCAAAGGGACACAGTGAGAGTGTAGGGTCTCTTGCTGGGGCCATTCAAAATTTGACTGTACAAGCCCCTGAGCAATATGACAGGGCTTTAAAAATGGCCCTGCTTGAAGTACGCGGGTGATCTGGAGACCTCTAAGGTGCTTTCCAACAAAAGCTTTTCTATAATTGTATGAAATCACCTGCAATAGATTAACCCTGGTCATTATTCCTATCACAGGAAATAACTGTGACACCTGGGTAACAGGTGAGCTTACTGCGACACCAGGGAGAGCCTTCCTGTACTTAAAGGCAACCTGTAGGAAAGCTGGGGAGGGAGTCTTTATCAGGGCCTGGAGTGACAGGACAAGGAGTAACCGCTTTAAACTGAAAAGTAGCACCCAGAAAGAACGGAGTCACGCAACAGGATTCATTTCCAAAACCACCTCATAGACACCTGGGCCAAAGAGCAGGGCCTTGAGCGGGTATATCACAATGGCAGAGTTCATTTCCTTCCCAGTAGCTGGCACGTGCCGTTTTTTGGGATTTCGGGGCTACAGTGAGCTGCTAAGAGGGATGTCTTAGCTCTTGCAGGGCAGTTCTTCCACTAAGGCCAGGACTTTTCTGCATCTTCTACTGCCCTGCAAGCGAGGATGCTTGGGGCACACAGGAAGCTGGGAGGGGACACAGCTGCAGGGATTCCATAAGACACAAGCAAATGCAGCCTTGGCTTGGTGACACTTTCTCTTGATTACTGCTCAACACAAATTACCTCGAGCAAGTCTACTGTGAGGACTAAAGGAAAGAGACGTATGGATGCTGCTAAGCTCTTCTAGCTTGTACCAGGTAGGAAAGATACCTCTGTAGCAGGCGTGAAGAGGATAGCACTAATTAATTAGATGAGAAGCAGAGGAAAGGCACTTAGAGGTAGTGAAAAGCAGTTAATGTGATGTTCCGGGGAAGCTTCAGTCTGCTTAAGGAGTAGCAAGAACAAGCCTAAAGTCATAGCCAAATACAAGAAAGAGAGGAGGACACGCAGCATGAGAAGCTCCCGAGAGAAAGGAGCTCTGTTTTGGGTAAAAATCAGTCCCTTTTTCTATCATGGAGACATCCAAGGGCGTAGGACACGTGCACTTCAGGGAACCAAGAGATGCTGTGCATTTCTCTCGTCCCCCTGACACAGCCACTAGGTGACGATGCTTCCAATTCTCTCTAAAGAAACCTTGCTTTCTCAGGCCCAGGTGTCCAGCTGCACACCAAGGACGTCCCTGGCTCCCAGGCACAGTTCCCAGGCCCAAGGCCGAGCTCCGCTCCGAACCCCCATTCCAGCAGACCTTGCTCCTGGCATTGTGGAGCAGCCATTTCATGTCAGCCTTTTCTCCTGGCAGTCAGCTTAGCGCCGTAACCTCTGCCATCGGGGCGCCTGAGAGCCGTGTGAGGTCAGCAGAGAGTCACTGTCAGCCTTTGACCTCACAAAGGTGGGTGGCCGTAAGTGCCCTGAGCGTCCAGCTCGCATTGAGTACTGCTGGTGGCACTCGAGGCGTGGAGGTCTGCATGGTGCAATGGGAGACGCCGATGTCCTGCTGCTGGAACAAGAGGCGCTGATGTGCTGCTGGTGCAGGAGGAGACGTGAAGGTGCTGCTGCTTAGAGGTGCTGAGGAGCGGGCAGCCTCAGCGGGCAGCTGAATCAGAGGGCAGGGAAGCCAAGCAGCTTCCTTCTCTGGGGAAGGGGGCACAGAGAAAGTGATTGGAAATGGGGTACAAGCCCTCAGCCTCTAAAAGCAATCCCTCAGATGTTTAGGCATAGTAAAGTTAGGTATATCTATTTGACTCTAGACCCCAACATGTTTGTTAGTGTTCTGGTTTGTCCACTGCTTTCTTGTGGGGGATTTGAGTTGGCCATTACTCTTTAGGTGAATGCTGACTTCATATCTATGGTGCACTTTATTCTTAAAATGGGAAGTTTCTACCAATTTCCCGTCCAAACTTGCTCATAAGCCAACTGCAGTCATCATTTCAGATGTGTCTCCCAACTTACACATTTCCTATTTCTCCTTGATATTTACTCAAGAAATTCATTTACGTAGAGACAACATATTCTTCTCTCAGCTGGCATCTGGCTGGGCAGAATGATGTCCTTTCATTCCCTTCCAGGCAATAGGCAACTTGTTCCTTCTGTCTTGTGAACTCTTCCTCCTAAGTTCAATGTGAATACAAGTGGCAGAACTGTGCCTCATGTCTCAAATGAGTGTCAGGGCTGCCTTGTCCAGTGTATTCATACTGGAGGGAAAAAAAAATGAATAGCCATACACACTATATAACCACTAAACTTTTTCAGTCCTCCTTGTGCTAACAGTGCATGAACGTGAGGTTTTGTTGTCATTTTTGTTTGTTTGTTTGTTTGCTTGCTTTAAACTCCTGACTGCCATATAGCAAACATGACAAAAAAACACCCTTTTTTGAGAATCTCTGAGAATGGCTCTGCTTTGTATTATCACCTGTCACTTCACCTGAACCATTTCAATCACAAGCGATATCCTTCTGTCAGGCTTGGTAGTACTTCCCAACCTTATGTCCCCTGCAAATCTCAAAGCTCATGTGTAATTTTTAATCTTCAGCCACCATGTCCATACCGAACATATCTAACTTTGAAGTCAGCTCTGCCCTGAATAGGAGGTTGGGTTTTCAGAGGTCCCTTCCAGCCTACATTTCTCCATGAGTCTTTGCCTCCTTAGCAGCTGCAGTTTCAGAACTGTCTCTGAGAATTACCATAGGTAACGACTCCTTTGCTGGTAAGTCCCTCTTCAGTGTGAACAATTGTAAATTCCCTTTATTCACTTGCAGCCCCAAAGCCCAAATCCGTAGATAATGTATCAGAAGCTCACAGAAAGTGAAATAGATGTAATTCATCCCCTGTGTAGGGAAGAACTGGTCCTAGAAAGGAAAGCTATTAAATTATCTGGAAACAATTTAGCTCTGATAAATTATTTTGTAAATTACACATTACCCCCTCCTTCCCTGGTCTTAGCTGTTCTTGCTCCAAAACTTTGCATGGTGTTGATGTCAAACTAACAGGCCCACACTTGTCTGGATGACTCTTTACCCTCTTCTGGACAGAGGTGTATTTGTTACTCTCCCATTCTGGGGACTATCCCTGATTTGCACAATTGTTATGCATTTTTCCTACTTGACTTGTTGTTCTGTGTGCCAATGCTGTTAATAGGCTAGGTAGATATCAGCTTTTCATTTTTCACTTGAATCGCTATAGATTGTTATTTCACCTCAGATGATGTTGCGCCTAGTGCCCTACCCTCCTTTTCAATGGGAGTCCTGTCACTGCCCTTAATATCACATTGTTGTTGCTGTTAGATGCAGGAAATAAGATTTGCAGCATTTGAGACATCAGTAACTTTTGATCTATTTTTGCCTCAAGCGTGCAACTGTCCTAATTTGTTCTCTTTGTTCCCCCTGGTTTCTGTGGCTTAAGTACCACTTACTATTATTGTTTAATTTCCTATGTGAAGGAAGTTTTCGGTCATTCTTACTTTATTTCTGCAGTTTTTAACCTCTGAAACATGCCTTTTCTCATCGCTTTTTTCCTCTTTGAATTTTGAATTTTAACTATGCCTTCTCTGCACTCAAGTCCCAGAGCTGCTTAGTCAGACTCAATTATTCATTTCCTTAGATTTCAAAGTTTGCATTTCTAAGCCTCAAAACCTTCATTCTAAACCTGGTTTTGTCTGTCGTGAAATGTAAAATGAGAAAAGTCAGCTCATGATCACACTTTATTCAAATTTTACTACATTTAAACCCATACAGGAGCCAAGTCTAAAATGGTCTTATATTTTTTCACTTTTGGGAAGAAATCCATCACATAGTATACCTCTGTGAACATAAGTGGTAATTATCTTTCAATCTTTTGCTGGGAAGTTAAAGTCTCCCATAATTCCCATTATTGTTTACGTGTCTGATAACTGTACAGAGAGAATTCACTATTAGACTGGAGCTAAGAGCAAAGAGCAGGCTAGCAAGGCTGTCTATCTTTAGCAGTGATTTGCACAAAACCACTCTTTTGCTGACCCATAACATTTAATTTCTCCATCCTCTGCTTCTTGCTAACACAAAGCACCATCTTATTCCATCCATTTGCCTTGGTTTCCAGCCTTCCTGAGATTTATCAGTACTTGTATGACATTCATGCCTTTGTTTCACCCTTCCTGTGTTGACACTTGTCATAACAGTTTTAGATCCTGAACATGATCATCTCAAAGTTTGCCTGACAGTTAGGTCTTCCTCACATTGTCATAGAGTATCAGGTCTCTACCACTTGAAATAGATTGGATTGGATTAGATTATTGGCACCGTCTCTTGTGCTGGTAGTCCATTATCTTCACAGTCCGTACAACTGGCCATCAGTGAACATGAAGTGGCCTTATCCTGCCCATTTACCTTTCTGGAAATCAGCCACTCTCTCTGCCTAGAACAGGGAATGGATTTTCCTCACCTTTCTTCAAAAGCTCTGAAGTTTTCTGTGATCTTTCCAATTGTACGGTATGATAAGCTTTTGCTGCCACTGAAGGGTAGAAGTCATTATGAATAGTGCCAACAAAACAGAAACATAACAATGAAAACGATATTTTAATTCAGAATAGGTATTTGAAAAGTTCACCTTTTCTAGCACAAATGGGGAAAAGAAAAAAAGGAAGGAAAAAAAAAAAAAAAAGCAGTCCTAAAACATCAAAACTGTGGCCAAAGAATTAGAAGAAACACTATTTTTCCAAAGCTGCAATGTTTTCCATTCATCTGGCTGGGCCAGCAGAGCACTGGAGACCTGGATGCACTGTACTCATGGCTGGTTCCCCTAAATGACCTGCAGGGAGATCTTCTTCTCTCTATCCCTCTGTTTCTCCTTTCAATCTCTGTTTTGTCTGTTTGTATCACTAGCTCTTAAATCGCCACTGATATATGCACGTGCAGCACCCAGCACAACCTTGTTTCAGGCTCCAGCGGGACCTTTAGGCATTACCATCCTTTAAACAAATAACAATGATAGTGAGCGTAATTACAATCGTCAAACTATTCCAGCTCCACATCATTAGCCATGCCCTGAGCTAAATAACATTTTAATCAGTTTGATATGTCATCTGTGGCTTTCTTCACTGTCACTTGCAATCCAGCAAACTCCTTCCTTCACGTTTCTAGATTAGACAGAGGGTTCTCAACTGCAGACATCCAATTCCCTGTTCAGGAAGCAGCGAGACCTTTCCTCTTCTCACAGATTTAAGATGATAGCCAAGCATCATGAGACACAGTGCGTATGTCTCCTAGGCCCATCCCATGAGAGCAGGACATTTACCACACATGAGAAGAAGACTTAATGCAGTGGCAAAGCAAAATACTCAGTGTCAAAGCCATGTCTAGATGATCATTAAAGACAGATCAAAATTACCCAATACAGGAGGAAAATCTATCGTTTGTAGAAGATTATGTTCTCTGATTATTAGTTTCAAAATTAGTTTTTCCTTTGGATTTCCTCTGAACTTAAACTTAGTTTGGAATGCCTTTGGTTTTGAATATTTCTGAAATCGTATTACTTCTCCTAAGTAAGTTGCTAGTCTGTTCTGTTTACGTGAAATTCGAATAATATTGTGAAGTATCTGCCATCAGTTTTACTGTGTGCCAGGCTGAGTTCCCTGATGAATTTCAAATTTCAGATATGAAACAGTAAAGGTTAAAAAAAAAAAATGTTACAAAGGGTACTTCATGCAGTAGCATAAACTTCTGTTTTCTCAAAACTTGTATCAGTTCATCTCACCAGGACCAGCAGGGGAAGCACACTCTGCCTAGGCACTGGCAAAGGGACACAGTGAGAGTGTAGGGTCTCTTGCTGGGGCCATTCAAAATTTGACTGTACAAGCCCCTGAGCAATATGACAGGGCTTTAAAAATGGCCCTGCTTGAAGTACGCGGGTGATCTGGAGACCTCTAAGGTGCTTTCCAACAAAAGCTTTTCTATAATTGTATGAAATCACCTGCAATAGATTAACCCTGGTCATTATTCCTATCACAGGAAATAACTGTGACACCTGGGTAACAGGTGAGCTTACTGCGACACCAGGGAGAGCCTTCCTGTACTTAAAGGCAACCTGTAGGAAAGCTGGGGAGGGAGTCTTTATCAGGGCCTGGAGTGACAGGACAAGGAGTAACCGCTTTAAACTGAAAAGTAGCACCCAGAAAGAACGGAGTCACGCAACAGGATTCATTTCCAAAACCACCTCATAGACACCTGGGCCAAAGAGCAGGGCCTTGAGCGGGTATATCACAATGGCAGAGTTCATTTCCTTCCCAGTAGCTGGCACGTGCCGTTTTTTGGGATTTCGGGGCTACAGTGAGCTGCTAAGAGGGATGTCTTAGCTCTTGCAGGGCAGTGCTTCCACTAAGGCCAGGACTTTTCTGCATCTTCTACTGCCCTGCAAGCGAGGATGCTTGGGGCACACAGGAAGCTGGGAGCGGACACAGCTGCAGGGATTCCATAAGGCACAAGCAAATGCAGCCTTGGCTTGGTGACACTTTCTCTTGATTACTGCTCAACACAAATTACCTCGAGCAAGTCTACTGTGAGGACTAAAGGAAAGAGACGTATGGATGCTGCTAAGCTCTTCTAGCTTGTACCAGGTAGGAAAGATACCTCTGTAGCAGGCGTGAAGAGGATAGCACTAATTAATTAGATGAGAAGCGGAGGAAAGGCACTTAGAGGTAGTGAAAAGCAGTTAATGTGATGTTCCGGGGAAGCTTCAGTCTGCTTAAGGAGCAGCAAGAACAAGCCTAAAGTCATAGCCAAATACAAGAAAGAGAGGAGGACATGCAGCATGAGAAGCTCCCGAGAGAAAGGAGCTCTGTTTTGGGTAAAAATCAGTCCCTTTTTCTATCATGGAGACATCCAAGGGCGTAGGACACGTGCACTTCAGGGAACCAAGAGATGCTGTGCATTTCTCTCGTCCCCCTGACACAGCCACTAGGTGACGATGCTTCCAATTCTCTCTAAAGAAACCTTGCTTTCTCAGGCCCAGGTGTCCAGCTGCACACCAAGGACGTCCCTGGCTCCCAGGCACAGTTCCCAGGCCCAAGGCCGAGCTCCGCTCCGAACCCCCATTCCAGCAGACCTTGCTCCTGGCATTGTGGAGCAGCCATTTCATGTCAGCCTTTTCTCCTGGCAGTCAGCTTAGCGCCGTAACCTCTGCCATCGGGGCGCCCGAGAGCCGTGTGAGGTCAGCAGAGAGTCACTGTCAGCCTTTGACCTCACAAAGGTGGGTGGCCATAAGTGCCCTGAGCGTCCAGCTCGCATTGAGTACTGCTGGTGGCACTCGAGGCGTGGAGGTCTGCATGGTGCAATGGGAGATGCCGATGTCCTGCTGCTGGAACAAGAGGCGCTGATGTGCTGCTGGTGCAGGAGGAGACGTGAAGGTGCTGCTGCTTAGAGGTGCTGAGGGGCGGGCAGCCTCAGCGGGCAGCTGAATCAGAGGGCAGGGAAGCCAAGCAGCTTCCTTCTCTGGGGAAGGGGGCACAGAGAAAGTGATTGGAAATGGGGTACAAGCCCTCAGCCTCTAAAAGCAATCCCTCAGATGTTTAGGCATAGTAAAGTTAGGTATATCTATTTGACTCTAGACCCCAACATGTTTGTTAGTGTTCTGGTTTGTCCACTGCTTTCTTGTGGGGGATTTGAGTTGGCCATTACTCTTTAGGTGAATGCTGACTTCATATCTATGGTGCACTTTATTCTTAAAATGGGAAGTTTCTACCAATTTCCCGTCCAAACTTGCTCATAAGCCAACTGCAGTCATCATTTCAGATGTGTCTCCCAACTTACACATTTCCTATTTCTCCTTGATATTTACTCAAGAAATTCATTTACGTAGAGACAACATATTCTTCTCTCAACTGGCATCTGGCTGGGCAGAATGATGTCCTTTCATTCCCTTCCAGGCAATAGGCAACTTGTTCCTTCTGTCTTGTGAACTCTTCCTCCTAAGTTCAATGTGAATACAAGTGGCAGAACTGTGCCTCATGTCTCAAATGAGTGTCAGGGCTGCCTTGTCCAGTGTATTCATACTGGAGGGAAAAAAAAATGAATAGCCATACACACTATATAACCACTAAACTTTTTCAGTCCTCCTTGTGCTAACAGTGCATGAACGTGAGGTTTTGTTCTCATTTTTGTTTGTTTGTTTGTTTGCTTGCTTTAAACTCCTGACTGCCATATAGCAAACATGACAAAAAAACACCCTTTTTTGAGAAGCTCTGAGAATGGCTCTGCTTTGTATTATCACCTGTCACTTCACCTGAACCATTTCAATCACAAGCGATATCCTTCTGTCAGGCTTGGTAGTACTTCCCAACCTTATGTCCCCTGCAAATCTCAAAGCTCATGTGTAATTTTTAATCTTCAGCCACCATGTCCATACCGAACATATCTAACTTTGAAGTCAGCTCTGCCCTGAATAGGAGGTTGGGTTTTCAGAGGTCCCTTCCAGCCTACATTTCTCCATGAGTCTTTGCCTCCTTAGCAGCTGCAGTTTCAGAACTGTCTCTGAGAATTACCATAGGTAACGACTCCTTTGCTGCTAAGTCCCTCTTCAGTGTGAACAATTGTAAATTCCCTTTATTCACTTGCAGCCCCAAAGCCCAAATCCGTAGATAATGTATCAGAAGCTCACAGAAAGTGAAACAGATGTAATTCATCCCCTGTGTAGGGAAGAACTGGTCCTAGAAAGGAAAGCTATTAAATTATCTGGAAACAATTTAGCTCTGATAAATTATTTTGTAAATTACACATTACCCCCTCCTTCCCTGGTCTTAGCTGTTCTTGCTCCAAAACTTTGCATGGTGTTGATGTCAAACTAACAGGCCCACACTTGTCTGGATGACTCTTTACCCTCTTCTGGACAGAGGTGTATTTGTTACTCTCCCATTCTGGGGACTATCCCTGATTTGCACAATTGTTATGCATTTTTCCTACTTGACTTGTTGTTCTGTGTGCCAATGCTGTTAATAGGCTAGGTAGATATCAGCTTTTCATTTTTCACTTGAATCGCTATAGATTGTTATTTCACCTCAGATGATGTTGCGCCTAGTGCCCTACCCTCCTTTTCAATGGGAGTCCTGTCACTGCCCTTAATATCACATTGTTGTTGCTGTTAGATGCAGGAAATAAGATTTGCAGCATTTGAGACATCAGTAACTTTTGATCTATTTTTGCCTCAAGCGTGCAACTGTCCTAATTTGTTCTCTTTGTTCCCCCTGGTTTCTGTGGCTTAAGTACCACTTACTATTATTGTTTAATTTCCTATGTGAAGGAGGTTTTTGGTCATTCTTACTTTATTTCTGCAGTTTTTAACCTCTGAAACATGCCTTTTCTCATCGCTTTTTTCCTCTTTGAATTTTGAATTTTAACTATGCCTTCTCTGCACTCAAGTCCCAGAGCTGCTTAGTCAGACTCAATTATTCATTTCCTTAGATTTCAAAGTTTGCATTTCTAAGCCTCAAAACCTTCATTCTAAACCTGGTTTTGTCTGTCGTGAAATGTAAAATGAGAAAAGTCAGCTCATGATCACACTTTATTCAAATTTTACTACATTTAAACCCATACAGGAGCCAAGTCTAAAATGGTCTTATATTTTTTCACTTTTGGGAAGAAATCCATCACATAGTATACCTCTGTGAACATAAGTGGTAATTATCTTTCAATCTTTTGCTGGGAAGTTAAAGTCTCCCATAATTCCCATTATTGTTTACGTGTCTGATAACTGTACAGAGATAATTCACTATTAGACTGGAGCTAAGAGCAAAGAGCAGGCTAGCAAGGCTGTCTATCTTTAGCAGTGATTTGCACAAAACCACTCTTTTGCTGACCCATAACATTTAATTTCTCCATCCTCTGCTTCTTGCTAACACAAAGCACCATCTTATTCCATCCATTTGCCTTGGTTTCCAGCCTTCCTGAGATTTATCAGTACTTGTATGACATTCATGCCTTTGTTTCACCCTTCCTGTGTTGACACTTGTCATAACAGTTTTAGATCCTGAACATGATCATCTCAAAGTTTGCCTGACAGTTAGGTCTTCCTCACATTGTCATAGAGTATCAGGTCTCTACCACTTGAAATAGATTGGATTGGATTAGATTATTGGCACCGTCTCTTGTGCTGGTAGTCCATTATCTTCACAGTCCGTACAACTGGCCATCAGTGAACATGAAGTGGCCTTATCCTGCCCATTTACCTTTCTGGAAATCAGCCACTCTCTCTGCCTAGAACAGGGAATGGATTTTCCTCACCTTTCTTCAAAAGCTCTGAAGTTTTCTGTGATCTTTCCAATTGTACGGTATGATAAGCTTTTGCTGCCACTGAAGGGTAGAAGTCATTATGAATAGTGCCAACAAAACAGAAACATAACAATGAAAACGATATTTTAATTCAGAATAGGTATTTGAAAAGTTCACCTTTTCTAGCACAAATGGGGAAAAGAAAAAAAGGAAGGGAAAAAAAAAAAAAAAAAAAGCAGTCCTAAAACATCAAAACTGTGGCCAAAGAATTAGAAGAAACACTATTTTTCCAAAGCTGCAATGTTTTCCATTCATCTGGCTGGGCCAGCAGAGCACTGGAGACCTGGATGCACTGTACTCATGGCTGGTTCCCCTAAATGACCTGCAGGGAGATCTTCTTCTCTCTATCCCTCTGTTTCTCCTTTCAATCTCTGTTTTGTCTGTTTGTATCACTAGCTCTCAAATCGCCACTGATATATGCACGTGCAGCACCCAGCACAACCTTGTTTCAGGCTCCAGCGGGACCTTTAGGCATTACCATCCTGTAAACAAATAACAATGATAGTGAGTGTAATTACAATCGTCAAACTATTCCAGCTCCACATCATTAGCCATGCCCTGAGCTAAATAACATTTTAATCAGTTTGATATGTCATCTGTGGCTTTCTTCACTGTCACTTGCAATCCAGCAAACTCCTTCCTTCACGTTTCTAGATTAGACAGAGGGTTCTCAACTGCAGACATCCAATTCCCTGTTCAGGAAGCAGCGAGACCTTTCCTCTTCTCACAGATTTAAGATGATAGCCAAGCATCATGAGACACAGTGCGTATGTCTCCTAGGCCCATCCCATGAGAGCAGGACATTTACCACACATGAGAAGAAGACTTAATGCAGTGGCAAAGCAAAATACTCAGTGTCAAAGCCATGTCTAGATGATCATTAAAGACAGATCAAAATTACCCAATACAGGAGGAAAATCTATCGTTTGTAGAAGATTATGTTCTCTGATTATTAGTTTCAAAATTAGTTTTTCCTTTGGATTTCCTCTGAACTTAAACTTAGTTTGGAATGCCTTTGGTTTTGAATATTTCTGAAATCGTATTACTTCTCCTAAGTAAGTTGCTAGTCTGTTCTATTTACGTGAAATTCGAATAATATTGTGAAGTATCTGCCATCAGTTTTACTGTGTGCCAGGCTGAGTTCCCTGATGAATTTCAAATTTCAGATATGAAACAGTAAAGGTTAAAAAAAAAAATGTTACAAAGGGTACTTCATGCAGTAGCATAAACTTCTGTTTTCTCAAAACTTGTATCAGTTCATCTCACCAGGACCAGCAGGGGAAGCACACTCTGCCTAGGCACTGGCAAAGGGACACAGTGAGAGTGTAGGGTCTGTTGCTGGGGCCATTCAAAATTTGACTGTACAAGCCCCTGAGCAATATGACAGGGCTTTAAAAATGGCCCTGCTTGAAGTACGCGGGTGATCTGGAGACCTCTAAGGTGCTTTCCAACAAAAGCTTTTCTATAATTGTATGAAATCACCTGCAATAGATTAACCCTGGTCATTATTCCTATCACAGGAAATAACTGTGACACCTGGGTAACAGGTGAGCTTACTGCGACACCAGGGAGAGCCTTCCTGTACTTAAAGGCAACCTGTAGGAAAGCTGGGGAGGGAGTCTTTATCAGGGCCTGGAGTGACAGGACAAGGAGTAACCGCTTTAAACTGAAAAGTAGCACCCAGAAAGAACGGAGTCACGCAACAGGATTCATTTCCAAAACCACCTCATAGACACCTGGGCCAAAGAGCAGGGCCTTGAGCGGGTATATCACAATGACAGAGTTCATTTCCTTCCCAGTAGCTGGCACGTGCCGTTTTTTGGGATTTCGGGGCTACAGTGAGCTGCTAAGAGGGATGTCTTAGCTCTTGCAGGGCAGTGCTTCCACTAAGGCCAGGACTTTTCTGCATCTTCTACTGCCCTGCAAGCGAGGATGCTTGGGGCACACAGGAAGCTGGGAGGGGACACAGCTGCAGGGATTCCATAAGACACAAGCAAATGCAGCCTTGGCTTGGTGACACTTTCTCTTGATTACTGCTCAACACAAATTACCTCGAGCAAGTCTACTGTGAGGACTAAAGGAAAGAGACGTATGGATGCTGCTAAGCTCTTCTAGCTTGTACCAGGTAGGAAAGATACCTTTGTAGCAGGCGTGAAGAGGATAGCACTAATTAATTAGATGAGAAGCGGAGGAAAGGCACTTCAGGGAACCAAGAGATGCTGTGCATTTCTCTCGTCCCCCTGACACAGCCACTAGGTGACGATGCTTCCAATTCTCTCTAAAGAAACCTTGCTTTCTCAGGCCCAGGTGTCCAGCTGCACACCAAGGACGTCCCTGGCTCCCAGGCACAGTTCCCAGGCCCAAGGCCGAGCTCCGCTCCGAACCCCCATTCCAGCAGACCTTGCTCCTGGCATTGTGGAGCAGCCATTTCATGTCAGCCTTTTCTCCTGGCAGTCAGCTTAGCGCTGTAACCTCTGCCATCGGGGCGCCCGAGAGCCGTGTGAGGTCAGCAGAGAGTCACTGTCAGCCTTTGACCTCACAAAGGTGGGTGGCCATAAGTGCCCTGAGCGTCCAGCTCGCATTGAGTACTGCTGGTGGCACTCGAGGCGTGGAGGTCTGCATGGTGCAATGGGAGACGCCGATGTCCTGCTGCTGGAACAAGAGGCGCTGATGTGCTGCTGGTGCAGGAGGAGACGTGAAGGTGCTGCTGCTTAGAGGTGCTGAGGGGCGGGCAGCCTCAGCGGGCAGCTGAATCAGAGGGCAGGGAAGCCAAGCAGCTTCCTTCTCTGGGGAAGGGGGCACAGAGAAAGTGATTGGAAATGGGGTACAAGCCCTCAGCCTCTAAAAGCAATCCCTCAGATGTTTAGGCATAGTAAAGTTAGGTATATCTATTTGACTCTAGACCCCAACATGTTTGTTAGTGTTCTGGTTTGTCCACTGCTTTCTTGTGGGGGATTTGAGTTGGCCATTACTCTTTAGGTGAATGCTGACTTCATATCTATGGTGCACTTTATTCTTAAAATGGGAAGTTTCTACCAATTTCCCGTCCAAACTTGCTCATAAGCCAACTGCAGTCATCATTTCAGATGTGTCTCCCAACTTACACATTTCCTATTTCTCCTTGATATTTACTCAAGAAATTCATTTACGTAGAGACAACATATTCTTCTCTCAACTGGCATCTGGCTGGGCAGAATGATGTCCTTTCATTCCCTTCCAGGCAATAGGCAACTTGTTCCTTCTGTCTTGTGAACTCTTCCTCCTAAGTTCAATGTGAATACAAGTGGCAGAACTGTGCCTCATGTCTCAAATGAGTGTCAGGGCTGCCTTGTCCAGTGTATTCATACTGGAGGGAAAAAAAAATGAATAGCCATACACACTATATAACCACTAAACTTTTTCAGTCCTCCTTGTGCTAACAGTGCATGAACGTGAGGTTTTGTTGTCATTTTTGTTTGTTTGTTTGTTTGCTTGCTTTAAACTCCTGACTGCCATATAGCAAACATGACAAAAAAACACCCTTTTTTGAGAAGCTCTGAGAATGGCTCTGCTTTGTATTATCACCTGTCACTTCACCTGAACCATTTCAATCACAAGCGATATCCTTCTGTCAGGCTTGGTAGTACTTCCCAACCTTATGTCCCCTGCAAATCTCAAAGCTCATGTGTAATTTTTAATCTTCAGCCACCATGTCCATACCGAACATATCTAACTTTGAAGTCAGCTCTGCCCTGAATAGGAGGTTGGGTTTTCAGAGGTCCCTTCCAGCCTACATTTCTCCATGAGTCTTTGCCTCCTTAGCAGCTGCAGTTTCAGAACTGTCTCTGAGAATTACCATAGGTAACGACTCCTTTGCTGCTAAGTCCCTCTTCAGTGTGAACAATTGTAAATTCCCTTTATTCACTTGCAGCCCCAAAGCCCAAATCCGTAGATAATGTATCAGAAGCTCACAGAAAGTGAAATAGATGTAATTCATCCCCTGTGTAGGGAAGAACTGGTCCTAGAAAGGAAAGCTATTAAATTATCTGGAAACAATTTAGCTCTGATAAATTATTTTGTAAATTACACATTACCCCCTCCTTCCCTGGTCTTAGCTGTTCTTGCTCCAAAACTTTGCATGGTGTTGATGTCAAACTAACAGGCCCACACTTGTCTGGATGACTCTTTACCCTCTTCTGGACAGAGGTGTATTTGTTACTCTCCCATTCTGGGGACTATCCCTGATTTGCACAATTGTTATGCATTTTTCCTACTTGACTTGTTGTTCTGTGTGCCAATGCTGTTAATAGGCTAGGTAGATATCAGCTTTTCATTTTTCACTTGAATCGCTATAGATTGTTATTTCACCTCAGATGATGTTGCGCCTAGTGCCCTACCCTCCTTTTCAATGGGAGTCCTGTCACTGCCCTTAATATCACATTGTTGTTGCTGTTAGATGCAGGAAATAAGATTTGCAGCATTTGAGACATCAGTAACTTTTGATCTATTTTTGCCTCAAGCGTGCAACTGTCCTAATTTGTTCTCTTTGTTCCCCCTGGTTTCTGTGGCTTAAGTACCACTTACTATTATTGTTTAATTTCCTATGTGAAGGAGGTTTTTGGTCATTCTTACTTTATTTCTGCAGTTTTTAACCTCTGAAACATGCCTTTTCTCATCGCTTTTTTCCTCTTTGAATTTTGAATTTTAACTATGCCTTCTCTGCACTCAAGTCCCAGAGCTGCTTAGTCAGACTCAATTATTCATTTCCTTAGATTTCAAAGTTTGCATTTCTAAGCCTCAAAACCTTCATTCTAAACCTGGTTTTGTCTGTCGTGAAATGTAAAATGAGAAAAGTCAGCTCATGATCACACTTTATTCAAATTTTACTACATTTAAACCCATACAGGAGCCAAGTCTAAAATGGTCTTATATTTTTTCACTTTTGGGAAGAAATCCATCACATAGTATACCTCTGTGAACATAAGTGGTAATTATCTTTCAATCTTTTGCTGGGAAGTTAAAGTCTCCCATAATTCCCATTATTGTTTACGTGTCTGATAACTGTACAGAGATAATTCACTATTAGACTGGAGCTAAGAGCAAAGAGCAGGCTAGCAAGGCTGTCTATCTTTAGCAGTGATTTGCACAAAACCACTCTTTTGCTGACCCATAACATTTAATTTCTCCATCCTCTGCTTCTTGCTAACACAAAGCACCATCTTATTCCATCCATTTGCCTTGGTTTCCAGCCTTCCTGAGATTTATCAGTACTTGTATGACATTCATGCCTTTGTTTCACCCTTCCTGTGTTGACACTTGTCATAACAGTTTTAGATCCTGAACATGATCATCTCAAAGTTTGCCTGACAGTTAGGTCTTCCTCACATTGTCATAGAGTATCAGGTCTCTACCACTTGAAATAGATTGGATTGGATTAGATTATTGGCACCGTCTCTTGTGCTGGTAGTCCATTATCTTCACAGTCCGTACAACTGGCCATCAGTGAACATGAAGTGGCCTTATCCTGCCCATTTACCTTTCTGGAAATCAGCCACTCTCTCTGCCTAGAACAGGGAATGGATTTTCCTCACCTTTCTTCAAAAGCTCTGAAGTTTTCTGTGATCTTTCCAATTGTACGGTATGATAAGCTTTTGCTGCCACTGAAGGGTAGAAGTCATTATGAATAGTGCCAACAAAACAGAAACATAACAATGAAAACGATATTTTAATTCAGAATAGGTATTTGAACAGTTCACCTTTTCTAGCACAAATGGGGAAAAGAAAAAAAGGAAGGGAAAAAAAAAAAAAAAAAAAAGCAGTCCTAAAACATCAAAACTGTGGCCAAAGAATTAGAAGAAACACTATTTTTCCAAAGCTGCAATGTTTTCCATTCATCTGGCTGGGCCAGCAGAGCACTGGAGACCTGGATGCACTGTACTCATGGCTGGTTCCCCTAAATGACCTGCAGGGAGATCTTCTTCTCTCTATCCCTCTGTTTCTCCTTTCAATCTCTGTTTTGTCTGTTTGTATCACTAGCTCTCAAATCGCCACTGATATATGCACGTGCAGCACCCAGCACAACCTTGTTTCAGGCTCCAGCGGGACCTTTAGGCATTACCATCCTGTAAACAAATAACAATGATAGTGAGTGTAATTACAATCGTCAAACTATTCCAGCTCCACATCATTAGCCATGCCCTGAGCTAAATAACATTTTAATCAGTTTGATATGTCATCTGTGGCTTTCTTCACTGTCACTTGCAATCCAGCAAACTCCTTCCTTCACGTTTCTAGATTAGACAGAGGGTTCTCAACTGCAGACATCCAATTCCCTGTTCAGGAAGCAGCGAGACCTTTCCTCTTCTCACAGATTTAAGATGATAGCCAAGCATCATGAGACACAGTGCGTATGTCTCCTAGGCCCATCCCATGAGAGCAGGACATTTACCACACATGAGAAGAAGACTTAATGCAGTGGCAAAGCAAAATACTCAGTGTCAAAGCCATGTCTAGATGATCATTAAAGACAGATCAAAATTACCCAATACAGGAGGAAAATCTATCGTTTGTAGAAGATTATGTTCTCTGATTATTAGTTTCAAAATTAGTTTTTCCTTTGGATTTCCTCTGAACTTAAACTTAGTTTGGAATGCCTTTGGTTTTGAATATTTCTGAAATCGTATTACTTCTCCTAAGTAAGTTGCTAGTCTGTTCTGTTTACGTGAAATTCGAATAATATTGTGAAGTATCTGCCATCAGTTTTACTGTGTGCCAGGCTGAGTTCCCTGATGAATTTCAAATTTCAGATATGAAACAGTAAAGGTTAAAAAAAAAAATGTTACAAAGGGTACTTCATGCAGTAGCATAAACTTCTGTTTTCTCAAAACTTGTATCAGTTCATCTCACCAGGACCAGCAGGGGAAGCACACTCTGCCTAGGCACTGGCAAAGGGACACAGTGAGAGTGTAGGGTCTCTTGCTGGGGCCATTCAAAATTTGACTGTACAAGCCCCTGAGCAATATGACAGGGCTTTAAAAATGGCCCTGCTTGAAGTACGCGGGTGATCTGGAGACCTCTAAGGTGCTTTCCAACAAAAGCTTTTCTATAATTGTATGAAATTACCTGCAATAGATTAACCCTGGTCATTATTCCTATCACAGGAAATAACTGTGACACCTGGGTAACAGGTGAGCTTACTGCGACACCAGGGAGAGCCTTCCTGTACTTAAAGGCAACCTGTAGGAAAGCTGGGGAGGGAGTCTTTATCAGGGCCTGCAGTGACAGGACAAGGAGTAACCGCTTTAAACTGAAAAGTAGCACCCAGAAAGAACGGAGTTACGCAACAGGATTCATTTCCAAAACCACCTCATAGACACCTGGGCCAAAGAGCAGGGCCTTGAGCGGGTATATCACAATGACGGAGTTCATTTCCTTCCCAGTAGCTGGCACGTGCCGTTTTTTGGGATTTCGGGGCTACAGTGAGCTGCTAAGAGGGATGTCTTAGCTCTTGCAGGGCAGTGCTTCCACTAAGGCCAGGACTTTTCTGCATCTTCTACTGCCCTGCAAGCGAGGATGCTTGGGGCACACAGGAAGCTGGGAGGGGACACAGCTGCAGGGATTCCATAAGGCACAAGCAAATGCAGCCTTGGCTTGGTGACACTTTCTCTTGATTACTGCTCAACACAAATTACCTCGAGCAAGTCTACTGTGAGGACTAAAGGAAAGAGACGTATGGATGCTGCTAAGCTCTTCTAGCTTGTACCAGGTAGGAAAGATACCTCTGTAGCAGGCGTGAAGAGGATAGCACTAATTAATTAGATGAGAAGCGGAGGAAAGGCACTTAGAGGTAGTGAAAAGCAGTTAATGTGATGTTCCGGGGAAGCTTCAGTCTGCTTAAGGAGTAGCAAGAACAAGCCTAAAGTCATAGCCAAATACAAGAAAGAGAGGAGGACACGCAGCATGAGAAGCTCCCGAGAGAAAGGAGCTCTGTTTTGGGTAAAAATCAGTCCCTTTTTCTATCATGGAGACATCCAAGGGCGTAGGACACGTGCACTTCAGGGAACCAAGAGATGCTGTGCATTTCTCTCGTCCCCCTGACACAGCCACTAGGTGACGATGCTTCCAATTCTCTCTAAAGAAACCTTGCTTTCTCAGGCCCAGGTGTCCAGCTGCACACCAAGGACGTCCCTGGCTCCCAGGCACAGTTCCCAGGCCCAAGGCCGAGCTCCGCTCCGAACCCCCATTCCAGCAGACCTTGCTCCTGGCATTGTGGAGCAGCCATTTCATGTCAGCCTTTTCTCCTGGCAGTCAGCTTAGCGCCGTAACCTCTGCCATCGGGGCGCCCGAGAGCCGTGTGAGGTCAGCAGAGAGTCACTGTCAGCCTTTGACCTCACAAAGGTGGGTGGCCATAAGTGCCCTGAGCGTCCAGCTCGCATTGAGTACTGCTGGTGGCACTCGAGGCGTGGAGGTCTGCATGGTGCAATGGGAGACGCCGATGTCCTGCTGCTGGAACAAGAGGCGCTGATGTGCTGCTGGTGCAGGAGGAGACGTGAAGGTGCTGCTGCTTAGAGGTGCTGAGGAGCAGGCAGCCTCAGCGGGCAGCTGAATCAGAGGGCAGGGAAGCCAAGCAGCTTCCTTCTCTGGGGAAGGGGGCACAGAGAAAGTGATTGGAAATGGGGTACAAGCCCTCAGCCTCTAAAAGCAATCCCTCAGATGTTTAGGCATAGTAAAGTTAGGTATATCTATTTGACTCTAGACCCCAACATGTTTGTTAGTGTTCTGGTTTGTCCACTGCTTTCTTGTGGGGGATTTGAGTTGGCCATTACTGTTTAGGTGAATGCTGACTTCATATCTATGGTGCACTTTATTCTTAAAATGGGAAGTTTCTACCAATTTCCCGTCCAAACTTGCTCATAAGCCAACTGCAGTCATCATTTCAGATGTGTCTCCCAACTTACACATTTCCTATTTCTCCTTGATATTTACTCAAGAAATTCATTTACGTAGAGACAACATATTCTTCTCTCAACTGGCATCTGGCTGGGCAGAATGATGTCCTTTCATTCCCTTCCAGGCAATAGGCAACTTGTTCCTTCTGTCTTGTGAACTCTTCCTCCTAAGTTCAATGTGAATACAAGTGGCAGAACTGTGCCTCATGTCTCAAATGAGTGTCAGGGCTGCCTTGTCCAGTGTATTCATACTGGAGGGAAAAAAAAATGAATAGCCATACACACTATATAACCACTAAACTTTTTCAGTCCTCCTTGTGCTAACAGTGCATGAACGTGAGGTTTTGTTGTCATTTTTGTTTGTTTGTTTGTTTGCTTGCTTTAAACTCCTGACTGCCATATAGCAAACATGACAAAAAAACACCCTTTTTTGAGAAGCTCTGAGAATGGCTCTGCTTTGTATTATCACCTGTCACTTCACCTGAACCATTTCAATCACAAGCGATATCCTTCTGTCAGGCTTGGTAGTACTTCCCAACCTTATGTCCCCTGCAAATCTCAAAGCTCATGTGTAATTTTTAATCTTCAGCCACCATGTCCATACCGAACATATCTAACTTTGAAGTCAGCTCTGCCCTGAATAGGAGGTTGGGTTTTCAGAGGTCCCTTCCAGCCTACATTTCTCCATGAGTCTTTGCCTCCTTAGCAGCTGCAGTTTCAGAACTGTCTCTGAGAATTACCATAGGTAACGACTCCTTTGCTGCTAAGTCCCTCTTCAGTGTGAACAATTGTAAATTCCCTTTATTCACTTGCAGCCCCAAAGCCCAAATCCGTAGATAATGTATCAGAAGCTCACAGAAAGTGAAATAGATGTAATTCATCCCCTGTGTAGGGAAGAACTGGTCCTAGAAAGGAAAGCTATTAAATTATCTGGAAACAATTTAGCTCTGATAAATTATTTTGTAAATTACACATTACCCCCTCCTTCCCTGGTCTTAGCTGTTCTTGCTCCAAAACTTTGCATGGTGTTGATGTCAAACTAACAGGCCCACACTTGTCTGGATGACTCTTTACCCTCTTCTGGACAGAGGTGTATTTGTTACTCTCCCATTCTGGGGACTATCCCTGATTTGCACAATTGTTATGCATTTTTCCTACTTGACTTGTTGTTCTGTGTGCCAATGCTGTTAATAGGCTAGGTAGATATCAGCTTTTCATTTTTCACTTGAATCGCTATAGATTGTTATTTCACCTCAGATGATGTTGCGCCTAGTGCCCTACCCTCCTTTTCAATGGGAGTCCTGTCACTGCCCTTAATATCACATTGTTGTTGCTGTTAGATGCAGGAAATAAGATTTGCAGCATTTGAGACATCAGTAACTTTTGATCTATTTTTGCCTCAAGTGTGCAACTGTCCTAATTTGTTCTCTTTGTTCCCCCTGGTTTCTGTGGCTTAAGTACCACTTACTATTATTGTTTAATTTCCTATGTGAAGGAGGTTTTTGGTCATTCTTACTTTATTTCTGCAGTTTTTAACCTCTGAAACATGCCTTTTCTCATCGCTTTTTTCCTCTTTGAATTTTGAATTTTAACTATGCCTTCTCTGCACTCAAGTCCCAGAGCTGCTTAGTCAGACTCAATTATTCATTTCCTTAGATTTCACAGTTTGCATTTCTAAGCCTCAAAACCTTCATTCTAAACCTGGTTTTGTCTGTCGTGAAATGTAAAATGAGAAAAGTCAGCTCATGATCACACTTTATTCAAATTTTACTACATTTAAACCCATACAGGAGCCAAGTCTAAAACGGTCTTATATTTTTTCACTTTTGGGAAGAAATCCATCACATAGTATACCTCTATGAACATAAGTGGTAATTATCTTTCAATCTTTTGCTGGGAAGTTAAAGTCTCCCATAATTCCCATTATTGTTTACGTGTCTGATAACTGTACAGAGATAATTCACTATTAGACTGGAGCTAAGAGCAAAGAGCAGGCTAGCAAGGCTGTCTATCTTTAGCAGTGATTTGCACAAAACCACTCTTTTGCTGACCCATAACATTTAATTTCTCCATCCTCTGCTTCTTGCTAACACAAAGCACCATCTTATTCCATCCATTTGCCTTGGTTTCCAGCCTTCCTGAGATTTATCAGTACTTGTATGACATTCATGCCTTTGTTTCACCCTTCCTGTGTTGACACTTGTCATAACAGTTTTAGATCCTGAACATGATCATCTCAAAGTTTGCCTGACAGTTAGGTCTTCCTCACATTGTCATAGAGTATCAGGTCTCTACCACTTGAAATAGATTGGATTGGATTAGATTATTGGCACCGTCTCTTGTGCTGGTAGTCCATTATCTTCACAGTCCGTACAACTGGCCATCAGTGAACATGAAGTGGCCTTATCCTGCCCATTTACCTTTCTGGAAATCAGCCACTCTGTCTGCCTAGAACAGGGAATGGATTTTCCTCACCTTTCTTCAAAAGCTCTGAAGTTTTCTGTGATCTTTCCAATTGTACGGTATGATAAGCTTTTGCTGCCACTGAAGGGTAGAAGTCATTATGAATAGTGCCAACAAAACAGAAACATAACAATGAAAACGATATTTTAATTCAGAATAGGTATTTGAAAAGTTCACCTTTTCTAGCACAAATGGGGAAAAGAAAAAAAGGAAGGAAAAAAAAAAAAAAAAAGCAGTCCTAAAACATCAAAACTGTGGCCAAAGAATTAGAAGAAACACTATTTTTCCAAAGCTGCAATGTTTTCCATTCATCTGGCTGGGCCAGCAGAGCACTGGAGACCTGGATGCACTGTACTCATGGCTGGTTCCCCTAAATGACCTGCAGGGAGATCTTCTTCTCTCTATCCCTCTGTTTCTCCTTTCAATCTCTGTTTTGTCTGTTTGTATCACTAGCTCTCAAATCGCCACTGATATATGCACGTGCAGCACCCAGCACAACCTTGTTTCAGGCTCCAGCGGGACCTTTAGGCATTACCATCCTTTAAACAAATAACAATGATAGTGAGCGTAATTACAATCGTCAAACTATTCCAGCTCCACATCATTAGCCATGCCCTGAGCTAAATAACATTTTAATCAGTTTGATATGTCATCTGTGGCTTTCTTCACTGTCACTTGCAATCCAGCAAACTCCTTCCTTCACGTTTCTAGATTAGACAGAGGGTTCTCAACTGCAGACATCCAATTCCCTGTTCAGGAAGCAGCGAGACCTTTCCTCTTCTCACAGATTTAAGATGATAGCCAAGCATCATGAGACACAGTGCGTATGTCTCCTAGGCCCATCCCATGAGAGCAGGACATTTACCACACATGAGAAGAAGACTTAATGCAGTGGCAAAGCAAAATACTCAGTGTCAAAGCCATGTCTAGATGATCATTAAAGACAGATCAAAATTACCCAATACAGGAGGAAAATCTATCGTTTGTAGAAGATTATGTTCTCTGATTATTAGTTTCAAAATTAGTTTTTCCTTTGGATTTCCTCTGAACTTAAACTTAGTTTGGAATGCCTTTGGTTTTGAATATTTCTGAAATCGTATTACTTCTCCTAAGTAAGTTGCTAGTCTGTTCTGTTTACGTGAAATTCGAATAATATTGTGAAGTATCTGCCATCAGTTTTACTGTGTGCCAGGCTGAGTTCCCTGATGAATTTCAAATTTCAGATATGAAACAGTAAAGGTTAAAAAAAAAAATGTTACAAAGGGTACTTCATGCAGTAGCATAAACTTCTGTTTTCTCAAAACTTGTATCAGTTCATCTCACCAGGACCAGCAGGGGAAGCACACTCTGCCTAGGCACTGGCAAAGGGACACAGTGAGAGTGTAGGGTCTCTTGCTGGGGCCATTCAAAATTTGACTGTACAAGCCCCTGAGCAATATGACAGGGCTTTAAAAATGGCCCTGCTTGAAGTACGCGGGTGATCTGGAGACCTCTAAGGTGCTTTCCAACAAAAGCTTTTCTATAATTGTATGAAATCACCTGCAATTGATTAACCCTGGTCATTATTCCTATCACAGGAAATAACTGTGACACCTGGGTAACAGGTGAGCTTACTGCGACACCAGGGAGAGCCTTCCTGTACTTAAAGGCAACCTGTAGGAAAGCTGGGGAGGGAGTCTTTATCAGGACCTGGAGTGACAGGACAAGGAGTAACCGCTTTAAACTGAAAAGTAGCACCCAGAAAGAACGGAGTCACGCAACAGGATTCATTTCCAAAACCACCTCGTAGACACCTGGGCCAAAGAGCAGGGCCTTGAGCGGGTATATCACAATGACAGAGTTCATTTCCTTCCCGGTAGCTGGCACGTGCCGTTTTTTGGGATTTCGGGGCTACAGTGAGCTGCTAAGAGGGATGTCTTAGCTCTTGCAGGGCAGTGCTTCCACTAAGGCCAGGACTTTTCTGCATCTTCTACTGCCCTGCAAGCGAGGATGCTTGGGGCACACAGGAAGCTGGGAGGGGACACAGCTGCAGGGATTCCATAAGGCACAAGCAAATGCAGCCTTGGCTTGGTGACACTTTCTCTTGATTACTGCTCAACACAAATTACCTCGAGCAAGTCTACTGTGAGGACTAAAGGAAAGAGACGTATGGATGCTGCTAAGCTCTTCTAGCTTGTACCAGGTAGGAAAGATACCTCTGTAGCAGGCGTGAAGAGGATAGCACTAATTAATTAGATGAGAAGCGGAGGAAAGGCACTTAGAGGTAGTGAAAAGCAGTTAATGTGATGTTCCGGGGAAGCTTCAGTCTGCTTAAGGAGTAGCAAGAACAAGCCTAAAGTCATAGCCAAATACAAGAAAGAGAGGAGGACACGCAGCATGAGAAGCTCCCGAGAGAAAGGAGCTCTGTTTTGGGTAAAAATCAGTCCCTTTTTCTATCATGGAGACATCCAAGGGCGTAGGACACGTGCACTTCAGGGAACCAAGAGATGCTGTGCATTTCTCTCGTCCCCCTGACACAGCCACTAGGTGACGATGCTTCCAATTCTCTCTAAAGAAACCTTGCTTTCTCAGGCCCAGGTGTCCAGCTGCACACCAAGGACGTCCCTGGCTCCCAGGCACAGTTCCCAGGCCCAAGGCCGAGCTCCGCTCCGAACCCCCATTCCAGCAGACCTTGCTCCTGGCATTGTGGAGCAGCCATTTCATGTCAGCCTTTTCTCCTGGCAGTCAGCTTAGCGCCGTAACCTCTGCCATCGGGGCGCCCGAGAGCCGTGTGAGGTCAGCAGAGAGTCACTGTCAGCCTTTGACCTCACAAAGGTGGGTGGCCATAAGTGCCCTGAGCGTCCAGCTCGCATTGAGTACTGCTGGTGGCACTCGAGGCGTGGAGGTCTGCATGGTGCAATGGGAGACGCCGATGTCCTGCTGCTGGAACAAGAGGCGCTGATGTGCTGCTGGTGCAGGAGGAGACGTGAAGGTGCTGCTGCTTAGAGGTGCTGAGGAGCAGGCAGCCTCAGCGGGCAGCTGAATCAGAGGGCAGGGAAGCCAAGCAGCTTCCTTCTCTGGGGAAGGGGGCACAGAGAAAGTGATTGGAAATGGGGTACAAGCCCTCAGCCTCTAAAAGCAATCCCTCAGATGTTTAGGCATAGTAAAGTTAGGTATATCTATTTGACTCTAGACCCCAACATGTTTGTTAGTGTTCTGGTTTGTCCACTGCTTTCTTGTGGGGGATTTGAGTTGGCCATTACTGTTTAGGTGAATGCTGACTTCATATCTATGGTGCACTTTATTCTTAAAATGGGAAGTTTCTACCAATTTCCCGTCCAAACTTGCTCATAAGCCAACTGCAGTCATCATTTCAGATGTGTCTCCCAACTTACACATTTCCTATTTCTCCTTGATATTTACTCAAGAAATTCATTTACGTAGAGACAACATATTCTTCTCTCAACTGGCATCTGGCTGGGCAGAATGATGTCCTTTCATTCCCTTCCAGGCAATAGGCAACTTGTTCCTTCTGTCTTGTGAACTCTTCCTCCTAAGTTCAATGTGAATACAAGTGGCAGAACTGTGCCTCATGTCTCAAATGAGTGTCAGGGCTGCCTTGTCCAGTGTATTCATACTGGAGGGAAAAAAAAATGAATAGCCATACACACTATATAACCACTAAACTTTTTCAGTCCTCCTTGTGCTAACAGTGCATGAACGTGAGGTTTTGTTGTCATTTTTGTTTGTTTGTTTGTTTGCTTGCTTTAAACTCCTGACTGCCATATAGCAAACATGACAAAAAAACACCCTTTTTTGAGAATCTCTGAGAATGGCTCTGCTTTGTATTATCACCTGTCACTTCACCTGAACCATTTCAATCACAAGCGATATCCTTCTGTCAGGCTTGGTAGTACTTCCCAACCTTATGTCCCCTGCAAATCTCAAAGCTCATGTGTAATTTTTAATCTTCAGCCACCATGTCCATACCGAACATATCTAACTTTGAAGTCAGCTCTGCCCTGAATAGGAGGTTGGGTTTTCAGAGGTCCCTTCCAGCCTACATTTCTCCATGAGTCTTTGCCTCCTTAGCAGCTGCAGTTTCAGAACTGTCTCTGAGAATTACCATAGGTAACGACTCCTTTGCTGGTAAGTCCCTCTTCAGTGTGAACAATTGTAAATTCCCTTTATTCACTTGCAGCCCCAAAGCCCAAATCCGTAGATAATGTATCAGAAGCTCACAGAAAGTGAAATAGATGTAATTCATCCCCTGTGTAGGGAAGAACTGGTCCTAGAAAGGAAAGCTATTAAATTATCTGGAAACAATTTAGCTCTGATAAATTATTTTGTAAATTACACATTACCCCCTCCTTCCCTGGTCTTAGCTGTTCTTGCTCCAAAACTTTGCATGGTGTTGATGTCAAACTAACAGGCCCACACTTGTCTGGATGACTCTTTACCCTCTTCTGGACAGAGGTGTATTTGTTACTCTCCCATTCTGGGGACTATCCCTGATTTGCACAATTGTTATGCATTTTTCCTACTTGACTTGTTGTTCTGTGTGCCAATGCTGTTAATAGGCTAGGTAGATATCAGCTTTTCATTTTTCACTTGAATCGCTATAGATTGTTATTTCACCTCAGATGATGTTGCGCCTAGTGCCCTACCCTCCTTTTCAATGGGAGTCCTGTCACTGCCCTTAATATCACATTGTTGTTGCTGTTAGATGCAGGAAATAAGATTTGCAGCATTTGAGACATCAGTAACTTTTGATCTATTTTTGCCTCAAGTGTGCAACTGTCCTAATTTGTTCTCTTTGTTCCCCCTGGTTTCTGTGGCTTAAGTACCACTTACTATTATTGTTTAATTTCCTATGTGAAGGAGGTTTTTGGTCATTCTTACTTTATTTCTGCAGTTTTTAACCTCTGAAACATGCCTTTTCTCATCGCTTTTTTCCTCTTTGAATTTTGAATTTTAACTATGCCTTCTCTGCACTCAAGTCCCAGAGCTGCTTAGTCAGACTCAATTATTCATTTCCTTAGATTTCACAGTTTGCATTTCTAAGCCTCAAAACCTTCATTCTAAACCTGGTTTTGTCTGTCGTGAAATGTAAAATGAGAAAAGTCAGCTCATGATCACACTTTATTCAAATTTTACTACATTTAAACCCATACAGGAGCCAAGTCTAAAACGGTCTTATATTTTTTCACTTTTGGGAAGAAATCCATCACATAGTATACCTCTATGAACATAAGTGGTAATTATCTTTCAATCTTTTGCTGGGAAGTTAAAGTCTCCCATAATTCCCATTATTGTTTACGTGTCTGATAACTGTACAGAGATAATTCACTATTAGACTGGAGCTAAGAGCAAAGAGCAGGCTAGCAAGGCTGTCTATCTTTAGCAGTGATTTGCACAAAACCACTCTTTTGCTGACCCATAACATTTAATTTCTCCATCCTCTGCTTCTTGCTAACACAAAGCACCATCTTATTCCATCCATTTGCCTTGGTTTCCAGCCTTCCTGAGATTTATCAGTACTTGTATGACATTCATGCCTTTGTTTCACCCTTCCTGTGTTGACACTTGTCATAACAGTTTTAGATCCTGAACATGATCATCTCAAAGTTTGCCTGACAGTTAGGTCTTCCTCACATTGTCATAGAGTATCAGGTCTCTACCACTTGAAATAGATTGGATTGGATTAGATTATTGGCACCGTCTCTTGTGCTGGTAGTCCATTATCTTCACAGTCCGTACAACTGGCCATCAGTGAACATGAAGTGGCCTTATCCTGCCCATTTACCTTTCTGGAAATCAGCCACTCTGTCTGCCTAGAACAGGGAATGGATTTTCCTCACCTTTCTTCAAAAGCTCTGAAGTTTTCTGTGATCTTTCCAATTGTACGGTATGATAAGCTTTTGCTGCCACTGAAGGGTAGAAGTCATTATGAATAGTGCCAACAAAACAGAAACATAACAATGAAAACGATATTTTAATTCAGAATAGGTATTTGAAAAGTTCACCTTTTCTAGCACAAATGGGGAAAAGAAAAAAAGGAAGGAAAAAAAAAAAAAAAAAGCAGTCCTAAAACATCAAAACTGTGGCCAAAGAATTAGAAGAAACACTATTTTTCCAAAGCTGCAATGTTTTCCATTCATCTGGCTGGGCCAGCAGAGCACTGGAGACCTGGATGCACTGTACTCATGGCTGGTTCCCCTAAATGACCTGCAGGGAGATCTTCTTCTCTCTATCCCTCTGTTTCTCCTTTCAATCTCTGTTTTGTCTGTTTGTATCACTAGCTCTCAAATCGCCACTGATATATGCACGTGCAGCACCCAGCACAACCTTGTTTCAGGCTCCAGCGGGACCTTTAGGCATTACCATCCTTTAAACAAATAACAATGATAGTGAGCGTAATTACAATCGTCAAACTATTCCAGCTCCACATCATTAGCCATGCCCTGAGCTAAATAACATTTTAATCAGTTTGATATGTCATCTGTGGCTTTCTTCACTGTCACTTGCAATCCAGCAAACTCCTTCCTTCACGTTTCTAGATTAGACAGAGGGTTCTCAACTGCAGACATCCAATTCCCTGTTCAGGAAGCAGCGAGACCTTTCCTCTTCTCACAGATTTAAGATGATAGCCAAGCATCATGAGACACAGTGCGTATGTCTCCTAGGCCCATCCCATGAGAGCAGGACATTTACCACACATGAGAAGAAGACTTAATGCAGTGGCAAAGCAAAATACTCGGTGTCAAAGCCATGTCTAGATGATCATTAAAGACAGATCAAAATTACCCAATACAGGAGGAAAATCTATCGTTTGTAGAAGATTATGTTCTCTGATTATTAGTTTCAAAATTAGTTTTTCCTTTGGATTTCCTCTGAACTTAAACTTAGTTTGGAATGCCTTTGGTTTTGAATATTTCTGAAATCGTATTACTTCTCCTAAGTAAGTTGCTAGTCTGTTCTGTTTACGTGAAATTCGAATAATATTGTGAAGTATCTGCCATCAGTTTTACTGTGTGCCAGGCTGAGTTCCCTGATGAATTTCAAATTTCAGATATGAAACAGTAAAGGTTAAAAAAAAAAATGTTACAAAGGGTACTTCATGCAGTAGCATAAACTTCTGTTTTCTCAAAACTTGTATCAGTTCATCTCACCAGGACCAGCAGGGGAAGCACACTCTGCCTAGGCACTGGCAAAGGGACACAGTGAGAGTGTAGGGTCTCTTGCTGGGGCCATTCAAAATTTGACTGTACAAGCCCCTGAGCAATATGACAGGGCTTTAAAAATGGCCCTGCTTGAAGTACGCGGGTGATCTGGAGACCTCTAAGGTGCTTTCCAACAAAAGCTTTTCTATAATTGTATGAAATCACCTGCAATTGATTAACCCTGGTCATTATTCCTATCACAGGAAATAACTGTGACACCTGGGTAACAGGTGAGCTTACTGCGACACCAGGGAGAGCCTTCCTGTACTTAAAGGCAACCTGTAGGAAAGCTGGGGAGGGAGTCTTTATCAGGACCTGGAGTGACAGGACAAGGAGTAACCGCTTTAAACTGAAAAGTAGCACCCAGAAAGAACGGAGTCACGCAACAGGATTCATTTCCAAAACCACCTCGTAGACACCTGGGCCAAAGAGCAGGGCCTTGAGCGGGTATATCACAATGACAGAGTTCATTTCCTTCCCGGTAGCTGGCACGTGCCGTTTTTTGGGATTTCGGGGCTACAGTGAGCTGCTAAGAGGGATGTCTTAGCTCTTGCAGGGCAGTGCTTCCACTAAGGCCAGGACTTTTCTGCATCTTCTACTGCCCTGCAAGCGAGGATGCTTGGGGCACACAGGAAGCTGGGAGGGGACACAGCTGCAGGGATTCCATAAGGCACAAGCAAATGCAGCCTTGGCTTGGTGACACTTTCTCTTGATTACTGCTCAACACAAATTACCTCGAGCAAGTCTACTGTGAGGACTAAAGGAAAGAGACGTATGGATGCTGCTAAGCTCTTCTAGCTTGTACCAGGTAGGAAAGATACCTCTGTAGCAGGCGTGAAGAGGATAGCACTAATTAATTAGATGAGAAGCGGAGGAAAGGCACTTAGAGGTAGTGAAAAGCAGTTAATGTGATGTTCCGGGGAAGCTTCAGTCTGCTTAAGGAGTAGCAAGAACAAGCCTAAAGTCATAGCCAAATACAAGAAAGAGAGGAGGACACGCAGCATGAGAAGCTCCCGAGAGAAAGGAGCTCTGTTTTGGGTAAAAATCAGTCCCTTTTTCTATCATGGAGACATCCAAGGGCGTAGGACACGTGCGCTTCAGGGAACCAAGAGATGCTGTGCATTTCTCTCGTCCCCCTGACACAGCCACTAGGTGACGATGCTTCCAATTCTCTCTAAAGAAACCTTGCTTTCTCAGGCCCAGGTGTCCAGCTGCACACCAAGGACGTCCCTGGCTCCCAGGCACAGTTCCCAGGCCCAAGGCCGAGCTCCCCTCCGAACCCCCATTCCAGCAGACCTTGCTCCTGGCATTGTGGAGCAGCCATTTCATGTCAGCCTTTTCTCCTGGCAGTCAGCTTAGCGCCGTAACCTCTGCCATCGGGGCGCCCGAGAGCCGTGTGAGGTCAGCAGAGAGTCACTGTCAGCCTTTGACCTCACAAAGGTGGGTGGCCATAAGTGCCCTGAGCGTCCAGCTCGCATTGAGTACTGCTGGTGGCACTCGAGGCGTGGAGGTCTGCATGGTGCAATGGGAGACGCCGATGTCCTGCTGCTGGAACAAGAGGCGCTGATGTGCTGCTGGTGCAGGAGGAGACGTGAAGGTGCTGCTGCTTAGAGGTGCTGAGGGGCGGGCAGCCTCAGCGGGCAGCTGAATCAGAGGGCAGGGAAGCCAAGCAGCTTCCTTCTCTGGGGAAGGGGGCACAGACAAAGTGATTGGAAATGGGGTACAAGCCCTCAGCCTCTAAAAGCAATCCCTCAGATGTTTAGGCATAGTAAAGTTAGGTATATCTATTTGACTCTAGACCCCAACATGTTTGTTAGTGTTCTGGTTTGTCCACTGCTTTCTTGTGGGGGATTTGAGTTGGCCATTACTGTTTAGGTGAATGCTGACTTCATATCTATGGTGCACTTTATTCTTAAAATGGGAAGTTTCTACCAATTTCCCGTCCAAACTTGCTCATAAGCCAACTGCAGTCATCATTTCAGATGTGTCTCCCAACTTACACATTTCCTATTTCTCCTTGATATTTACTCAAGAAATTCATTTACGTAGAGACAACATATTCTTCTCTCAACTGGCATCTGGCTGGGCAGAATGATGTCCTTTCATTCCCTTCCAGGCAATAGGCAACTTGTTCCTTCTGTCTTGTGAACTCTTCCTCCTAAGTTCAATGTGAATACAAGTGGCAGAACTGTGCCTCATGTCTCAAATGAGTGTCAGGGCTGCCTTGTCCAGTGTATTCATACTGGAGGGAAAAAAAAATGAATAGCCATACACACTATATAACCACTAAACTTTTTCAGTCCTCCTTGTGCTAACAGTGCATGAACGTGAGGTTTTGTTGTCATTTTTGTTTGTTTGTTTGTTTGCTTGCTTTAAACTCCTGACTGCCATATAGCAAACATGACAAAAAAACACCCTTTTTTGAGAATCTCTGAGAATGGCTCTGCTTTGTATTATCACCTGTCACTTCACCTGAACCATTTCAATCACAAGCGATATCCTTCTGTCAGGCTTGGTAGTACTTCCCAACCTTATGTCCCCTGCAAATCTCAAAGCTCATGTGTAATTTTTAATCTTCAGCCACCATGTCCATACCGAACATATCTAACTTTGAAGTCAGCTCTGCCCTGAATAGGAGGTTGGGTTTTCAGAGGTCCCTTCCAGCCTACATTTCTCCATGAGTCTTTGCCTCCTTAGCAGCTGCAGTTTCAGAACTGTCTCTGAGAATTACCATAGGTAACGACTCCTTTGCTGGTAAGTCCCTCTTCAGTGTGAACAATTGTAAATTCCCTTTATTCACTTGCAGCCCCAAAGCCCAAATCCGTAGATAATGTATCAGAAGCTCACAGAAAGTGAAATAGATGTAATTCATCCCCTGTGTAGGGAAGAACTGGTCCTAGAAAGGAAAGCTATTAAATTATCTGGAAACAATTTAGCTCTGATAAATTATTTTGTAAATTACACATTACCCCCTCCTTCCCTGGTCTTAGCTGTTCTTGCTCCAAAACTTTGCATGGTGTTGATGTCAAACTAACAGGCCCACACTTGTCTGGATGACTCTTTACCCTCTTCTGGACAGAGGTGTATTTGTTACTCTCCCATTCTGGGGACTATCCCTGGTTTGCACAATTGTTATGCATTTTTCCTACTTGACTTGTTGTTCTGTGTGCCAATGCTGTTAATAGGCTAGGTAGATATCAGCTTTTCATTTTTCACTTGAATCGCTATAGATTGTTATTTCACCTCAGATGATGTTGCGCCTAGTGCCCTACCCTCCTTTTCAATGGGAGTCCTGTCACTGCCCTTAATATCACATTGTTGTTGCTGTTAGATGCAGGAAATAAGATTTGCAGCATTTGAGACATCAGTAACTTTTGATCTATTTTTGCCTCAAGCGTGCAACTGTCCTAATTTGTTCTCTTTGTTCCCCCTGGTTTCTGTGGCTTAAGTACCACTTACTATTATTGTTTAATTTCCTATGTGAAGGAGGTTTTTGGTCATTCTTACTTTATTTCTGCAGTTTTTAACCTCTGAAACATGCCTTTTCTCATCGCTTTTTTCCTCTTTGAATTTTGAATTTTAACTATGCCTTCTCTGCACTCAAGTCCCAGAGCTGCTTAGTCAGACTCAATTATTCATTTCCTTAGATTTCAAAGTTTGCATTTCTAAGCCTCAAAACCTTCATTCTAAACCTGGTTTTGTCTGTCGTGAAATGTAAAATGAGAAAAGTCAGCTCATGATCACACTTTATTCAAATTTTACTACATTTAAACCCATACAGGAGCCAAGTCTAAAATGGTCTTATATTTTTTCACTTTTGGGAAGAAATCCATCACATAGTACACCTCTATGAACATAAGTGGTAATTATCTTTCAATCTTTTGCTGGGAAGTTAAAGTCTCCCATAATTCCCATTATTGTTTACGTGTCTGATAACTGTACAGAGATAATTCACTATTAGACTGGAGCTAAGAGCAAAGAGCAGGCTAGCAAGGCTGTCTATCTTTAGCAGTGATTTGCACAAAACCACTCTTTTGCTGACCCATAACATTTAATTTCTCCATCCTCTGCTTCTTGCTAACACAAAGCACCATCTTATTCCATCCATTTGCCTTGGTTTCCAGCCTTCCTGAGATTTATCAGTACTTGTATGACATTCATGCCTTTGTTTCACCCTTCCTGTGTTGACACTTGTCATAACAGTTTTAGATCCTGAACATGATCATCTCAAAGTTTGCCTGACAGTTAGGTCTTCCTCACATTGTCATAGAGTATCAGGTCTCTACCACTTGAAATAGATTGGATTGGATTAGATTATTGGCACCGTCTCTTGTGCTGGTAGTCCATTATCTTCACAGTCCGTACAACTGGCCGTCAGTGAACATGAAGTGGCCTTATCCTGCCCATTTACCTTTCTGGAAATCAGCCACTCTCTCTGCCTAGAACAGGGAATGGATTTTCCTCACCTTTCTTCAAAAGCTCTGAAGTTTTCTGTGATCTTTCCAATTGTACGGTATGATAAGCTTTTGCTGCCACTGAAGGGTAGAAGTCATTATGAATAGTGCCAACAAAACAGAAACATAACAATGAAAACGATATTTTAATTCAGAATAGGTATTTGAACAGTTCACCTTTTCTAGCACAAATGGGGAAAAGAAAAAAAGGAAAAAAAAAAAAAAAAAAGCAGTCCTAAAACATCAAAACTGTGGCCAAAGAATTAGAAGAAACACTATTTTTCCAAAGCTGCAATGTTTTCCATTCATCTGGCTGGGCCAGCAGAGCACTGGAGACCTGGATGCACTGTACTCATGGCTGGTTCCCCTAAATGACCTGCAGGGAGATCTTCTTCTCTCTATCCCTCTGTTTCTCCTTTCAATCTCTGTTTTGTCTGTTTGTATCACTAGCTCTCAAATCGCCACTGATATATGCACGTGCAGCACCCAGCACAACCTTGTTTCAGGCTCCAGCGGGACCTTTAGGCATTACCATCCTGTAAACAAATAACAATGATAGTGAGTGTAATTACAATCGTCAAACTATTCCAGCTCCACATCATTAGCCATGCCCTGAGCTAAATAACATTTTAATCAGTTTGATATGTCATCTGTGGCTTTCTTCACTGTCACTTGCAATCCAGCAAACTCCTTCCTTCACGTTTCTAGATTAGACAGAGGGTTCTCAACTGCAGACATCCAATTCCCTGTTCAGGAAGCAGCGAGACCTTTCCTCTTCTCACAGATTTAAGATGATAGCCAAGCATCATGAGACACAGTGCGTATGTCTCCTAGGCCCATCCCATGAGAGCAGGACATTTACCACACATGAGAAGAAGACTTAATGCAGTGGCAAAGCAAAATACTCGGTGTCAAAGCCATGTCTAGATGATCATTAAAGACAGATCAAAATTACCCAATACAGGAGGAAAATCTATCGTTTGTAGAAGATTATGTTCTCTGATTATTAGTTTCAAAATTAGTTTTTCCTTTGGATTTCCTCTGAACTTAAACTTAGTTTGGAATGCCTTTGGTTTTGAATATTTCTGAAATCGTATTACTTCTCCTAAGTAAGTTGCTAGTCTGTTCTGTTTACGTGAAATTCGAATAATATTGTGAAGTATCTGCCATCAGTTTTACTGTGTGCCAGGCTGAGTTCCCTGATGAATTTCAAATTTCAGATATGAAACAGTAAAGGTTAAAAAAAAAAATGTTACAAAGGGTACTTCATGCAGTAGCATAAACTTCTGTTTTCTCAAAACTTGTATCAGTTCATCTCACCAGGACCAGCAGGGGAAGCACACTCTGCCTAGGCACTGGCAAAGGGACACAGTGAGAGTGTAGGGTCTCTTGCTGGGGCCATTCAAAATTTGACTGTACAAGCCCCTGAGCAATATGACAGGGCTTTAAAAATGGCCCTGCTTGAAGTACGCGGGTGATCTGGAGACCTCTAAGGTGCTTTCCAACAAAAGCTTTTCTATAATTGTATGAAATCACCTGCAATAGATTAACCCTGGTCATTATTCCTATCACAGGAAATAACTGTGACACCTGGGTAACAGGTGAGCTTACTGCGACACCAGGGAGAGCCTTCCTGTACTTAAAGGCAACCTGTAGGAAAGCTGGGGAGGGAGTCTTTATCAGGGCCTGGAGTGACAGGACAAGGAGTAACCGCTTTAAACTGAAAAGTAGCACCCAGAAAGAACGGAGTCACGCAACAGGATTCATTTCCAAAACCACCTCGTAGACACCTGGGCCAAAGAGCAGGGCCTTGAGCGGGTATATCACAATGACAGAGTTCATTTCCTTCCCGGTAGCTGGCACGTGCCGTTTTTTGGGATTTCGGGGCTACAGTGAGCTGCTAAGAGGGATGTCTTAGCTCTTGCAGGGCAGTGCTTCCACTAAGGCCAGGACTTTTCTGCATCTTCTACTGCCCTGCAAGCGAGGATGCTTGGGGCACACAGGAAGCTGGGAGGGGACACAGCTGCAGGGATTCCATAAGGCACAAGCAAATGCAGCCTTGGCTTGGTGACACTTTCTCTTGATTACTGCTCAACACAAATTACCTCGAGCAAGTCTACTGTGAGGACTAAAGGAAAGAGACGTATGGATGCTGCTAAGCTCTTCTAGCTTGTACCAGGTAGGAAAGATACCTCTGTAGCAGGCGTGAAGAGGATAGCACTAATTAATTAGATGAGAAGCGGAGGAAAGGCACTTAGAGGTAGTGAAAAGCAGTTAATGTGATGTTCCGGGGAAGCTTCAGTCTGCTTAAGGAGTAGCAAGAACAAGCCTAAAGTCATAGCCAAATACAAGAAAGAGAGGAGGACACGCAGCATGAGAAGCTCCCGAGAGAAAGGAGCTCTGTTTTGGGTAAAAATCAGTCCCTTTTTCTATCATGGAGACATCCAAGGGCGTAGGACACGTGCACTTCAGGGAACCAAGAGATGCTGTGCATTTCTCTCGTCCCCCTGACACAGCCACTAGGTGACGATGCTTCCAATTCTCTCTAAAGAAACCTTGCTTTCTCAGGCCCAGGTGTCCAGCTGCACACCAAGGACGTCCCTGGCTCCCAGGCACAGTTCCCAGGCCCAAGGCCGAGCTCCGCTCCGAACCCCCATTCCAGCAGACCTTGCTCCTGGCATTGTGGAGCAGCCATTTCATGTCAGCCTTTTCTCCTGGCAGTCAGCTTAGCGCCGTAACCTCTGCCATCGGGGCGCCCGAGAGCCGTGTGAGGTCAGCAGAGAGTCACTGTCAGCCTTTGACCTCACAAAGGTGGGTGGCCATAAGTGCCCTGAGCGTCCAGCTCGCATTGAGTACTGCTGGTGGCACTCGAGGTGTGGAGGTCTGCATGGTGCAATGGGAGACGCCGATGTCCTGCTGCTGGAACAAGAGGCGCTGATGTGCTGCTGGTGCAGGAGGAGACGTGAAGGTGCTGCTGCTTAGAGGTGCTGAGGGGCGGGCAGCCTCAGCGGGCAGCTGAATCAGAGGGCAGGGAAGCCAAGCAGCTTCCTTCTCTGGGGAAGGGGGCACAGAGAAAGTGATTGGAAATGGGGTACAAGCCCTCAGCCTCTAAAAGCAATCCCTCAGATGTTTAGGCATAGTAAAGTTAGGTATATCTATTTGACTCTAGACCCCAACATGTTTGTTAGTGTTCTGGTTTGTCCACTGCTTTCTTGTGGGGGATTTGAGTTGGCCATTACTGTTTAGGTGAATGCTGACTTCATATCTATGGTGCACTTTATTCTTAAAATGGGAAGTTTCTACCAATTTCCCGTCCAAACTTGCTCATAAGCCAACTGCAGTCATCATTTCAGATGTGTCTCCCAACTTACACATTTCCTATTTCTCCTTGATATTTACTCAAGAAATTCATTTACGTAGAGACAACATATTCTTCTCTCAACTGGCATCTGGCTGGGCAGAATGATGTCCTTTCATTCCCTTCCAGGCAATAGGCAACTTGTTCCTTCTGTCTTGTGAACTCTTCCTCCTAAGTTCAATGTGAATACAAGTGGCAGAACTGTGCCTCATGTCTCAAATGAGTGTCAGGGCTGCCTTGTCCAGTGTATTCATACTGGAGGGAAAAAAAAATGAATAGCCATACACACTATATAACCACTAAACTTTTTCAGTCCTCCTTGTGCTAACAGTGCATGAACGTGAGGTTTTGTTGTCATTTTTGTTTGTTTGTTTGTTTGCTTGCTTTAAACTCCTGACTGCCATATAGCAAACATGACAAAAAAACACCCTTTTTTGAGAAGCTCTGAGAATGGCTCTGCTTTGTATTATCACCTGTCACTTCACCTGAACCATTTCAATCACAAGCGATATCCTTCTGTCAGGCTTGGTAGTACTTCCCAACCTTATGTCCCCTGCAAATCTCAAAGCTCATGTGTAATTTTTAATCTTCAGCCACCATGTCCATACCGAACATATCTAACTTTGAAGTCAGCTCTGCCCTGAATAGGAGGTTGGGTTTTCAGAGGTCCCTTCCAGCCTACATTTCTCCATGAGTCTTTGCCTCCTTAGCAGCTGCAGTTTCAGAACTGTCTCTGAGAATTACCATAGGTAACGACTCCTTTGCTGGTAAGTCCCTCTTCAGTGTGAACAATTGTAAATTCCCTTTATTCACTTGCAGCCCCAAAGCCCAAATCCGTAGATAATGTATCAGAAGCTCACAGAAAGTGAAATAGATGTAATTCATCCCCTGTGTAGGGAAGAACTGGTCCTAGAAAGGAAAGCTATTAAATTATCTGGAAACAATTTAGCTCTGATAAATTATTTTGTAAATTACACATTACCCCCTCCTTCCCTGGTCTTAGCTGTTCTTGCTCCAAAACTTTGCATGGTGTTGATGTCAAACTAACAGGCCCACACTTGTCTGGATGACTCTTTACCCTCTTCTGGACAGAGGTGTATTTGTTACTCTCCCATTCTGGGGACTATCCCTGATTTGCACAATTGTTATGCATTTTTCCTACTTGACTTGTTGTTCTGTGTGCCAATGCTGTTAATAGGCTAGGTAGATATCAGCTTTTCATTTTTCACTTGAATCGCTATAGATTGTTATTTCACCTCAGATGATGTTGCGCCTAGTGCCCTACCCTCCTTTTCAATGGGAGTCCTGTCACTGCCCTTAATATCACATTGTTGTTGCTGTTAGATGCAGGAAATAAGATTTGCAGCATTTGAGACATCAGTAACTTTTGATCTATTTTTGCCTCAAGCGTGCAACTGTCCTAATTTGTTCTCTTTGTTCCCCCTGGTTTCTGTGGCTTAAGTACCACTTACTATTATTGTTTAATTTCCTATGTGAAGGAGGTTTTTGGTCATTCTTACTTTATTTCTGCAGTTTTTAACCTCTGAAACATGCCTTTTCTCATCGCTTTTTTCCTCTTTGAATTTTGAATTTTAACTATGCCTTCTCTGCACTCAAGTCCCAGAGCTGCTTAGTCAGACTCAATTATTCATTTCCTTAGATTTCAAAGTTTGCATTTCTAAGCCTCAAAACCTTCATTCTAAACCTGGTTTTGTCTGTCGTGAAATGTAAAATGAGAAAAGTCAGCTCATGATCACACTTTATTCAAATTTTACTACATTTAAACCCATACAGGAGCCAAGTCTAAAATGGTCTTATATTTTTTCACTTTTGGGAAGAAATCCATCACATAGTACACCTCTATGAACATAAGTGGTAATTATCTTTCAATCTTTTGCTGGGAAGTTAAAGTCTCCCATAATTCCCATTATTGTTTACGTGTCTGATAACTGTACAGAGAGAATTCACTATTAGACTGGAGCTAAGAGCAAAGAGCAGGCTAGCAAGGCTGTCTGTCTTTAGCAGTGATTTGCACAAAACCACTCTTTTGCTGACCCATAACATTTAATTTCTCCATCCTCTGCTTCTTGCTAACACAAAGCACCATCTTATTCCATCCATTTGCCTTGGTTTCCAGCCTTCCTGAGATTTATCAGTACTTGTATGACATTCATGCCTTTGTTTCACCCTTCCTGTGTTGACACTTGTCATAACAGTTTTAGATCCTGAACATGATCATCTCAAAGTTTGCCTGACAGTTAGGTCTTCCTCACATTGTCATAGAGTATCAGGTCTCTACCACTTGAAATAGATTGGATTGGATTAGATTATTGGCACCGTCTCTTGTGCTGGTAGTCCATTATCTTCACAGTCCGTACAACTGGCCATCAGTGAACATGAAGTGGCCTTATCCTGCCCATTTACCTTTCTGGAAATCAGCCACTCTGTCTGCCTAGAACAGGGAATGGATTTTCCTCACCTTTCTTCAAAAGCTCTGAAGTTTTCTGTGATCTTTCCAATTGTACGGTATGATAAGCTTTTGCTGCCACTGAAGGGTAGAAGTCATTATGAATAGTGCCAACAAAACAGAAACATAACAATGAAAACGATATTTTAATTCAGAATAGGTATTTGAAAAGTTCACCTTTTCTAGCACAAATGGGGAAAAGAAAAAAAGGAAGGAAAAAAAAAAAAAAAAAGCAGTCCTAAAACATCAAAACTGTGGCCAAAGAATTAGAAGAAACACTATTTTTCCAAAGCTGCAATGTTTTCCATTCATCTGGCTGGGCCAGCAGAGCACTGGAGACCTGGATGCACTGTACTCATGGCTGGTTCCCCTAAATGACCTGCAGGGAGATCTTCTTCTCTCTATCCCTCTGTTTCTCCTTTCAATCTCTGTTTTGTCTGTTTGTATCACTAGCTCTCAAATCGCCACTGATATATGCACGTGCAGCACCCAGCACAACCTTGTTTCAGGCTCCAGCGGGACCTTTAGGCATTACCATCCTTTAAACAAATAACAATGATAGTGAGCGTAATTACAATCGTCAAACTATTCCAGCTCCACATCATTAGCCATGCCCTGAGCTAAATAACATTTTAATCAGTTTGATATGTCATCTGTGGCTTTCTTCACTGTCACTTGCAATCCAGCAAACTCCTTCCTTCACGTTTCTAGATTAGACAGAGGGTTCTCAACTGCAGACATCCAATTCCCTGTTCAGGAAGCAGCGAGACCTTTCCTCTTCTCACAGATTTAAGATGATAGCCAAGCATCATGAGACACAGTGCGTATGTCTCCTAGGCCCATCCCATGAGAGCAGGACATTTACCACACATGAGAAGAAGACTTAATGCAGTGGCAAAGCAAAATACTCGGTGTCAAAGCCATGTCTAGATGATCATTAAAGACAGATCAAAATTACCCAATACAGGAGGAAAATCTATCGTTTGTAGAAGATTATGTTCTCTGATTATTAGTTTCAAAATTAGTTTTTCCTTTGGATTTCCTCTGAACTTAAACTTAGTTTGGAATGCCTTTGGTTTTGAATATTTCTGAAATCGTATTACTTCTCCTAAGTAAGTTGCTAGTCTGTTCTGTTTACGTGAAATTCGAATAATATTGTGAAGTATCTGCCATCAGTTTTACTGTGTGCCAGGCTGAGTTCCCTGATGAATTTCAAATTTCAGATATGAAACAGTAAAGGTTAAAAAAAAAAATGTTACAAAGGGTACTTCATGCAGTAGCATAAACTTCTGTTTTCTCAAAACTTGTATCAGTTCATCTCACCAGGACCAGCAGGGGAAGCACACTCTGCCTAGGCACTGGCAAAGGGACACAGTGAGAGTGTAGGGTCTCTTGCTGGGGCCATTCAAAATTTGACTGTACAAGCCCCTGAGCAATATGACAGGGCTTTAAAAATGGCCCTGCTTGAAGTACGCGGGTGATCTGGAGACCTCTAAGGTGCTTTCCAACAAAAGCTTTTCTATAATTGTATGAAATCACCTGCAATTGATTAACCCTGGTCATTATTCCTATCACAGGAAATAACTGTGACACCTGGGTAACAGGTGAGCTTACTGCGACACCAGGGAGAGCCTTCCTGTACTTAAAGGCAACCTGTAGGAAAGCTGGGGAGGGAGTCTTTATCAGGACCTGGAGTGACAGGACAAGGAGTAACCGCTTTAAACTGAAAAGTAGCACCCAGAAAGAACGGAGTCACGCAACAGGATTCATTTCCAAAACCACCTCGTAGACACCTGGGCCAAAGAGCAGGGCCTTGAGCGGGTATATCACAATGACAGAGTTCATTTCCTTCCCGGTAGCTGGCACGTGCCGTTTTTTGGGATTTCGGGGCTACAGTGAGCTGCTAAGAGGGATGTCTTAGCTCTTGCAGGGCAGTGCTTCCACTAAGGCCAGGACTTTTCTGCATCTTCTACTGCCCTGCAAGCGAGGATGCTTGGGGCACACAGGAAGCTGGGAGGGGACACAGCTGCAGGGATTCCATAAGGCACAAGCAAATGCAGCCTTGGCTTGGTGACACTTTCTCTTGATTACTGCTCAACACAAATTACCTCGAGCAAGTCTACTGTGAGGACTAAAGGAAAGAGACGTATGGATGCTGCTAAGCTCTTCTAGCTTGTACCAGGTAGGAAAGATACCTCTGTAGCAGGCGTGAAGAGGATAGCACTAATTAATTAGATGAGAAGCGGAGGAAAGGCACTTAGAGGTAGTGAAAAGCAGTTAATGTGATGTTCCGGGGAAGCTTCAGTCTGCTTAAGGAGTAGCAAGAACAAGCCTAAAGTCATAGCCAAATACAAGAAAGAGAGGAGGACACGCAGCATGAGAAGCTCCCGAGAGAAAGGAGCTCTGTTTTGGGTAAAAATCAGTCCCTTTTTCTATCATGGAGACATCCAAGGGCGTAGGACACGTGCGCTTCAGGGAACCAAGAGATGCTGTGCATTTCTCTCGTCCCCCTGACACAGCCACTAGGTGACGATGCTTCCAATTCTCTCTAAAGAAACCTTGCTTTCTCAGGCCCAGGTGTCCAGCTGCACACCAAGGACGTCCCTGGCTCCCAGGCACAGTTCCCAGGCCCAAGGCCGAGCTCCCCTCCGAACCCCCATTCCAGCAGACCTTGCTCCTGGCATTGTGGAGCAGCCATTTCATGTCAGCCTTTTCTCCTGGCAGTCAGCTTAGCGCCGTAACCTCTGCCATCGGGGCGCCCGAGAGCCGTGTGAGGTCAGCAGAGAGTCACTGTCAGCCTTTGACCTCACAAAGGTGGGTGGCCATAAGTGCCCTGAGCGTCCAGCTCGCATTGAGTACTGCTGGTGGCACTCGAGGCGTGGAGGTCTGCATGGTGCAATGGGAGACGCCGATGTCCTGCTGCTGGAACAAGAGGCGCTGATGTGCTGCTGGTGCAGGAGGAGACGTGAAGGTGCTGCTGCTTAGAGGTGCTGAGGGGCGGGCAGCCTCAGCGGGCAGCTGAATCAGAGGGCAGGGAAGCCAAGCAGCTTCCTTCTCTGGGGAAGGGGGCACAGAGAAAGTGATTGGAAATGGGGTACAAGCCCTCAGCCTCTAAAAGCAATCCCTCAGATGTTTAGGCATAGTAAAGTTAGGTATATCTATTTGACTCTAGACCCCAACATGTTTGTTAGTGTTCTGGTTTGTCCACTGCTTTCTTGTGGGGGATTTGAGTTGGCCATTACTGTTTAGGTGAATGCTGACTTCATATCTATGGTGCACTTTATTCTTAAAATGGGAAGTTTCTACCAATTTCCCGTCCAAACTTGCTCATAAGCCAACTGCAGTCATCATTTCAGATGTGTCTCCCAACTTACACATTTCCTATTTCTCCTTGATATTTACTCAAGAAATTCATTTACGTAGAGACAACATATTCTTCTCTCAACTGGCATCTGGCTGGGCAGAATGATGTCCTTTCATTCCCTTCCAGGCAATAGGCAACTTGTTCCTTCTGTCTTGTGAACTCTTCCTCCTAAGTTCAATGTGAATACAAGTGGCAGAACTGTGCCTCATGTCTCAAATGAGTGTCAGGGCTGCCTTGTCCAGTGTATTCATACTGGAGGGAAAAAAAAATGAATAGCCATACACACTATATAACCACTAAACTTTTTCAGTCCTCCTTGTGCTAACAGTGCATGAACGTGAGGTTTTGTTGTCATTTTTGTTTGTTTGTTTGTTTGCTTGCTTTAAACTCCTGACTGCCATATAGCAAACATGACAAAAAAACACCCTTTTTTGAGAATCTCTGAGAATGGCTCTGCTTTGTATTATCACCTGTCACTTCACCTGAACCATTTCAATCACAAGCGATATCCTTCTGTCAGGCTTGGTAGTACTTCCCAACCTTATGTCCCCTGCAAATCTCAAAGCTCATGTGTAATTTTTAATCTTCAGCCACCATGTCCATACCGAACATATCTAACTTTGAAGTCAGCTCTGCCCTGAATAGGAGGTTGGGTTTTCAGAGGTCCCTTCCAGCCTACATTTCTCCATGAGTCTTTGCCTCCTTAGCAGCTGCAGTTTCAGAACTGTCTCTGAGAATTACCATAGGTAACGACTCCTTTGCTGGTAAGTCCCTCTTCAGTGTGAACAATTGTAAATTCCCTTTATTCACTTGCAGCCCCAAAGCCCAAATCCGTAGATAATGTATCAGAAGCTCACAGAAAGTGAAATAGATGTAATTCATCCCCTGTGTAGGGAAGAACTGGTCCTAGAAAGGAAAGCTATTAAATTATCTGGAAACAATTTAGCTCTGATAAATTATTTTGTAAATTACACATTACCCCCTCCTTCCCTGGTCTTAGCTGTTCTTGCTCCAAAACTTTGCATGGTGTTGATGTCAAACTAACAGGCCCACACTTGTCTGGATGACTCTTTACCCTCTTCTGGACAGAGGTGTATTTGTTACTCTCCCATTCTGGGGACTATCCCTGGTTTGCACAATTGTTATGCATTTTTCCTACTTGACTTGTTGTTCTGTGTGCCAATGCTGTTAATAGGCTAGGTAGATATCAGCTTTTCATTTTTCACTTGAATCGCTATAGATTGTTATTTCACCTCAGATGATGTTGCGCCTAGTGCCCTACCCTCCTTTTCAATGGGAGTCCTGTCACTGCCCTTAATATCACATTGTTGTTGCTGTTAGATGCAGGAAATAAGATTTGCAGCATTTGAGACATCAGTAACTTTTGATCTATTTTTGCCTCAAGCGTGCAACTGTCCTAATTTGTTCTCTTTGTTCCCCCTGGTTTCTGTGGCTTAAGTACCACTTACTATTATTGTTTAATTTCCTATGTGAAGGAGGTTTTTGGTCATTCTTACTTTATTTCTGCAGTTTTTAACCTCTGAAACATGCCTTTTCTCATCGCTTTTTTCCTCTTTGAATTTTGAATTTTAACTATGCCTTCTCTGCACTCAAGTCCCAGAGCTGCTTAGTCAGACTCAATTATTCATTTCCTTAGATTTCAAAGTTTGCATTTCTAAGCCTCAAAACCTTCATTCTAAACCTGGTTTTGTCTGTCGTGAAATGTAAAATGAGAAAAGTCAGCTCATGATCACACTTTATTCAAATTTTACTACATTTAAACCCATACAGGAGCCAAGTCTAAAATGGTCTTATATTTTTTCACTTTTGGGAAGAAATCCATCACATAGTACACCTCTATGAACATAAGTGGTAATTATCTTTCAATCTTTTGCTGGGAAGTTAAAGTCTCCCATAATTCCCATTATTGTTTACGTGTCTGATAACTGTACAGAGATAATTCACTATTAGACTGGAGCTAAGAGCAAAGAGCAGGCTAGCAAGGCTGTCTATCTTTAGCAGTGATTTGCACAAAACCACTCTTTTGCTGACCCATAACATTTAATTTCTCCATCCTCTGCTTCTTGCTAACACAAAGCACCATCTTATTCCATCCATTTGCCTTGGTTTCCAGCCTTCCTGAGATTTATCAGTACTTGTATGACATTCATGCCTTTGTTTCACCCTTCCTGTGTTGACACTTGTCATAACAGTTTTAGATCCTGAACATGATCATCTCAAAGTTTGCCTGACAGTTAGGTCTTCCTCACATTGTCATAGAGTATCAGGTCTCTACCACTTGAAATAGATTGGATTGGATTAGATTATTGGCACCGTCTCTTGTGCTGGTAGTCCATTATCTTCACAGTCCGTACAACTGGCCGTCAGTGAACATGAAGTGGCCTTATCCTGCCCATTTACCTTTCTGGAAATCAGCCACTCTCTCTGCCTAGAACAGGGAATGGATTTTCCTCACCTTTCTTCAAAAGCTCTGAAGTTTTCTGTGATCTTTCCAATTGTACGGTATGATAAGCTTTTGCTGCCACTGAAGGGTAGAAGTCATTATGAATAGTGCCAACAAAACAGAAACATAACAATGAAAACGATATTTTAATTCAGAATAGGTATTTGAACAGTTCACCTTTTCTAGCACAAATGGGGAAAAGAAAAAAAGGAAAAAAAAAAAAAAAAAAGCAGTCCTAAAACATCAAAACTGTGGCCAAAGAATTAGAAGAAACACTATTTTTCCAAAGCTGCAATGTTTTCCATTCATCTGGCTGGGCCAGCAGAGCACTGGAGACCTGGATGCACTGTACTCATGGCTGGTTCCCCTAAATGACCTGCAGGGAGATCTTCTTCTCTCTATCCCTCTGTTTCTCCTTTCAATCTCTGTTTTGTCTGTTTGTATCACTAGCTCTCAAATCGCCACTGATATATGCACGTGCAGCACCCAGCACAACCTTGTTTCAGGCTCCAGCGGGACCTTTAGGCATTACCATCCTGTAAACAAATAACAATGATAGTGAGTGTAATTACAATCGTCAAACTATTCCAGCTCCACATCATTAGCCATGCCCTGAGCTAAATAACATTTTAATCAGTTTGATATGTCATCTGTGGCTTTCTTCACTGTCACTTGCAATCCAGCAAACTCCTTCCTTCACGTTTCTAGATTAGACAGAGGGTTCTCAACTGCAGACATCCAATTCCCTGTTCAGGAAGCAGCGAGACCTTTCCTCTTCTCACAGATTTAAGATGATAGCCAAGCATCATGAGACACAGTGCGTATGTCTCCTAGGCCCATCCCATGAGAGCAGGACATTTACCACACATGAGAAGAAGACTTAATGCAGTGGCAAAGCAAAATACTCGGTGTCAAAGCCATGTCTAGATGATCATTAAAGACAGATCAAAATTACCCAATACAGGAGGAAAATCTATCGTTTGTAGAAGATTATGTTCTCTGATTATTAGTTTCAAAATTAGTTTTTCCTTTGGATTTCCTCTGAACTTAAACTTAGTTTGGAATGCCTTTGGTTTTGAATATTTCTGAAATCGTATTACTTCTCCTAAGTAAGTTGCTAGTCTGTTCTGTTTACGTGAAATTCGAATAATATTGTGAAGTATCTGCCATCAGTTTTACTGTGTGCCAGGCTGAGTTCCCTGATGAATTTCAAATTTCAGATATGAAACAGTAAAGGTTAAAAAAAAAAATGTTACAAAGGGTACTTCATGCAGTAGCATAAACTTCTGTTTTCTCAAAACTTGTATCAGTTCATCTCACCAGGACCAGCAGGGGAAGCACACTCTGCCTAGGCACTGGCAAAGGGACACAGTGAGAGTGTAGGGTCTCTTGCTGGGGCCATTCAAAATTTGACTGTACAAGCCCCTGAGCAATATGACAGGGCTTTAAAAATGGCCCTGCTTGAAGTACGCGGGTGATCTGGAGACCTCTAAGGTGCTTTCCAACAAAAGCTTTTCTATAATTGTATGAAATCACCTGCAATAGATTAACCCTGGTCATTATTCCTATCACAGGAAATAACTGTGACACCTGGGTAACAGGTGAGCTTACTGCGACACCAGGGAGAGCCTTCCTGTACTTAAAGGCAACCTGTAGGAAAGCTGGGGAGGGAGTCTTTATCAGGGCCTGGAGTGACAGGACAAGGAGTAACCGCTTTAAACTGAAAAGTAGCACCCAGAAAGAACGGAGTCACGCAACAGGATTCATTTCCAAAACCACCTCGTAGACACCTGGGCCAAAGAGCAGGGCCTTGAGCGGGTATATCACAATGACAGAGTTCATTTCCTTCCCGGTAGCTGGCACGTGCCGTTTTTTGGGATTTCGGGGCTACAGTGAGCTGCTAAGAGGGATGTCTTAGCTCTTGCAGGGCAGTGCTTCCACTAAGGCCAGGACTTTTCTGCATCTTCTACTGCCCTGCAAGCGAGGATGCTTGGGGCACACAGGAAGCTGGGAGGGGACACAGCTGCAGGGATTCCATAAGGCACAAGCAAATGCAGCCTTGGCTTGGTGACACTTTCTCTTGATTACTGCTCAACACAAATTACCTCGAGCAAGTCTACTGTGAGGACTAAAGGAAAGAGACGTATGGATGCTGCTAAGCTCTTCTAGCTTGTACCAGGTAGGAAAGATACCTCTGTAGCAGGCGTGAAGAGGATAGCACTAATTAATTAGATGAGAAGCGGAGGAAAGGCACTTAGAGGTAGTGAAAAGCAGTTAATGTGATGTTCCGGGGAAGCTTCAGTCTGCTTAAGGAGTAGCAAGAACAAGCCTAAAGTCATAGCCAAATACAAGAAAGAGAGGAGGACACGCAGCATGAGAAGCTCCCGAGAGAAAGGAGCTCTGTTTTGGGTAAAAATCAGTCCCTTTTTCTATCATGGAGACATCCAAGGGCGTAGGACACGTGCACTTCAGGGAACCAAGAGATGCTGTGCATTTCTCTCGTCCCCCTGACACAGCCACTAGGTGACGATGCTTCCAATTCTCTCTAAAGAAACCTTGCTTTCTCAGGCCCAGGTGTCCAGCTGCACACCAAGGACGTCCCTGGCTCCCAGGCACAGTTCCCAGGCCCAAGGCCGAGCTCCGCTCCGAACCCCCATTCCAGCAGACCTTGCTCCTGGCATTGTGGAGCAGCCATTTCATGTCAGCCTTTTCTCCTGGCAGTCAGCTTAGCGCCGTAACCTCTGCCATCGGGGCGCCCGAGAGCCGTGTGAGGTCAGCAGAGAGTCACTGTCAGCCTTTGACCTCACAAAGGTGGGTGGCCATAAGTGCCCTGAGCGTCCAGCTCGCATTGAGTACTGCTGGTGGCACTCGAGGTGTGGAGGTCTGCATGGTGCAATGGGAGACGCCGATGTCCTGCTGCTGGAACAAGAGGCGCTGATGTGCTGCTGGTGCAGGAGGAGACGTGAAGGTGCTGCTGCTTAGAGGTGCTGAGGGGCGGGCAGCCTCAGCGGGCAGCTGAATCAGAGGGCAGGGAAGCCAAGCAGCTTCCTTCTCTGGGGAAGGGGGCACAGAGAAAGTGATTGGAAATGGGGTACAAGCCCTCAGCCTCTAAAAGCAATCCCTCAGATGTTTAGGCATAGTAAAGTTAGGTATATCTATTTGACTCTAGACCCCAACATGTTTGTTAGTGTTCTGGTTTGTCCACTGCTTTCTTGTGGGGGATTTGAGTTGGCCATTACTGTTTAGGTGAATGCTGACTTCATATCTATGGTGCACTTTATTCTTAAAATGGGAAGTTTCTACCAATTTCCCGTCCAAACTTGCTCATAAGCCAACTGCAGTCATCATTTCAGATGTGTCTCCCAACTTACACATTTCCTATTTCTCCTTGATATTTACTCAAGAAATTCATTTACGTAGAGACAACATATTCTTCTCTCAACTGGCATCTGGCTGGGCAGAATGATGTCCTTTCATTCCCTTCCAGGCAATAGGCAACTTGTTCCTTCTGTCTTGTGAACTCTTCCTCCTAAGTTCAATGTGAATACAAGTGGCAGAACTGTGCCTCATGTCTCAAATGAGTGTCAGGGCTGCCTTGTCCAGTGTATTCATACTGGAGGGAAAAAAAAATGAATAGCCATACACACTATATAACCACTAAACTTTTTCAGTCCTCCTTGTGCTAACAGTGCATGAACGTGAGGTTTTGTTGTCATTTTTGTTTGTTTGTTTGTTTGCTTGCTTTAAACTCCTGACTGCCATATAGCAAACATGACAAAAAAACACCCTTTTTTGAGAAGCTCTGAGAATGGCTCTGCTTTGTATTATCACCTGTCACTTCACCTGAACCATTTCAATCACAAGCGATATCCTTCTGTCAGGCTTGGTAGTACTTCCCAACCTTATGTCCCCTGCAAATCTCAAAGCTCATGTGTAATTTTTAATCTTCAGCCACCATGTCCATACCGAACATATCTAACTTTGAAGTCAGCTCTGCCCTGAATAGGAGGTTGGGTTTTCAGAGGTCCCTTCCAGCCTACATTTCTCCATGAGTCTTTGCCTCCTTAGCAGCTGCAGTTTCAGAACTGTCTCTGAGAATTACCATAGGTAACGACTCCTTTGCTGGTAAGTCCCTCTTCAGTGTGAACAATTGTAAATTCCCTTTATTCACTTGCAGCCCCAAAGCCCAAATCCGTAGATAATGTATCAGAAGCTCACAGAAAGTGAAACAGATGTAATTCATCCCCTGTGTAGGGAAGAACTGGTCCTAGAAAGGAAAGCTATTAAATTATCTGGAAACAATTTAGCTCTGATAAATTATTTTGTAAATTACACATTACCCCCTCCTTCCCTGGTCTTAGCTGTTCTTGCTCCAAAACTTTGCATGGTGTTGATGTCAAACTAACAGGCCCACACTTGTCTGGATGACTCTTTACCCTCTTCTGGACAGAGGTGTATTTGTTACTCTCCCATTCTGGGGACTATCCCTGATTTGCACAATTGTTATGCATTTTTCCTACTTGACTTGTTGTTCTGTGTGCCAATGCTGTTAATAGGCTAGGTAGATATCAGCTTTTCATTTTTCACTTGAATCGCTATAGATTGTTATTTCACCTCAGATGATGTTGCGCCTAGTGCCCTACCCTCCTTTTCAATGGGAGTCCTGTCACTGCCCTTAATATCACATTGTTGTTGCTGTTAGATGCAGGAAATAAGATTTGCAGCATTTGAGACATCAGTAACTTTTGATCTATTTTTGCCTCAAGCGTGCAACTGTCCTAATTTGTTCTCTTTGTTCCCCCTGGTTTCTGTGGCTTAAGTACCACTTACTATTATTGTTTAATTTCCTATGTGAAGGAGGTTTTTGGTCATTCTTACTTTATTTCTGCAGTTTTTAACCTCTGAAACATGCCTTTTCTCATCGCTTTTTTCCTCTTTGAATTTTGAATTTTAACTATGCCTTCTCTGCACTCAAGTCCCAGAGCTGCTTAGTCAGACTCAATTATTCATTTCCTTAGATTTCAAAGTTTGCATTTCTAAGCCTCAAAACCTTCATTCTAAACCTGGTTTTGTCTGTCGTGAAATGTAAAATGAGAAAAGTCAGCTCATGATCACACTTTATTCAAATTTTACTACATTTAAACCCATACAGGAGCCAAGTCTAAAATGGTCTTATATTTTTTCACTTTTGGGAAGAAATCCATCACATAGTACACCTCTATGAACATAAGTGGTAATTATCTTTCAATCTTTTGCTGGGAAGTTAAAGTCTCCCATAATTCCCATTATTGTTTACGTGTCTGATAACTGTACAGAGAGAATTCACTATTAGACTGGAGCTAAGAGCAAAGAGCAGGCTAGCAAGGCTGTCTGTCTTTAGCAGTGATTTGCACAAAACCACTCTTTTGCTGACCCATAACATTTAATTTCTCCATCCTCTGCTTCTTGCTAACACAAAGCACCATCTTATTCCATCCATTTGCCTTGGTTTCCAGCCTTCCTGAGATTTATCAGTACTTGTATGACATTCATGCCTTTGTTTCACCCTTCCTGTGTTGACACTTGTCATAACAGTTTTAGATCCTGAACATGATCATCTCAAAGTTTGCCTGACAGTTAGGTCTTCCTCACATTGTCATAGAGTATCAGGTCTCTACCACTTGAAATAGATTGGATTGGATTAGATTATTGGCACCGTCTCTTGTGCTGGTAGTCCATTATCTTCACAGTCCGTACAACTGGCCATCAGTGAACATGAAGTGGCCTTATCCTGCCCATTTACCTTTCTGGAAATCAGCCACTCTCTCTGCCTAGAACAGGGAATGGATTTTCCTCACCTTTCTTCAAAAGCTCTGAAGTTTTCTGTGATCTTTCCAATTGTACGGTATGATAAGCTTTTGCTGCCACTGAAGGGTAGAAGTCATTATGAATAGTGCCAACAAAACAGAAACATAACAATGAAAACGATATTTTAATTCAGAATAGGTATTTGAAAAGTTCACCTTTTCTAGCACAAATGGGGAAAAGAAAAAAAGGAAGGAAAAAAAAAAAAAAAAGCAGTCCTAAAACATCAAAACTGTGGCCAAAGAATTAGAAGAAACACTATTTTTCCAAAGCTGCAATGTTTTCCATTCATCTGGCTGGGCCAGCAGAGCACTGGAGACCTGGATGCACTGTACTCATGGCTGGTTCCCCTAAATGACCTGCAGGGAGATCTTCTTCTCTCTATCCCTCTGTTTCTCCTTTCAATCTCTGTTTTGTCTGTTTGTATCACTAGCTCTCAAATCGCCACTGATATATGCACGTGCAGCACCCAGCACAACCTTGTTTCAGGCTCCAGCGGGACCTTTAGGCATTACCATCCTGTAAACAAATAACAATGATAGTGAGTGTAATTACAATCGTCAAACTATTCCAGCTCCACATCATTAGCCATGCCCTGAGCTAAATAACATTTTAATCAGTTTGATATGTCATCTGTGGCTTTCTTCACTGTCACTTGCAATCCAGCAAACTCCTTCCTTCACGTTTCTAGATTAGACAGAGGGTTCTCAACTGCAGACATCCAATTCCCTGTTCAGGAAGCAGCGAGACCTTTCCTCTTCTCACAGATTTAAGATGATAGCCAAGCATCATGAGACACAGTGCGTATGTCTCCTAGGCCCATCCCATGAGAGCAGGACATTTACCACACATGAGAAGAAGACTTAATGCAGTGGCAAAGCAAAATACTCAGTGTCAAAGCCATGTCTAGATGATCATTAAAGACAGATCAAAATTACCCAATACAGGAGGAAAATCTATCGTTTGTAGAAGATTATGTTCTCTGATTATTAGTTTCAAAATTAGTTTTTCCTTTGGATTTCCTCTGAACTTAAACTTAGTTTGGAATGCCTTTGGTTTTGAATATTTCTGAAATCGTATTACTTCTCCTAAGTAAGTTGCTAGTCTGTTCTGTTTACGTGAAATTCGAATAATATTGTGAAGTATCTGCCATCAGTTTTACTGTGTGCCAGGCTGAGTTCCCTGATGAATTTCAAATTTCAGATATGAAACAGTAAAGGTTAAAAAAAAAAATGTTACAAAGGGTACTTCATGCAGTAGCATAAACTTCTGTTTTCTCAAAACTTGTATCAGTTCATCTCACCAGGACCAGCAGGGGAAGCACACTCTGCCTAGGCACTGGCAAAGGGACACAGTGAGAGTGTAGGGTCTCTTGCTGGGGCCATTCAAAATTTGACTGTACAAGCCCCTGAGCAATATGACAGGGCTTTAAAAATGGCCCTGCTTGAAGTACGCGGGTGATCTGGAGACCTCTAAGGTGCTTTCCAACAAAAGCTTTTCTATAATTGTATGAAATCACCTGCAATAGATTAACCCTGGTCATTATTCCTATCACAGGAAATAACTGTGACACCTGGGTAACAGGTGAGCTTACTGCGACACCAGGGAGAGCCTTCCTGTACTTAAAGGCAACCTGTAGGAAAGCTGGGGAGGGAGTCTTTATCAGGGCCTGGAGTGACAGGACAAGGAGTAACCGCTTTAAACTGAAAAGTAGCACCCAGAAAGAACGGAGTCACGCAACAGGATTCATTTCCAAAACCACCTCATAGACACCTGGGCCAAAGAGCAGGGCCTTGAGCGGGTATATCATAATGACAGAGTTCATTTCCTTCCCGGTAGCTGGCACGTGCCGTTTTTTGGGATTTCGGGGCTACAGTGAGCTGCTAAGAGGGATGTCTTAGCTCTTGCAGGGCAGTGCTTCCACTAAGGCCAGGACTTTTCTGCATCTTCTACTGCCCTGCAAGCGAGGATGCTTGGGGCACACAGGAAGCTGGGAGGGGACACAGCTGCAGGGATTCCATAAGGCACAAGCAAATGCAGCCTTGGCTTGGTGACACTTTCTCTTGATTACTGCTCAACACAAATTACCTCGAGCAAGTCTACTGTGAGGACTAAAGGAAAGAGACGTATGGATGCTGCTAAGCTCTTCTAGCTTGTACCAGGTAGGAAAGATACCTCTGTAGCAGGCGTGAAGAGGATAGCACTAATTAATTAGATGAGAAGCGGAGGAAAGGCACTTAGAGGTAGTGAAAAGCAGTTAATGTGATGTTCCGGGGAAGCTTCAGTCTGCTTAAGGAGTAGCAAGAACAAGCCTAAAGTCATAGCCAAATACAAGAAAGAGAGGAGGACACGCAGCATGAGAAGCTCCCGAGAGAAAGGAGCTCTGTTTTGGGTAAAAATCAGTCCCTTTTTCTATCATGGAGACATCCAAGGGCGTAGGACACGTGCGCTTCAGGGAACCAAGAGATGCTGTGCATTTCTCTCGTCCCCCTGACACAGCCACTAGGTGACGATGCTTCCAATTCTCTCTAAAGAAACCTTGCTTTCTCAGGCCCAGGTGTCCAGCTGCACACCAAGGACGTCCCTGGCTCCCAGGCACAGTTCCCAGGCCCAAGGCCGAGCTCCCCTCCGAACCCCCATTCCAGCAGACCTTGCTCCTGGCATTGTGGAGCAGCCATTTCATGTCAGCCTTTTCTCCTGGCAGTCAGCTTAGCGCCGTAACCTCTGCCATCGGGGCGCCCGAGAGCCGTGTGAGGTCAGCAGAGAGTCACTGTCAGCCTTTGACCTCACAAAGGTGGGTGGCCATAAGTGCCCGGAGCGTCCAGCTCGCATTGAGTACTGCTGGTGGCACTCGAGGCGTGGAGGTCTGCATGGTGCAATGGGAGACGCCGATGTCCTGCTGCTGGAACAAGAGGCGCTGATGTGCTGCTGGTGCAGGAGGAGACGTGAAGGTGCTGCTGCTTAGAGGTGCTGAGGAGCGGGCAGCCTCCGTGCCGGTGGCTGAGCATGCTACTCTTAATTAGTGCTCTACCCTTCCTATCTTTTTACTAAGGTGGGTAGAGAGAAATGCCCATATCTGTTTATTTCCTGGTAAGAAATATAAGAGCCTTGTATCTGCATATTCACCAGATTCATCCCAGCGCCCTTGGTACTGGCGATCTGTGTTGATCTGTAATAAAGAGCAATTGGTAGCACACCAAGTCTCCGTGACCTTGCATCTAACAGAATCGTCCAAATCCCTGTTGTGATCTCTCTCTAGCTGTGGGCTGGCTAAGCTGTCTGTTGGATGGTGAAAATGGGAAATGATTGGGATGGGAAATGATGAGTGGGCCGAGAAATCATTGCTGGGATGGGAAGACTTCCTTGGGGTGGAAAGCCATTGGGCTATGAACTCAAAGAGATGGGAAATCTTCCCTGGGTTTGAAATCATTGGGAAGCAAAAGACTTGGGATGGGAAATCACTCCGGGGATGGGGAAGTATTGGGATGGGAAGTCTTTAATGGGGTGGGTAACATTCACTGGGGAAGGAAGTACTTGGAAAAGTAATCAGAGAGATGGGAATTCTTTGGGATGAGATCTCTTTGGATTAAGAAAGGCTTCGTGTCGATGGGAAATATCTCGTATGGGAATCTGTTATCATGTGAAATTGTAAGGATGGGAAATGACCGTTAGGATGCAAAGCTGGTACTGGGACGGGAAATGCTTGGGACGGGGAAGTGTTGGTGTGAAACCGTCCTGGGCATGGCAAATGATGCGTGGGAGGGAAAGCCCGATGGGGATGGAAAAGTCTTGCGATGGGAAGCCTGCTTGGGTCCAAAAGCTGCAGTCCTCACCAAGATGGCGGCGAGGGGCTGGTCAGCCGTTGGGACGGAACGGCCGTTGCCCGCGTTCCCCAACCGACCGCCCCACTCTCCAGCCACCATGGCAGGTACAGCAGCCGGCTCCCGCTCCTCCCGGGGCTGCGGCCCTGCTGGCGAGCCCAGCGCCCCAGATCTCACCCCAGCGCCCTTTTTCCCACAGAGGGTTTCCCCAGACGGCTTCCGCGGCTTCCGCAGACGCAAAACTCCCCCTTCGTCGTCCCAGCCGTGCCGCCAACGGTGGCTGCCTGGCTGCTGCCCTCCCTCCCCGGAGCGATGGCGCTGCCCTTGCAGCCCCCCCAGGTACCCACCCTCCCCTACGCGCTGCCCCAGGCCACCGTCTGGCACGTGGTGCCGGGGGTCCAGGGGCAGGTGCTGCAGCTCCCCGCCGGGGTGCAGCTGGCACCTGGGGGGCACCTCCCACCCGAGGGGCACCACCTGCAGCTTGGGCAGCTCCCCGCCGTGGGGCAGCTCCCTGCTGTGGGGCAGCTCCCCCACACCGCTCCTCCCTGGGCCCCCGTCTACCAGTGGGGACAGCCCGTGGGGACGGGGACGGTGCTGCCCCAGGATCCCCTCTGGCTGGGGCCCGGGGCCGTGCTCCATGGGGAGCTCCTGCACCCCGCAGGCACCTGCCTGCTGCAGGCCCCTGCCCACCCCGGCCCCCCACCACTCCTCGTCCCGGGGCCTCCGCTGCGGGGGCAGGCGCTCCCCGCGCCCCGCACCCTGACCAGCAGCCGGGGGCAGCTGCCGGAGCCCTGCGACCACGCCGTGGGGCTCAGCGAGGACCAGGGGCCCCCGCTGCCCGGCCCCACTCCCCCCGAGCCTGCCCAGGCTCCAACGACCGCCAGCACCCAGACGGTGACGCCCAACGGTGAGTTTGGGGCTGGCACAGCCGGCCGCTGGGCGCCCCACACCCAGGAGCCATGGGAAAGCTGGCATCGCCCATCCTGGGGGATTTGCTTGCTTTTTCCTCAGCGGCGACAGTTGCAGAGGTGCCTGAGGAGCCCCTGGAGCTGCTTGAGCTGGGCCCCGATGCCTTCGCCGAGGCCTTTCCCCACCTGGCAGGGGACAGCCAGCAGCTGCAGCACCTGCAGGACCAGCTCCCGGCCGACCTGGACATCTCCGGCTTGGAGGAGCTGTTCAGCTGGCTCGATGCCGTGGAGCCCCAGGACGCCTTCCCCGGTGTCCCCAGCAGTCCTGTGCTCAGCCGCTTCCTGTCTGAGCTGCCCGACCTCTGCGAGGACATCGAGGAGCCGAGCACACAGGGACTGGCAGCCACCAGAGCGCTGGGTGAGGTACCCTCAACCCCTGGGGTGCACCCCGAGAAGGTGCAGGGTGGGCGGGCGGTGCAGCCCCCTGCTGTGCCGGCAGCGAGCTCCCCCCTCAAGCCTGCAGCCAGTCCCCAGCTCAGTGCCCTCAGGAGACCCCTGCCCAACCCTCCCTTCACTCTCCCCAAAAGGCCCCCCCACCCTGAATTCCTCACTGCCCTTAGCAGACCCCTGCCCAACCCTCCCTCGCGTCCCCTCAAGAGACCCCCCGACCCTGAATTCCTTAATTCCCTTAGGAGACCCCTGCCCAAGCCTCGCCTGAGTCCCCTCAAGAGCCCCCCCGACCCTGAATTTATTAGTGCCCTTAGGAGACCCCTGCCCAATCCCCCTCTGGGTCCCCTCAAGAGCCCCCCCGGCCCTGAATTTATTAGTGCCCTTAGGAGGCCCCTGCCCAATCCCCCTCTGAGTCCCCTCAAGAGCCCCCCGCCTGCCCCTGCGCCCACCGGCACCAAGTGGGGGGCCAAGCGCCCCGCGCCCACCAGCACCCCCAGCACAGCGCAGAGCTCCCAGCACAGGAGGCCGGCGACGGAGAAAACCCCCGGCAAGGAGAAGACGACGCTGCTGGGCCAGGGTGGCCAAGGCCCCAAGACGCTGTGCCAGGGGAAGACGGGTGGCCACAGCGCGGTGGCTGGCAGCAGCGGCCAAGCGGGCGGCGGCAGGCAGCAGCCGGCGAGCGACAGCACCAGGGCGCCCAGCAAGAGGGCCCGAAGCCCGGGGGCTGCTGGGGGGCAAGGAGCAGCGGCACCCCCTCCCCGGAGAGCGCTGCTGCTGCTGGAGCCCCCCCCCATTAAGCCCCGTGCCCGTGCCCGCGCCGTGCGGGCCCAGGACAGGCTCCGTCCCCAAGCCATCGGGGACAAGACGCTGCAGCGCCAGCACCCGGGGACAAAGACCCCCAGCGAGACTTTGCAGCCGCTGGGGGCCAGGGCGAAGGCGCTGGGGCCAGTGCGCCAGCCGCCCTGTGTGCAGCCGCAGCCCACCTCCAGCGGCCCCAGCAGCATGCCCAGGGCCCCGCCGACGGTGCCAGGCTCCAGCGCTGTGCCCGCTGCCCCCCGGCCCCCAGCTGGAGACAAGGCCCAGGCGGTGCCGGCACCACCAGGCAGCACGGCGCGAGCGTGGAGAGCTCCCCTGCAGCAGGCGCCCAGAGCGCCGTGCCTGCCAGCCGCGGGGGGCCAAGCGCAGCGGGAGCCTCTGCCCACGCAGCCGCGCACGCTGCAGCGTCCGGCGCAGCCCCGCGTGGACTACGTGCCCTGCGTGGGGCCCTGGGCAGGCGGCGACGCGGCGCCCACGCCGCTGGAGGAGCAGGAGGCGTCGGTGCCCATCACGCCGCAGCAGCGTCCCGAGCGGGAGCGCCTGAAGAAGCTGGCCCAGGAGGAGCGGCAGCGGGCGGCCCACCAGATGAAGATCGGCCCCGTGCAATTCTTCGTGCAGCGGCAGAAGGACCACGCCATAGCCAAGTATTACGGCTACCCGTGACCCTGCGCTCCTCGACGGCCCCCGCAGCACCCGGGCCCGCTCAGCATGCAGGCACAGAGACCTCTGCAGGCGCCTGCTCCAGCTTCAGCCACGCTCCTCAGCCCTTGCCCCTCTCGCTTGCCCTCTCCCTTCTCCAGTGCTGCAGCTAGGCAGTGTTTGCCACTGTCAGGGATGGGCAACTGGGGCAATGGGAAATGCGCGCGTCACGAATGAACGTTGCAATGGGAAGCTGTTGGGATGTTGGCAATAGCTGGGGTGGGAAAGGTTGGGCGTGGGAACTGCTTGTTGGGACACCAAATGGCTGAGATCCCAAACTTCTTTCTTCTTTCGGGTCATTTCTCTTCTTTAGTGCCTTCCTTATTAAATTCCTCTAGTGTAGGTGTTCACTCAGCAAGGCCTCTGCCTGCAGCTGTTCTGGCACTGGGATGCCGAGGGGATTTCATGCAGCCCGCTCCCGCTGCCCATGCTCAGTCCGTGCATGGATGTGGGCATGGCCAGCACGGACGGGAGAAAATGGGTGGACGGCTGGGTGGATGGGAGGGTGATGGGAGTTGGGAATTCAGCCTTGGGATCAGACACGGGAGGTTGTTGGGATAGGAAATGACCAGTGGGATGGGAAGTCACGATGGGGATAGGAATTCATTAGAATAGGACAAATTGGTTTCATTTTTATTTATTATTTTATTAATTTTAATATTTATTTTATTTATTATATTTATTAATTTTATTTATTAAATTTACTTTATTGACTGTGTTGTACAGGATGGCATTTTTTTAGGTTCTCTTCCTTTTCTACCCTATTAAACTCTCTTTATCACAACGCACTGCTTTGTACTTCATTTTTCCTTCCGAGTCGTTCTGGATTCACTCAGGATGGGGGGGACATTAGTGAACGCCTGTGTGCTTCAGATCCAAGCTCACCTTTGCCCTCAACTCAAGATACATATTTGCATCTGTTGTCATGATACAAAATTAACAGCAACAAAATAAAAGTTAACTACTTCCGAGCACCAGCTGTACGTTTGCTGGGTCTGCTCTATGCATTTTGAAGACCATTCAATACTATTCAGCACCTTCAGGAGGAAATGTGTGGTTCTAGGGAAATGCATCTTGATCTGATGCAAACCTGCGACGCACCCTGCAGCCCCTCCAACCCCTGTGATTTTACCTGCAGCCCCTGCAACCCCTGTGATTTTACCTGCAGCCCCTCCAAGCCCTGTGATTTTACCAGCAGCCACTCCAACCCTGTGACAGGCCCTACAGCTGGCTCCGGGGACTACCCCGTTGCCGTATCAGTCGCCAATACACACACAAGATGAAGGAATGGATGCAGAAGTCATCTCGTTTAGGCAGGGAAGAAAGTCCTCCGAAGAAGGGGAAGGAGCAAGAGGAAGGCGAGGCAGGCGACCCCAATGTAGGGCCATCCCAGGGAAGAGGAGGCTGTTATAAAATAGAAAAGAGAGAAAAGCAGCAGTAAGCAGGTGATCCCCATCCCTGGGCGAGCTGCGAGACATGGGACAAGATTTCAGCTGTCATGCAGGCGAGCACATTGTCACCTGGCTGCTGCGATGCTGGGATAACAGCTCCGGGAGCCTGGAATCGGAGGGCAGGGAAGCCAAGCAGCTGGGATCCTTCTCTGGGGAAGGGGGCACTGAGAAAGCGATCGGAAACGGGGCACAAGCCTCTGGAGGCGGCGCCTGTCAGGCGTGAAGGAAAGGGATCCCTTCCAGGAAGATGCTGTGGGGTTGCTGAGGGTCGAAGAACAGCAGGTGTTGCCTGCACCCACCGTGCTGCAGCAGCGGCAAGGGAGAGACGTGGTGGTTTTCCTCAGCTGGGCAGCTGAGCTCCACCTCAACCGCTCTCTCCCTGCCCCTCCTCAAAGGGAAAGGGGAGAAAATAGGATGGAAAGGGCTCAAGGGCTGAGAGAAGGACAGGGAGATCACTCCACAATGATCGTCACGGGCAAAAGAGGCTCAGCAGAGCCTGTTCCAGTCCAGCCCGGGCCTGCTCCTGCGGGGGCTCTCCACAGGCCGCGGCCTCCTCCAGGCCACATCCACCTGCTCCACCGGGGGCTCCTCCACGGGCTGCAGCGTGGAGATCTGCTCCGTGTGGGACCCGTGGGCTGCAGGGGGACAGCCTGCTCCACCAGGGGCCTCTCCCCAGGCCGCAGGGGAACTGCTGCTGTGAGCCTGGAGCACCTCCTGCCTCCTGCTGCACTCACCTTGGGGGCTGCAGAGAGGTTTCTCACTCCTCCCTGACCCAGACGCTGCTGTGCAGCAGGTTTCTTTCCCTTTCTTAGATGGGCTCTCACACAGGCGCAAACATCATCCGTTTTGTCTCACTTCTGGGCAGCAGCGGGTCCCTCTGGAGCCTCCTGGAACCGGCCCTTATCTAACATGGGGCAGCTGCTGCATTCTCCTCACAGAGGACACCCCTGCAGCCCCCCGCTACCAGAACCTGTCCTCGTAAACCCAACACAAGACACCGACCGAGCCTCCCTGATTCCCAGCAGGTGGGTCAGGCTGGGAACCCAGGCCAGTGCCCGGCAGACCCTCCTGGGCCTTGAAAAGCAAGCTTTATGGGGATGTAGCACCCAGAAAGAACGGAGTCACACAACAGGATTCATTTCCAAAACCACCTCATAGACACCTGGGCCAAAGTGCAGGGCCTTGAGCGGGTATATCACAATGACAGAGTTCATTTCCTTCCCAGTAGCTGGCACATACCGTTTTTTGGGATTTCGGGGCTACAGTGAGCTGCTAAGAGGGATGTCTTAGCTCTTGCAGGGCAGTGCTTCCACTAAGGCCAGGACTTTTCTGCATCTTCTACTGCCCTGCAAGCGAGGATGCTTGGGGCACACAGGAAGCTGGGAGGGGACACAGCTGCAGGGATTCCATAAGACACAAGCAAATGCAGCCTTGGCTTGGTGACACTTTCTCTTGATTACTGCTCAACACAAATTACCTCGAGCAAGTCTACTGTGAGGACTAAAGGAAAGAGACGTATGGATGCTGCTAAGCTCTTCTAGCTTGTACCAGGTAGGAAAGATACCTCTGTAGCAGGCGTGAAGAGGATAGCACTAATTAATTAGATGAGAAGCGGAGGAAAGGCACTTAGAGGTAGTGAAAAGCAGTTAAGGTGATGTTCCGGGGAAGCTTCAGTCTGCTTAAGGAGTAGCAAGAACAAGCCTAAAGTCATAGCCAAATACAAGAAAGAGAGGAGGACACGCAGCATGAGAAGCTCCCGAGAGAAAGGAGCTCTGTTTTGGGTAAAAATCAGTCCCTTTTTCTATCATGGAGACATCCAAGGGCGTAGGACACGTGCACTTCAGGGAACCAAGAGATGCTGTGCATTTCTCTCGTCCCCCTGACACAGCCACTAGGTGACGATGCTTCCAATTCTCTCTAAAGAAACCTTGCTTTCTCAGGCCCAGGTGTCCAGCTGCACACCAAGGACGTCCCTGGCTCCCAGGCACAGTTCCCAGGCCCAAGGCCGAGCTCCGCTCCGAACCCCCATTCCAGCAGACCTTGCTCCTGGCATTGTGGAGCAGCCATTTCATGTCAGCCTTTTCTCCTGGCAGTCAGCTTAGCGCCGTAACCTCTGCCATCGGGGCGCCCGAGAGCCGTGTGAGGTCAGCAGAGAGTCACTGTCAGCCTTTGACCTCACAAAGGTGGGTGGCCATAAGTGCCCTGAGCGTCCAGCTCGCATTGAGTACTGCTGGTGGCACTCGAGGCGTGGAGGTCTGCATGGTGCAATGGGAGACGCCGATGTCCTGCTGCTGGAACAAGAGGCGCTGATGTGCTGCTGGTGCAGGAGGAGACGTGAAGGTGCTGCTGCTTAGAGGTGCTGAGGAGCGGGCAGCCTCCGTGCCGGTGGCTGAGCATGCTACTCTTAATTAGTGCTCTACCCTTCCTATCTTTTTACTAAGGTGGGTAGAGAGAAATGCCCATATCTGTTTATTTCCTGGTAAGAAATGTAAGAGCCTTGTATCTGCATATTCACCAGATTCATCCCAGCGCCCTTGGTACTGGCGATCTGTGTTGATCTGTAATAAAGAGCAATCGGTAGCACACCAAGTCTCCGTGACCTTGCATCTAACAGAATCGTCCAAATCCCTGTTGTGATCTCTCTCTAGCTGTGGGCTGGCTAAGCTGTCTGTTGGATGGTGAAAATGGGAAATGATTGGGATGGGAAATGATGAGTGGGCCGAGAAATCATTGCTGGGATGGGAAGACTTCCTTGGGGTGGAAAGCCATTGGGCTAGGAACTCAAAGAGATGGGAAATCTTCCCTGGGTTTGAAATCATTGGGAAGCAAAAGCGTTGGGATGGGAAATCACTCCGGGGATGGGGAAGTATTGGGATGGGAAGTCTTTAATGGGGTGGGTAACATTCACTGGGGAAGGAAGTACTTGGAAAAGTAATCAGAGGAATGGGAATTCTTTGGGATGAGATCTCTTTGGATTAAGAAAGGCTTCGTGTCGATGGGAAATATCTCGTATGGGAATCTGTTATCATGTCAAATTGTAAGGATGGGAAATAACCGTTAGGATGCAAAGCTGGTACTGGGACGGGAAATGCTTGGGACGGGGAAGTGTTGGTGTGAAACCGTCCTGGGCATGGCAAATGATGCGTGGGAGGGAAAGCCCGATGGGGATGGAAAAGTCTTGCGATGGGAAGCCTGCTTGGGTCCAAAAGCTGCAGTCCTCACCAAGATGGCGGCGAGGGGCTGGTCAGCCGTTGGGACGGAACGGCCGTTGCCCGCGTTCCCCAACCGACCGCCCCACTCTCCAGCCACCATGGCAGGTACAGCAGCCGGCTCCCGCTCCTCCCGGGGCTGCGGCCCTGCTGGCGAGCCCAGCGCCCCGGATCTCACCCCAGCGCCCTTTTTCCCACAGAGGGTTTCCCCAGACGGCTTCCGCGGCTTCCGCAGACGCAAAACTCCCCCTTCGTCGTCCCAGCCGTGCCGCCAACGGTGGCTGCCTGGCTGCTGCCCTCCCTCCCCGGAGCGATGGCGCTGCCCTTGCAGCCCCCCCAGGTACCCACCCTCCCCTACGCGCTGCCCCAGGCCACCGTCTGGCACGTGGTGCCGGGGGTCCAGGGGCAGGTGCTGCAGCTCCCCGCCGGGGTGCAGCTGGCACCTGGGGGGCACCTCCCACCCGAGGGGCACCACCTGCAGCTTGGGCAGCTCCCCGCCGTGGGGCAGCTCGCTGCTGTGGGGCAGCTCCCCCACACCGCTCCTCCCTGGGCCCCCGTCTACCAGTGGGGACAGCCCGTGGGGACGGGGACGGTGCTGCCCCAGGATCCCCTCTGGCTGGGGCCCGGGGCCGTGCTCCATGGGGAGCTCCTGCACCCCGCAGGCACCTGCCTGCTGCAGGCCCCTGCCCACCCCGGCCCCCCACCACTCCTCGTCCCGGGGCCTCCGCTGCGGGGGCAGGCGCTCCCCGCGCCCCGCACCCTGACCAGCAGCCGGGGGCAGCTGCCGGAGCCCTGCGACCACGCCGTGGGGCTCAGCGAGGACCAGGGGCCCCCGCTGCCCGGCCCCACTCCCCCCGAGCCTGCCCAGGCTCCAACGACCGCCAGCACCCAGACGGTGACGCCCAACGGTGAGTTTGGGGCTGGCACAGCCGGCCGCTGGGCGCCCCACACCCAGGAGCCATGGGAAAGCTGGCATCGCCCATCCTGGGGGATTTGCTTGCTTTTTCCTCAGCGGCGACAGTTGCAGAGGTGCCTGAGGAGCCCCTGGAGCTGCTTGAGCTGGGCCCCGATGCCTTCGCCGAGGCCTTTCCCCACCTGGCAGGGGACAGCCAGCAGCTGCAGCACCTGCAGGACCAGCTCCCGGCCGACCTGGACATCTCCGGCTTGGAGGAGCTGCTCAGCTGGCTCGATGCCGTGGAGCCTCAGGACGCCTTCCCCGGTGTCCCCAGCAGTCCTGTGCTCAGCCGCTTCCTGTCTGAGCTGCCCGACCTCTGCGAGGACATCGAGGAGCCGAGCACACAGGGACTGGCAGCCACCAGAGCGCTGGGTGAGGTACCCTCAACCCCTGGGGTGCACCCCGAGAAGGTGCAGGGTGGGCGGGCGGTGCAGCCCCCTGCTGTGCCGGCAGCGAGCTCCCCCCTCAAGCCTGCAGCCAGTCCCCAGCTCAGTGCCCTCAGGAGACCCCTGCCCAACCCTCCCTTCACTCTCCCCAAAAGGCCCCCCCACCCTGAATTCCTCACTGCCCTTAGCAGACCCCTGCCCAACCCTCCCTCGCGTCCCCTCAAGAGACCCCCCGACCCTGAATTCCTTAATTCCCTTAGGAGACCCCTGCCCAAGCCTCGCCTGAGTCCCCTCAAGAGCCCCCCCGACCCTGAATTTATTAGTGCCCTTAGGAGACCCCTGCCCAATCACCCTCTGGGTCCCCTCAAGAGCCCCCCCGGCCCTGAATTTATTAGTGCCCTTAGGAGGCCCCTGCCCAATCCCCCTCTGAGTCCCCTCAAGAGCCCCCCGCCTGCCCCTGCGCCCACCGGCACCAAGTGGGGGGCCAAGCGCCCCGCGCCCACCAGCACCCCCAGCACAGCGCAGAGCTCCCAGCACAGGAGGCCGGCGACGGAGAAAACCCCCGGCAAGGAGAAGACGACGCTGCTGGGCCAGGGTGGCCAAGGCCCCAAGACGCTGTGCCAGGGGAAGACGGGTGGCCACAGCGCGGTGGCTGGCAGCAGCGGCCAAGCGGGCGGCGGCAGGCAGCAGCCGGCGAGCGACAGCACCAGGGCACCCAGCAAGAGGGCCCGAAGCCCGGGGGCTGCTGGGGGGCAAGGAGCAGCGGCACCGCCTCCCCGGAGAACGCTGCTGCTGCTGGAGCCCCCCCCCATTAAGCCCCGTGCCCGTGCCCGTGCCGTGCGGGCCCAGGACAGGCTCCGTCCCCAAGCCATCGGGGACAAGACGCTGCAGCGCCAGCACCCGGGGACAAAGACCCCCAGCGAGACTTTGCAGCCGCTGGGGGCCAGGGCGAAGGCGCTGGGGCCAGTGCGCCAGCCGCCCTGTGTGCAGCCGCAGCCCACCTCCAGCGGCCCCAGCAGCATGCCCAGGGCCCCGCCGACGGTGCCAGGCTCCAGCGCTGTGCCCGCTGCCCCCCGGACCCCAGCTGGAGACAAGGCCCAGGCTGTGCCGGCACCACCAGGCAGCACAGCGCGAGCGTGGAGAGCTCCCCTGCAGCAGGCGCCCAGAGCGCCGTGCCTGCCAGCCGCGGGGGGCCAAGCGCAGCGGGAGCCTCTGCCCACGCAGCCGCGCACGCTGCAGCGTCCGGCGCAGCCCCGCGTGGACTACGTGCCCTGCGTGGGGCCCTGGGCAGGCGGCGACGCGGCGCCCACGCCGCTGGAGGAGCAGGAGGCGTCGGTGCCCATCACGCCGCAGCAGCGTCCCGAGCGGGAGCGCCTGAAGAAGCTGGCCCAGGAGGAGCGGCAGCGGGCGGCCCACCAGATGAAGATCGGCCCCGTGCAATTCTTCGTGCAGCGGCAGAAGGACCACGCCATAGCCAAGTATTACGGCTACCCGTGACCCTGCGCTCCTCGACGGCCCCCGCAGCACCCGGGCCCGCTCAGCATGCAGGCACAGAGACCTCTGCAGGCGCCTGCTCCAGCTTCAGCCACGCTCCTCAGCCCTTGCCCCTCTCGCTTGCCCTCTCCCTTCTCCAGTGCTGCAGCTAGGCAGTGTTTGCCACTGTCAGGGATGGGCAACTGGGGCAATGGGAAATGCGCGTGTCACGAATGAACGTTGCAATGGGAAGCTGTTGGGATGTTGGCAATAGCTGGGGTGGGAAAGGTTGGGCGTGGGAACTGCTTGTTGGGACACCAAATGGCTGAGATCCCAAACTTCTTTCTTCTTTCGGGTCATTTCTCTTCTTTAGTGCCTTCCTTATTAAATTCCTCTAGTGTAGGTGTTCACTCAGCAAGGCCTCTGCCTGCAGCTGTTCTGGCACTGGGATGCCGAGGGGATTTCATGCAGCCCGCTCCCGCTGCCCATGCTCAGTCCGTGCATGGATGTGGGCATGGCCAGCACGGACGGGAGAAAATGGGTGGACGGCTGGGTGGATGGGAGGGTGATGGGAGTTGGGAATTCAGCCTTGGGATCAGACACGGGAGGTTGTTGGGATAGGAAATGACCAGTGGGATGGGAAGTCACGATGGGGATAGGAATTCATTAGAATAGGACAAATTGGTTTCATTTTTATTTATTATTTTATTAATTTTAATATTTATTTTATTTATTATATTTATTAATTTTATTTATTAAATTTACTTTATTGACTGTGTTGTACAGGATGGCATTTTTTTAGGTTCTCTTCCTTTTCTACCCTATTAAACTCTCTTTATCACAACGCACTGCTTTGTACTTCATTTTTCCTTCCGAGTCGTTCTGGATTCACTCAGGATGGGGGGGACATTAGTGAACGCCTGTGTGCTTCAGATCCAAGCTCACCTTTGCCCTCAACTCAAGATACATATTTGCATCTGTTGTCATGATACAAAATTAACAGCAACAAAATAAAAGTTAACTACTTCCGAGCACCAGCTGTACGTTTGCTGGGTCTGCTCTATGCATTTTGAAGACCATTCAATACTATTCAGCACCTTCAGGAGGAAATGTGTGGTTCTAGGGAAATGCATCTTGATCTGATGCAAACCTGCGACGCACCCTGCAGCCCCTCCAACCCCTGTGATTTTACCTGCAGCCCCTGCAACCCCTGTGATTTTACCTGCAGCCCCTCCAAGCCCTGTGATTTTACCAGCAGCCACTCCAACCCTGTGACAGGCCCTACAGCTGGCTCCGGGGACTACCCCGTTGCCGTATCAGTCGCCAATACACACACAAGATGAAGGAATGGATGCAGAAGTCATCTCGTTTAGGCAGGGAAGAAAGTCCTCCGAAGAAGGGGAAGGAGCAAGAGGAAGGCGAGGCAGGCGACCCCAATGTAGGGCCATCCCAGGGAAGAGGAGGCTGTTATAAAATAGAAAAGAGAGAAAAGCAGCAGTAAGCAGGTGATCCCCATCCCTGGGCGAGCTGCGAGACATGGGACAAGATTTCAGCTGTCATGCAGGCGAGCACATTGTCACCTGGCTGCTGCGATGCTGGGATAACAGCTCCGGGAGCCTGGAATCGGAGGGCAGGGAAGCCAAGCAGCTGGGATCCTTCTCTGGGGAAGGGGGCACTGAGAAAGCGATCGGAAACGGGGCACAAGCCTCTGGAGGCGGCGCCTGTCAGGCGTGAAGGAAAGGGATCCCTTCCAGGAAGATGCTGTGGGGTTGCTGAGGGTCGAAGAACAGCAGGTGTTGCCTGCACCCACCGTGCTGCAGCAGCGGCAAGGGAGAGACGTGGTGGTTTTCCTCAGCTGGGCAGCTGAGCTCCACCTCAACCGCTCTCTCCCTGCCCCTCCTCAAAGGGAAAGGGGAGAAAATAGGATGGAAAGGGCTCAAGGGCTGAGAGAAGGACAGGGAGATCACTCCACAATGATCGTCACGGGCAAAAGAGGCTCAGCAGAGCCTGTTCCAGTCCAGCCCGGGCCTGCTCCTGCGGGGGCTCTCCACAGGCCGCGGCCTCCTCCAGGCCACATCCACCTGCTCCACCGGGGGCTCCTCCACGGGCTGCAGCGTGGAGATCTGCTCCGTGTGGGACCCGTGGGCTGCAGGGGGACAGCCTGCTCCACCAGGGGCCTCTCCCCAGGCCGCAGGGGAACTGCTGCTGTGAGCCTGGAGCACCTCCTGCCTCCTGCTGCACTCACCTTGGGGGCTGCAGAGAGGTTTCTCACTCCTCCCTGACCCAGACGCTGCTGTGCAGCAGGTTTCTTTCCCTTTCTTAGATGGGCTCTCACACAGGCGCAAACATCATCCGTTTTGTCTCAGTTCTGGGCAGCAGCGGGTCCCTCTGGAGCCTCCTGGAACCGGCCCTTATCTAACATGGGGCAGCTGCTGCATTCTCCTCACAGAGGACACCCCTGCAGCCCCCCGCTACCAGAACCTGTCCTCGTAAACCCAACACAAGACACCGACCGAGCCTCCCTGATTCCCAGCAGGTGGGTCAGGCTGGGAACCCAGGCCAGTGCCCGGCAGACCCTCCTGGGCCTTGAAAAGCAAGCTTTATGGGGACGTAGCACCCAGAAAGAACGGAGTCACACAACAGGATTCATTTCCAAAACCGTCTCATAGACACCTGGGCCAAAGTGCAGGGCCTTGAGCGGGTATATCACAATGACAGAGTTCATTTCCTTCCCAGTAGCTGGCACATGCCGTTTTTTGGGATTTCGGGGCTACAGTGAGCTGCTAAGAGGGATGTCTTAGCTCTTGCAGGGCAGTGCTTCCACTAAGGCCAGGACTTTTCTGCATCTTCTACTGCCCTGCAAGCGAGGATGCTTGGGGCACACAGGAAGCTGGGAGGGGACACAGCTGCAGGGATTCCATAAGACACAAGCAAATGCAGCCTTGGCTTGGTGACACTTTCTCTTGATTACTGCTCAACACAAATTACCTCGAGCAAGTCTACTGTGAGGACTAAAGGAAAGAGACGTATGGATGCTGCTAAGCTCTTCTAGCTTGTACCAGGTAGGAAAGATACCTCTGTAGCAGGCGTGAAGAGGATAGCACTAATTAATTAGATGAGAAGCGGAGGAAAGGCACTTAGAGGTAGTGAAAAGCAGTTAAGGTGATGTTCCGGGGAAGCTTCAGTCTGCTTAAGGAGTAGCAAGAACAAGCCTAAAGTCATAGCCAAATACAAGAAAGAGAGGAGGACACGCAGCATGAGAAGCTCCCGAGAGAAAGGAGCTCTGTTTTGGGTAAAAATCAGTCCCTTTTTCTATCATGGAGACATCCAAGGGCGTAGGACACGTGCACTTCAGGGAACCAAGAGATGCTGTGCATTTCTCTCGTCCCCCTGACACAGCCACTAGGTGACGATGCTTCCAATTCTCTCTAAAGAAACCTTGCTTTCTCAGGCCCAGGTGTCCAGCTGCACACCAAGGACGTCCCTGGCTCCCAGGCACAGTTCCCAGGCCCAAGGCCGAGCTCCCCTCCGAACCCCCATTCCAGCAGACCTTGCTCCTGGCATTGTGGAGCAGCCATTTCATGTCAGCCTTTTCTCCTGGCAGTCAGCTTAGCGCCGTAACCTCTGCCATCGGGGCGCCCGAGAGCCGTGTGAGGTCAGCAGAGAGTCACTGTCAGCCTTTGACCTCACAAAGGTGGGTGGCCGTAAGTGCCCTGAGCGTCCAGCTCGCATTGAGTACTGCTGGTGGCACTCGAGGCGTGGAGGTCTGCATGGTGCAATGGGAGACGCCGATGTCCTGCTGCTGGAACAAGAGGCGCTGATGTGCTGCTGGTGCAGGAGGAGACGTGAAGGTGCTGCTGCTTAGAGGTGCTGAGGGGCGGGCAGCCTCAGCGGGCAGCTGAATCAGAGGGCAGGGAAGCCAAGCAGCTTCCTTCTCTGGGGAAGGGGGCACAGAGAAAGTGATTGGAAATGGGGTACAAGCCCTCAGCCTCTAAAAGCAATCCCTCAGATGTTTAGGCATAGTAAAGTTAGGTATATCTATTTGACTCTAGACCCCAACATGTTTGTTAGTGTTCTGGTTTGTCCACTGCTTTCTTGTGGGGGATTTGAGTTGGCCATTACTGTTTAGGTGAATGCTGACTTCATATCTATGGTGCACTTTATTCTTAAAATGGGAAGTTTCTACCAATTTCCCGTCCAAACTTGCTCATAAGCCAACTGCAGTCATCATTTCAGATGTGTCTCCCAACTTACACATTTCCTATTTCTCCTTGATATTTACTCAAGAAATTCATTTACGTAGAGACAACATATTCTTCTCTCAACTGGCATCTGGCTGGGCAGAATGATGTCCTTTCATTCCCTTCCAGGCAATAGGCAACTTGTTCCTTCTGTCTTGTGAACTCTTCCTCCTAAGTTCAATGTGAATACAAGTGGCAGAACTGTGCCTCATGTCTCAAATGAGTGTCAGGGCTGCCTTGTCCAGTGTATTCATACTGGAGGGAAAAAAAAATGCATAGCCATACACACTATATAACCACTAAACTTTTTCAGTCCTCCTTGTGCTAACAGTGCATGAACGTGAGGTTTTGTTGTCATTTTTGTTTGTTTGTTTGTTTGCTTGCTTTAAACTCCTGACTGCCATATAGCAAACATGACAAAAAAACACCCTTTTTTGAGAATCTCTGAGAATGGCTCTGCTTTGTATTATCACCTGTCACTTCACCTGAACCATTTCAATCACAAGCGATATCCTTCTGTCAGGCTTGGTAGTACTTCCCAACCTTATGTCCCCTGCAAATCTCAAAGCTCATGTGTAATTTTTAATCTTCAGCCACCATGTCCATACCGAACATATCTAACTTTGAAGTCAGCTCTGCCCTGAATAGGAGGTTGGGTTTTCAGAGGTCCCTTCCAGCCTACATTTCTCCATGAGTCTTTGCCTCCTTAGCAGCTGCAGTTTCAGAACTGTCTCTGAGAATTACCATAGGTAACGACTCCTTTGCTGGTAAGTCCCTCTTCAGTGTGAACAATTGTAAATTCCCTTTATTCACTTGCAGCCCCAAAGCCCAAATCCGTAGATAATGTATCAGAAGCTCACAGAAAGTGAAATAGATGTAATTCATCCCCTGTGTAGGGAAGAACTGGTCCTAGAAAGGAAAGCTATTAAATTATCTGGAAACAATTTAGCTCTGATAAATTATTTTGTAAATTACACATTACCCCCTCCTTCCCTGGTCTTAGCTGTTCTTGCTCCAAAACTTTGCATGGTGTTGATGTCAAACTAACAGGCCCACACTTGTCTGGATGACTCTTTACCCTCTTCTGGACAGAGGTGTATTTGTTACTCTCCCATTCTGGGGACTATCCCTGATTTGCACAATTGTTATGCATTTTTCCTACTTGACTTGTTGTTCTGTGTGCCAATGCTGTTAATAGTCTAGGTAGATATCAGCTTTTCATTTTTCACTTGAATCGCTATAGATTGTTATTTCACCTCAGATGATGTTGCGCCTAGTGCCCTACCCTCCTTTTCAATGGGAGTCCTGTCACTGCCCTTAATATCACATTGTTGTTGCTGTTAGATGCAGGAAATAAGATTTGCAGCATTTGAGACATCAGTAACTTTTGATCTATTTTTGCCTCAAGCGTGCAACTGTCCTAATTTGTTCTCTTTGTTCCCCCTGGTTTCTGTGGCTTAAGTACCACTTACTATTATTGTTTAATTTCCTATGTGAAGGAGGTTTTCGGTCATTCTTACTTTATTTCTGCAGTTTTTAACCTCTGAAACATGCCTTTTCTCATCGCTTTTTTCCTCTTTGAATTTTGAATTTTAACTATGCCTTCTCTGCACTCAAGTCCCAGAGCTGCTTAGTCAGACTCAATTATTCATTTCCTTAGATTTCAAAGTTTGCATTTCTAAGCCTCAAAACCTTCATTCTAAACCTGGTTTTGTCTGTCGTGAAATGTAAAATGAGAAAAGTCAGCTCATGATCACACTTTATTCAAATTTTACTACATTTAAACCCATACAGGAGCCAAGTCTAAAATGGTCTTATATTTTTTCACTTTTGGGAAGAAATCCATCACATAGTACACCTCTGTGAACATAAGTGGTAATTATCTTTCAATCTTTTGCTGGGAAGTTAAAGTTTCCCATAATTCCCATTATTGTTTACGTGTCTGATAACTGTACAGAGAGAATTCACTATTAGACTGGAGCTAAGAGCAAAGAGCAGGCTAGCAAGGCTGTCTATCTTTAGCAGTGATTTGCACAAAACCACTCTTTTGCTGACCCATAACATTTAATTTCTCCATCCTCTGCTTCTTGCTAACACAAAGCACCATCTTATTCCATCCATTTGCCTTGGTTTCCAGCCTTCCTGAGATTTATCAGTACTTGTATGACATTCATGCCTTTGTTTCACCCTTCCTGTGTTGACACTTGTCATAACAGTTTTAGATCCTGAACATGATCATCTCAAAGTTTGCCTGACAGTTAGGTCTTCCTCACATTGTCATAGAGTATCAGGTCTCTACCACTTGAAATAGATGGGATTGGATTAGATTATTGGCACCGTCTCTTGTGCTGGTAGTCCATTATCTTCACAGTCCGTACAACTGGCCATCAGTGAACATGAAGTGGCCTTATCCTGCCCATTTACCTTTCTGGAAATCAGCCACTCTCTCTGCCTAGAACAGGGAATGGATTTTCCTCACCTTTCTTCAAAAGCTCTGAAGTTTTCTGTGATCTTTCCAATTGTACGGTATGATAAGCTTTTGCTGCCACTGAAGGGTAGAAGTCATTATGAATAGTGCCAACAAAACAGAAACATAACAATGAAAACGATATTTTAATTCAGAATAGGTATTTGAAAAGTTCACCTTTTCTAGCACAAATGGGGAAAAGAAAAAAAGGAAGGAAAAAAAAAAAAAAAAAGCAGTCCTAAAACATCAAAACCGTGGCCAAAGAATTAGAAGAAACACTATTTTTCCAAAGCTGCAATGTTTTCCATTCATCTGGCTGGGCCAGCAGAGCACTGGAGACCTGGATGCACTGTACTCATGGCTGGTTCCCCTAAATGACCTGCAGGGAGATCTTCTTCTCTCTATCCCTCTGTTTCTCCTTTCAATCTCTGTTTTGTCTGTTTGTATCACTAGCTCTCAAATCGCCACTGATATATGCACGTGCAGCACCCAGCACAACCTTGTTTCAGGCTCCAGCGGGACCTTTAGGCATTACCATCCTGTAAACAAATAACAATGATAGTGAGTGTAATTACAATCGTCAAACTATTCCAGCTCCACATCATTAGCCATGCCCTGAGCTAAATAACATTTTAATCAGTTTGATATGTCATCTGTGGCTTTCTTCACTGTCACTTGCAATCCAGCAAACTCCTTCCTTCACGTTTCTAGATTAGACAGAGGGTTCTCAACTGCAGACATCCAATTCCCTGTTCAGGAAGCAGCGAGACCTTTCCTCTTCTCACAGATTTAAGATGATAGCCAAGCATCATGAGACACAGTGCGTATGTCTCCTAGGCCCATCCCATGAGAGCAGGACATTTACCACACATGAGAAGAAGACTTAATGCAGTGGCAAAGCAAAATACTCAGTGTCAAAGCCATGTCTAGATGATCATTAAAGACAGATCAAAATTACCCAATACAGGAGGAAAATCTATCGTTTGTAGAAGATTATGTTCTCTGATTATTAGTTTCAAAATTAGTTTTTCCTTTGGATTTCCTCTGAACTTAAACTTAGTTTGGAATGCCTTTGGTTTTGAATATTTCTGAAATCGTATTACTTCTCCTAAGTAAGTTGCTAGTCTGTTCTATTTACGTGAAATTCGAATAATATTGTGAAGTATCTGCCATCAGTTTTACTGTGTGCCAGGCTGAGTTCCCTGATGAATTTCAAATTTCAGATATGAAACAGTAAAGGTTAAAAAAAAAACATGTTACAAAGGGTACTTCATGCAGTAGCATAAACTTCTGTTTTCTCAAAACTTGTATCAGTTCATCTCACCAGGACCAGCAGGGGAAGCACACTCTGCCTAGGCACTGGCAAAGGGACACAGTGAGAGTGTAGGGTCTCTTGCTGGGGCCATTCAAAATTTGACTGTACAAGCCCCTGAGCAATATGACAGGGCTTTAAAAATGGCCCTGCTTGAAGTACGCGGGTGATCTGGAGACCTCTAAGGTGCTTTCCAACAAAAGCTTTTCTATAATTGTATGAAATCACCTGCAATAGATTAACCCTGGTCATTATTCCTATCACAGGAAATAACTGTGACACCTGGGTAACAGGTGAGCTTACTGCGACACCAGGGAGAGCCTTCCTGTACTTAAAGGCAACCTGTAGGAAAGCTGGGGAGGGAGTCTTTATCAGGGCCTGGAGTGACAGGACAAGGAGTAACCGCTTTAAACTGAAAAGTAGCACCCAGAAAGAACGGAGTCACGCAACAGGATTCATTTCCAAAACCACCTCATAGACACCTGGGCCAAAGAGCAGGGCCTTGAGCGGGTATATCACAATGGCAGAGTTCATTTCCTTCTCAGTAGCTGGCACGTGCCGTTTTTTGGGATTTCGGGGCTACAGTGAGCTGCTAAGAGGGATGTCTTAGCTCTTGCAGGGCAGTGCTTCCACTAAGGCCAGGACTTTTCTGCATCTTCTACTGCCCTGCAAGCGAGGATGCTTGGGGCACACAGGAAGCTGGGAGGGGACACAGCTGCAGGGATTCCATAAGACACAAGCAAATGCAGCCTTGGCTTGGTGACACTTTCTCTTGATTACTGCTCAACACAAATTACCTCGAGCAAGTCTACTGTGAGGACTAAAGGAAAGAGACGTATGGATGCTGCTAAGCTCTTCTAGCTTGTACCAGGTAGGAAAGATACCTCTGTAGCAGGCGTGAAGAGGATAGCACTAATTAATTAGATGAGAAGCGGAGGAAAGGCACTTAGAGGTAGTGAAAAGCAGTTAATGTGATGTTCCGGGGAAGCTTCAGTCTGCTTAAGGAGTAGCAAGAACAAGCCTAAAGTCATAGCCAAATACAAGAAAGAGAGGAGGACACGCAGCATGAGAAGCTCCCGAGAGAAAGGAGCTCTGTTTTGGGTAAAAATCAGTCCCTTTTTCTATCATGGAGACATCCAAGGGTGTAGGACACGTGCACTTCAGGGAACCAAGAGATGCTGTGCATTTCTCTCGTCCCCCTGACACAGCCACTAGGTGACGATGCTTCCAATTCTCTCTAAAGAAACCTTGCTTTCTCAGGCCCAGGTGTCCAGCTGCACACCAAGGACGTCCCTGGCTCCCAGGCACAGTTCCCAGGCCCAAGGCCGAGCTCCCCTCCGAACCCCCATTCCAGCAGACCTTGCTCCTGGCATTGTGGAGCAGCCATTTCATGTCAGCCTTTTCTCCTGGCAGTCAGCTTAGCGCCGTAACCTCTGCCATCGGGGCGCCCGAGAGCCGTGTGAGGTCAGCAGAGAGTCACTGTCAGCCTTTGACCTCACAAAGGTGGGTGGCCGTAAGTGCCCTGAGCGTCCAGCTCGCATTGAGTACTGCTGGTGGCACTCGAGGCGTGGAGGTCTGCATGGTGCAATGGGAGACGCCGATGTCCTGCTGCTGGAACAAGAGGCGCTGATGTGCTGCTGGTGCAGGAGGAGACGTGAAGGTGCTGCTGCTTAGAGGTGCTGAGGGGCGGGCAGCCTCAGCGGGCAGCTGAATCAGAGGGCAGGGAAGCCAAGCAGCTTCCTTCTCTGGGGAAGGGGGCACAGAGAAAGTGATTGGAAATGGGGTACAAGCCCTCAGCCTCTAAAAGCAATCCCTCAGATGTTTAGGCATAGTAAAGTTAGGTATATCTATTTGACTCTAGACCCCAACATGTTTGTTAGTGTTCTGGTTTGTCCACTGCTTTCTTGTGGGGGATTTGAGTTGGCCATTACTCTTTAGGTGAATGCTGACTTCATATCTATGGTGCACTTTATTCTTAAAATGGGAAGTTTCTACCAATTTCCCGTCCAAACTTGCTCATAAGCCAACTGCAGTCATCATTTCAGATGTGTCTCCCAACTTACACATTTCCTATTTCTCCTTGATATTTACTCAAGAAATTCATTTACGTAGAGACAACATATTCTTCTCTCAACTGGCATCTGGCCGGGCAGAATGATGTCCTTTCATTCCCTTCCAGGCAATAGGCAACTTGTTCCTTCTGTCTTGTGAACTCTTCCTCCTAAGTTCAATGTGAATACAAGTGGCAGAACTGTGCCTCATGTCTCAAATGAGTGTCAGGGCTGCCTTGTCCAGTGTATTCATACTGGAGGGAAAAAAAAATGCATAGCCATACACACTATATAACCACTAAACTTTTTCAGTCCTCCTTGTGCTAACAGTGCATGAACGTGAGGTTTTGTTGTCATTTTTGTTTGTTTGTTTGTTTGCTTGCTTTAAACTCCTGACTGCCATATAGCAAACATGACAAAAAAACACCCTTTTTTGAGAATCTCTGAGAATGGCTCTGCTTTGTATTATCACCTGTCACTTCACCTGAACCATTTCAATCACAAGCGATATCCTTCTGTCAGGCTTGGTAGTACTTCCCAACCTTATGTCCCCTGCAAATCTCAAAGCTCATGTGTAATTTTTAATCTTCAGCCACCATGTCCATACCGAACATATCTAACTTTGAAGTCAGCTCTGCCCTGAATAGGAGGTTGGGTTTTCAGAGGTCCCTTCCAGCCTACATTTCTCCATGAGTCTTTGCCTCCTTAGCAGCTGCAGTTTCAGAACTGTCTCTGAGAGTTACCATAGGTAACGACTCCTTTGCTGGTAAGTCCCTCTTCAGTGTGAACAATTGTAAATTCCCTTTATTCACTTGCAGCCCCAAAGCCCAAATCCGTAGATAATGTATCAGAAGCTCACAGAAAGTGAAATAGATGTAATTCATCCCCTGTGTAGGGAAGAACTGGTCCTAGAAAGGAAAGCTATTAAATTATCTGGAAACAATTTAGCTCTGATAAATTATTTTGTAAATTACACATTACCCCCTCCTTCCCTGGTCTTAGCTGTTCTTGCTCCAAAACTTTGCATGGTGTTGATGTCAAACTAACAGGCCCACACTTGTCTGGATGACTCTTTACCCTCTTCTGGACAGAGGTGTATTTGTTACTCTCCCATTCTGGGGACTATCCCTGATTTGCACAATTGTTATGCATTTTTCCTACTTGACTTGTTGTTCTGTGTGCCAATGCTGTTAATAGGCTAGGTAGATATCAGCTTTTCATTTTTCACTTGAATCGCTATAGATTGTTATTTCACCTCAGATGATGTTGCGCCTAGTGCCCTACCCTCCTTTTCAATGGGAGTCCTGTCACTGCCCTTAATATCACATTGTTGTTGCTGTTAGATGCAGGAAATAAGATTTGCAGCATTTGAGACATCAGTAACTTTTGATCTATTTTTGCCTCAAGCGTGCAACTGTCCTAATTTGTTCTCTTTGTTCCCCCTGGTTTCTGTGGCTTAAGTACCACTTACTATTATTGTTTAATTTCCTATGTGAAGGAAGTTTTCGGTCATTCTTACTTTATTTCTGCAGTTTTTAACCTCTGAAACATGCCTTTTCTCATCGCTTTTTTCCTCTTTGAATTTTGAATTTTAACTATGCCTTCTCTGCACTCAAGTCCCAGAGCTGCTTAGTCAGACTCAATTATTCATTTCCTTAGATTTCAAAGTTTGCATTTCTAAGCCTCAAAACCTTCATTCTAAACCTGGTTTTGTCTGTCGTGAAATGTAAAATGAGAAAAGTCAGCTCATGATCACACTTTATTCAAATTTTACTACATTTAAACCCATACAGGAGCCAAGTCTAAAATGGTCTTATATTTTTTCACTTTTGGGAAGAAATCCATCACATAGTACACCTCTATGAACATAAGTGGTAATTATCTTTCAATCTTTTGCTGGGAAGTTAAAGTCTCCCATAATTCCCATTATTGTTTACGTGTCTGATAACTGTACAGAGATAATTCACTATTAGACTGGAGCTAAGAGCAAAGAGCAGGCTAGCAAGGCTGTCTATCTTTAGCAGTGATTTGCACAAAACCACTCTTTTGCTGACCCATAACATTTAATTTCTCCATCCTCTGCTTCTTGCTAACACAAAGCACCATCTTATTCCATCCATTTGCCTTGGTTTCCAGCCTTCCTGAGATTTATCAGTACTTGTATGACATTCATGCCTTTGTTTCACCCTTCCTGTGTTGACACTTGTCATAACAGTTTTAGATCCTGAACATGATCATCTCAAAGTTTGCCTGACAGTTAGGTCTTCCTCACATTGTCATAGAGTATCAGGTCTCTACCACTTGAAATAGATTGGATTGGATTAGATTATTGGCACCGTCTCTTGTGCAGGTAGTCCGTTATCTTCACAGTCCGTACAACTGGCCATCAGTGAACATGAAGTGGCCTTATCCTGCCCATTTACCTTTCTGGAAATCAGCCACTCTCTCTGCCTAGAACAGGGAATGGATTTTCCTCACCTTTCTTCAAAAGCTCTGAAGTTTTCTGTGATCTTTCCAATTGTACGGTATGATAAGCTTTTGCTGCCACTGAAGGGTAGAAGTCATTATGAATAGTGCCAACAAAACAGAAACATAACAATGAAAACGATATTTTAATTCAGAATAGGTATTTGAAAAGTTCACCTTTTCTAGCACAAATGGGGAAAAGAAAAAAAGGAAGAGAAAAAAAAAAAAAAAAAAGCAGTCCTAAAACATCAAAACTGTGGCCAAAGAATTAGAAGAAACACTATTTTTCCAAAGCTGCAATGTTTTCCATTCATCTGGCTGGGCCAGCAGAGCACTGGAGACCTGGATGCACTGTACTCATGGCTGGTTCCCCTAAATGACCTGCAGGGAGATCTTCTTCTCTCTATCCCTCTGTTTCTCCTTTCAATCTCTGTTTTGTCTGTTTGTATCACTAGCTCTCAAATCGCCACTGATATATGCACGTGCAGCACCCAGCACAACCTTGTTTCAGGCTCCAGCGGGACCTTTAGGCATTACCATCCTGTAAACAAATAACAATGATAGTGAGTGTAATTACAATCGTCAAACTATTCCAGCTCCACATCATTAGCCATGCCCTGAGCTAAATAACATTTTAATCAGTTTGATATGTCATCTGTGGCTTTCTTCACTGTCACTTGCAATCCAGCAAACTCCTTCCTTCACGTTTCTAGATTAGACAGAGGGTTCTCAACTGCAGACATCCAATTCCCTGTTCAGGAAGCAGCGAGACCTTTCCTCTTCTCACAGATTTAAGATGATAGCCAAGCATCATGAGACACAGTGCGTATGTCTCCTAGGCCCATCCCATGAGAGCAGGACATTTACCACACATGAGAAGAAGACTTAATGCAGTGGCAAAGCAAAATACTCGGTGTCAAAGCCATGTCTAGATGATCATTAAAGACAGATCAAAATTACCCAATACAGGAGGAAAATCTATCGTTTGTAGAAGATTATGTTCTCTGATTATTAGTTTCAAAATTAGTTTTTCCTTTGGATTTCCTCTGAACTTAAACTTAGTTTGGAATGCCTTTGGTTTTGAATATTTCTGAAATCGTATTACTTCTCCTAAGTAAGTTGCTAGTCTGTTCTATTTACATGAAATTCGAATAATATTGTGAAGTATCTGCCATCAGTTTTACTGTGTGCCAGGCTGAGTTCCCTGATGAATTTCAAATTTCAGATATGAAACAGTAAAGGTTAAAAAAAAAACATGTTACAAAGGGTACTTCATGCAGTAGCATAAACTTCTGTTTTCTCAAAACTTGTATCAGTTCATCTCACCAGGACCAGCAGGGGAAGCACACTCTGCCTAGGCACTGGCAAAGGGACACAGTGAGAGTGTAGGGTCTCTTGCTGGGGCCATTCAAAATTTGACTGTACAAGCCCCTGAGCAATATGACAGGGCTTTAAAAATGGCCCTGCTTGAAGTACGCGGGTGATCTGGAGACCTCTAAGGTGCTTTCCAACAAAAGCTTTTCTATAATTGTATGAAATCACCTGCAATAGATTAACCCTGGTCATTATTCCTATCACAGGAAATAACTGTGACACCTGGGTAACAGGTGAGCTTACTGCGACACCAGGGAGAGCCTTCCTGTACTTAAAGGCAACCTGTAGGAAAGCTGGGGAGGGAGTCTTTATCAGGGCCTGGAGTGACAGGACAAGGAGTAACCGCTTTAAACTGAAAAGTAGCACCCAGAAAGAACGGAGTCACGCAACAGGATTCATTTCCAAAACCACCTCATAGACACCTGGGCCAAAGAGCAGGGCCTTGAGCGGGTATATCACAATGGCAGAGTTCATTTCCTTCCCAGTAGCTGGCACGTGCCGTTTTTTGGGATTTCGGGGCTACAGTGAGCTGCTAAGAGGGATGTCTTAGCTCTTGCAGGGCAGTGCTTCCACTAAGGCCAGGACTTTTCTGCATCTTCTACTGCCCTGCAAGCGAGGATGCTTGGGGCACACAGGAAGCTGGGAGGGGACACAGCTGCAGGGATTCCATAAGACACAAGCAAATGCAGCCTTGGCTTGGTGACACTTTCTCTTGATTACTGCTCAACACAAATTACCTCGAGCAAGTCTACTGTGAGGACTAAAGGAAAGAGACGTATGGATGCTGCTAAGCTCTTCTAGCTTGTACCAGGTAGGAAAGATACCTCTGTAGCAGGCGTGAAGAGGATAGCACTAATTAATTAGATGAGAAGCGGAGGAAAGGCACTTAGAGGTAGTGAAAAGCAGTTAATGTGATGTTCCGGGGAAGCTTCAGTCTGCTTAAGGAGTAGCAAGAACAAGCCTAAAGTCATAGCCAAATACAAGAAAGAGAGGAGGACACGCAGCATGAGAAGCTCCCGAGAGAAAGGAGCTCTGTTTTGGGTAAAAATCAGTCCCTTTTTCTATCATGGAGACATCCAAGGGCGTAGGACACGTGCACTTCAGGGAACCAAGAGATGCTGTGCATTTCTCTCGTCCCCCTGACACAGCCACTAGGTGACGATGCTTCCAATTCTCTCTAAAGAAACCTTGCTTTCTCAGGCCCAGGTGTCCAGCTGCACACCAAGGACGTCCCTGGCTCCCAGGCACAGTTCCCAGGCCCAAGGCCGAGCTCCGCTCCGAACCCCCATTCCAGCAGACCTTGCTCCTGGCATTGTGGAGCAGCCATTTCATGTCAGCCTTTTCTCCTGGCAGTCAGCTTAGCGCCGTAACCTCTGCCATCGGGGCGCCCGAGAGCCGTGTGAGGTCAGCAGAGAGTCACTGTCAGCCTTTGACCTCACAAAGGTGGGTGGCCATAAGTGCCCTGAGCGTCCAGCTCGCATTGAGTACTGCTGGTGGCACTCGAGGCGTGGAGGTCTGCATGGTGCAATGGGAGACGCCGATGTCCTGCTGCTGGAACAAGAGGCGCTGATGTGCTGCTGGTGCAGGAGGAGACGTGAAGGTGCTGCTGCTTAGAGGTGCTGAGGGGCGGGCAGCCTCAGCGGGCAGCTGAATCAGAGGGCAGGGAAGCCAAGCAGCTTCCTTCTCTGGGGAAGGGGGCACAGAGAAAGTGATTGGAAATGGGGTACAAGCCCTCAGCCTCTAAAAGCAATCCCTCAGATGTTTAGGCATAGTAAAGTTAGGTATATCTATTTGACTCTAGACCCCAACATGTTTGTTAGTGTTCTGGTTTGTCCACTGCTTTCTTGTGGGGGATTTGAGTTGGCCATTACTGTTTAGGTGAATGCTGACTTCATATCTATGGTGCACTTTATTCTTAAAATGGGAAGTTTCTACCAATTTCCCGTCCAAACTTGCTCATAAGCCAACTGCAGTCATCATTTCAGATGTGTCTCCCAACTTACACATTTCCTATTTCTCCTTGATATTTACTCAAGAAATTCATTTACGTAGAGACAACATATTCTTCTCTCAACTGGCATCTGGCCGGGCAGAATGATGTCCTTTCATTCCCTTCCAGGCAATAGGCAACTTGTTCCTTCTGTCTTGTGAACTCTTCCTCCTAAGTTCAATGTGAATACAAGTGGCAGAACTGTGCCTCATGTCTCAAATGAGTGTCAGGGCTGCCTTGTCCAGTGTATTCATACTGGAGGGAAAAAAAAATGAATAGCCATACACACTATATAACCACTAAACTTTTTCAGTCCTCCTTGTGCTAACAGTGCATGAACGTGAGGTTTTGTTGTCATTTTTGTTTGTTTGTTTGTTTGCTTGCTTTAAACTCCTGACTGCCATATAGCAAACATGACAAAAAAACACCCTTTTTTGAGAATCTCTGAGAATGGCTCTGCTTTGTATTATCACCTGTCACTTCACCTGAACCATTTCAATCACAAGCGATATCCTTCTGTCAGGCTTGGTAGTACTTCCCAACCTTATGTCCCCTGCAAATCTCAAAGCTCATGTGTAATTTTTAATCTTCAGCCACCATGTCCATACCGAACATATCTAACTTTGAAGTCAGCTCTGCCCTGAATAGGAGGTTGGGTTTTCAGAGGTCCCTTCCAGCCTACATTTCTCCATGAGTCTTTGCCTCCTTAGCAGCTGCAGTTTCAGAACTGTCTCTGAGAATTACCATAGGTAACGACTCCTTTGCTGGTAAGTCCCTCTTCAGTGTGAACAATTGTAAATTCCCTTTATTCACTTGCAGCCCCAAAGCCCAAATCCGTAGATAATGTATCAGAAGCTCACAGAAAGTGAAATAGATGTAATTCATCCCCTGTGTAGGGAAGAACTGGTCCTAGAAAGGAAAGCTATTAAATTATCTGGAAACAATTTAGCTCTGATAAATTATTTTGTAAATTACACATTACCCCCTCCTTCCCTGGTCTTAGCTGTTCTTGCTCCAAAACTTTGCATGGTGTTGATGTCAAACTAACAGGCCCACACTTGTCTGGATGACTCTTTACCCTCTTCTGGACAGAGGTGTATTTGTTACTCTCCCATTCTGGGGACTATCCCTGATTTGCACAATTGTTATGCATTTTTCCTACTTGACTTGTTGTTCTGTGTGCCAATGCTGTTAATAGGCTAGGTAGATATCAGCTTTTCATTTTTCACTTGAATCGCTATAGATTGTTATTTCACCTCAGATGATGTTGCGCCTAGTGCCCTACCCTCCTTTTCAATGGGAGTCCTGTCACTGCCCTTAATATCACATTGTTGTTGCTGTTAGATGCAGGAAATAAGATTTGCAGCATTTGAGACATCAGTAACTTTTGATCTATTTTTGCCTCAAGCGTGCAACTGTCCTAATTTGTTCTCTTTGTTCCCCCTGGTTTCTGTGGCTTAAGTACCACTTACTATTATTGTTTAATTTCCTATGTGAAGGAGGTTTTTGGTCATTCTTACTTTATTTCTGCAGTTTTTAACCTCTGAAACATGCCTTTTCTCATCGCTTTTTTCCTCTTTGAATTTTGAATTTTAACTATGCCTTCTCTGCACTCAAGTCCCAGAGCTGCTTAGTCAGACTCAATTATTCATTTCCTTAGATTTCAAAGTTTGCATTTCTAAGCCTCAAAACCTTCATTCTAAACCTGGTTTTGTCTGTCGTGAAATGTAAAATGAGAAAAGTCAGCTCATGATCACACTTTATTCAAATTTTACTACATTTAAACCCATACAGGAGCCAAGTCTAAAATGGTCTTATATTTTTTCACTTTTGGGAAGAAATCCATCACATAGTACACCTCTATGAACATAAGTGGTAATTATCTTTCAATCTTTTGCTGGGAAGTTAAAGTCTCCCATAATTCCCATTATTGTTTACGTGTCTGATAACTGTACAGAGATAATTCACTATTAGACTGGAGCTAAGAGCAAAGAGCAGGCTAGCAAGGCTGTCTATCTTTAGCAGTGATTTGCACAAAACCACTCTTTTGCTGACCCATAACATTTAATTTCTCCATCCTCTGCTTCTTGCTAACACAAAGCACCATCTTATTCCATCCATTTGCCTTGGTTTCCAGCCTTCCTGAGATTTATCAGTACTTGTATGACATTCATGCCTTTGTTTCACCCTTCCTGTGTTGACACTTGTCATAACAGTTTTAGATCCTGAACATGATCATCTCAAAGTTTGCCTGACAGTTAGGTCTTCCTCACATTGTCATAGAGTATCAGGTCTCTACCACTTGAAATAGATTGGATTGGATTAGATTATTGGCACCGTCTCTTGTGCAGGTAGTCCGTTATCTTCACAGTCCGTACAACTGGCCATCAGTGAACATGAAGTGGCCTTATCCTGCCCATTTACCTTTCTGGAAATCAGCCACTCTCTCTGCCTAGAACAGGGAATGGATTTTCCTCACCTTTCTTCAAAAGCTCTGAAGTTTTCTGTGATCTTTCCAATTGTACGCTATGATAAGCTTTTGCTGCCACTGAAGGGTAGAAGTCATTATGAATAGTGCCAACAAAACAGAAACATAACAATGAAAACGATATTTTAATTCAGAATAGGTATTTGAAAAGTTCACCTTTTCTAGCACAAATGGGGAAAAGAAAAAAAGGAAGAGAAAAAAAAAAAAAAAAAAGCAGTCCTAAAACATCAAAAGTGTGGCCAAAGAATTAGAAGAAACACTATTTTTCCAAAGCTGCAATGTTTTCCATTCATCTGGCTGGGCCAGCAGAGCACTGGAGACCTGGATGCACTGTACTCATGGCTGGTTCCCCTAAATGACCTGCAGGGAGATCTTCTTCTCTCTATCCCTCTGTTTCTCCTTTCAATCTCTGTTTTGTCTGTTTGTATCACTAGCTCTCAAATCGCCACTGATATATGCACGTGCAGCACCCAGCACAACCTTGTTTCAGGCTCCAGCGGGACCTTTAGGCATTACCATCCTGTAAACAAATAACAATGATAGTGAGTGTAATTACAATCGTCAAACTATTCCAGCTCCACATCATTAGCCATGCCCTGAGCTAAATAACATTTTAATCAGTTTGATATGTCATCTGTGGCTTTCTTCACTGTCACTTGCAATCCAGCAAACTCCTTCCTTCACGTTTCTAGATTAGACAGAGGGTTCTCAACTGCAGACATCCAATTCCCTGTTCAGGAAGCAGCGAGACCTTTCCTCTTCTCACAGATTTAAGATGATAGCCAAGCATCATGAGACACAGTGCGTATGTCTCCTAGGCCCATCCCATGAGAGCAGGACATTTACCACACATGAGAAGAAGACTTAATGCAGTGGCAAAGCAAAATACTCAGTGTCAAAGCCATGTCTAGATGATCATTAAAGACAGATCAAAATTACCCAATACAGGAGGAAAATCTATCGTTTGTAGAAGATTATGTTCTCTGATTATTAGTTTCAAAATTAGTTTTTCCTTTGGATTTCCTCTGAACTTAAACTTAGTTTGGAATGCCTTTGGTTTTGAATATTTCTGAAATCGTATTACTTCTCCTAAGTAAGTTGCTAGTCTGTTCTATTTACGTGAAATTCGAATAATATTGTGAAGTATCTGCCATCAGTTTTACTGTGTGCCAGGCTGAGTTCCCTGATGAATTTCAAATTTCAGATATGAAACAGTAAAGGTTAAAAAAAAAACATGTTACAAAGGGTACTTCATGCAGTAGCATAAACTTCTGTTTTCTCAAAACTTGTATCAGTTCATCTCACCAGGACCAGCAGGGGAAGCACACTCTGCCTAGGCACTGGCAAAGGGACACAGTGAGAGTGTAGGGTCTCTTGCTGGGGCCATTCAAAATTTGACTGTACAAGCCCCTGAGCAATATGACAGGGCTTTAAAAATGGCCCTGCTTGAAGTACGCGGGTGATCTGGAGACCTCTAAGGTGCTTTCCAACAAAAGCTTTTCTATAATTGTATGAAATCACCTGCAATAGATTAACCCTGGTCATTATTCCTATCACAGGAAATAACTGTGACACCTGGGTAACAGGTGAGCTTACTGCGACACCAGGGAGAGCCTTCCTGTACTTAAAGGCAACCTGTAGGAAAGCTGGGGAGGGAGTCTTTATCAGGGCCTGGAGTGACAGGACAAGGAGTAACCGCTTTAAACTGAAAAGTAGCACCCAGAAAGAACGGAGTCACGCAACAGGATTCATTTCCAAAACCACCTCATAGACACCTGGGCCAAAGAGCAGGGCCTTGAGCGGGTATATCACAATGGCGGAGTTCATTTCCTTCCCAGTAGCTGGCACGTGCCGTTTTTTGGGATTTCGGGGCTACAGTGAGCTGCTAAGAGGGATGTCTTAGCTCTTGCAGGGCAGTGCTTCCACTAAGGCCAGGACTTTTCTGCATCTTCTACTGCCCTGCAAGCGAGGATGCTTGGGGCACACAGGAAGCTGGGAGGGGACACAGCTGCAGGGATTCCATAAGGCACAAGCAAATGCAGCCTTGGCTTGGTGACACTTTCTCTTGATTACTGCTCAACACAAATTACCTCGAGCAAGTCTACTGTGAGGACTAAAGGAAAGAGATGTATGGATGCTGCTAAGCTCTTCTAGCTTGTACCAGGTAGGAAAGATACCTCTGTAGCAGGTGTGAAGAGGATAGCACTAATTAATTAGATGAGAAGCGGAGGAAAGGCACTTAGAGGTAGTGAAAAGCAGTTAATGTGATGTTCCGGGGAAGCTTCAGTCTGCTTAAGGAGTAGCAAGAACAAGCCTAAAGTCATAGCCAAATACAAGAAAGAGAGGAGGACACGCAGCATGAGAAGCTCCCAAGAGAAAGGAGCTCTGTTTTGGGTAAAAATCAGTCCCTTTTTCTATCATGGAGACATCCAAGGGCGTAGGACACGTGCACTTCAGGGAACCAAGAGATGCTGTGCATTTCTCTCGTCCCCCTGACACAGCCACTAGGTGACGATGCTTCCAATTCTCTCTAAAGAAACCTTGCTTTCTCAGGCCCAGGTGTCCAGCTGCACACCAAGGACGTCCCTGGCTCCCAGGCACAGTTCCCAGGCCCAAGGCCGAGCTCCCCTCCGAACCCCCATTCCAGCAGACCTTGCTCCTGGCATTGTGGAGCAGCCATTTCATGTCAGCCTTTTCTCCTGGCAGTCAGCTTAGCGCCGTAACCTCTGCCATCGGGGCGCCCGAGAGCCGTGTGAGGTCAGCAGAGAGTCACTGTCAGCCTTTGACCTCACAAAGGTGGGTGGCCGTAAGTGCCCTGAGCGTCCAGCTCGCATTGAGTACTGCTGGTGGCACTCGAGGCGTGGAGGTCTGCATGGTGCAATGGGAGACGCCGATGTCCTGCTGCTGGAACAAGAGGCGCTGATGTGCTGCTGGTGCAGGAGAAGACGTGAAGGTGCTGCTGCTTAGAGGTGCTGAGGAGCGGGCAGCCTCAGCGGGCAGCTGAATCAGAGGGCAGGGAAGCCAAGCAGCTTCCTTCTCTGGGGAAGGGGGCACAGAGAAAGTGATTGGAAATGGGGTGCAAGCCCTCAGCCTCTAAAAGCAATCCCTCAGATGTTTAGGCATAGTAAAGTTAGGTATATCTATTTGACTCTAGACCCCAACATGTTTGTTAGTGTTCTGGTTTGTCCACTGCTTTCTTGTGGGGGATTTGAGTTGGCCATTACTGTTTAGGTGAATGCTGACTTCATATCTATGGTGCACTTTATTCTTAAAATGGGAAGTTTCTACCAATTTCCCGTCCAAACTTGCTCATAAGCCAACTGCAGTCATCATTTCAGATGTGTCTCCCAACTTACACATTTCCTATTTCTCCTTGATATTTACTCAAGAAATTCATTTACGTAGAGACAACATATTCTTCTCTCAACTGGCATCTGGCCGGGCAGAATGATGTCCTTTCATTCCCTTCCAGGCAATAGGCAACTTGTTCCTTCTGTCTTGTGAACTCTTCCTCCTAAGTTCAATGTGAATACAAGTGGCAGAACTGTGCCTCATGTCTCAAATGAGTGTCAGGGCTGCCTTGTCCAGTGTATTCATACTGGAGGGAAAAAAAAATGAATAGCCATACACACTATATAACCACTAAACTTTTTCAGTCCTCCTTGTGCTAACAGTGCATGAACGTGAGGTTTTGTTGTCATTTTTGTTTGTTTGTTTGTTTGCTTGCTTTAAACTCCTGACTGCCATATAGCAAACATGACAAAAAAACACCCTTTTTTGAGAATCTCTGAGAATGGCTCTGCTTTGTATTATCACCTGTCACTTCACCTGAACCATTTCAATCACAAGCGATATCCTTCTGTCAGGCTTGGTAGTACTTCCCAACCTTATGTCCCCTGCAAATCTCAAAGCTCATGTGTAATTTTTAATCTTCAGCCACCATGTCCATACCGAACATATCTAACTTTGAAGTCAGCTCTGCCCTGAATAGGAGGTTGGGTTTTCAGAGGTCCCTTCCAGCCTACATTTCTCCATGAGTCTTTGCCTCCTTAGCAGCTGCAGTTTCAGAACTGTCTCTGAGAATTACCATAGGTAACGACTCCTTTGCTGGTAAGTCCCTCTTCAGTGTGAACAATTGTAAATTCCCTTTATTCACTTGCAGCCCCAAAGCCCAAATCCGTAGATAATGTATCAGAAGCTCACAGAAAGTGAAATAGATGTAATTCATCCCCTGTGTAGGGAAGAACTGGTCCTAGAAAGGAAAGCTATTAAATTATCTGGAAACAATTTAGCTCTGATAAATTATTTTGTAAATTACACATTACCCCCTCCTTCCCTGGTCTTAGCTGTTCTTGCTCCAAAACTTTGCATGGTGTTGATGTCAAACTAACAGGCCCACACTTGTCTGGATGACTCTTTACCCTCTTCTGGACAGAGGTGTATTTGTTACTCTCCCATTCTGGGGACTATCCCTGATTTGCACAATTGTTATGCATTTTTCCTACTTGACTTGTTGTTCTGTGTGCCAATGCTGTTAATAGGCTAGGTAGATATCAGCTTTTCATTTTTCACTTGAATCGCTATAGATTGTTATTTCACCTCAGATGATGTTGCGCCTAGTGCCCTACCCTCCTTTTCAATGGGAGTCCTGTCACTGCCCTTAATATCACATTGTTGTTGCTGTTAGATGCAGGAAATAAGATTTGCAGCATTTGAGACATCAGTAACTTTTGATCTATTTTTGCCTCAAGCGTGCAACTGTCCTAATTTGTTCTCTTTGTTCCCCCTGGTTTCTGTGGCTTAAGTACCACTTACTATTATTGTTTAATTTCCTATGTGAAGGAGGTTTTTGGTCATTCTTACTTTATTTCTGCAGTTTTTAACCTCTGAAACATGCCTTTTCTCATCGCTTTTTTCCTCTTTGAATTTTGAATTTTAACTATGCCTTCTCTGCACTCAAGTCCCAGAGCTGCTTAGTCAGACTCAATTATTCATTTCCTTAGATTTCAAAGTTTGCATTTCTAAGCCTCAAAACCTTCATTCTAAACCTGGTTTTGTCTGTCGTGAAATGTAAAATGAGAAAAGTCAGCTCATGATCACACTTTATTCAAATTTTACTACATTTAAACCCATACAGGAGCCAAGTCTAAAATGGTCTTATATTTTTTCACTTTTGGGAAGAAATCCATCACATAGTACACCTCTGTGAACATAAGTGGTAATTATCTTTCAATCTTTTGCTGGGAAGTTAAAGTCTCCCATAATTCCCATTATTGTTTACGTGTCTGATAACTGTACAGAGATAATTCACTATTAGACTGGAGCTAAGAGCAAAGAGCAGGCTAGCAAGGCTGTCTATCTTTAGCAGTGATTTGCACAAAACCACTCTTTTGCTGACCCATAACATCTAATTTCTCCATCCTCTGCTTCTTGCTAACACAAAGCACCATCTTATTCCATCCATTTGCCTTGGTTTCCAGCCTTCCTGAGATTTATCAGTACTTGTATGACATTCATGCCTTTGTTTCACCCTTCCTGTGTTGACACTTGTCATAACAGTTTTAGATCCTGAACATGATCATCTCAAAGTTTGCCTGACAGTTAGGTCTTCCTCACATTGTCATAGAGTATCAGGTCTCTACCACTTGAAATAGATTGGATTGGATTAGATTATTGGCACCGTCTCTTGTGCTGGTAGTCCATTATCTTCACAGTCCGTACAACTGGCCATCAGTGAACATGAAGTGGCCTTATCCTGCCCATTTACCTTTCTGGAAATCAGCCACTCTCTCTGCCTAGAACAGGGAATGGATTTTCCTCACCTTTCTTCAAAAGCTCTGAAGTTTTCTGTGATCTTTCCAGTTGTACGGTATGATAAGCTTTTGCTGCCACTGAAGGGTAGAAGTCATTATGAATAGTGCCAACAAAACAGAAACATAACAATGAAAACGATATTTTAATTCAGAATAGGTATTTGAAAAGTTCACCTTTTCTAGCACAAATGGGGAAAAGAAAAAAAGGAAGGGAAAAAAAAAAAAAAAAGCAGTCCTAAAACATCAAAAGTGTGGCCAAAGAATTAGAAGAAACACTATTTTTCCAAAGCTGCAATGTTTTCCATTCATCTGGCTGGGCCAGCAGAGCACTGGAGACCTGGATGCACTGTACTCATGGCTGGTTCCCCTAAATGACCTGCAGGGAGATCTTCTTCTCTCTATCCCTCTGTTTCTCCTTTCAATCTCTGTTTTGTCTGTTTGTATCACTAGCTCTCAAATCGCCACTGATATATGCACGTGCAGCACCCAGCACAACCTTGTTTCAGGCTCCAGCGGGACCTTTAGGCATTACCATCCTGTAAACAAATAACAATGATAGTGAGTGTAATTACAATCGTCAAACTATTCCAGCTCCACATCATTAGCCATGCCCTGAGCTAAATAACATTTTAATCAGTTTGATATGTCATCTGTGGCTTTCTTCACTGTCACTTGCAATCCAGCAAACTCCTTCCTTCACGTTTCTAGATTAGACAGAGGGTTCTCAACTGCAGACATCCAATTCCCTGTTCAGGAAGCAGCGAGACCTTTCCTCTTCTCACAGATTTAAGATGATAGCCAAGCATCATGAGACACAGTGCGTATGTCTCCTAGGCCCATCCCATGAGAGCAGGACATTTACCACACATGAGAAGAAGACTTAATGCAGTGGCAAAGCAAAATACTCAGTGTCAAAGCCACGTCTAGATGATCATTAAAGACAGATCAAAATTACCCAATACAGGAGGAAAATCTATCGTTTGTAGAAGATTATGTTCTCTGATTATTAGTTTCAAAATTAGTTTTTCCTTTGGATTTCCTCTGAACTTAAACTTAGTTTGGAATGCCTTTGGTTTTGAATATTTCTGAAATCGTATTACTTCTCCTAAGTAAGTTGCTAGTCTGTTCTATTTACGTGAAATTCGAATAATATTGTGAAGTATCTGCCATCAGTTTTACTGTGTGCCAGGCTGAGTTCCCTGATGAATTTCAAATTTCAGATATGAAACAGTAAAGGTTAAAAAAAAAACATGTTACAAAGGGTACTTCATGCAGTAGCATAAACTTCTGTTTTCTCAAAACTTGTATCAGTTCATCTCACCAGGACCAGCAGGGGAAGCACACTCTGCCTAGGCACTGGCAAAGGGACACAGTGAGAGTGTAGGGTCTCTTGCTGGGGCCATTCAAAATTTGACTGTACAAGCCCCTGAGCAATATGACAGGGCTTTAAAAATGGCCCTGCTTGAAGTACGCGGGTGATCTGGAGACCTCTAAGGTGCTTTCCAACAAAAGCTTTTCTATAATTGTATGAAATCACCTGCAATAGATTAACCCTGGTCATTATTCCTATCACAGGAAATAACTGTGACACCTGGGTAACAGGTGAGCTTACTGCGACACCAGGGAGAGCCTTCCTGTACTTAAAGGCAACCTGTAGGAAAGCTGGGGAGGGAGTCTTTATCAGGGCCTGGAGTGACAGGACAAGGAGTAACCGCTTTAAACTGAAAAGTAGCACCCAGAAAGAACGGAGTCACGCAACAGGATTCATTTCCAAAACCACCTCATAGACACCTGGGCCAAAGAGCAGGGCCTTGAGCGGGTATATCACAATGGCGGAGTTCATTTCCTTCCCAGTAGCTGGCACGTGCCGTTTTTTGGGATTTCGGGGCTACAGTGAGCTGCTAAGAGGGATGTCTTAGCTCTTGCAGGGCAGTGCTTCCACTAAGGCCAGGACTTTTCTGCATCTTCTACTGCCCTGCAAGCGAGGATGCTTGGGGCACACAGGAAGCTGGGAGGGGACACAGCTGCAGGGATTCCATAAGGCACAAGCAAATGCAGCCTTGGCTTGGTGACACTTTCTCTTGATTACTGCTCAACACAAATTACCTCGAGCAAGTCTACTGTGAGGACTAAAGGAAAGAGACGTATGGATGCTGCTAAGCTCTTCTAGCTTGTACCAGGTAGGAAAGATACCTCTGTAGCAGGCGTGAAGAGGATAGCACTAATTAATTAGATGAGAAGCGGAGGAAAGGCACTTAGAGGTAGTGAAAAGCAGTTAATGTGATGTTCCGGGGAAGCTTCAGTCTGCTTAAGGAGTAGCAAGAACAAGCCTAAAGTCATAGCCAAATACAAGAAAGAGAGGAGGACACGCAGCATGAGAAGCTCCCGAGAGAAAGGAGCTCTGTTTTGGGTAAAAATCAGTCCCTTTTTCTATCATGGAGACATCCAAGGGCGTAGGACACGTGCACTTCAGGGAACCAAGAGATGCTGTGCATTTCTCTCGTCCCCCTGACACAGCCACTAGGTGACGATGCTTCCAATTCTCTCTAAAGAAACCTTGCTTTCTCAGGCCCAGGTGTCCAGCTGCACACCAAGGACGTCCCTGGCTCCCAGGCACAGTTCCCAGGCCCAAGGCCGAGCTCCGCTCCGAACCCCCATTCCAGCAGACCTTGCTCCTGGCATTGTGGAGCAGCCATTTCATGTCAGCCTTTTCTCCTGGCAGTCAGCTTAGCGCCGTAACCTCTGCCATCGGGGCGCCCGAGAGCCGTGTGAGGTCAGCAGAGAGTCACTGTCAGCCTTTGACCTCACAAAGGTGGGTGGCCATAAGTGCCCTGAGCGTCCAGCTCGCATTGAGTACTGCTGGTGGCACTCGAGGCGTGGAGGTCTGCATGGTGCAATGGGAGACGCCGATGTCCTGCTGCTGGAACAAGAGGCGCTGATGTGCTGCTGGTGCAGGAGGAGACGTGAAGGTGCTGCTGCTTAGAGGTGCTGAGGGGCGGGCAGCCTCAGCGGGCAGCTGAATCAGAGGGCAGGGAAGCCAAGCAGCTTCCTTCTCTGGGGAAGGGGGCACAGAGAAAGTGATTGGAAATGGGGTACAAGCCCTCAGCCTCTAAAAGCAATCCCTCAGATGTTTAGGCATAGTAAAGTTAGGTATATCTATTTGACTCTAGACCCCAACATGTTTGTTAGTGTTCTGGTTTGTCCACTGCTTTCTTGTGGGGGATTTGAGTTGGCCATTACTCTTTAGGTGAATGCTGACTTCATATCTATGGTGCACTTTATTCTTAAAATGGGAAGTTTCTACCAATTTCCCGTCCAAACTTGCTCATAAGCCAACTGCAGTCATCATTTCAGATGTGTCTCCCAACTTACACATTTCCTATTTCTCCTTGATATTTACTCAAGAAATTCATTTACGTAGAGACAACATATTCTTCTCTCAACTGGCATCTGGCTGGGCAGAATGATGTCCTTTCATTCCCTTCCAGGCAATAGGCAACTTGTTCCTTCTGTCTTGTGAACTCTTCCTCCTAAGTTCAATGTGAATACAAGTGGCAGAACTGTGCCTCATGTCTCAAATGAGTGTCAGGGCTGCCTTGTCCAGTGTATTCATACTGGAGGGAAAAAAAAATGAATAGCCATACACACTGTATAACCACTAAACTTTTTCAGTCCTCCTTGTGCTAACAGTGCATGAACGTGAGGTTTTGTTGTCATTTTTGTTTGTTTGTTTGTTTGCTTGCTTTAAACTCCTGACTGCCATATAGCAAACATGACAAAAAAACACCCTTTTTTGAGAATCTCTGAGAATGGCTCTGCTTTGTATTATCACCTGTCACTTCACCTGAACCATTTCAATCACAAGCGATATCCTTCTGTCAGGCTTGGTAGTACTTCCCAACCTTATGTCCCCTGCAAATCTCAAAGCTCATGTGTAATTTTTAATCTTCAGCCACCATGTCCATACCGAACATATCTAACTTTGAAGTCAGCTCTGCCCTGAATAGGAGGTTGGGTTTTCAGAGGTCCCTTCCAGCCTACATTTCTCCATGAGTCTTTGCCTCCTTAGCAGCTGCAGTTTCAGAACTGTCTCTGAGAATTACCATAGGTAACGACTCCTTTGCTGGTAAGTCCCTCTTCAGTGTGAACAATTGTAAATTCCCTTTATTCACTTGCAGCCCCAAAGCCCAAATCCGTAGATAATGTATCAGAAGCTCACAGAAAGTGAAATAGATGTAATTCATCCCCTGTGTAGGGAAGAACTGGTCCTAGAAAGGAAAGCTATTAAATTATCTGGAAACAATTTAGCTCTGATAAATTATTTTGTAAATTACACATTACCCCCTCCTTCCCTGGTCTTAGCTGTTCTTGCTCCAAAACTTTGCATGGTGTTGATGTCAAACTAACAGGCCCACACTTGTCTGGATGACTCTTTACCCTCTTCTGGACAGAGGTGTATTTGTTACTCTCCCATTCTGGGGACTATCCCTGATTTGCACAATTGTTATGCATTTTTCCTACTTGACTTGTTGTTCTGTGTGCCAATGCTGTTAATAGGCTAGGTAGATATCAGCTTTTCATTTTTCACTTGAATCGCTATAGATTGTTATTTCACCTCAGATGATGTTGCGCCTAGTGCCCTACCCTCCTTTTCAATGGGAGTCCTGTCACTGCCCTTAATATCACATTGTTGTTGCTGTTAGATGCAGGAAATAAGATTTGCAGCATTTGAGACATCAGTAACTTTTGATCTATTTTTGCCTCAAGCGTGCAACTGTCCTAATTTGTTCTCTTTGTTCCCCCTGGTTTCTGTGGCTTAAGTACCACTTACTATTATTGTTTAATTTCCTATGTGAAGGAGGTTTTTGGTCATTCTTACTTTATTTCTGCAGTTTTTAACCTCTGAAACATGCCTTTTCTCATCGCTTTTTTCCTCTTTGAATTTTGAATTTTAACTATGCCTTCTCTGCACTCAAGTCCCAGAGCTGCTTAGTCAGACTCAATTATTCATTTCCTTAGATTTCAAAGTTTGCATTTCTAAGCCTCAAAACCTTCATTCTAAACCTGGTTTTGTCTGTCGTGAAATGTAAAATGAGAAAAGTCAGCTCATGATCACACTTTATTCAAATTTTACTACATTTAAACCCATACAGGAGCCAAGTCTAAAATGGTCTTATATTTTTTCACTTTTGGGAAGAAATCCATCACATAGTACACCTCTGTGAACATAAGTGGTAATTATCTTTCAATCTTTTGCTGGGAAGTTAAAGTCTCCCATAATTCCCATTATTGTTTACGTGTCTGATAACTGTACAGAGATAATTCACTATTAGACTGGAGCTAAGAGCAAAGAGCAGGCTAGCAAGGCTGTCTATCTTTAGCAGTGATTTGCACAAAACCACTCTTTTGCTGACCCATAACATTTAATTTCTCCATCCTCTGCTTCTTGCTAACACAAAGCACCATCTTATTCCATCCATTTGCCTTGGTTTCCAGCCTTCCTGAGATTTATCAGTACTTGTATGACATTCATGCCTTTGTTTCACCCTTCCTGTGTTGACACTTGTCATAACAGTTTTAGATCCTGAACATGATCATCTCAAAGTTTGCCTGACAGTTAGGTCTTCCTCACATTGTCATAGAGTATCAGGTCTCTACCACTTGAAATAGATTGGATTGGATTAGATTATTGGCACCGTCTCTTGTGCTGGTAGTCCATTATCTTCACAGTCCGTACAACTGGCCATCAGTGAACATGAAGTGGCCTTATCCTGCCCATTTACCTTTCTGGAAATCAGCCACTCTCTCTGCCTAGAACAGGGAATGGATTTTCCTCACCTTTCTTCAAAAGCTCTGAAGTTTTCTGTGATCTTTCCAATTGTACGGTATGATAAGCTTTTGCTGCCACTGAAGGGTAGAAGTCATTATGAATAGTGCCAACAAAACAGAAACATAACAATGAAAACGATATTTTAATTCAGAATAGGTATTTGAAAAGTTCACCTTTTCTAGCACAAATGGGGAAAAGAAAAAAAGGAAGGAAAAAAAAAAAAAAAAAAAAGCAGTCCTAAAACATCAAAAGTGTGGCCAAAGAATTAGAAGAAACACTATTTTTCCAAAGCTGCAATGTTTTCCATTCATCTGGCTGGGCCAGCAGAGCACTGGAGACCTGGATGCACTGTACTCATGGCTGGTTCCCCTAAATGACCTGCAGGGAGATCTTCTTCTCTCTATCCCTCTGTTTCTCCTTTCAATCTCTGTTTTGTCTGTTTGTATCACTAGCTCTCAAATCGCCACTGATATATGCACGTGCAGCACCCAGCACAACCTTGTTTCAGGCTCCAGCGGGACCTTTAGGCATTACCATCCTGTAAACAAATAACAATGATAGTGAGTGTAATTACAATCGTCAAACTATTCCAGCTCCACATCATTAGCCATGCCCTGAGCTAAATAACATTTTAATCAGTTTGATATGTCATCTGTGGCTTTCTTCACTGTCACTTGCAATCCAGCAAACTCCTTCCTTCACGTTTCTAGATTAGACAGAGGGTTCTCAACTGCAGACATCCAATTCCCTGTTCAGGAAGCAGCGAGACCTTTCCTCTTCTCACAGATTTAAGATGATAGCCAAGCATCATGAGACACAGTGCGTATGTCTCCTAGGCCCATCCCATGAGAGCAGGACATTTACCACACATGAGAAGAAGACTTAATGCAGTGGCAAAGCAAAATACTCGGTGTCAAAGCCATGTCTAGATGATCATTAAAGACAGATCAAAATTACCCAATACAGGAGGAAAATCTATCGTTTGTAGAAGATTATGTTCTCTGATTATTAGTTTCAAAATTAGTTTTTCCTTTGGATTTCCTCTGAACTTAAACTTAGTTTGGAATGCCTTTGGTTTTGAATATTTCTGAAATCGTATTACTTCTCCTAAGTAAGTTGCTAGTCTGTTCTATTTACGTGAAATTCGAATAATATTGTGAAGTATCTGCCATCAGTTTTACTGTGTGCCAGGCTGAGTTCCCTGATGAATTTCAAATTTCAGATATGAAACAGTAAAGGTTAAAAAAAAAAAAATGTTACAAAGGGTACTTCATGCAGTAGCATAAACTTCTGTTTTCTCAAAACTTGTATCAGTTCATCTCACCAGGACCAGCAGGGGAAGCACACTCTGCCTAGGCACTGGCAAAGGGACACAGTGAGAGTGTAGGGTCTCTTGCTGGGGCCATTCAAAATTTGACTGTACAAGCCCCTGAGCAATATGACAGGGCTTTAAAAATGGCCCTGCTTGAAGTACGCGGGTGATCTGGAGACCTCTAAGGTGCTTTCCAACAAAAGCTTTTCTATAATTGTATGAAATCACCTGCAATAGATTAACCCTGGTCATTATTCCTATCACAGGAAATAACTGTGACACCTGGGTAACAGGTGAGCTTACTGCGACACCAGGGAGAGCCTTCCTGTACTTAAAGGCAACCTGTAGGAAAGCTGGGGAGGGAGTCTTTATCAGGGCCTGGAGTGACAGGACAAGGAGTAACCGCTTTAAACTGAAAAGTAGCACCCAGAAAGAACGGAGTCACGCAACAGGATTCATTTCCAAAACCACCTCATAGACACCTGGGCCAAAGAGCAGGGCCTTGAGCGGGTATATCACAATGGCAGAGTTCATTTCCTTCCCAGTAGCTGGCACGTGCCGTTTTTTGGGATTTCGGGGCTACAGTGAGCTGCTAAGAGGGATGTCTTAGCTCTTGCAGGGCAGTGCTTCCACTAAGGCCAGGACTTTTCTGCATCTTCTACTGCCCTGCAAGCGAGGATGCTTGGGGCACACAGGAAGCTGGGAGGGGACACAGCTGCAGGGATTCCATAAGACACAAGCAAATGCAGCCTTGGCTTGGTGACACTTTCTCTTGATTACTGCTCAACACAAATTACCTCGAGCAAGTCTACTGTGAGGACTAAAGGAAAGAGACGTATGGATGCTGCTAAGCTCTTCTAGCTTGTACCAGGTAGGAAAGATACCTCTGTAGCAGGCGTGAAGAGGATAGCACTAATTAATTAGATGAGAAGCGGAGGAAAGGCACTTAGAGGTAGTGAAAAGCAGTTAATGTGATGTTCCGGGGAAGCTTCAGTCTGCTTAAGGAGTAGCAAGAACAAGCCTAAAGTCATAGCCAAATACAAGAAAGAGAGGAGGACACGCAGCATGAGAAGCTCCCGAGAGAAAGGAGCTCTGTTTTGGGTAAAAATCAGTCCCTTTTTCTATCATGGAGACATCCAAGGGCGTAGGACACGTGCACTTCAGGGAACCAAGAGATGCTGTGCATTTCTCTCGTCCCCCTGACACAGCCACTAGGTGACGATGCTTCCAATTCTCTCTAAAGAAACCTTGCTTTCTCAGGCCCAGGTGTCCAGCTGCACACCAAGGACGTCCCTGGCTCCCAGGCACAGTTCCCAGGCCCAAGGCCGAGCTCCCCTCCGAACCCCCATTCCAGCAGACCTTGCTCCTGGCATTGTGGAGCAGCCATTTCATGTCAGCCTTTTCTCCTGGCAGTCAGCTTAGCGCCGTAACCTCTGCCATCGGGGCGCCCGAGAGCCGTGTGAGGTCAGCAGAGAGTCACTGTCAGCCTTTGACCTCACAAAGGTTGGTGGCCATAGGTGCCCTGAGCGTCCAGCTCGCATTGAGTACTGCTGGTGGCACTCGAGGCGTGGAGGTCTGCATGGTGCAATGGGAGACGCCGATGTCCTGCTGCTGGAACAAGAGGCGCTGATGTGCTGCTGGTGCAGGAGGAGACGTGAAGGTGCTGCTGCTTAGAGGTGCTGAGGGGCGGGCAGCCTCAGCGGGCAGCTGAATCAGAGGGCAGGGAAGCCAAGCAGCTTCCTTCTCTGGGGAAGGGGGCACAGAGAAAGTGATTGGAAATGGGGTACAAGCCCTCAGCCTCTAAAAGCAATCCCTCAGATGTTTAGGCATAGTAAAGTTAGGTATATCTATTTGACTCTAGACCCCAACATGTTTGTTAGTGTTCTGGTTTGTCCACTGCTTTCTTGTGGGGGATTTGAGTTGGCCATTACTCTTTAGGTGAATGCTGACTTCATATCTATGGTGCACTTTATTCTTAAAATGGGAAGTTTCTACCAATTTCCCGTCCAAACTTGCTCATAAGCCAACTGCAGTCATCATTTCAGATGTGTCTCCCAACTTACACATTTCCTATTTCTCCTTGATATTTACTCAAGAAATTCATTTACGTAGAGACAACATATTCTTCTCTCAACTGGCATCTGGCTGGGCAGAATGATGTCCTTTCATTCCCTTCCAGGCAATAGGCAACTTGTTCCTTCTGTCTTGTGAACTCTTCCTCCTAAGTTCAATGTGAATACAAGTGGCAGAACTGTGCCTCATGTCTCAAATGAGTGTCAGGGCTGCCTTGTCCAGTGTATTCATACTGGAGGGAAAAAAAAATGAATAGCCATACACACTATATAACCACTAAACTTTTTCAGTCCTCCTTGTGCTAACAGTGCATGAACGTGAGGTTTTGTTGTCATTTTTGTTTGTTTGTTTGTTTGCTTGCTTTAAACTCCTGACTGCCATATAGCAAACATGACAAAAAAACACCCTTTTTTGAGAATCTCTGAGAATGGCTCTGCTTTGTATTATCACCTGTCACTTCACCTGAACCATTTCAATCACAAGCGATATCCTTCTGTCAGGCTTGGTAGTACTTCCCAACCTTATGTCCCCTGCAAATCTCAAAGCTCATGTGTAATTTTTAATCTTCAGCCACCATGTCCATACCGAACATATCTAACTTTGAAGTCAGCTCTGCCCTGAATAGGAGGTTGGGTTTTCAGAGGTCCCTTCCAGCCTACATTTCTCCATGAGTCTTTGCCTCCTTAGCAGCTGCAGTTTCAGAACTGTCTCTGAGAATTACCATAGGTAACGACTCCTTTGCTGGTAAGTCCCTCTTCAGTGTGAACAATTGTAAATTCCCTTTATTCACTTGCAGCCCCAAAGCCCAAATCCGTAGATAATGTATCAGAAGCTCACAGAAAGTGAAATAGATGTAATTCATCCCCTGTGTAGGGAAGAACTGGTCCTAGAAAGGAAAGCTATTAAATTATCTGGAAACAATTTAGCTCTGATAAATTATTTTGTAAATTACACATTACCCCCTCCTTCCCTGGTCTTAGCTGTTCTTGCTCCAAAACTTTGCATGGTGTTGATGTCAAACTAACAGGCCCACACTTGTCTGGATGACTCTTTACCCTCTTCTGGACAGAGGTGTATTTGTTACTCTCCCATTCTGGGGACTATCCCTGATTTGCACAATTGTTATGCATTTTTCCTACTTGACTTGTTGTTCTGTGTGCCAATGCTGTTAATAGGCTAGGTAGATATCAGCTTTTCATTTTTCACTTGAATCGCTATAGATTGTTATTTCACCTCAGATGATGTTGCGCCTAGTGCCCTACCCTCCTTTTCAATGGGAGTCCTGTCACTGCCCTTAATATCACATTGTTGTTGCTGTTAGATGCAGGAAATAAGATTTGCAGCATTTGAGACATCAGTAACTTTTGATCTATTTTTGCCTCAAGCGTGCAACTGTCCTAATTTGTTCTCTTTGTTCCCCCTGGTTTCTGTGGCTTAAGTACCACTTACTATTATTGTTTAATTTCCTATGTGAAGGAGGTTTTCGGTCATTCTTACTTTATTTCTGCAGTTTTTAACCTCTGAAACATGCCTTTTCTCATCGCTTTTTTCCTCTTTGAATTTTGAATTTTAACTATGCCTTCTCTGCACTCAAGTCCCAGAGCTGCTTAGTCAGACTCAATTATTCATTTCCTTAGATTTCAAAGTTTGCATTTCTAAGCCTCAAAACCTTCATTCTAAACCTGGTTTTGTCTGTCGTGAAATGTAAAATGAGAAAAGTCAGCTCATGATCACACTTTATTCAAATTTTACTACATTTAAACCCATACAGGAGCCAAGTCTAAAATGGTCTTATATTTTTTCACTTTTGGGAAGAAATCCATCACATAGTACACCTCTATGAACATAAGTGGTAATTATCTTTCAATCTTTTGCTGGGAAGTTAAAGTCTCCCATAATTCCCATTATTGTTTACGTGTCTGATAACTGTACAGAGATAATTCACTATTAGACTGGAGCTAAGAGCAAAGAGCAGGCTAGCAAGGCTGTCTATCTTTAGCAGTGATTTGCACAAAACCACTCTTTTGCTGACCCATAACATTTAATTTCTCCATCCTCTGCTTCTTGCTAACACAAAGCACCATCTTATTCCATCCATTTGCCTTGGTTTCCAGCCTTCCTGAGATTTATCAGTACTTGTATGACATTCATGCCTTTGTTTCACCCTTCCTGTGTTGACACTTGTCATAACAGTTTTAGATCCTGAACATGATCATCTCAAAGTTTGCCTGACAGTTAGGTCTTCCTCACATTGTCATAGAGTATCAGGTCTCTACCACTTGAAATAGATTGGATTGGATTAGATTATTGGCACCGTCTCTTGTGCTGGTAGTCCATTATCTTCACAGTCCGTACAACTGGCCATCAGTGAACATGAAGTGGCCTTATCCTGCCCATTTACCTTTCTGGAAATCAGCCACTCTCTCTGCCTAGAACAGGGAATGGATTTTCCTCACCTTTCTTCAAAAGCTCTGAAGTTTTCTGTGATCTTTCCAATTGTACGGTATGATAAGCTTTTGCTGCCACTGAAGGGTAGAAGTCATTATGAATAGTGCCAACAAAACTGAAACATAACAATGAAAACGATATTTTAATTCAGAATAGGTATTTGAAAAGTTCACCTTTTCTAGCACAAATGGGGAAAAGAAAAAAAGGAAGAAAAAAAAAAAAAAAGCAGTCCTAAAACATCAAAAGTGTGGCCAAAGAATTAGAAGAAACACTATTTTTCCAAAGCTGCAATGTTTTCCATTCATCTGGCTGGGCCAGCAGAGCACTGGAGACCTGGATGCACTGTACTCATGGCTGGTTCCCCTAAATGACCTGCAGGGAGATCTTCTTCTCTCTATCCCTCTGTTTCTCCTTTCAATCTCTGTTTTGTCTGTTTGTATCACTAGCTCTCAAATCGCCACTGATATATGCACGTGCAGCACCCAGCACAACCTTGTTTCAGGCTCCAGCGGGACCTTTAGGCATTACCATCCTGTAAACAAATAACAATGATAGTGAGTGTAATTACAATCGTCAAACTATTCCAGCTCCACATCATTAGCCATGCCCTGAGCTAAATAACATTTTAATCAGTTTGATATGTCATCTGTGGCTTTCTTCACTGTCACTTGCAATCCAGCAAACTCCTTCCTTCACGTTTCTAGATTAGACAGAGGGTTCTCAACTGCAGACATCCAATTCCCTGTTCAGGAAGCAGCGAGACCTTTCCTCTTCTCACAGATTTAAGATGATAGCCAAGCATCATGAGACACAGTGCGTATGTCTCCTAGGCCCATCCCATGAGAGCAGGACATTTACCACACATGAGAAGAAGACTTAATGCAGTGGCAAAGCAAAATACTCAGTGTCAAAGCCACGTCTAGATGATCATTAAAGACAGATCAAAATTACCCAATACAGGAGGAAAATCTATCGTTTGTAGAAGATTATGTTCTCTGATTATTAGTTTCAAAATTAGTTTTTCCTTTGGATTTCCTCTGAACTTAAACTTAGTTTGGAATGCCTTTGGTTTTGAATATTTCTGAAATCGTATTACTTCTCCTAAGTAAGTTGCTAGTCTGTTCTGTTTACGTGAAATTCGAATAATATTGTGAAGTATCTGCCATCAGTTTTACTGTGTGCCAGGCTGAGTTCCCTGATGAATTTCAAATTTCAGATATGAAACAGTAAAGGTTAAAAAAAAAAATGTTACAAAGGGTACTTCATGCAGTAGCATAAACTTCTGTTTTCTCAAAACTTGTATCAGTTCATCTCACCAGGACCAGCAGGGGAAGCACACTCTGCCTAGGCACTGGCAAAGGGACACAGTGAGAGTGTAGGGTCTCTTGCTGGGGCCATTCAAAATTTGACTGTACAAGCCCCTGAGCAATATGACAGGGCTTTAAAAATGGCCCTGCTTGAAGTACGCGGGTGATCTGGAGACCTCTAAGGTGCTTTCCAACAAAAGCTTTTCTATAATTGTATGAAATCACCTGCAATAGATTAACCCTGGTCATTATTCCTATCACAGGAAATAACTGTGACACCTGGGTAACAGGTGAGCTTACTGCGACACCAGGGAGAGCCTTCCTGTACTTAAAGGCAACCTGTAGGAAAGCTGGGGAGGGAGTCTTTATCAGGGCCTGGAGTGACAGGACAAGGAGTAACCGCTTTAAACTGAAAAGTAGCACCCAGAAAGAACGGAGTCACACAACAGGATTCATTTCCAAAACCACCTCATAGACACCTGGGCCAAAGAGCAGGGCCTTGAGCGGGTATATCACAATGACAGAGTTCATTTCCTTCCCAGTAGCTGGCACGTGCCGTTTTTTGGGATTTCGGGGCTACAGTGAGCTGCTAAGAGGGATGTCTTAGCTCTTGCAGGGCAGTGCTTCCACTAAGGCCAGGACTTTTCTGCATCTTCTACTGCCCTGCAAGCGAGGATGCTTGGGGCACACAGGAAGCTGGGAGGGGACACAGCTGCAGGGATTCCATAAGGCACAAGCAAATGCAGCCTTGGCTTGGTGACACTTTCTCTTGATTACTGCTCAACACAAATTACCTCGAGCAAGTCTACTGTGAGGACTAAAGGAAAGAGACGTATGGATGCTGCTAAGCTCTTCTAGCTTGTACCAGGTAGGAAAGATACCTCTGTAGCAGGCGTGAAGAGGATAGCACTAATTAATTAGATGAGAAGCGGAGGAAAGGCACTTAGAGGTAGTGAAAAGCAGTTAATGTGATGTTCCGGGGAAGCTTCAGTCTGCTTAAGGAGTAGCAAGAACAAGCCTAAAGTCATAGCCAAATACAAGAAAGAGAGGAGGACACGCAGCATGAGAAGCTCCCGAGAGAAAGGAGCTCTGTTTTGGGTAAAAATCAGTCCCTTTTTCTATCATGGAGACATCCAAGGGCGTAGGACACGTGCACTTCAGGGAACCAAGAGATGCTGTGCATTTCTCTCGTCCCCCTGACACAGCCACTAGGTGACGATGCTTCCAATTCTCTCTAAAGAAACCTTGCTTTCTCAGGCCCAGGTGTCCAGCTGCACACCAAGGACGTCCCTGGCTCCCAGGCACAGTTCCCAGGCCCAAGGCCGAGCTCCGCTCCGAACCCCCATTCCAGCAGACCTTGCTCCTGGCATTGTGGAGCAGCCATTTCATGTCAGCCTTTTCTCCTGGCAGTCAGCTTAGCGCCGTAACCTCTGCCATCGGGGCGCCCGAGAGCCGTGTGAGGTCAGCAGAGAGTCACTGTCAGCCTTTGACCTCACAAAGGTGGGTGGCCATAAGTGCCCTGAGCGTCCAGCTCGCATTGAGTACTGCTGGTGGCACTCGAGGCGTGGAGGTCTGCATGGTGCAATGGGAGACGCCGATGTCCTGCTGCTGGAACAAGAGGCGCTGATGTGCTGCTGGTGCAGGAGGAGACGTGAAGGTGCTGCTGCTTAGAGGTGCTGAGGGGCGGGCAGCCTCAGCGGGCAGCTGAATCAGAGGGCAGGGAAGCCAAGCAGCTTCCTTCTCTGGGGAAGGGGGCACAGAGAAAGTGATTGGAAATGGGGTACAAGCCCTCAGCCTCTAAAAGCAATCCCTCAGATGTTTAGGCATAGTAAAGTTAGGTATATCTATTTGACTCTAGACCCCAACATGTTTGTTAGTGTTCTGGTTTGTCCACTGCTTTCTTGTGGGGGATTTGAGTTGGCCATTACTCTTTAGGTGAATGCTGACTTCATATCTATGGTGCACTTTATTCTTAAAATGGGAAGTTTCTACCAATTTCCCGTCCAAACTTGCTCATAAGCCAACTGCAGTCATCATTTCAGATGTGTCTCCCAACTTACACATTTCCTATTTCTCCTTGATATTTACTCAAGAAATTCATTTACGTAGAGACAACATATTCTTCTCTCAACTGGCATCTGGCCGGGCAGAATGATGTCCTTTCATTCCCTTCCAGGCAATAGGCAACTTGTTCCTTCTGTCTTGTGAACTCTTCCTCCTAAGTTCAATGTGAATACAGGTGGCAGAACTGTGCCTCATGTCTCAAATGAGTGTCAGGGCTGCCTTGTCCAGTGTATTCATACTGGAGGGAAAAAAAAATGAATAGCCATACACACTATATAACCACTAAACTTTTTCAGTCCTCCTTGTGCTAACAGTGCATGAACGTGAGGTTTTGTTGTCATTTTTGTTTGTTTGTTTGTTTGCTTGCTTTAAACTCCTGACTGCCATATAGCAAACATGACAAAAAAACACCCTTTTTTGAGAATCTCTGAGAATGGCTCTGCTTTGTATTATCACCTGTCACTTCACCTGAACCATTTCAATCACAAGCGATATCCTTCTGTCAGGCTTGGTAGTACTTCCCAACCTTATGTCCCCTGCAAATCTCAAAGCTCATGTGTAATTTTTAATCTTCAGCCACCATGTCCATACCGAACATATCTAACTTTGAAGTCAGCTCTGCCCTGAATAGGAGGTTGGGTTTTCAGAGGTCCCTTCCAGCCTACATTTCTCCATGAGTCTTTGCCTCCTTAGCAGCTGCAGTTTCAGAACTGTCTCTGAGAATTACCATAGGTAACGACTCCTTTGCTGGTAAGTCCCTCTTCAGTGTGAACAATTGTAAATTCCCTTTATTCACTTGCAGCCCCAAAGCCCAAATCCGTAGATAATGTATCAGAAGCTCACAGAAAGTGAAATAGATGTAATTCATCCCCTGTGTAGGGAAGAACTGGTCCTAGAAAGGAAAGCTATTAAATTATCTGGAAACAATTTAGCTCTGATAAATTATTTTGTAAATTACACATTACCCCCTCCTTCCCTGGTCTTAGCTGTTCTTGCTCCAAAACTTTGCATGGTGTTGATGTCAAACTAACAGGCCCACACTTGTCTGGATGACTCTTTACCCTCTTCTGGACAGAGGTGTATTTGTTACTCTCCCATTCTGGGGACTATCCCTGATTTGCACAATTGTTATGCATTTTTCCTACTTGACTTGTTGTTCTGTGTGCCAATGCTGTTAATAGGCTAGGTAGATATCAGCTTTTCATTTTTCACTTGAATCGCTATAGATTGTTATTTCACCTCAGATGATGTTGCGCCTAGTGCCCTACCCTCCTTTTCAATGGGAGTCCTGTCACTGCCCTTAATATCACATTGTTGTTGCTGTTAGATGCAGGAAATAAGATTTGCAGCATTTGAGACATCAGTAACTTTTGATCTATTTTTGCCTCAAGCGTGCAACTGTCCTAATTTGTTCTCTTTGTTCCCCCTGGTTTCTGTGGCTTAAGTACCACTTACTATTATTGTTTAATTTCCTATGTGAAGGAGGTTTTTGGTCATTCTTACTTTATTTCTGCAGTTTTTAACCTCTGAAACATGCCTTTTCTCATCGCTTTTTTCCTCTTTGAATTTTGAATTTTAACTATGCCTTCTCTGCACTCAAGTCCCAGAGCTGCTTAGTCAGACTCAATTATTCATTTCCTTAGATTTCAAAGTTTGCATTTCTAAGCCTCAAAACCTTCATTCTAAACCTGGTTTTGTCTGTCGTGAAATGTAAAATGAGAAAAGTCAGCTCATGATCACACTTTATTCAAATTTTACTACATTTAAACCCATACAGGAGCCAAGTCTAAAATGGTCTTATATTTTTTCACTTTTGGGAAGAAATCCATCACATAGTATACCTCTGTGAACATAAGTGGTAATTATCTTTCAATCTTTTGCTGGGAAGTTAAAGTCTCCCATAATTCCCATTATTGTTTACGTGTCTGATAACTGTACAGAGAGAATTCACTATTAGACTGGAGCTAAGAGCAAAGAGCAGGCTAGCAAGGCTATCTTTAGCAGTGATTTGCACAAAACCACTCTTTTGCTGACCCATAACATTTAATTTCTCCATCCTCTGCTTCTTGCTAACACAAAGCACCATCTTATTCCATCCATTTGCCTTGGTTTCCAGCCTTCCTGAGATTTATCAGTACTTGTATGACATTCATGCCTTTGTTTCACCCTTCCTGTGTTGACACTTGTCATAACAGTTTTAGATCCTGAACATGATCATCTCAAAGTTTGCCTGACAGTTAGGTCTTCCTCACATTGTCATAGAGTATCAGGTCTCTACCACTTGAAATAGATTGGATTGGATTAGATTATTGGCACCGTCTCTTGTGCTGGTAGTCCATTATCTTCACAGTCCGTACAACTGGCCATCAGTGAACATGAAGTGGCCTTATCCTGCCCATTTACCTTTCTGGAAATCAGCCACTCTCTCTGCCTAGAACAGGGAATGGATTTTCCTCACCTTTCTTCAAAAGCTCTGAAGTTTTCTGTGATCTTTCCAATTGTACGGTATGATAAGCTTTTGCTGCCACTGAAGGGTAGAAGTCATTATGAATAGTGCCAACAAAACAGAAACATAACAATGAAAACGATATTTTAATTCAGAATAGGTATTTGAAAAGTTCACCTTTTCTAGCACAAATGGGGAAAAGAAAAAAAGGAAGGAAAAAAAAAAAAAAAGCAGTCCTAAAACATCAAAACTGTGGCCAAAGAATTAGAAGAAACACTATTTTTCCAAAGCTGCAATGTTTTCCATTCATCTGGCTGGGCCAGCAGAGCACTGGAGACCTGGATGCACTGTACTCATGGCTGGTTCCCCTAAATGACCTGCAGGGAGATCTTCTTCTCTCTATCCCTCTGTTTCTCCTTTCAATCTCTGTTTTGTCTGTTTGTATCACTAGCTCTCAAATCGCCACTGATATATGCACGTGCAGCACCCAGCACAACCTTGTTTCAGGCTCCAGCGGGACCTTTAGGCATTACCATCCTGTAAACAAATAACAATGATAGTGAGTGTAATTACAATCGTCAAACTATTCCAGCTCCACATCATTAGCCATGCCCTGAGCTAAATAACATTTTAATCAGTTTGATATGTCATCTGTGGCTTTCTTCACTGTCACTTGCAATCCAGCAAACTCCTTCCTTCACGTTTCTAGATTAGACAGACGGTTCTCAACTGCAGACATCCAATTCCCTGTTCAGGAAGCAGCGAGACCTTTCCTCTTCTCACAGATTTAAGATGATAGCCAAGCATCATGAGACACAGTGCGTATGTCTCCTAGGCCCATCCCATGAGAGCAGGACATTTACCACACATGAGAAGAAGACTTAATGCAGTGGCAAAGCAAAATACTCAGTGTCAAAGCCATGTCTAGATGATCATTAAAGACAGATCAAAATTACCCAATACAGGAGGAAAATCTATCGTTTGTAGAAGATTATGTTCTCTGATTATTAGTTTCAAAATTAGTTTTTCCTTTGGATTTCCTCTGAACTTAAACTTAGTTTGGAATGCCTTTGGTTTTGAATATTTCTGAAATCGTATTACTTCTCCTAAGTAAGTTGCTAGTCTGTTCTGTTTACGTGAAATTCGAATAATATTGTGAAGTATCTGCCATCAGTTTTACTGTGTGCCAGGCTGAGTTCCCTGATGAATTTCAAATTTCAGATATGAAACAGTAAAGGTTAAAAAAAAAAATGTTACAAAGGGTACTTCATGCAGTAGCATAAACTTCTGTTTTCTCAAAACTTGTATCAGTTCATCTCACCAGGACCAGCAGGGGAAGCACACTCTGCCTAGGCACTGGCAAAGGGACACAGTGAGAGTGTAGGGTCTCTTGCTGGGGCCATTCAAAATTTGACTGTACAAGCCCCTGAGCAATATGACAGGGCTTTAAAAATGGCCCTGCTTGAAGTACGCGGGTGATCTGGAGACCTCTAAGGTGCTTTCCAACAAAAGCTTTTCTATAATTGTATGAAATCACCTGCAATAGATTAACCCTGGTCATTATTCCTATCACAGGAAATAACTGTGACACCTGGGTAACAGGTGAGCTTACTGCGACACCAGGGAGAGCCTTCCTGTACTTAAAGGCAACCTGTAGGAAAGCTGGGGAGGGAGTCTTTATCAGGGCCTGCAGTGACAGGACAAGGAGTAACCGCTTTAAACTGAAAAGTAGCACCCAGAAAGAACGGAGTTACGCAACAGGATTCATTTCCAAAACCGTCTCACAGACACCTGGGCCAAAGAGCAGGGCCTTGAGCGGGTATATCACAATGACAGAGTTCATTTCCTTCCCAGTAGCTGGCACGTGCCGTTTTTGGGGATTTCGGGGCTACAGTGAGCTGCTAAGAGGGATGTCTTAGCTCTTGCAGGACAGTGCTTCCACTAAGGCCAGGACTTTTCTGCATCTTCTACTGCCCTGCAAGCGAGGATGCTTGGGGCACACAGGAAGCTGGGAGCGGACACAGCTGCAGGGATTCCATAAGGCACAAGCAAATGCAGCCTTGGCTTGGTGACACTTTCTCTTGATTACTGCTCAACACAAATTACCTCGAGCAAGTCTACTGTGAGGACTAAAGGAAAGAGACGTATGGATGCTGCTAAGCTCTTCTAGCTTGTACCAGGTAGGAAAGATACCTCTGTAGCAGGCGTGAAGAGGATAGCACTAATTAATTAGATGAGAAGCGGAGGAAAGGCACTTAGAGGTAGTGAAAAGCAGTTAATGTGATGTTCCGGGGAAGCTTCAGTCTGCTTAAGGAGTAGCAAGAACAAGCCTAAAGTCATAGCCAAATACAAGAAAGAGAGGAGGACACGCAGCATGAGAAGCTCCCGAGAGAAAGGAGCTCTGTTTTGGGTAAAAATCAGTCCCTTTTTCTATCATGGAGACATCCAAGGGCGTAGGACACGTGCACTTCAGGGAACCAAGAGATGCTGTGCATTTCTCTCGTCCCCCTGACACAGCCACTAGGTGACGATGCTTCCAATTCTCTCTAAAGAAACCTTGCTTTCTCAGGCCCAGGTGTCCAGCTGCACACCAAGGACGTCCCTGGCTCCCAGGCACAGTTCCCAGGCCCAAGGCCGAGCTCCCCTCCGAACCCCCATTCCAGCAGACCTTGCTCCTGGCATTGTGGAGCAGCCATTTCATGTCAGCCTTTTCTCCTGGCAGTCAGCTTAGCGCCGTAACCTCTGCCATCGGGGCGCCCGAGAGCCGTGTGAGGTCAGCAGAGAGTCACTGTCAGCCTTTGACCTCACAAAGGTGGGTGGCCATAAGTGCCCTGAGCGTCCAGCTCGCATTGAGTACTGCTGGTGGCACTCGAGGCGTGGAGGTCTGCATGGTGCAATGGGAGACGCCGATGTCCTGCTGCTGGAACAAGAGGCGCTGATGTGCTGCTGGTGCAGGAGGAGACGTGAAGGTGCTGCTGCTTAGAGGTGCTGAGGGGCGGGCAGCCTCAGCGGGCAGCTGAATCAGAGGGCAGGGAAGCCAAGCAGCTTCCTTCTCTGGGGAAGGGGGCACAGAGAAAGTGATTGGAAATGGGGTACAAGCCCTCAGCCTCTAAAAGCAATCCCTCAGATGTTTAGGCATAGTAAAGTTAGGTATATCTATTTGACTCTAGACCCCAACATGTTTGTTAGTGTTCTGGTTTGTCCACTGCTTTCTTGTGGGGGATTTGAGTTGGCCATTACTCTTTAGGTGAATGCTGACTTCATATCTATGGTGCACTTTATTCTTAAAATGGGAAGTTTCTACCAATTTCCCGTCCAAACTTGCTCATAAGCCAACTGCAGTCATCATTTCAGATGTGTCTCCCAACTTACACATTTCCTATTTCTCCTTGATATTTACTCAAGAAATTCATTTACGTAGAGACAACATATTCTTCTCTCAACTGGCATCTGGCCGGGCAGAATGATGTCCTTTCATTCCCTTCCAGGCAATAGGCAACTTGTTCCTTCTGTCTTGTGAACTCTTCCTCCTAAGTTCAATGTGAATACAAGTGGCAGAACTGTGCCTCATGTCTCAAATGAGTGTCAGGGCTGCCTTGTCCAGTGTATTCATACTGGAGGGAAAAAAAAATGAATAGCCATACACACTATATAACCACTAAACTTTTTCAGTCCTCCTTGTGCTAACAGTGCATGAACGTGAGGTTTTGTTGTCATTTTTGTTTGTTTGTTTGTTTGCTTGCTTTAAACTCCTGACTGCCATATAGCAAACATGACAAAAAAACACCCTTTTTTGAGAATCTCTGAGAATGGCTCTGCTTTGTATTATCACCTGTCACTTCACCTGAACCATTTCAATCACAAGCGATATCCTTCTGTCAGGCTTGGTAGTACTTCCCAACCTTATGTCCCCTGCAAATCTCAAAGCTCATGTGTAATTTTTAATCTTCAGCCACCACGTCCATACCGAACATATCTAACTTTGAAGTCAGCTCTGCCCTGAATAGGAGGTTGGGTTTTCAGAGGTCCCTTCCAGCCTACATTTCTCCATGAGTCTTTGCCTCCTTAGCAGCTGCAGTTTCAGAACTGTCTCTGAGAATTACCATAGGTAACGACTCCTTTGCTGGTAAGTCCCTCTTCAGTGTGAACAATTGTAAATTCCCTTTATTCACTTGCAGCCCCAAAGCCCAAATCCGTAGATAATGTATCAGAAGCTCACAGAAAGTGAAATAGATGTAATTCATCCCCTGTGTAGGGAAGAACTGGTCCTAGAAAGGAAAGCTATTAAATTATCTGGAAACAATTTAGCTCTGATAAATTATTTTGTAAATTACACATTACCCCCTCCTTCCCTGGTCTTAGCTGTTCTTGCTCCAAAACTTTGCATGGTGTTGATGTCAAACTAACAGGCCCACACTTGTCTGGATGACTCTTTACCCTCTTCTGGACAGAGGTGTATTTGTTACTCTCCCATTCTGGGGACTATCCCTGGTTTGCACAATTGTTATGCATTTTTCCTACTTGACTTGTTGTTCTGTGTGCCAATGCTGTTAATAGGCTAGGTAGATATCAGCTTTTCATTTTTCACTTGAATCGCTATAGATTGTTATTTCACCTCAGATGATGTTGCGCCTAGTGCCCTACCCTCCTTTTCAATGGGAGTCCTGTCACTGCCCTTAATATCACATTGTTGTTGCTGTTAGATAGATGCAGGAAATAAGATTTGCAGCATTTGAGACATCAGTAACTTTTGATCTATTTTTGCCTCAAGCGTGCAACTGTCCTAATTTGTTCTCTTTGTTCCCCCTGGTTTCTGTGGCTTAAGTACCACTTACTATTATTGTTTAATTTCCTATGTGAAGGAGGTTTTTGGTCATTCTTACTTTATTTCTGCAGTTTTTAACCTCTGAAACATGCCTTTTCTCATCGCTTTTTTCCTCTTTGAATTTTGAATTTTAACTATGCCTTCTCTGCACTCAAGTCCCAGAGCTGCTTAGTCAGACTCAATTATTCATTTCCTTAGATTTCAAAGTTTGCATTTCTAAGCCTCAAAACCTTCATTCTAAACCTGGTTTTGTCTGTCGTGAAATGTAAAATGAGAAAAGTCAGCTCATGATCACACTTTATTCAAATTTTACTACATTTAAACCCATACAGGAGCCAAGTCTAAAATGGTCTTATATTTTTTCACTTTTGGGAAGAAATCCATCACATAGTATACCTCTATGAACATAAGTGGTAATTATCTTTCAATCTTTTGCTGGGAAGTTAAAGTCTCCCATAATTCCCATTATTGTTTACGTGTCTGATAACTGTACAGAGATAATTCACTATTAGACTGGAGCTAAGAGCAAAGAGCAGGCTAGCAAGGCTGTCTATCTTTAGCAGTGATTTGCACAAAACCACTCTTTTGCTGACCCATAACATTTAATTTCTCCATCCTCTGCTTCTTGCTAACACAAAGCACCATCTTATTCCATCCATTTGCCTTGGTTTCCAGCCTTCCTGAGATTTATCAGTACTTGTATGACATTCATGCCTTTGTTTCACCCTTCCTGTGTTGACACTTGTCATAACAGTTTTAGATCCTGAACATGATCATCTCAAAGTTTGCCTGACAGTTAGGTCTTCCTCACATTGTCATAGAGTATCAGGTCTCTACCACTTGAAATAGATTGGATTGGATTAGATTATTGGCACCGTCTCTTGTGCTGGTAGTCCATTATCTTCACAGTCCGTACAACTGGCCATCAGTGAACATGAAGTGGCCTTATCCTGCCCATTTACCTTTCTGGAAATCAGCCACTCTCTCTGCCTAGAACAGGGAATGGATTTTCCTCACCTTTCTTCAAAAGCTCTGAAGTTTTCTGTGATCTTTCCAATTGTACGGTATGATAAGCTTTTGCTGCCACTGAAGGGTAGAAGTCATTATGAATAGTGCCAACAAAACAGAAACATAACAATGAAAACGATATTTTAATTCAGAATAGGTATTTGAAAAGTTCACCTTTTCTAGCACAAATGGGGAAAAGAAAAAAAGGAAGGAAAAAAAAAAAAAAAGCAGTCCTAAAACATCAAAACTGTGGCCAAAGAATTAGAAGAAACACTATTTTTCCAAAGCTGCAATGTTTTCCATTCATCTGGCTGGGCCAGCAGAGCACTGGAGACCTGGATGCACTGTACTCATGGCTGGTTCCCCTAAATGACCTGCAGGGAGATCTTCTCTCTATCCCTCTGTTTCTCCTTTCAATCTCTGTTTTGTCTGTTTGTATCACTAGCTCTCAAATCGCCACTGATATATGCACGTGCAGCACCCAGCACAACCTTGTTTCAGGCTCCAGCGGGACCTTTAGGCATTACCATCCTGTAAACAAATAACAATGATAGTGAGTGTAATTACAATCGTCAAACTATTCCAGCTCCACATCATTAGCCATGCCCTGAGCTAAATAACATTTTAATCAGTTTGATATGTCATCTGTGGCTTTCTTCACTGTCACTTGCAATCCAGCAAACTCCTTCCTTCACGTTTCTAGATTAGACAGAGGGTTCTCAACTGCAGACATCCAATTCCCTGTTCAGGAAGCAGCGAGACCTTTCCTCTTCTCACAGATTTAAGATGATAGCCAAGCATCATGAGACACAGTGCGTATGTCTCCTAGGCCCATCCCATGAGAGCAGGACATTTACCACACATGAGAAGAAGACTTAATGCAGTGGCAAAGCAAAATACTCAGTGTCAAAGCCATGTCTAGATGATCATTAAAGACAGATCAAAATTACCCAATACAGGAGGAAAATCTATCGTTTGTAGAAGATTATGTTCTCTGATTATTAGTTTCAAAATTAGTTTTTCCTTTGGATTTCCTCTGAACTTAAACTTAGTTTGGAATGCCTTTGGTTTTGAATATTTCTGAAATCGTATTACTTCTCCTAAGTAAGTTGCTAGTCTGTTCTGTTTACGTGAAATTCGAATAATATTGTGAAGTATCTGCCATCAGTTTTACTGTGTGCCAGGCTGAGTTCCCTGATGAATTTCAAATTTCAGATATGAAACAGTAAAGGTTAAAAAAAAAAAATGTTACAAAGGGTACTTCATGCAGTAGCATAAACTTCTGTTTTCTCAAAACTTGTATCAGTTCATCTCACCAGGACCAGCAGGGGAAGCACACTCTGCCTAGGCACTGGCAAAGGGACACAGTGAGAGTGTAGGGTCTCTTGCTGGGGCCATTCAAAATTTGACTGTACAAGCCCCTGAGCAATATGACAGGGCTTTAAAAATGGCCCTGCTTGAAGTACGCGGGTGATCTGGAGACCTCTAAGGTGCTTTCCAACAAAAGCTTTTCTATAATTGTATGAAATCACCTGCAATAGATTAACCCTGGTCATTATTCCTATCACAGGAAATAACTGTGACACCTGGGTAACAGGTGAGCTTACTGCGACACCAGGGAGAGCCTTCCTGTACTTAAAGGCAACCTGTAGGAAAGCTGGGGAGGGAGTCTTTATCAGGGCCTGGAGTGACAGGACAAGGAGTAACCGCTTTAAACTGAAAAGTAGCACCCAGAAAGAACGGAGTCACGCAACAGGATTCATTTCCAAAACCACCTCATAGACACCTGGGCCAAAGAGCAGGGCCTTGAGCGGGTATATCACAATGGCGGAGTTCATTTCCTTCCCAGTAGCTGGCACGTGCCGTTTTTTGGGATTTCGGGGCTACAGTGAGCTGCTAAGAGGGATGTCTTAGCTCTTGCAGGGCAGTGCTTCCACTAAGGCCAGGACTTTTCTGCATCTTCTACTGCCCTGCAAGCGAGGATGCTTGGGGCACACAGGAAGCTGGGAGGGGACACAGCTGCAGGGATTCCATAAGACACAAGCAAATGCAGCCTTGGCTTGGTGACACTTTCTCTTGATTACTGCTCAACACAAATTACCTCGAGCAAGTCTACTGTGAGGACTAAAGGAAAGAGACGTATGGATGCTGCTAAGCTCTTCTAGCTTGTACCAGGTAGGAAAGATACCTCTGTAGCAGGCGTGAAGAGGATAGCACTAATTAATTAGATGAGAAGCGGAGGAAAGGCACTTAGAGGTAGTGAAAAGCAGTTAATGTGATGTTCCGGGGAAGCTTCAGTCTGCTTAAGGAGCAGCAAGAACAAGCCTAAAGTCATAGCCAAATACAAGAAAGAGAGGAGGACACGCAGCATGAGAAGCTCCCGAGAGAAAGGAGCTCTGTTTTGGGTAAAAATCAGTCCCTTTTTCTATCATGGAGACATCCAAGGGCGTAGGACACGTGCACTTCAGGGAACCAAGAGATGCTGTGCATTTCTCTCGTCCCCCTGACACAGCCACTAGGTGACGATGCTTCCAATTCTCTCTAAAGAAACCTTGCTTTCTCAGGCCCAGGTGTCCAGCTGCACACCAAGGACGTCCCTGGCTCCCAGGCACAGTTCCCAGGCCCAAGGCCGAGCTCCGCTCCGAACCCCCATTCCAGCAGACCTTGCTCCTGGCATTGTGGAGCAGCCATTTCATGTCAGCCTTTTCTCCTGGCAGTCAGCTTAGCGCCGTAACCTCTGCCATCGGGGCGCCCGAGAGCCGTGTGAGGTCAGCAGAGAGTCACTGTCAGCCTTTGACCTCACAAAGGTGGGTGGCCATAAGTGCCCTGAGCGTCCAGCTCGCATTGAGTACTGCTGGTGGCACTCGAGGCGTGGAGGTCTGCATGGTGCAATGGGAGACGCCGATGTCCTGCTGCTGGAACAAGAGGCGCTGATGTGCTGCTGGTGCAGGAGGAGACGTGAAGGTGCTGCTGCTTAGAGGTGCTGAGGGGCGGGCAGCCTCAGCGGGCAGCTGAATCAGAGGGCAGGGAAGCCAAGCAGCTTCCTTCTCTGGGGAAGGGGGCACAGAGAAAGTGATTGGAAATGGGGTACAAGCCCTCAGCCTCTAAAAGCAATCCCTCAGATGTTTAGGCATAGTAAAGTTAGGTATATCTATTTGACTCTAGACCCCAACATGTTTGTTAGTGTTCTGGTTTGTCCACTGCTTTCTTGTGGGGGATTTGAGTTGGCCATTACTCTTTAGGTGAATGCTGACTTCATATCTATGGTGCACTTTATTCTTAAAATGGGAAGTTTCTACCAATTTCCCGTCCAAACTTGCTCATAAGCCAACTGCAGTCATCATTTCAGATGTGTCTCCCAACTTACACATTTCCTATTTCTCCTTGATATTTACTCAAGAAATTCATTTACGTAGAGACAACATATTCTTCTCTCAACTGGCATCTGGCTGGGCAGAATGATGTCCTTTCATTCCCTTCCAGGCAATAGGCAACTTGTTCCTTCTGTCTTGTGAACTCTTCCTCCTAAGTTCAATGTGAATACAAGTGGCAGAACTGTGCCTCATGTCTCAAATGAGTGTCAGGGCTGCCTTGTCCAGTGTATTCATACTGGAGGGAAAAAAAAATGAATAGCCATACACACTATATAACCACTAAACTTTTTCAGTCCTCCTTGTGCTAACAGTGCATGAACATGAGGTTTTGTTGTCATTTTTGTTTGTTTGTTTGTTTGCTTGCTTTAAACTCCTGACTGCCATATAGCAAACATGACAAAAAAACACCCTTTTTTGAGAAGCTCTGAGAATGGCTCTGCTTTGTATTATCACCTGTCACTTCACCTGAACCATTTCAATCACAAGCGATATCCTTCTGTCAGGCTTGGTAGTACTTCCCAACCTTATGTCCCCTGCAAATCTCAAAGCTCATGTGTAATTTTTAATCTTCAGCCACCATGTCCATACCGAACATATCTAACTTTGAAGTCAGCTCTGCCCTGAATAGGAGGTTGGGTTTTCAGAGGTCCCTTCCAGCCTACATTTCTCCATGAGTCTTTGCCTCCTTAGCAGCTGCAGTTTCAGAACTGTCTCTGAGAATTACCATAGGTAACGACTCCTTTGCTGCTAAGTCCCTCTTCAGTGTGAACAATTGTAAATTCCCTTTATTCACTTGCAGCCCCAAAGCCCAAATCCGTAGATAATGTATCAGAAGCTCACAGAAAGTGAAATAGATGTAATTCATCCCCTGTGTAGGGAAGAACTGGTCCTAGAAAGGAAAGCTATTAAATTATCTGGAAACAATTTAGCTCTGATAAATTATTTTGTAAATTACACATTACCCCCTCCTTCCCTGGTCTTAGCTGTTCTTGCTCCAAAACTTTGCATGGTGTTGATGTCAAACTAACAGGCCCACACTTGTCTGGATGACTCTTTACCCTCTTCTGGACAGAGGTGTATTTGTTACTCTCCCATTCTGGGGACTATCCCTGATTTGCACAATTGTTATGCATTTTTCCTACTTGACTTGTTGTTCTGTGTGCCAATGCTGTTAATAGGCTAGGTAGATATCAGCTTTTCATTTTTCACTTGAATCGCTATAGATTGTTATTTCACCTCAGATGATGTTGCGCCTAGTGCCCTACCCTCCTTTTCAATGGGAGTCCTGTCACTGCCCTTAATATCACATTGTTGTTGCTGTTAGATGCAGGAAATAAGATTTGCAGCATTTGAGACATCAGTAACTTTTGATCTATTTTTGCCTCAAGCGTGCAACTGTCCTAATTTGTTCTCTTTGTTCCCCCTGGTTTCTGTGGCTTAAGTACCACTTACTATTATTGTTTAATTTCCTATGTGAAGGAGGTTTTTGGTCATTCTTACTTTATTTCTGCAGGTTTTAACCTCTGAAACATGCCTTTTCTCATCGCTTTTTTCCTCTTTGAATTTTGAATTTTAACTATGCCTTCTCTGCACTCAAGTCCCAGAGCTGCTTAGTCAGACTCAATTATTCATTTCCTTAGATTTCAAAGTTTGCATTTCTAAGCCTCAAAACCTTCATTCTAAACCTGGTTTTGTCTGTCGTGAAATGTAAAATGAGAAAAGTCAGCTCATGATCACACTTTATTCAAATTTTACTACATTTAAACCCATACAGGAGCCAAGTCTAAAATGGTCTTATATTTTTTCACTTTTGGGAAGAAATCCATCACATAGTACACCTCTATGAACATAAGTGGTAATTATCTTTCAATCTTTTGCTGGGAAGTTAAAGTCTCCCATAATTCCCATTATTGTTTACGTGTCTGATAACTGTACAGAGAGAATTCACTATTAGACTGGAGCTAAGAGCAAAGAGCAGGCTAGCAAGGCTGTCTATCTTTAGCAGTGATTTGCACAAAACCACTCTTTTGCTGACCCATAACATTTAATTTCTCCATCCTCTGCTTCTTGCTAACACAAAGCACCATCTTATTCCATCCATTTGCCTTGGTTTCCAGCCTTCCTGAGATTTATCAGTACTTGTATGACATTCATGCCTTTGTTTCACCCTTCCTGTGTTGACACTTGTCATAACAGTTTTAGATCCTGAACATGATCATCTCAAAGTTTGCCTGACAGTTAGGTCTTCCTCACATTGTCATAGAGTATCAGGTCTCTACCACTTGAAATAGATTGGATTGGATTAGATTATTGGCACCGTCTCTTGTGCTGGTAGTCCATTATCTTCACAGTCCGTACAACTGGCCATCAGTGAACATGAAGTGGCCTTATCCTGCCCATTTACCTTTCTGGAAATCAGCCACTCTCTCTGCCTAGAACAGGGAATGGATTTTCCTCACCTTTCTTCAAAAGCTCTGAAGTTTTCTGTGATCTTTCCAATTGTACGGTATGATAAGCTTTTGCTGCCACTGAAGGGTAGAAGTCATTATGAATAGTGCCAACAAAACAGAAACATAACAATGAAAACGATATTTTAATTCAGAATAGGTATTTGAAAAGTTCACCTTTTCTAGCACAAATGGGGAAAAGAAAAAAAGGAAGGAAAAAAAAAAAAAAAAGCAGTCCTAAAACATCAAAAGTGTGGCCAAAGAATTAGAAGAAACACTATTTTTCCAAAGCTGCAATGTTTTCCATTCATCTGGCTGGGCCAGCAGAGCACTGGAGACCTGGATGCACTGTACTCATGGCTGGTTCCCCTAAATGACCTGCAGGGAGATCTTCTTCTCTCTATCCCTCTGTTTCTCCTTTCAATCTCTGTTTTGTCTGTTTGTATCACTAGCTCTCAAATCGCCACTGATATATGCACGTGCAGCACCCAGCACAACCTTGTTTCAGGCTCCAGCGGGACCTTTAGGCATTACCATCCTGTAAACAAATAACAATGATAGTGAGTGTAATTACAATCGTCAAACTATTCCAGCTCCACATCATTAGCCATGCCCTGAGCTAAATAACATTTTAATCAGTTTGATATGTCATCTGTGGCTTTCTTCACTGTCACTTGCAATCCAGCAAACTCCTTCCTTCACGTTTCTAGATTAGACAGAGGGTTCTCAACTGCAGACATCCAATTCCCTGTTCAGGAAGCAGCGAGACCTTTCCTCTTCTCACAGATTTAAGATGATAGCCAAGCATCATGAGACACAGTGCGTATGTCTCCTAGGCCCATCCCATGAGAGCAGGACATTTACCACACATGAGAAGAAGACTTAATGCAGTGGCAAAGCAAAATACTCAGTGTCAAAGCCATGTCTAGATGATCATTAAAGACAGATCAAAATTACCCAATACAGGAGGAAAATCTATCGTTTGTAGAAGATTATGTTCTCTGATTATTAGTTTCAAAATTAGTTTTTCCTTTGGATTTCCTCTGAGCTTAAACTTAGTTTGGAATGCCTTTGGTTTTGAATATTTCTGAAATCGTATTACTTCTCCTAAGTAAGTTGCTAGTCTGTTCTATTTACGTGAAATTCGAATAATATTGTGAAGTATCTGCCATCAGTTTTACTGTGTGCCAGGCTGAGTTCCCTGATGAATTTCAAATTTCAGATATGAAACAGTAAAGGTTAAAAAAAAAAATGTTACAAAGGGTACTTCATGCAGTAGCATAAACTTCTGTTTTCTCAAAACTTGTATCAGTTCATCTCACCAGGACCAGCAGGGGAAGCACACTCTGCCTAGGCACTGGCAAAGGGACACAGTGAGAGTGTAGGGTCTCTTGCTGGGGCCATTCAAAATTTGACTGTACAAGCCCCTGAGCAATATGACAGGGCTTTAAAAATGGCCCTGCTTGAAGTACGCGGGTGATCTGGAGACCTCTAAGGTGCTTTCCAACAAAAGCTTTTCTATAATTGTATGAAATCACCTGCAATAGATTAACCCTGGTCATTATTCCTATCACAGGAAATAACTGTGACACCTGGGTAACAGGTGAGCTTACTGCGACACCAGGGAGAGCCTTCCTGTACTTAAAGGCAACCTGTAGGAAAGCTGGGGAGGGAGTCTTTATCAGGGCCTGGAGTGACAGGACAAGGAGTAACCGCTTTAAACTGAAAAGTAGCACCCAGAAAGAACGGAGTCACGCAACAGGATTCATTTCCAAAACCACCTCATAGACACCTGGGCCAAAGAGCAGGGCCTTGAGCGGGTATATCACAATGGCGGAGTTCATTTCCTTCCCAGTAGCTGGCACGTGCCGTTTTTTGGGATTTCGGGGCTACAGTGAGCTGCTAAGAGGGATGTCTTAGCTCTTGCAGGGCAGTGCTTCCACTAAGGCCAGGACTTTTCTGCATCTTCTACTGCCCTGCAAGCGAGGATGCTTGGGGCACACAGGAAGCTGGGAGGGGACACAGCTGCAGGGATTCCATAAGGCACAAGCAAATGCAGCCTTGGCTTGGTGACACTTTCTCTTGATTACTGCTCAACACAAATTACCTCGAGCAAGTCTACTGTGAGGACTAAAGGAAAGAGACGTATGGATGCTGCTAAGCTCTTCTAGCTTGTACCAGGTAGGAAAGATACCTCTGTAGCAGGCGTGAAGAGGATAGCACTAATTAATTAGATGAGAAGCGGAGGAAAGGCACTTAGAGGTAGTGAAAAGCAGTTAATGTGATGTTCCGGGGAAGCTTCAGTCTGCTTAAGGAGCAGCAAGAACAAGCCTAAAGTCATAGCCAAATACAAGAAAGAGAGGAGGACACGCAGCATGAGAAGCTCCCGAGAGAAAGGAGCTCTGTTTTGGGTAAAAATCAGTCCCTTTTTCTATCATGGAGACATCCAAGGGCGTAGGACACGTGCACTTCAGGGAACCAAGAGATGCTGTGCATTTCTCTCGTCCCCCTGACACAGCCACTAGGTGACGATGCTTCCAATTCTCTCTAAAGAAACCTTGCTTTCTCAGGCCCAGGTGTCCAGCTGCACACCAAGGACGTCCCTGGCTCCCAGGCACAGTTCCCAGGCCCAAGGCCGAGCTCCGCTCCGAACCCCCATTCCAGCAGACCTTGCTCCTGGCATTGTGGAGCAGCCATTTCATGTCAGCCTTTTCTCCTGGCAGTCAGCTTAGCGCCGTAACCTCTGCCATCGGGGCGCCCGAGAGCCGTGTGAGGTCAGCAGAGAGTCACTGTCAGCCTTTGACCTCACAAAGGTGGGTGGCCATAAGTGCCCTGAGCGTCCAGCTCGCATTGAGTACTGCTGGTGGCACTCGAGGCGTGGAGGTCTGCATGGTGCAATGGGAGACGCCGATGTCCTGCTGCTGGAACAAGAGGCGCTGATGTGCTGCTGGTGCAGGAGGAGACGTGAAGGTGCTGCTGCTTAGAGGTGCTGAGGGGCGGGCAGCCTCAGCGGGCAGCTGAATCAGAGGGCAGGGAAGCCAAGCAGCTTCCTTCTCTGGGGAAGGGGGCACAGAGAAAGTGATTGGAAATGGGGTACAAGCCCTCAGCCTCTAAAAGCAATCCCTCAGATGTTTAGGCATAGTAAAGTTAGGTATATCTATTTGACTCTAGACCCCAACATGTTTGTTAGTGTTCTGGTTTGTCCACTGCTTTCTTGTGGGGGATTTGAGTTGGCCATTACTCTTTAGGTGAATGCTGACTTCATATCTATGGTGCACTTTATTCTTAAAATGGGAAGTTTCTACCAATTTCCCGTCCAAACTTGCTCATAAGCCAACTGCAGTCATCATTTCAGATGTGTCTCCCAACTTACACATTTCCTATTTCTCCTTGATATTTACTCAAGAAATTCATTTACGTAGAGACAACATATTCTTCTCTCAACTGGCATCTGGCTGGGCAGAATGATGTCCTTTCATTCCCTTCCAGGCAATAGGCAACTTGTTCCTTCTGTCTTGTGAACTCTTCCTCCTAAGTTCAATGTGAATACAAGTGGCAGAACTGTGCCTCATGTCTCAAATGAGTGTCAGGGCTGCCTTGTCCAGTGTATTCATACTGGAGGGAAAAAAAAATGAATAGCCATACACACTATATAACCACTAAACTTTTTCAGTCCTCCTTGTGCTAACAGTGCATGAACGTGAGGTTTTGTTGTCATTTTTGTTTGTTTGTTTGTTTGCTTGCTTTAAACTCCTGACTGCCATATAGCAAACATGACAAAAAAACACCCTTTTTTGAGAATCTCTGAGAATGGCTCTGCTTTGTATTATCACCTGTCACTTCACCTGAACCATTTCAATCACAAGCGATATCCTTCTGTCAGGCTTGGTAGTACTTCCCAACCTTATGTCCCCTGCAAATCTCAAAGCTCATGTGTAATTTTTAATCTTCAGCCACCATGTCCATACCGAACATATCTAACTTTGAAGTCAGCTCTGCCCTGAATAGGAGGTTGGGTTTTCAGAGGTCCCTTCCAGCCTACATTTCTCCATGAGTCTTTGCCTCCTTAGCAGCTGCAGTTTCAGAACTGTCTCTGAGAATTACCATAGGTAACGACTCCTTTGCTGGTAAGTCCCTCTTCAGTGTGAACAATTGTAAATTCCCTTTATTCACTTGCAGCCCCAAAGCCCAAATCCGTAGATAATGTATCAGAAGCTCACAGAAAGTGAAATAGATGTAATTCATCCCCTGTGTAGGGAAGAACTGGTCCTAGAAAGGAAAGCTATTAAATTATCTGGAAACAATTTAGCTCTGATAAATTATTTTGTAAATTACACATTACCCCCTCCTTCCCTGGTCTTAGCTGTTCTTGCTCCAAAACTTTGCATGGTGTTGATGTCAAACTAACAGGCCCACACTTGTCTGGATGACTCTTTACCCTCTTCTGGACAGAGGTGTATTTGTTACTCTCCCATTCTGGGGACTATCCCTGATTTGCACAATTGTTATGCATTTTTCCTACTTGACTTGTTGTTCTGTGTGCCAATGCTGTTAATAGGCTAGGTAGATATCAGCTTTTCATTTTTCACTTGAATCGCTATAGATTGTTATTTCACCTCAGATGATGTTGCGCCTAGTGCCCTACCCTCCTTTTCAATGGGAGTCCTGTCACTGCCCTTAATATCACATTGTTGTTGCTGTTAGATGCAGGAAATAAGATTTGCAGCATTTGAGACATCAGTAACTTTTGATCTATTTTTGCCTCAAGTGTGCAACTGTCCTAATTTGTTCTCTTTGTTCCCCCTGGTTTCTGTGGCTTAAGTACCACTTACTATTATTGTTTAATTTCCTATGTGAAGGAGGTTTTTGGTCATTCTTACTTTATTTCTGCAGTTTTTAACCTCTGAAACATGCCTTTTCTCATCGCTTTTTTCCTCTTTGAATTTTGAATTTTAACTATGCCTTCTCTGCACTCAAGTCCCAGAGCTGCTTAGTCAGACTCAATTATTCATTTCCTTAGATTTCAAAGTTTGCATTTCTAAGCCTCAAAACCTTCATTCTAAACCTGGTTTTGTCTGTCGTGAAATGTAAAATGAGAAAAGTCAGCTCATGATCACACTTTATTCAAATTTTACTACATTTAAACCCATACAGGAGCCAAGTCTAAAATGGTCTTATATTTTTTCACTTTTGGGAAGAAATCCATCACATAGTATACCTCTATGAACATAAGTGGTAATTATCTTTCAATCTTTTGCTGGGAAGTTAAAGTCTCCCATAATTCCCATTATTGTTTACGTGTCTGATAACTGTACAGAGATAATTCACTATTAGACTGGAGCTAAGAGCAAAGAGCAGACTAGCAAGGCTGTCTATCTTTAGCAGTGATTTGCACAAAACCACTCTTTTGCTGACCCATAACATTTAATTTCTCCATCCTCTGCTTCTTGCTAACACAAAGCACCATCTTATTCCATCCATTTGCCTTGGTTTCCAGCCTTCCTGAGATTTATCAGTACTTGTATGACATTCATGCCTTTGTTTCACCCTTCCTGTGTTGACACTTGTCATAACATTTTTAGATCCTGAACATGATCATCTCAAAGTTTGCCTGACAGTTAGGTCTTCCTCACATTGTCATAGAGTATCAGGTCTCTACCACTTGAAATAGATTGGATTGGATTAGATTATTGGCACCGTCTCTTGTGCTGGTAGTCCATTATCTTCACAGTCCGTACAACTGGCCATCAGTGAACATGAAGTGGCCTTATCCTGCCCATTTACCTTTCTGGAAATCAGCCACTCTCTCTGCCTAGAACAGGGAATGGATTTTCCTCACCTTTCTTCAAAAGCTCTGAAGTTTTCTGTGATCTTTCCAATTGTACGGTATGATAAGCTTTTGCTGCCACTGAAGGGTAGAAGTCATTATGAATAGTGCCAACAAAACAGAAACATAACAATGAAAACGATATTTTAATTCAGAATAGGTATTTGAAAAGTTCACCTTTTCTAGCACAAATGGGGAAAAGAAAAAAAGGAAGGAAAAAAAAAAAAAAAAGCAGTCCTAAAACATCAAAACTGTGGCCAAAGAATTAGAAGAAACACTATTTTTCCAAAGCTGCAATGTTTTCCATTCATCTGGCTGGGCCAGCAGAGCACTGGAGACCTGGATGCACTGTACTCATGGCTGGTTCCCCTAAATGACCTGCAGGGAGATCTTCTTCTCTCTATCCCTCTGTTTCTCCTTTCAATCTCTGTTTTGTCTGTTTGTATCACTAGCTCTCAAATCGCCACTGATATATGCACGTGCAGCACCCAGCACAACCTTGTTTCAGGCTCCAGCGGGACCTTTAGGCATTACCATCCTGTAAACAAATAACAATGATAGTGAGTGTAATTACAATCGTCAAACTATTCCAGCTCCACATCATTAGCCATGCCCTGAGCTAAATAACATTTTAATCAGTTTGATATGTCATCTGTGGCTTTCTTCACTGTCACTTGCAATCCAGCAAACTCCTTCCTTCACGTTTCTAGATTAGACAGAGGGTTCTCAACTGCAGACATCCAATTCCCTGTTCAGGAAGCAACGAGACTTTTCCTCTTCTCACAGATTTAAGATGATAGCCAAGCATCATGAGACACAGTGCGTATGTCTCCTAGGCCCATCCCATGAGAGCAGGACATTTACCACACATGAGAAGAAGACTTAATGCAGTGGCAAAGCAAAATACTCGGTGTCAAAGCCATGTCTAGATGATCATTAAAGACAGATCAAAATTACCCAATACAGGAGGAAAATCTATCGTTTGTAGAAGATTATGTTCTCTGATTATTAGTTTCAAAATTAGTTTTTCCTTTGGATTTCCTCTGAACTTAAACTTAGTTTGGAATGCCTTTGGTTTTGAATATTTCTGAAATCGTATTACTTCTCCTAAGTAAGTTGCTAGTCTGTTCTGTTTACGTGAAATTCGAATAATATTGTGAAGTATCTGCCATCAGTTTTACTGTGTGCCAGGCTGAGTTCCCTGATGAATTTCAAATTTCAGATATGAAACAGTAAAGGTTAAAAAAAAAAAAATGTTACAAAGGGTACTTCATGCAGTAGCATAAACTTCTGTTTTCTCAAAACTTGTATCAGTTCATCTCACCAGGACCAGCAGGGGAAGCACACTCTGCCTAGGCACTGGCAAAGGGACACAGTGAGAGTGTAGGGTCTCTTGCTGGGGCCATTCAAAATTTGACTGTACAAGCCCCTGAGCAATATGACAGGGCTTTAAAAATGGCCCTGCTTGAAGTACGCGGGTGATCTGGAGACCTCTAAGGTGCTTTCCAACAAAAGCTTTTCTATAATTGTATGAAATCACCTGCAATAGATTAACCCTGGTCATTATTCCTATCACAGGAAATAACTGTGACACCTGGGTAACAGGTGAGCTTACTGCGACACCAGGGAGAGCCTTCCTGTACTTAAAGGCAACCTGTAGGAAAGCTGGGGAGGGAGTCTTTATCAGGGCCTGGAGTGACAGGACAAGGAGTAACCGCTTTAAACTGAAAAGTAGCACCCAGAAAGAACGGAGTCACGCAACAGGATTCATTTCCAAAACCACCTCATAGACACCTGGGCCAAAGAGCAGGGCCTTGAGCGGGTATATCACAATGGCAGAGTTCATTTCCTTCCCAGTAGCTGGCACGTGCCGTTTTTTGGGATTTCGGGGCTACAGTGAGCTGCTAAGAGGGATGTCTTAGCTCTTGCAGGGCAGTGCTTCCACTAAGGCCAGGACTTTTCTGCATCTTCTACTGCCCTGCAAGCGAGGATGCTTGGGGCACACAGGAAGCTGGGAGGGGACACAGCTGCAGGGATTCCATAAGGCACAAGCAAATGCAGCCTTGGCTTGGTGACACTTTCTCTTGATTACTGCTCAACACAAATTACCTCGAGCAAGTCTACTGTGAGGACTAAAGGAAAGAGACGTATGGATGCTGCTAAGCTCTTCTAGCTTGTACCAGGTAGGAAAGATACCTCTGTAGCAGGCGTGAAGAGGATAGCACTAATTAATTAGATGAGAAGCGGAGGAAAGGCACTTAGAGGTAGTGAAAAGCAGTTAATGTGATGTTCCGGGGAAGCTTCAGTCTGCTTAAGGAGCAGCAAGAACAAGCCTAAAGTCATAGCCAAATACAAGAAAGAGAGGAGGACACGCAGCATGAGAAGCTCCCGAGAGAAAGGAGCTCTGTTTTGGGTAAAAATCAGTCCCTTTTTCTATCATGGAGACATCCAAGGGCGTAGGACACGTGCACTTCAGGGAACCAAGAGATGCTGTGCATTTCTCTCGTCCCCCTGACACAGCCACTAGGTGACGATGCTTCCAATTCTCTCTAAAGAAACCTTGCTTTCTCAGGCCCAGGTGTCCAGCTGCACACCAAGGACGTCCCTGGCTCCCAGGCACAGTTCCCAGGCCCAAGGCCGAGCTCCCCTCCGAACCCCCATTCCAGCAGACCTTGCTCCTGGCATTGTGGAGCAGCCATTTCATGTCAGCCTTTTCTCCTGGCAGTCAGCTTAGCGCCGTAACCTCTGCCATCGGGGCGCCCGAGAGCCGTGTGAGGTCAGCAGAGAGTCACTGTCAGCCTTTGACCTCACAAAGGTGGGTGGCCGTAAGTGCCCTGAGCGTCCAGCTCGCATTGAGTACTGCTGGTGGCACTCGAGGCGTGGAGGTCTGCATGGTGCAATGGGAGACGCCGATGTCCTGCTGCTGGAACAAGAGGCGCTGATGTGCTGCTGGTGCAGGAGGAGACGTGAAGGTGCTGCTGCTTAGAGGTGCTGAGGGGCGGGCAGCCTCAGCGGGCAGCTGAATCAGAGGGCAGGGAAGCCAAGCAGCTTCCTTCTCTGGGGAAGGGGGCACAGAGAAAGTGATTGGAAATGGGGTACAAGCCCTCAGCCTCTAAAAGCAATCCCTCAGATGTTTAGGCATAGTAAAGTTAGGTATATCTATTTGACTCTAGACCCCAACATGTTTGTTAGTGTTCTGGTTTGTCCACTGCTTTCTTGTGGGGGATTTGAGTTGGCCATTACTCTTTAGGTGAATGCTGACTTCAAATCTATGGTGCACTTTGTTCTTAAAATGGGAAGTTTCTACCAATTTCCCGTCCAAACTTGCTCATAAGCCAACTGCAGTCATCATTTCAGATGTGTCTCCCAACTTACACATTTCCTATTTCTCCTTGATATTTACTCAAGAAATTCATTTACGTAGAGACAACATATTCTTCTCTCAACTGGCATCTGGCTGGGCAGAATGATGTCCTTTCATTCCCTTCCAGGCAATAGGCAACTTGTTCCTTCTGTCTTGTGAACTCTTCCTCCTAAGTTCAATGTGAATACAAGTGGCAGAACTGTGCCTCATGTCTCAAATGAGTGTCAGGGCTGCCTTGTCCAGTGTATTCATACTGGAGGGAAAAAAAAATGAATAGCCATACACACTATATAACCACTAAACTTTTTCAGTCCTCCTTGTGCTAACAGTGCATGAACGTGAGGTTTTGTTGTCATTTTTGTTTGTTTGTTTGTTTGCTTGCTTTAAACTCCTGACTGCCATATAGCAAACATGACAAAAAAACACCCTTTTTTGAGAAGCTCTGAGAATGGCTCTGCTTTGTATTATCACCTGTCACTTCACCTGAACCATTTCAATCACAAGCGATATCCTTCTGTCAGGCTTGGTAGTACTTCCCAACCTTATGTCCCCTGCAAATCTCAAAGCTCATGTGTAATTTTTAATCTTCAGCCACCATGTCCATACCGAACATATCTAACTTTGAAGTCAGCTCTGCCCTGAATAGGAGGTTGGGTTTTCAGAGGTCCCTTCCAGCCTACATTTCTCCATGAGTCTTTGCCTCCTTAGCAGCTGCAGTTTCAGAACTGTCTCTGAGAATTACCATAGGTAACGACTCCTTTGCTGGTAAGTCCCTCTTCAGTGTGAACAATTGTAAATTCCCTTTATTCACTTGCAGCCCCAAAGCCCAAATCCGTAGATAATGTATCAGAAGCTCACAGAAAGTGAAATAGATGTAATTCATCCCCTGTGTAGGGAAGAACTGGTCCTAGAAAGGAAAGCTATTAAATTATCTGGAAACAATTTAGCTCTGATAAATTATTTTGTAAATTACACATTACCCCCTCCTTCCCTGGTCTTAGCTGTTCTTGCTCCAAAACTTTGCATGGTGTTGATGTCAAACTAACAGGCCCACACTTGTCTGGATGACTCTTTACCCTCTTCTGGACAGAGGTGTATTTGTTACTCTCCCATTCTGGGGACTATCCCTGGTTTGCACAATTGTTATGCATTTTTCCTACTTGACTTGTTGTTCTGTGTGCCAATGCTGTTAATAGGCTAGGTAGATATCAGCTTTTCATTTTTCACTTGAATCGCTATAGATTGTTATTTCACCTCAGATGATGTTGCGCCTAGTGCCCTACCCTCCTTTTCAATGGGAGTCCTGTCACTGCCCTTAATATCACATTGTTGTTGCTGTTAGATGCAGGAAATAAGATTTGCAGCATTTGAGACATCAGTAACTTTTGATCTATTTTTGCCTCAAGTGTGCAACTGTCCTAATTTGTTCTCTTTGTTCCCCCTGGTTTCTGTGGCTTAAGTACCACTTACTATTATTGTTTAATTTCCTATGTGAAGGAGGTTTTTGGTCATTCTTACTTTATTTCTGCAGTTTTTAACCTCTGAAACATGCCTTTTCTCATCGCTTTTTTCCTCTTTGAATTTTGAATTTTAACTATGCCTTCTCTGCACTCAAGTCCCAGAGCTGCTTAGTCAGACTCAATTATTCATTTCCTTAGATTTCAAAGTTTGCATTTCTAAGCCTCAAAACCTTCATTCTAAACCTGGTTTTGTCTGTCGTGAAATGTAAAATGAGAAAAGTCAGCTCATGATCACACTTTATTCAAATTTTACTACATTTAAACCCATACAGGAGCCAAGTCTAAAATGGTCTTATATTTTTTCACTTTTGGGAAGAAATCCATCACATAGTATACCTCTATGAACATAAGTGGTAATTATCTTTCAATCTTTTGCTGGGAAGTTAAAGTCTCCCATAATTCCCATTATTGTTTACGTGTCTGATAACTGTACAGAGAGAATTCACTATTAGACTGGAGCTAAGAGCAAAGAGCAGGCTAGCAAGGCTGTCTATCTTTAGCAGTGATTTGCACAAAACCACTCTTTTGCTGACCCATAACATTTAATTTCTCCATCCTCTGCTTCTTGCTAACACAAAGCACCATCTTATTCCATCCATTTGCCTTGGTTTCCAGCCTTCCTGAGATTTATCAGTACTTGTATGACATTCATGCCTTTGTTTCACCCTTCCTGTGTTGACACTTGTCATAACAGTTTTAGATCCTGAACATGATCATCTCAAAGTTTGCCTGACAGTTAGGTCTTCCTCACATTGTCATAGAGTATCAGGTCTCTACCACTTGAAATAGATGGGATTGGATTAGATTATTGGCACCGTCTCTTGTGCTGGTAGTCCATTATCTTCACAGTCCGTACAACTGGCCATCAGTGAACATGAAGTGGCCTTATCCTGCCCATTTACCTTTCTGGAAATCAGCCACTCTCTCTGCCTAGAACAGGGAATGGATTTTCCTCACCTTTCTTCAAAAGCTCTGAAGTTTTCTGTGATCTTTCCAATTGTACGGTATGATAAGCTTTTGCTGCCACTGAAGGGTAGAAGTCATTATGAATAGTGCCAACAAAACAGAAACATAACAATGAAAACGATATTTTAATTCAGAATAGGTATTTGAAAAGTTCACCTTTTCTAGCACAAATGGGGAAAAGAAAAAAAGGAAGGAAAAAAAAAAAAAAAAAGCAGTCCTAAAACATCAAAACTGTGGCCAAAGAATTAGAAGAAACACTATTTTTCCAAAGCTGCAATGTTTTCCATTCATCTGGCTGGGCCAGCAGAGCACTGGAGACCTGGATGCACTGTACTCATGGCTGGTTCCCCTAAATGACCTGCAGGGAGATCTTCTTCTCTCTATCCCTCTGTTTCTCCTTTCAATCTCTGTTTTGTCTGTTTGTATCACTAGCTCTCAAATCGCCACTGATATATGCACATGCAGCACCCAGCACAACCTTGTTTCAGGCTCCAGCGGGACCTTTAGGCATTACCATCCTGTAAACAAATAACAATGATAGTGAGTGTAATTACAATCGTCAAACTATTCCAGCTCCACATCATTAGCCATGCCCTGAGCTAAATAACATTTTAATCAGTTTGATATGTCATCTGTGGCTTTCTTCACTGTCACTTGCAATCCAGCAAACTCCTTCCTTCACGTTTCTAGATTAGACAGAGGGTTCTCAACTGCAGACATCCAATTCCCTGTTCAGGAAGCAGCGAGACCTTTCCTCTTCTCACAGATTTAAGATGATAGCCAAGCATCATGAGACACAGTGCGTATGTCTCCTAGGCCCATCCCATGAGAGCAGGACATTTACCACACATGAGAAGAAGACTTAATGCAGTGGCAAAGCAAAATACTCAGTGTCAAAGCCATGTCTAGATGATCATTAAAGACAGATCAAAATTACCCAATACAGGAGGAAAATCTATCGTTTGTAGAAGATTATGTTCTCTGATTATTAGTTTCAAAATTAGTTTTTCCTTTGGATTTCCTCTGAACTTAAACTTAGTTTGGAATGCCTTTGGTTTTGAATATTTCTGAAATCGTATTACTTCTCCTAAGTAAGTTGCTAGTCTGTTCTGTTTACGTGAAATTCGAATAATATTGTGAAGTATCTGCCATCAGTTTTACTGTGTGCCAGGCTGAGTTCCCTGATGAATTTCAAATTTCAGATATGAAACAGTAAAGGTTAAAAAAAAAAATGTTACAAAGGGTACTTCATGCAGTAGCATAAACTTCTGTTTTCTCAAAACTTGTATCAGTTCATCTCACCAGGACCAGCAGGGGAAGCACACTCTGCCTAGGCACTGGCAAAGGGACACAGTGAGAGTGTAGGGTCTCTTGCTGGGGCCATTCAAAATTTGACTGTACAAGCCCCTGAGCAATATGACAGGGCTTTAAAAATGGCCCTGCTTGAAGTACGCGGGTGATCTGGAGACCTCTAAGGTGCTTTCCAACAAAAGCTTTTCTATAATTGTATGAAATCACCTGCAATAGATTAACCCTGGTCATTATTCCTATCACAGGAAATAACTGTGACACCTGGGTAACAGGTGAGCTTACTGCGACACCAGGGAGAGCCTTCCTGTACTTAAAGGCAACCTGTAGGAAAGCTGGGGAGGGAGTCTTTATCAGGGCCTGGAGTGACAGGACAAGGAGTAACCGCTTTAAACTGAAAAGTAGCACCCAGAAAGAACGGAGTCACGCAACAGGATTCATTTCCAAAACCACCTCATAGACACCTGGGCCAAAGAGCAGGGCCTTGAGCGGGTATATCACAATGACAGAGTTCATTTCCTTCCCGGTAGCTGGCACGTGCCGTTTTTTGGGATTTCGGGGCTACAGTGAGCTGCTAAGAGGGATGTCTTAGCTCTTGCAGGGCAGTGCTTCCACTAAGGCCAGGACTTTTCTGCATCTTCTACTGCCCTGCAAGCGAGGATGCTTGGGGCACACAGGAAGCTGGGAGCGGACACAGCTGCAGGGATTCCATAAGGCACAAGCAAATGCAGCCTTGGCTTGGTGACACTTTCTCTTGATTACTGCTCAACACAAATTACCTCGAGCAAGTCTACTGTGAGGACTAAAGGAAAGAGACGTATGGATGCTGCTAAGCTCTTCTAGCTTGTACCAGGTAGGAAAGATACCTCTGTAGCAGGCGTGAAGAGGATAGCACTAATTAATTAGATGAGAAGCGGAGGAAAGGCACTTAGAGGTAGTGAAAAGCAGTTAATGTGATGTTCCGGGGAAGCTTCAGTCTGCTTAAGGAGTAGCAAGAACAAGCCTAAAGTCATAGCCAAATACAAGAAAGAGAGGAGGACACGCAGCATGAGAAGCTCCCGAGAGAAAGGAGCTCTGTTTTGGGTAAAAATCAGTCCCTTTTTCTATCATGGAGACATCCAAGGGCGTAGGACACATGCGCTTCAGGGAACCAAGAGATGCTGTGCATTTCTCTCGTCCCCCTGACACAGCCACTAGGTGACGATGCTTCCAATTCTCTCTAAAGAAACCTTGCTTTCTCAGGCCCAGGTGTCCAGCTGCACACCAAGGACGTCCCTGGCTCCCAGGCACAGTTCCCAGGCCCAAGGCCGAGCTCCCCTCCGAACCCCCATTCCAGCAGACCTTGCTCCTGGCATTGTGGAGCAGCCATTTCATGTCAGCCTTTTCTCCTGGCAGTCAGCTTAGCGCCGTAACCTCTGCCATCGGGGCGCCCGAGAGCCGTGTGAGGTCAGCAGAGAGTCACTGTCAGCCTTTGACCTCACAAAGGTGGGTGGCCATAAGTGCCCTGAGCGTCCAGCTCGCATTGAGTACTGCTGGTGGCACTCGAGGCGTGGAGGTCTGCATGGTGCAATGGGAGACGCCGATGTCCTGCTGCTGGAACAAGAGGCGCTGATGTGCTGCTGGTGCAGGAGGAGACGTGAAGGTGCTGCTGCTTAGAGGTGCTGAGGAGCGGGCAGCCTCAGCGGGCAGCTGAATCAGAGGGCAGGGAAGCCAAGCATCTTCCTTCTCTGGGGAAGGGGGCACAGAGAAAGTGATTGGAAATGGGGTACAAGCCCTCAGCCTCTAAAAGCAATCCCTCAGATGTTTAGGCATAGTAAAGTTAGGTATATCTATTTGACTCTAGACCCCAACATGTTTGTTAGTGTTCTGGTTTGTCCACTGCTTTCTTGTGGGGGATTTGAGTTGGCCATTACTCTTTAGGTGAATGCTGACTTCATATCTATGGTGCACTTTATTCTTAAAATGGGAAGTTTCTACCAATTTCCCGTCCAAACTTGCTCATAAGCCAACTGCAGTCATCATTTCAGATGTGTCTCCCAACTTACACATTTCCTATTTCTCCTTGATATTTACTCAAGAAATTCATTTACGTAGAGACAACATATTCTTCTCTCAACTGGCATCTGGCTGGGCAGAATGATGTCCTTTCATTCCCTTCCAGGCAATAGGCAACTTGTTCCTTCTGTCTTGTGAACTCTTCCTCCTAAGTTCAATGTGAATACAAGTGGCAGAACTGTGCCTCATGTCTCAAATGAGTGTCAGGGCTGCCTTGTCCAGTGTATTCATACTGGAGGGAAAAAAAAATGAATAGCCATACACACTATATAACCACTAAACTTTTTCAGTCCTCCTTGTGCTAACAGTGCATGAACGTGAGGTTTTGTTGTCATTTTTGTTTGTTTGTTTGTTTGCTTGCTTTAAACTCCTGACTGCCATATAGCAAACATGACAAAAAAACACCCTTTTTTGAGAAGCTCTGAGAATGGCTCTGCTTTGTATTATCACCTGTCACTTCACCTGAACCATTTCAATCACAAGCGATATCCTTCTGTCAGGCTTGGTAGTACTTCCCAACCTTATGTCCCCTGCAAATCTCAAAGCTCATGTGTAATTTTTAATCTTCAGCCACCATGTCCATACCGAACATATCTAACTTTGAAGTCAGCTCTGCCCTGAATAGGAGGTTGGGTTTTCAGAGGTCCCTTCCAGCCTACATTTCTCCATGAGTCTTTGCCTCCTTAGCAGCTGCAGTTTCAGAACTGTCTCTGAGAATTACCATAGGTAACGACTCCTTTGCTGGTAAGTCCCTCTTCAGTGTGAACAATTGTAAATTCCCTTTATTCACTTGCAGCCCCAAAGCCCAAATCCGTAGATAATGTATCAGAAGCTCACAGAAAGTGAAATAGATGTAATTCATCCCCTGTGTAGGGAAGAACTGGTCCTAGAAAGGAAAGCTATTAAATTATCTGGAAACAATTTAGCTCTGATAAATTATTTTGTAAATTACACGTTACCCCCTCCTTCCCTGGTCTTAGCTGTTCTTGCTCCAAAACTTTGCATGGTGTTGATGTCAAACTAACAGGCCCACACTTGTCTGGATGACTCTTTACCCTCTTCTGGACAGAGGTGTATTTGTTACTCTCCCATTCTGGGGACTATCCCTGATTTGCACAATTGTTATGCATTTTTCCTACTTGACTTGTTGTTCTGTGTGCCAATGCTGTTAATAGGCTAGGTAGATATCAGCTTTTCATTTTTCACTTGAATCGCTATAGATTGTTATTTCACCTCAGATGATGTTGCGCCTAGTGCCCTACCCTCCTTTTCAATGGGAGTCCTGTCACTGCCCTTAATATCACATTGTTGTTGCTGTTAGATGCAGGAAATAAGATTTGCAGCATTTGAGACATCAGTAACTTTTGATCTATTTTTGCCTCAAGCGTGCAACTGTCCTAATTTGTTCTCTTTGTTCCCCCTGGTTTCTGTGGCTTAAGTACCACTTACTATTATTGTTTAATTTCCTATGTGAAGGAGGTTTTTGGTCATTCTTACTTTATTTCTGCAGTTTTTAACCTCTGAAACATGCCTTTTCTCATCGCTTTTTTCCTCTTTGAATTTTGAATTTTAACTATGCCTTCTCTGCACTCAAGTCCCAGAGCTGCTTAGTCAGACTCAATTATTCATTTCCTTAGATTTCAAAGTTTGCATTTCTAAGCCTCAAAACCTTCATTCTAAACCTGGTTTTGTCTGTCGTGAAATGTAAAATGAGAAAAGTCAGCTCATGATCACACTTTATTCAAATTTTACTACATTTAAACCCATACAGGAGCCAAGTCTAAAATGGTCTTATATTTTTTCACTTTTGGGAAGAAATCCATCACATAGTATACCTCTATGAACATAAGTGGTAATTATCTTTCAATCTTTTGCTGGGAAGTTAAAGTCTCCCATAATTCCCATTATTGTTTACGTGTCTGATAACTGTACAGAGATAATTCACTATTAGACTGGAGCTAAGAGCAAAGAGCAGGCTAGCAAGGCTGTCTGTCTTTAGCAGTGATTTGCACAAAACCACTCTTTTGCTGACCCATAACATTTAATTTCTCCATCCTCTGCTTCTTGCTAACACAAAGCACCATCTTATTCCATCCATTTGCCTTGGTTTCCAGCCTTCCTGAGATTTATCAGTACTTGTATGACATTCATGCCTTTGTTTCACCCTTCCTGTGTTGACACTTGTCATAACAGTTTTAGATCCTGAACATGATCATCTCAAAGTTTGCCTGACAGTTAGGTCTTCCTCACATTGTCATAGAGTATCAGGTCTCTACCACTTGAAATAGATTGGATTGGATTAGATTATTGGCACCGTCTCTTGTGCTGGTAGTCCATTATCTTCACAGTCCGTACAACTGGCCGTCAGTGAACATGAAGTGGCCTTATCCTGCCCATTTACCTTTCTGGAAATCAGCCACTCTCTCTGCCTAGAACAGGGAATGGATTTTCCTCACCTTTCTTCAAAAGCTCTGAAGTTTTCTGTGATCTTTCCAATTGTACGGTATGATAAGCTTTTGCTGCCACTGAAGGGTAGAAGTCATTATGAATAGTGCCAACAAAACAGAAACATAACAATGAAAACGATATTTTAATTCAGAATAGGTATTTGAAAAGTTCACCTTTTCTAGCACAAATGGGGAAAAGAAAAAAAGGAAGGAAAAAAAAAAAAAAAAAAGCAGTCCTAAAACATCAAAACTGTGGCCAAAGAATTAGAAGAAACACTATTTTTCCAAAGCTGCAATGTTTTCCATTCATCTGGCTGGGCCAGCAGAGCACTGGAGACCTGGATGCACTGTACTCATGGCTGGTTCCCCTAAATGACCTGCAGGGAGATCTTCTTCTCTCTATCCCTCTGTTTCTCCTTTCAATCTCTGTTTTGTCTGTTTGTATCACTAGCTCTCAAATCGCCACTGATATATGCACGTGCAGCACCCAGCACAACCTTGTTTCAGGCTCCAGCGGGACCTTTAGGCATTACCATCCTGTAAACAAATAACAATGATAGTGAGTGTAATTACAATCGTCAAACTATTCCAGCTCCACATCATTAGCCATGCCCTGAGCTAAATAACATTTTAATCAGTTTGATATGTCATCTGTGGCTTTCTTCACTGTCACTTGCAATCCAGCAAACTCCTTCCTTCACGTTTCTAGATTAGACAGAGGGTTCTCAACTGCAGACATCCAATTCCCTGTTCAGGAAGCAGCGAGACCTTTCCTCTTCTCACAGATTTAAGATGATAGCCAAGCATCATGAGACACAGTGCGTATGTCTCCTAGGCCCATCCCATGAGAGCAGGACATTTACCACACATGAGAAGAAGACTTAATGCAGTGGCAAAGCAAAATACTCGGTGTCAAAGCCATGTCTAGATGATCATTAAAGACAGATCAAAATTACCCAATACAGGAGGAAAATCTATCGTTTGTAGAAGATTATGTTCTCTGATTATTAGTTTCAAAATTAGTTTTTCCTTTGGATTTCCTCTGAACTTAAACTTAGTTTGGAATGCCTTTGGTTTTGAATATTTCTGAAATCGTATTACTTCTCCTAAGTAAGTTGCTAGTCTGTTCTGTTTACGTGAAATTCGAATAATATTGTGAAGTATCTGCCATCAGTTTTACTGTGTGCCAGGCTGAGTTCCCTGATGAATTTCAAATTTCAGATATGAAACAGTAAAGGTTAAAAAAAAAAAATGTTACAAAGGGTACTTCATGCAGTAGCATAAACTTCTGTTTTCTCAAAACTTGTATCAGTTCATCTCACCAGGACCAGCAGGGGAAGCACACTCTGCCTAGGCACTGGCAAAGGGACACAGTGAGAGTGTAGGGTCTCTTGCTGGGGCCATTCAAAATTTGACTGTACAAGCCCCTGAGCAATATGACAGGGCTTTAAAAATGGCCCTGCTTGAAGTACGCGGGTGATCTGGAGACCTCTAAGGTGCTTTCCAACAAAAGCTTTTCTATAATTGTATGAAATCACCTGCAATAGATTAACCCTGGTCATTATTCCTATCACAGGAAATAACTGTGACACCTGGGTAACAGGTGAGCTTACTGCGACACCAGGGAGAGCCTTCCTGTACTTAAAGGCAACCTGTAGGAAAGCTGGGGAGGGAGTCTTTATCAGGGCCTGGAGTGACAGGACAAGGAGTAACCGCTTTAAACTGAAAAGTAGCACCCAGAAAGAACGGAGTCACGCAACAGGATTCATTTCCAAAACCACCTCGTAGACACCTGGGCCAAAGAGCAGGGCCTTGAGCGGGTATATCACAATGACAGAGTTCATTTCCTTCCCGGTAGCTGGCACGTGCCGTTTTTTGGGATTTCGGGGCTACAGTGAGCTGCTAAGAGGGATGTCTTAGCTCTTGCAGGGCAGTGCTTCCACTAAGGCCAGGACTTTTCTGCATCTTCTACTGCCCTGCAAGCGAGGATGCTTGGGGCACACAGGAAGCTGGGAGGGGACACAGCTGCAGGGATTCCATAAGGCACAAGCAAATGCAGCCTTGGCTTGGTGACACTTTCTCTTGATTACTGCTCAACACAAATTACCTCGAGCAAGTCTACTGTGAGGACTAAAGGAAAGAGACGTATGGATGCTGCTAAGCTCTTCTAGCTTGTACCAGGTAGGAAAGATACCTCTGTAGCAGGCGTGAAGAGGATAGCACTAATTAATTAGATGAGAAGCGGAGGAAAGGCACTTAGAGGTAGTGAAAAGCAGTTAATGTGATGTTCCGGGGAAGCTTCAGTCTGCTTAAGGAGTAGCAAGAACAAGCCTAAAGTCATAGCCAAATACAAGAAAGAGAGGAGGACACGCAGCATGAGAAGCTCCCGAGAGAAAGGAGCTCTGTTTTGGGTAAAAATCAGTCCCTTTTTCTATCATGGAGACATCCAAGGGCGTAGGACACGTGCACTTCAGGGAACCAAGAGATACTGTGCATTTCTCTCGTCCCCCTGACACAGCCACTAGGTGACGATGCTTCCAATTCTCTCTAAAGAAACCTTGCTTTCTCAGGCCCAGGTGTCCAGCTGCACACCAAGGACGTCCCTGGCTCCCAGGCACAGTTCCCAGGCCCAAGGCCGAGCTCCGCTCCGAACCCCCATTCCAGCAGACCTTGCTCCTGGCATTGTGGAGCAGCCATTTCATGTCAGCCTTTTCTCCTGGCAGTCAGCTTAGCGCCGTAACCTCTGCCATCGGGGCGCCCGAGAGCCGTGTGAGGTCAGCAGAGAGTCACTGTCAGCCTTTGACCTCACAAAGGTGGGTGGCCATAAGTGCCCTGAGCGTCCAGCTCGCATTGAGTACTGCTGGTGGCACTCGAGGCGTGGAGGTCTGCATGGTGCAATGGGAGACGCCGATGTCCTGCTGCTGGAACAAGAGGCGCTGATGTGCTGCTGGTGCAGGAGGAGACGTGAAGGTGCTGCTGCTTAGAGTTGCTGAGGAGCGGGCAGCCTCCGTGCTGGTGGCTGAGCATGCTACTCTTAATTAGTGCTCTACCCTTCCTATCTTTTTACTAAGGTGGGTAGAGAGAAATGCCCATATCTGTTTATTTCCTGGTAAAAAATGTAAGAGCCTTGTATCTGCATATTCACCAGATTCATCCCAGCGCCCTTGGTACTGGCGATCTGTGTTGATCTGTAATAAAGAGCAATTGGTAGCACACCAAGTCTCCGTGACCTTGCATCTAACAGAATCGTCCAAATCCCTGTTGTGATCTCTCTCTAGCTGTGGGCTGGCTAAGCTGTCTGTTGGATGGTGAAAATGGGAAATGATTGGGATGGGAAATGATGAGTGGGCCGAGAAATCATTGCTGGGATGGGAAGACTTCCTTGGGGTGGAAAGCCATTGGGCTGGGAACTCAAAGAGATGGGAAATCTTCCCTGGGTTTGAAATCATTGGGAAGCAAAAGCGTTGGGATGGGAAATCACTCCGGGGATGGGGAAGTATTGGGATGGGAAGTCTTTAATGGGGTGGGTAACATTCACTGGGGAAGGAAGTACTTGGAAAAGTAATCAGAGGAATGGGAATTCTTTGGGATGAGATCTCTTTGGATTAAGAAAGGCTTCGTGTCGATGGGAAATATCTCGTATGGGAATCTGTTATCATGTGAAATTGTAAGGATGGGAAATGACCGTTAGGATGCAAAGCTGGTACTGGGACGGGAAATGCTTGGGACGGGGAAGTGTTGGTGTGAAACCGTCCTGGGCATGGCAAATGATGCGTGGGAGGGAAAGCCCGATGGGGATGGAAAAGTCTTGCGATGGGAAGCCTGCTTGGGTCCAAAAGCTGCAGTCCTCACCAAGATGGCGGCGAGGGGCTGGTCAGCCGTTGGGACGGAACGGCCGTTGCCCGCGTTCCCCAACCGACCGCCCCACTCTCCAGCCACCATGGCAGGTACAGCAGCCGGCTCCCGCTCCTCCCGGGGCTGCGGCCCTGCTGGCGAGCCCAGCGCCCCGGATCTCACCCCAGCGCCCTTTTTCCCACAGAGGGTTTCCCCAGACGGCTTCCGCGGCTTCCGCAGACGCAAAACTCCCCCTTCGTCGTCCCAGCCGTGCCGCCAACGGTGGCTGCCTGGCTGCTGCCCTCCCTCCCCGGAGCGATGGCGCTGCCCTTGCAGCCCCCCCAGGTACCCACCCTCCCCTACGCGCTGCCCCAGGCCACCGTCTGGCACGTGGTGCCGGGGGTCCAGGGGCAGGTGCTGCAGCTCCCCGCCGGGGTGCAGCTGGCACCTGGGGGGCACCTCCCACCCGAGGGGCACCACCTGCAGCTTGGGCAGCTCCCCGCCGTGGGGCAGCTCCCTGCTGTGGGGCAGCTCCCCCACACCGCTCCTCCCTGGGCCCCCGTCTACCAGTGGGGACAGCCCGTGGGGACGGGGACGGTGCTGCCCCAGGATCCCCTCTGGCTGGGGCCCGGGGCCGTGCTCCATGGGGAGCTCCTGCACCCCGTAGGCACCTGCCTGCTGCAGGCCCCTGCCCACCCCGGCCCCCCACCACTCCTCGTCCCGGGGCCTCCGCTGCGGGGGCAGGCGCTCCCCGCGCCCCGCACCCTGACCAGCAGCCGGGGGCAGCTGCCGGAGCCCTGCGACCACGCCGTGGGGCTCAGCGAGGACCAGGGGCCCCCGCTGCCCGGCCCCACTCCCCCCGAGCCTGCCCAGGCTCCAACGACCGCCAGCACCCAGACGGTGACGCCCAACGGTGAGTTTGGGGCTGGCACAGCCGGCCGCTGGGCGCCCCACACCCAGGAGCCATGGGAAAGCTGGCATCGCCCATCCTGGGGGATTTGCTTGCTTTTTCCTCAGCGGCGACAGTTGCAGAGGTGCCTGAGGAGCCCCTGGAGCTGCTTGAGCTGGGCCCCGATGCCTTCGCCGAGGCCTTTCCCCACCTGGCAGGGGACAGCCAGCAGCTGCAGCACCTGCAGGACCAGCTCCCGGCCGACCTGGACATCTCCGGCTTGGAGGAGCTGCTCAGCTGGCTCGATGCCGTGGAGCCCCAGGACGCCTTCCCCGGTGTCCCCAGCAGTCCTGTGCTCAGCCGCTTCCTGTCTGAGCTGCCCGACCTCTGCGAGGACATCGAGGAGCCGAGCACACAGGGACTGGCAGCCACCAGAGCGCTGGGTGAGGTACCCTCAACCCCTGGGGTGCACCCCGAGAAGGTGCAGGGTGGGCGGGCGGTGCAGCCCCCTGCTGTGCCGGCAGCGAGCTCCCCCTTCAAGCCTGCAGCCAGTCCCCAGCTCAGTGCCCTCAGGAGACCCCTGCCCAACCCTCCCTTCACTCTCCCCAAAAGGCCCCCCCACCCTGAATTCCTCACTGCCCTTAGCAGACCCCTGCCCAACCCTCCCTCGCGTCCCCTCAAGAGACCCCCCGACCCTCAATTCCTTAATTCCCTTAGGAGACCCCTGCCCAAGCCTCGCCTGAGTCCCCTCAAGAGCCCCCCCGACCCTGAATTTATTAGTGCCCTTAGGAGACCCCTGCCCAATCCCCCTCTGGGTCCCCTCAAGAGCCCCCCCGGCCCTGAATTTATTAGTGCCCTTAGGAGGCCCCTGCCCAATCCCCCTCTGAGTCCCCTCAAGAGCCCCCCGCCTGCCCCTGCGCCCACCGGCACCAAGTGGGGGGCCAAGCGCCCCGCGCCCACCAGCACCCCCAGCACAGCGCAGAGCTCCCAGCACAGGAGGCCGGCGACGGAGAAAACCCCCGGCAAGGAGAAGACGACGCTGCTGGGCCAGGGTGGCCAAGGCCCCAAGACGCTGTGCCAGGGGAAGACGGGTGGCCACAGCGCGGTGGCTGGCAGCAGCGGCCAAGCGGGCGGCGGCAGGCAGCAGCCGGCGAGCGACAGCACCAGGGCACCCAGCAAGAGGGCCCGAAGCCCGGGGGCTGCTGGGGGGCAAGGAGCAGCGGCACCGCCTCCCCGGAGAGCGCTGCTGCTGCTGGAGCCCCCCCCCATTAAGCCCCGTGCCCGTGCCCGTGCCGTGCGGGCCCAGGACAGGCTCCGTCCCCAAGCCATCGGGGACAAGACGCTGCAGCGCCAGCACCCGGGGACAAAGACCCCCAGCGAGACTTTGCAGCCGCTGGGGGCCAGGGCGAAGGCGCTGGGGCCAGTGCGCCAGCCGCCCTGTGTGCAGCCGCAGCCCACCTCCAGCGGACCCAGCAGCATGCCCAGGGCCCCGCCGACGGTGCCAGGCTCCAGCGCTGTGCCCGCTGCCCCCCGGCCCCCAGCTGGCGACAAGGCCCAGGCGGTGCCGGCACCACCAGGCAGCACGGCGCGAGCGTGGAGAGCTCCCCTGCAGCAGGCGCCCAGAGCGCCGTGCCTGCCAGCCGCGGGGGGCCAAGCGCAGCGGGAGCCTCTGCCCACGCAGCCGCGCACGCTGCAGCGTCCGGCGCAGCCCCGCGTGGACTACGTGCCCTGCGTGGGGCCCTGGGCAGGCGGCGACGCGGCGCCCACGCCGCTGGAGGAGCAGGAGGCGTCGGTGCCCATCACGCCGCAGCAGCGTCCCGAGCGGGAGCGCCTGAAGAAGCTGGCCCAGGAGGAGCGGCAGCGGGCGGCCCACCAGATGAAGATCGGCCCCGTGCAATTCTTCGTGCAGCGGCAGAAGGACCACGCCATAGCCAAGTATTACGGCTACCCGTGACCCTGCGCTCCTCGACGGCCCCCGCAGCACCCGGGCCCGCTCAGCATGCAGGCACAGAGACCTCTGCAGGCGCCTGCTCCAGCTTCAGCCACGCTCCTCAGCCCTTGCCCCTCTCGCTTGCCCTCTCCCTTCTCCAGTGCTGGAGCTAGGCAGTGTTTGCCACTGTCAGGGATGGGCAACTGGGGCAATGGGAAATGCGCGCGTCACGAATGAACGTTGCAATGGGAAGCTGTTGGGATGTTGGCAATAGCTGGGGTGGGAAAGGTTGGGCGTGGGAACTGCTTGTTGGGACACCAAATGGCTGAGATCCCAAACTTCTTTCTTCTTTCGGGTCATTTCTCTTCTTTAGTGCCTTCCTTATTAAATTCCTCTAGTGTAGGTGTTCACTCAGCAAGGCCTCTGCCTGCAGCTGTTCTGGCACTGGGATGCCGAGGGGATTTCATGCAGCCCGCTCCCGCTGCCCATGCTCAGTCCGTGCATGGATGTGGGCATGGCCAGCACGGACGGGAGAAAATGGGTGGACGGCTGGGTGGATGGGAGGGTGATGGGAGTTGGGAATTCAGCCTTGGGATCAGACACGGGAGGTTGTTGGGATAGGAAATGACCAGTGGGATGGGAAGTCACGATGGGGATAGGAATTCATTAGAATAGGACAAATTGGTTTCATTTTTATTTATTATTTTATTAATTTTAATATTTATTTTATTTATTATATTTATTAATTTTATTTATTAAATTTACTTTATTGACTGTGTTGTACAGGATGGCATTTTTTTAGGTTCTCTTCCTTTTCTACCCTATTAAACTCTCTTTATCACAACGCACTGCTTTGTACTTCATTTTTCCTTCCGAGTCGTTCTGGATTCACTCAGGATGGGGGGGACATTAGTGAACGCCTGTGTGCTTCAGATCCAAGGTCACCTTTGCCCTCAACTCAAGATACATATTTGCATCTGTTGTCATGATACAAAATTAACAGCAACAAAATAAAAGTTAACTACTTCCGAGCACCAGCTGTACGTTTGCTGGGTCTGCTCTATGCATTTTGAAGACCATTCAATACTATTCAGCACCTTCAGGAGGAAATGTGTGGTTCTAGGGAAATGCATCTTGATCTGATGCAAACCTGCGACGCACCCTGCAGCCCCTCCAACCCCTGTGATTTTACCTGCAGCCCCTGCAACCCCTGTGATTTTACCTGCAGCCCCTCCAAGCCCTGTGATTTTACCAGCAGCCACTCCAACCCTGTGACAGGCCCTACAGCTGGCTCCGGGGACTACCCCGTTGCCGTATCAGTCGCCAATACACACACAAGATGAAGGAATGGATGCAGAAGTCATCTCGTTTAGGCAGGGAAGAAAGTCCTCCGAAGAAGGGGAAGGAGCAACAGGACGGCGAGGCAGGCGACCCCAATGTAGGGCCATCCCAGGGAAGAGGAGGCTGTTATAAAATAGAAAAGAGAGAAAAGCAGCAGTAAGCAGGTGATCCCCATCCCTGGGCGAGCTGCGAGACATGGGACAAGATTTCAGCTGTCATGCAGGCGAGCACATTGTCACCTGGCTGCTGCGATGCTGGGATAACAGCTCCGGGAGCCTGGAATCGGAGGGCAGGGAAGCCAAGCAGCTGGGATCCTTCTCTGGGGAAGGGGGCACTGAGAAAGCGATCGGAAACGGGGCACAAGCCTCTGGAGGCGGCGCCTGTCAGGCGTGAAGGAAAGGGATCCCTTCCAGGAAGATGCTGTGGGGTTGCTGAGGGTCGAAGAACAGCAGGTGTTGCCTGCACCCACCGTGCTGCAGCAGCGGCAAGGGAGAGACGTGGTGGTTTTCCTCAGCTGGGCAGCTGAGCTCCACCTCAACCGCTCTCTCCCTGCCCCTCCTCAAAGGGAAAGGGGAGAAAATAGGATGGAAAGGGCTCAAGGGCTGAGAGAAGGACAGGGAGATCACTCCACAATGATCGTCACGGGCAAAAGAGGCTCAGCAGAGCCTGTTCCAGTCCAGCCCGGGCCTGCTCCTGCGGGGGCTCTCCACAGGCCGCGGCCTCCTCCAGGCCACATCCACCTGCTCCACCGGGGGCTCCTCCACGGGCTGCAGCGTGGAGATCTGCTCCGTGTGGGACCCGTGGGCTGCAGGGGGACAGCCTGCTCCACCAGGGGCCTCTCCCCAGGCCGCAGGGGAACTGCTGCTGTGAGCCTGGAGCACCTCCTGCCTCCTGCTGCACTCACCTTGGGGGCTGCAGAGAGGTTTCTCACTCCTCCCTGACCCAGACGCTGCTGTGCAGCAGGTTTCTTTCCCTTTCTTAGATGGGCTCTCACACAGGCGCAAACATCATCCGTTTTGTCTCACTTCTGGGCAGCAGCGGGTCCCTCTGGAGCCTCCTGGAACAGGCCCTTATCTAACATGGGGCAGCTGCTGCATTCTCCTCACAGAGGACACCCCTGCAGCCCCCCGCTACCAGAACCTGTCCTCGTAAACCCAACACAAGACACCGACCGAGCCTCCCTGATTCCCAGCAGGTGGGTCAGGCTGGGAACCCAGGCCAGTGCCCGGCAGACCCTCCTGAGCCTTGAAAAGCAAGCTTTATGGGGATGTAGCACCCAGAAAGAACGGAGTCACACAACAGGATTCATTTCCAAAACCACCTCATAGACACCTGGGCCAAAGTGCAGGGCCTTGAGCGGGTATATCACAATGACAGAGTTCATTTCCTTCCCAGTAGCTGGCACATGCCGTTTTTTGGGATTTCGGGGCTACAGTGAGCTGCTAAGAGGGATGTCTTAGCTCTTGCAGGGCAGTGCTTCCACTAAGGCCAGGACTTTTCTGCATCTTCTACTGCCCTGCAAGCGAGGATGCTTGGGGCACACAGGAAGCTGGGAGGGGACACAGCTGCAGGGATTCCATAAGACACAAGCAAATGCAGCCTTGGCTTGGTGACACTTTCTCTTGATTACTGCTCAACACAAATTACCTCGAGCAAGTCTACTGTGAGGACTAAAGGAAAGAGACGTATGGATGCTGCTAAGCTCTTCTAGCTTGTACCAGGTAGGAAAGATACCTCTGTAGCAGGCGTGAAGAGGATAGCACTAATTAATTAGATGAGAAGCGGAGGAAAGGCACTTAGAGGTAGTGAAAAGCAGTTAATGTGATGTTCCGGGGAAGCTTCAGTCTGCTTAAGGAGTAGCAAGAACAAGCCTAAAGTCATAGCCAAATACAAGAAAGAGAGGAGGACACGCAGCATGAGAAGCTCCCGAGAGAAAGGAGCTCTGTTTTGGGTAAAAATCAGTCCCTTTTTCTATCATGGAGACATCCAAGGGCGTAGGACACGTGCACTTCAGGGAACCAAGAGATGCTGTGCATTTCTCTCGTCCCCCTGACACAGCCACTAGGTGACGATGCTTCCAATTCTCTCTAAAGAAACCTTGCTTTCTCAGGCCCAGGTGTCCAGCTGCACACCAAGGACGTCCCTGGCTCCCAGGCACAGTTCCCAGGCCCAAGGCCGAGCTCCGCTCCGAACCCCCATTCCAGCAGACCTTGCTCCTGGCATTGTGGAGCAGCCATTTCATGTCAGCCTTTTCTCCTGGCAGTCAGCTTAGCGCCGTAACCTCTGCCATCGGGGCGCCCGAGAGCCGTGTGAGGTCAGCAGAGAGTCACTGTCAGCCTTTGACCTCACAAAGGTGGGTGGCCATAAGTGCCCTGAGCGTCCAGCTCGCATTGAGTACTGCTGGTGGCACTCGAGGCGTGGAGGTCTGCATGGTGCAATGGGAGACGCCGATGTCCTGCTGCTGGAACAAGAGGCGCTGATGTGCTGCTGGTGCAGGAGGAGACGTGAAGGTGCTGCTGCTTAGAGGTGCTGAGGAGCGGGCAGCCTCCGTGCCGGTGGCTGAGCATGCTACTCTTAATTAGTGCTCTACCCTTCCTATCTTTTTACTAAGGTGGGTAGAGAGAAATGCCCATATCTGTTTATTTCCTGGTAAGAAATGTAAGAGCCTTGTATCTGCATATTCACCAGATTCATCCCAGCGCCCTTGGTACTGGCGATCTGTGTTGATCTGTAATAAAGAGCAATTGGTAGCACACCAAGTCTCCGTGACCTTGCATCTAACAGAATCGTCCAAATCCCTGTTGTGATCTCTCTCTAGCTGTGGGCTGGCTAAGCTGTCTGTTGGATGGTGAAAATGGGAAATGATTGGGATGGGAAATGATGAGTGGGCCGAGAAATCATTGCTGGGATGGGAAGACTTCCTTGGGGTGGAAAGCCATTGGGCTAGGAACTCAAAGAGATGGGAAATCTTCCCTGGGTTTGAAATCATTGGGAAGCAAAAGCGTTGGGATGGGAAATCACTCCGGGGATGGGGAAGTATTGGGATGGGAAGTCTTTAATGGGGTGGGTAACATTCACTGGGGAAGGAAGTACTTGGAAAAGTAATCAGAGGAATGGGAATTCTTTGGGATGAGATCTCTTTGGATTAAGAAAGGCTTCGTGTCGATGGGAAATATCTCGTATGGGAATCTGTTATCATGTGAAATTGTAAGGATGGGAAATGACCGTTAGGATGCAAAGCTGGTACTGGGACGGGAAATGCTTGGGACGGGGAAGTGTTGGTGTGAAACCGTCCTGGGCATGGCAAATGATGCGTGGGAGGGAAAGCCCGATGGGGATGGAAAAGTCTTGCGATGGGAAGCCTGCTTGGGTCCAAAAGCTGCAGTCCTCACCAAGATGGCGGCGAGGGGCTGGTCAGCCGTTGGGACGGAACGGCCGTTGCCCGCGTTCCCCAACCGACCGCCCCACTCTCCAGCCACCATGGCAGGTACAGCAGCCGGCTCCCGCTCCTCCCGGGGCTGCGGCCCTGCTGGCGAGCCCAGCGCCCCAGATCTCACCCCAGCGCCCTTTTTCCCACAGAGGGTTTCCCCAGACGGCTTCCGCGGCTTCCGCAGACGCAAAACTCCCCCTTCGTCGTCCCAGCCGTGCCGCCAACGGTGGCTGCCTGGCTGCTGCCCTCCCTCCCCGGAGCGATGGCGCTGCCCTTGCAGCCCCCCCAGGTACCCACCCTCCCCTACGCGCTGCCCCAGGCCACCGTCTGGCACGTGGTGCCGGGGGTCCAGGGGCAGGTGCTGCAGCTCCCCGCCGGGGTGCAGCTGGCACCTGGGGGGCACCTCCCACCCGAGGGGCACCACCTGCAGCTTGGGCAGCTCCCCGCCGTGGGGCAGCTCCCTGCTGTGGGGCAGCTCCCCCACACCGCTCCTCCCTGGGCCCCCGTCTACCAGTGGGGACAGCCCGTGGGGACGGGGACGGTGCTGCCCCAGGATCCCCTCTGGCTGGGGCCCGGGGCCGTGCTCCATGGGGAGCTCCTGCACCCCGCAGGCACCTGCCTGCTGCAGGCCCCTGCCCACCCCGGCCCCCCACCACTCCTCGTCCCGGGGCCTCCGCTGCGGGGGCAGGCGCTCCCCGCGCCCCGCACCCTGACCAGCAGCCGGGGGCAGCTGCCGGAGCCCTGCGACCACGCCGTGGGGCTCAGCGAGGACCAGGGGCCCCCGCTGCCCGGCCCCACTCCCCCCGAGCCTGCCCAGGCTCCAACGACCGCCAGCACCCAGACGGTGACGCCCAACGGTGAGTTTGGGGCTGGCACAGCCGGCCGCTGGGCGCCCCACACCCAGGAGCCATGGGAAAGCTGGCATCGCCCATCCTGGGGGATTTGCTTGCTTTTTCCTCAGCGGCGACAGTTGCAGAGGTGCCTGAGGAGCCCCTGGAGCTGCTTGAGCTGGGCCCCGATGCCTTCGCCGAGGCCTTTCCCCACCTGGCAGGGGACAGCCAGCAGCTGCAGCACCTGCAGGACCAGCTCCCGGCCGACCTGGACATCTCCGGCTTGGAGGAGCTGCTCAGCTGGCTCGATGCCGTGGAGCCCCAGGACGCCTTCCCCGGTGTCCCCAGCAGTCCTGTGCTCAGCCGCTTCCTGTCTGAGCTGCCCGACCTCTGCGAGGACATCGAGGAGCCGAGCACACAGGGACTGGCAGCCACCAGAGCGCTGGGTGAGGTACCCTCAACCCCTGGGGTGCACCCCGAGAAGGTGCAGGGTGGGCGGGCGGTGCAGCCCCCTGCTGTGCCGGCAGTGAGCTCCCCCCTCAAGCCTGCAGCCAGTCCCCAGCTCAGTGCCCTCAGGAGACCCCTGCCCAACCCTCCCTTCACTCTCCCCAAAAGGCCCCCCCACCCTGAATTCCTCACTGCCCTTAGCAGACCCCTGCCCAACCCTCCCTCGCGTCCCCTCAAGAGACCCCCCGACCCTCAATTCCTTAATTCCCTTAGGAGACCCCTGCCCAAGCCTCGCCTGAGTCCCCTCAAGAGCCCCCCCGACCCTGAATTTATTAGTGCCCTTAGGAGACCCCTGCCCAATCCCCCTCTGGGTCCCCTCAAGAGCCCCCCCGGCCCTGAATTTATTAGTGCCCTTAGGAGGCCCCTGCCCAATCCCCCTCTGAGTCCCCTCAAGAGCCCCCCGCCTGCCCCTGCGCCCACCGGCACCAAGTGGGGGGCCAAGCGCCCCGCGCCCACCAGCACCCCCAGCACAGCGCAGAGCTCCCAGCACAGGAGGCCGGCGACGGAGAAAACCCCCGGCAAGGAGAAGACGACGCTGCTGGGCCAGGGTGGCCAAGGCCCCAAGACGCTGTGCCAGGGGAAGACGGGTGGCCACAGCGCGGTGGCTGGCAGCAGCGGCCAAGTGGGCGGCGGCAGGCAGCAGCCGGCGAGCGACAGCACCAGGGCGCCCAGCAAGAGGGCCCGAAGCCCGGGGGCTGCTGGGGGGCAAGGAGCAGCGGCACCGCCTCCCCGGAGAGCGCTGCTGCTGCTGGAGCCCCCCCGCATTAAGCCCCGTGCCCGTGCCCGTGCCGTGCGGGCCCAGGACAGGCTCCGTCCCCAAGCCATCGGGGACAAGACGCTGCAGCGCCAGCACCCGGGGACAAAGACCCCCAGCGAGACTTTGCAGCCGCTGGGGGCCAGGGCGAAGGCGCTGGGGCCAGTGCGCCAGCCGCCCTGTGTGCAGCCGCAGCCCACCTCCAGCGGCCCCAGCAGCATGCCCAGGGCCCCGCCGACGGTGCCAGGCTCCAGCGCTGTGCCCGCTGCCCCCCGGCCCCCAGCTGGAGACAAGGCCCAGGCGGTGCCGGCACCACCAGGCAGCACGGCGCGAGCGTGGAGAGCTCCCCTGCAGCAGGCGCCCAGAGCGCCGTGCCTGCCAGCCGCGGGGGGCCAAGCGCAGCGGGAGCCTCTGCCCACGCAGCCGCGCACGCTGCAGCGTCCGGCGCAGCCCCGCGTGGACTACGTGCCCTGCGTGGGGCCCTGGGCGGGCGGCGACGCGGCGCCCACGCCGCTGGAGGAGCAGGAGGCGTCGGTGCCCATCACGCCGCAGCAGCGTCCCGAGCGGGAGCGCCTGAAGAAGCTGGCCCAGGAGGAGCGGCAGCGGGCGGCCCACCAGATGAAGATCGGCCCCGTGCAATTCTTCGTGCAGCGGCAGAAGGACCACGCCATAGCCAAGTATTACGGCTACCCGTGACCCTGCGCTCCTCGACGGCCCCCGCAGCACCCGGGCCCGCTCAGCATGCAGGCACAGAGACCTCTGCAGGCGCCTGCTCCAGCTTCAGCCACGCTCCTCAGCCCTTGCCCCTCTCGCTTGCCCTCTCCCTTCTCCAGTGCTGCAGCTAGGCAGTGTTTGCCACTGTCAGGGATGGGCAACTGGGGCAATGGGAAATGCGCGCGTCACGAATGAACGTTGCAATGGGAAGCTGTTGGGATGTTGGCAATAGCTGGGGTGGGAAAGGTTGGGCGTGGGAACTGCTTGTTGGGACACCAAATGGCTGAGATCCCAAACTTCTTTCTTCTTTCGGGTCATTTCTCTTCTTTAGTGCCTTCCTTATTAAATTCCTCTAGTGTAGGTGTTCACTCAGCAAGGCCTCTGCCTGCAGCTGTTCTGGCACTGGGATGCCGAGGGGATTTCATGCAGCCCGCTCCCGCTGCCCATGCTCAGTCCGTGCATGGATGTGGGCATGGCCAGCACGGACGGGAGAAAATGGGTGGACGGCTGGGTGGATGGGAGGGTGATGGGAGTTGGGAATTCAGCCTTGGGATCAGACACGGGAGGTTGTTGGGATAGGAAATGACCAGTGGGATGGGAAGTCACGATGGGGATAGGAATTCATTAGAATAGGACAAATTGGTTTCATTTTTATTTATTATTTTATTAATTTTAATATTTATTTTATTTATTATATTTATTAATTTTATTTATTAAATTTACTTTATTGACTGTGTTGTACAGGATGGCATTTTTTTAGGTTCTCTTCCTTTTCTACCCTATTAAACTCTCTTTATCACAACGCACTGCTTTGTACTTCATTTTTCCTTCCGAGTCGTTCTGGATTCACTCAGGATGGGGGGGACATTAGTGAACGCCTGTGTGCTTCAGATCCAAGCTCACTTTTGCCCTCAACTCAAGATACATATTTGCATCTGTTGTCATGATACAAAATTAACAGCAACAAAATAAAAGTTAACTACTTCCGAGCACCAGCTGTACGTTTGCTGGGTCTGCTCTATGCATTTTGAAGACCATTCAATACTATTCAGCACCTTCAGGAGGAAATGTGTGGTTCTAGGGAAATGCATCTTGATCTGATGCAAACCTGCGACGCACCCTGCAGCCCCTGCAACCCCTGTGATTTTACCTGCAGCCCCTGCAACCCCTGTGATTTTACCTGCAGCCCCTCCAAGCCCTGTGATTTTACCAGCAGCCACTCCAACCCTGTGACAGGCCCTACAGCTGGCTCCGGGGACTACCCCGTTGCCGTATCAGTCGCCAATACACACACAAGATGAAGGAATGGATGCAGAAGTCATCTCGTTTAGGCAGGGAAGAAAGTCCTCCGAAGAAGGGGAAGGAGCAATAGGAAGGCGAGGCAGGCGACCCCAATGTAGGGCCATCCCAGGGAAGAGGAGGCTGTTATAAAATAGAAAAGAGAGAAAAGCAGCAGTAAGCAGGTGATCCCCATCCCTGGGCGAGCTGCGAGACATGGGACAAGATTTCAGCTGTCATGCAGGCGAGCACATTGTCACCTGGCTGCTGCGATGCTGGGATAACAGCTCCGGGAGCCTGGAATCGGAGGGCAGGGAAGCCAAGCAGCTGGGATCCTTCTCTGGGGAAGGGGGCACTGAGAAAGCGATCGGAAACGGGGCACAAGCCTCTGGAGGCGGCGCCTGTCAGGCGTGAAGGAAAGGGATCCCTTCCAGGAAGATGCTGTGGGGTTGCTGAGGGTCGAAGAACAGCAGGTGTTGCCTGCACCCACCGTGCTGCAGCAGCGGCAAGGGAGAGACGTGGTGGTTTTCCTCAGCTGGGCAGCTGAGCTCCACCTCAACCGCTCTCTCCCTGCCCCTCCTCAAAGGGAAAGGGGAGAAAATAGGATGGAAAGGGCTCAAGGGCTGAGAGAAGGACAGGGAGATCACTCCACAATGATCGTCACGGGCAAAAGAGGCTCAGCAGAGCCTGTTCCAGTCCAGCCCGGGCCTGCTCCTGCGGGGGCTCTCCACAGGCCGCGGCCTCCTCCAGGCCACATCCACCTGCTCCACCGGGGGCTCCTCCACGGGCTGCAGCGTGGAGATCTGCTCCGTGTGGGACCCGTGGGCTGCAGGGGGACAGCCTGCTCCACCAGGGGCCTCTCCCCAGGCCGCAGGGGAACTGCTGCTGTGAGCCTGGAGCAGCTCCTGCCTCCTGCTGCACTCACCTTGGGGGCTGCAGAGAGGTTTCTCACTCCTCCCTGACCCAGACGCTGCTGTGCAGCAGGTTTCTTTCCCTTTCTTAGATGGGCTCTCACACAGGCGCAAACATCATCCGTTTTGTCTCAGTTCTGGGCAGCAGCGGGTCCCTCTGGAGCCTCCTGGAACCGGCCCTTATCTAACATGGGGCAGCTGCTGCATTCTCCTCACAGAGGACACCCCTGCAGCCCCCCGCTACCAGAACCTGTCCTCATAAACCCAACACAAGACACCGACCGAGCCTCCCTGATTCCCAGCAGGTGGGTCAGGCTGGGAACCCAGGCCAGTGCCCGGCAGACCCTCCTGGGCCTTGAAAAGCAAGCTTTATGGGGATGTAGCACCCAGAAAGAACGGAGTCACACAACAGGATTCATTTCCAAAACCGTCTCATAGACACCTGGGCCAAAGTGCAGGGCCTTGAGCGGGTATATCACAATGACAGAGTTCATTTCCTTCCCAGTAGCTGGCACATGCCGTTTTTTGGGATTTCGGGGCTACAGTGAGCTGCTAAGAGGGATGTCTTAGCTCTTGCAGGGCAGTGCTTCCACTAAGGCCAGGACTTTTCTGCATCTTCTACTGCCCTGCAAGCGAGGATGCTTGGGGCACACAGGAAGCTGGGAGGGGACACAGCTGCAGGGATTCCATAAGACACAAGCAAATGCAGCCTTGGCTTGGTGACACTTTCTCTTGATTACTGCTCAACACAAATTACCTCGAGCAAGTCTACTGTGAGGACTAAAGGAAAGAGACGTATGGATGCTGCTAAGCTCTTCTAGCTTGTACCAGGTAGGAAAGATACCTCTGTAGCAGGCGTGAAGAGGATAGCACTAATTAATTAGATGAGAAGCGGAGGAAAGGCACTTAGAGGTAGTGAAAAGCAGTTAATGTGATGTTCCGGGGAAGCTTCAGTCTGCTTAAGGAGTAGCAAGAACAAGCCTAAAGTCATAGCCAAATACAAGAAAGAGAGGAGGACACGCAGCATGAGAAGCTCCCGAGAGAAAGGAGCTCTGTTTTGGGTAAAAATCAGTCCCTTTTTCTATCATGGAGACATCCAAGGGCGTAGGTCACGTGCACTTCAGGGAACCAAGAGATGCTGTGCATTTCTCTCGTCCCCCTGACACAGCCACTAGGTGACGATGCTTCCAATTCTCTCTAAAGAAACCTTGCTTTCTCAGGCCCAGGTGTCCAGCTGCACACCAAGGACGTCCCTGGCTCCCAGGCACAGTTCCCAGGCCCAAGGCCGAGCTCCCCTCCGAACCCCCATTCCAGCAGACCTTGCTCCTGGCATTGTGGAGCAGCCATTTCATGTCAGCCTTTTCTCCTGGCAGTCAGCTTAGCGCCGTAACCTCTGCCATCGGGGCGCCCGAGAGCCGTGTGAGGTCAGCAGAGAGTCACTGTCAGCCTTTGACCTCACAAAGGTGGGTGGCCATAAGTGCCCTGAGCGTCCAGCTCGCATTGAGTACTGCTGGTGGCACTCGAGGCGTGGAGGTCTGCATGGTGCAATGGGAGACGCCGATGTCCTGCTGCTGGAACAAGAGGCGCTGATGTGCTGCTGGTGCAGGAGGAGACGTGAAGGTGCTGCTGCTTAGAGGTGCTGAGGAGCGGGCAGCCTCCGTGCCGGTGGCTGAGCATGCTACTCTTAATTAGTGCTCTACCCTTCCTATCTTTTTACTAAGGTGGGTAGAGAGAAATGCCCATATCTGTTTATTTCCTGGTAAGAAATGTAAGAGCCTTGTATCTGCATATTCACCAGATTCATCCCAGCGCCCTTGGTACTGGCGATCTGTGTTGATCTGTAATAAAGAGCAATCGGTAGCACACCAAGTCTCCGTGACCTTGCATCTAACAGAATCGTCCAAATCCCTGTTGTGATCTCTCTCTAGCTGTGGGCTGGCTAAGCTGTCTGTTGGATGGTGAAAATGGGAAATGATTGGGATGGGAAATGATGAGTGGGCCGAGAAATCATTGCTGGGATGGGAAGACTTCCTTGGGGTGGAAAGCCATTGGGCTAGGAACTCAAAGAGATGGGAAATCTTCCCTGGGTTTGAAATCATTGGGAAGCAAAAGCGTTGGGATGGGAAATCACTCCGGGGATGGGGAAGTATTGGGATGGGAAGTCTTTAATGGGGTGGGTAACATTCACTGGGGAAGGAAGTACTTGGAAAAGTAATCAGAGGAATGGGAATTCTTTGGGATGAGATCTCTTTGGATTAAGAAACGCTTCGTGTCGATGGGAAATATCTCGTATGGGAATCTGTTATCATGTGAAATTGTAAGGATGGGAAATGACCGTTAGGATGCAAAGCTGGTACTGGGACGGGAAATGCTTGGGACGGGGAAGTGTTGGTGTGAAACCGTCCTGGGCATGGCAAATGATGCGTGGGAGGGAAAGCCCGATGGGGATGGAAAAGTCTTGCGATGGGAAGCCTGCTTGGGTCCAAAAGCTGCAGTCCTCACCAAGATGGCGGCGAGGGGCTGGTCAGCCGTTGGGACGGAACGGCCGTTGCCCGCGTTCCCCAACCGACCGCCCCACTCTCCAGCCACCATGGCAGGTACAGCAGCCGGCTCCCGCTCCTCCCGGGGCTGCGGCCCTGCTGGCGAGCCCAGCGCCCCGGATCTCACCCCAGCGCCCTTTTTCCCACAGAGGGTTTCCCCAGACGGCTTCCGCGGCTTCCGCAGACGCAAAACTCCCCCTTCGTCGTCCCAGCCGTGCCGCCAACGGTGGCTGCCTGGCTGCTGCCCTCCCTCCCCGGAGCGATGGCGCTGCCCTTGCAGCCCCCCCAGGTACCCACCCTCCCCTACGCGCTGCCCCAGGCCACCGTCTGGCACGTGGTGCCGGGGGTCCAGGGGCAGGTGCTGCAGCTCCCCGCCGGGGTGCAGCTGGCACCTGGGGGGCACCTCCCACCCGAGGGGCACCACCTGCAGCTTGGGCAGCTCCCCGCCGTGGGGCAGCTCCCTGCTGTGGGGCAGCTCCCCCACACCGCTCCTCCCTGGGCCCCCGTCTACCAGTGGGGACAGCCCGTGGGGACGGGGACGGTGCTGCCCCAGGATCCCCTCTGGCTGGGGCCCGGGGCCGTGCTCCATGGGGAGCTCCTGCACCCCGCAGGCACCTGCCTGCTGCAGGCCCCTGCCCACCCCGGCCCCCCACCACTCCTCGTCCCGGGGCCTCCGCTGCGGGGGCAGGCGCTCCCCGCGCCCCGCACCCTGACCAGCAGCCGGGGGCAGCTGCCGGAGCCCTGCGACCACGCCGTGGGGCTCAGCGAGGACCAGGGGCCCCCGCTGCCCGGCCCCACTCCCCCCGAGCCTGCCCAGGCTCCAACGACCGCCAGCACCCAGACGGTGACGCCCAACGGTGAGTTTGGGGCTGGCACAGCCGGCCGCTGGGCGCCCCACACCCAGGAGCCATGGGAAAGCTGGCATCGCCCATCCTGGGGGATTTGCTTGCTTTTTCCTCAGCGGCGACAGTTGCAGAGGTGCCTGAGGAGCCCCTGGAGCTGCTTGAGCTGGGCCCCGATGCCTTCGCCGAGGCCTTTCCCCACCTGGCAGGGGACAGCCAGCAGCTGCAGCACCTGCAGGACCAGCTCCCGGCCGACCTGGACATCTCCGGCTTGGAGGAGCTGCTCAGCTGGCTCGATGCCGTGGAGCCCCAGGACGCCTTCCCCGGTGTCCCCAGCAGTCCTGTGCTCAGCCGCTTCCTGTCTGAGCTGCCCGACCTCTGCGAGGACATCGAGGAGCCGAGCACACAGGGACTGGCAGCCACCAGAGCGCTGGGTGAGGTACCCTCAACCCCTGGGGTGCACCCCGAGAAGGTGCAGGGTGGGCGGGCGGTGCAGCCCCCTGCTGTGCCGGCAGCGAGCTCCCCCCTCAAGCCTGCAGCCAGTCCCCAGCTCAGTGCCCTCAGGAGACCCCTGCCCAACCCTCCCTTCACTCTCCCCAAAAGGCCCCCCCACCCTGAATTCCTCACTGCCCTTAGCAGACCCCTGCCCAACCCTCCCTCGCGTCCCCTCAAGAGACCCCCCGACCCTCAATTCCTTAATTCCCTTAGGAGACCCCTGCCCAAGCCTCGCCTGAGTCCCCTCAAGAGCCCCCCCGACCCTGAATTTATTAGTGCCCTTAGGAGACCCCTGCCCAATCCCCCTCTGGGTCCCCTCAAGAGCCCCCCCGGCCCTGAATTTATTAGTGCCCTTAGGAGGCCCCTGCCCAATCCCCCTCTGAGTCCCCTCAAGAGCCCCCCGCCTGCCCCTGCGCCCACCGGCACCAAGTGGGGGGCCAAGCGCCCCGCGCCCACCAGCACCCCCAGCACAGCGCAGAGCTCCCAGCACAGGAGGCCGGCGACGGAGAAAACCCCCGGCAAGGAGAAGACGACGCTGCTGGGCCAGGGTGGCCAAGGCCCCAAGACGCTGTGCCAGGGGAAGACGGGTGGCCACAGCGCGGTGGCTGGCAGCAGCGGCCAAGTGGGCGGCGGCAGGCAGCAGCCGGCGAGCGACAGCACCAGGGCGCCCAGCAAGAGGGCCCGAAGCCCGGGGGCTGCTGGGGGGCAAGGAGCAGCGGCACCGCCTCCCCGGAGAGCGCTGCTGCTGCTGGAGCCCCCCCCCATTAAGCCCCGTGCCCGTGCCCGCGCCGTGCGGGCCCAGGACAGGCTCCGTCCCCAAGCCATCGGGGACAAGACGCTGCAGCGCCAGCACCCGGGGACAAAGACCCCCAGCGAGACTTTGCAGCCGCTGGGGGCCAGGGCGAAGGCGCTGGGGCCAGTGCGCCAGCCGCCCTGTGTGCAGCCGCAGCCCACCTCCAGCGGCCCCAGCAGCATGCCCAGGGCCCCGCCGACGGTGCCAGGCTCCAGCGCTGTGCCCGCTGCCCCCCGGCCCCCAGCTGGAGACAAGGCCCAGGCGGTGCCGGCACCACCAGGCAGCACGGCGCGAGCGTGGAGAGCTCCCCTGCAGCAGGCGCCCAGAGCGCCGTGCCTGCCAGCCGCGGGGGGCCAAGCGCAGCGGCAGCCTCTGCCCACGCAGCCGCGCACGCTGCAGCGTCCGGCGCAGCCCCGCGTGGACTACGTGCCCTGCGTGGGGCCCTGGGCAGGCGGCGACGCAGCGCCCACGCCGCTGGAGGAGCAGGAGGCGTCGGTGCCCATCACGCCGCAGCAGCGTCCCGAGCGGGAGCGCCTGAAGAAGCTGGCCCAGGAGGAGCGGCAGCGGGCGGCCCACCAGATGAAGATCGGCCCCGTGCAATTCTTCGTGCAGCGGCAGAAGGACCACGCCATAGCCAAGTATTACGGCTACCCGTGACCCTGCGCTCCTCGACGGCCCCCGCAGCACCCGGGCCCGCTCAGCATGCAGGCACAGAGACCTCTGCAGGCGCCTGCTCCAGCTTCAGCCACGCTCCTCAGCCCTTGCCCCTCTCGCTTGCCCTCTCCCTTCTCCAGTGCTGGAGCTAGGCAGTGTTTGCCACTGTCAGGGATGGGCAACTGGGGCAATGGGAAATGCGCGCGTCACGAATGAACGTTGCAATGGGAAGCTGTTGGGATGTTGGCAATAGCTGGGGTGGGAAAGGTTGGGCGTGGGAACTGCTTGTTGGGACACCAAATGGCTGAGATCCCAAACTTCTTTCTTCTTTCGGGTCATTTCTCTTCTTTAGTGCCTTCCTTATTAAATTCCTCTAGTGTAGGTGTTCACTCAGCAAGGCCTCTGCCTGCAGCTGTTCTGGCACTGGGATGCCGAGGGGATTTCATGCAGCCCGCTCCCGCTGCCCATGCTCAGTCCGTGCATGGATGTGGGCATGGCCAGCACGGACGGGAGAAAATGGGTGGACGGCTGGGTGGATGGGAGGGTGATGGGAGTTGGGAATTCAGCCTTGGGATCAGACACGGGAGGTTGTTGGGATAGGAAATGACCAGTGGGATGGGAAGTCACGATGGGGATAGGAATTCATTAGAATAGGACAAATTGGTTTCATTTTTATTTATTATTTTATTAATTTTAATATTTATTTTATTTATTATATTTATTAATTTTATTTATTAAATTTACTTTATTGACTGTGTTGTACAGGATGGCATTTTTTTAGGTTCTCTTCCTTTTCTACCCTATTAAACTCTCTTTATCACAACGCACTGCTTTGTACTTCATTTTTCCTTCCGAGTCGTTCTGGATTCACTCAGGATGGGGGGGACATTAGTGAACGCCTGTGTGCTTCAGATCCAAGCTCACCTTTGCCCTCAACTCAAGATACATATTTGCATCTGTTGTCATGATACAAAATTAACAGCAACAAAATAAAAGTTAACTACTTCCGAGCACCAGCTGTACGTTTGCTGGGTCTGCTCTATGCATTTTGAAGACCATTCAATACTATTCAGCACCTTCAGGAGGAAATGTGTGGTTCTAGGGAAATGCATCTTGATCTGATGCAAACCTGCGACGCACCCTGCAGCCCCTGCAACCCCTGTGATTTTACCTGCAGCCCCTGCAACCCCTGTGATTTTACCTGCAGCCCCTCCAAGCCCTGTGATTTTACCAGCAGCCACTCCAACCCTGTGACAGGCCCTACAGCTGGCTCCGGGGACTACCCCGTTGCCGTATCAGTCGCCAATACACACACAAGATGAAGGAATGGATGCAGAAGTCATCTCGTTTAGGCAGGGAAGAAAGTCCTCCGAAGAAGGGGAAGGAGCAATAGGAAGGCGAGGCAGGCGACCCCAATGTAGGGCCATCCCAGGGAAGAGGAGGCTGTTATAAAATAGAAAAGAGAGAAAAGCAGCAGTAAGCAGGTGATCCCCATCCCTGGGCGAGCTGCGAGACATGGGACAAGATTTCAGCTGTCATGCAGGCGAGCACATTGTCACCTGGCTGCTGCGATGCTGGGATAAGAGCTCCGGGAGCCTGGAATCGGAGGGCAGGGAAGCCAAGCAGCTGGGATCCTTCTCTGGGGAAGGGGGCACTGAGAAAGCGATCGGAAACGGGGCACAAGCCTCTGGAGGCGGCGCCTGTCAGGCGTGAAGGAAAGGGATCCCTTCCAGGAAGATGCTGTGGGGTTGCTGAGGGTCGAAGAACAGCAGGTGTTGCCTGCACCCACCGTGCTGCAGCAGCGGCAAGGGAGAGACGTGGTGGTTTTCCTCAGCTGGGCAGCTGAGCTCCACCTCAACCGCTCTCTCCCTGCCCCTCCTCAAAGGGAAAGGGGAGAAAATAGGATGGAAAGGGCTCAAGGGCTGAGAGAAGGACAGGGAGATCACTCCACAATGATCGTCACGGGCAAAAGAGGCTCAGCAGAGCCTGTTCCAGTCCAGCCCGGGCCTGCTCCTGCGGGGGCTCTCCACAGGCCGCGGCCTCCTCCAGGCCACATCCACCTGCTCCACCGGGGGCTCCTCCACGGGCTGCAGCGTGGAGATCTGCTCCGTGTGGGACCCGTGGGCTGCAGGGGGACAGCCTGCTCCACCAGGGGCCTCTCCCCAGGCCGCAGGGGAACTGCTGCTGTGAGCCTGGAGCACCTCCTGCCTCCTGCTGCACTCACCTTGGGGGCTGCAGAGAGGTTTCTCACTCCTCCCTGACCCAGACGCTGCTGTGCAGCAGGTTTCTTTCCCTTTCTTAGATGGGCTCTCACACAGGCGCAAACATCATCCGTTTTGTCTCAGTTCTGGGCAGCAGCGGGTCCCTCTGGAGCCTCCTGGAACCGGCCCTTATCTAACATGGGGCAGCTGCTGCATTCTCCTCACAGAGGACACCCCTGCAGCCCCCCGCTACCAGAACCTGTCCTCGTAAACCCAACACAAGACACCGACCGAGCCTCCCTGATTCCCAGCAGGTGGGTCAGGCTGGGAACCCAGGCCAGTGCCCGGCAGACCCTCCTGGGCCTTGAAAAGCAAGCTTTATGGGGATGTAGCACCCAGAAAGAACGGAGTCACACAACAGGATTCATTTCCAAAACCACCTCATAGACACCTGGGCCAAAGTGCAGGGCCTTGAGCGGGTATATCACAATGGCAGAGTTCATTTCCTTCCCAGTAGCTGGCACATGCCGTTTTTTGGGATTTCGGGGCTACAGTGAGCTGCTAAGAGGGATGTCTTAGCTCTTGCAGGGCAGTGCTTCCACTAAGGCCAGGACTTTTCTGCATCTTCTACTGCCCTGCAAGCGAGGATGCTTGGGGCACACAGGAAGCTGGGAGGGGACACAGCTGCAGGGATTCCATAAGACACAAGCAAATGCAGCCTTGGCTTGGTGACACTTTCTCTTGATTACTGCTCAACACAAATTACCTCGAGCAAGTCTACTGTGAGGACTAAAGGAAAGAGACGTATGGATGCTGCTAAGCTCTTCTAGCTTGTACCAGGTAGGAAAGATACCTCTGTAGCAGGCGTGAAGAGGATAGCACTAATTAATTAGATGAGAAGCGGAGGAAAGGCACTTAGAGGTAGTGAAAAGCAGTTAATGTGATGTTCCGGGGAAGCTTCAGTCTGCTTAAGGAGTAGCAAGAACAAGCCTAAAGTCATAGCCAAATACAAGAAAGAGAGGAGGACACGCAGCATGAGAAGCTCCCGAGAGAAAGGAGCTCTGTTTTGGGTAAAAATCAGTCCCTTTTTCTATCATGGAGACATCCAAGGGCGTAGGACACGTGCGCTTCAGGGAACCAAGAGATGCTGTGCATTTCTCTCGTCCCCCTGACACAGCCACTAGGTGACGATGCTTCCAATTCTCTCTAAAGAAACCTTGCTTTCTCAGGCCCAGGTGTCCAGCTGCACACCAAGGACGTCCCTGGCTCCCAGGCACAGTTCCCAGGCCCAAGGCCGAGCTCCCCTCCGAACCCCCATTCCAGCAGACCTTGCTCCTGGCATTGTGGAGCAGCCATTTCATGTCAGCCTTTTCTCCTGGCAGTCAGCTTAGCGCCGTAACCTCTGCCATCGGGGCGCCCGAGAGCCGTGTGAGGTCAGCAGAGAGTCACTGTCAGCCTTTGACCTCACAAAGGTGGGTGGCCATAAGTGCCCTGAGCGTCCAGCTCGCATTGAGTACTGCTGGTGGCACTCGAGGCGTGGAGGTCTGCATGGTGCAATGGGAGACGCCGATGTCCTGCTGCTGGAACAAGAGGCGCTGATGTGCTGCTGGTGCAGGAGGAGACGTGAAGGTGCTGCTGCTTAGAGGTGCTGAGGGGCGGGCAGCCTCAGCGGGCAGCTGAATCAGAGGGCAGGGAAGCCAAGCAGCTTCCTTCTCTGGGGAAGGGGGCACAGAGAAAGTGATTGGAAATGGGGTACAAGCCCTCAGCCTCTAAAAGCAATCCCTCAGATGTTTAGGCATAGTAAAGTTAGGTATATCTATTTGACTCTAGACCCCAACATGTTTGTTAGTGTTCTGGTTTGTCCACTGCTTTCTTGTGGGGGATTTGAGTTGGCCATTACTGTTTAGGTGAATGCTGACTTCATATCTATGGTGCACTTTATTCTTAAAATGGGAAGTTTCTACCAATTTCCCGTCCAAACTTGCTCATAAGCCAACTGCAGTCATCATTTCAGATGTGTCTCCCAACTTACACATTTCCTATTTCTCCTTGATATTTACTCAAGAAATTCATTTACGTAGAGACAACATATTCTTCTCTCAACTGGCATCTGGCTGGGCAGAATGATGTCCTTTCATTCCCTTCCAGGCAATAGGCAACTTGTTCCTTCTGTCTTGTGAACTCTTCCTCCTAAGTTCAATGTGAATACAAGTGGCAGAACTGTGCCTCATGTCTCAAATGAGTGTCAGGGCTGCCTTGTCCAGTGTATTCATACTGGAGGGAAAAAAAAATGCATAGCCATACACACTATATAACCACTAAACTTTTTCAGTCCTCCTTGTGCTAACAGTGCATGAACGTGAGGTTTTGTTGTCATTTTTGTTTGTTTGTTTGTTTGCTTGCTTTAAACTCCTGACTGCCATATAGCAAACATGACCAAAAAACACCCTTTTTTGAGAATCTCTGAGAATGGCTCTGCTTTGTATTATCACCTGTCACTTCACCTGAACCATTTCAATCACAAGCGATATCCTTCTGTCAGGCTTGGTAGTACTTCCCAACCTTATGTCCCCTGCAAATCTCAAAGCTCATGTGTAATTTTTAATCTTCAGCCACCATGTCCATACCGAACATATCTAACTTTGAAGTCAGCTCTGCCCTGAATAGGAGGTTGGGTTTTCAGAGGTCCCTTCCAGCCTACATTTCTCCATGAGTCTTTGCCTCCTTAGCAGCTGCAGTTTCAGAACTGTCTCTGAGAATTACCATAGGTAACGACTCCTTTGCTGGTAAGTCCCTCTTCAGTGTGAACAATTGTAAATTCCCTTTATTCACTTGCAGCCCCAAAGCCCAAATCCGTAGATAATGTATCAGAAGCTCACAGAAAGTGAAATAGATGTAATTCATCCCCTGTGTAGGGAAGAACTGGTCCTAGAAAGGAAAGCTATTAAATTATCTGGAAACAATTTAGCTCTGATAAATTATTTTGTAAATTACACATTACCCCCTCCTTCCCTGGTCTTAGCTGTTCTTGCTCCAAAACTTTGCATGGTGTTGATGTCAAACTAACAGGCCCACACTTGTCTGGATGACTCTTTACCCTCTTCTGGACAGAGGTGTATTTGTTACTCTCCCATTCTGGGGACTATCCCTGATTTGCACAATTGTTATGCATTTTTCCTACTTGACTTGTTGTTCTGTGTGCCAATGCTGTTAATAGGCTAGGTAGATATCAGCTTTTCATTTTTCACTTGAATCGCTATAGATTGTTATTTCACCTCAGATGATGTTGCGCCTAGTGCCCTACCCTCCTTTTCAATGGGAGTCCTGTCACTGCCCTTAATATCACATTGTTGTTGCTGTTAGATGCAGGAAATAAGATTTGCAGCATTTGAGACATCAGTAACTTTTGATCTATTTTTGCCTCAAGCGTGCAACTGTCCTAATTTGTTCTCTTTGTTCCCCCTGGTTTCTGTGGCTTAAGTACCACTTACTATTATTGTTTAATTTCCTATGTGAAGGAGGTTTTTGGTCATTCTTACTTTATTTCTGCAGTTTTTAACCTCTGAAACATGCCTTTTCTCATCGCTTTTTTCCTCTTTGAATTTTGAATTTTAACTATGCCTTCTCTGCACTCAAGTCCCCGAGCTGCTTAGTCAGACTCAATTATTCATTTCCTTAGATTTCAAAGTTTGCATTTCTAAGCCTCAAAACCTTCATTCTAAACCTGGTTTTGTCTGTCGTGAAATGTAAAATGAGAAAAGTCAGCTCATGATCACACTTTATTCAAATTTTACTACATTTAAACCCATACAGGAGCCAAGTCTAAAATGGTCTTATATTTTTTCACTTTTGGGAAGAAATCCATCACATAGTATACCTCTGTGAACATAAGTGGTAATTATCTTTCAATCTTTTGCTGGGAAGTTAAAGTCTCCCATAATTCCCATTATTGTTTACGTGTCTGATAACTGTACAGAGATAATTCACTATTAGACTGGAGCTAAGAGCAAAGAGCAGGCTAGCAAGGCTGTCTATCTTTAGCAGTGATTTGCACAAAACCACTCTTTTGCTGACCCATAACATTTAATTTCTCCATCCTCTGCTTCTTGCTAACACAAAGCACCATCTTATTCCATCCATTTGCCTTGGTTTCCAGCCTTCCTGAGATTTATCAGTACTTGTATGACATTCATGCCTTTGTTTCACCCTTCCTGTGTTGACACTTGTCATAACAGTTTTAGATCCTGAACATGATCATCTCAAAGTTTGCCTGACAGTTAGGTCTTCCTCACATTGTCATAGAGTATCAGGTCTCTACCACTTGAAATAGATTGGATTGGATCAGATTATTGGCACCGTCTCTTGTGCTGGTAGTCCATTATCTTCACAGTCCGTACAACTGGCCATCAGTGAACATGAAGTGGCCTTATCCTGCCCATTTACCTTTCTGGAAATCAGCCACTCTCTCTGCCTAGAACAGGGAATGGATTTTCCTCACCTTTCTTCAAAAGCTCTGAAGTTTTCTGTGATCTTTCCAATTGTACGGTATGATAAGCTTTTGCTGCCACTGAAGGGTAGAAGTCATTATGAATAGTGCCAACAAAACAGAAACATAACAATGAAAACGATATTTTAATTCAGAATAGGTATTTGAAAAGTTCACCTTTTCTAGCACAAATGGGGAAAAGAAAAAAAGGAAGGAAAAAAAAAAAAAAAAGCAGTCCTAAAACATCAAAACTGTGGCCAAAGAATTAGAAGAAACACTATTTTTCCAAAGCTGCAATGTTTTCCATTCATCTGGCTGGGCCAGCAGAGCACTGGAGACCTGGATGCACTGTACTCATGGCTGGTTCCCCTAAATGACCTGCAGGGAGATCTTCTTCTCTCTATCCCTCTGTTTCTCCTTTCAATCTCTGTTTTGTCTGTTTGTATCACTAGCTCTCAAATCGCCACTGATATATGCACGTGCAGCACCCAGCACAACCTTGTTTCAGGCTCCAGCGGGACCTTTAGGCATTACCATCCTGTAAACAAATAACAATGATAGTGAGTGTAATTACAATCGTCAAACTATTCCAGCTCCACATCATTAGCCATGCCCTGAGCTAAATAACATTTTAATCAGTTTGATATGTCATCTGTGGCTTTCTTCACTGTCACTTGCAATCCAGCAAACTCCTTCCTTCACGTTTCTAGATTAGACAGAGGGTTCTCAACTGCAGACATCCAATTCCCTGTTCAGGAAGCAGCGAGACCTTTCCTCTTCTCACAGATTTAAGATGATAGCCAAGCATCATGAGACACAGTGCGTATGTCTCCTAGGCCCATCCCATGAGAGCAGGACATTTACCACACATGAGAAGAAGACTTAATGCAGTGGCAAAGCAAAATACTCGGTGTCAAAGCCATGTCTAGATGATCATTAAAGACAGATCAAAATTACCCAATACAGGAGGAAAATCTATCGTTTGTAGAAGATTATGTTCTCTGATTATTAGTTTCAAAATTAGTTTTTCCTTTGGATTTCCTCTGAGCTTAAACTTAGTTTGGAATGCCTTTGGTTTTGAATATTTCTGAAATCGTATTACTTCTCCTAAGTAAGTTGCTAGTCTGTTCTATTTACGTGAAATTCGAATAATATTGTGAAGTATCTGCCATCAGTTTTACTGTGTGCCAGGCTGAGTTCCCTGATGAATTTCAAATTTCAGATATGAAACAGTAAAGGTTAAAAAAAAAACATGTTACAAAGGGTACTTCATGCAGTAGCATAAACTTCTGTTTTCTCAAAACTTGTATCAGTTCATCTCACCAGGACCAGCGGGGGAAGCACACTCTGCCTAGGCACTGGCAAAGGGACACAGTGAGAGTGTAGGGTCTCTTGCTGGGGCCATTCAAAATTTGACTGTACAAGCCCCTGAGCAATATGACAGGGCTTTAAAAATGGCCCTGCTTGAAGTACGCGGGTGATCTGGAGACCTCTAAGGTGCTTTCCAACAAAAGCTTTTCTATAATTGTATGAAATCACCTGCAATAGATTAACCCTGGTCATTATTCCTATCACAGGAAATAACTGTGACACCTGGGTAACAGGTGAGCTTACTGCGACACCAGGGAGAGCCTTCCTGTACTTAAAGGCAACCTGTAGGAAAGCTGGGGAGGGAGTCTTTATCAGGGCCTGGAGTGACAGGACAAGGAGTAACCGCTTTAAACTGAAAAGTAGCACCCAGAAAGAACGGAGTCACGCAACAGGATTCATTTCCAAAACCACCTCATAGACACCTGGGCCAAAGAGCAGGGCCTTGAGCGGGTATATCACAATGACAGAGTTCATTTCCTTCCCAGTAGATGGCACGTGCCGTTTTTTGGGATTTCGGGGCTACAGTGAGCTGCTAAGAGGGATGTCTTAGCTCTTGCAGGGCAGTGCTTCCACTAAGGCCAGGACTTTTCTGCATCTTCTACTGCCCTGCAAGCGAGGATGCTTGGGGCACACAGGAAGCTGGGAGGGGACACAGCTGCAGGGATTCCATAAGGCACAAGCAAATGCAGCCTTGGCTTGGTGACACTTTCTCTTGATTACTGCTCAACACAAATTACCTCGAGCAAGTCTACTGTGAGGACTAAAGGAAAGAGACGTATGGATGCTGCTAAGCTCTTCTAGCTTGTACCAGGTAGGAAAGATACCTCTGTAGCAGGCGTGAAGAGGATAGCACTAATTAATTAGATGAGAAGCGGAGGAAAGGCACTTAGAGGTAGTGAAAAGCAGTTAATGTGATGTTCCGGGGAAGCTTCAGTCTGCTTAAGGAGTAGCAAGAACAAGCCTAAAGTCATAGCCAAATACAAGAAAGAGAGGAGGACACGCAGCATGAGAAGCTCCCGAGAGAAAGGAGCTCTGTTTTGGGTAAAAATCAGTCCCTTTTTCTATCATGGAGACATCCAAGGGCGTAGGACACGTGCACTTCAGGGAACCAAGAGATGCTGTGCATTTCTCTCGTCCCCCTGACACAGCCACTAGGTGACGATGCTTCCAATTCTCTCTAAAGAAACCTTGCTTTCTCAGGCCCAGGTGTCCAGCTGCACACCAAGGACGTCCCTGGCTCCCAGGCACAGTTCCCAGGCCCAAGGCCGAGCTCCGCTCCGAACCCCCATTCCAGCAGACCTTGCTCCTGGCATTGTGGAGCAGCCATTTCATGTCAGCCTTTTCTCCTGGCAGTCAGCTTAGCGCCGTAACCTCTGCCATCGGGGCGCCCGAGAGCCGTGTGAGGTCAGCAGAGAGTCACTGTCAGCCTTTGACCTCACAAAGGTGGGTGGCCATAAGTGCCCTGAGCGTCCAGCTCGCATTGAGTACTGCTCGTGGCACTCGAGGCGTGGAGGTCTGCATGGTGCAATGGGAGACGCCGATGTCCTGCTGCTGGAACAAGAGGCGCTGATGTGCTGCTGGTGCAGGAGGAGACGTGAAGGTGCTGCTGCTTAGAGCTGCTGAGGAGCGGGCAGCCTCAGCGGGCAGCTGAATCAGAGGGCAGGGAAGCCAAGCAGCTTCCTTCTCTGGGGAAGGGGGCACAGAGAAAGTGATTGGAAATGGGGTACAAGCCCTCAGCCTCTAAAAGCAATCCCTCAGATGTTTAGGCATAGTAAAGTTAGGTATATCTATTTGACTCTAGACCCCAACATGTTTGTTAGTGTTCTGGTTTGTCCACTGCTTTCTTGTGGGGGATTTGAGTTGGCCATTACTCTTTAGGTGAATGCTGACTTCATATCTATGGTGCACTTTATTCTTAAAATGGGAAGTTTCTACCAATTTCCCGTCCAAACTTGCTCATAAGCCAACTGCAGTCATCATTTCAGATGTGTCTCCCAACTTACACATTTCCTATTTCTCCTTGATATTTACTCAAGAAATTCATTTACGTAGAGACAACATATTCTTCTCTCAACTGGTATCTGGCCGGGCAGAATGATGTCCTTTCATTCCCTTCCAGGCAATAGGCAACTTGTTCCTTCTGTCTTGTGAACTCTTCCTCCTAAGTTCAATGTGAATACAAGTGGCAGAACTGTGCCTCATGTCTCAAATGAGTGTCAGGGCTGCCTTGTCCAGTGTATTCATACTGGAGGGAAAAAAAAATGAATAGCCATACACACTATATAACCACTAAACTTTTTCAGTCCTCCTTGTGCTAACAGTGCATGAACGTGAGGTTTTGTTGTCATTTTTGTTTGTTTGTTTGTTTGCTTGCTTTAAACTCCTGACTGCCATATAGCAAACATGACAAAAAAACACCCTTTTTTGAGAAGCTCTGAGAATGGCTCTGCTTTGTATTATCACCTGTCACTTCACCTGAACCATTTCAATCACAAGCGATATCCTTCTGTCAGGCTTGGTAGTACTTCCCAACCTTATGTCCCCTGCAAATCTCAAAGCTCATGTGTAATTTTTAATCTTCAGCCACCATGTCCATACCGAACATATCTAACTTTGAAGTCAGCTCTGCCCTGAATAGGAGGTTGGGTTTTCAGAGGTCCCTTCCAGCCTACATTTCTCCATGAGTCTTTGCCTCCTTAGCAGCTGCAGTTTCAGAACTGTCTCTGAGAATTACCATAGGTAACGACTCCTTTGCTGCTAAGTCCCTCTTCAGTGTGAACAATTGTAAATTCCTTTTATTCACTTGCAGCCCCAAAGCCCAAATCCGTAGATAATGTATCAGAAGCTCACAGAAAGTGAAATAGATGTAATTCATCCCCTGTGTAGGGAAGAACTGGTCCTAGAAAGGAAAGCTATTAAATTATCTGGAAACAATTTAGCTCTGATAAATTATTTTGTAAATTACACATTACCCCCTCCTTCCCTGGTCTTAGCTGTTCTTGCTCCAAAACTTTGCATGGTGTTGATGTCAAACTAACAGGCCCACACTTGTCTGGATGACTCTTTACCCTCTTCTGGACAGAGGTGTATTTGTTACTCTCCCATTCTGGGGACTATCCCTGATTTGCACAATTGTTATGCATTTTTCCTACTTGACTTGTTGTTCTGTGTGCCAATGCTGTTAATAGGCTAGGTAGATATCAGCTTTTCATTTTTCACTTGAATCGCTATAGATTGTTATTTCACCTCAGATGATGTTGCGCCTAGTGCCCTACCCTCCTTTTCAATGGGAGTCCTGTCACTGCCCTTAATATCACATTGTTGTTGCTGTTAGATGCAGGAAATAAGATTTGCAGCATTTGAGACATCAGTAACTTTTGATCTATTTTTGCCTCAAGCGTGCAACTGTCCTAATTTGTTCTCTTTGTTCCCCCTGGTTTCTGTGGCTTAAGTACCACTTACTATTATTGTTTAATTTCCTATGTGAAGGAGGTTTTTGGTCATTCTTACTTTATTTCTGCAGGTTTTAACCTCTGAAACATGCCTTTTCTCATCGCTTTTTTCCTCTTTGAATTTTGAATTTTAACTATGCCTTCTCTGCACTCAAGTCCCCGAGCTGCTTAGTCAGACTCAATTATTCATTTCCTTAGATTTCAAAGTTTGCATTTCTAAGCCTCAAAACCTTCATTCTAAACCTGGTTTTGTCTGTCGTGAAATGTAAAATGAGAAAAGTCAGCTCATGATCACACTTTATTCAAATTTTACTACATTTAAACCCATACAGGAGCCAAGTCTAAAATGGTCTTATATTTTTTCACTTTTGGGAAGAAATCCATCACATAGTACACCTCTATGAACATAAGTGGTAATTATCTTTCAATCTTTTGCTGGGAAGTTAAAGTCTCCCATAATTCCCATTATTGTTTACGTGTCTGATAACTGTACAGAGAGAATTCACTATTAGACTGGAGCTAAGAGCAAAGAGCAGGCTAGCAAGGCTGTCTATCTTTAGCAGTGATTTGCACAAAACCACTCTTTTGCTGACCCATAACATTTAATTTCTCCATCCTCTGCTTCTTGCTAACACAAAGCACCATCTTATTCCATCCATTTGCCTTGGTTTCCAGCCTTCCTGAGATTTATCAGTACTTGTATGACATTCATGCCTTTGTTTCACCCTTCCTGTGTTGACACTTGTCATAACAGTTTTAGATCCTGAACATGATCATCTCAAAGTTTGCCTGACAGTTAGGTCTTCCTCACATTGTCATAGAGTATCAGGTCTCTACCACTTGAAATAGATTGGATTGGATTAGATTATTGGCACCGTCTCTTGTGCTGGTAGTCCGTTATCTTCACAGTCCGTACAACTGGCCATCAGTGAACATGAAGTGGCCTTATCCTGCCCATTTACCTTTCTGGAAATCAGCCACTCTCTCTGCCTAGAACAGGGAATGGATTTTCCTCACCTTTCTTCAAAAGCTCTGAAGTTTTCTGTGATCTTTCCAATTGTACGGTATGATAAGCTTTTGCTGCCACTGAAGGGTAGAAGTCATTATGAATAGTGCCAACAAAACAGAAACATAACAATGAAAACGATATTTTAATTCAGAATAGGTATTTGAAAAGTTCACCTTTTCTAGCACAAATGGGGAAAAGAAAAAAAGGAAGGGAAAAAAAAAAAAAAAAAAGCAGTCCTAAAACATCAAAAGTGTGGCCAAAGAATTAGAAGAAACACTATTTTTCCAAAGCTGCAATGTTTTCCATTCATCTGGCTGGGCCAGCAGAGCACTGGAGACCTGGATGCACTGTACTCATGGCTGGTTCCCCTAAATGACCTGCAGGGAGATCTTCTTCTCTCTATCCCTCTGTTTCTCCTTTCAATCTCTGTTTTGTCTGTTTGTATCACTAGCTCTCAAATCGCCACTGATATATGCACGTGCAGCACCCAGCACAACCTTGTTTCAGGCTCCAGCGGGACCTTTAGGCATTACCATCCTGTAAACAAATAACAATGATAGTGAGTGTAATTACAATCGTCAAACTATTCCAGCTCCACATCATTAGCCATGCCCTGAGCTAAATAACATTTTAATCAGTTTGATATGTCATCTGTGGCTTTCTTCACTGTCACTTGCAATCCAGCAAACTCCTTCCTTCACGTTTCTAGATTAGACAGAGGGTTCTCAACTGCAGACATCCAATTCCCTGTTCAGGAAGCAGCGAGACCTTTCCTCTTCTCACAGATTTAAGATGATAGCCAAGCATCATGAGACACAGTGCGTATGTCTCCTAGGCCCATCCCATGAGAGCAGGACATTTACCACACATGAGAAGAAGACTTAATGCAGTGGCAAAGCAAAATACTCGGTGTCAAAGCCATGTCTAGATGATCATTAAAGACAGATCAAAATTACCCAATACAGGAGGAAAATCTATCGTTTGTAGAAGATTATGTTCTCTGATTATTAGTTTCAAAATTAGTTTTTCCTTTGGATTTCCTCTGAACTTAAACTTAGTTTGGAATGCCTTTGGTTTTGAATATTTCTGAAATCGTATTACTTCTCCTAAGTAAGTTGCTAGTCTGTTCTATTTACGTGAAATTCGAATAATATTGTGAAGTATCTGCCATCAGTTTTACTGTGTGCCAGGCTGAGTTCCCTGATGAATTTCAAATTTCAGATATGAAACAGTAAAGGTTAAAAAAAAAACATGTTACAAAGGGTACTTCATGCAGTAGCATAAACTTCTGTTTTCTCAAAACTTGTATCAGTTCATCTCACCAGGACCAGCAGGGGAAGCACACTCTGCCTAGGCACTGGCAAAGGGACACAGTGAGAGTGTAGGGTCTCTTGCTGGGGCCATTCAAAATTTGACTGTACAAGCCCCTGAGCAATATGACAGGGCTTTAAAAATGGCCCTGCTTGAAGTACGCGGGTGATCTGGAGACCTCTAAGGTGCTTTCCAACAAAAGCTTTTCTATAATTGTATGAAATCACCTGCAATAGATTAACCCTGGTCATTATTCCTATCACAGGAAATAACTGTGACACCTGGGTAACAGGTGAGCTTACTGCGACACCAGGGAGAGCCTTCCTGTACTTAAAGGCAACCTGTAGGAAAGCTGGGGAGGGAGTCTTTATCAGGGCCTGGAGTGACAGGACAAGGAGTAACCGCTTTAAACTGAAAAGTAGCACCCAGAAAGAACGGAGTCACGCAACAGGATTCATTTCCAAAACCACCTCATAGACACCTGGGCCAAAGAGCAGGGCCTTGAGCGGGTATATCACAATGGCGGAGTTCATTTCCTTCCCAGTAGCTGGCACGTGCCGTTTTTTGGGATTTCGGGGCTACAGTGAGCTGCTAAGAGGGATGTCTTAGCTCTTGCAGGGCAGTGCTTCCACTAAGGCCAGGACTTTTCTGCATCTTCTACTGCCCTGCAAGCGAGGATGCTTGGGGCACACAGGAAGCTGGGAGGGGACACAGCTGCAGGGATTCCATAAGGCACAAGCAAATGCAGCCTTGGCTTGGTGACACTTTCTCTTGATTACTGCTCAACACAAATTACCTCGAGCAAGTCTACTGTGAGGACTAAAGGAAAGAGACGTATGGATGCTGCTAAGCTCTTCTAGCTTGTACCAGGTAGGAAAGATACCTCTGTAGCAGGCGTGAAGAGGATAGCACTAATTAATTAGATGAGAAGCGGAGGAAAGGCACTTAGAGGTAGTGAAAAGCAGTTAATGTGATGTTCCGGGGAAGCTTCAGTCTGCTTAAGGAGTAGCAAGAACAAGCCTAAAGTCATAGCCAAATACAAGAAAGAGAGGAGGACACGCAGCATGAGAAGCTCCCGAGAGAAAGGAGCTCTGTTTTGGGTAAAAATCAGTCCCTTTTTCTATCATGGAGACATCCAAGGGCGTAGGACACGTGCACTTCAGGGAACCAAGAGATGCTGTGCATTTCTCTCGTCCCCCTGACACAGCCACTAGGTGACGATGCTTCCAATTCTCTCTAAAGAAACCTTGCTTTCTCAGGCCCAGGTGTCCAGCTGCACACCAAGGACGTCCCTGGCTCCCAGGCACAGTTCCCAGGCCCAAGGCCGAGCTCCCCTCCGAACCCCCATTCCAGCAGACCTTGCTCCTGGCATTGTGGAGCAGCCATTTCATGTCAGCCTTTTCTCCTGGCAGTCAGCTTAGCGCCGTAACCTCTGCCATCGGGGCGCCCGAGAGCCGTGTGAGGTCAGCAGAGAGTCACTGTCAGCCTTTGACCTCACAAAGGTGGGTGGCCATAAGTGCCCTGAGCGTCCAGCTCGCATTGAGTACTGCTGGTGGCACTCGAGGCGTGGAGGTCTGCATGGTGCAATGGGAGACGCCGATGTCCTGCTGCTGGAACAAGAGGCGCTGATGTGCTGCTGGTGCAGGAGGAGACGTGAAGGTGCTGCTGCTTAGAGGTGCTGAGGAGCGGGCAGCCTCAGCGGGCAGCTGAATCAGAGGGCAGGGAAGCCAAGCAGCTTCCTTCTCTGGGGAAGGGGGCACAGAGAAAGTGATTGGAAATGGGGTACAAGCCCTCAGCCTCTAAAAGCAATCCCTCAGATGTTTAGGCATAGTAAAGTTAGGTATATCTATTTGACTCTAGACCCCAACATGTTTGTTAGTGTTCTGGTTTGTCCACTGCTTTCTTGTGGGGGATTTGAGTTGGCCATTACTGTTTAGGTGAATGCTGACTTCATATCTATGGTGCACTTTATTCTTAAAATGGGAAGTTTCTACCAATTTCCCGTCCAAACTTGCTCATAAGCCAACTGCAGTCATCATTTCAGATGTGTCTCCCAACTTACACATTTCCTATTTCTCCTTGATATTTACTCAAGAAATTCATTTACGTAGAGACAACATATTCTTCTCTCAACTGGCATCTGGCTGGGCAGAATGATGTCCTTTCATTCCCTTCCAGGCAATAGGCAACTTGTTCCCTCTGTCTTGTGAACTCTTCCTCCTAAGTTCAATGTGAATACAAGTGGCAGAACTGTGCCTCATGTCTCAAATGAGTGTCAGGGCTGCCTTGTCCAGTGTATTCATACTGGAGGGAAAAAAAAATGAATAGCCATACACACTATATAACCACTAAACTTTTTCAGTCCTCCTTGTGCTAACAGTGCATGAACGTGAGGTTTTGTTGTCATTTTTGTTTGTTTGCTTGCTTTAAACTCCTGACTGCCATATAGCAAACATGACCAAAAAACACCCTTTTTTGAGAATCTCTGAGAATGGCTCTGCTTTGTATTATCACCTGTCACTTCACCTGAACCATTTCAATCACAAGCGATATCCTTCTGTCAGGCTTGGTAGTACTTCCCAACCTTATGTCCCCTGCAAATCTCAAAGCTCATGTGTAATTTTTAATCTTCAGCCACCATGTCCATACCGAACATATCTAACTTTGAAGTCAGCTCTGCCCTGAATAGGAGGTTGGGTTTTCAGAGGTCCCTTCCAGCCTACATTTCTCCATGAGTCTTTGCCTCCTTAGCAGCTGCAGTTTCAGAACTGTCTCTGAGAATTACCATAGGTAACGACTCCTTTGCTGCTAAGTCCCTCTTCAGTGTGAACAATTGTAAATTCCCTTTATTCACTTGCAGCCCCAAAGCCCAAATCCGTAGATAATGTATCAGAAGCTCACAGAAAGTGAAATAGATGTAATTCATCCCCTGTGTAGGGAAGAACTGGTCCTAGAAAGGAAAGCTATTAAATTATCTGGAAACAATTTAGCTCTGATAAATTATTTTGTAAATTACACATTACCCCCTCCTTCCCTGGTCTTAGCTGTTCTTGCTCCAAAACTTTGCATGGTGTTGATGTCAAACTAACAGGCCCACACTTGTCTGGATGACTCTTTACCCTCTTCTGGACAGAGGTGTATTTGTTACTCTCCCATTCTGGGGACTATCCCTGATTTGCACAATTGTTATGCATTTTTCCTACTTGACTTGTTGTTCTGTGTGCCAATGCTGTTAATAGGCTAGGTAGATATCAGCTTTTCATTTTTCACTTGAATCGCTATAGATTGTTATTTCACCTCAGATGATGTTGCGCCTAGTGCCCTACCCTCCTTTTCAATGGGAGTCCTGTCACTGCCCTTAATATCACATTGTTGTTGCTGTTAGATGCAGGAAATAAGATTTGCAGCATTTGAGACATCAGTAACTTTTGATCTATTTTTGCCTCAAGCGTGCAACTGTCCTAATTTGTTCTCTTTGTTCCCCCTGGTTTCTGTGGCTTAAGTACCACTTACTATTATTGTTTAATTTCCTATGTGAAGGAGGTTTTTGGTCATTCTTACTTTATTTCTGCAGTTTTTAACCTCTGAAACATGCCTTTTCTCATCGCTTTTTTCCTCTTTGAATTTTGAATTTTAACTATGCCTTCTCTGCACTCAAGTCCCAGAGCTGCTTAGTCAGACTCAATTATTCATTTCCTTAGATTTCAAAGTTTGCATTTCTAAGCCTCAAAACCTTCATTCTAAACCTGGTTTTGTCTGTCGTGAAATGTAAAATGAGAAAAGTCAGCTCATGATCACACTTTATTCAAATTTTACTACATTTAAACCCATACAGGAGCCAAGTCTAAAATGGTCTTATATTTTTTCACTTTTGGGAAGAAATCCATCACATAGTACACCTCTGTGAACATAAGTGGTAATTATCTTTCAATCTTTTGCTGGGAAGTTAAAGTCTCCCATAATTCCCATTATTGTTTACGTGTCTGATAACTGTACAGAGATAATTCACTATTAGACTGGAGCTAAGAGCAAAGAGCAGGCTAGCAAGGCTGTCTATCTTTAGCAGTGATTTGCACAAAACCACTCTTTTGCTGACCCATAACATTTAATTTCTCCATCCTCTGCTTCTTGCTAACACAAAGCACCATCTTATTCCATCCATTTGCCTTGGTTTCCAGCCTTCCTGAGATTTATCAGTACTTGTATGACATTCATGCCTTTGTTTCACCCTTCCTGTGTTGACACTTGTCATAACAGTTTTAGATCCTGAACATGATCATCTCAAAGTTTGCCTGACAGTTAGGTCTTCCTCACATTGTCATAGAGTATCAGGTCTCTACCACTTGAAATAGATGGGATTGGATTAGATTATTGGCACCGTCTCTTGTGCTGGTAGTCCATTATCTTCACAGTCCGTACAACTGGCCATCAGTGAACATGAAGTGGCCTTATCCTGCCCATTTACCTTTCTGGAAATCAGCCACTCTCTCTGCCTAGAACAGGGAATGGATTTTCCTCACCTTTCTTCAAAAGCTCTGAAGTTTTCTGTGATCTTTCCAATTGTACGGTATGATAAGCTTTTGCTGCCACTGAAGGGTAGAAGTCATTATGAATAGTGCCAACAAAACAGAAACATAACAATGAAAACGATATTTTAATTCAGAATAGGTATTTGAAAAGTTCACCTTTTCTAGCACAAATGGGGAAAAGAAAAAAAGGAAGGGAAAAAAAAAAAAAAAAAGCAGTCCTAAAACATCAAAAGTGTGGCCAAAGAATTAGAAGAAACACTATTTTTCCAAAGCTGCAATGTTTTCCATTCATCTGGCTGGGCCAGCAGAGCACTGGAGACCTGGATGCACTGTACTCATGGCTGGTTCCCCTAAATGACCTGCAGGGAGATCTTCTTCTCTCTATCCCTCTGTTTCTCCTTTCAATCTCTGTTTTGTCTGTTTGTATCACTAGCTCTCAAATCGCCACTGATATATGCACGTGCAGCACCCAGCACAACCTTGTTTCAGGCTCCAGCGGGACCTTTAGGCATTACCATCCTGTAAACAAATAACAATGATAGTGAGTGTAATTACAATCGTCAAACTATTCCAGCTCCACATCATTAGCCATGCCCTGAGCTAAATAACATTTTAATCAGTTTGATATGTCATCTGTGGCTTTCTTCACTGTCACTTGCAATCCAGCAAACTCCTTCCTTCACGTTTCTAGATTAGACAGACGGTTCTCAACTGCAGACATCCAATTCCCTGTTCAGGAAGCAGCGAGACCTTTCCTCTTCTCACAGATTTAAGATGATAGCCAAGCATCATGAGACACAGTGCGTATGTCTCCTAGGCCCATCCCATGAGAGCAGGACATTTACCACACATGAGAAGAAGACTTAATGCAGTGGCAAAGCAAAATACTCGGTGTCAAAGCCATGTCTAGATGATCATTAAAGACAGATCAAAATTACCCAATACAGGAGGAAAATCTATCGTTTGTAGAAGATTATGTTCTCTGATTATTAGTTTCAAAATTAGTTTTTCCTTTGGATTTCCTCTGAACTTAAACTTAGTTTGGAATGCCTTTGGTTTTGAATATTTCTGAAATCGTATTACTTCTCCTAAGTAAGTTGCTAGTCTGTTCTATTTACATGAAATTCGAATAATATTGTGAAGTATCTGCCATCAGTTTTACTGTGTGCCAGGCTGAGTTCCCTGATGAATTTCAAATTTCAGATATGAAACAGTAAAGGTTAAAAAAAAAACATGTTACAAAGGGTACTTCATGCAGTAGCATAAACTTCTGTTTTCTCAAAACTTGTATCAGTTCATCTCACCAGGACCAGCAGGGGAAGCACACTCTGCCTAGGCACTGGCAAAGGGACACAGTGAGAGTGTAGGGTCTCTTGCTGGGGCCATTCAAAATTTGACTGTACAAGCCCCTGAGCAATATGACAGGGCTTTAAAAATGGCCCTGCTTGAAGTACGCGGGTGATCTGGAGACCTCTAAGGTGCTTTCCAACAAAAGCTTTTCTATAATTGTATGAAATCACCTGCAATAGATTAACCCTGGTCATTATTCCTATCACAGGAAATAACTGTGACACCTGGGTAACAGGTGAGCTTACTGCGACACCAGGGAGAGCCTTCCTGTACTTAAAGGCAACCTGTAGGAAAGCTGGGGAGGGAGTCTTTATCAGGGCCTGGAGTGACAGGACAAGGAGTAACCGCTTTAAACTGAAAAGTAGCACCCAGAAAGAACGGAGTCACGCAACAGGATTCATTTCCAAAACCACCTCATAGACACCTGGGCCAAAGAGCAGGGCCTTGAGCGGGTATATCACAATGACGGAGTTCATTTCCTTCCCAGTAGCTGGCACGTGCCGTTTTTGGGGATTTCGGGGCTACAGTGAGCTGCTAAGAGGGATGTCTTAGCTCTTGCAGGGCAGTGCTTCCACTAAGGCCAGGACTTTTCTGCATCTTCTACTGCCCTGCAAGCGAGGATGCTTGGGGCACACAGGAAGCTGGGAGGGGACACAGCTGCAGGGATTCCATAAGGCACAAGCAAATGCAGCCTTGGCTTGGTGACACTTTCTCTTGATTACTGCTCAACACAAATTACCTCGAGCAAGTCTACTGTGAGGACTAAAGGAAAGAGACGTATGGATGCTGCTAAGCTCTTCTAGCTTGTACCAGGTAGGAAAGATACCTCTGTAGCAGGCGTGAAGAGGATAGCACTAATTAATTAGATGAGAAGCGGAGGAAAGGCACTTAGAGGTAGTGAAAAGCAGTTAATGTGATGTTCCGGGGAAGCTTCAGTCTGCTTAAGGAGTAGCAAGAACAAGCCTAAAGTCATAGCCAAATACAAGAAAGAGAGGAGGACACGCAGCATGAGAAGCTCCCGAGAGAAAGGAGCTCTGTTTTGGGTAAAAATCAGTCCCTTTTTCTATCATGGAGACATCCAAGGGCGTAGGACACGTGCACTTCAGGGAACCAAGAGATGCTGTGCATTTCTCTCGTCCCCCTGACACAGCCACTAGGTGACGATGCTTCCAATTCTCTCTAAAGAAACCTTGCTTTCTCAGGCCCAGGTGTCCAGCTGCACACCAAGGACGTCCCTGGCTCCCAGGCACAGTTCCCAGGCCCAAGGCCGAGCTCCCCTCCGAACCCCCATTCCAGCAGACCTTGCTCCTGGCATTGTGGAGCAGCCATTTCATGTCAGCCTTTTCTCCTGGCAGTCAGCTTAGCGCCGTAACCTCTGCCATCGGGGCGCCCGAGAGCCGTGTGAGGTCAGCAGAGAGTCACTGTCAGCCTTTGACCTCACAAAGGTGGGTGGCCATAAGTGCCCTGAGCGTCCAGCTCGCATTGAGTACTGCTGGTGGCACTCGAGGCGTGGAGGTCTGCATGGTGCAATGGGAGACGCCGATGTCCTGCTGCTGGAACAAGAGGCGCTGATGTGCTGCTGGTGCAGGAGGAGACGTGAAGGTGCTGCTGCTTAGAGCTGCTGAGGAGCGGGCAGCCTCAGCGGGCAGCTGAATCAGAGGGCAGGGAAGCCAAGCAGCTTCCTTCTCTGGGGAAGGGGGCACAGAGAAAGTGATTGGAAATGGGGTACAAGCCCTCAGCCTCTAAAAGCAATCCCTCAGATGTTTAGGCATAGTAAAGTTAGGTATATCTATTTGACTCTAGACCCCAACATGTTTGTTAGTGTTCTGGTTTGTCCACTGCTTTCTTGTGGGGGATTTGAGTTGGCCATTACTGTTTAGGTGAATGCTGACTTCATATCTATGGTGCACTTTATTCTTAAAATGGGAAGTTTCTACCAATTTCCCGTCCAAACTTGCTCATAAGCCAACTGCAGTCATCATTTCAGATGTGTCTCCCAACTTACACATTTCCTATTTCTCCTTGATATTTACTCAAGAAATTCATTTACGTAGAGACAACATATTCTTCTCTCAACTGGCATCTGGCTGGGCAGAATGATGTCCTTTCATTCCCTTCCAGGCAATAGGCAACTTGTTCCCTCTGTCTTGTGAACTCTTCCTCCTAAGTTCAATGTGAATACAAGTGGCAGAACTGTGCCTCATGTCTCAAATGAGTGTCAGGGCTGCCTTGTCCAGTGTATTCATACTGGAGGGAAAAAAAAATGAATAGCCATACACACTATATAACCACTAAACTTTTTCAGTCCTCCTTGTGCTAACAGTGCATGAACGTGAGGTTTTGTTGTCATTTTTGTTTGTTTGTTTGTTTGCTTGCTTTAAACTCCTGACTGCCATATAGCAAACATGACAAAAAAACACCCTTTTTTGAGAATCTCTGAGAATGGCTCTGCTTTGTATTATCACCTGTCACTTCACCTGAACCATTTCAATCACAAGCGATATCCTTCTGTCAGGCTTGGTAGTACTTCCCAACCTTATGTCCCCTGCAAATCTCAAAGCTCATGTGTAATTTTTAATCTTCAGCCACCATGTCCATACCGAACATATCTAACTTTGAAGTCAGCTCTGCCCTGAATAGGAGGTTGGGTTTTCAGAGGTCCCTTCCAGCCTACATTTCTCCATGAGTCTTTGCCTCCTTAGCAGCTGCAGTTTCAGAACTGTCTCTGAGAATTACCATAGGTAACGACTCCTTTGCTGCTAAGTCCCTCTTCAGTGTGAACAATTGTAAATTCCCTTTATTCACTTGCAGCCCCAAAGCCCAAATCCGTAGATAATGTATCAGAAGCTCACAGAAAGTGAAATAGATGTAATTCATCCCCTGTGTAGGGAAGAACTGGTCCTAGAAAGGAAAGCTATTAAATTATCTGGAAACAATTTAGCTCTGATAAATTATTTTGTAAATTACACATTACCCCCTCCTTCCCTGGTCTTAGCTGTTCTTGCTCCAAAACTTTGCATGGTGTTGATGTCAAACTAACAGGCCCACACTTGTCTGGATGACTCTTTACCCTCTTCTGGACAGAGGTGTATTTGTTACTCTCCCATTCTGGGGACTATCCCTGATTTGCACAATTGTTATGCATTTTTCCTACTTGACTTGTTGTTCTGTGTGCCAATGCTGTTAATAGGCTAGGTAGATATCAGCTTTTCATTTTTCACTTGAATCGCTATAGATTGTTATTTCACCTCAGATGATGTTGCGCCTAGTGCCCTACCCTCCTTTTCAATGGGAGTCCTGTCACTGCCCTTAATATCACATTGTTGTTGCTGTTAGATGCAGGAAATAAGATTTGCAGCATTTGAGACATCAGTAACTTTTGATCTATTTTTGCCTCAAGCGTGCAACTGTCCTAATTTGTTCTCTTTGTTCCCCCTGGTTTCTGTGGCTTAAGTACCACTTACTATTATTGTTTAATTTCCTATGTGAAGGAGGTTTTTGGTCATTCTTACTTTATTTCTGCAGTTTTTAACCTCTGAAACATGCCTTTTCTCATCGCTTTTTTCCTCTTTGAATTTTGAATTTTAACTATGCCTTCTCTGCACTCAAGTCCCCGAGCTGCTTAGTCAGACTCAATTATTCATTTCCTTAGATTTCAAAGTTTGCATTTCTAAGCCTCAAAACCTTCATTCTAAACCTGGTTTTGTCTGTCGTGAAATGTAAAATGAGAAAAGTCAGCTCATGATCACACTTTATTCAAATTTTACTACATTTAAACCCATACAGGAGCCAAGTCTAAAATGGTCTTATATTTTTTCACTTTTGGGAAGAAATCCATCACATAGTATACCTCTGTGAACATAAGTGGTAATTATCTTTCAATCTTTTGCTGGGAAGTTAAAGTCTCCCATAATTCCCATTATTGTTTACGTGTCTGATAACTGTACAGAGATAATTCACTATTAGACTGGAGCTAAGAGCAAAGAGCAGGCTAGCAAGGCTGTCTATCTTTAGCAGTGATTTGCACAAAACCACTCTTTTGCTGACCCATAACATTTAATTTCTCCATCCTCTGCTTCTTGCTAACACAAAGCACCATCTTATTCCATCCATTTGCCTTGGTTTCCAGCCTTCCTGAGATTTATCAGTACTTGTATGACATTCATGCCTTTGTTTCACCCTTCCTGTGTTGACACTTGTCATAACAGTTTTAGATCCTGAACATGATCATCTCAAAGTTTGCCTGACAGTTAGGTCTTCCTCACATTGTCATAGAGTATCAGGTCTCTACCACTTGAAATAGATTGGATTGGATTAGATTATTGGCACCGTCTCTTGTGCTGGTAGTCCATTATCTTCACAGTCCGTACAACTGGCCATCAGTGAACATGAAGTGGCCTTATCCTGCCCATTTACCTTTCTGGAAATCAGCCACTCTCTCTGCCTAGAACAGGGAATGGATTTTCCTCACCTTTCTTCAAAAGCTCTGAAGTTTTCTGTGATCTTTCCAATTGTACGGTATGATAAGCTTTTGCTGCCACTGAAGGGTAGAAGTCATTATGAATAGTGCCAACAAAACAGAAACATAACAATGAAAACGATATTTTAATTCAGAATAGGTATTTGAAAAGTTCACCTTTTCTAGCACAAATGGGGAAAAGAAAAAAAGGAAGGAAAAAAAAAAAAAAAAGCAGTCCTAAAACATCAAAAGTGTGGCCAAAGAATTAGAAGAAACACTATTTTTCCAAAGCTGCAATGTTTTCCATTCATCTGGCTGGGCCAGCAGAGCACTGGAGACCTGGATGCACTGTACTCATGGCTGGTTCCCCTAAATGACCTGCAGGGAGATCTTCTTCTCTCTATCCCTCTGTTTCTCCTTTCAATCTCTGTTTTGTCTGTTTGTATCACTAGCTCTCAAATCGCCACTGATATATGCACGTGCAGCACCCAGCACAACCTTGTTTCAGGCTCCAGCGGGACCTTTAGGCATTACCATCCTGTAAACAAATAACAATGATAGTGAGTGTAATTACAATCGTCAAACTATTCCAGCTCCACATCATTAGCCATGCCCTGAGCTAAATAACATTTTAATCAGTTTGATATGTCATCTGTGGCTTTCTTCACTGTCACTTGCAATCCAGCAAACTCCTTCCTTCACGTTTCTAGATTAGACAGAGGGTTCTCAACTGCAGACATCCAATTCCCTGTTCAGGAAGCAGCGAGACCTTTCCTCTTCTCACAGATTTAAGATGATAGCCAAGCATCATGAGACACAGTGCGTATGTCTCCTAGGCCCATCCCATGAGAGCAGGACATTTACCACACATGAGAAGAAGACTTAATGCAGTGGCAAAGCAAAATACTCAGTGTCAAAGCCATGTCTAGATGATCATTAAAGACAGATCAAAATTACCCAATACAGGAGGAAAATCTATCGTTTGTAGAAGATTATGTTCTCTGATTATTAGTTTCAAAATTAGTTTTTCCTTTGGATTTCCTCTGAACTTAAACTTAGTTTGGAATGCCTTTGGTTTTGAATATTTCTGAAATCGTATTACTTCTCCTAAGTAAGTTGCTAGTCTGTTCTATTTACGTGAAATTCGAATAATATTGTGAAGTATCTGCCATCAGTTTTACTGTGTGCCAGGCTGAGTTCCCTGATGAATTTCAAATTTCAGATATGAAACAGTAAAGGTTAAAAAAAAAAATGTTACAAAGGGTACTTCATGCAGTAGCATAAACTTCTGTTTTCTCAAAACTTGTATCAGTTCATCTCACCAGGACCAGCAGGGGAAGCACACTCTGCCTAGGCACTGGCAAAGGGACACAGTGAGAGTGTAGGGTCTCTTGCTGGGGCCATTCAAAATTTGACTGTACAAGCCCCTGAGCAATATGACAGGGCTTTAAAAATGGCCCTGCTTGAAGTACGCGGGTGATCTGGAGACCTCTAAGGTGCTTTCCAACAAAAGCTTTTCTATAATTGTATGAAATCACCTGCAATAGATTAACCCTGGTCATTATTCCTATCACAGGAAATAACTGTGACACCTGGGTAACAGGTGAGCTTACTGCGACACCAGGGAGAGCCTTCCTGTACTTAAAGGCAACCTGTAGGAAAGCTGGGGAGGGAGTCTTTATCAGGGCCTGGAGTGACAGGACAAGGAGTAACCGCTTTAAACTGAAAAGTAGCACCCAGAAAGAACGGAGTCACGCAACAGGATTCATTTCCAAAACCACCTCATAGACACCTGGGCCAAAGAGCAGGGCCTTGAGCGGGTATATCACAATGGCGGAGTTCATTTCCTTCCCAGTAGCTGGCACGTGCCGTTTTTGGGGATTTCGGGGCTACAGTGAGCTGCTAAGAGGGATGTCTTAGCTCTTGCAGGGCAGTGCTTCCACTAAGGCCAGGACTTTTCTGCATCTTCTACTGCCCTGCAAGCGAGGATGCTTGGGGCACACAGGAAGCTGGGAGGGGACACAGCTGCAGGGATTCCATAAGGCACAAGCAAATGCAGCCTTGGCTTGGTGACACTTTCTCTTGATTACTGCTCAACACAAATTACCTCGAGCAAGTCTACTGTGAGGACTAAAGGAAAGAGACGTATGGATGCTGCTAAGCTCTTCTAGCTTGTACCAGGTAGGAAAGATACCTCTGTAGCAGGCGTGAAGAGGATAGCACTAATTAATTAGATGAGAAGCGGAGGAAAGGCACTTAGAGGTAGTGAAAAGCAGTTAATGTGATGTTCCGGGGAAGCTTCAGTCTGCTTAAGGAGTAGCAAGAACAAGCCTAAAGTCATAGCCAAATACAAGAAAGAGAGGAGGACACGCAGCATGAGAAGCTCCCGAGAGAAAGGAGCTCTGTTTTGGGTAAAAATCAGTCCCTTTTTCTATCATGGAGACATCCAAGGGCGTAGGACACGTGCACTTCAGGGAACCAAGAGATGCTGTGCATTTCTCTCGTCCCCCTGACACAGCCACTAGGTGACGATGCTTCCAATTCTCTCTAAAGAAACCTTGCTTTCTCAGGCCCAGGTGTCCAGCTGCACACCAAGAACGTCCCTGGCTCCCAGGCACAGTTCCCAGGCCCAAGGCCGAGCTCCGCTCCGAACCCCCATTCCAGCAGACCTTGCTCCTGGCATTGTGGAGCAGCCATTTCATGTCAGCCTTTTCTCCTGGCAGTCAGCTTAGCGCCGTAACCTCTGCCATCGGGGCGCCCGAGAGCCGTGTGAGGTCAGCAGAGAGTCACTGTCAGCCTTTGACCTCACAAAGGTGGGTGGCCGTAAGTGCCCTGAGCGTCCAGCTCGCATTGAGTACTGCTGGTGGCACTCGAGGCGTGGAGGTCTGCATGGTGCAATGGGAGACGCCGATGTCCTGCTGCTGGAACAAGAGGCGCTGATGTGCTGCTGGTGCAGGAGGAGACGTGAAGGTGCTGCTGCTTAGAGGTGCTGAGGAGCGGGCAGCCTCAGCGGGCAGCTGAATCAGAGGGCAGGGAAGCCAAGCAGCTTCCTTCTCTGGGGAAGGGGGCACAGAGAAAGTGATTGGAAATGGGGTACAAGCCCTCAGCCTCTAAAAGCAATCCCTCAGATGTTTAGGCATAGTAAAGTTAGGTATATCTATTTGACTCTAGACCCCAACATGTTTGTTAGTGTTCTGGTTTGTCCACTGCTTTCTTGTGGGGGATTTGAGTTGGCCATTACTGTTTAGGTGAATGCTGACTTCATATCTATGGCGCACTTTATTCTTAAAATGGGAAGTTTCTACCAATTTCCCGTCCAAACTTGCTCATAAGCCAACTGCAGTCATCATTTCAGATGTGTCTCCCAACTTACACATTTCCTATTTCTCCTTGATATTTACTCAAGAAATTCATTTACGTAGAGACAACATATTCTTCTCTCAACTGGCATCTGGCTGGGCAGAATGATGTCCTTTCATTCCCTTCCAGGCAATAGGCAACTTGTTCCTTCTGTCTTGTGAACTCTTCCTCCTAAGTTCAATGTGAATACAAGTGGCAGAACTGTGCCTCATGTCTCAAATGAGTGTCAGGGCTGCCTTGTCCAGTGTATTCATACTGGAGGGAAAAAAAAATGCATAGCCATACACACTATATAACCACTAAACTTTTTCAGTCCTCCTTGTGCTAACAGTGCATGAACGTGAGGTTTTGTTGTCATTTTTGTTTGTTTGTTTGTTTGCTTGCTTTAAACTCCTGACTGCCATATAGCAAACATGACAAAAAAACACCCTTTTTTGAGAATCTCTGAGAATGGCTCTGCTTTGTATTATCACCTGTCACTTCACCTGAACCATTTCAATCACAAGCGATATCCTTCTGTCAGGCTTGGTAGTACTTCCCAACCTTATGTCCCCTGCAAATCTCAAAGCTCATGTGTAATTTTTAATCTTCAGCCACCATGTCCATACCGAACATATCTAACTTTGAAGTCAGCTCTGCCCTGAATAGGAGGTTGGGTTTTCAGAGGTCCCTTCCAGCCTACATTTCTCCATGAGTCTTTGCCTCCTTAGCAGCTGCAGTTTCAGAACTGTCTCTGAGAATTACCATAGGTAACGACTCCTTTGCTGGTAAGTCCCTCTTCAGTGTGAACAATTGTAAATTCCCTTTATTCACTTGCAGCCCCAAAGCCCAAATCCGTAGATAATGTATCAGAAGCTCACAGAAAGTGAAATAGATGTAATTCATCCCCTGTGTAGGGAAGAACTGGTCCTAGAAAGGAAAGCTATTAAATTATCTGGAAACAATTTAGCTCTGATAAATTATTTTGTAAATTACACATTACCCCCTCCTTCCCTGGTCTTAGCTGTTCTTGCTCCAAAACTTTGCATGGTGTTGATGTCAAACTAACAGGCCCACACTTGTCTGGATGACTCTTTACCCTCTTCTGGACAGAGGTGTATTTGTTACTCTCCCATTCTGGGGACTATCCCTGATTTGCACAATTGTTATGCATTTTTCCTACTTGACTTGTTGTTCTGTGTGCCAATGCTGTTAATAGGCTAGGTAGATATCAGCTTTTCATTTTTCACTTGAATCGCTATAGATTGTTATTTCACCTCAGATGATGTTGCGCCTAGTGCCCTACCCTCCTTTTCAATGGGAGTCCTGTCACTGCCCTTAATATCACATTGTTGTTGCTGTTAGATGCAGGAAATAAGATTTGCAGCATTTGAGACATCAGTAACTTTTGATCTATTTTTGCCTCAAGCGTGCAACTGTCCTAATTTGTTCTCTTTGTTCCCCCTGGTTTCTGTGGCTTAAGTACCACTTACTATTATTGTTTAATTTCCTATGTGAAGGAGGTTTTTGGTCATTCTTACTTTATTTCTGCAGTTTTTAACCTCTGAAACATGCCTTTTCTCATCGCTTTTTTCCTCTTTGAATTTTGAATTTTAACTATGCCTTCTCTGCACTCAAGTCCCAGAGCTGCTTAGTCAGACTCAATTATTCATTTCCTTAGATTTCAAAGTTTGCATTTCTAAGCCTCAAAACCTTCATTCTAAACCTGGTTTTGTCTGTCGTGAAATGTAAAATGAGAAAAGTCAGCTCATGATCACACTTTATTCAAATTTTACTACATTTAAACCCATACAGGAGCCAAGTCTAAAATGGTCTTATATTTTTTCACTTTTGGGAAGAAATCCATCACATAGTATACCTCTGTGAACATAAGTGGTAATTATCTTTCAATCTTTTGCTGGGAAGTTAAAGTCTCCCATAATTCCCATTATTGTTTACGTGTCTGATAACTGTACAGAGATAATTCACTATTAGACTGGAGCTAAGAGCAAAGAGCAGGCTAGCAAGGCTGTCTATCTTTAGCAGTGATTTGCACAAAACCACTCTTTTGCTGACCCATAACATTTAATTTCTCCATCCTCTGCTTCTTGCTAACACAAAGCACCATCTTATTCCATCCATTTGCCTTGGTTTCCAGCCTTCCTGAGATTTATCAGTACTTGTATGACATTCATGCCTTTGTTTCACCCTTCCTGTGTTGACACTTGTCATAACAGTTTTAGATCCTGAACATGATCATCTCAAAGTTTGCCTGACAGTTAGGTCTTCCTCACATTGTCATAGAGTATCAGGTCTCTACCACTTGAAATAGATTGGATTGGATTAGATTATTGGCACCGTCTCTTGTGCTGGTAGTCCATTATCTTCACAGTCCGTACAACTGGCCATCAGTGAACATGAAGTGGCCTTATCCTGCCCATTTACCTTTCTGGAAATCAGCCACTCTCTCTGCCTAGAACAGGGAATGGATTTTCCTCACCTTTCTTCAAAAGCTCTGAAGTTTTCTGTGATCTTTCCAATTGTACGGTATGATAAGCTTTTGCTGCCACTGAAGGGTAGAAGTCATTATGAATAGTGCCAACAAAACAGAAACATAACAATGAAAACGATATTTTAATTCAGAATAGGTATTTGAAAAGTTCACCTTTTCTAGCACAAATGGGGAAAAGAAAAAAAGGAAGGAAAAAAAAAAAAAAAATCAGTCCTAAAACATCAAAACTGTGGCCAAAGAATTAGAAGAAACACTATTTTTCCAAAGCTGCAATGTTTTCCATTCATCTGGCTGGGCCAGCAGAGCACTGGAGACCTGGATGCACTGTACTCATGGCTGGTTCCCCTAAATGACCTGCAGGGAGATCTTCTTCTCTCTATCCCTCTGTTTCTCCTTTCAATCTCTGTTTTGTCTGTTTGTATCACTAGCTCTCAAATCGCCACTGATATATGCACGTGCAGCACCCAGCACAACCTTGTTTCAGGCTCCAGCGGGACCTTTAGGCATTACCATCCTGTAAACAAATAACAATGATAGTGAGTGTAATTACAATCGTCAAACTATTCCAGCTCCACATCATTAGCCATGCCCTGAGCTAAATAACATTTTAATCAGTTTGATATGTCATCTGTGGCTTTCTTCACTGTCACTTGCAATCCAGCAAACTCCTTCCTTCACGTTTCTAGATTAGACAGAGGGTTCTCAACTGCAGACATCCAATTCCCTGTTCAGGAAGCAGCGAGACCTTTCCTCTTCTCACAGATTTAAGATGATAGCCAAGCATCATGAGACACAGTGCGTATGTCTCCTAGGCCCATCCCATGAGAGCAGGACATTTACCACACATGAGAAGAAGACTTAATGCAGTGGCAAAGCAAAATACTCGGTGTCAAAGCCATGTCTAGATGATCATTAAAGACAGATCAAAATTACCCAATACAGGAGGAAAATCTATCGTTTGTAGAAGATTATGTTCTCTGATTATTAGTTTCAAAATTAGTTTTTCCTTTGGATTTCCTCTGAACTTAAACTTAGTTTGGAATGCCTTTGGTTTTGAATATTTCTGAAATCGTATTACTTCTCCTAAGTAAGTTGCTAGTCTGTTCTATTTACGTGAAATTCGAATAATATTGTGAAGTATCTGCCATCAGTTTTACTGTGTGCCAGGCTGAGTTCCCTGATGAATTTCAAATTTCAGATATGAAACAGTAAAGGTTAAAAAAAAAAATGTTACAAAGGGTACTTCATGCAGTAGCATAAACTTCTGTTTTCTCAAAACTTGTATCAGTTCATCTCACCAGGACCAGCAGGGGAAGCACACTCTGCCTAGGCACTGGCAAAGGGACACAGTGAGAGTGTAGGGTCTCTTGCTGGGGCCATTCAAAATTTGACTGTACAAGCCCCTGAGCAATATGACAGGGCTTTAAAAATGGCCCTGCTTGAAGTACGCGGGTGATCTGGAGACCTCTAAGGTGCTTTCCAACAAAAGCTTTTCTATAATTGTATGAAATCACCTGCAATAGATTAACCCTGGTCATTATTCCTATCACAGGAAATAACTGTGACACCTGGGTAACAGGTGAGCTTACTGCGACACCAGGGAGAGCCTTCCTGTACTTAAAGGCAACCTGTAGGAAAGCTGGGGAGGGAGTCTTTATCAGGGCCTGGAGTGACAGGACAAGGAGTAACCGCTTTAAACTGAAAAGTAGCACCCAGAAAGAACGGAGTCACGCAACAGGATTCATTTCCAAAACCACCTCATAGACACCTGGGCCAAAGAGCAGGGCCTTGAGCGGGTATATCACAATGGCGGAGTTCATTTCCTTCCCAGTAGCTGGCACGTGCCGTTTTTTGGGATTTCGGGGCTACAGTGAGCTGCTAAGAGGGATGTCTTAGCTCTTGCAGGGCAGTGCTTCCACTAAGGCCAGGACTTTTCTGCATCTTCTACTGCCCTGCAAGCGAGGATGCTTGGGGCACACAGGAAGCTGGGAGGGGACACAGCTGCAGGGATTCCATAAGGCACAAGCAAATGCAGCCTTGGCTTGGTGACACTTTCTCTTGATTACTGCTCAACACAAATTACCTCGAGCAAGTCTACTGTGAGGACTAAAGGAAAGAGACGTATGGATGCTGCTAAGCTCTTCTAGCTTGTACCAGGTAGGAAAGATACCTCTGTAGCAGGCGTGAAGAGGATAGCACTAATTAATTAGATGAGAAGCGGAGGAAAGGCACTTAGAGGTAGTGAAAAGCAGTTAATGTGATGTTCCGGGGAAGCTTCAGTCTGCTTAAGGAGTAGCAAGAACAAGCCTAAAGTCATAGCCAAATACAAGAAAGAGAGGAGGACACGCAGCATGAGAAGCTCCCGAGAGAAAGGAGCTCTGTTTTGGGTAAAAATCAGTCCCTTTTTCTATCATGGAGACATCCAAGGGCGTAGGACACGTGCACTTCAGGGAACCAAGAGATGCTGTGCATTTCTCTCGTCCCCCTGACACAGCCACTAGGTGACGATGCTTCCAATTCTCTCTAAAGAAACCTTGCTTTCTCAGGCCCAGGTGTCCAGCTGCACACCAAGGACGTCCCTGGCTCCCAGGCACAGTTCCCAGGCCCAAGGCCGAGCTCCCCTCCGAACCCCCATTCCAGCAGACCTTGCTCCTGGCATTGTGGAGCAGCCATTTCATGTCAGCCTTTTCTCCTGGCAGTCAGCTTAGCGCCGTAACCTCTGCCATCGGGGCGCCCGAGAGCCGTGTGAGGTCAGCAGAGAGTCACTGTCAGCCTTTGACCTCACAAAGGTGGGTGGCCATAAGTGCCCTGAGCGTCCAGCTCGCATTGAGTACTGCTGGTGGCACTCGAGGCGTGGAGGTCTGCATGGTGCAATGGGAGACGCCGATGTCCTGCTGCTGGAACAAGAGGCGCTGATGTGCTGCTGGTGCAGGAGGAGACGTGAAGGTGCTGCTGCTTAGAGGTGCTGAGGAGCGGGCAGCCTCAGCGGGCAGCTGAATCAGAGGGCAGGGAAGCCAAGCAGCTTCCTTCTCTGGGGAAGGGGGCACAGAGAAAGTGATTGGAAATGGGGTACAAGCCCTCAGCCTCTAAAAGCAATCCCTCAGATGTTTAGGCATAGTAAAGTTAGGTATATCTATTTGACTCTAGACCCCAACATGTTTGTTAGTGTTCTGGTTTGTCCACTGCTTTCTTGTGGGGGATTTGAGTTGGCCATTACTGTTTAGGTGAATGCTGACTTCATATCTATGGTGCACTTTATTCTTAAAATGGGAAGTTTCTACCAATTTCCCGTCCAAACTTGCTCATAAGCCAACTGCAGTCATCATTTCAGATGTGTCTCCCAACTTACACATTTCCTATTTCTCCTTGATATTTACTCAAGAAATTCATTTACGTAGAGACAACATATTCTTCTCTCAACTGGCATCTGGCTGGGCAGAATGATGTCCTTTCATTCCCTTCCAGGCAATAGGCAACTTGTTCCTTCTGTCTTGTGAACTCTTCCTCCTAAGTTCAATGTGAATACAAGTGACAGAACTGTGCCTCATGTCTCAAATGAGTGTCAGGGCTGCCTTGTCCAGTGTATTCATACTGGAGGGAAAAAAAAATGCATAGCCATACACACTATATAACCACTAAACTTTTTCAGTCCTCCTTGTGCTAACAGTGCATGAACGTGAGGTTTTGTTGTCATTTTTGTTTGTTTGTTTGTTTGCTTGCTTTAAACTCCTGACTGCCATATAGCAAACATGACAAAAAAACACCCTTTTTTGAGAATCTCTGAGAATGGCTCTGCTTTGTATTATCACCTGTCACTTCACCTGAACCATTTCAATCACAAGCGATATCCTTCTGTCAGGCTTGGTAGTACTTCCCAACCTTATGTCCCCTGCAAATCTCAAAGCTCATGTGTAATTTTTAATCTTCAGCCACCATGTCCATACCGAACATATCTAACTTTGAAGTCAGCTCTGCCCTGAATAGGAGGTTGGGTTTTCAGAGGTCCCTTCCAGCCTACATTTCTCCATGAGTCTTTGCCTCCTTAGCAGCTGCAGTTTCAGAACTGTCTCTGAGAATTACCATAGGTAACGACTCCTTTGCTGGTAAGTCCCTCTTCAGTGTGAACAATTGTAAATTCCCTTTATTCACTTGCAGCCCCAAAGCCCAAATCCGTAGATAATGTATCAGAAGCTCACAGAAAGTGAAATAGATGTAATTCATCCCCTGTGTAGGGAAGAACTGGTCCTAGAAAGGAAAGCTATTAAATTATCTGGAAACAATTTAGCTCTGATAAATTATTTTGTAAATTACACATTACCCCCTCCTTCCCTGGTCTTAGCTGTTCTTGCTCCAAAACTTTGCATGGTGTTGATGTCAAACTAACAGGCCCACACTTGTCTGGATGACTCTTTACCCTCTTCTGGACAGAGGTGTATTTGTTACTCTCCCATTCTGGGGACTATCCCTGATTTGCACAATTGTTATGCATTTTTCCTACTTGACTTGTTGTTCTGTGTGCCAATGCTGTTAATAGGCTAGGTAGATATCAGCTTTTCATTTTTCACTTGAATCGCTATAGATTGTTATTTCACCTCAGATGATGTTGCGCCTAGTGCCCTACCCTCCTTTTCAATGGGAGTCCTGTCACTGCCCTTAATATCACATTGTTGTTGCTGTTAGATGCAGGAAATAAGATTTGCAGCATTTGAGACATCAGTAACTTTTGATCTATTTTTGCCTCAAGTGTGCAACTGTCCTAATTTGTTCTCTTTGTTCCCCCTGGTTTCTGTGGCTTAAGTACCACTTACTATTATTGTTTAATTTCCTATGTGAAGGAGGTTTTTGGTCATTCTTACTTTATTTCTGCAGTTTTTAACCTCTGAAACATGCCTTTTCTCATCGCTTTTTTCCTCTTTGAATTTTGAATTTTAACTATGCCTTCTCTGCACTCAAGTCCCAGAGCTGCTTAGTCAGACTCAATTATTCATTTCCTTAGATTTCAAAGTTTGCATTTCTAAGCCTCAAAACCTTCATTCTAAACCTGGTTTTGTCTGTCGTGAAATGTAAAATGAGAAAAGTCAGCTCATGATCACACTTTATTCAAATTTTACTACATTTAAACCCATACAGGAGCCAAGTCTAAAATGGTCTTATATTTTTTCACTTTTGGGAAGAAATCCATCACATAGTATACCTCTATGAACATAAGTGGTAATTATCTTTCAATCTTTTGCCGGGAAGTTAAAGTCTCCCATAATTCCCATTATTGTTTACGTGTCTGATAACTGTACAGAGATAATTCACTATTAGACTGGAGCTAAGAGCAAAGAGCAGGCTAGCAAGGCTGTCTATCTTTAGCAGTGATTTGCACAAAACCACTCTTTTGCTGACCCATAACATTTAATTTCTCCATCCTCTGCTTCTTGCTAACACAAAGCACCATCTTATTCCATCCATTTGCCTTGGTTTCCAGCCTTCCTGAGATTTATCAGTACTTGTATGACATTCATGCCTTTGTTTCACCCTTCCTGTGTTGACACTTGTCATAACAGTTTTAGATCCTGAACATGATCATCTCAAAGTTTGCCTGACAGTTAGGTCTTCCTCACATTGTCATAGAGTATCAGGTCTCTACCACTTGAAATAGATTGGATTGGATTAGATTATTGGCACCGTCTCTTGTGCTGGTAGTCCATTATCTTCACAGTCCGTACAACTGGCCATCAGTGAACATGAAGTGGCCTTATCCTGCCCATTTACCTTTCTGGAAATCAGCCACTCTCTCTGCCTAGAACAGGGAATGGATTTTCCTCACCTTTCTTCAAAAGCTCTGAAGTTTTCTGTGATCTTTCCAATTGTACGGTATGATAAGCTTTTGCTGCCACTGAAGGGTAGAAGTCATTATGAATAGTGCCAACAAAACAGAAACATAACAATGAAAACGATATTTTAATTCAGAATAGGTATTTGAAAAGTTCACCTTTTCTAGCACAAATGGGGAAAAGAAAAATAGGAAGGAAAAAAAAAAAAAAAAAAGCAGTCCTAAAACATCAAAAGTGTGGCCAAAGAATTAGAAGAAACACTATTTTTCCAAAGCTGCAATGTTTTCCATTCATCTGGCTGGGCCAGCAGAGCACTGGAGACCTGGATGCACTGTACTCATGGCTGGTTCCCCTAAATGACCTGCAGGGAGATCTTCTTCTCTCTATCCCTCTGTTTCTCCTTTCAATCTCTGTTTTGTCTGTTTGTATCACTAGCTCTCAAATCGCCACTGATATATGCACGTGCAGCACCCAGCACAACCTTGTTTCAGGCTCCAGCGGGACCTTTAGGCATTACCATCCTGTAAACAAATAACAATGATAGTGAGTGTAATTACAATCGTCAAACTATTCCAGCTCCACATCATTAGCCATGCCCTGAGCTAAATAACATTTTAATCAGTTTGATATGTCATCTGTGGCTTTCTTCACTGTCACTTGCAATCCAGCAAACTCCTTCCTTCACGTTTCTAGATTAGACAGAGGGTTCTCAACTGCAGACATCCAATTCCCTGTTCAGGAAGCAGCGAGACCTTTCCTCTTCTCACAGATTTAAGATGATAGCCAAGCATCATGAGACACAGTGCGTATGTCTCCTAGGCCCATCCCATGAGAGCAGGACATTTACCACACATGAGAAGAAGACTTAATGCAGTGGCAAAGCAAAATACTCGGTGTCAAAGCCATGTCTAGATGATCATTAAAGACAGATCAAAATTACCCAATACAGGAGGAAAATCTATCGTTTGTAGAAGATTATGTTCTCTGATTATTAGTTTCAAAATTAGTTTTTCCTTTGGATTTCCTCTGAACTTAAACTTAGTTTGGAATGCCTTTGGTTTTGAATATTTCTGAAATCGTATTACTTCTCCTAAGTAAGTTGCTAGTCTGTTCTATTTACGTGAAATTCGAATAATATTGTGAAGTATCTGCCATCAGTTTTACTGTGTGCCAGGCTGAGTTCCCTGATGAATTTCAAATTTCAGATATGAAACAGTAAAGGTTAAAAAAAAAACATGTTACAAAGGGTACTTCATGCAGTAGCATAAACTTCTGTTTTCTCAAAACTTGTATCAGTTCATCTCACCAGGACCAGCAGGGGAAGCACACTCTGCCTAGGCACTGGCAAAGGGACACAGTGAGAGTGTAGGGTCTCTTGCTGGGGCCATTCAAAATTTGACTGTACAAGCCCCTGAGCAATATGACAGGGCTTTAAAAATGGCCCTGCTTGAAGTACGCGGGTGATCTGGAGACCTCTAAGGTGCTTTCCAACAAAAGCTTTTCTATAATTGTATGAAATCACCTGCAATAGATTAACCCTGGTCATTATTCCTATCACAGGAAATAACTGTGACACCTGGGTAACAGGTGAGCTTACTGCGACACCAGGGAGAGCCTTCCTGTACTTAAAGGCAACCTGTAGGAAAGCTGGGGAGGGAGTCTTTATCAGGGCCTGGAGTGACAGGACAAGGAGTAACCGCTTTAAACTGAAAAGTAGCACCCAGAAAGAACGGAGTCACGCAACAGGATTCATTTCCAAAACCACCTCATAGACACCTGGGCCAAAGAGCAGGGCCTTGAGCGGGTATATCACAATGACAGAGTTCATTTCCTTCCCAGTAGCTGGCACGTGCCGTTTTTGGGGATTTCGGGGCTACAGTGAGCTGCTAAGAGGGATGTCTTAGCTCTTGCAGGGCAGTGCTTCCACTAAGGCCAGGACTTTTCTGCATCTTCTACTGCCCTGCAAGCGAGGATGCTTGGGGCACACAGGAAGCTGGGAGGGGACACAGCTGCAGGGATTCCATAAGACACAAGCAAATGCAGCCTTGGCTTGGTGACACTTTCTCTTGATTACTGCTCAACACAAATTACCTCGAGCAAGTCTACTGTGAGGACTAAAGGAAAGAGACGTATGGATGCTGCTAAGCTCTTCTAGCTTGTACCAGGTAGGAAAGATACGTCTGTAGCAGGCGTGAAGAGGATAGCACTAATTAATTAGATGAGAAGCGGAGGAAAGGCACTTAGAGGTAGTGAAAAGCAGTTAATGTGATGTTCCGGGGAAGCTTCAGTCTGCTTAAGGAGTAGCAAGAACAAGCCTAAAGTCATAGCCAAATACAAGAAAGAGAGGAGGACACGCAGCATGAGAAGCTCCCGAGAGAAAGGAGCTCTGTTTTGGGTAAAAATCAGTCCCTTTTTCTATCATGGAGACATCCAAGGGCGTAGGACACGTGCACTTCAGAGAACCAAGAGATGCTGTGCATTTCTCTCGTCCCCCTGACACAGCCACTAGGTGACGATGCTTCCAATTCTCTCTAAAGAAACCTTGCTTTCTCAGGCCCAGGTGTCCAGCTGCACACCAAGGACGTCCCTGGCTCCCAGGCACAGTTCCCAGGCCCAAGGCCGAGCTCCCCTCCGAACCCCCATTCCAGCAGACCTTGCTCCTGGCATTGTGGAGCAGCCATTTCATGTCAGCCTTTTCTCCTGGCAGTCAGCTTAGCGCCGTAACCTCTGCCATCGGGGCGCCCGAGAGCCGTGTGAGGTCAGCAGAGAGTCACTGTCAGCCTTTGACCTCACAAAGGTGGGTGGCCATAAGTGCCCTGAGCGTCCAGCTCGCATTGAGTACTGCTGGTGGCACTCGAGGCGTGGAGGTCTGCATGGTGCAATGGGAGACGCCGATGTCCTGCTGCTGGAACAAGAGGCGCTGATGTGCTGCTGGTGCAGGAGGAGACGTGAAGGTGCTGCTGCTTAGAGGTGCTGAGGGGCGGGCAGCCTCAGCGGGCAGCTGAATCAGAGGGCAGGGAAGCCAAGCAGCTTCCTTCTCTGGGGAAGGGGGCACAGAGAAAGTGATTGGAAATGGGGTACAAGCCCTCAGCCTCTAAAAGCAATCCCTCAGATGTTTAGGCATAGTAAAGTTAGGTATATCTATTTGACTCTAGACCCCAACATGTTTGTTAGTGTTCTGGTTTGTCCACTGCTTTCTTGTGGGGGATTTGAGTTGGCCATTACTGTTTAGGTGAATGCTGACTTCATATCTATGGTGCACTTTATTCTTAAAATGGGAAGTTTCTACCAATTTCCCGTCCAAACTTGCTCATAAGCCAACTGCAGTCATCATTTCAGATGTGTCTCCCAACTTACACATTTCCTATTTCTCCTTGATATTTACTCAAGAAATTCATTTACGTAGAGACAACATATTCTTCTCTCAACTGGCATCTGGCTGGGCAGAATGATGTCCTTTCATTCCCTTCCAGGCAATAGGCAACTTGTTCCTTCTGTCTTGTGAACTCTTCCTCCTAAGTTCAATGTGAATACAAGTGGCAGAACTGTGCCTCATGTCTCAAATGAGTGTCAGGGCTGCCTTGTCCAGTGTATTCATACTGGAGGGAAAAAAAAATGAATAGCCATACACACTATATAACCACTAAACTTTTTCAGTCCTCCTTGTGCTAACAGTGCATGAACGTGAGGTTTTGTTGTCATTTTTGTTTGTTTGTTTGTTTGCTTGCTTTAAACTCCTGACTGCCATATAGCAAACATGACAAAAAAACACCCTTTTTTGAGAATCTCTGAGAATGGCTCTGCTTTGTATTATCACCTGTCACTTCACCTGAACCATTTCAATCACAAGCGATATCCTTCTGTCAGGCTTGGTAGTACTTCCCAACCTTATGTCCCCTGCAAATCTCAAAGCTCATGTGTAATTTTTAATCTTCAGCCACCATGTCCATACCGAACATATCTAACTTTGAAGTCAGCTCTGCCCTGAATAGGAGGTTGGGTTTTCAGAGGTCCCTTCCAGCCTACATTTCTCCATGAGTCTTTGCCTCCTTAGCAGCTGCAGTTTCAGAACTGTCTCTGAGAATTACCATAGGTAACGACTCCTTTGCTGGTAAGTCCCTCTTCAGTGTGAACAATTGTAAATTCCCTTTATTCACTTGCAGCCCCAAAGCCCAAATCCGTAGATAATGTATCAGAAGCTCACAGAAAGTGAAATAGATGTAATTCATCCCCTGTGTAGGGAAGAACTGGTCCTAGAAAGGAAAGCTATTAAATTATCTGGAAACAATTTAGCTCTGATAAATTATTTTGTAAATTACACATTACCCCCTCCTTCCCTGGTCTTAGCTGTTCTTGCTCCAAAACTTTGCATGGTGTTGATGTCAAACTAACAGGCCCACACTTGTCTGGATGACTCTTTACCCTCTTCTGGACAGAGGTGTATTTGTTACTCTCCCATTCTGGGGACTATCCCTGATTTGCACAATTGTTATGCATTTTTCCTACTTGACTTGTTGTTCTGTGTGCCAATGCTGTTAATAGGCTAGGTAGATATCAGCTTTTCATTTTTCACTTGAATCGCTATAGATTGTTATTTCACCTCAGATGATGTTGCGCCTAGTGCCCTACCCTCCTTTTCAATGGGAGTCCTGTCACTGCCCTTAATATCACATTGTTGTTGCTGTTAGATGCAGGAAATAAGATTTGCAGCATTTGAGACATCAGTAACTTTTGATCTATTTTTGCCTCAAGCGTGCAACTGTCCTAATTTGTTCTCTTTGTTCCCCCTGGTTTCTGTGGCTTAAGTACCACTTACTATTATTGTTTAATTTCCTATGTGAAGGAGGTTTTTGGTCATTCTTACTTTATTTCTGCAGTTTTTAACCTCTGAAACATGCCTTTTCTCATCGCTTTTTTCCTCTTTGAATTTTGAATTTTAACTATGCCTTCTCTGCACTCAAGTCCCAGAGCTGCTTAGTCAGACTCAATTATTCATTTCCTTAGATTTCAAAGTTTGCATTTCTAAGCCTCAAAACCTTCATTCTAAACCTGGTTTTGTCTGTCGTGAAATGTAAAATGAGAAAAGTCAGCTCATGATCACACTTTATTCAAATTTTACTACATTTAAACCCATACAGGAGCCAAGTCTAAAATGGTCTTATATTTTTTCACTTTTGGGAAGAAATCCATCACATAGTACACCTCTGTGAACATAAGTGGTAATTATCTTTCAATCTTTTGCTGGGAAGTTAAAGTCTCCCATAATTCCCATTATTGTTTACGTGTCTGATAACTGTACAGAGAGAATTCACTATTAGACTGGAGCTAAGAGCAAAGAGCAGGCTAGCAAGGCTGTCTATCTTTAGCAGTGATTTGCACAAAACCACTCTTTTGCTGACCCATAACATTTAATTTCTCCATCCTCTGCTTCTTGCTAACACAAAGCACCATCTTATTCCATCCATTTGCCTTGGTTTCCAGCCTTCCTGAGATTTATCAGTACTTGTATGACATTCATGCCTTTGTTTCACCCTTCCTGTGTTGACACTTGTCATAACAGTTTTAGATCCTGAACATGATCATCTCAAAGTTTGCCTGACAGTTAGGTCTTCCTCACATTGTCATAGAGTATCAGGTCTCTACCACTTGAAATAGATTGGATTGGATTAGATTATTGGCACCGTCTCTTGTGCTGGTAGTCCATTATCTTCACAGTCCGTACAACTGGCCATCAGTGAACATGAAGTGGCCTTATCCTGCCCATTTACCTTTCTGGAAATCAGCCACTCTGTCTGCCTAGAACAGGGAATGGATTTTCCTCACCTTTCTTCAAAAGCTCTGAAGTTTTCTGTGATCTTTCCAATTGTACGGTATGATAAGCTTTTGCTGCCACTGAAGGGTAGAAGTCATTATGAATAGTGCCAACAAAACAGAAACATAACAATGAAAACGATATTTTAATTCAGAATAGGTATTTGAAAAGTTCACCTTTTCTAGCACAAATGGGGAAAAGAAAAAAAGGAAGGGAAAAAAAAAAAAAAAAAAGCAGTCCTAAAACATCAAAACTGTGGCCAAAGAATTAGAAGAAACACTATTTTTCCAAAGCTGCAATGTTTTCCATTCATCTGGCTGGGCCAGCAGAGCACTGGAGACCTGGATGCACTGCACTCATGGCTGGTTCCCCTAAATGACCTGCAGGGAGATCTTCTTCTCTCTATCCCTCTGTTTCTCCTTTCAATCTCTGTTTTGTCTGTTTGTATCACTAGCTCTCAAATCGCCACTGATATATGCACGTGCAGCACCCAGCACAACCTTGTTTCAGGCTCCAGCGGGACCTTTAGGCATTACCATCCTGTAAACAAATAACAATGATAGTGAGTGTAATTACAATCGTCAAACTATTCCAGCTCCACATCATTAGCCATGCCCTGAGCTAAATAACATTTTAATCAGTTTGATATGTCATCTGTGGCTTTCTTCACTGTCACTTGCAATCCAGCAAACTCCTTCCTTCACGTTTCTAGATTAGACAGAGGGTTCTCAACTGCAGACATCCAATTCCCTGTTCAGGAAGCAGCGAGACCTTTCCTCTTCTCACAGATTTAAGATGATAGCCAAGCATCATGAGACACAGTGCGTATGTCTCCTAGGCCCATCCCATGAGAGCAGGACATTTACCACACATGAGAAGAAGACTTAATGCAGTGGCAAAGCAAAATACTCAGTGTCAAAGCCACGTCTAGATGATCATTAAAGACAGGTCAAAATTACCCAATACAGGAGGAAAATCTATCGTTTGTAGAAGATTATGTTCTCTGATTATTAGTTTCAAAATTAGTTTTTCCTTTGGATTTCCTCTGAACTTAAACTTAGTTTGGAATGCCTTTGGTTTTGAATATTTCTGAAATCGTATTACTTCTCCTAAGTAAGTTGCTAGTCTGTTCTATTTACGTGAAATTCGAATAATATTGTGAAGTATCTGCCATCAGTTTTACTGTGTGCCAGGCTGAGTTCCCTGATGAATTTCAAATTTCAGATATGAAACAGTAAAGGTTAAAAAAAAAACATGTTACAAAGGGTACTTCATGCAGTAGCATAAACTTCTGTTTTCTCAAAACTTGTATCAGTTCATCTCACCAGGACCAGCAGGGGAAGCACACTCTGCCTAGGCACTGGCAAAGGGACACAGTGAGAGTGTAGGGTCTCTTGCTGGGGCCATTCAAAATTTGACTGTACAAGCCCCTGAGCAATATGACAGGGCTTTAAAAATGGCCCTGCTTGAAGTACGCGGGTGATCTGGAGACCTCTAAGGTGCTTTCCAACAAAAGCTTTTCTATAATTGTATGAAATCACCTGCAATAGATTAACCCTGGTCATTATTCCTATCACAGGAAATAACTGTGACACCTGGGTAACAGGTGAGCTTACTGCGACACCAGGGAGAGCCTTCCTGTACTTAAAGGCAACCTGTAGGAAAGCTGGGGAGGGAGTCTTTATCAGGGCCTGGAGTGACAGGACAAGGAGTAACCGCTTTAAACTGAAAAGTAGCACCCAGAAAGAACGGAGTCACGCAACAGGATTCATTTCCAAAACCACCTCATAGACACCTGGGCCAAAGAGCAGGGCCTTGAGCGGGTATATCACAATGGCGGAGTTCATTTCCTTCCCAGTAGCTGGCACGTGCCGTTTTTTGGGATTTCGGGGCTACAGTGAGCTGCTAAGAGGGATGTCTTAGCTCTTGCAGGGCAGTGCTTCCACTAAGGCCAGGACTTTTCTGCATCTTCTACTGCCCTGCAAGCGAGGATGCTTGGGGCACACAGGAAGCTGGGAGGGGACACAGCTGCAGGGATTCCATAAGACACAAGCAAATGCAGCCTTGGCTTGGTGACACTTTCTCTTGATTACTGCTCAACACAAATTACCTCGAGCAAGTCTACTGTGAGGACTAAAGGAAAGAGACGTATGGATGCTGCTAAGCTCTTCTAGCTTGTACCAGGTAGGAAAGATACCTCTGTAGCAGGCGTGAAGAGGATAGCACTAATTAATTAGATGAGAAGCGGAGGAAAGGCACTTAGAGGTAGTGAAAAGCAGTTAATGTGATGTTCCGGGGAAGCTTCAGTCTGCTTAAGGAGTAGCAAGAACAAGCCTAAAGTCATAGCCAAATACAAGAAAGAGAGGAGGACACGCAGCATGAGAAGCTCCCGAGAGAAAGGAGCTCTGTTTTGGGTAAAAATCAGTCCCTTTTTCTATCATGGAGACATCCAAGGGCGTAGGACACGTGCACTTCAGGGAACCAAGAGATGCTGTGCATTTCTCTCGTCCCCCTGACACAGCCACTAGGTGACGATGCTTCCAATTCTCTCTAAAGAAACCTTGCTTTCTCAGGCCCAGGTGTCCAGCTGCACACCAAGGACGTCCCTGGCTCCCAGGCACAGTTCCCAGGCCCAAGGCCGAGCTCCCCTCCGAACCCCCATTCCAGCAGACCTTGCTCCTGGCATTGTGGAGCAGCCATTTCATGTCAGCCTTTTCTCCTGGCAGTCAGCTTAGCGCCGTAACCTCTGCCATCGGGGCGCCCGAGAGCCGTGTGAGGTCAGCAGAGAGTCACTGTCAGCCTTTGACCTCACAAAGGTGGGTGGCCATAAGTGCCCTGAGCGTCCAGCTCGCATTGAGTACTGCTGGTGGCACTCGAGGCGTGGAGGTCTGCATGGTGCAATGGGAGACGCCGATGTCCTGCTGCTGGAACAAGAGGCGCTGATGTGCTGCTGGTGCAGGAGGAGACGTGAAGGTGCTGCTGCTTAGAGGTGCTGAGGAGCGGGCAGCCTCAGCGGGCAGCTGAATCAGAGGGCAGGGAAGCCAAGCAGCTTCCTTCTCTGGGGAAGGGGGCACAGAGAAAGTGATTGGAAATGGGGTACAAGCCCTCAGCCTCTAAAAGCAATCCCTCAGATGTTTAGGCATAGTAAAGTTAGGTATATCTATTTGACTCTAGACCCCAACATGTTTGTTAGTGTTCTGGTTTGTCCACTGCTTTCTTGTGGGGGATTTGAGTTGGCCATTACTGTTTAGGTGAATGCTGACTTCATATCTATGGTGCACTTTATTCTTAAAATGGGAAGTTTCTACCAATTTCCCGTCCAAACTTGCTCATAAGCCAACTGCAGTCATCATTTCAGATGTGTCTCCCAACTTACACATTTCCTATTTCTCCTTGATATTTACTCAAGAAATTCATTTACGTAGAGACAACATATTCTTCTCTCAACTGGCATCTGGCTGGGCAGAATGATGTCCTTTCATTCCCTTCCAGGCAATAGGCAACTTGTTCCTTCTGTCTTGTGAACTCTTCCTCCTAAGTTCAATGTGAATACAAGTGGCAGAACTGTGCCTCATGTCTCAAATGAGTGTCAGGGCTGCCTTGTCCAGTGTATTCATACTGGAGGGAAAAAAAAATGAATAGCCATACACACTATATAACCACTAAACTTTTTCAGTCCTCCTTGTGCTAACAGTGCATGAACGTGAGGTTTTGTTGTCATTTTTGTTTGTTTGTTTGTTTGCTTGCTTTAAACTCCTGACTGCCATATAGCAAACATGACAAAAAAACACCCTTTTTTGAGAATCTCTGAGAATGGCTCTGCTTTGTATTATCACCTGTCACTTCACCTGAACCATTTCAATCACAAGCGATATCCTTCTGTCAGGCTTGGTAGTACTTCCCAACCTTATGTCCCCTGCAAATCTCAAAGCTCATGTGTAATTTTTAATCTTCAGCCACCATGTCCATACCGAACATATCTAACTTTGAAGTCAGCTCTGCCCTGAATAGGAGGTTGGGTTTTCAGAGGTCCCTTCCAGCCTACATTTCTCCATGAGTCTTTGCCTCCTTAGCAGCTGCAGTTTCAGAACTGTCTCTGAGAATTACCATAGGTAACGACTCCTTTGCTGGTAAGTCCCTCTTCAGTGTGAACAATTGTAAATTCCCTTTATTCACTTGCAGCCCCAAAGCCCAAATCCGTAGATAATGTATCAGAAGCTCACAGAAAGTGAAATAGATGTAATTCATCCCCTGTGTAGGGAAGAACTGGTCCTAGAAAGGAAAGCTATTAAATTATCTGGAAACAATTTAGCTCTGATAAATTATTTTGTAAATTACACATTACCCCCTCCTTCCCTGGTCTTAGCTGTTCTTGCTCCAAAACTTTGCATGGTGTTGATGTCAAACTAACAGGCCCACACTTGTCTGGATGACTCTTTACCCTCTTCTGGACAGAGGTGTATTTGTTACTCTCCCATTCTGGGGACTATCCCTGGTTTGCACAATTGTTATGCATTTTTCCTACTTGACTTGTTGTTCTGTGTGCCAATGCTGTTAATAGGCTAGGTAGATATCAGCTTTTCATTTTTCACTTGAATCGCTATAGATTGTTATTTCACCTCAGATGATGTTGCGCCTAGTGCCCTACCCTCCTTTTCAATGGGAGTCCTGTCACTGCCCTTAATATCACATTGTTGTTGCTGTTAGATGCAGGAAATAAGATTTGCAGCATTTGAGACATCAGTAACTTTTGATCTATTTTTGCCTCAAGCGTGCAACTGTCCTAATTTGTTCTCTTTGTTCCCCCTGGTTTCTGTGGCTTAAGTACCACTTACTATTATTGTTTAATTTCCTATGTGAAGGAGGTTTTTGGTCATTCTTACTTTATTTCTGCAGTTTTTAACCTCTGAAACATGCCTTTTCTCATCGCTTTTTTCCTCTTTGAATTTTGAATTTTAACTATGCCTTCTCTGCACTCAAGTCCCAGAGCTGCTTAGTCAGACTCAATTATTCATTTCCTTAGATTTCAAAGTTTGCATTTCTAAGCCTCAAAACCTTCATTCTAAACCTGGTTTTGTCTGTCGTGAAATGTAAAATGAGAAAAGTCAGCTCATGATCACACTTTATTCAAATTTTACTACATTTAAACCCATACAGGAGCCAAGTCTAAAATGGTCTTATATTTTTTCACTTTTGGGAAGAAATCCATCACATAGTATACCTCTGTGAACATAAGTGGTAATTATCTTTCAATCTTTTGCTGGGAAGTTAAAGTCTCCCATAATTCCCATTATTGTTTACGTGTCTGATAACTGTACAGAGATAATTCACTATTAGACTGGAGCTAAGAGCAAAGAGCAGGCTAGCAAGGCTGTCTATCTTTAGCAGTGATTTGCACAAAACCACTCTTTTGCTGACCCATAACATTTAATTTCTCCATCCTCTGCTTCTTGCTAACACAAAGCACCATCTTATTCCATCCATTTGCCTTGGTTTCCAGCCTTCCTGAGATTTATCAGTACTTGTATGACATTCATGCCTTTGTTTCACCCTTCCTGTGTTGACACTTGTCATAACAGTTTTAGATCCTGAACATGATCATCTCAAAGTTTGCCTGACAGTTAGGTCTTCCTCACATTGTCATAGAGTATCAGGTCTCTACCACTTGAAATAGATTGGATTGGATTAGATTATTGGCACCGTCTCTTGTGCTGGTAGTCCATTATCTTCACAGTCCGTACAACTGGCCATCAGTGAACATGAAGTGGCCTTATCCTGCCCATTTACCTTTCTGGAAATCAGCCACTCTCTCTGCCTAGAACAGGGAATGGATTTTCCTCACCTTTCTTCAAAAGCTCTGAAGTTTTCTGTGATCTTTCCAATTGTACGGTATGATAAGCTTTTGCTGCCACTGAAGGGTAGAAGTCATTATGAATAGTGCCAACAAAACAGAAACATAACAATGAAAACGATATTTTAATTCAGAATAGGTATTTGAAAAGTTCACCTTTTCTAGCACAAATGGGGAAAAGAAAAAAAGGAAGGAAAAAAAAAAAAAAAAAAGCAGTCCTAAAACATCAAAACTGTGGCCAAAGAATTAGAAGAAACACTATTTTTCCAAAGCTGCAATGTTTTCCATTCATCTGGCTGGGCCAGCAGAGCACTGGAGACCTGGATGCACTGTACTCATGGCTGGTTCCCCTAAATGACCTGCAGGGAGATCTTCTTATCTCTGTCCCTCTGTTTCTCCTTTCAATCTCTGTTTTGTCTGTTTGTATCACTAGCTCTCAAATCGCCACTGATATATGCACGTGCAGCACCCAGCACAACCTTGTTTCAGGCTCCAGCGGGACCTTTAGGCATTACCATCCTGTAAACAAATAACAATGATAGTGAGTGTAATTACAATCGTCAAACTATTCCAGCTCCACATCATTAGCCATGCCCTGAGCTAAATAACATTTTAATCAGTTTGATATGTCATCTGTGGCTTTCTTCACTGTCACTTGCAATCCAGCAAACTCCTTCCTTCACGTTTCTAGATTAGACAGAGGGTTCTCAACTGCAGACATCCAATTCCCTGTTCAGGAAGCAGCGAGACCTTTCCTCTTCTCACAGATTTAAGATGATAGCCAAGCATCATGAGACACAGTGCGTATGTCTCCTAGGCCCATCCCATGAGAGCAGGACATTTACCACACATGAGAAGAAGACTTAATGCAGTGGCAAAGCAAAATACTCGGTGTCAAAGCCACGTCTAGATGATCATTAAAGACAGATCAAAATTACCCAATACAGGAGGAAAATCTATCATTTGTAGAAGATTATGTTCTCTGATTATTAGTTTCAAAATTAGTTTTTCCTTTGGATTTCCTCTGAACTTAAACTTAGTTTGGAATGCCTTTGGTTTTGAATATTTCTGAAATCGTATTACTTCTCCTAAGTAAGTTGCTAGTCTGTTCTATTTACGTGAAATTCGAATAATATTGTGAAGTATCTGCCATCAGTTTTACTGTGTGCCAGGCTGAGTTCCCTGATGAATTTCAAATTTCAGATATGAAACAGTAAAGGTTAAAAAAAAAAAATGTTACAAAGGGTACTTCATGCAGTAGCATAAACTTCTGTTTTCTCAAAACTTGTATCAGTTCATCTCACCAGGACCAGCAGGGGAAGCACACTCTGCCTAGGCACTGGCAAAGGGACACAGTGAGAGTGTAGGGTCTCTTGCTGGGGCCATTCAAAATTTGACTGTACAAGCCCCTGAGCAATATGACAGGGCTTTAAAAATGGCCCTGCTTGAAGTACGCGGGTGATCTGGAGACCTCTAAGGTGCTTTCCAACAAAAGCTTTTCTATAATTGTATGAAATCACCTGCAATAGATTAACCCTGGTCATTATTCCTATCACAGGAAATAACTGTGACACCTGGGTAACAGGTGAGCTTACTGCGACACCAGGGAGAGCCTTCCTGTACTTAAAGGCAACCTGTAGGAAAGCTGGGGAGGGAGTCTTTATCAGGGCCTGGAGTGACAGGACAAGGAGTAACCGCTTTAAACTGAAAAGTAGCACCCAGAAAGAACGGAGTCACGCAACAGGATTCATTTCCAAAACCACCTCATAGACACCTGGGCCAAAGAGCAGGGCCTTGAGCGGGTATATCACAATGACAGAGTTCATTTCCTTCCCAGTAGCTGGCACGTGCCGTTTTTTGGGATTTCGGGGCTACAGTGAGCTGCTAAGAGGGATGTCTTAGCTCTTGCAGGGCAGTGCTTCCACTAAGGCCAGGACTTTTCTGCATCTTCTACTGCCCTGCAAGCGAGGATGCTTGGGGCACACAGGAAGCTGGGAGGGGACACAGCTGCAGGGATTCCATAAGGCACAAGCAAATGCAGCCTTGGCTTGGTGACACTTTCTCTTGATTACTGCTCAACACAAATTACCTCGAGCAAGTCTACTGTGAGGACTAAAGGAAAGAGACGTATGGATGCTGCTAAGCTCTTCTAGCTTGTACCAGGTAGGAAAGATACCTCTGTAGCAGGCGTGAAGAGGATAGCACTAATTAATTAGATGAGAAGCGGAGGAAAGGCACTTAGAGGTAGTGAAAAGCAGTTAATGTGATGTTCCGGGGAAGCTTCAGTCTGCTTAAGGAGTAGCAAGAACAAGCCTAAAGTCATAGCCAAATACAAGAAAGAGAGGAGGACACGCAGCATGAGAAGCTCCCGAGAGAAAGGAGCTCTGTTTTGGGTAAAAATCAGTCCCTTTTTCTATCATGGAGACATCCAAGGGCGTAGGACACGTGCACTTCAGGGAACCAAGAGATGCTGTGCATTTCTCTCGTCCCCCTGACACAGCCACTAGGTGACGATGCTTCCAATTCTCTCTAAAGAAACCTTGCTTTCTCAGGCCCAGGTGTCCAGCTGCACACCAAGGACGTCCCTGGCTCCCAGGCACAGTTCCCAGGCCCAAGGCCGAGCTCCCCTCCGAACCCCCATTCCAGCAGACCTTGCTCCTGGCATTGTGGAGCAGCCATTTCATGTCAGCCTTTTCTCCTGGCAGTCAGCTTAGCGCCGTAACCTCTGCCATCGGGGCGCCCGAGAGCCGTGTGAGGTCAGCAGAGAGTCACTGTCAGCCTTTGACCTCACAAAGGTGGGTGGCCATAAGTGCCCTGAGCGTCCAGCTCGCATTGAGTACTGCTGGTGGCACTCGAGGCGTGGAGGTCTGCATGGTGCAATGGGAGACGCCGATGTCCTGCTGCTGGAACAAGAGGCGCTGATGTGCTGCTGGTGCAGGAGGAGACGTGAAGGTGCTGCTGCTTAGAGGTGCTGAGGAGCGGGCAGCCTCAGCGGGCAGCTGAATCAGAGGGCAGGGAAGCCAAGCAGCTTCCTTCTCTGGGGAAGGGGGCACAGAGAAAGTGATTGGAAATGGGGTACAAGCCCTCAGCCTCTAAAAGCAATCCCTCAGATGTTTAGGCATAGTAAAGTTAGGTATATCTATTTGACTCTAGACCCCAACATGTTTGTTAGTGTTCTGGTTTGTCCACTGCTTTCTTGTGGGGGATTTGAGTTGGCCATTACTGTTTAGGTGAATGCTGACTTCATATCTATGGCGCACTTTATTCTTAAAATGGGAAGTTTCTACCAATTTCCCGTCCAAACTTGCTCATAAGCCAACTGCAGTCATCATTTCAGATGTGTCTCCCAACTTACACATTTCCTATTTCTCCTTGATATTTACTCAAGAAATTCATTTACGTAGAGACAACATATTCTTCTCTCAACTGGCATCTGGCTGGGCAGAATGATGTCCTTTCATTCCCTTCCAGGCAATAGGCAACTTGTTCCTTCTGTCTTGTGAACTCTTCCTCCTAAGTTCAATGTGAATACAAGTGGCAGAACTGTGCCTCATGTCTCAAATGAGTGTCAGGGCTGCCTTGTCCAGTGTATTCATACTGGAGGGAAAAAAAAATGAATAGCCATACACACTATATAACCACTAAACTTTTTCAGTCCTCCTTGTGCTAACAGTGCATGAACGTGAGGTTTTGTTGTCATTTTTGTTTGTTTGTTTGTTTGCTTGCTTTAAACTCCTGACTGCCATATAGCAAACATGACAAAAAAACACCCTTTTTTGAGAATCTCTGAGAATGGCTCTGCTTTGTATTATCACCTGTCACTTCACCTGAACCATTTCAATCACAAGCGATATCCTTCTGTCAGGCTTGGTAGTACTTCCCAACCTTATGTCCCCTGCAAATCTCAAAGCTCATGTGTAATTTTTAATCTTCAGCCACCATGTCCATACCGAACATATCTAACTTTGAAGTCAGCTCTGCCCTGAATAGGAGGTTGGGTTTTCAGAGGTCCCTTCCAGCCTACATTTCTCCATGAGTCTTTGCCTCCTTAGCAGCTGCAGTTTCAGAACTGTCTCTGAGAATTACCATAGGTAACGACTCCTTTGCTGGTAAGTCCCTCTTCAGTGTGAACAATTGTAAATTCCCTTTATTCACTTGCAGCCCCAAAGCCCAAATCCGTAGATAATGTATCAGAAGCTCACAGAAAGTGAAATAGATGTAATTCATCCCCTGTGTAGGGAAGAACTGGTCCTAGAAAGGAAAGCTATTAAATTATCTGGAAACAATTTAGCTCTGATAAATTATTTTGTAAATTACACATTACCCCCTCCTTCCCTGGTCTTAGCTGTTCTTGCTCCAAAACTTTGCATGGTGTTGATGTCAAACTAACAGGCCCACACTTGTCTGGATGACTCTTTACCCTCTTCTGGACAGAGGTGTATTTGTTACTCTCCCATTCTGGGGACTATCCCTGATTTGCACAATTGTTATGCATTTTTCCTACTTGACTTGTTGTTCTGTGTGCCAATGCTGTTAATAGGCTAGGTAGATATCAGCTTTTCATTTTTCACTTGAATCGCTATAGATTGTTATTTCACCTCAGATGATGTTGCGCCTAGTGCCCTACCCTCCTTTTCAATGGGAGTCCTGTCACTGCCCTTAATATCACATTGTTGTTGCTGTTAGATGCAGGAAATAAGATTTGCAGCATTTGAGACATCAGTAACTTTTGATCTATTTTTGCCTCAAGCGTGCAACTGTCCTAATTTGTTCTCTTTGTTCCCCCTGGTTTCTGTGGCTTAAGTACCACTTACTATTATTGTTTAATTTCCTATGTGAAGGAGGTTTTTGGTCATTCTTACTTTATTTCTGCAGTTTTTAACCTCTGAAACATGCCTTTTCTCATCGCTTTTTTCCTCTTTGAATTTTGAATTTTAACTATGCCTTCTCTGCACTCAAGTCCCAGAGCTGCTTAGTCAGATTCAATTATTCATTTCCTTAGATTTCAAAGTTTGCATTTCTAAGCCTCAAAACCTTCATTCTAAACCTGGTTTTGTCTGTCGTGAAATGTAAAATGAGAAAAGTCAGCTCATGATCACACTTTATTCAAATTTTACTACATTTAAACCCATACAGGAGCCAAGTCTAAAATGGTCTTATATTTTTTCACTTTTGGGAAGAAATCCATCACATAGTATACCTCTGTGAACATAAGTGGTAATTATCTTTCAATCTTTTGCTGGGAAGTTAAAGTCTCCCATAATTCCCATTATTGTTTACGTGTCTGATAACTGTACAGAGATAATTCACTATTAGACTGGAGCTAAGAGCAAAGAGCAGGCTAGCAAGGCTGTCTATCTTTAGCAGTGATTTGCACAAAACCACTCTTTTGCTGACCCATAACATTTAATTTCTCCATCCTCTGCTTCTTGCTAACACAAAGCACCATCTTATTCCATCCATTTGCCTTGGTTTCCAGCCTTCCTGAGATTTATCAGTACTTGTATGACATTCATGCCTTTGTTTCACCCTTCCTGTGTTGACACTTGTCATAACAGTTTTAGATCCTGAACATGATCATCTCAAAGTTTGCCTGACAGTTAGGTCTTCCTCACATTGTCATAGAGTATCAGGTCTCTACCACTTGAAATAGATTGGATTGGATTAGATTATTGGCACCGTCTCTTGTGCTGGTAGTCCATTATCTTCACAGTCCGTACAACTGGCCATCAGTGAACATGAAGTGGCCTTATCCTGCCCATTTACCTTTCTGGAAATCAGCCACTCTCTCTGCCTAGAACAGGGAATGGATTTTCCTCACCTTTCTTCAAAAGCTCTGAAGTTTTCTGTGATCTTTCCAATTGTACGGTATGATAAGCTTTTGCTGCCACTGAAGGGTAGAAGTCATTATGAATAGTGCCAACAAAACAGAAACATAACAATGAAAACGATATTTTAATTCAGAATAGGTATTTGAAAAGTTCACCTTTTCTAGCACAAATGGGGAAAAGAAAAAAAGGAAGGAAAAAAAAAAAAAAAAAGCAGTCCTAAAACATCAAAACTGTGGCCAAAGAATTAGAAGAAACACTATTTTTCCAAAGCTGCAATGTTTTCCATTCATCTGGCTGGGCCAGCAGAGCACTGGAGACCTGGATGCACTGTACTCATGGCTGGTTCCCCTAAATGACCTGCAGGGAGATCTTCTTCTCTCTATCCCTCTGTTTCTCCTTTCAATCTCTGTTTTGTCTGTTTGTATCACTAGCTCTCAAATCGCCACTGATATATGCACGTGCAGCACCCAGCACAACCTTGTTTCAGGCTCCAGCGGGACCTTTAGGCATTACCATCCTGTAAACAAATAACAATGATAGTGAGTGTAATTACAATCGTCAAACTATTCCAGCTCCACATCATTAGCCATGCCCTGAGCTAAATAACATTTTAATCAGTTTGATATGTCATCTGTGGCTTTCTTCACTGTCACTTGCAATCCAGCAAACTCCTTCCTTCACGTTTCTAGATTAGACAGAGGGTTCTCAACTGCAGACATCCAATTCCCTGTTCAGGAAGCAGCGAGACCTTTCCTCTTCTCACAGATTTAAGATGATAGCCAAGCATCATGAGACACAGTGCGTATGTCTCCTAGGCCCATCCCATGAGAGCAGGACATTTACCACACATGAGAAGAAGACTTAATGCAGTGGCAAAGCAAAATACTCAGTGTCAAAGCCATGTCTAGATGATCATTAAAGACAGATCAAAATTACCCAATACAGGAGGAAAATCTATCGTTTGTAGAAGATTATGTTCTCTGATTATTAGTTTCAAAATTAGTTTTTCCTTTGGATTTCCTCTGAACTTAAACTTAGTTTGGAATGCCTTTGGTTTTGAATATTTCTGAAATCGTATTACTTCTCCTAAGTAAGTTGCTAGTCTGTTCTGTTTACGTGAAATTCGAATAATATTGTGAAGTATCTGCCATCAGTTTTACTGTGTGCCAGGCTGAGTTCCCTGATGAATTTCAAATTTCAGATATGAAACAGTAAAGGTTAAAAAAAAAACATGTTACAAAGGGTACTCCATGCAGTAGCATAAACTTCTGTTTTCTCAAAACTTGTATCAGTTCATCTCACCAGGACCAGCAGGGGAAGCACACTCTGCCTAGGCACTGGCAAAGGGACACAGTGAGAGTGTAGGGTCTCTTGCTGGGGCCATTCAAAATTTGACTGTACAAGCCCCTGAGCAATATGACAGGGCTTTAAAAATGGCCCTGCTTGAAGTACGCGGGTGATCTGGAGACCTCTAAGGTGCTTTCCAACAAAAGCTTTTCTATAATTGTATGAAATCACCTGCAATAGATTAACCCTGGTCATTATTCCTATCACAGGAAATAACTGTGACACCTGGGTAACAGGTGAGCTTACTGCGACACCAGGGAGAGCCTTCCTGTACTTAAAGGCAACCTGTAGGAAAGCTGGGGAGGGAGTCTTTATCAGGGCCTGGAGTGACAGGACAAGGAGTAACCGCTTTAAACTGAAAAGTAGCACCCAGAAAGAACGGAGTCACGCAACAGGATTCATTTCCAAAACCACCTCATAGACACCTGGGCCAAAGAGCAGGGCCTTGAGCGGGTATATCACAATGACGGAGTTCATTTCCTTCCCAGTAGCTGGCACGTGCCGTTTTTGGGGATTTCGGGGCTACAGTGAGCTGCTAAGAGGGATGTCTTAGCTCTTGCAGGGCAGTGCTTCCACTAAGGCCAGGACTTTTCTGCATCTTCTACTGCCCTGCAAGCGAGGATGCTTGGGGCACACAGGAAGCTGGGAGGGGACACAGCTGCAGGGATTCCATAAGACACAAGCAAATGCAGCCTTGGCTTGGTGACACTTTCTCTTGATTACTGCTCAACACAAATTACCTCGAGCAAGTCTACTGTGAGGACTAAAGGAAAGAGACGTATGGATGCTGCTAAGCTCTTCTAGCTTGTACCAGGTAGGAAAGATACCTCTGTAGCAGGCGTGAAGAGGATAGCACTAATTAATTAGATGAGAAGCGGAGGAAAGGCACTTAGAGGTAGTGAAAAGCAGTTAATGTGATGTTCCGGGGAAGCTTCAGTCTGCTTAAGGAGTAGCAAGAACAAGCCTAAAGTCATAGCCAAATACAAGAAAGAGAGGAGGACACGCAGCATGAGAAGCTCCCGAGAGAAAGGAGCTCTGTTTTGGGTAAAAATCAGTCCCTTTTTCTATCATGGAGACATCCAAGGGCGTAGGACACGTGCACTTCAGGGAACCAAGAGATGCTGTGCATTTCTCTCGTCCCCCTGACACAGCCACTAGGTGACGATGCTTCCAATTCTCTCTAAAGAAACCTTGCTTTCTCAGGCCCAGGTGTCCAGCTGCACACCAAGGACGTCCCTGGCTCCCAGGCACAGTTCCCAGGCCCAAGGCCGAGCTCCCCTCCGAACCCCCATTCCAGCAGACCTTGCTCCTGGCATTGTGGAGCAGCCATTTCATGTCAGCCTTTTCTCCTGGCAGTCAGCTTAGCGCCGTAACCTCTGCCATCGGGGCGCCCGAGAGCCGTGTGAGGTCAGCAGAGAGTCACTGTCAGCCTTTGACCTCACAAAGGTGGGTGGCCATAAGTGCCCTGAGCGTCCAGCTCGCATTGAGTACTGCTGGTGGCACTCGAGGCGTGGAGGTCTGCATGGTGCAATGGGAGACGCCGATGTCCTGCTGCTGGAACAAGAGGCGCTGATGTGCTGCTGGTGCAGGAGGAGACGTGAAGGTGCTGCTGCTTAGAGGTGCTGAGGGGCGGGCAGCCTCAGCGGGCAGCTGAATCAGAGGGCAGGGAAGCCAAGCAGCTTCCTTCTCTGGGGAAGGGGGCACAGAGAAAGTGATTGGAAATGGGGTACAAGCCCTCAGCCTCTAAAAGCAATCCCTCAGATGTTTAGGCATAGTAAAGTTAGGTATATCTATTTGACTCTAGACCCCAACATGTTTGTTAGTGTTCTGGTTTGTCCACTGCTTTCTTGTGGGGGATTTGAGTTGGCCATTACTGTTTAGGTGAATGCTGACTTCATATCTATGGCGCACTTTATTCTTAAAATGGGAAGTTTCTACCAATTTCCCGTCCAAACTTGCTCATAAGCCAACTGCAGTCATCATTTCAGATGTGTCTCCCAACTTACACATTTCCTATTTCTCCTTGATATTTACTCAAGAAATTCATTTACGTAGAGACAACATATTCTTCTCTCAACTGGCATCTGGCTGGGCAGAATGATGTCCTTTCATTCCCTTCCAGGCAATAGGCAACTTGTTCCTTCTGTCTTGTGAACTCTTCCTCCTAAGTTCAATGTGAATACAAGTGGCAGAACTGTGCCTCATGTCTCAAATGAGTGTCAGGGCTGCCTTGTCCAGTGTATTCATACTGGAGGGAAAAAAAAATGAATAGCCATACACACTATATAACCACTAAACTTTTTCAGTCCTCCTTGTGCTAACAGTGCATGAACGTGAGGTTTTGTTGTCATTTTTGTTTGTTTGTTTGTTTGCTTGCTTTAAACTCCTGACTGCCATATAGCAAACATGACCAAAAAACACCCTTTTTTGAGAATCTCTGAGAATGGCTCTGCTTTGTATTATCACCTGTCACTTCACCTGAACCATTTCAATCACAAGCGATATCCTTCTGTCAGGCTTGGTAGTACTTCCCAACCTTATGTCCCCTGCAAATCTCAAAGCTCATGTGTAATTTTTAATCTTCAGCCACCATGTCCATACCGAACATATCTAACTTTGAAGTCAGCTCTGCCCTGAATAGGAGGTTGGGTTTTCAGAGGTCCCTTCCAGCCTACATTTCTCCATGAGTCTTTGCCTCCTTAGCAGCTGCAGTTTCAGAACTGTCTCTGAGAATTACCATAGGTAACGACTCCTTTGCTGGTAAGTCCCTCTTCAGTGTGAACAATTGTAAATTCCCTTTATTCACTTGCAGCCCCAAAGCCCAAATCCGTAGATAATGTATCAGAAGCTCACAGAAAGTGAAATAGATGTAATTCATCCCCTGTGTAGGGAAGAACTGGTCCTAGAAAGGAAAGCTATTAAATTATCTGGAAACAATTTAGCTCTGATAAATTATTTTGTAAATTACACATTACCCCCTCCTTCCCTGGTCTTAGCTGTTCTTGCTCCAAAACTTTGCATGGTGTTGATGTCAAACTAACAGGCCCACACTTGTCTGGATGACTCTTTACCCTCTTCTGGACAGAGGTGTATTTGTTACTCTCCCATTCTGGGGACTATCCCTGATTTGCACAATTGTTATGCATTTTTCCTACTTGACTTGTTGTTCTGTGTGCCAATGCTGTTAATAGGCTAGGTAGATATCAGCTTTTCATTTTTCACTTGAATCGCTATAGATTGTTATTTCACCTCAGATGATGTTGCGCCTAGTGCCCTACCCTCCTTTTCAATGGGAGTCCTGTCACTGCCCTTAATATCACATTGTTGTTGCTGTTAGATGCAGGAAATAAGATTTGCAGCATTTGAGACATCAGTAACTTTTGATCTATTTTTGCCTCAAGTGTGCAACTGTCCTAATTTGTTCTCTTTGTTCCCCCTGGTTTCTGTGGCTTAAGTACCACTTACTATTATTGTTTAATTTCCTATGTGAAGGAGGTTTTTGGTCATTCTTACTTTATTTCTGCAGTTTTTAACCTCTGAAACATGCCTTTTCTCATCGCTTTTTTCCTCTTTGAATTTTGAATTTTAACTATGCCTTCTCTGCACTCAAGTCCCAGAGCTGCTTAGTCAGACTCAATTATTCATTTCCTTAGATTTCAAAGTTTGCATTTCTAAGCCTCAAAACCTTCATTCTAAACCTGGTTTTGTCTGTCGTGAAATGTAAAATGAGAAAAGTCAGCTCATGATCACACTTTATTCAAATTTTACTACATTTAAACCCATACAGGAGCCAAGTCTAAAATGGTCTTATATTTTTTCACTTTTGGGAAGAAATCCATCACATAGTACACCTCTGTGAACATAAGTGGTAATTATCTTTCAATCTTTTGCCGGGAAGTTAAAGTCTCCCATAATTCCCATTATTGTTTACGTGTCTGATAACTGTACAGAGATAATTCACTATTAGACTGGAGCTAAGAGCAAAGAGCAGGCTAGCAAGGCTGTCTATCTTTAGCAGTGATTTGCACAAAACCACTCTTTTGCTGACCCATAACATTTAATTTCTCCATCCTCTGCTTCTTGCTAACACAAAGCACCATCTTATTCCATCCATTTGCCTTGGTTTCCAGCCTTCCTGAGATTTATCAGTACTTGTATGACATTCATGCCTTTGTTTCACCCTTCCTGTGTTGACACTTGTCATAACCGTTTTAGATCCTGAACATGATCATCTCAAAGTTTGCCTGACAGTTAGATCTTCCTCACATTGTCATAGAGTATCAGGTCTCTACCACTTGAAATAGATTGGATTGGATTAGATTATTGGCACCGTCTCTTGTGCTGGTAGTCCATTATCTTCACAGTCCGTACAACTGGCCATCAGTGAACATGAAGTGGCCTTATCCTGCCCATTTACCTTTCTGGAAATCAGCCACTCTCTCTGCCTAGAACAGGGAATGGATTTTCCTCACCTTTCTTCAAAAGCTCTGAAGTTTTCTGTGATCTTTCCAATTGTACGGTATGATAAGCTTTTGCTGCCACTGAAGGGTAGAAGTCATTATGAATAGTGCCAACAAAACAGAAACATAACAATGAAAACGATATTTTAATTCAGAATAGGTATTTGAAAAGTTCACCTTTTCTAGCACAAATGGGGAAAAGAAAAAAAGGAAGGAAAAAAAAAAAAAAAAAGCAGTCCTAAAACATCAAAACCGTGGCCAAAGAATTAGAAGAAACACTATTTTTCCAAAGCTGCAATGTTTTCCATTCATCTGGCTGGGCCAGCAGAGCACTGGAGACCTGGATGCACTGTACTCATGGCTGGTTCCCCTAAATGACCTGCAGGGAGATCTTCTTCTCTCTATCCCTCTGTTTCTCCTTTCAATCTCTGTTTTGTCTGTTTGTATCACTAGCTCTCAAATCGCCACTGATATATGCACGTGCAGCACCCAGCACAACCTTGTTTCAGGCTCCAGCGGGACCTTTAGGCATTACCATCCTGTAAACAAATAACAATGATAGTGAGTGTAATTACAATCGTCAAACTATTCCAGCTCCACATCATTAGCCATGCCCTGAGCTAAATAACATTTTAATCAGTTTGATATGTCATCTGTGGCTTTCTTCACTGTCACTTGCAATCCAGCAAACTCCTTCCTTCACGTTTCTAGATTAGACAGAGGGTTCTCAACTGCAGACATCCAATTCCCTGTTCAGGAAGCAGCGAGACCTTTCCTCTTCTCACAGATTTAAGATGATAGCCAAGCATCATGAGACACAGTGCGTATGTCTCCTAGGCCCATCCCATGAGAGCAGGACATTTACCACACATGAGAAGAAGACTTAATGCAGTGGCAAAGCAAAATACTCGGTGTCAAAGCCATGTCTAGATGATCATTAAAGACAGATCAAAATTACCCAATACAGGAGGAAAATCTATCGTTTGTAGAAGATTATGTTCTCTGATTATTAGTTTCAAAATTAGTTTTTCCTTTGGATTTCCTCTGAACTTAAACTTAGTTTGGAATGCCTTTGGTTTTGAATATTTCTGAAATCGTATTACTTCTCCTAAGTAAGTTGCTAGTCTGTTCTATTTACGTGAAATTCGAATAATATTGTGAAGTATCTGCCATCAGTTTTACTGTGTGCCAGGCTGAGTTCCCTGATGAATTTCAAATTTCAGATATGAAACAGTAAAGGTTAAAAAAAAAAAATGTTACAAAGGGTACTTCATGCAGTAGCATAAACTTCTGTTTTCTCAAAACTTGTATCAGTTCATCTCACCAGGACCAGCAGGGGAAGCACACTCTGCCTAGGCACTGGCAAAGGGACACAGTGAGAGTGTAGGGTCTCTTGCTGGGGCCATTCAAAATTTGACTGTACAAGCACCTGAGCAATATGACAGGGCTTTAAAAATGGCCCTGCTTGAAGTACGCGGGTGATCTGGAGACCTCTAAGGTGCTTTCCAACAAAAGCTTTTCTATAATTGTATGAAATCACCTGCAATAGATTAACCCTGGTCATTATTCCTATCACAGGAAATAACTGTGACACCTGGGTAACAGGTGAGCTTACTGCGACACCAGGGAGAGCCTTCCTGTACTTAAAGGCAACCTGTAGGAAAGCTGGGGAGGGAGTCTTTATCAGGGCCTGGAGTGACAGGACAAGGAGTAACCGCTTTAAACTGAAAAGTAGCACCCAGAAAGAACGGAGTCACGCAACAGGATTCATTTCCAAAACCACCTCATAGACACCTGGGCCAAAGAGCAGGGCCTTGAGCGGGTATATCACAATGGCGGAGTTCATTTCCTTCCCAGTAGTTGGCACGTGCCGTTTTTTGGGATTTCGGGGCTACAGTGAGCTGCTAAGAGGGATGTCTTAGCTCTTGCAGGGCAGTGCTTCCACTAAGGCCAGGACTTTTCTGCATCTTCTACTGCCCTGCAAGCGAGGATGCTTGGGGCACACAGGAAGCTGGGAGGGGACACAGCTGCAGGGATTCCATAAGGCACAAGCAAATGCAGCCTTGGCTTGGTGACACTTTCTCTTGATTACTGCTCAACACAAATTACCTCGAGCAAGTCTACTGTGAGGACTAAAGGAAAGAGACGTATGGATGCTGCTAAGCTCTTCTAGCTTGTACCAGGTAGGAAAGATACCTCTGTAGCAGGCGTGAAGAGGATAGCACTAATTAATTAGATGAGAAGCGGAGGAAAGGCACTTAGAGGTAGTGAAAAGCAGTTAATGTGATGTTCCGGGGAAGCTTCAGTCTGCTTAAGGAGTAGCAAGAACAAGCCTAAAGTCATAGCCAAATACAAGAAAGAGAGGAGGACACGCAGCATGAGAAGCTCCCGAGAGAAAGGAGCTCTGTTTTGGGTAAAAATCAGTCCCTTTTTCTATCATGGAGACATCCAAGGGCGTAGGACACGTGCACTTCAGGGAACCAAGAGATGCTGTGCATTTCTCTCGTCCCCCTGACACAGCCACTAGGTGACGATGCTTCCAATTCTCTCTAAAGAAACCTTGCTTTCTCAGGCCCAGGTGTCCAGCTGCACACCAAGGACGTCCCTGGCTCCCAGGCACAGTTCCCAGGCCCAAGGCCGAGCTCCCCTCCGAACCCCCATTCCAGCAGACCTTGCTCCTGGCATTGTGGAGCAGCCATTTCATGTCAGCCTTTTCTCCTGGCAGTCAGCTTAGCGCCGTAACCTCTGCCATCGGGGCGCCCGAGAGCCGTGTGAGGTCAGCAGAGAGTCACTGTCAGCCTTTGACCTCACAAAGGTGGGTGGCCATAAGTGCCCTGAGCGTCCAGCTCGCATTGAGTACTGCTGGTGGCACTCGAGGCGTGGAGGTCTGCATGGTGCAATGGGAGACGCCGATGTCCTGCTGCTGGAACAAGAGGCGCTGATGTGCTGCTGGTGCAGGAGGAGACGTGAAGGTGCTGCTGCTTAGAGGTGCTGAGGGGCGGGCAGCCTCAGCGGGCAGCTGAATCAGAGGGCAGGGAAGCCAAGCAGCTTCCTTCTCTGGGGAAGGGGGCACAGAGAAAGTGATTGGAAATGGGGTACAAGCCCTCAGCCTCTAAAAGCAATCCCTCAGATGTTTAGGCATAGTAAAGTTAGGTATATCTATTTGACTCTAGACCCCAACATGTTTGTTAGTGTTCTGGTTTGTCCACTGCTTTCTTGTGGGGGATTTGAGTTGGCCATTACTGTTTAGGTGAATGCTGACTTCATATCTATGGTGCACTTTATTCTTAAAATGGGAAGTTTCTACCAATTTCCCGTCCAAACTTGCTCATAAGCCAACTGCAGTCATCATTTCAGATGTGTCTCCCAACTTACACATTTCCTATTTCTCCTTGATATTTACTCAAGAAATTCATTTACGTAGAGACAACATATTCTTCTCTCAACTGGCATCTGGCTGGGCAGAATGATGTCCTTTCATTCCCTTCCAGGCAATAGGCAACTTGTTCCTTCTGTCTTGTGAACTCTTCCTCCTAAGTTCAATGTGAATACAAGTGGCAGAACTGTGCCTCATGTCTCAAATGAGTGTCAGGGCTGCCTTGTCCAGTGTATTCATACTGGAGGGAAAAAAAAATGAATAGCCATACACACTATATAACCACTAAACTTTTTCAGTCCTCCTTGTGCTAACAGTGCATGAACGTGAGGTTTTGTTGTCATTTTTGTTTGTTTGTTTGTTTGCTTGCTTTAAACTCCTGACTGCCATATAGCAAACATGACAAAAAAACACCCTTTTTTGAGAATCTCTGAGAATGGCTCTGCTTTGTATTATCACCTGTCACTTCACCTGAACCATTTCAATCACAAGCGATATCCTTCTGTCAGGCTTGGTAGTACTTCCCAACCTTATGTCCCCTGCAAATCTCAAAGCTCATGTGTAATTTTTAATCTTCAGCCACCATGTCCATACCGAACATATCTAACTTTGAAGTCAGCTCTGCCCTGAATAGGAGGTTGGGTTTTCAGAGGTCCCTTCCAGCCTACATTTCTCCATGAGTCTTTGCCTCCTTAGCAGCTGCAGTTTCAGAACTGTCTCTGAGAATTACCATAGGTAACGACTCCTTTGCTGGTAAGTCCCTCTTCAGTGTGAACAATTGTAAATTCCCTTTATTCACTTGCAGCCCCAAAGCCCAAATCCGTAGATAATGTATCAGAAGCTCACAGAAAGTGAAATAGATGTAATTCATCCCCTGTGTAGGGAAGAACTGGTCCTAGAAAGGAAAGCTATTAAATTATCTGGAAACAATTTAGCTCTGATAAATTATTTTGTAAATTACACATTACCCCCTCCTTCCCTGGTCTTAGCTGTTCTTGCTCCAAAACTTTGCATGGTGTTGATGTCAAACTAACAGGCCCACACTTGTCTGGATGACTCTTTACCCTCTTCTGGACAGAGGTGTATTTGTTACTCTCCCATTCTGGGGACTATCCCTGATTTGCACAATTGTTATGCATTTTTCCTACTTGACTTGTTGTTCTGTGTGCCAATGCTGTTAATAGGCTAGGTAGATATCAGCTTTTCATTTTTCACTTGAATCGCTATAGATTGTTATTTCACCTCAGATGATGTTGCGCCTAGTGCCCTACCCTCCTTTTCAATGGGAGTCCTGTCACTGCCCTTAATATCACATTGTTGTTGCTGTTAGATGCAGGAAATAAGATTTGCAGCATTTGAGACATCAGTAACTTTTGATCTATTTTTGCCTCAAGTGTGCAACTGTCCTAATTTGTTCTCTTTGTTCCCCCTGGTTTCTGTGGCTTAAGTACCACTTACTATTATTGTTTAATTTCCTATGTGAAGGAGGTTTTTGGTCATTCTTACTTTATTTCTGCAGTTTTTAACCTCTGAAACATGCCTTTTCTCATCGCTTTTTTCCTCTTTGAATTTTGAATTTTAACTATGCCTTCTCTGCACTCAAGTCCCAGAGCTGCTTAGTCAGACTCAATTATTCATTTCCTTAGATTTCAAAGTTTGCATTTCTAAGCCTCAAAACCTTCATTCTAAACCTGGTTTTGTCTGTCGTGAAATGTAAAATGAGAAAAGTCAGCTCATGATCACACTTTATTCAAATTTTACTACATTTAAACCCATACAGGAGCCAAGTCTAAAATGGTCTTATATTTTTTCACTTTTGGGAAGAAATCCATCACATAGTATACCTCTATGAACATAAGTGGTAATTATCTTTCAATCTTTTGCTGGGAAGTTAAAGTCTCCCATAATTCCCATTATTGTTTACGTGTCTGATAACTGTACAGAGAGAATTCACTATTAGACTGGAGCTAAGAGCAAAGAGCAGGCTAGCAAGGCTGTCTATCTTTAGCAGTGATTTGCACAAAACCACTCTTTTGCTGACCCATAACATTTAATTTCTCCATCCTCTGCTTCTTGCTAACACAAAGCACCATCTTATTCCATCCATTTGCCTTGGTTTCCAGCCTTCCTGAGATTTATCAGTACTTGTATGACATTCATGCCTTTGTTTCACCCTTCCTGTGTTGACACTTGTCATAACAGTTTTAGATCCTGAACATGATCATCTCAAAGTTTGCCTGACAGTTAGATCTTCCTCACATTGTCATAGAGTATCAGGTCTCTACCACTTGAAATAGATGGGATTGGATTAGATTATTGGCACCGTCTCTTGTGCTGGTAGTCCATTATCTTCACAGTCCGTACAACTGGCCATCAGTGAACATGAAGTGGCCTTATCCTGCCCATTTACCTTTCTGGAAATCAGCCACTCTCTCTGCCTAGAACAGGGAATGGATTTTCCTCACCTTTCTTCAAAAGCTCTGAAGTTTTCTGTGATCTTTCCAATTGTACGGTATGATAAGCTTTTGCTGCCACTGAAGGGTAGAAGTCATTATGAATAGTGCCAACAAAACAGAAACATAACAATGAAAACGATATTTTAATTCAGAATAGGTATTTGAAAAGTTCACCTTTTCTAGCACAAATGGGGAAAAGAAAAAAAGGAAGGAAAAAAAAAAAAAAAAAAGCAGTCCTAAAACATCAAAACTGTGGCCAAAGAATTAGAAGAAACACTATTTTTCCAAAGCTGCAATGTTTTCCATTCATCTGGCTGGGCCAGCAGAGCACTGGAGACCTGGATGCACTGTACTCATGGCTGGTTCCCCTAAATGACCTGCAGGGAGATCTTCTTCTCTCTATCCCTCTGTTTCTCCTTTCAATCTCTGTTTTGTCTGTTTGTATCACTAGCTCTCAAATCGCCACTGATATATGCACGTGCAGCACCCAGCACAACCTTGTTTCAGGCTCCAGCGGGACCTTTAGGCATTACCATCCTGTAAACAAATAACAATGATAGTGAGTGTAATTACAATCGTCAAACTATTCCAGCTCCACATCATTAGCCATGCCCTGAGCTAAATAACATTTTAATCAGTTTGATATGTCATCTGTGGCTTTCTTCACTGTCACTTGCAATCCAGCAAACTCCTTCCTTCACGTTTCTAGATTAGACAGAGGGTTCTCAACTGCAGACATCCAATTCCCTGTTCAGGAAGCAGCGAGACCTTTCCTCTTCTCACAGATTTAAGATGATAGCCAAGCATCATGAGACACAGTGCGTATGTCTCCTAGGCCCATCCCATGAGAGCAGGACATTTACCACACATGAGAAGAAGACTTAATGCAGTGGCAAAGCAAAATACTCGGTGTCAAAGCCATGTCTAGATGATCATTAAAGACAGATCAAAATTACCCAATACAGGAGGAAAATCTATCGTTTGTAGAAGATTATGTTCTCTGATTATTAGTTTCAAAATTAGTTTTTCCTTTGGATTTCCTCTGAACTTAAACTTAGTTTGGAATGCCTTTGGTTTTGAATATTTCTGAAATCGTATTACTTCTCCTAAGTAAGTTGCTAGTCTGTTCTATTTACGTGAAATTCGAATAATATTGTGAAGTATCTGCCATCAGTTTTACTGTGTGCCAGGCTGAGTTCCCTGATGAATTTCAAATTTCAGATATGAAACAGTAAAGGTTAAAAAAAAAAAATGTTACAAAGGGTACTTCATGCAGTAGCATAAACTTCTGTTTTCTCAAACTTGTATCAGTTCATCTCACCAGGACCAGCAGGGGAAGCACACTCTGCCTAGGCACTGGCAAAGGGACACAGTGAGAGTGTAGGGTCTCTTGCTGGGGCCATTCAAAATTTGACTGTACAAGCCCCTGAGCAATATGACAGGGCTTTAAAAATGGCCCTGCTTGAAGTACGCGGGTGATCTGGAGACCTCTAAGGTGCTTTCCAACAAAAGCTTTTCTATAATTGTATGAAATCACCTGCAATAGATTAACCCTGGTCATTATTCCTATCACAGGAAATAACTGTGACACCTGGGTAACAGGTGAGCTTACTGCGACACCAGGGAGAGCCTTCCTGTACTTAAAGGCAACCTGTAGGAAAGCTGGGGAGGGAGTCTTTATCAGGGCCTGGAGTGACAGGACAAGGAGTAACCGCTTTAAACTGAAAAGTAGCACCCAGAAAGAACGGAGTCACGCAACAGGATTCATTTCCAAAACCACCTCATAGACACCTGGGCCAAAGAGCAGGGCCTTGAGCGGGTATATCACAATGACAGAGTTCATTTCCTTCCCAGTAGCTGGCACGTGCCGTTTTTTGGGATTTCGGGGCTACAGTGAGCTGCTAAGAGGGATGTCTTAGCTCTTGCAGGGCAGTGCTTCCACTAAGGCCAGGACTTTTCTGCATCTTCTACTGCCCTGCAAGCGAGGATGCTTGGGGCACACAGGAAGCTGGGAGGGGACACAGCTGCAGGGATTCCATAAGGCACAAGCAAATGCAGCCTTGGCTTGGTGACACTTTCTCTTGATTACTGCTCAACACAAATTACCTCGAGCAAGTCTACTGTGAGGACTAAAGGAAAGAGACGTATGGATGCTGCTAAGCTCTTCTAGCTTGTACCAGGTAGGAAAGATACCTCTGTAGCAGGCGTGAAGAGGATAGCACTAATTAATTAGATGAGAAGCGGAGGAAAGGCACTTAGAGGTAGTGAAAAGCAGTTAATGTGATGTTCCGGGGAAGCTTCAGTCTGCTTAAGGAGTAGCAAGAACAAGCCTAAAGTCATAGCCAAATACAAGAAAGAGAGGAGGACACGCAGCATGAGAAGCTCCCGAGAGAAAGGAGCTCTGTTTTGGGTAAAAATCAGTCCCTTTTTCTATCATGGAGACATCCAAGGGCGTAGGACACGTGCACTTCAGGGAACCAAGAGATGCTGTGCATTTCTCTCGTCCCCCTGACACAGCCACTAGGTGACGATGCTTCCAATTCTCTCTAAAGAAACCTTGCTTTCTCAGGCCCAGGTGTCCAGCTGCACACCAAGGACGTCCCTGGCTCCCAGGCACAGTTCCCAGGCCCAAGGCCGAGCTCCCCTCCGAACCCCCATTCCAGCAGACCTTGCTCCTGGCATTGTGGAGCAGCCATTTCATGTCAGCCTTTTCTCCTGGCAGTCAGCTTAGCGCCGTAACCTCTGCCATCGGGGCGCCCGAGAGCCGTGTGAGGTCAGCAGAGAGTCACTGTCAGCCTTTGACCTCACAAAGGTGGGTGGCCATAAGTGCCCTGAGCGTCCAGCTCGCATTGAGTACTGCTGGTGGCACTCGAGGCGTGGAGGTCTGCATGGTGCAATGGGAGACGCCGATGTCCTGCTGCTGGAACAAGAGGCGCTGATGTGCTGCTGGTGCAGGAGGAGACGTGAAGGTGCTGCTGCTTAGAGGTGCTGAGGGGCGGGCAGCCTCAGCGGGCAGCTGAATCAGAGGGCAGGGAAGCCAAGCAGCTTCCTTCTCTGGGGAAGGGGGCACAGAGAAAGTGATTGGAAATGGGGTACAAGCCCTCAGCCTCTAAAAGCAATCCCTCAGATGTTTAGGCATAGTAAAGTTAGGTATATCTATTTGACTCTAGACCCCAACATGTTTGTTAGTGTTCTGGTTTGTCCACTGCTTTCTTGTGGGGGATTTGAGTTGGCCCTTACTGTTTAGGTGAATGCTGACTTCATATCTATGGTGCACTTTATTCTTAAAATGGGAAGTTTCTACCAATTTCCCGTCCAAACTTGCTCATAAGCCAACTGCAGTCATCATTTCAGATGTGTCTCCCAACTTACACATTTCCTATTTCTCCTTGATATTTACCAAGAAATTCATTTACGTAGAGACAACATATTCTTCTCTCAACTGGCATCTGGCTGGGCAGAATGATGTCCTTTCATTCCCTTCCAGGCAATAGGCAACTTGTTCCTTCTGTCTTGTGAACTCTTCCTCCTAAGTTCAATGTGAATACAAGTGGCAGAACTGTGCCTCATGTCTCAAATGAGTGTCAGGGCTGCCTTGTCCAGTGTATTCATACTGGAGGGAAAAAAAAATGAATAGCCATACACACTATATAACCACTAAACTTTTTCAGTCCTCCTTGTGCTAACAGTGCATGAACGTGAGGTTTTGTTGTCATTTTTGTTTGTTTGTTTGTTTGCTTGCTTTAAACTCCTGACTGCCATATAGCAAACATGACAAAAAAACACCCTTTTTTGAGAATCTCTGAGAATGGCTCTGCTTTGTATTATCACCTGTCACTTCACCTGAACCATTTCAATCACAAGCGATATCCTTCTGTCAGGCTTGGTAGTACTTCCCAACCTTATGTCCCCTGCAAATCTCAAAGCTCATGTGTAATTTTTAATCTTCAGCCACCATGTCCATACCGAACATATCTAACTTTGAAGTCAGCTCTGCCCTGAATAGGAGGTTGGGTTTTCAGAGGTCCCTTCCAGCCTACATTTCTCCATGAGTCTTTGCCTCCTTAGCAGCTGCAGTTTCAGAACTGTCTCTGAGAATTACCATAGGTAACGACTCCTTTGCTGGTAAGTCCCTCTTCAGTGTGAACAATTGTAAATTCCCTTTATTCACTTGCAGCCCCAAAGCCCAAATCCGTAGATAATGTATCAGAAGCTCACAGAAAGTGAAATAGATGTAATTCATCCCCTGTGTAGGGAAGAACTGGTCCTAGAAAGGAAAGCTATTAAATTATCTGGAAACAATTTAGCTCTGATAAATTATTTTGTAAATTACACATTACCCCCTCCTTCCCTGGTCTTAGCTGTTCTTGCTCCAAAACTTTGCATGGTGTTGATGTCAAACTAACAGGCCCACACTTGTCTGGATGACTCTTTACCCTCTTCTGGACAGAGGTGTATTTGTTACTCTCCCATTCTGGGGACTATCCCTGATTTGCACAATTGTTATGCATTTTTCCTACTTGACTCGTTGTTCTGTGTGCCAATGCTGTTAATAGGCTAGGTAGATATCAGCTTTTCATTTTTCACTTGAATCGCTATAGATTGTTATTTCACCTCAGATGATGTTGCGCCTAGTGCCCTACCCTCCTTTTCAATGGGAGTCCTGTCACTGCCCTTAATATCACATTGTTGTTGCTGTTAGATGCAGGAAATAAGATTTGCAGCATTTGAGACATCAGTAACTTTTGATCTATTTTTGCCTCAAGTGTGCAACTGTCCTAATTTGTTCTCTTTGTTCCCCCTGGTTTCTGTGGCTTAAGTACCACTTACTATTATTGTTTAATTTCCTATGTGAAGGAGGTTTTTGGTCATTCTTACTTTATTTCTGCAGTTTTTAACCTCTGAAACATGCCTTTTCTCATCGCTTTTTTCCTCTTTGAATTTTGAATTTTAACTATGCCTTCTCTGCACTCAAGTCCCAGAGCTGCTTAGACTCAATTATTCATTTCCTTAGATTTCAAAGTTTGCATTTCTAAGCCTCAAAACCTTCATTCTAAACCTGGTTTTGTCTGTCGTGAAATGTAAAATGAGAAAAGTCAGCTCATGATCACACTTTATTCAAATTTTACTACATTTAAACCCATACAGGAGCCAAGTCTAAAATGGTCTTATATTTTTTCACTTTTGGGAAGAAATCCATCACATAGTATACCTCTGTGAACATAAGTGGTAATTATCTTTCAATCTTTTGCTGGGAAGTTAAAGTCTCCCATAATTCCCATTATTGTTTACGTGTCTGATAACTGTACAGAGATAATTCACTATTAGACTGGAGCTAAGAGCAAAGAGCAGGCTAGCAAGGCTGTCTATCTTTAGCAGTGATTTGCACAAAACCACTCTTTTGCTGACCCATAACATTTAATTTCTCCATCCTCTGCTTCTTGCTAACACAAAGCACCATCTTATTCCATCCATTTGCCTTGGTTTCCAGCCTTCCTGAGATTTATCAGTACTTGTATGACATTCATGCCTTTGTTTCACCCTTCCTGTGTTGACACTTGTCATAACAGTTTTAGATCCTGAACATGATCATCTCAAAGTTTGCCTGACAGTTAGGTCTTCCTCACATTGTCATAGAGTATCAGGTCTCTACCACTTGAAATAGATTGGATTGGATTAGATTATTGGCACCGTCTCTTGTGCTGGTAGTCCATTATCTTCACAGTCCGTACAACTGGCCATCAGTGAACATGAAGTGGCCTTATCCTGCCCATTTACCTTTCTGGAAATCAGCCACTCTGTCTGCCTAGAACAGGGAATGGATTTTCCTCACCTTTCTTCAAAAGCTCTGAAGTTTTCTGTGATCTTTCCAATTGTACGGTATGATAAGCTTTTGCTGCCACTGAAGGGTAGAAGTCATTATGAATAGTGCCAACAAAACAGAAACATAACAATGAAAACGATATTTTAATTCAGAATAGGTATTTGAAAAGTTCACCTTTTCTAGCACAAATGGGGAAAAGAAAAAAAGGAAGGAAAAAAAAAAAAAAAAGCAGTCCTAAAACATCAAAACTGTGGCCAAAGAATTAGAAGAAACACTATTTTTCCAAAGCTGCAATGTTTTCCATTCATCTGGCTGGGCCAGCAGAGCACTGGAGACCTGGATGCACTGCACTCATGGCTGGTTCCCCTAAATGACCTGCAGGGAGATCTTCTTCTCTCTATCCCTCTGTTTCTCCTTTCAATCTCTGTTTTGTCTGTTTGTATCACTAGCTCTCAAATCGCCACTGATATATGCACGTGCAGCACCCAGCACAACCTTGTTTCAGGCTCCAGCGGGACCTTTAGGCATTACCATCCTGTAAACAAATAACAATGATAGTGAGTGTAATTACAATCGTCAAACTATTCCAGCTCCACATCATTAGCCATGCCCTGAGCTAAATAACATTTTAATCAGTTTGATATGTCATCTGTGGCTTTCTTCACTGTCACTTGCAATCCAGCAAACTCCTTCCTTCACGTTTCTAGATTAGACAGAGGGTTCTCAACTGCAGACATCCAATTCCCTGTTCAGGAAGCAGCGAGACCTTTCCTCTTCTCACAGATTTAAGATGATAGCCAAGCATCATGAGACACAGTGCGTATGTCTCCTAGGCCCATCCCATGAGAGCAGGACATTTACCACACATGAGAAGAAGACTTAATGCAGTGGCAAAGCAAAATACTCGGTGTCAAAGCCACGTCTAGATGATCATTAAAGACAGATCAAAATTACCCAATACAGGAGGAAAATCTATCATTTGTAGAAGATTATGTTCTCTGATTATTAGTTTCAAAATTAGTTTTTCCTTTGGATTTCCTCTGAACTTAAACTTAGTTTGGAATGCCTTTGGTTTTGAATATTTCTGAAATCGTATTACTTCTCCTAAGTAAGTTGCTAGTCTGTTCTATTTACGTGAAATTCGAATAATATTGTGAAGTATCTGCCATCAGTTTTACTGTGTGCCAGGCTGAGTTCCCTGATGAATTTCAAATTTCAGATATGAAACAGTAAAGGTTAAAAAAAAAATGTTACAAAGGGTACTTCATGCAGTAGCATAAACTTCTGTTTTCTCAAAACTTGTATCAGTTCATCTCACCAGGACCAGCAGGGGAAGCACACTCTGCCTAGGCACTGGCAAAGGGACACAGTGAGAGTGTAGGGTCTCTTGCTGGGGCCATTCAAAATTTGACTGTACAAGCCCCTGAGCAATATGACAGGGCTTTAAAAATGGCCCTGCTTGAAGTACGCGGGTGATCTGGAGACCTCTAAGGTGCTTTCCAACAAAAGCTTTTCTATAATTGTATGAAATCACCTGCAATAGATTAACCCTGGTCATTATTCCTATCACAGGAAATAACTGTGACACCTGGGTAACAGGTGAGCTTACTGCGACACCAGGGAGAGCCTTCCTGTACTTAAAGGCAACCTGTAGGAAAGCTGGGGAGGGAGTCTTTATCAGGGCCTGGAGTGACAGGACAAGGAGTAACCGCTTTAAACTGAAAAGTAGCACCCAGAAAGAACGGAGTCACGCAACAGGATTCATTTCCAAAACCACCTCATAGACACCTGGGCCAAAGAGCAGGGCCTTGAGCGGGTATATCACAATGACAGAGTTCATTTCCTTCCCAGTAGCTGGCACGTGCCGTTTTTTGGGATTTCGGGGCTACAGTGAGCTGCTAAGAGGGATGTCTTAGCTCTTGCAGGGCAGTGCTTCCACTAAGGCCAGGACTTTTCTGCATCTTCTACTGCCCTGCAAGCGAGGATGCTTGGGGCACACAGGAAGCTGGGAGGGGACACAGCTGCAGGGATTCCATAAGGCACAAGCAAATGCAGCCTTGGCTTGGTGACACTTTCTCTTGATTACTGCTCAACACAAATTACCTCGAGCAAGTCTACTGTGAGGACTAAAGGAAAGAGACGTATGGATGCTGCTAAGCTCTTCTAGCTTGTACCAGGTAGGAAAGATACCTCTGTAGCAGGCGTGAAGAGGATAGCACTAATTAATTAGATGAGAAGCGGAGGAAAGGCACTTAGAGGTAGTGAAAAGCAGTTAATGTGATGTTCCGGGGAAGCTTCAGTCTGCTTAAGGAGTAGCAAGAACAAGCCTAAAGTCATAGCCAAATACAAGAAAGAGAGGAGGACACGCAGCATGAGAAGCTCCCGAGAGAAAGGAGCTCTGTTTTGGGTAAAAATCAGTCCCTTTTTCTATCATGGAGACATCCAAGGGCGTAGGACACGTGCACTTCAGGGAACCAAGAGATGCTGTGCATTTCTCTCGTCCCCCTGACACAGCCACTAGGTGACGATGCTTCCAATTCTCTCTAAAGAAACCTTGCTTTCTCAGGCCCAGGTGTCCAGCTGCACACCAAGAACGTCCCTGGCTCCCAGGCACAGTTCCCAGGCCCAAGGCCGAGCTCCCCTCCGAACCCCCATTCCAGCAGACCTTGCTCCTGGCATTGTGGAGCAGCCATTTCATGTCAGCCTTTTCTCCTGGCAGTCAGCTTAGCGCCGTAACCTCTGCCATCGGGGCGCCCGAGAGCCGTGTGAGGTCAGCAGAGAGTCACTGTCAGCCTTTGACCTCACAAAGGTGGGTGGCCATAAGTGCCCTGAGCGTCCAGCTCGCATTGAGTACTGCTGGTGGCACTCGAGGCGTGGAGGTCTGCATGGTGCAATGGGAGACGCCGATGTCCTGCTGCTGGAACAAGAGGCGCTGATGTGCTGCTGGTGCAGGAGGAGACGTGAAGGTGCTGCTGCTTAGAGGTGCTGAGGAGCGGGCAGCCTCAGCGGGCAGCTGAATCAGAGGGCAGGGAAGCCAAGCAGCTTCCTTCTCTGGGGAAGGGGGCACAGAGAAAGTGATTGGAAATGGGGTACAAGCCCTCAGCCTCTAAAAGCAATCCCTCAGATGTTTAGGCATAGTAAAGTTAGGTATATCTATTTGACTCTAGACCCCAACATGTTTGTTAGTGTTCTGGTTTGTCCACTGCTTTCTTGTGGGGGATTTGAGTTGGCCATTACTGTTTAGGTGAATGCTGACTTCATATCTATGGCGCACTTTATTCTTAAAATGGGAAGTTTCTACCAATTTCCCGTCCAAACTTGCTCATAAGCCAACTGCAGTCATCATTTCAGATGTGTCTCCCAACTTACACATTTCCTATTTCTCCTTGATATTTACTCAAGAAATTCATTTACGTAGAGACAACATATTCTTCTCTCAACTGGCATCTGGCTGGGCAGAATGATGTCCTTTCATTCCCTTCCAGGCAATAGGCAACTTGTTCCTTCTGTCTTGTGAACTCTTCCTCCTAAGTTCAATGTGAATACAAGTGGCAGAACTGTGCCTCATGTCTCAAATGAGTGTCAGGGCTGCCTTGTCCAGTGTATTCATACTGGAGGGAAAAAAAAATGAATAGCCATACACACTATATAACCACTAAACTTTTTCAGTCCTCCTTGTGCTAACAGTGCATGAACGTGAGGTTTTGTTGTCATTTTTGTTTGTTTGTTTGTTTGCTTGCTTTAAACTCCTGACTGCCATATAGCAAACATGACAAAAAAACACCCTTTTTTGAGAATCTCTGAGAATGGCTCTGCTTTGTATTATCACCTGTCACTTCACCTGAACCATTTCAATCACAAGCGATATCCTTCTGTCAGGCTTGGTAGTACTTCCCAACCTTATGTCCCCTGCAAATCTCAAAGCTCATGTGTAATTTTTAATCTTCAGCCACCATGTCCATACCGAACATATCTAACTTTGAAGTCAGCTCTGCCCTGAATAGGAGGTTGGGTTTTCAGAGGTCCCTTCCAGCCTACATTTCTCCATGAGTCTTTGCCTCCTTAGCAGCTGCAGTTTCAGAACTGTCTCTGAGAATTACCATAGGTAACGACTCCTTTGCTGGTAAGTCCCTCTTCAGTGTGAACAATTGTAAATTCCCTTTATTCACTTGCAGCCCCAAAGCCCAAATCCGTAGATAATGTATCAGAAGCTCACAGAAAGTGAAATAGATGTAATTCATCCCCTGTGTAGGGAAGAACTGGTCCTAGAAAGGAAAGCTATTAAATTATCTGGAAACAATTTAGCTCTGATAAATTATTTTGTAAATTACACATTACCCCCTCCTTCCCTGGTCTTAGCTGTTCTTGCTCCAAAACTTTGCATGGTGTTGATGTCAAACTAACAGGCCCACACTTGTCTGGATGACTCTTTACCCTCTTCTGGACAGAGGTGTATTTGTTACTCTCCCATTCTGGGGACTATCCCTGATTTGCACAATTGTTATGCATTTTTCCTACTTGACTTGTTGTTCTGTGTGCCAATGCTGTTAATAGGCTAGGTAGATATCAGCTTTTCATTTTTCACTTGAATCGCTATAGATTGTTATTTCACCTCAGATGATGTTGCGCCTAGTGCCCTACCCTCCTTTTCAATGGGAGTCCTGTCACTGCCCTTAATATCACATTGTTGTTGCTGTTAGATGCAGGAAATAAGATTTGCAGCATTTGAGACATCAGTAACTTTTGATCTATTTTTGCCTCAAGTGTGCAACTGTCCTAATTTGTTCTCTTTGTTCCCCCTGGTTTCTGTGGCTTAAGTACCACTTACTATTATTGTTTAATTTCCTATGTGAAGGAGGTTTTTGGTCATTCTTACTTTATTTCTGCAGTTTTTAACCTCTGAAACATGCCTTTTCTCATCGCTTTTTTCCTCTTTGAATTTTGAATTTTAACTATGCCTTCTCTGCACTCAAGTCCCAGAGCTGCTTAGTCAGACTCAATTATTCATTTCCTTAGATTTCAAAGTTTGCATTTCTAAGCCTCAAAACCTTCATTCTAAACCTGGTTTTGTCTGTCGTGAAATGTAAAATGAGAAAAGTCAGCTCATGATCACTTTATTCAAATTTTACTACATTTAAACCCATACAGGAGCCAAGTCTAAAATGGTCTTATATTTTTTCACTTTTGGGAAGAAATCCATCACATAGTATACCTCTATGAACATAAGTGGTAATTATCTTTCAATCTTTTGCCGGGAAGTTAAAGTCTCCCATAATTCCCATTATTGTTTACGTGTCTGATAACTGTACAGAGATAATTCACTATTAGACTGGAGCTAAGAGCAAAGAGCAGGCTAGCAAGGCTGTCTATCTTTAGCAGTGATTTGCACAAAACCACTCTTTTGCTGACCCATAACATTTAATTTCTCCATCCTCTGCTTCTTGCTAACACAAAGCACCATCTTATTCCATCCATTTGCCTTGGTTTCCAGCCTTCCTGAGATTTATCAGTACTTGTATGACATTCATGCCTTTGTTTCACCCTTCCTGTGTTGACACTTGTCATAACAGTTTTAGATCCTGAACATGATCATCTCAAAGTTTGCCTGACAGTTAGGTCTTCCTCACATTGTCATAGAGTATCAGGTCTCTACCACTTGAAATAGATTGGATTGGATTAGATTATTGGCACCGTCTCTTGTGCTGGTAGTCCATTATCTTCACAGTCCGTACAACTGGCCATCAGTGAACATGAAGTGGCCTTATCCTGCCCATTTACCTTTCTGGAAATCAGCCACTCTCTCTGCCTAGAACAGGGAATGGATTTTCCTCACCTTTCTTCAAAAGCTCTGAAGTTTTCTGTGATCTTTCCAATTGTACGGTATGATAAGCTTTTGCTGCCACTGAAGGGTAGAAGTCATTATGAATAGTGCCAACAAAACAGAAACATAACAATGAAAACGATATTTTAATTCAGAATAGGTATTTGAAAAGTTCACCTTTTCTAGCACAAATGGGGAAAAGAAAAAAAGGAAGGAAAAAAAAAAAAAAAAAGCAGTCCTAAAACATCAAAACCGTGGCCAAAGAATTAGAAGAAACACTATTTTTCCAAAGCTGCAATGTTTTCCATTCATCTGGCTGGGCCAGCAGAGCACTGGAGACCTGGATGCACTGTACTCATGGCTGGTTCCCCTAAATGACCTGCAGGGAGATCTTCTTCTCTCTATCCCTCTGTTTCTCCTTTCAATCTCTGTTTTGTCTGTTTGTATCACTAGCTCTCAAATCGCCACTGATATATGCACGTGCAGCACCCAGCACAACCTTGTTTCAGGCTCCAGCGGGACCTTTAGGCATTACCATCCTGTAAACAAATAACAATGATAGTGAGTGTAATTACAATCGTCAAACTATTCCAGCTCCACATCATTAGCCATGCCCTGAGCTAAATAACATTTTAATCAGTTTGATATGTCATCTGTGGCTTTCTTCACTGTCACTTGCAATCCAGCAAACTCCTTCCTTCACGTTTCTAGATTAGACAGAGGGTTCTCAACTGCAGACATCCAATTCCCTGTTCAGGAAGCAGCGAGACCTTTTCTCTTCTCGCAGATTTAAGATGATAGCCAAGCATCATGAGACACAGTGCGTATGTCTCCTAGGCCCATCCCATGAGAGCAGGACATTTACCACACATGAGAAGAAGACTTAATGCAGTGGCAAAGCAAAATACTCGGTGTCAAAGCCATGTCTAGATGATCATTAAAGACAGATCAAAATTACCCAATACAGGAGGAAAATCTATCGTTTGTAGAAGATTATGTTCTCTGATTATTAGTTTCAAAATTAGTTTTTCCTTTGGATTTCCTCTGAACTTAAACTTAGTTTGGAATGCCTTTGGTTTTGAATATTTCTGAAATCGTATTACTTCTCCTAAGTAAGTTGCTAGTCTGTTCTACTTACGTGAAATTCGAATAATATTGTGAAGTATCTGCCATCAGTTTTACTGTGTGCCAGGCTGAGTTCCCTGATGAATTTCAAATTTCAGATATGAAACAGTAAAGGTTAAAAAAAAACATGTTACAAAGGGTACTTCATGCAGTAGCATAAACTTCTGTTTTCTCAAAACTTGTATCAGTTCATCTCACCAGGACCAGCAGGGGAAGCACACTCTGCCTAGGCACTGGCAAAGGGACACAGTGAGAGTGTAGGGTCTCTTGCTGGGGCCATTCAAAATTTGACTGTACAAGCCCCTGAGCAATATGACAGGGCTTTAAAAATGGCCCTGCTTGAAGTACGCGGGTGATCTGGAGACCTCTAAGGTGCTTTCCAACAAAAGCTTTTCTATAATTGTATGAAATCACCTGCAATAGATTAACCCTGGTCATTATTCCTATCACAGGAAATAACTGTGACACCTGGGTAACAGGTGAGCTTACTGCGACACCAGGGAGAGCCTTCCTGTACTTAAAGGCAACCTGTAGGAAAGCTGGGGAGGGAGTCTTTATCAGGGCCTGGAGTGACAGGACAAGGAGTAACCGCTTTAAACTGAAAAGTAGCACCCAGAAAGAACGGAGTCACGCAACAGGATTCATTTCCAAAACCACCTCATAGACACCTGGGCCAAAGAGCAGGGCCTTGAGCGGGTATATCACAATGGCGGAGTTCATTTCCTTCCCAGTAGCTGGCACGTGCCATTTTTTGGGATTTCGGGGCTACAGTGAGCTGCTAAGAGGGATGTCTTAGCTCTTGCAGGGCAGTGCTTCCACTAAGGCCAGGACTTTTCTGCATCTTCTACTGCCCTGCAAGCGAGGATGCTTGGGGCACACAGGAAGCTGGGAGGGGACACAGCTGCAGGGATTCCATAAGACACAAGCAAATGCAGCCTTGGCTTGGTGACACTTTCTCTTGATTACTGCTCAACACAAATTACCTCGAGCAAGTCTACTGTGAGGACTAAAGGAAAGAGACGTATGGATGCTGCTAAGCTCTTCTAGCTTGTACCAGGTAGGAAAGATACCTCTGTAGCAGGCGTGAAGAGGATAGCACTAATTAATTAGATGAGAAGCGGAGGAAAGGCACTTAGAGGTAGTGAAAAGCAGTTAATGTGATGTTCCGGGGAAGCTTCAGTCTGCTTAAGGAGTAGCAAGAACAAGCCTAAAGTCATAGCCAAATACAAGAAAGAGAGGAGGACACGCAGCATGAGAAGCTCCCGAGAGAAAGGAGCTCTGTTTTGGGTAAAAATCAGTCCCTTTTTCTATCATGGAGACATCCAAGGGCGTAGGACACGTGCACTTCAGGGAACCAAGAGATGCTGTGCATTTCTCTCGTCCCCCTGACACAGCCACTAGGTGACGATGCTTCCAATTCTCTCTAAAGAAACCTTGCTTTCTCAGGCCCAGGTGTCCAGCTGCACACCAAGGACATCCCTGGCTCCCAGGCACAGTTCCCAGGCCCAAGGCCGAGCTCCGCTCCGAACCCCCATTCCAGCAGACCTTGCTCCTGGCATTGTGGAGCAGCCATTTCATGTCAGCCTTTTCTCCTGGCAGTCAGCTTAGCGCCGTAACCTCTGCCATCGGGGCGCCCGAGAGCCGTGTGAGGTCAGCAGAGAGTCACTGTCAGCCTTTGACCTCACAAAGGTGGGTGGCCATAAGTGCCCTGAGCGTCCAGCTCGCATTGAGTACTGCTGGTGGCACTCGAGGCGTGGAGGTCTGCATGGTGCAATGGGAGACGCCGATGTCCTGCTGCTGGAACAAGAGGCGCTGATGTGCTGCTGGTGCAGGAGGAGACGTGAAGGTGCTGCTGCTTAGAGGTGCTGAGGGGCGGGCAGCCTCAGCGGGCAGCTGAATCAGAGGGCAGGGAAGCCAAGCAGCTTCCTTCTCTGGGGAAGGGGGCACAGAGAAAGTGATTGGAAATGGGGTACAAGCCCTCAGCCTCTAAAAGCAATCCCTCAGATGTTTAGGCATAGTAAAGTTAGGTATATCTATTTGACTCTAGACCCCAACATGTTTGTTAGTGTTCTGGTTTGTCCACTGCTTTCTTGTGGGGGATTTGAGTTGGCCATTACTGTTTAGGTGAATGCTGACTTCATATCTATGGTGCACTTTATTCTTAAAATGGGAAGTTTCTACCAATTTCCCGTCCAAACTTGCTCATAAGCCAACTGCAGTCATCATTTCAGATGTGTCTCCCAACTTACACATTTCCTATTTCTCCTTGATATTTACTCAAGAAATTCATTTACGTAGAGACAACATATTCTTCTCTCAACTGGCATCTGGCCGGGCAGAATGATGTCCTTTCATTCCCTTCCAGGCAATAGGCAACTTGTTCCTTCTGTCTTGTGAACTCTTCCTCCTAAGTTCAATGTGAATACAAGTGGCAGAACTGTGCCTCATGTCTCAAATGAGTGTCAGGGCTGCCTTGTCCAGTGTATTCATACTGGAGGGAAAAAAAAATGAATAGCCATACACACTATATAACCACTAAACTTTTTCAGTCCTCCTTGTGCTAACAGTGCATGAACGTGAGGTTTTGTTGTCATTTTTGTTTGTTTGTTTGTTTGCTTGCTTTAAACTCCTGACTGCCATATAGCAAACATGACAAAAAAACACCCTTTTTTGAGAATCTCTGAGAATGGCTCTGCTTTGTATTATCACCTGTCACTTCACCTGAACCATTTCAATCACAAGCGATATCCTTCTGTCAGGCTTGGTAGTACTTCCCAACCTTATGTCCCCTGCAAATCTCAAAGCTCATGTGTAATTTTTAATCTTCAGCCACCATGTCCATACCGAACATATCTAACTTTGAAGTCAGCTCTGCCCTGAATAGGAGGTTGGGTTTTCAGAGGTCCCTTCCAGCCTACATTTCTCCATGAGTCTTTGCCTCCTTAGCAGCTGCAGTTTCAGAACTGTCTCTGAGAATTACCATAGGTAACGACTCCTTTGCTGGTAAGTCCCTCTTCAGTGTGAACAATTGTAAATTCCCTTTATTCACTTGCAGCCCCAAAGCCCAAATCCGTAGATAATGTATCAGAAGCTCACAGAAAGTGAAATAGATGTAATTCATCCCCTGTGTAGGGAAGAACTGGTCCTAGAAAGGAAAGCTATTAAATTATCTGGAAACAATTTAGCTCTGATAAATTATTTTGTAAATTACACATTACCCCCTCCTTCCCTGGTCTTAGCTGTTCTTGCTCCAAAACTTTGCATGGTGTTGATGTCAAACTAACAGGCCCACACTTGTCTGGATGACTCTTTACCCTCTTCTGGACAGAGGTGTATTTGTTACTCTCCCATTCTGGGGACTATCCCTGATTTGCACAATTGTTATGCATTTTTCCTACTTGACTTGTTGTTCTGTGTGCCAATGCTGTTAATAGGCTAGGTAGATATCAGCTTTTCATTTTTCACTTGAATCGCTATAGATTGTTATTTCACCTCAGATGATGTTGCGCCTAGTGCCCTACCCTCCTTTTCAATGGGAGTCCTGTCACTGCCCTTAATATCACATTGTTGTTGCTGTTAGATGCAGGAAATAAGATTTGCAGCATTTGAGACATCAGTAACTTTTGATCTATTTTTGCCTCAAGCGTGCAACTGTCCTAATTTGTTCTCTTTGTTCCCCCTGGTTTCTGTGGCTTAAGTACCACTTACTATTATTGTTTAATTTCCTATGTGAAGGAAGTTTTCGGTCATTCTTACTTTATTTCTGCAGTTTTTAACCTCTGAAACATGCCTTTTCTCATCGCTTTTTTCCTCTTTGAATTTTGAATTTTAACTATGCCTTCTCTGCACTCAAGTCCCAGAGCTGCTTAGTCAGACTCAATTATTCATTTCCTTAGATTTCAAAGTTTGCATTTCTAAGCCTCAAAACCTTCATTCTAAACCTGGTTTTGTCTGTCGTGAAATGCAAAATGAGAAAAGTCAGCTCATGATCACACTTTATTCAAATTTTAGTACATTTAAACCCATACAGGAGCCAAGTCTAAAATGGTCTTATATTTTTTCACTTTTGGGAAGAAATCCATCACATACTACACCTCTGTGAACATAAGTGGTAATTATCTTTCAATCTTTTGCTGGGAAGTTAAAGTCTCCCATAATTCCCATTATTGTTTACGTGTCTGATAACTGTACAGAGAGAATTCACTATTAGACTGGAGCTAAGAGCAAAGAGCAGGCTAGCAAGGCTGTCTATCTTTAGCAGTGATTTGCACAAAACCACTCTTTTGCTGACCCATAACATTTAATTTCTCCATCCTCTGCTTCTTGCTAACACAAAGCACCATCTTATTCCATCCATTTGCCTTGGTTTCCAGCCTTCCTGAGATTTATCAGTACTTGTATGACATTCATGCCTTTGTTTCACCCTTCCTGTGTTGACACTTGTCATAACAGTTTTAGATCCTGAACATGATCATCTCAAAGTTTGCCTGACAGTTAGGTCTTCCTCACATTGTCATAGAGTATCAGGTCTCTACCACTTGAAATAGATTGGATTGGATTAGATTATTGGCACCGTCTCTTGTGCTGGTAGTCCATTATCTTCACAGTCCGTACAACTGGCCATCAGTGAACATGAAGTGGCCTTATCCTGCCCATTTACCTTTCTGGAAATCAGCCACTCTCTCTGCCTAGAACAGGGAATGGATTTTCCTCACCTTTCTTCAAAAGCTCTGAAGTTTTCTGTGATCTTTCCAATTGTACGGTATGATAAGCTTTTGCTGCCACTGAAGGGTAGAAGTCATTATGAATAGTGCCAACAAAACAGAAACATAACAATGAAAACGATATTTTAATTCAGAATAGGTATTTGAAAAGTTCACCTTTTCTAGCACAAATGGGGAAAAGAAAAAAAGGAAGGAAAAAAAAAAAAAAAAAGCAGTCCTAAAACATCAAAACTGTGGCCAAAGAATTAGAAGAAACACTATTTTTCCAAAGCTGCAATGTTTTCCATTCATCTGGCTGGGCCAGCAGAGCACTGGAGACCTGGATGCACTGTACTCATGGCTGGTTCCCCTAAATGACCTGCAGGGAGATCTTCTTCTCTCTATCCCTCTGTTTCTCCTTTCAATCTCTGTTTTGTCTGTTTGTATCACTAGCTCTCAAATCGCCACTGATATATGCACGTGCAGCACCCAGCACAACCTTGTTTCAGGCTCCAGCGGGACCTTTAGGCATTACCATCCTGTAAACAAATAACAATGATAGTGAGTGTAATTACAATCGTCAAACTATTCCAGCTCCACATCATTAGCCATGCCCTGAGCTAAATAACATTTTAATCAGTTTGATATGTCATCTGTGGCTTTCTTCACTGTCACTTGCAATCCAGCAAACTCCTTCCTTCACGTTTCTAGATTAGACAGAGGGTTCTCAACTGCAGACATCCAATTCCCTGTTCAGGAAGCAGCGAGACCTTTCCTCTTCTCACAGATTTAAGATGATAGCCAAGCATCATGAGACACAGTGCGTATGTCTCCTAGGCCCATCCCATGAGAGCAGGACATTTACCACACATGAGAAGAAGACTTAATGCAGTGGCAAAGCAAAATACTCGGTGTCAAAGCCATGTCTAGATGATCATTAAAGACAGATCAAAATTACCCAATACAGGAGGAAAATCTATCGTTTGTAGAAGATTATGTTCTCTGATTATTAGTTTCAAAATTAGTTTTTCCTTTGGATTTCCTCTGAACTTAAACTTAGTTTGGAATGCCTTTGGTTTTGAATATTTCTGAAATCGTATTACTTCTCCTAAGTAAGTTGCTAGTCTGTTCTGTTTACGTGAAATTCGAATAATATTGTGAAGTATCTGCCATCAGTTTTACTGTGTGCCAGGCTGAGTTCCCTGATGAATTTCAAATTTCAGATATGAAACAGTAAAGGTTAAAAAAAAAAATGTTACAAAGGGTACTTCATGCAGTAGCATAAACTTCTGTTTTCTCAAAACTTGTATCAGTTCATCTCACCAGGACCAGCAGGGGAAGCACACTCTGCCTAGGCACTGGCAAAGGGACACAGTGAGAGTGTAGGGTCTCTTGCTGGGGCCATTCAAAATTTGACTGTACAAGCCCCTGAGCAATATGACAGGGCTTTAAAAATGGCCCTGCTTGAAGTACGCGGGTGATCTGGAGACCTCTAAGGTGCTTTGCAACAAAAGCTTTTCTATAATTGTATGAAATCACCTGCAATAGATTAACCCTGGTCATTATTCCTATCACAGGAAATAACTGTGACACCTGGGTAACAGGTGAGCTTACTGCGACACCAGGGAGAGCCTTCCTGTACTTAAAGGCAACCTGTAGGAAAGCTGGGGAGGGAGTCTTTATCAGGGCCTGGAGTGACAGGACAAGGAGTAACCGCTTTAAACTGAAAAGTAGCACCCAGAAAGAACGGAGTCACACAACAGGATTCATTTCCAAAACCGTCTCACAGACACCTGGGCCAAAGAGCAGGGCCTTGAGCGGGTATATCACAATGACAGAGTTCATTTCCTTCCCAGTAGCTGGCACGTGCCGTTTTTTGGGATTTCGGGGCTACAGTGAGCTGCTAAGAGGGATGTCTTAGCTCTTGCAGGGCAGTGCTTCCACTAAGGCCAGGACTTTTCTGCATCTTCTACTGCCCTGCAAGCGAGGATGCTTGGGGCACACAGGAAGCTGGGAGCGGACACAGCTGCAGGGATTCCATAAGGCACAAGCAAATGCAGCCTTGGCTTGGTGACACTTTCTCTTGATTACTGCTCAACACAAATTACCTCGAGCAAGTCTACTGTGAGGACTAAAGGAAAGAGACGTATGGATGCTGCTAAGCTCTTCTAGCTTGTACCAGGTAGGAAAGATACCTCTGTAGCAGGCGTGAAGAGGATAGCACTAATTAATTAGATGAGAAGCGGAGGAAAGGCACTTAGAGGTAGTGAAAAGCAGTTAATGTGATGTTCCGGGGAAGCTTCAGTCTGCTTAAGGAGTAGCAAGAACAAGCCTAAAGTCATAGCCAAATACAAGAAAGAGAGGAGGACACGCAGCATGAGAAGCTCCCGAGAGAAAGGAGCTCTGTTTTGGGTAAAAATCAGTCCCTTTTTCTATCATGGAGACATCCAAGGGCGTAGGACACGTGCACTTCAGGGAACCAAGAGATGCTGTGCATTTCTCTCGTCCCCCTGACACAGCCACTAGGTGACGATGCTTCCAATTCTCTCTAAAGAAACCTTGCTTTCTCAGGCCCAGGTGTCCAGCTGCACACCAAGGACGTCCCTGGCTCCCAGGCACAGTTCCCAGGCCCAAGGCCGAGCTCCGCTCCGAACCCCCATTCCAGCAGACCTTGCTCCTGGCATTGTGGAGCAGCCATTTCATGTCAGCCTTTTCTCCTGGCAGTCAGCTTAGCGCCGTAACCTCTGCCATCGGGGCGCCCGAGAGCCGTGTGAGGTCAGCAGAGAGTCACTGTCAGCCTTTGACCTCACAAAGGTGGGTGGCCATAAGTGCCCTGAGCGTCCAGCTCGCATTGAGTACTGCTGGTGGCACTCGAGGCGTGGAGGTCTGCATGGTGCAATGGGAGACGCCGATGTCCTGCTGCTGGAACAAGAGGCGCTGATGTGCTGCTGGTGCAGGAGAAGACGTGAAGGTGCTGCTGCTTAGAGGTGCTGAGGAGCGGGCAGCCTCAGCGGGCAGCTGAATCAGAGGGCAGGGAAGCCAAGCAGCTTCCTTCTCTGGGGAAGGGGGCACAGAGAAAGTGATTGGAAATGGGGTACAAGCCCTCAGCCTCTAAAAGCAATCCCTCAGATGTTTAGGCATAGTAAAGTTAGGTATATCTATTTGACTCTAGACCCCAACATGTTTGTTAGTGTTCTGGTTTGTCCACTGCTTTCTTGTGGGGGATTTGAGTTGGCCATTACTGTTTAGGTGAATGCTGACTTCATATCTATGGTGCACTTTATTCTTAAAATGGGAAGTTTCTACCAATTTCCCGTCCAAACTTGCTCATAAGCCAACTGCAGTCATCATTTCAGATGTGTCTCCCAACTTACACATTTCCTATTTCTCCTTGATATTTACTCAAGAAATTCATTTACGTAGAGACAACATATTCTTCTCTCAACTGGCATCTGGCCGGGCAGAATGATGTCCTTTCATTCCCTTCCAGGCAATAGGCAACTTGTTCCTTCTGTCTTGTGAACTCTTCCTCCTAAGTTCAATGTGAATACAAGTGGCAGAACTGTGCCTCATGTCTCAAATGAGTGTCAGGGCTGCCTTGTCCAGTGTATTCATACTGGAGGGAAAAAAAAATGAATAGCCATACACACTATATAACCACTAAACTTTTTCAGTCCTCCTTGTGCTAACAGTGCATGAACGTGAGGTTTTGTTGTCATTTTTGTTTGTTTGTTTGTTTGCTTGCTTTAAACTCCTGACTGCCATATAGCAAACATGACAAAAAAACACCCTTTTTTGAGAATCTCTGAGAATGGCTCTGCTTTGTATTATCACCTGTCACTTCACCTGAACCATTTCAATCACAAGCGATATCCTTCTGTCAGGCTTGGTAGTACTTCCCAACCTTATGTCCCCTGCAAATCTCAAAGCTCATGTGTAATTTTTAATCTTCAGCCACCATGTCCATACCGAACATATCTAACTTTGAAGTCAGCTCTGCCCTGAATAGGAGGTTGGGTTTTCAGAGGTCCCTTCCAGCCTACATTTCTCCATGAGTCTTTGCCTCCTTAGCAGCTGCAGTTTCAGAACTGTCTCTGAGAATTACCATAGGTAACGACTCCTTTGCTGGTAAGTCCCTCTTCAGTGTGAACAATTGTAAATTCCCTTTATTCACTTGCAGCCCCAAAGCCCAAATCCGTAGATAATGTATCAGAAGCTCACAGAAAGTGAAATAGATGTAATTCATCCCCTGTGTAGGGAAGAACTGGTCCTAGAAAGGAAAGCTATTAAATTATCTGGAAACAATTTAGCTCTGATAAATTATTTTGTAAATTACACATTACCCCCTCCTTCCCTGGTCTTAGCTGTTCTTGCTCCAAAACTTTGCATGGTGTTGATGTCAAACTAACAGGCCCACACTTGTCTGGATGACTCTTTACCCTCTTCTGGACAGAGGTGTATTTGTTACTCTCCCATTCTGGGGACTATCCCTGATTTGCACAATTGTTATGCATTTTTCCTACTTGACTCGTTGTTCTGTGTGCCAATGCTGTTAATAGGCTAGGTAGATATCAGCTTTTCATTTTTCACTTGAATCGCTATAGATTGTTATTTCACCTCAGATGATGTTGCGCCTAGTGCCCTACCCTCCTTTCCAATGGGAGTCCTGTCACTGCCCTTAATATCACATTGTTGTTGCTGTTAGGTGCAGGAAATAAGATTTGCAGCATTTGAGACATCAGTAACTTTTGATCTATTTTTGCCTCAAGCGTGCAACTGTCCTAATTTGTTCTCTTTGTTCCCCCTGGTTTCTGTGGCTTAAGTACCACTTACTATTATTGTTTAATTTCCTATGTGAAGGAAGTTTTCGGTCATTCTTACTTTATTTCTGCAGTTTTTAACCTCTGAAACATGCCTTTTCTCATCGCTTTTTTCCTCTTTGAATTTTGAATTTTAACTATGCCTTCTCTGCACTCAAGTCCCAGAGCTGCTTAGTCAGACTCAATTATTCATTTCCTTAGATTTCAAAGTTTGCATTTCTAAGCCTCAAAACCTTCATTCTAAACCTGGTTTTGTCTGTCGTGAAATGTAAAATGAGAAAAGTCAGCTCATGATCACACTTTATTCAAATTTTACTACATTTAAACCCATACAGGAGCCAAGTCTAAAATGGTCTTATATTTTTTCACTTTTGGGAAGAAATCCATCACATAGTATACCTCTGTGAACATAAGTGGTAATTATCTTTCAATCTTTTGCTGGGAAGTTAAAGTCTCCCATAATTCCCATTATTGTTTACGTGTCTGATAACTGTACAGAGATAATTCACTATTAGACTGGAGCTAAGAGCAAAGAGCAGGCTAGCAAGGCTGTCTATCTTTAGCAGTGATTTGCACAAAACCACTCTTTTGCTGACCCATAACATTTAATTTCTCCATCCTCTGCTTCTTGCTAACACAAAGCACCATCTTATTCCATCCATTTGCCTTGGTTTCCAGCCTTCCTGAGATTTATCAGTACTTGTATGACATTCATGCCTTTGTTTCACCCTTCCTGTGTTGACACTTGTCATAACAGTTTTAGATCCTGAACATGATCATCTCAAAGTTTGCCTGACAGTTAGGTCTTCCTCACATTGTCATAGAGTATCAGGTCTCTACCACTTGAAATAGATTGGATTGGATTAGATTATTGGCACCGTCTCTTGTGCTGGTAGTCCATTATCTTCACAGTCCGTACAACTGGCCATCAGTGAACATGAAGTGGCCTTATCCTGCCCATTTACCTTTCTGGAAATCAGCCACTCTCTCTGCCTAGAACAGGGAATGGATTTTCCTCACCTTTCTTCAAAAGCTCTGAAGTTTTCTGTGATCTTTCCAATTGTACGGTATGATAAGCTTTTGCTGCCACTGAAGGGTAGAAGTCATTATGAATAGTGCCAACAAAACAGAAACATAACAATGAAAACGATATTTTAATTCAGAATAGGTATTTGAAAAGTTCACCTTTTCTAGCACAAATGGGGAAAAGAAAAAAAGGAAGGAAAAAAAAAAAAAAAGCAGTCCTAAAACATCAAAACTGTGGCCAAAGAATTAGAAGAAACACTATTTTTCCAAAGCTGCAATGTTTTCCATTCATCTGGCTGGGCCAGCAGAGCACTGGAGACCTGGATGCACTGTACTCATGGCTGGTTCCCCTAAATGACCTGCAGGGAGATCTTCTTCTCTCTATCCCTCTGTTTCTCCTTTCAATCTCTGTTTTGTCTGTTTGTATCACTAGCTCTCAAATCGCCACTGATATATGCACGTGCAGCACCCAGCACAACCTTGTTTCAGGCTCCAGCGGGACCTTTAGGCATTACCATCCTGTAAACAAATAACAATGATAGTGAGTGTAATTACAATCGTCAAACTATTCCAGCTCCACATCATTAGCCATGCCCTGAGCTAAATAACATTTTAATCAGTTTGATATGTCATCTGTGGCTTTCTTCACTGTCACTTGCAATCCAGCAAACTCCTTCCTTCACGTTTCTAGATTAGACAGAGGGTTCTCAACTGCAGACATCCAATTCCCTGTTCAGGAAGCAGCGAGACCTTTCCTCTTCTCACAGATTTAAGATGATAGCCAAGCATCATGAGACACAGTGCGTATGTCTCCTAGGCCCATCCCATGAGAGCAGGACATTTACCACACATGAGAAGAAGACTTAATGCAGTGGCAAAGCAAAATACTCGGTGTCAAAGCCATGTCTAGATGATCATTAAAGACAGATCAAAATTACCCAATACAGGAGGAAAATCTATCGTTTGTAGAAGATTATGTTCTCTGATTATTAGTTTCAAAATTAGTTTTTCCTTTGGATTTCCTCTGAACTTAAACTTAGTTTGGAATGCCTTTGGTTTTGAATATTTCTGAAATCGTATTACTTCTCCTAAGTAAGTTGCTAGTCTGTTCTGTTTACGTGAAATTCGAATAATATTGTGAAGTATCTGCCATCAGTTTTACTGTGTGCCAGGCTGAGTTCCCTGATGAATTTCAAATTTCAGATATGAAACAGTAAAGGTTAAAAAAAAAAAATGTTACAAAGGGTACTTCATGCAGTAGCATAAACTTCTGTTTTCTCAAAACTTGTATCAGTTCATCTCACCAGGACCAGCAGGGGAAGCACACTCTGCCTAGGCACTGGCAAAGGGACACAGTGAGAGTGTAGGGTCTCTTGCTGGGGCCATTCAAAATTTGACTGTACAAGCCCCTGAGCAATATGACAGGGCTTTAAAAATGGCCCTGCTTGAAGTACGCGGGTGATCTGGAGACCTCTAAGGTGCTTTCCAACAAAAGCTTTTCTATAATTGTATGAAATCACCTGCAATAGATTAACCCTGGTCATTATTCCTATCACAGGAAATAACTGTGACACCTGGGTAACAGGTGAGCTTACTGCGACACCAGGGAGAGCCTTCCTGTACTTAAAGGCAACCTGTAGGAAAGCTGGGGAGGGAGTCTTTATCAGGGCCTGGAGTGACAGGACAAGGAGTAACCGCTTTAAACTGAAAAGTAGCACCCAGAAAGAACGGAGTCACGCAACAGGATTCATTTCCAAAACCACCTCATAGACACCTGGGCCAAAGAGCAGGGCCTTGAGCGGGTATATCACAATGGCGGAGTTCATTTCCTTCCCAGTAGCTGGCACGTGCCGTTTTTTGGGATTTCGGGGCTACAGTGAGCTGCTAAGAGGGATGTCTTAGCTCTTGCAGGGCAGTGCTTCCACTAAGGCCAGGACTTTTCTGCATCTTCTACTGCCCTGCAAGCGAGGATGCTTGGGGCACACAGGAAGCTGGGAGGGGACACAGCTGCAGGGATTCCATAAGGCACAAGCAAATGCAGCCTTGGCTTGGTGACACTTTCTCTTGATTACTGCTCAACACAAATTACCTCGAGCAAGTCTACTGTGAGGACTAAAGGAAAGAGACGTATGGATGCTGCTAAGCTCTTCTAGCTTGTACCAGGTAGGAAAGATACCTCTGTAGCAGGCGTGAAGAGGATAGCACTAATTAATTAGATGAGAAGCGGAGGAAAGGCACTTAGAGGTAGTGAAAAGCAGTTAATGTGATGTTCCGGGGAAGCTTCAGTCTGCTTAAGGAGTAGCAAGAACAAGCCTAAAGTCATAGCCAAATACAAGAAAGAGAGGAGGACACGCAGCATGAGAAGCTCCCGAGAGAAAGGAGCTCTGTTTTGGGTAAAAATCAGTCCCTTTTTCTATCATGGAGACATCCAAGGGCGTAGGACACGTGCACTTCAGGGAACCAAGAGATGCTGTGCATTTCTCTCGTCCCCCTGACACAGCCACTAGGTGACGATGCTTCCAATTCTCTCTAAAGAAACCTTGCTTTCTCAGGCCCAGGTGTCCAGCTGCACACCAAGGACGTCCCTGGCTCCCAGGCACAGTTCCCAGGCCCAAGGCCGAGCTCCGCTCCGAACCCCCATTCCAGCAGACCTTGCTCCTGGCATTGTGGAGCAGCCATTTCATGTCAGCCTTTTCTCCTGGCAGTCAGCTTAGCGCCGTAACCTCTGCCATCGGGGCGCCCGAGAGCCGTGTGAGGTCAGCAGAGAGTCACTGTCAGCCTTTGACCTCACAAAGGTGGGTGGCCATAAGTGCCCTGAGCGTCCAGCTCGCATTGAGTACTGCTGGTGGCACTCGAGGCGTGGAGGTCTGCATGGTGCAATGGGAGACGCCGATGTCCTGCTGCTGGAACAAGAGGCGCTGATGTGCTGCTGGTGCAGGAGGAGACGTGAAGGTGCTGCTGCTTAGAGCTGCTGAGGAGCGGGCAGCCTCAGCGGGCAGCTGAATCAGAGGGCAGGGAAGCCAAGCAGCTTCCTTCTCTGGGGAAGGGGGCACAGAGAAAGTGATTGGAAATGGGGTACAAGCCCTCAGCCTCTAAAAGCAATCCCTCAGATGTTTAGGCATAGTAAAGTTAGGTATATCTATTTGACTCTAGACCCCAACATGTTTGTTAGTGTTCTGGTTTGTCCACTGCTTTCTTGTGGGGGATTTGAGTTGGCCATTACTCTTTAGGTGAATGCTGACTTCATATCTATGGTGCACTTTATTCTTAAAATGGGAAGTTTCTACCAATTTCCCGTCCAAACTTGCTCATAAGCCAACTGCAGTCATCATTTCAGATGTGTCTCCCAACTTACACATTTCCTATTTCTCCTTGATATTTACTCAAGAAATTCATTTACGTAGAGACAACATATTCTTCTCTCAACTGGCATCTGGCTGGGCAGAATGATGTCCTTTCATTCCCTTCCAGGCAATAGGCAACTTGTTCCTTCTGTCTTGTGAACTCTTCCTCCTAAGTTCAATGTGAATACAAGTGGCAGAACTGTGCCTCATGTCTCAAATGAGTGTCAGGGCTGCCTTGTCCAGTGTATTCATACTGGAGGGAAAAAAAAATGAATAGCCATACACACTATATAACCACTAAACTTTTTCAGTCCTCCTTGTGCTAACAGTGCATGAACGTGAGGTTTTGTTGTCATTTTTGTTTGTTTGTTTGTTTGCTTGCTTTAAACTCCTGACTGCCATATAGCAAACATGACAAAAAAACACCCTTTTTTGAGAATCTCTGAGAATGGCTCTGCTTTGTATTATCACCTGTCACTTCACCTGAACCATTTCAATCACAAGCGATATCCTTCTGTCAGGCTTGGTAGTACTTCCCAACCTTATGTCCCCTGCAAATCTCAAAGCTCATGTGTAATTTTTAATCTTCAGCCACCATGTCCATACCGAACATATCTAACTTTGAAGTCAGCTCTGCCCTGAATAGGAGGTTGGGTTTTCAGAGGTCCCTTCCAGCCTACATTTCTCCATGAGTCTTTGCCTCCTTAGCAGCTGCAGTTTCAGAACTGTCTCTGAGAATTACCATAGGTAACGACTCCTTTGCTGGTAAGTCCCTCTTCAGTGTGAACAATTGTAAATTCCCTTTATTCACTTGCAGCCCCAAAGCCCAAATCCGTAGATAATGTATCAGAAGCTCACAGAAAGTGAAATAGATGTAATTCATCCCCTGTGTAGGGAAGAACTGGTCCTAGAAAGGAAAGCTATTAAATTATCTGGAAACAATTTAGCTCTGATAAATTATTTTGTAAATTACACATTACCCCCTCCTTCCCTGGTCTTAGCTGTTCTTGCTCCAAAACTTTGCATGGTGTTGATGTCAAACTAACAGGCCCACACTTGTCTGGATGACTCTTTACCCTCTTCTGGACAGAGGTGTATTTGTTACTCTCCCATTCTGGGGACTATCCCTGATTTGCACAATTGTTATGCATTTTTCCTACTTGACTTGTTGTTCTGTGTGCCAATGCTGTTAATAGGCTAGGTAGATATCAGCTTTTCATTTTTCACTTGAATCGCTATAGATTGTTATTTCACCTCAGATGATGTTGCGCCTAGTGCCCTACCCTCCTTTTCAATGGGAGTCCTGTCACTGCCCTTAATATCACATTGTTGTTGCTGTTAGATGCAGGAAATAAGATTTGCAGCATTTGAGACATCAGTAACTTTTGATCTATTTTTGCCTCAAGTGTGCAACTGTCCTAATTTGTTCTCTTTGTTCCCCCTGGTTTCTGTGGCTTAAGTACCACTTACTATTATTGTTTAATTTCCTATGTGAAGGAGGTTTTTGGTCATTCTTACTTTATTTCTGCAGTTTTTAACCTCTGAAACATGCCTTTTCTCATCGCTTTTTTCCTCTTTGAATTTTGAATTTTAACTATGCCTTCTCTGCACTCAAGTCCCAGAGCTGCTTAGTCAGACTCAATTATTCATTTCCTTAGATTTCAAAGTTTGCATTTCTAAGCCTCAAAACCTTCATTCTAAACCTGGTTTTGTCTGTTGTGAAATGCAAAATGAGAAAAGTCAGCTCATGATCACACTTTATTCAAATTTTACTACATTTAAACCCATACAGGAGCCAAGTCTAAAATGGTCTTATATTTTTTCACTTTTGGGAAGAAATCCATCACATAGTATACCTCTATGAACATAAGTGGTAATTATCTTTCAATCTTTTGCTGGGAAGTTAAAGTCTCCCATAATTCCCATTATTGTTTACGTGTCTGATAACTGTACAGAGAGAATTCACTATTAGACTGGAGCTAAGAGCAAAGAGCAGGCTAGCAAGGCTGTCTATCTTTAGCAGTGATTTGCACAAAACCACTCTTTTGCTGACCCATAACATTTAATTTCTCCATCCTCTGCTTCTTGCTAACACAAAGCACCATCTTATTCCATCCATTTGCCTTGGTTTCCAGCCTTCCTGAGATTTATCAGTACTTGTATGACATTCATGCCTTTGTTTCACCCTTCCTGTGTTGACACTTGTCATAACAGTTTTAGATCCTGAACATGATCATCTCAAAGTTTGCCTGACAGTTAGGTCTTCCTCACATTGTCATAGAGTATCAGGTCTCTACCACTTGAAATAGATTGGATTGGATTAGATTATTGGCACCGTCTCTTGTGCTGGTAGTCCATTATCTTCACAGTCCGTACAACTGGCCATCAGTGAACATGAAGTGGCCTTATCCTGCCCATTTACCTTTCTGGAAATCAGCCACTCTCTCTGCCTAGAACAGGGAATGGATTTTCCTCACCTTTCTTCAAAAGCTCTGAAGTTTTCTGTGATCTTTCCAATTGTACGGTATGATAAGCTTTTGCTGCCACTGAAGGGTAGAAGTCATTATGAATAGTGCCAACAAAACAGAAACATAACAATGAAAACGATATTTTAATTCAGAATAGGTATTTGAAAAGTTCACCTTTTCTAGCACAAATGGGGAAAAGAAAAAAAGGAAGGAAAAAAAAAAAAAAAAAGCAGTCCTAAAACATCAAAACCGTGGCCAAAGAATTAGAAGAAACACTATTTTTCCAAAGCTGCAATGTTTTCCATTCATCTGGCTGGGCCAGCAGAGCACTGGAGACCTGGATGCACTGTACTCATGGCTGGTTCCCCTAAATGACCTGCAGGGAGATCTTCTTCTCTCTATCCCTCTGTTTCTCCTTTCAATCTCTGTTTTGTCTGTTTGTATCACTAGCTCTCAAATCGCCACTGATATATGCACGTGCAGCACCCAGCACAACCTTGTTTCAGGCTCCAGCGGGACCTTTAGGCATTACCATCCTGTAAACAAATAACAATGATAGTGAGTGTAATTACAATCGTCAAACTATTCCAGCTCCACATCATTAGCCATGCCCTGAGCTAAATAACATTTTAATCAGTTTGATATGTCATCTGTGGCTTTCTTCACTGTCACTTGCAATCCAGCAAACTCCTTCCTTCACGTTTCTAGATTAGACAGAGGGTTCTCAACTGCAGACATCCAATTCCCTGTTCAGGAAGCAGCGAGACCTTTCCTCTTCTCACAGATTTAAGATGATAGCCAAGCATCATGAGACACAGTGCGTATGTCTCCTAGGCCCATCCCATGAGAGCAGGACATTTACCACACATGAGAAGAAGACTTAATGCAGTGGCAAAGCAAAATACTCGGTGTCAAAGCCACGTCTAGATGATCATTAAAGACAGATCAAAATTACCCAATACAGGAGGAAAATCTATCGTTTGTAGAAGATTATGTTCTCTGATTATTAGTTTCAAAATTAGTTTTTCCTTTGGATTTCCTCTGAACTTAAACTTAGTTTGGAATGCCTTTGGTTTTGAATATTTCTGAAATCGTATTACTTCTCCTAAGTAAGTTGCTAGTCTGTTCTATTTACGTGAAATTCGAATAATATTGTGAAGTATCTGCCATCAGTTTTACTGTGTGCCAGGCTGAGTTCCCTGATGAATTTCAAATTTCAGATATGAAACAGTAAAGGTTAAAAAAAAAAAATGTTACAAAGGGTACTTCATGCAGTAGCATAAACTTCTGTTTTCTCAAAACTTGTATCAGTTCATCTCACCAGGACCAGCAGGGGAAGCACACTCTGCCTAGGCACTGGCAAAGGGACACAGTGAGAGTGTAGGGTCTCTTGCTGGGGCCATTCAAAATTTGACTGTACAAGCCCCTGAGCAATATGACAGGGCTTTAAAAATGGCCCTGCTTGAAGTACGCGGGTGATCTGGAGACCTCTAAGGTGCTTTCCAACAAAAGCTTTTCTATAATTGTATGAAATCACCTGCAATAGATTAACCCTGGTCATTATTCCTATCACAGGAAATAACTGTGACACCTGGGTAACAGGTGAGCTTACTGCGACACCAGGGAGAGCCTTCCTGTACTTAAAGGCAACCTGTAGGAAAGCTGGGGAGGGAGTCTTTATCAGGGCCTGGAGTGACAGGACAAGGAGTAACCGCTTTAAACTGAAAAGTAGCACCCAGAAAGAACGGAGTCACGCAACAGGATTCATTTCCAAAACCACCTCATAGACACCTGGGCCAAAGAGCAGGGCCTTGAGCGGGTATATCACAATGACAGAGTTCATTTCCTTCCCAGTAGTTGGCACGTGCCGTTTTTTGGGATTTCGGGGCTACAGTGAGCTGCTAAGAGGGATGTCTTAGCTCTTGCAGGGCAGTGCTTCCACTAAGGCCAGGACTTTTCTGCATCTTCTACTGCCCTGCAAGCGAGGATGCTTGGGGCACACAGGAAGCTGGGAGGGGACACAGCTGCAGGGATTCCATAAGACACAAGCAAATGCAGCCTTGGCTTGGTGACACTTTCTCTTGATTACTGCTCAACACAAATTACCTCGAGCAAGTCTACTGTGAGGACTAAAGGAAAGAGACGTATGGATGCTGCTAAGCTCTTCTAGCTTGTACCAGGTAGGAAAGATACCTCTGTAGCAGGCGTGAAGAGGATAGCACTAATTAATTAGATGAGAAGCGGAGGAAAGGCACTTAGAGGTAGTGAAAAGCAGTTAATGTGATGTTCCGGGGAAGCTTCAGTCTGCTTAAGGAGTAGCAAGAACAAGCCTAAAGTCATAGCCAAATACAAGAAAGAGAGGAGGACACGCAGCATGAGAAGCTCCCGAGAGAAAGGAGCTCTGTTTTGGGTAAAAATCAGTCCCTTTTTCTATCATGGAGACATCCAAGGGCGTAGGACACGTGCACTTCAGGGAACCAAGAGATGCTGTGCATTTCTCTCGTCCCCCTGACACAGCCACTAGGTGACGATGCTTCCAATTCTCTCTAAAGAAACCTTTCTTTCTCAGGCCCAGGTGTCCAGCTGCACACCAAGGACGTCCCTGGCTCCCAGGCACAGTTCCCAGGCCCAAGGCCGAGCTCCGCTCCGAACCCCCATTCCAGCAGACCTTGCTCCTGGCATTGTGGAGCAGCCATTTCATGTCAGCCTTTTCTCCTGGCAGTCAGCTTAGCGCCGTAACCTCTGCCATCGGGGCGCCCGAGAGCCGTGTGAGGTCAGCAGAGAGTCACTGTCAGCCTTTGACCTCACAAAGGTGGGTGGCCATAAGTGCCCTGAGCGTCCAGCTCGCATTGAGTACTGCTGGTGGCACTCGAGGCGTGGAGGTCTGCATGGTGCAATGGGAGACGCCGATGTCCTGCTGCTGGAACAAGAGGCGCTGATGTGCTGCTGGTGCAGGAGGAGACGTGAAGGTGCTGCTGCTTAGAGGTGCTGAGGGGCGGGCAGCCTCAGCGGGCAGCTGAATCAGAGGGCAGGGAAGCCAAGCAGCTTCCTTCTCTGGGGAAGGGGGCACAGAGAAAGTGATTGGAAATGGGGTACAAGCCCTCAGCCTCTAAAAGCAATCCCTCAGATGTTTAGGCATAGTAAAGTTAGGTATATCTATTTGACTCTAGACCCCAACATGTTTGTTAGTGTTCTGGTTTGTCCACTGCTTTCTTGTGGGGGATTTGAGTTGGCCATTACTGTTTAGGTGAATGCTGACTTCATATCTATGGTGCACTTTATTCTTAAAATGGGAAGTTTCTACCAATTTCCCGTCCAAACTTGCTCATAAGCCAACTGCAGTCATCATTTCAGATGTGTCTCCCAACTTACACATTTCCTATTTCTCCTTGATATTTACTCAAGAAATTCATTTACGTAGAGACAACATATTCTTCTCTCAACTGGCATCTGGCTGGGCAGAATGATGTCCTTTCATTCCCTTCCAGGCAATAGGCAACTTGTTCCTTCTGTCTTGTGAACTCTTCCTCCTAAGTTCAATGTGAATACAAGTGGCAGAACTGTGCCTCATGTCTCAAATGAGTGTCAGGGCTGCCTTGTCCAGTGTATTCATACTGGAGGGAAAAAAAAATGAATAGCCATACACACTATATAACCACTAAACTTTTTCAGTCCTCCTTGTGCTAACAGTGCATGAACGTGAGGTTTTGTTGTCATTTTTGTTTGTTTGTTTGTTTGCTTGCTTTAAACTCCTGACTGCCATATAGCAAACATGACAAAAAAACACCCTTTTTTGAGAATCTCTGAGAATGGCTCTGCTTTGTATTATCACCTGTCACTTCACCTGAACCATTTCAATCACAAGCGATATCCTTCTGTCAGGCTTGGTAGTACTTCCCAACCTTATGTCCCCTGCAAATCTCAAAGCTCATGTGTAATTTTTAATCTTCAGCCACCATGTCCATACCGAACATATCTAACTTTGAAGTCAGCTCTGCCCTGAATAGGAGGTTGGGTTTTCAGAGGTCCCTTCCAGCCTACATTTCTCCATGAGTCTTTGCCTCCTTAGCAGCTGCAGTTTCAGAACTGTCTCTGAGAATTACCATAGGTAACGACTCCTTTGCTGGTAAGTCCCTCTTCAGTGTGAACAATTGTAAATTCCCTTTATTCACTTGCAGCCCCAAAGCCCAAATCCGTAGATAATGTATCAGAAGCTCACAGAAAGTGAAATAGATGTAATTCATCCCCTGTGTAGGGAAGAACTGGTCCTAGAAAGGAAAGCTATTAAATTATCTGGAAACAATTTAGCTCTGATAAATTATTTTGTAAATTACACATTACCCCCTCCTTCCCTGGTCTTAGCTGTTCTTGCTCCAAAACTTTGCATGGTGTTGATGTCAAACTAACAGGCCCACACTTGTCTGGATGACTCTTTACCCTCTTCTGGACAGAGGTGTATTTGTTACTCTCCCATTCTGGGGACTATCCCTGATTTGCACAATTGTTATGCATTTTTCCTACTTGACTTGTTGTTCTGTGTGCCAATGCTGTTAATAGGCTAGGTAGATATCAGCTTTTCATTTTTCACTTGAATCGCTATAGATTGTTATTTCACCTCAGATGATGTTGCGCCTAGTGCCCTACCCTCCTTTCCAATGGGAGTCCTGTCACTGCCCTTAATATCACATTGTTGTTGCTGTTAGATGCAGGAAATAAGATTTGCAGCATTTGAGACATCAGTAACTTTTGATCTATTTTTGCCTCAAGCGTGCAACTGTCCTAATTTGTTCTCTTTGTTCCCCCTGGTTTCTGTGGCTTAAGTACCACTTACTATTATTGTTTAATTTCCTATGTGAAGGAGGTTTTTGGTCATTCTTACTTTATTTCTGCAGTTTTTAACCTCTGAAACATGCCTTTTCTCATCGCTTTTTTCCTCTTTGAATTTTGAATTTTAACTATGCCTTCTCTGCACTCAAGTCCCAGAGCTGCTTAGTCAGACTCAATTATTCATTTCCTTAGATTTCAAAGTTTGCATTTCTAAGCCTCAAAACCTTCATTCTAAACCTGGTTTTGTCTGTCGTGAAATGTAAAATGAGAAAAGTCAGCTCATGATCACACTTTATTCAAATTTTACTACATTTAAACCCATACAGGAGCCAAGTCTAAAATGGTCTTATATTTTTTCACTTTTGGGAAGAAATCCATCACATAGTATACCTCTGTGAACATAAGTGGTAATTATCTTTCAATCTTTTGCTGGGAAGTTAAAGTCTCCCATAATTCCCATTATTGTTTACGTGTCTGATAACTGTACAGAGATAATTCACTATTAGACTGGAGCTAAGAGCAAAGAGCAGGCTAGCAAGGCTGTCTATCTTTAGCAGTGATTTGCACAAAACCACTCTTTTGCTGACCCATAACATTTAATTTCTCCATCCTCTGCTTCTTGCTAACACAAAGCACCATCTTATTCCATCCATTTGCCTTGGTTTCCAGCCTTCCTGAGATTTATCAGTACTTGTATGACATTCATGCCTTTGTTTCACCCTTCCTGTGTTGACACTTGTCATAACAGTTTTAGATCCTGAACATGATCATCTCAAAGTTTGCCTGACAGTTAGGTCTTCCTCACATTGTCATAGAGTATCAGGTCTCTACCACTTGAAATAGATTGGATTGGATTAGATTATTGGCACCGTCTCTTGTGCTGGTAGTCCATTATCTTCACAGTCCGTACAACTGGCCATCAGTGAACATGAAGTGGCCTTATCCTGCCCATTTACCTTTCTGGAAATCAGCCACTCTCTCTGCCTAGAACAGGGAATGGATTTTCCTCACCTTTCTTCAAAAGCTCTGAAGTTTTCTGTGATCTTTCCAATTGTACGGTATGATAAGCTTTTGCTGCCACTGAAGGGTAGAAGTCATTATGAATAGTGCCAACAAAACAGAAACATAACAATGAAAACGATATTTTAATTCAGAATAGGTATTTGAAAAGTTCACCTTTTCTAGCACAAATGGGGAAAAGAAAAAAAGGAAGGAAAAAAAAAAAAAAAAAAAGCAGTCCTAAAACATCAAAACCGTGGCCAAAGAATTAGAAGAAACACTATTTTTCCAAAGCTGCAATGTTTTCCATTCATCTGGCTGGGCCAGCAGAGCACTGGAGACCTGGATGCACTGTACTCATGGCTGGTTCCCCTAAATGACCTGCAGGGAGATCTTCTTCTCTCTATCCCTCTGTTTCTCCTTTCAATCTCTGTTTTGTCTGTTTGTATCACTAGCTCTCAAATCGCCACTGATATATGCACGTGCAGCACCCAGCACAACCTTGTTTCAGGCTCCAGCGGGACCTTTAGGCATTACCATCCTGTAAACAAATAACAATGATAGTGAGTGTAATTACAATCGTCAAACTATTCCAGCTCCACATCATTAGCCATGCCCTGAGCTAAATAACATTTTAATCAGTTTGATATGTCATCTGTGGCTTTCTTCACTGTCACTTGCAATCCAGCAAACTCCTTCCTTCACGTTTCTAGATTAGACAGAGGGTTCTCAACTGCAGACATCCAATTCCCTGTTCAGGAAGCAGCGAGACCTTTCCTCTTCTCGCAGATTTAAGATGATAGCCAAGCATCATGAGACACAGTGCGTATGTCTCCTAGGCCCATCCCATGAGAGCAGGACATTTACCACACATGAGAAGAAGACTTAATGCAGTGGCAAAGCAAAATACTCGGTGTCAAAGCCACGTCTAGATGATCATTAAAGACAGATCAAAATTACCCAATACAGGAGGAAAATCTATCGTTTGTAGAAGATTATGTTCTCTGATTATTAGTTTCAAAATTAGTTTTTCCTTTGGATTTCCTCTGAACTTAAACTTAGTTTGGAATGCCTTTGGTTTTGAATATTTCTGAAATCGTATTACTTCTCCTAAGTAAGTTGCTAGTCTGTTCTGTTTACGTGAAATTCGAATAATATTGTGAAGTATCTGCCATCAGTTTTACTGTGTGCCAGGCTGAGTTCCCTGATGAATTTCAAATTTCAGATATGAAACAGTAAAGGTTAAAAAAAAAAAATGTTACAAAGGGTACTTCATGCAGTAGCATAAACTTCTGTTTTCTCAAAACTTGTATCAGTTCATCTCACCAGGACCAGCAGGGGAAGCACACTCTGCCTAGGCACTGGCAAAGGGACACAGTGAGAGTGTAGGGTCTCTTGCTGGGGCCATTCAAAATTTGACTGTACAAGCCCCTGAGCAATATGACAGGGCTTTAAAAATGGCCCTGCTTGAAGTACGCGGGTGATCTGGAGACCTCTAAGGTGCTTTCCAACAAAAGCTTTTCTATAATTGTATGAAATCACCTGCAATAGATTAACCCTGGTCATTATTCCTATCACAGGAAATAACTGTGACACCTGGGTAACAGGTGAGCTTACTGCGACACCAGGGAGAGCCTTCCTGTACTTAAAGGCAACCTGTAGGAAAGCTGGGGAGGGAGTCTTTATCAGGGCCTGGAGTGACAGGACAAGGAGTAACCGCTTTAAACTGAAAAGTAGCACCCAGAAAGAACGGAGTCACGCAACAGGATTCATTTCCAAAACCACCTCATAGACACCTGGGCCAAAGAGCAGGGCCTTGAGCGGGTATATCACAATGGCAGAGTTCATTTCCTTCCCAGTAGCTGGCACGTGCCGTTTTTTGGGATTTCGGGGCTACAGTGAGCTGCTAAGAGGGATGTCTTAGCTCTTGCAGGGCAGTGCTTCCACTAAGGCCAGGACTTTTCTGCATCTTCTACTGCCCTGCAAGCGAGGATGCTTGGGGCACACAGGAAGCTGGGAGGGGACACAGCTGCAGGGATTCCATAAGGCACAAGCAAATGCAGCCTTGGCTTGGTGACACTTTCTCTTGATTACTGCTCAACACAAATTACCTCGAGCAAGTCTACTGTGAGGACTAAAGGAAAGAGACGTATGGATGCTGCTAAGCTCTTCTAGCTTGTACCAGGTAGGAAAGATACCTCTGTAGCAGGCGTGAAGAGGATAGCACTAATTAATTAGATGAGAAGCGGAGGAAAGGCACTTAGAGGTAGTGAAAAGCAGTTAATGTGATGTTCCGGGGAAGCTTCAGTCTGCTTAAGGAGTAGCAAGAACAAGCCTAAAGTCATAGCCAAATACAAGAAAGAGAGGAGGACACGCAGCATGAGAAGCTCCCGAGAGAAAGGAGCTCTGTTTTGGGTAAAAATCAGTCCCTTTTTCTATCATGGAGACATCCAAGGGCGTAGGACACGTGCACTTCAGGGAACCAAGAGATGCTGTGCATTTCTCTCGTCCCCCTGACACAGCCACTAGGTGACGATGCTTCCAATTCTCTCTAAAGAAACCTTGCTTTCTCAGGCCCAGGTGTCCAGCTGCACACCAAGGACGTCCCTGGCTCCCAGGCACAGTTCCCAGGCCCAAGGCCGAGCTCCGCTCCGAACCCCCATTCCAGCAGACCTTGCTCCTGGCATTGTGGAGCAGCCATTTCATGTCAGCCTTTTCTCCTGGCAGTCAGCTTAGCGCCGTAACCTCTGCCATCGGGGCGCCCGAGAGCCGTGTGAGGTCAGCAGAGAGTCACTGTCAGCCTTTGACCTCACAAAGGTGGGTGGCCATAAGTGCCCTGAGCATCCAGCTCGCATTGAGTACTGCTGGTGGCACTCGAGGCGTGGAGGTCTGCATGGTGCAATGGGAGACGCCGATGTCCTGCTGCTGGAACAAGAGGCGCTGATGTGCTGCTGGTGCAGGAGGAGACGTGAAGGTGCTGCTGCTTAGAGGTGCTGAGGGGCGGGCAGCCTCAGCGGGCAGCTGAATCAGAGGGCAGGGAAGCCAAGCAGCTTCCTTCTCTGGGGAAGGGGGCACAGAGAAAGTGATTGGAAATGGGGTACAAGCCCTCAGCCTCTAAAAGCAATCCCTCAGATGTTTAGCATGGTAGAATAAATAGGGTCAATACTGTGCCACTTACACAGAAACCTATGCTACGAACTCTGCAGTCACTGCAGGGCAACTCTCACCAAGGAATTGGTTCCATGTAGCAGATTTACAGGAATGAAGCTCCTTATTTTCAGTTTAAGCAGTGCCACAGGGGATGAAACATTTTCTTGCTGATGGGTCTTGTTCCTAGTTGTCATAGGACAGTGTTTTATAGCTCCCTATGATGCTGCAATGTTGCTACCATGTTGTGGTTTAACCCGGCTGGCAGCTAAACACCACACAGCCGTTCGCTCACCCTCCCCCCTCCCTCTCTGGGATGGGGGAGAGAAACGGGAAAGTGAAGCCTGTGAGTTGAGATAAAGACAGTTTATTAAGACAGGAAAATAATAATAACAATAATAATAATAATAGTGATAATGGTAATAGTATTAACAATAATAATGTGTACGAAACAAGTGATGCACAATGCAATTGCTCACCACCCGCTGACCGATGCCCAGCCTATTCCCGAGCAGCCGGCCCCCCCACCCCGGCCAGCCACCCCTATATATTGTTTAGCATGACGTCAGATGGTATGGAATACCCCTTTGGCCAGTTTGGGTCAGCTGTCCTGGGTCTGTCCCCTCCCAGCTCCTGCTGCACCCCCAGCCTGCTCGCTGGCAGGACAGAGCAAGAAGCCGAAAAGTCCTTGGCCTGGTGTAAACACTGCTCTGCAACAATTAAAACATCAGCATGTTATCAGCGCTCTTCTCATCCTAATCCAAAACATAGCACCCTACCAGCTACTATGAGCTACTTAACTCTGTCCTAACTGGAACCAGGACAGATATCCACCCCTTTTTCCATACCATTTATGTCATGCTCAGGTTACACTCTGTCCAATACATTCTAATTAATCACCATTTTCATCTATGATATATAGCAATCATGGTAGTGATGACATACATTATTATATAATAATTAACATACTACAATTCAACTCATGGGCTATTCTCACCCAGTATCAAATCCCCTTGAGGTACACACCGGACCTCCCCATTCTTTTGCATTACCCACCAAGTGCATCCAGGTCCCTGAGCAAAAGCAATTCCACGAATGGGTTTGCCTTTTCCTGAGGCAGGAGTAGCCCAGACTGTTTTACCCAGCATGTTTCTTACGTGCACTACAGGAACTTTATCCCCTTCTACAGTGCGTAACAGGTTTGATTGGGCAGGTCCAGCTCGGTTGGCAGATCCCCTGGTATTGACTAACCAGGTGGCCTTTGCCAAATGTGTATCCCAATTTTTGAATGTCCCAGCACCCATTGCTTTCAGTGTAGTCTTCAACAGTCCATTGCATCGTTCAACTTTTCCAGAGGCTGGTGCATGATAGGGGATGTGATACACCCACTCAATACCATGTTCTTTGGCCCAAGTGTCTATAAGGTTGTTTCGGAAATGAGTCCCGTTGTCTGACTCAATTCTCTCTGGGGTGCCATGTCGCCATAAGACTTGCTTTTCAAGGCCCAGGATAGTGTTCCGGGCGGTGGCATGGGGCACAGGATATGTTTCCAGCCATCCGGTGGTTGCTTCCACCATTGTAAGTACGTGGCGCTTGCCGTTGCGGGTTTGAGGGAGTGTGATGTAATCAATCTGCCAGGCCTCTCCATATTTATATTTCAGCCATCGTCCTCCATACCAAAGAGGTTTTGACCGTTTGGCTTGCTTGATTGCAGCACATGTTTCACAGTCATGAATAACCTGTGCTATAGTGTCCATGGTCAGGTCCACCCCTCGATCACGAGCCCATCTGTAGGTTGCATCTCTACCTTGATGGCCTGAGGTGTCATGGGCCCATCGGGCTATAAATAATTCACCTTTATGTTGCCAGTCCAGGTCCACTTGAGCCACTTCAATCTTAGCAGCCTGATCCACCTGCTGGTTGTTTTGGTGTTCTTCAGTAGCCCGATTCTTGGGCACATGAGCATCTACATGGCGTACCTTTACAACCAGGTTCTCTACCCGGGCAGCAATATCTTGCCACAATGCCGCAGCCCAGATGGGCTTGCCCCTGCGCTGCCAGTTGTTCTGCTTCCATTGCTGTAACCACCCCCACAGGGCATTTGCTACCATCCACGAATCAGTATAGAGATAGAGAACTGGCCACTTTTCTCGTTCAGCAATATCTAAAGCCAGCTGAATGGCTTTTACTTCTGCAAACTGACTCGATTCACCTTCTCCCTCAGCAGCTTCTGCAACTCGTCGTGTAGGACTCCATACAGCAGCTTTCCATCTCCGATGCTTTCCCACAATACGACAGGACCCGTCAGTGAACAAGGCATATTTCTTCTCATTTTCTGGTAGCTTGTTGTACAGGGGGGCTTCTTCAGCACGAACCACCTCCTCCTCTGGTGATATCCCAAAGTATTTGCCTTCTGGCCAGTCCATAATCACCTCCAAGATTCCTGGGCGACTGGGGTTTCCTATTCGAGCCCGCTGAGTAATCAGTGCAACCCACTTGCTCCATGTAGCATCAGTTGCATGATGCGTAGAGGGGACCCTTCCTTTGAACATCCAGCCTAGTACCGGCAGTCGGGGTGCCAGGAGGAGCTGCGCTTCAGTACCGACCACTTCCGAAGCAGATCGAACTCCTTCATATGCTGCCAATATCTCCTTTTCAGTTGGAGTATAGCGGGCTTCAGATCCTCTGTATCCCCGACTCCAAAACCCCAGGGGTCGACCTCGAGTTTCCCCAGGTTCTTTCTGCCAGAGGCTCCAGGTGGGACCATTCTCTCCGGCTGCGGTGTAGAGCACATTCTTTACATCTGGTCCTGTTCGGACTGGCCCGAGGGCTACTGCATGAACTATTTCCTGCTTAATTTGTTCAAAGGCTTGTCGTTGCTCAGGGCCCCATTCAAAAGCATTCTTCTTACGGGTTACTTGGTAGAGCGGGTTTACAATCAGACTGTAATTTGGAATATGCATTCTCCAAAACCCCACGACACCTAGGAAAGTTTGTGTTTCTTTTTTGCTAGTTGGTGGAGACATAGCTGTTATTTTGTTGATCACATCCATTGGGATTTGACGGCGTCCATCTTGCCATTTTATTCCTAAAAACTGGATCTCTCGTGCAGGTCCTTTAACTTTATTCTGTTTTATGGCAAAACCAGCCTTCAGAAGGATTTGGACTATTTTCTTCCCTTTCTCGAAAACTTCTTCTGCAGTGTCACCCCACACAATGATGTCATCGATGTACTGCAGGTGTTCAGGAGCTTCCCCCTGCTCCAGCGCAGACTGGATCAGTCCATGGCAAATGGTAGGGCTGTGTTTCCACCCCTGGGGCAGCCGATTCCAAGTATATTGGACTCCCCTCCAAGTGAAAGCAAACTGTGGCCTGCACTGTGCTGCTAGAGGGATGGAGAAAAATGCATTAGCGATATCAATTGTGGCATACCACTTGGCTGCCTTTGATTCCAGTTCATACTGGAGTTCTAGCATGTCCGGCACTGCAGCACTCAGTGGTGGCGTGACTTCGTTCAGGCCACGATAGTCCACTGTTAGTCTCCACTCACCATTAGACTTTCGCACTGGCCATATGGGACTATTAAAAGGTGAATGAGTCTTGCTGATCACTCCTTGGCTCTCCAGTTGACGAATTAGCTTATGGATGGGACTCAGGGAGTCTCGGTTGGTGCGATATTGCCGCCGGTGCACCGTTGTGGTAGCGATCGGCACTTGCTGTTCTTCAACCCTCAGCAACCCCACAACAGAAGGGTCCTCTGAGAGACCAGGCAAGGTAGACAACTGTTTAATGTCCTCTGTCTCCAAAGAAGCTATGCCAAAAGCCCAGCGGAACCCTTTTGGGTCCTTGAAATATCCTCTTCTAAGATAGTCTATGCCAAGGATGCACGGAGCATCTGGGCCAGTCACAATACGGTGCTTTTGCCACTCATTACCGGTTAGACTCACTTCAGCCTCCAATACAGTTAACTGCTGGGATCCCCCCGTCACACCATAAATACAGATGGGCTCTGGCCCTTTATAGCTTGATGGCATTAGAGTACATTGTGCACCGGTGTCTACCAAAGCCTTATACTTCTGTGCGTCTGACGTGCCAGGCCATCGAATCCACACAGTCCAATAAACTCGATTGTCCCTTTCCTCCCCCTGGCTGGAGGCAGGGCCCCTCTAGTCCTGGTCAGAATCTTCATTTCTGTGTTTAAAGGACTGCCTGCTGGAAGTTGGAGCAGCAAACCTTTCAGAGAACTCCTTTTTCCCAATTGTTTTCCTTTGCAATTCACGTACCCGTGCCTCTAGGGTCGCAGTAGATTTTCCATCCCATTTTCTCATGTCCTCTCCATGGTCACGTAGGTAAAACCACAGGGTGGCGCGGTGTGTGTGCCCACCATATTGTCTTCCTTGCATAGATGAACGTTTACCCCTAATAGCTGAGACACTGGTTTGTACAGGTGGGGAGGAAAATAAACTCTCTTTAAGTTGGTGGATCTCTTCAGAAAGTTTCTCCAAGGTATTCTCTTTTAGCTGGTGGACACTAGTTCGTTCAGGTGAAGGGGAAGATAATCTTTCTTCAAGTTGGTGGATCTTTTCAGAAAGTTTCTCCAAAGCATTCTCTTTTAGCTGGTGGACACTGGTTCGTTCAGGTGAAGGGGAAGATAATCTTTCTTCAAGTTGGTGGATCTTTTCAGAAAGTTTCTCTAAAGCATTCTCTTTTAGCTGGTGGACACTGGTTCGTTCAGGTGGAGGGGAAGATAAATTCTCTTTAAGTTGGTGGACCTCTTCAGAGAGTTTCTCCACAGCTGAGACACAGGCCTTTAGGGAAGAGGAGAGATTTCCTTCGTACTGCCGGAGTATTTTAGTCACTTCATTCACTGTGGGATTCTCCTCCGTTTTCCAGGCTAGCATTGCCAATGAGCTGGCATATGATGATGGGGCACTCTGTACAAACTTCCGCCACATGGGTAGTGTACACCGGACTGCATCTGGATCTGCGGATGTTTGTGCGTCGTCTAGGTCCTTATAAATTACTTCCCGTACGGCCAATTCCCTCAGGTACTGAATTCCCTTCTCCATGGTGGTCCATTTGCTTGGTAAACATACAAGTTCTTCCTTGAAGAGATACCTTTCCTTCACAGCTGACAGGAGACGCCTCCAGAGGCTGCGAGATTGTGCTCCATCTCCAATTGCTTTGTCAATGCATGCGTCCCTAGCAAGGGATCCCAGCCGCCTGGCTTCCTTGCCCTCCAATTCCACATAATTGGCTCCCGTGTCCCAGCACCGGAGCAGCCAGGTGACAAGCTGCTCGCCTATACAGCGACCAAAATCTTTTCGCACATCTCGTAGCTCACGCTGGTATAGAGTCCTGGTAATTACTGTTGATTTTTCGACATCCTCATCCTCATCTTCAGTCTTCTGCACCTTTGATGGCCGGTGTAGAGTCCGGGTAGTTACTGTTGATTTTCCGACATCCTCATCCTCATCTTCAGTCTCCTGCACCTTTGATGGCTGGTATGGAGTCCGGGTAGTTACTGTTGATTTTTCGCCATCCTCATCCTCATCTTCAGTCTCCTGCACCTTTGATGGCCCAGCCTCGTCTTCACTACGCCCAGACTTAGCAGAAGACTGTCTGCGTTTTAAACGACCTGAGCCTCTATACCATTTTTTCACCTTGTCTACAGGGGCAACTTGCACTGCTACAGCTCGTTTCTCTGACCCAGCCACAGGGTCTGCCACAGGGGTTGGAATACCCTCTGCGGGGTCAACTTGCACTGCTACAGCTCGCTTCTCTGACCCAGACGCAGGGTCTGCCACAGGGGTTGGAATACCCTCTGCGGGGTCAACTTGCACTGCTACAGCTCGTTTCTCTGACCCAGACGCAGGGTCTGCCACAGGGGTTGGAATACCCTCTGCGGGGTCAACTTGCACTGCTACAGCTCGTTTCTCTGACCCAGCCACAGGAGTGGGAGCAGCTGCAGGAGCTGGGGCAGCTGCAGGGGCTGGAGCTGGAGTAGCTGCAGGAGCTGGAACTGGAGCGGCTGCAGGAGCTGGAGCGGCTGCAGGAGCTGGAGCTGGAGCGGCTGCAGGAGCTGGAGCTAGGTTGCTAATAGCATCAATTGCAGCTCGATAGGCACAAGCCAGACCCCAGCACGCTACAGTGATTTGTGTCACTTTGGAACTGCCAGAGTCATGACACCTTTTTTTCAAGCATTCTGCCAGCTTTTTAGGATTTTGCAGTTGTTCAGGGGTGAATGTCCAAAACACTGGAGGTGACCACTGCTCTAGAAACCTGCCCATATCCTCCCACACTCCCTGCCACTTGCAACTATCCCGCCTCAAGACAGATCTCCGGATGAGATTCCTAAGTAGTTGTTTAACCCTCCACAAAATCTGAAGCGCATTCAGGAGACATAACAACAAGAGCAGGCTGGTCTGAGTATCCCAAGGATATTCAACATCTCGGAGAACCACCGTAACTAACTCGGGGGATAAGAGGGTGGTGGTGAAGGAGAAAGGGAGAGTGAACAGGTAGGGAAACATGTCTTCCCCTGTCCCCTTCACAGATTGGCTCCCTAACGAAAACAGGCAATAGGTGTAATTGCTAATAGTTTCCGAGATATGGGTTCCAAAGTATAGAGTCGATGTCAGTGCTGAGTACAAATACCAGGTTAAAGTCATGACCAGATATCTCACCATTTCATAAGCCATTGCTACACCGCACAGTACCATAACAATCTTAAACCAGAGCCCGGAAAGGATAAACAGTGCAACAGGGAGCACATACAGAAAGTAACGCACCATAAAACTCAATTTGGAATACAGGTACAGCAGACTGGAGATTAAGGCAATCAACATCGTGACTAGCAACTATTAAGCAGGTCCAATACTTATACCAATTTTAGTTTAACACACTCTGGTCAGATTTGTCGATATCTCAACCATTCGGGCCCCACGTTGGGCGCCAAAAGGACTGTTGTGGTTTAACCCGGCTGGCAGCTAAACACCACACAGCCGTTCGCTCACCCTCCCCCCTCCCTCTCTGGGATGGGGGAGAGAAACGGGAAAGTGAAGCCTGTGAGTTGAGATAAAGACAGTTTATTAAGACAGGAAAATAATAATAACAATAATAATAATAATAGTGATAATGGTAATAGTATTAACAATAATAATGTGTACGAAACAAGTGATGCACAATGCAATTGCTCACCACCCGCTGACCGATGCCCAGCCTATTCCCGAGCAGCCGGCCCCCCCACCCCGGCCAGCCACCCCTATATATTGTTTAGCATGACGTCAGATGGTATGGAATACCCCTTTGGCCAGTTTGGGTCAGCTGTCCTGGGTCTGTCCCCTCCCAGCTCCTGCTGCACCCCCAGCCTGCTCGCTGGCAGGACAGAGCAAGAAGCCGAAAAGTCCTTGGCCTGGTGTAAACACTGCTCTGCAACAATTAAAACATCAGCATGTTATCAGCGCTCTTCTCATCCTAATCCAAAACATAGCACCCTACCAGCTACTATGAGCTACTTAACTCTGTCCTAACTGGAACCAGGACAGCATAGTAAAGTTAGGTATATCTATTTGACTCTAGACCCCAACATGTTTGTTAGTGTTCTGGTTTGTCCACTGCTTTCTTGTGGGGGATTTGAGTTGGCCATTACTGTTTAGGTGAATGCTGACTTCATATCTATGGTGCACTTTATTCTTAAAATGGGAAGTTTCTACCAATTTCCCGTCCAAACTTGCTCATAAGCCAACTGCAGTCATCATTTCAGATGTGTCTCCCAACTTACACATTTCCTATTTCTCCTTGATATTTACTCAAGAAATTCATTTACGTAGAGACAACATATTCTTCTCTCAACTGGCATCTGGCTAGGCAGAATGATGTCCTTTCATTCCCTTCCAGGCAATAGGCAACTTGTTCCTTCTGTCTTGTGAACTCTTCCTCCTAAGTTCAATGTGAATACAAGTGGCAGAACTGTGCCTCATGTCTCAAATGAGTGTCAGGGCTGCCTTGTCCAGTGTATTCATACTGGAGGGAAAAAAAAATGCATAGCCATACACACTATATAACCACTAAACTTTTTCAGTCCTCCTTGTGCTAACAGTGCATGAACGTGAGGTTTTGTTGTCATTTTTGTTTGTTTGTTTGTTTGCTTGCTTTAAACTCCTGACTGCCATATAGCAAACATGACCAAAAAACACCCTTTTTTGAGAATCTCTGAGAATGGCTCTGCTTTGTATTATCACCTGTCACTTCACCTGAACCATTTCAATCACAAGCGATATCCTTCTGTCAGGCTTGGTAGTACTTCCCAACCTTATGTCCCCTGCAAATCTCAAAGCTCATGTGTAATTTTTAATCTTCAGCCACCATGTCCATACCGAACATATCTAACTTTGAAGTCAGCTCTGCCCTGAATAGGAGGTTGGGTTTTCAGAGGTCCCTTCCAGCCTACATTTCTCCATGAGTCTTTGCCTCCTTAGCAGCTGCAGTTTCAGAACTGTCTCTGAGAATTACCATAGGTAACGACTCCTTTGCTGGTAAGTCCCTCTTCAGTGTGAACAATTGTAAATTCCCTTTATTCACTTGCAGCCCCAAAGCCCAAATCCGTAGATAATGTATCAGAAGCTCACAGAAAGTGAAATAGATGTAATTCATCCCCTGTGTAGGGAAGAACTGGTCCTAGAAAGGAAAGCTATTAAATTATCTGGAAACAATTTAGCTCTGATAAATTATTTTGTAAATTACACATTACCCCCTCCTTCCCTGGTCTTAGCTGTTCTTGCTCCAAAACTTTGCATGGTGTTGATGTCAAACTAACAGGCCCACACTTGTCTGGATGACTCTTTACCCTCTTCTGGACAGAGGTGTATTTGTTACTCTCCCATTCTGGGGACTATCCCTGATTTGCACAATTGTTATGCATTTTTCCTACTTGACTTGTTGTTCTGTGTGCCAATGCTGTTAATAGGCTAGGTAGATATCAGCTTTTCATTTTTCACTTGAATCGCTATAGATTGTTATTTCACCTCAGATGATGTTGCGCCTAGTGCCCTACCCTCCTTTTCAATGGGAGTCCTGTCACTGCCCTTAATATCACATTGTTGTTGCTGTTAGATGCAGGAAATAAGATTTGCAGCATTTGAGACATCAGTAACTTTTGATCTATTTTTGCCTCAAGCGTGCAACTGTCCTAATTTGTTCTCTTTGTTCCCCCTGGTTTCTGTGGCTTAAGTACCACTTACTATTATTGTTTAATTTCCTATGTGAAGGAAGTTTTCGGTCATTCTTACTTTATTTCTGCAGTTTTTAACCTCTGAAACATGCCTTTTCTCATCGCTTTTTTCCTCTTTGAATTTTGAATTTTAACTATGCCTTCTCTGCACTCAAGTCCCAGAGCTGCTTAGTCAGACTCAATTATTCATTTCCTTAGATTTCAAAGTTTGCATTTCTAAGCCTCAAAACCTTCATTCTAAACCTGGTTTTGTCTGTCGTGAAATGTAAAATGAGAAAAGTCAGCTCATGATCACACTTTATTCAAATTTTACTACATTTAAACCCATACAGGAGCCAAGTCTAAAATGGTCTTATATTTTTTCACTTTTGGGAAGAAATCCATCACATAGTATACCTCTATGAACATAAGTGGTAATTATCTTTCAATCTTTTGCCGGGAAGTTAAAGTCTCCCATAATTCCCATTATTGTTTACGTGTCTGATAACTGTACAGAGATAATTCACTATTAGACTGGAGCTAAGAGCAAAGAGCAGGCTAGCAAGGCTGTCTATCTTTAGCAGTGATTTGCACAAAACCACTCTTTTGCTGACCCATAACATTTAATTTCTCCATCCTCTGCTTCTTGCTAACACAAAGCACCATCTTATTCCATCCATTTGCCTTGGTTTCCAGCCTTCCTGAGATTTATCAGTACTTGTATGACATTCATGCCTTTGTTTCACCCTTCCTGTGTTGACACTTGTCATAACAGTTTTAGATCCTGAACATGATCATCTCAAAGTTTGCCTGACAGTTAGGTCTTCCTCACATTGTCATAGAGTATCAGGTCTCTACCACTTGAAATAGATTGGATTGGATTAGATTATTGGCACCGTCTCTTGTGCTGGTAGTCCATTATCTTCACAGTCCGTACAACTGGCCATCAGTGAACATGAAGTGGCCTTATCCTGCCCATTTACCTTTCTGGAAATCAGCCACTCTCTCTGCCTAGAACAGGGAATGGATTTTCCTCACCTTTCTTCAAAAGCTCTGAAGTTTTCTGTGATCTTTCCAATTGTACGGTATGATAAGCTTTTGCTGCCACTGAAGGGTAGAAGTCATTATGAATAGTGCCAACAAAACAGAAACATAACAATGAAAACGATATTTTAATTCAGAATAGGTATTTGAAAAGTTCACCTTTTCTAGCACAAATGGGGAAAAGAAAAAAAGGAAGGAAAAAAAAAAAAAAAAGCAGTCCTAAAACATCAAAACTGTGGCCAAAGAATTAGAAGAAACACTATTTTTCCAAAGCTGCAATGTTTTCCATTCATCTGGCTGGGCCAGCAGAGCACTGGAGACCTGGATGCACTGCACTCATGGCTGGTTCCCCTAAATGACCTGCAGGGAGATCTTCTTCTCTCTATCCCTCTGTTTCTCCTTTCAATCTCTGTTTTGTCTGTTTGTATCACTAGCTCTCAAATCGCCACTGATATATGCACGTGCAGCACCCAGCACAACCTTGTTTCAGGCTCCAGCGGGACCTTTAGGCATTACCATCCTGTAAACAAATAACAATGATAGTGAGTGTAATTACAATCGTCAAACTATTCCAGCTCCACATCATTAGCCATGCCCTGAGCTAAATAACATTTTAATCAGTTTGATATGTCATCTGTGGCTTTCTTCACTGTCACTTGCAATCCAGCAAACTCCTTCCTTCACGTTTCTAGATTAGACAGAGGGTTCTCAACTGCAGACATCCAATTCCCTGTTCAGGAAGCAGCGAGACCTTTCCTCTTCTCACAGATTTAAGATGATAGCCAAGCATCATGAGACACAGTGCGTATGTCTCCTAGGCCCATCCCATGAGAGCAGGACATTTACCACACATGAGAAGAAGACTTAATGCAGTGGCAAAGCAAAATACTCGGTGTCAAAGCCATGTCTAGATGATCATTAAAGATAGATCAAAATTACCCAATACAGGAGGAAAATCTATCGTTTGTAGTAGATTATGTTCTCTGATTATTAGTTTCAAAATTAGTTTTTCCTTTGGATTTCCTCTGAACTTAAACTTAGTTTGGAATGCCTTTGGTTTTGAATATTTCTGAAATCGTATTACTTCTCCTAAGTAAGTTGCTAGTCTGTTCTATTTACGTGAAATTCGAATAATATTGTGAAGTATCTGCCATCAGTTTTACTGTGTGCCAGGCTGAGTTCCCTGATGAATTTCAAATTTCAGATATGAAACAGTAAAGGTTAAAAAAAAAAAATGTTACAAAGGGTACTTCATGCAGTAGCATAAACTTCTGTTTTCTCAAAACTTGTATCAGTTCATCTCACCAGGACCAGCAGGGGAAGCACACTCTGCCTAGGCACTGGCAAAGGGACACAGTGAGAGTGTAGGGTCTCTTGCTGGGGCCATTCAAAATTTGACTGTACAAGCCCCTGAGCAATATGACAGGGCTTTAAAAATGGCCCTGCTTGAAGTACGCGGGTGATCTGGAGACCTCTAAGGTGCTTTCCAACAAAAGCTTTTCTATAATTGTATGAAATCACCTGCAATAGATTAACCCTGGTCATTATTCCTATCACAGGAAATAACTGTGACACCTGGGTAACAGGTGAGCTTACTGCGACACCAGGGAGAGCCTTCCTGTACTTAAAGGCAACCTGTAGGAAAGCTGGGGAGGGAGTCTTTATCAGGGCCTGGAGTGACAGGACAAGGAGTAACCGCTTTAAACTGAAAAGTAGCACCCAGAAAGAACGGAGTCACGCAACAGGATTCATTTCCAAAACCACCTCATAGACACCTGGGCCAAAGAGCAGGGCCTTGAGCGGGTATATCACAATGGCGGAGTTCATTTCCTTCCCAGTAGCTGGCACGTGCCGTTTTTTGGGATTTCGGGGCTACAGTGAGCTGCTAAGAGGGATGTCTTAGCTCTTGCAGGGCAGTGCTTCCACTAAGGCCAGGACTTTTCTGCATCTTCTACTGCCCTGCAAGCGAGGATGCTTGGGGCACACAGGAAGCTGGGAGGGGACACAGCTGCAGGGATTCCATAAGACACAAGCAAATGCAGCCTTGGCTTGGTGACACTTTCTCTTGATTACTGCTCAACACAAATTACCTCGAGCAAGTCTACTGTGAGGACTAAAGGAAAGAGACGTATGGATGCTGCTAAGCTCTTCTAGCTTGTACCAGGTAGGAAAGATACCTCTGTAGCAGGCGTGAAGAGGATAGCACTAATTAATTAGATGAGAAGCGGAGGAAAGGCACTTAGAGGTAGTGAAAAGCAGTTAATGTGATGTTCCGGGGAAGCTTCAGTCTGCTTAAGGAGTAGCAAGAACAAGCCTAAAGTCATAGCCAAATACAAGAAAGAGAGGAGGACACGCAGCATGAGAAGCTCCCGAGAGAAAGGAGCTCTGTTTTGGGTAAAAATCAGTCCCTTTTTCTATCATGGAGACATCCAAGGGCGTAGGACACGTGCACTTCAGGGAACCAAGAGATGCTGTGCATTTCTCTCGTCCCCCTGACACAGCCACTAGGTGACGATGCTTCCAATTCTCTCTAAAGAAACCTTGCTTTCTCAGGCCCAGGTGTCCAGCTGCACACCAAGGACGTCCCTGGCTCCCAGGCACAGTTCCCAGGCCCAAGGCCGAGCTCCGCTCCGAACCCCCATTCCAGCAGACCTTGCTCCTGGCATTGTGGAGCAGCCATTTCATGTCAGCCTTTTCTCCTGGCAGTCAGCTTAGCGCCGTAACCTCTGCCATCGGGGCGCCCGAGAGCCGTGTGAGGTCAGCAGAGAGTCACTGTCAGCCTTTGACCTCACAAAGGTGGGTGGCCATAAGTGCCCTGAGCGTCCAGCTCGCATTGAGTACTGCTGGTGGCACTCGAGGCGTGGAGGTCTGCATGGTGCAATGGGAGACGCCGATGTCCTGCTGCTGGAACAAGAGGCGCTGATGTGCTGCTGGTGCAGGAGGAGACGTGAAGGTGCTGCTGCTTAGAGGTGCTGAGGGGCGGGCAGCCTCAGCGGGCAGCTGAATCAGAGGGCAGGGAAGCCAAGCAGCTTCCTTCTCTGGGGAAGGGGGCACAGAGAAAGTGATTGGAAATGGGGTACAAGCCCTCAGCCTCTAAAAGCAATCCCTCAGATGTTTAGGCATAGTAAAGTTAGGTATATCTATTTGACTCTAGACCCCAACATGTTTGTTAGTGTTCTGGTTTGTCCACTGCTTTCTTGTGGGGGATTTGAGTTGGCCATTACTGTTTAGGTGAATGCTGACTTCATATCTATGGTGCACTTTATTCTTAAAATGGGAAGTTTCTACCAATTTCCCGTCCAAACTTGCTCATAAGCCAACTGCAGTCATCATTTCAGATGTGTCTCCCAACTTACACATTTCCTATTTCTCCTTGATATTTACTCAAGAAATTCATTTACGTAGAGACAACATATTCTTCTCTCAACTGGCATCTGGCCGGGCAGAATGATGTCCTTTCATTCCCTTCCAGGCAATAGGCAACTTGTTCCTTCTGTCTTGTGAACTCTTCCTCCTAAGTTCAATGTGAATACAAGTGGCAGAACTGTGCCTCATGTCTCAAATGAGTGTCAGGGCTGCCTTGTCCAGTGTATTCATACTGGAGGGAAAAAAAAATGAATAGCCATACACACTATATAACCACTAAACTTTTTCAGTCCTCCTTGTGCTAACAGTGCATGAACGTGAGGTTTTGTTGTCATTTTTGTTTGTTTGTTTGTTTGCTTGCTTTAAACTCCTGACTGCCATATAGCAAACATGACAAAAAAACACCCTTTTTTGAGAATCTCTGAGAATGGCTCTGCTTTGTATTATCACCTGTCACTTCACCTGAACCATTTCAATCACAAGCGATATCCTTCTGTCAGGCTTGGTAGTACTTCCCAACCTTATGTCCCCTGCAAATCTCAAAGCTCATGTGTAATTTTTAATCTTCAGCCACCATGTCCATACCGAACATATCTAACTTTGAAGTCAGCTCTGCCCTGAATAGGAGGTTGGGTTTTCAGAGGTCCCTTCCAGCCTACATTTCTCCATGAGTCTTTGCCTCCTTAGCAGCTGCAGTTTCAGAACTGTCTCTGAGAATTACCATAGGTAACGACTCCTTTGCTGGTAAGTCCCTCTTCAGTGTGAACAATTGTAAATTCCCTTTATTCACTTGCAGCCCCAAAGCCCAAATCCGTAGATAATGTATCAGAAGCTCACAGAAAGTGAAATAGATGTAATTCATCCCCTGTGTAGGGAAGAACTGGTCCTAGAAAGGAAAGCTATTAAATTATCTGGAAACAATTTAGCTCTGATAAATTATTTTGTAAATTACACATTACCCCCTCCTTCCCTGGTCTTAGCTGTTCTTGCTCCAAAACTTTGCATGGTGTTGATGTCAAACTAACAGGCCCACACTTGTCTGGATGACTCTTTACCCTCTTCTGGACAGAGGTGTATTTGTTACTCTCCCATTCTGGGGACTATCCCTGATTTGCACAATTGTTATGCATTTTTCCTACTTGACTTGTTGTTCTGTGTGCCAATGCTGTTAATAGGCTAGGTAGATATCAGCTTTTCATTTTTCACTTGAATCGCTATAGATTGTTATTTCACCTCAGATGATGTTGCGCCTAGTGCCCTACCCTCCTTTTCAATGGGAGTCCTGTCACTGCCCTTAATATCACATTGTTGTTGCTGTTAGATGCAGGAAATAAGATTTGCAGCATTTGAGACATCAGTAACTTTTGATCTATTTTTGCCTCAAGTGTGCAACTGTCCTAATTTGTTCTCTTTGTTCCCCCTGGTTTCTGTGGCTTAAGTACCACTTACTATTATTGTTTAATTTCCTATGTGAAGGAGGTTTTTGGTCATTCTTACTTTATTTCTGCAGTTTTTAACCTCTGAAACATGCCTTTTCTCATCGCTTTTTTCCTCTTTGAATTTTGAATTTTAACTATGCCTTCTCTGCACTCAAGTCCCAGAGCTGCTTAGTCAGACTCAATTATTCATTTCCTTAGATTTCAAAGTTTGCATTTCTAAGCCTCAAAACCTTCATTCTAAACCTGGTTTTGTCTGTCGTGAAATGTAAAATGAGAAAAGTCAGCTCATGATCACACTTTATTCAAATTTTACTACATTTAAACCCATACAGGAGCCAAGTCTAAAATGGTCTTATATTTTTTCACTTTTGGGAAGAAATCCATCACATAGTATACCTCTGTGAACATAAGTGGTAATTATCTTTCAATCTTTTGCTGGGAAGTTAAAGTCTCCCATAATTCCCATTATTGTTTACGTGTCTGATAACTGTACAGAGATAATTCACTATTAGACTGGAGCTAAGAGCAAAGAGCAGGCTAGCAAGGCTGTCTATCTTTAGCAGTGATTTGCACAAAACCACTCTTTTGCTGACCCATAACATTTAATTTCTCCATCCTCTGCTTCTTGCTAACACAAAGCACCATCTTATTCCATCCATTTGCCTTGGTTTCCAGCCTTCCTGAGATTTATCAGTACTTGTATGACATTCATGCCTTTGTTTCACCCTTCCTGTGTTGACACTTGTCATAACAGTTTTAGATCCTGAACATGATCATCTCAAAGTTTGCCTGACAGTTAGGTCTTCCTCACATTGTCATAGAGTATCAGGTCTCTACCACTTGAAATAGATTGGATTGGATTAGATTATTGGCACCGTCTCTTGTGCTGGTAGTCCATTATCTTCACAGTCCGTACAACTGGCCATCAGTGAACATGAAGTGGCCTTATCCTGCCCATTTACCTTTCTGGAAATCAGCCACTCTGTCTGCCTAGAACAGGGAATGGATTTTCCTCACCTTTCTTCAAAAGCTCTGAAGTTTTCTGTGATCTTTCCAATTGTACGGTATGATAAGCTTTTGCTGCCACTGAAGGGTAGAAGTCATTATGAATAGTGCCAACAAAACAGAAACATAACAATGAAAACGATATTTTAATTCAGAATAGGTATTTGAAAAGTTCACCTTTTCTAGCACAAATGGGGAAAAGAAAAAAAGGAAGGAAAAAAAAAAAAAAAAGCAGTCCTAAAACATCAAAACTGTGGCCAAAGAATTAGAAGAAACACTATTTTTCCAAAGCTGCAATGTTTTCCATTCATCTGGCTGGGCCAGCAGAGCACTGGAGACCTGGATGCACTGCACTCATGGCTGGTTCCCCTAAATGACCTGCAGGGAGATCTTCTTCTCTCTATCCCTCTGTTTCTCCTTTCAATCTCTGTTTTGTCTGTTTGTATCACTAGCTCTCAAATCGCCACTGATATATGCACGTGCAGCACCCAGCACAACCTTGTTTCAGGCTCCAGCGGGACCTTTAGGCATTACCATCCTGTAAACAAATAACAATGATAGTGAGTGTAATTACAATCGTCAAACTATTCCAGCTCCACATCATTAGCCATGCCCTGAGCTAAATAACATTTTAATCAGTTTGATATGTCATCTGTGGCTTTCTTCACTGTCACTTGCAATCCAGCAAACTCCTTCCTTCACGTTTCTAGATTAGACAGAGGGTTCTCAACTGCAGACATCCAATTCCCTGTTCAGGAAGCAGCGAGACCTTTCCTCTTCTCACAGATTTAAGATGATAGCCAAGCATCATGAGACACAGTGCGTATGTCTCCTAGGCCCATCCCATGAGAGCAGGACATTTACCACACATGAGAAGAAGACTTAATGCAGTGGCAAAGCAAAATACTCGGTGTCAAAGCCATGTCTAGATGATCATTAAAGATAGATCAAAATTACCCAATACAGGAGGAAAATCTATCGTTTGTAGTAGATTATGTTCTCTGATTATTAGTTTCAAAATTAGTTTTTCCTTTGGATTTCCTCTGAACTTAAACTTAGTTTGGAATGCCTTTGGTTTTGAATATTTCTGAAATCGTATTACTTCTCCTAAGTAAGTTGCTAGTCTGTTCTATTTACGTGAAATTCGAATAATATTGTGAAGTATCTGCCATCAGTTTTACTGTGTGCCAGGCTGAGTTCCCTGATGAATTTCAAATTTCAGATATGAAACAGTAAAGGTTAAAAAAAAAAAATGTTACAAAGGGTACTTCATGCAGTAGCATAAACTTCTGTTTTCTCAAAACTTGTATCAGTTCATCTCACCAGGACCAGCAGGGGAAGCACACTCTGCCTAGGCACTGGCAAAGGGACACAGTGAGAGTGTAGGGTCTCTTGCTGGGGCCATTCAAAATTTGACTGTACAAGCCCCTGAGCAATATGACAGGGCTTTAAAAATGGCCCTGCTTGAAGTACGCGGGTGATCTGGAGACCTCTAAGGTGCTTTCCAACAAAAGCTTTTCTATAATTGTATGAAATCACCTGCAATAGATTAACCCTGGTCATTATTCCTATCACAGGAAATAACTGTGACACCTGGGTAACAGGTGAGCTTACTGCGACACCAGGGAGAGCCTTCCTGTACTTAAAGGCAACCTGTAGGAAAGCTGGGGAGGGAGTCTTTATCAGGGCCTGGAGTGACAGGACAAGGAGTAACCGCTTTAAACTGAAAAGTAGCACCCAGAAAGAACGGAGTCACGCAACAGGATTCATTTCCAAAACCACCTCATAGACACCTGGGCCAAAGAGCAGGGCCTTGAGCGGGTATATCACAATGGCGGAGTTCATTTCCTTCCCAGTAGCTGGCACGTGCCGTTTTTTGGGATTTCGGGGCTACAGTGAGCTGCTAAGAGGGATGTCTTAGCTCTTGCAGGGCAGTGCTTCCACTAAGGCCAGGACTTTTCTGCATCTTCTACTGCCCTGCAAGCGAGGATGCTTGGGGCACACAGGAAGCTGGGAGGGGACACAGCTGCAGGGATTCCATAAGACACAAGCAAATGCAGCCTTGGCTTGGTGACACTTTCTCTTGATTACTGCTCAACACAAATTACCTCGAGCAAGTCTACTGTGAGGACTAAAGGAAAGAGACGTATGGATGCTGCTAAGCTCTTCTAGCTTGTACCAGGTAGGAAAGATACCTCTGTAGCAGGCGTGAAGAGGATAGCACTAATTAATTAGATGAGAAGCGGAGGAAAGGCACTTAGAGGTAGTGAAAAGCAGTTAATGTGATGTTCCGGGGAAGCTTCAGTCTGCTTAAGGAGTAGCAAGAACAAGCCTAAAGTCATAGCCAAATACAAGAAAGAGAGGAGGACACGCAGCATGAGAAGCTCCCGAGAGAAAGGAGCTCTGTTTTGGGTAAAAATCAGTCCCTTTTTCTATCATGGAGACATCCAAGGGCGTAGGACACGTGCACTTCAGGGAACCAAGAGATGCTGTGCATTTCTCTCGTCCCCCTGACACAGCCACTAGGTGACGATGCTTCCAATTCTCTCTAAAGAAACCTTGCTTTCTCAGGCCCAGGTGTCCAGCTGCACACCAAGGACGTCCCTGGCTCCCAGGCACAGTTCCCAGGCCCAAGGCCGAGCTCCGCTCCGAACCCCCATTCCAGCAGACCTTGCTCCTGGCATTGTGGAGCAGCCATTTCATGTCAGCCTTTTCTCCTGGCAGTCAGCTTAGCGCCGTAACCTCTGCCATCGGGGCGCCCGAGAGCCGTGTGAGGTCAGCAGAGAGTCACTGTCAGCCTTTGACCTCACAAAGGTGGGTGGCCATAAGTGCCCTGAGCGTCCAGCTCGCATTGAGTACTGCTGGTGGCACTCGAGGCGTGGAGGTCTGCATGGTGCAATGGGAGACGCCGATGTCCTGCTGCTGGAACAAGAGGCGCTGATGTGCTGCTGGTGCAGGAGGAGACGTGAAGGTGCTGCTGCTTAGAGGTGCTGAGGGGCGGGCAGCCTCAGCGGGCAGCTGAATCAGAGGGCAGGGAAGCCAAGCAGCTTCCTTCTCTGGGGAAGGGGGCACAGAGAAAGTGATTGGAAATGGGGTACAAGCCCTCAGCCTCTAAAAGCAATCCCTCAGATGTTTAGGCATAGTAAAGTTAGGTATATCTATTTGACTCTAGACCCCAACATGTTTGTTAGTGTTCTGGTTTGTCCACTGCTTTCTTGTGGGGGATTTGAGTTGGCCATTACTGTTTAGGTGAATGCTGACTTCATATCTATGGTGCACTTTATTCTTAAAATGGGAAGTTTCTACCAATTTCCCGTCCAAACTTGCTCATAAGCCAACTGCAGTCATCATTTCAGATGTGTCTCCCAACTTACACATTTCCTATTTCTCCTTGATATTTACTCAAGAAATTCATTTACGTAGAGACAACATATTCTTCTCTCAACTGGCATCTGGCCGGGCAGAATGATGTCCTTTCATTCCCTTCCAGGCAATAGGCAACTTGTTCCTTCTGTCTTGTGAACTCTTCCTCCTAAGTTCAATGTGAATACAAGTGGCAGAACTGTGCCTCATGTCTCAAATGAGTGTCAGGGCTGCCTTGTCCAGTGTATTCATACTGGAGGGAAAAAAAAATGAATAGCCATACACACTATATAACCACTAAACTTTTTCAGTCCTCCTTGTGCTAACAGTGCATGAACGTGAGGTTTTGTTGTCATTTTTGTTTGTTTGTTTGTTTGCTTGCTTTAAACTCCTGACTGCCATATAGCAAACATGACAAAAAAACACCCTTTTTTGAGAATCTCTGAGAATGGCTCTGCTTTGTATTATCACCTGTCACTTCACCTGAACCATTTCAATCACAAGCGATATCCTTCTGTCAGGCTTGGTAGTACTTCCCAACCTTATGTCCCCTGCAAATCTCAAAGCTCATGTGTAATTTTTAATCTTCAGCCACCATGTCCATACCGAACATATCTAACTTTGAAGTCAGCTCTGCCCTGAATAGGAGGTTGGGTTTTCAGAGGTCCCTTCCAGCCTACATTTCTCCATGAGTCTTTGCCTCCTTAGCAGCTGCAGTTTCAGAACTGTCTCTGAGAATTACCATAGGTAACGACTCCTTTGCTGGTAAGTCCCTCTTCAGTGTGAACAATTGTAAATTCCCTTTATTCACTTGCAGCCCCAAAGCCCAAATCCGTAGATAATGTATCAGAAGCTCACAGAAAGTGAAATAGATGTAATTCATCCCCTGTGTAGGGAAGAACTGGTCCTAGAAAGGAAAGCTATTAAATTATCTGGAAACAATTTAGCTCTGATAAATTATTTTGTAAATTACACATTACCCCCTCCTTCCCTGGTCTTAGCTGTTCTTGCTCCAAAACTTTGCATGGTGTTGATGTCAAACTAACAGGCCCACACTTGTCTGGATGACTCTTTACCCTCTTCTGGACAGAGGTGTATTTGTTACTCTCCCATTCTGGGGACTATCCCTGATTTGCACAATTGTTATGCATTTTTCCTACTTGACTTGTTGTTCTGTGTGCCAATGCTGTTAATAGGCTAGGTAGATATCAGCTTTTCATTTTTCACTTGAATCGCTATAGATTGTTATTTCACCTCAGATGATGTTGCGCCTAGTGCCCTACCCTCCTTTTCAATGGGAGTCCTGTCACTGCCCTTAATATCACATTGTTGTTGCTGTTAGATGCAGGAAATAAGATTTGCAGCATTTGAGACATCAGTAACTTTTGATCTATTTTTGCCTCAAGCGTGCAACTGTCCTAATTTGTTCTCTTTGTTCCCCCTGGTTTCTGTGGCTTAAGTACCACTTACTATTATTGTTTAATTTCCTATGTGAAGGAGGTTTTCGGTCATTCTTACTTTATTTCTGCAGTTTTTAACCTCTGAAACATGCCTTTTCTCATCGCTTTTTTCCTCTTTGAATTTTGAATTTTAACTATGCCTTCTCTGCACTCAAGTCCCAGAGCTGCTTAGTCAGACTCAATTATTCATTTCCTTAGATTTCAAAGTTTGCATTTCTAAGCCTCAAAACCTTCATTCTAAACCTGGTTTTGTCTGTCGTGAAATGTAAAATGAGAAAAGTCAGCTCATGATCACACTTTATTCAAATTTTACTACATTTAAACCCATACAGGAGCCAAGTCTAAAATGGTCTTATATTTTTTCACTTTTGGGAAGAAATCCATCACATAGTACACCTCTGTGAACATAAGTGGTAATTATCTTTCAATCTTTTGCCGGGAAGTTAAAGTCTCCCATAATTCCCATTATTGTTTACGTGTCTGATAACTGTACAGAGATAATTCACTATTAGACTGGAGCTAAGAGCAAAGAGCAGGCTAGCAAGGCTGTCTATCTTTAGCAGTGATTTGCACAAAACCACTCTTTTGCTGACCCATAACATTTAATTTCTCCATCCTCTGCTTCTTGCTAACACAAAGCACCATCTTATTCCATCCATTTGCCTTGGTTTCCAGCCTTCCTGAGATTTATCAGTACTTGTATGACATTCATGCCTTTGTTTCACCCTTCCTGTGTTGACACTTGTCATAACAGTTTTAGATCCTGAACATGATCATCTCAAAGTTTGCCTGACAGTTAGGTCTTCCTCACATTGTCATAGAGTATCAGGTCTCTACCACTTGAAATAGATTGGATTGGATTAGATTATTGGCACCGTCTCTTGTGCTGGTAGTCCATTATCTTCACAGTCCGTACAACTGGCCATCAGTGAACATGAAGTGGCCTTATCCTGCCCATTTACCTTTCTGGAAATCAGCCACTCTGTCTGCCTAGAACAGGGAATGGATTTTCCTCACCTTTCTTCAAAAGCTCTGAAGTTTTCTGTGATCTTTCCAATTGTACGGTATGATAAGCTTTTGCTGCCACTGAAGGGTAGAAGTCATTATGAATAGTGCCAACAAAACAGAAACATAACAATGAAAACGATATTTTAATTCAGAATAGGTATTTGAAAAGTTCACCTTCTCTAGCACAAATGGGGAAAAGAAAAAAAGGAAGGAAAAAAAAAAAAAAAGCAGTCCTAAAACATCAAAACCGTGGCCAAAGAATTAGAAGAAACACTATTTTTCCAAAGCTGCAATGTTTTCCATTCATCTGGCTGGGCCAGCAGAGCACTGGAGACCTGGATGCACTGTACTCATGGCTGGTTCCCCTAAATGACCTGCAGGGAGATCTTCTTCTCTCTATCCCTCTGTTTCTCCTTTCAATCTCTGTTTTGTCTGTTTGTATCACTAGCTCTCAAATCGCCACTGATATATGCACGTGCAGCACCCAGCACAACCTTGTTTCAGGCTCCAGCGGGACCTTTAGGCATTACCATCCTGTAAACAAATAACAATGATAGTGAGTGTAATTACAATCGTCAAACTATTCCAGCTCCACATCATTAGCCATGCCCTGAGCTAAATAACATTTTAATCAGTTTGATATGTCATCTGTGGCTTTCTTCATTTCCTTCCCAGTAGCTGGCACGTGCCGTTTTTTGGGATTTCGGGGCTACAGTGAGCTGCTAAGAGGGATGTCTTAGCTCTTGCAGGGCAGTGCTTCCACTAAGGCCAGGACTTTTCTGCATCTTCTACTGCCCTGCAAGCGAGGATGCTTGGGGCACACAGGAAGCTGGGAGGGGACACAGCTGCAGGGATTCCATAAGACACAAGCAAATGCAGCCTTGGCTTGGTGACACTTTCTCTTGATTACTGCTCAACACAAATTACCTCGAGCAAGTCTACTGTGAGGACTAAAGGAAAGAGACGTATGGATGCTGCTAAGCTCTTCTAGCTTGTACCAGGTAGGAAAGATACCTCTGTAGCAGGCGTGAAGAGGATAGCACTAATTAATTAGATGAGAAGCGGAGGAAAGGCACTTAGAGGTAGCGAAAAGCAGTTAATGTGATGTTCCGGGGAAGCTTCAGTCTGCTTAAGGAGTAGCAAGAACAAGCCTAAAGTCATAGCCAAATACAAGAAAGAGAGGAGGACACGCAGCATGAGAAGCTCCCGAGAGAAAGGAGCTCTGTTTTGGGTAAAAATCAGTCCCTTTTTCTATCATGGAGACATCCAAGGGCGTAGGACACGTGCACTTCAGGGAACCAAGAGATGCTGTGCATTTCTCTCGTCCCCCTGACACAGCCACTAGGTGACGATGCTTCCAATTCTCTCTAAAGAAACCTTGCTTTCTCAGGCCCAGGTGTCCAGCTGCACACCAAGGACGTCCCTGGCTCCCAGGCACAGTTCCCAGGCCCAAGACCGAGCTCCGCTCCGAACCCCCATTCCAGCAGACCTTGCTCCTGGCATTGTGGAGCAGCCATTTCATGTCAGCCTTTTCTCCTGGCAGTCAGCTTAGCGCCGTAACCTCTGCCATCGGGGCGCCCGAGAGCCGTGTGAGGTCAGCAGAGAGTCACTGTCAGCCTTTGACCTCACAAAGGTGGGTGGCCATAGGTGCCCTGAGCGTCCAGCTCGCATTGAGTACTGCTGGTGGCACTCGAGGCGTGGAGGTCTGCATGGTGCAATGGGAGACGCCGATGTCCTGCTGCTGGAACAAGAGGCGCTGATGTGCTGCTGGTGCAGGAGGAGACGTGAAGGTGCTGCTGCTTAGAGGTGCTGAGGAGCGGGCAGCCTCCGTGCCGGTGGCTGAGCATGCTACTCTTAATTAGTGCTCTACCCTTCCTATCTTTTTACTAAGGTGGGTAGAGAGAAATGCCCATATCTGTTTATTTCCTGGTAAGAAATGTAAGAGCCTTGTATCTGCATATTCACCAGATTCATCCCAGCACCCTTGGTACTGGCGATCTGTGTTGATCTGTAATAAAGAGCAATCGGTAGCACACCAAGTCTCCGTGACCTTGCATCTAACAGAATCGTCCAAATCCCTGTTGTGATCTCTCTCTAGCTGTGGGCTGGCTAAGCTGTCTGTTGGATGGTGAAAATGGGAAATGATTGGGATGGGAAATGATGAGTGGGCCGAGAAATCATTGCTGGGATGGGAAGACTTCCTTGGGGTGGAAAGCCATTGGGCTATGAACTCAAAGAGATGGGAAATCTTCCCTGGGTTTGAAATCATTGGGAAGCAAAAGACTTGGGATGGGAAATCACTCCGGGGATGGGGAAGTATTGGGATGGGAAGTCTTTAATGGGGTGGGTAACATTCACTGGGGAAGGAAGTACTTGGAAAAGTAATCAGAGAGATGGGAATTCTTTGGGATGAGATCTCTTTGGATTAAGAAACGCTTCGTGTCGATGGGAAATATCTCGTATGGGAATCTGTTATCATGTGAAATTGTAAGGATGGGAAATGACCGTTAGGATGCAAAGCTGGTACTGGGACGGGAAATGCTTGGGACGGGGAAGTGTTGGTGTGAAACCGTCCTGGGCATGGCAAATGATGCGTGGGAGGGAAAGCCCGATGGGGATGGAAAAGTCTTGCGATGGGAAGCCTGCTTGGGTCCAAAAGCTGCAGTCCTCACCAAGATGGCGGCGAGGGGCTGGTCAGCCGTTGGGACGGAACGGCCGTTGCCCGCGTTCCCCAACCGACCGCCCCACTCTCCAGCCACCATGGCAGGTAGAGCAGCCGGCTCCCGCTCCTCCCGGGGCTGCGGCCCTGCTGGCGAGCCCAGCGCCCCAGATCTCACCCCAGCGCCCTTTTTCCCACAGAGGGTTTCCCCAGACGGCTTCCGCGGCTTCCGCAGACGCAAAACTCCCCCTTCGTCGTCCCAGCCGTGCCGCCAACGGTGGCTGCCTGGCTGCTGCCCTCCCTCCCCGGAGCGATGGCGCTGCCCTTGCAGCCCCCCCAGGTACCCACCCTCCCCTACGCGCTGCCCCAGGCCACCGTCTGGCACGTGGTGCCGGGGGTCCAGGGGCAGGTGCTGCAGCTCCCCGCCGGGGTGCAGCTGGCACCTGGGGGGCACCTCCCACCCGAGGGGCACCACCTGCAGCTTGGGCAGCTCCCCGCCGTGGGGCAGCTCCCTGCTGTGGGGCAGCTCCCCCACACCGCTCCTCCCTGGGCCCCCGTCTACCAGTGGGGACAGCCCGTGGGGACGGGGACGGTGCTGCCCCAGGATCCCCTCTGGCTGGGGCCCGGGGCCGTGCTCCATGGGGAGCTCCTGCACCCCGCAGGCACCTGCCTGCTGCAGGCCCCTGCCCACCCCGGCCCCCCACCACTCCTCGTCCCGGGGCCTCCGCTGCGGGGGCAGGCGCTCCCCGCGCCCCGCACCCTGACCAGCAGCCGGGGGCAGCTGCCGGAGCCCTGCGACCACGCCGTGGGGCTCAGCGAGGACCAGGGGCCCCCGCTGCCCGGCCCCACTCCCCCCGAGCCTGCCCAGGCTCCAACGACCGCCAGCACCCAGACGGTGACGCCCGACGGTGAGTTTGGGGCTGGCACAGCCGGCCGCTGGGCGCCCCACACCCAGGAGCCATGGGAAAGCTGGCATCGCCCATCCTGGGGGATTTGCTTGCTTTTTCCTCAGCGGCGACAGTTGCAGAGGTGCCTGAGGAGCCCCTGGAGCTGCTTGAGCTGGGCCCCGATGCCTTCGCCGAGGCCTTTCCCCACCTGGCAGGGGACAGCCAGCAGCTGCAGCACCTGCAGGACCAGCTCCCGGCCGACCTGGACATCTCCGGCTTGGAGGAGCTGCTCAGCTGGCTCGATGCCGTGGAGCCCCAGGACGCCTTCCCCGGTGTCCCCAGCAGTCCTGTGCTCAGCCGCTTCCTGTCTGAGCTGCCCGACCTCTGCGAGGACATCGAGGAGCCGAGCACACAGGGACTGGCAGCCACCAGAGCGCTGGGTGAGGTACCCTCAACCCCTGGGGTGCACCCCGAGAAGGTGCAGGGTGGGCGGGCGGTGCAGCCCCCTGCTGTGCCGGCAGCGAGCTCCCCCCTCAAGCCTGCAGCCAGTCCCCAGCTCAGTGCCCTCAGGAGACCCCTGCCCAACCCTCCCTTCACTCTCCCCAAAAGGCCCCCCCACCCTGAATTCCTCACTGCCCTTAGCAGACCCCTGCCCAACCCTCCCTCGCGTCCCCTCAAGAGACCCCCCGACCCTCAATTCCTTAATTCCCTTAGGAGACCCCTGCCCAAGCCTCGCCTGAGTCCCCTCAAGAGCCCCCCCGACCCTGAATTTATTAGTGCCCTTAGGAGACCCCTGCCCAATCCCCCTCTGAGTCCCCTCAAGAGCCCCCCCGGCCCTGAATTTATTAGTGCCCTTAGGAGGCCCCTGCCCAATCCCCCTCTGAGTCCCCTCAAGAGCCCCCCGCCTGCCCCTGCGCCCACCGGCACCAAGTGGGGGGCCAAGCGCCCCGCGCCCACCAGCACCCCCAGCACAGCGCAGAGCTCCCAGCACAGGAGGCCGGCGACGGAGAAAACCCCCGGCAAGGAGAAGACGACGCTGCTGGGCCAGGGTGGCCAAGGCCCCAAGACGCTGTGCCAGGGGAAGACGGGTGGCCACAGCGCGGTGGCTGGCAGCAGCGGCCAAGCGGGCGGCGGCAGGCAGCAGCCGGCGAGCGACAGCACCAGGGCGCCCAGCAAGAGGGCCCGAAGCCCGGGGGCTGCTGGGGGGCAAGGAGCAGCGGCACCGCCTCCCCGGAGAGCGCTGCTGCTGCTGGAGCCCCCCCCCATTAAGCCCCGTGCCCGTGCCCGTGCCGTGCGGGCCCAGGACAGGCTCCGTCCCCAAGCCATCGGGGACAAGACGCTGCAGCGCCAGCACCCGGGGACAAAGACCCCCAGCGAGACTTTGCAGCCGCTGGGGGCCAGGGCGAAGGCGCTGGGGCCAGTGCGCCAGCCGCCCTGTGTGCAGCCGCAGCCCACCTCCAGCGGCCCCAGCAGCATGCCCAGGGCCCCGCCGACGGTGCCAGGCTCCAGCGCTGTGCCCGCTGCCCCCCGGCCCCCAGCTGGCGACAAGGCCCAGGCGGTGCCGGCACCACCAGGCAGCACGGCGCGAGCGTGGAGAGCTCCCCTGCAGCAGGCGCCCAGAGCGCCGTGCCTGCCAGCCGCGGGGGGCCAAGCGCAGCGGGAGCCTCTGCCCACGCAGCCGCGCACGCTGCAGCGTCCGGCGCAGCCCCGCGTGGACTACGTGCCCTGCGTGGGGCCCTGGGCAGGCGGCGACGCGGCGCCCACGCCGCTGGAGGAGCAGGAGGCGTCGGTGCCCATCACGCCGCAGCAGCGTCCCGAGCGGGAGCGCCTGAAGAAGCTGGCCCAGGAGGAGCGGCAGCGGGCGGCCCACCAGATGAAGATCGGCCCCGTGCAATTCTTCGTGCAGCGGCAGAAGGACCACGCCATAGCCAAGTATTACGGCTACCCGTGACCCTGCGCTCCTCGACGGCCCCCGCAGCACCCGGGCCCGCTCAGCATGCAGGCACAGAGACCTCTGCAGGCGCCTGCTCCAGCTTCAGCCACGCTCCTCAGCCCTTGCCCCTCTCGCTTGCCCTCTCCCTTCTCCAGTGCTGGAGCTAGGCAGTGTTTGCCACTGTCAGGGATGGGCAACTGGGGCAATGGGAAATGCGCGCGTCACGAATGAACGTTGCAATGGGAAGCTGTTGGGATGTTGGCAATAGCTGGGGTGGGAAAGGTTGGGCGTGGGAACTGCTTGTTGGGACACCAAATGGCTGAGATCCCAAACTTCTTTCTTCTTTCGGGTCATTTCTCTTCTTTAGTGCCTTCCTTATTAAATTCCTCTAGTGTAGGTGTTCACTCAGCAAGGCCTCTGCCTGCAGCTGTTCTGGCACTGGGATGCCGAGGGGATTTCATGCAGCCCGCTCCCGCTGCCCATGCTCAGTCCGTGCATGGATGTGGGCATGGCCAGCACGGACGGGAGAAAATGGGTGGACGGCTGGGTGGATGGGAGGGTGATGGGAGTTGGGAATTCAGCCTTGGGATCAGACACGGGAGGTTGTTGGGATAGGAAATGACCAGTGGGATGGGAAGTCACGATGGGGATAGGAATTCATTAGAATACGAAAAATTGGTTTCATTTTTATTTATTATTTTATTGATTTTAATATTTATTTTATTTATTATATTTATTAATTTTATTTATTAAATTTACTTTATTGACTGTGTTGTACAGGATGGCATTTTTTTAGGTTCTCTTCCTTTTCTACCCTATTAAACTCTCTTTATCACAACGCACTGCTTTGTACTTCATTTTTCCTTCCGAGTCGTTCTGGATTCACTCAGGATGGGGGGGACATTAGTGAACGCCTGTGTGCTTCAGATCCAAGCTCACCTTTGCCCTCAACTCAAGATACATATTTGCATCTGTTGTCATGATACAAAATTAACAGCAACAAAATAAAAGTTAACTACTTCCGAGCACCAGCTGTACGTTTGCTGGGTCTGCTCTATGCATTTTGAAGACCATTCAATACTATTCAGCACCTTCAGGAGGAAATGTGTGGTTCTAGGGAAATGCATCTTGATCTGATGCAAACCTGCGACGCACCCTGCAGCCCCTCCAACCCCTGTGATTTTACCTGCAGCCCCTGCAACCCCTGTGATTTTACCTGCAGCCCCTCCAAGGCCTGTGAAGTTCCCTGCAGCCACTCCAACCCTGTGACAGGCCCTACAGCTGGCTCCGGGGACTACCCCGTTGCCGTATCAGTCGCCAATACACACACAAGATGAAGGAATGGATGCAGAAGTCATCTCGTTTAGGCAGGGAAGAAAGTCCTCCGAAGAAGGGGAAGGAGCAAGAGGAAGGCGAGGCAGGCGACCCCAGTGTAGGGCCATCCCAGGGAAGAGGAGGCTGTTATAAAATAGAAAAGAGAGAAAAGCAGCAGTAAGCAGGTGATCCCCATCCCTGGGCGAGCTGCGAGACATGGGACAAGATTTCAGCTGTCATGCAGGCGAGCACATTGTCACCTGGCTGCTGCGATGCTGGGATAACAGCTCCGGGAGCCTGGAATCGGAGGGCAGGGAAGCCAAGCAGCTGGGATCCTTCTCTGGGGAAGGGGGCACTGAGAAAGCGATCGGAAACGGGGCACAAGCCTCTGGAGGCGGCGCCTGTCAGGCGTGAAGGAAAGGGATCCCTTCCAGGAAGATGCTGTGGGGTTGCTGAGGGTCGAAGAACAGCAGGTGTTGCCTGCACCCACCGTGCTGCAGCAGCGGCAAGGGAGAGACGTGGTGGTTTTCCTCAGCTGGGCAGCTGAGCTTCACCTCAACCGCTCTCTCCCTGCCCCTCCTCAAAGGGAAAGGGGAGAAAATAGGATGGAAAGGGCTCAAGGGCTGAGAGAAGGACAGGGAGATCACTCCACAATGATCGTCACGGGCAAAAGAGGCTCAGCAGAGCCTGTTCCAGTCCAGCCCGGGCCTGCTCCTGCGGGGGCTCTCCACAGGCCGCGGCCTCCTCCAGGCCACATCCACCTGCTCCACCGGGGGCTCCTCCACGGGCTGCAGCGTGGAGATCTGCTCCGTGTGGGACCCGTGGGCTGCAGGGGGACAGCCTGCTCCACCAGGGGCCTCTCCCCAGGCCGCAGGGGAACTGCTGCTGTGAGCCTGGAGCACCTCCTGCCTCCTGCTGCACTCACCTTGGGGGCTGCAGAGAGGTTTCTCACTCCTCCCTGACCCAGACGCTGCTGTGCAGCAGGTTTCTTTCCCTTTCTTAGATGGGCTCTCACACAGGCGCAAACATCATCCGTTTTGTCTCACTTCTGGGCAGCAGCGGGTCCCTCTGGAGCCTCCTGGAACCGGCCCTTATCTAACATGGGGCAGCTGCTGCATTCTCCTCACAGAGGACACCCCTGCAGCCCCCCGCTACCAGAACCTGTCCTCGTAAACCCAACACAAGACACCGACCGAGCCTCCCTGATTCCCAGCAGTTGGGTCAGGCTGGGAACCCAGGCCAGTGCCCGGCAGACCCTCCTGGGCCTTGAAAAGCAAGCTTTATGGGGACGTAGCACCCAGAAAGAACGGAGTCACACAACAGGATTCATTTCCAAAACCGTCTCATAGACACCTGGGCCAAAGTGCAGGGCCTTGAGCGGGTATATCACAATGGCAGAGTTCATTTCCTTCCCAGTAGCTGGCACGTGCCGTTTTTTGGGATTTCGGGGCTACAGTGAGCTGCTAAGAGGGATGTCTTAGCTCTTGCAGGGCAGTGCTTCCACTAAGGCCAGGACTTTTCTGCATCTTCTACTGCCCTGCAAGCGAGGATGCTTGGGGCACACAGGAAGCTGGGAGCGGACACAGCTGCAGGGATTCCATAAGGCACAAACAAATGCAGCCTTGGCTTGGTGACACTTTCTCTTGATTACTGCTCAACACAAATTACCTCGAGCAAGTCTACTGTGAGGACTAAAGGAAAGAGACGTATGGATGCTGCTAAGCTCTTCTAGCTTGTACCAGGTAGGAAAGATACCTCTGTAGCAGGCGTGAAGAGGATAGCACTAATTAATTAGATGAGAAGCGGAGGAAAGGCACTTAGAGGTAGCGAAAAGCAGTTAATGTGATGTTCCGGGGAAGCTTCAGTCTGCTTAAGGAGTAGCAAGAACAAGCCTAAAGTCATAGCCAAATACAAGAAAGAGAGGAGGACACGCAGCATGAGAAGCTCCCGAGAGAAAGGAGCTCTGTTTTGGGTAAAAATCAGTCCCTTTTTCTATCATGGAGACATCCAAGGGCATAGGACACGTGCACTTCAGGGAACCAAGAGATGCTGTGCATTTCTCTCGTCCCCCTGACACAGCCACTAGGTGACGATGCTTCCAATTCTCTCTAAAGAAACCTTGCTTTCTCAGGCCCAGGTGTCCAGCTGCACACCAAGGACGTCCCTGGCTCCCAGGCACAGTTCCCAGGCCCAAGGCCGAGCTCCGCTCCGAACCCCCATTCCAGCAGACCTTGCTCCTGGCATTGTGGAGCAGCCATTTCATGTCAGCCTTTTCTCCTGGCAGTCAGCTTAGCGCCGTAACCTCTGCCATCGGGGCGCCCGAGAGCCGTGTGAGGTCAGCAGAGAGTCACTGTCAGCCTTTGACCTCACAAAGGTGGGTGGCCATAAGTGCCCTGAGCGTCCAGCTCGCATTGAGTACTGCTGGTGGCACTCGAGGCGTGGAGGTCTGCATGGTGCAATGGGAGACGCCGATGTCCTGCTGCTGGAACAAGAGGCGCTGATGTGCTGCTGGTGCAGGAGGAGACGTGAAGGTGCTGCTGCTTAGAGGTGCTGAGGGGCGGGCAGCCTCAGCGGGCAGCTGAATCAGAGGGCAGGGAAGCCAAGCAGCTTCCTTCTCTGGGGAAGGGGGCACAGAGAAAGTGATTGGAAATGGGGTACAAGCCCTCAGCCTCTAAAAGCAATCCCTCAGATGTTTAGGCATAGTAAAGTTAGGTATATCTATTTGACTCTAGACCCCAACATGTTTGTTAGTGTTCTGGTTTGTCCACTGCTTTCTTGTGGGGGATTTGAGTTGGCCATTACTGTTTAGGTGAATGCTGACTTCATATCTATGGTGCACTTTATTCTTAAAATGGGAAGTTTCTACCAATTTCCCGTCCAAACTTGCTCATAAGCCAACTGCAGTCATCATTTCAGATGTGTCTCCCAACTTACACATTTCCTATTTCTCCTTGATATTTACTCAAGAAATTCATTTACGTAGAGACAACATATTCTTCTCTCAACTGGCATCTGGCTGGGCAGAATGATGTCCTTTCATTCCCTTCCAGGCAATAGGCAACTTGTTCCTTCTGTCTTGTGAACTCTTCCTCCTAAGTTCAATGTGAATACAAGTGGCAGAACTGTGCCTCATGTCTCAAATGAGTGTCAGGGCTGCCTTGTCCAGTGTATTCATACTGGAGGGAAAAAAAAATGAATAGCCATACACACTATATAACCACTAAACTTTTTCAGTCCTCCTTGTGCTAACAGTGCATGAACGTGAGGTTTTGTTGTCATTTTTGTTTGTTTGTTTGTTTGCTTGCTTTAAACTCCTGACTGCCATATAGCAAACATGACAAAAAAACACCCTTTTTTGAGAAGCTCTGAGAATGGCTCTGCTTTGTATTATCACCTGTCACTTCACCTGAACCATTTCAATCACAAGCGATATCCTTCTGTCAGGCTTGGTAGTACTTCCCAACCTTATGTCCCCTGCAAATCTCAAAGCTCATATGTAATTTTTAATCTTCAGCCACCATGTCCATACCGAACATATCTAACTTTGAAGTCAGCTCTGCCCTGAATAGGAGGTTGGGTTTTCAGAGGTCCCTTCCAGCCTACATTTCTCCATGAGTCTTTGCCTCCTTAGCAGCTGCAGTTTCAGAACTGTCTCTGAGAATTACCATAGGTAACGACTCCTTTGCTGGTAAGTCCCTCTTCAGTGTGAACAATTGTAAATTCCCTTTATTCACTTGCAGCCCCAAAGCCCAAATCCGTAGATAATGTATCAGAAGCTCACAGAAAGTGAAATAGATGTAATTCATCCCCTGTGTAGGGAAGAACTGGTCCTAGAAAGGAAAGCTATTAAATTATCTGGAAACAATTTAGCTCTGATAAATTATTTTGTAAATTACACATTACCCCCTCCTTCCCTGGTCTTAGCTGTTCTTGCTCCAAAACTTTGCATGGTGTTGATGTCAAACTAACAGGCCCACACTTGTCTGGATGACTCTTTACCCTCTTCTGGACAGAGGTGTATTTGTTACTCTCCCATTCTGGGGACTATCCCTGATTTGCACAATTGTTATGCATTTTTCCTACTTGACTTGTTGTTCTGTGTGCCAATGCTGTTAATAGGCTAGGTAGATATCAGCTTTTCATTTTTCACTTGAATCGCTATAGATTGTTATTTCACCTCAGATGATGTTGCGCCTAGTGCCCTACCCTCCTTTTCAATGGGAGTCCTGTCACTGCCCTTAATATCACATTGTTGTTGCTGTTAGATGCAGGAAATAAGATTTGCAGCATTTGAGACATCAGTAACTTTTGATCTATTTTTGCCTCAAGCGTGCAACTGTCCTAATTTGTTCTCTTTGTTCCCCCTGGTTTCTGTGGCTTAAGTACCACTTACTATTATTGTTTAATTTCCTATGTGAAGGAGGTTTTTGGTCATTCTTACTTTATTTCTGCAGTTTTTAACCTCTGAAACATGCCTTTTCTCATCGCTTTTTTCCTCTTTGAATTTTGAATTTTAACTATGCCTTCTCTGCACTCAAGTCCCAGAGCTGCTTAGTCAGACTCAATTATTCATTTCCTTAGATTTCAAAGTTTGCATTTCTAAGCCTCAAAACCTTCATTCTAAACCTGGTTTTGTCTGTCGTGAAATGTAAAATGAGAAAAGTCAGCTCATGATCACACTTTATTCAAATTTTACTACATTTAAACCCATACAGGAGCCAAGTCTAAAATGGTCTTATATTTTTTCACTTTTGGGAAGAAATCCATCACATAGTATACCTCTATGAACATAAGTGGTAATTATCTTTCAATCTTTTGCCGGGAAGTTAAAGTCTCCCATAATTCCCATTATTGTTTACGTGTCTGATAACTGTACAGAGAGAATTCACTATTAGACTGGAGCTAAGAGCAAAGAGCAGGCTAGCAAGGCTGTCTATCTTTAGCAGTGATTTGCACAAAACCACTCTTTTGCTGACCCATAACATTTAATTTCTCCATCCTCTGCTTCTTGCTAACACAAAGCACCATCTTATTCCATCCATTTGCCTTGGTTTCCAGCCTTCCTGAGATTTATCAGTACTTGTATGACATTCATGCCTTTGTTTCACCCTTCCTGTGTTGACACTTGTCATAACAGTTTTAGATCCTGAACATGATCATCTCAAAGTTTGCCTGACAGTTAGGTCTTCCTCACATTGTCATAGAGTATCAGGTCTCTACCACTTGAAATAGATTGGATTGGATTAGATTATTGGCACCGTCTCTTGTGCTGGTAGTCCATTATCTTCACAGTCCGTACAACTGGCCATCAGTGAACATGAAGTGGCCTTATCCTGCCCATTTACCTTTCTGGAAATCAGCCACTCTCTCTGCCTAGAACAGGGAATGGATTTTCCTCACCTTTCTTCAAAAGCTCTGAAGTTTTCTGTGATCTTTCCAATTGTACGGTATGATAAGCTTTTGCTGCCACTGAAGGGTAGAAGTCATTATGAATAGTGCCAACAAAACAGAAACATAACAATGAAAACGATATTTTAATTCAGAATAGGTATTTGAAAAGTTCACCTTTTCTAGCACAAATGGGGAAAAGAAAAAAAGGAAGGAAAAAAAAAAAAAAAAAAGCAGTCCTAAAACATCAAAACTGTGGCCAAAGAATTAGAAGAAACACTATTTTTCCAAAGCTGCAATGTTTTCCATTCATCTGGCTGGGCCAGCAGAGCACTGGAGACCTGGATGCACTGTACTCATGGCTGGTTCCCCTAAATGACCTGCAGGGAGATCTTCTTCTCTCTATCCCTCTGTTTCTCCTTTCAATCTCTGTTTTGTCTGTTTGTATCACTAGCTCTCAAATCGCCACTGATATATGCACGTGCAGCACCCAGCACAACCTTGTTTCAGGCTCCAGCGGGACCTTTAGGCATTACCATCCTGTAAACAAATAACAATGATAGTGAGCGTAATTACAATCGTCAAACTATTCCAGCTCCACATCATTAGCCATGCCCTGAGCTAAATAACATTTTAATCAGTTTGATATGTCATCTGTGGCTTTCTTCACTGTCACTTGCAATCCAGCAAACTCCTTCCTTCACGTTTCTGGATTAGACAGAGGGTTCTCAACTGCAGACATCCAATTCCCTGTTCAGGAAGCAGCGAGACCTTTCCTCTTCTCACAGATTTAAGATGATAGCCAAGCATCATGAGACACAGTGCGTATGTCTCCTAGGCCCATCCCATGAGAGCAGGACATTTACCACACATGAGAAGAAGACTTAATGCAGTGGCAAAGCAAAATACTCAGTGTCAAAGCCATGTCTAGATGATCATTAAAGACAGATCAAAATTACCCAATACAGGAGGAAAATCTATCGTTTGTAGAAGATTATGTTCTCTGATTATTAGTTTCAAAATTAGTTTTTCCTTTGGATTTCCTCTGAACTTAAACTTAGTTTGGAATGCCTTTGGTTTTGAATATTTCTGAAATCGTATTACTTCTCCTAAGTAAGTTGCTAGTCTGTTCTATTTACGTGAAATTCGAATAATATTGTGAAGTATCTGCCATCAGTTTTACTGTGTGCCAGGCTGAGTTCCCTGATGAATTTCAAATTTCAGATATGAAACAGTAAAGGTTAAAAAAAAAAAAATGTTACAAAGGGTACTTCATGCAGTAGCATAAACTTCTGTTTTCTCAAAACTTGTATCAGTTCATCTCACCAGGACCAGCAGGGGAAGCACACTCTGCCTAGGCACTGGCAAAGGGACACAGTGAGAGTGTAGGGTCTCTTGCTGGGGCCATTCAAAATTTGACTGTACAAGCCCCTGAGCAATATGACAGGGCTTTAAAAATGGCCCTGCTTGAAGTACGCGGGTGATCTGGAGACCTCTAAGGTGCTTTCCAACAAAAGCTTTTCTATAATTGTATGAAATCACCTGCAATAGATTAACCCTGGTCATTATTCCTATCACAGGAAATAACTGTGACACCTGGGTAACAGGTGAGCTTACTGCGACACCAGGGAGAGCCTTCCTGTACTTAAAGGCAACCTGTAGGAAAGCTGGGGAGGGAGTCTTTATCAGGGCCTGGAGTGACAGGACAAGGAGTAACCGCTTTAAACTGAAAAGTAGCACCCAGAAAGAACGGAGTCACGCAACAGGATTCATTTCCAAAACCACCTCGTAGACACCTGGGCCAAAGAGCAGGGCCTTGAGCGGGTATATCACAATGACAGAGTTCATTTCCTTCCCGGTAGCTGGCACGTGCCGTTTTTTGGGATTTCGGGGCTACAGTGAGCTGCTAAGAGGGATGTCTTAGCTCTTGCAGGGCAGTGCTTCCACTAAGGCCAGGACTTTTCTGCATCTTCTACTGCCCTGCAAGCGAGGATGCTTGGGGCACACAGGAAGCTGGGAGGGGACACAGCTGCAGGGATTCCATAAGGCACAAGCAAATGCAGCCTTGGCTTGGTGACACTTTCTCTTGATTACTGCTCAACACAAATTACCTCGAGCAAGTCTACTGTGAGGACTAAAGGAAAGAGACGTATGGATGCTGCTAAGCTCTTCTAGCTTGTACCAGGTAGGAAAGATACCTCTGTAGCAGGCGTGAAGAGGATAGCACTAATTAATTAGATGAGAAGCGGAGGAAAGGCACTTAGAGGTAGTGAAAAGCAGTTAATGTGATGTTCCGGGGAAGCTTCAGTCTGCTTAAGGAGTAGCAAGAACAAGCCTAAAGTCATAGCCAAATACAAGAAAGAGAGGAGGACACGCAGCATGAGAAGCTCCCGAGAGAAAGGAGCTCTGTTTTGGGTAAAAATCAGTCCCTTTTTCTATCATGGAGACATCCAAGGGCGTAGGACACGTGCACTTCAGGGAACCAAGAGATGCTGTGCATTTCTCTCGTCCCCCTGACACAGCCACTAGGTGACGATGCTTCCAATTCTCTCTAAAGAAACCTTGCTTTCTCAGGCCCAGGTGTCCAGCTGCACACCAAGGACGTCCCTGGCTCCCAGGCACAGTTCCCAGGCCCAAGGCCGAGCTCCGCTCCGAACCCCCATTCCAGCAGACCTTGCTCCTGGCATTGTGGAGCAGCCATTTCATGTCAGCCTTTTCTCCTGGCAGTCAGCTTAGCGCCGTAACCTCTGCCATCGGGGCGCCCGAGAGCCGTGTGAGGTCAGCAGAGAGTCACTGTCAGCCTTTGACCTCACAAAGGTGGGTGGCCATAAGTGCCCTGAGCGTCCAGCTCGCATTGAGTACTGCTCGTGGCACTCGAGGCGTGGAGGTCTGCATGGTGCAATGGGAGACGCCGATGTCCTGCTGCTGGAACAAGAGGCGCTGATGTGCTGCTGGTGCAGGAGGAGACGTGAAGGTGCTGCTGCTTAGAGGTGCTGAGGAGCGGGCAGCCTCAGCGGGCAGCTGAATCAGAGGGCAGGGAAGCCAAGCAGCTTCCTTCTCTGGGGAAGGGGGCACAGAGAAAGTGATTGGAAATGGGGTACAAGCCCTCAGCCTCTAAAAGCAATCCCTCAGATGTTTAGGCATAGTAAAGTTAGGTATATCTATTTGACTCTAGACCCCAACATGTTTGTTAGTGTTCTGGTTTGTCCACTGCTTTCTTGTGGGGGATTTGAGTTGGCCATTACTGTTTAGGTGAATGCTGACTTCATATCTATGGTGCACTTTATTCTTAAAATGGGAAGTTTCTACCAATTTCCCGTCCAAACTTGCTCATAAGCCAACTGCAGTCATCATTTCAGATGTGTCTCCCAACTTACACATTTCCTATTTCTCCTTGATATTTACTCAAGAAATTCATTTACGTAGAGACAACATATTCTTCTCTCAACTGGCATCTGGCTGGGCAGAATGATGTCCTTTCATTCCCTTCCAGGCAATAGGCAACTTGTTCCTTCTGTCTTGTGAACTCTTCCTCCTAAGTTCAATGTGAATACAAGTGGCAGAACTGTGCCTCATGTCTCAAATGAGTGTCAGGGCTGCCTTGTCCAGTGTATTCATACTGGAGGGAAAAAAAATGAATAGCCATACACACTATATAACCACTAAACTTTTTCAGTCTTCCTTGTGCTAACAGTGCATGAACGTGAGGTTTTGTTGTCATTTTTGTTTGTTTGTTTGTTTGCTTGCTTTAAACTCCTGACTGCCATATAGCAAACATGACAAAAAAACACCCTTTTTTGAGAATCTCTGAGAATGGCTCTGCTTTGTATTATCACCTGTCACTTCACCTGAACCATTTCAATCACAAGCGATATCCTTCTGTCAGGCTTGGTAGTACTTCCCAACCTTATGTCCCCTGCAAATCTCAAAGCTCATGTGTAATTTTTAATCTTCAGCCACCATGTCCATACCGAACATATCTAACTTTGAAGTCAGCTCTGCCCTGAATAGGAGGTTGGGTTTTCAGAGGTCCCTTCCAGCCTACATTTCTCCATGAGTCTTTGCCTCCTTAGCAGCTGCAGTTTCAGAACTGTCTCTGAGAATTACCATAGGTAACGACTCCTTTGCTGCTAAGTCCCTCTTCAGTGTGAACAATTGTAAATTCCCTTTATTCACTTGCAGCCCCAAAGCCCAAATCCGTAGATAATGTATCAGAAGCTCACAGAAAGTGAAATAGATGTAATTCATCCCCTGTGTAGGGAAGAACTGGTCCTAGAAAGGAAAGCTATTAAATTATCTGGAAACAATTTAGCTCTGATAAATTATTTTGTAAATTACACATTACCCCCTCCTTCCCTGGTCTTAGCTGTTCTTGCTCCAAAACTTTGCATGGTGTTGATGTCAAACTAACAGGCCCACACTTGTCTGGATGACTCTTTACCCTCTTCTGGACAGAGGTGTATTTGTTACTCTCCCATTCTGGGGACTATCCCTGATTTGCACAATTGTTATGCATTTTTCCTACTTGACTTGTTGTTCTGTGTGCCAATGCTGTTAATAGGCTAGGTAGATATCAGCTTTTCATTTTTCACTTGAATCGCTATAGATTGTTATTTCACCTCAGATGATGTTGCGCCTAGTGCCCTACCCTCCTTTTCAATGGGAGTCCTGTCACTGCCCTTAATATCACATTGTTGTTGCTGTTAGATGCAGGAAATAAGATTTGCAGCATTTGAGACATCAGTAACTTTTGATCTATTTTTGCCTCAAGCGTGCAACTGTCCTAATTTGTTCTCTTTGTTCCCCCTGGTTTCTGTGGCTTAAGTACCACTTACTATTATTGTTTAATTTCCTATGTGAAGGAGGTTTTTGGTCATTCTTACTTTATTTCTGCAGTTTTTAACCTCTGAAACATGCCTTTTCTCATCGCTTTTTTCCTCTTTGAATTTTGAATTTTAACTATGCCTTCTCTGCACTCAAGTCCCAGAGCTGCTTAGTCAGACTCAATTATTCATTTCCTTAGATTTCAAAGTTTGCATTTCTAAGCCTCAAAACCTTCATTCTAAACCTGGTTTTGTCTGTCGTGAAATGTAAAATGAGAAAAGTCAGCTCATGATCACACTTTATTCAAATTTTACTACATTTAAACCCATACAGGAGCCAAGTCTAAAATGGTCTTATATTTTTTCACTTTTGGGAAGAAATCCATCACATAGTATACCTCTGTGAACATAAGTGGTAATTATCTTTCAATCTTTTGCTGGGAAGTTAAAGTCTCCCATAATTCCCATTATTGTTTACGTGTCTGATAACTGTACAGAGAGAATTCACTATTAGACTGGAGCTAAGAGCAAAGAGCAGGCTAGCAAGGCTGTCTATCTTTAGCAGTGATTTGCACAAAACCACTCTTTTGCTGACCCATAACATTTAATTTCTCCATCCTCTGCTTCTTGCTAACACAAAGCACCATCTTATTCCATCCATTTGCCTTGGTTTCCAGCCTTCCTGAGATTTATCAGTACTTGTATGACATTCATGCCTTTGTTTCACCCTTCCTGTGTTGACACTTGTCATAACAGTTTTAGATCCTGAACATGATCATCTCAAAGTTTGCCTGACAGTTAGGTCTTCCTCACATTGTCATAGAGTATCAGGTCTCTACCACTTGAAATAGATTGGATTGGATTAGATTATTGGCACCGTCTCTTGTGCTGGTAGTCCATTATCTTCACAGTCCGTACAACTGGCCATCAGTGAACATGAAGTGGCCTTATCCTGCCCATTTACCTTTCTGGAAATCAGCCACTCTCTCTGCCTAGAACAGGGAATGGATTTTCCTCACCTTTCTTCAAAAGCTCTGAAGTTTTCTGTGATCTTTCCAATTGTACGGTATGATAAGCTTTTGCTGCCACTGAAGGGTAGAAGTCATTATGAATAGTGCCAACAAAACAGAAACATAACAATGAAAACGATATTTTAATTCAGAATAGGTATTTGAAAAGTTCACCTTTTCTAGCACAAATGGGGAAAAGAAAAAAAGGAAGGAAAAAAAAAAAAAAAAGCAGTCCTAAAACATCAAAACTGTGGCCAAAGAATTAGAAGAAACACTATTTTTCCAAAGCTGCAATGTTTTCCATTCATCTGGCTGGGCCAGCAGAGCACTGGAGACCTGGATGCACTGCACTCATGGCTGGTTCCCCTAAATGACCTGCAGGGAGATCTTCTTCTCTCTATCCCTCTGTTTCTCCTTTCAATCTCTGTTTTGTCTGTTTGTATCACTAGCTCTCAAATCGCCACTGATATATGCACGTGCAGCACCCAGCACAACCTTGTTTCAGGCTCCAGCGGGACCTTTAGGCATTACCATCCTGTAAACAAATAACAATGATAGTGAGTGTAATTACAATCGTCAAACTATTCCAGCTCCACATCATTAGCCATGCCCTGAGCTAAATAACATTTTAATCAGTTTGATATGTCATCTGTGGCTTTCTTCACTGTCACTTGCAATCCAGCAAACTCCTTCCTTCACGTTTCTAGATTAGACAGAGGGTTCTCAACTGCAGACATCCAATTCCCTGTTCAGGAAGCAGCGAGACCTTTCCTCTTCTCACAGATTTAAGATGATAGCCAAGCATCATGAGACACAGTGCGTATGTCTCCTAGGCCCATCCCATGAGAGCAGGACATTTACCACACATGAGAAGAAGACTTAATGCAGTGGCAAAGCAAAATACTCGGTGTCAAAGCCATGTCTAGATGATCATTAAAGACAGATCAAAATTACCCAATACAGGAGGAAAATCTATCGTTTGTAGAAGATTATGTTCTCTGATTATTAGTTTCAAAATTAGTTTTTCCTTTGGATTTCCTCTGAACTTAAACTTAGTTTGGAATGCCTTTGGTTTTGAATATTTCTGAAATCGTATTACTTCTCCTAAGTAAGTTGCTAGTCTGTTCTATTTACGTGAAATTCGAATAATATTGTGAAGTATCTGCCATCAGTTTTACTGTGTGCCAGGCTGAGTTCCCTGATGAATTTCAAATTTCAGATATGAAACAGTAAAGGTTAAAAAAAAAAATGTTACAAAGGGTACTTCATGCAGTAGCATAAACTTCTGTTTTCTCAAAACTTGTATCAGTTCATCTCACCAGGACCAGCAGGGGAAGCACACTCTGCCTAGGCACTGGCAAAGGGACACAGTGAGAGTGTAGGGTCTCTTGCTGGGGCCATTCAAAATTTGACTGTACAAGCACCTGAGCAATATGACAGGGCTTTAAAAATGGCCCTGCTTGAAGTACGCGGGTGATCTGGAGACCTCTAAGGTGCTTTCCAACAAAAGCTTTTCTATAATTGTATGAAATCACCTGCAATAGATTAACCCTGGTCATTATTCCTATCACAGGAAATAACTGTGACACCTGGGTAACAGGTGAGCTTACTGCGACACCAGGGAGAGCCTTCCTGTACTTAAAGGCAACCTGTAGGAAAGCTGGGGAGGGAGTCTTTATCAGGGCCTGGAGTGACAGGACAAGGAGTAACCGCTTTAAACTGAAAAGTAGCACCCAGAAAGAACGGAGTCACGCAACAGGATTCATTTCCAAAACCACCTCGTAGACACCTGGGCCAAAGAGCAGGGCCTTGAGCGGGTATATCACAATGGCGGAGTTCATTTCCTTCCCAGTAGCTGGCACGTGCCGTTTTTTGGGATTTCGGGGCTACAGTGAGCTGCTAAGAGGGATGTCTTAGCTCTTGCAGGGCAGTGCTTCCACTAAGGCCAGGACTTTTCTGCATCTTCTACTGCCCTGCAAGCGAGGATGCTTGGGGCACACAGGAAGCTGGGAGGGGACACAGCTGCAGGGATTCCATAAGGCACAAGCAAATGCAGCCTTGGCTTGGTGACACTTTCTCTTGATTACTGCTCAACACAAATTACCTCGAGCAAGTCTACTGTGAGGACTAAAGGAAAGAGACGTATGGATGCTGCTAAGCTCTTCTAGCTTGTACCAGGTAGGAAAGATACCTCTGTAGCAGGCGTGAAGAGGATAGCACTAATTAATTAGATGAGAAGCGGAGGAAAGGCACTTAGAGGTAGTGAAAAGCAGTTAATGTGATGTTCCGGGGAAGCTTCAGTCTGCTTAAGGAGTAGCAAGAACAAGCCTAAAGTCATAGCCAAATACAAGAAAGAGAGGAGGACACGCAGCATGAGAAGCTCCCGAGAGAAAGGAGCTCTGTTTTGGGTAAAAATCAGTCCCTTTTTCTATCATGGAGACATCCAAGGGCGTAGGACACGTGCACTTCAGGGAACCAAGAGATGCTGTGCATTTCTCTCGTCCCCCTGACACAGCCACTAGGTGACGATGCTTCCAATTCTCTCTAAAGAAACCTTGCTTTCTCAGGCCCAGGTGTCCAGCTGCACACCAAGGACGTCCCTGGCTCCCAGGCACAGTTCCCAGGCCCAAGGCCGAGCTCCGCTCCGAACCCCCATTCCAGCAGACCTTGCTCCTGGCATTGTGGAGCAGCCATTTCATGTCAGCCTTTTCTCCTGGCAGTCAGCTTAGCGCCGTAACCTCTGCCATCGGGGCGCCCGAGAGCCGTGTGAGGTCAGCAGAGAGTCACTGTCAGCCTTTGACCTCACAAAGGTGGGTGGCCATAAGTGCCCTGAGCGTCCAGCTCGCATTGAGTACTGCTGGTGGCACTCGAGGCGTGGAGGTCTGCATGGTGCAATGGGAGACGCCGATGTCCTGCTGCTGGAACAAGAGGCGCTGATGTGCTGCTGGTGCAGGAGGAGACGTGAAGGTGCTGCTGCTTAGAGGTGCTGAGGAGCGGGCAGCCTCAGCGGGCAGCTGAATCAGAGGGCAGGGAAGCCAAGCAGCTTCCTTCTCTGGGGAAGGGGGCACAGAGAAAGTGATTGGAAATGGGGTACAAGCCCTCAGCCTCTAAAAGCAATCCCTCAGATGTTTAGGCATAGTAAAGTTAGGTATATCTATTTGACTCTAGACCCCAACATGTTTGTTAGTGTTCTGGTTTGTCCACTGCTTTCTTGTGGGGGATTTGAGTTGGCCATTACTGTTTAGGTGAATGCTGACTTCATATCTATGGTGCACTTTATTCTTAAAATGGGAAGTTTCTACCAATTTCCCGTCCAAACTTGCTCATAAGCCAACTGCAGTCATCATTTCAGATGTGTCTCCCAACTTACACATTTCCTATTTCTCCTTGATATTTACTCAAGAAATTCATTTACGTAGAGACAACATATTCTTCTCTCAACTGGCATCTGGCTGGGCAGAATGATGTCCTTTCATTCCCTTCCAGGCAATAGGCAACTTGTTCCTTCTGTCTTGTGAACTCTTCCTCCTAAGTTCAATGTGAATACAAGTGGCAGAACTGTGCCTCATGTCTCAAATGAGTGTCAGGGCTGCCTTGTCCAGTGTATTCATACTGGAGGGAAAAAAAAATGAATAGCCATACACACTATATAACCACTAAACTTTTTCAGTCCTCCTTGTGCTAACAGTGCATGAACGTGAGGTTTTGTTGTCATTTTTGTTTGTTTGTTTGTTTGCTTGCTTTAAACTCCTGACTGCCATATAGCAAACATGACAAAAAAACACCCTTTTTTGAGAAGCTCTGAGAATGGCTCTGCTTTGTATTATCACCTGTCACTTCACCTGAACCATTTCAATCACAAGCGATATCCTTCTGTCAGGCTTGGTAGTACTTCCCAACCTTATGTCCCCTGCAAATCTCAAAGCTCATGTGTAATTTTTAATCTTCAGCCACCATGTCCATACCGAACATATCTAACTTTGAAGTCAGCTCTGCCCTGAATAGGAGGTTGGGTTTTCAGAGGTCCCTTCCAGCCTACATTTCTCCATGAGTCTTTGCCTCCTTAGCAGCTGCAGTTTCAGAACTGTCTCTGAGAATTACCATAGGTAACGACTCCTTTGCTGGTAAGTCCCTCTTCAGTGTGAACAATTGTAAATTCCCTTTATTCACTTGCAGCCCCAAAGCCCAAATCCGTAGATAATGTATCAGAAGCTCACAGAAAGTGAAATAGATGTAATTCATCCCCTGTGTAGGGAAGAACTGGTCCTAGAAAGGAAAGCTATTAAATTATCTGGAAACAATTTAGCTCTGATAAATTATTTTGTAAATTACACATTACCCCCTCCTTCCCTGGTCTTAGCTGTTCTTGCTCCAAAACTTTGCATGGTGTTGATATCAAACTAACAGGCCCACACTTGTCTGGATGACTCTTTACCCTCTTCTGGACAGAGGTGTATTTGTTACTCTCCCATTCTGGGGACTATCCCTGATTTGCACAATTGTTATGCATTTTTCCTACTTGACTTGTTGTTCTGTGTGCCAATGCTGTTAATAGGCTAGGTAGATATCAGCTTTTCATTTTTCACTTGAATCGCTATAGATTGTTATTTCACCTCAGATGATGTTGCGCCTAGTGCCCTACCCTCCTTTTCAATGGGAGTCCTGTCACTGCCCTTAATATCACATTGTTGTTGCTGTTAGATGCAGGAAATAAGATTTGCAGCATTTGAGACATCAGTAACGTTTGATCTATTTTTGCCTCAAGCGTGCAACTGTCCTAATTTGTTCTCTTTGTTCCCCCTGGTTTCTGTGGCTTAAGTACCACTTACTATTATTGTTTAATTTCCTATGTGAAGGAGGTTTTTGGTCATTCTTACTTTATTTCTGCAGTTTTTAACCTCTGAAACATGCCTTTTCTCATCGCTTTTTTCCTCTTTGAATTTTGAATTTTAACTATGCCTTCTCTGCACTCAAGTCCCAGAGCTGCTTAGTCAGACTCAATTATTCATTTCCTTAGATTTCAAAGTTTGCATTTCTAAGCCTCAAAACCTTCATTCTAAACCTGGTTTTGTCTGTCGTGAAATGTAAAATGAGAAAAGTCAGCTCATGATCACACTTTATTCAAATTTTACTACATTTAAACCCATACAGGAGCCAAGTCTAAAATGGTCTTATATTTTTTCACTTTTGGGAAGAAATCCATCACATAGTATACCTCTGTGAACATAAGTGGTAATTATCTTTCAATCTTTTGCTGGGAAGTTAAAGTCTCCCATAATTCCCATTATTGTTTACGTGTCTGATAACTGTACAGAGATAATTCACTATTAGACTGGAGCTAAGAGCAAAGAGCAGGCTAGCAAGGCTGTCTATCTTTAGCAGTGATTTGCACAAAACCACTCTTTTGCTGACCCATAACATTTAATTTCTCCATCCTCTGCTTCTTGCTAACACAAAGCACCATCTTATTCCATCCATTTGCCTTGGTTTCCAGCCTTCCTGAGATTTATCAGTACTTGTATGACATTCATGCCTTTGTTTCACCCTTCCTGTGTTGACACTTGTCATAACAGTTTTAGATCCTGAACATGATCATCTCAAAGTTTGCCTGACAGTTAGGTCTTCCTCACATTGTCATAGAGTATCAGGTCTCTACCACTTGAAATAGATTGGATTGGATTAGATTATTGGCACCGTCTCTTGTGCTGGTAGTCCATTATCTTCACAGTCCGTACAACTGGCCATCAGTGAACATGAAGTGGCCTTATCCTGCCCATTTACCTTTCTGGAAATCAGCCACTCTCTCTGCCTAGAACAGGGAATGGATTTTCCTCACCTTTCTTCAAAAGCTCTGAAGTTTTCTGTGATCTTTCCAATTGTACGGTATGATAAGCTTTTGCTGCCACTGAAGGGTAGAAGTCATTATGAATAGTGCCAACAAACAGAAACATAACAATGAAAACGATATTTTAATTCAGAATAGGTATTTGAAAAGTTCACCTTTTCTAGCACAAATGGGGAAAAGAAAAAAAGGAAGGAAAAAAAAAAAAAAAAGCAGTCCTAAAACATCAAAACTGTGGCCAAAGAATTAGAAGAAACACTATTTTTCCAAAGCTGCAATGTTTTCCATTCATCTGGCTGGGCCAGCAGAGCACTGGAGACCTGGATGCACTGTACTCATGGCTGGTTCCCCTAAATGACCTGCAGGGAGATCTTCTTCTCTCTATCCCTCTGTTTCTCCTTTCAATCTCTGTTTTGTCTGTTTGTATCACTAGCTCTCAAATCGCCACTGATATATGCACGTGCAGCACCCAGCACAACCTTGTTTCAGGCTCCAGCGGGACCTTTAGGCATTACCATCCTGTAAACAAATAACAATGATAGTGAGTGTAATTACAATCGTCAAACTATTCCAGCTCCACATCATTAGCCATGCCCTGAGCTAAATAACATTTTAATCAGTTTGATATGTCATCTGTGGCTTTCTTCACTGTCACTTGCAATCCAGCAAACTCCTTCCTTCACGTTTCTAGATTAGACAGAGGGTTCTCAACTGCAGACATCCAATTCCCTGTTCAGGAAGCAGCGAGACCTTTCCTCTTCTCACAGATTTAAGATGATAGCCAAGCATCATGAGACACAGTGCGTATGTCTCCTAGGCCCATCCCATGAGAGCAGGACATTTACCACACATGAGAAGAAGACTTAATGCAGTGGCAAAGCAAAATACTCGGTGTCAAAGCCATGTCTAGATGATCATTAAAGACAGATCAAAATTACCCAATACAGGAGGAAAATCTATCGTTTGTAGAAGATTATGTTCTCTGATTATTAGTTTCAAAATTAGTTTTTCCTTTGGATTTCCTCTGAACTTAAACTTAGTTTGGAATGCCTTTGGTTTTGAATATTTCTGAAATCGTATTACTTCTCCTAAGTAAGTTGCTAGTCTGTTCTATTTACGTGAAATTCGAATAATATTGTGAAGTATCTGCCATCAGTTTTACTGTGTGCCAGGCTGAGTTCCCTGATGAATTTCAAATTTCAGATATGAAACAGTAAAGGTTAAAAAAAAAACATGTTACAAAGGGTACTTCATGCAGTAGCATAAACTTCTGTTTTCTCAAAACTTGTATCAGTTCATCTCACCAGGACCAGCAGGGGAAGCACACTCTGCCTAGGCACTGGCAAAGGGACACAGTGAGAGTGTAGGGTCTCTTGCTGGGGCCATTCAAAATTTGACTGTACAAGCCCCTGAGCAATATGACAGGGCTTTAAAAATGGCCCTGCTTGAAGTACGCGGGTGATCTGGAGACCTCTAAGGTGCTTTCCAACAAAAGCTTTTCTATAATTGTATGAAATCACCTGCAATAGATTAACCCTGGTCATTATTCCTATCACAGGAAATAACTGTGACACCTGGGTAACAGGTGAGCTTACTGCGACACCAGGGAGAGCCTTCCTGTACTTAAAGGCAACCTGTAGGAAAGCTGGGGAGGGAGTCTTTATCAGGGCCTGGAGTGACAGGACAAGGAGTAACCGCTTTAAACTGAAAAGTAGCACCCAGAAAGAACGGAGTCACGCAACAGGATTCATTTCCAAAACCACCTCATAGACACCTGGGCCAAAGAGCAGGGCCTTGAGCGGGTATATCACAATGACAGAGTTCATTTCCTTCCCAGTAGCTGGCACGTGCCGTTTTTTGGGATTTCGGGGCTACAGTGAGCTGCTAAGAGGGATGTCTTAGCTCTTGCAGGGCAGTGCTTCCACTAAGGCCAGGACTTTTCTGCATCTTCTACTGCCCTGCAAGCGAGGATGCTTGGGGCACACAGGAAGCTGGGAGGGGACACAGCTGCAGGGATTCCATAAGACACAAGCAAATGCAGCCTTGGCTTGGTGACACTTTCTCTTGATTACTGCTCAACACAAATTACCTCGAGCAAGTCTACTGTGAGGACTAAAGGAAAGAGACGTATGGATGCTGCTAAGCTCTTCTAGCTTGTACCAGGTAGGAAAGATACCTCTGTAGCAGGCGTGAAGAGGATAGCACTAATTAATTAGATGAGAAGCGGAGGAAAGGCACTTAGAGGTAGTGAAAAGCAGTTAATGTGATGTTCCGGGGAAGCTTCAGTCTGCTTAAGGAGTAGCAAGAACAAGCCTAAAGTCATAGCCAAATACAAGAAAGAGAGGAGGACACGCAGCATGAGAAGCTCCCGAGAGAAAGGAGCTCTGTTTTGGGTAAAAATCAGTCCCTTTTTCTATCATGGAGACATCCAAGGGCGTAGGACACGTGCACTTCAGGGAACCAAGAGATGCTGTGCATTTCTCTCGTCCCCCTGACACAGCCACTAGGTGACGATGCTTCCAATTCTCTCTAAAGAAACCTTGCTTTCTCAGGCCCAGGTGTCCAGCTGCACACCAAGGACGTCCCTGGCTCCCAGGCACAGTTCCCAGGCCCAAGGCCGAGCTCCGCTCCGAACCCCCATTCCAGCAGACCTTGCTCCTGGCATTGTGGAGCAGCCATTTCATGTCAGCCTTTTCTCCTGGCAGTCAGCTTAGCGCCGTAACCTCTGCCATCGGGGCGCCCGAGAGCCGTGTGAGGTCAGCAGAGAGTCACTGTCAGCCTTTGACCTCACAAAGGTGGGTGGCCATAAGTGCCCTGAGCGTCCAGCTCGCATTGAGTACTGCTGGTGGCACTCGAGGCGTGGAGGTCTGCATGGTGCAATGGGAGACGCCGATGTCCTGCTGCTGGAACAAGAGGCGCTGATGTGCTGCTGGTGCAGGAGGAGACGTGAAGGTGCTGCTGCTTAGAGGTGCTGAGGAGCGGGCAGCCTCAGCGGGCAGCTGAATCAGAGGGCAGGGAAGCCAAGCAGCTTCCTTCTCTGGGGAAGGGGGCACAGAGAAAGTGATTGGAAATGGGGTACAAGCCCTCAGCCTCTAAAAGCAATCCCTCAGATGTTTAGGCATAGTAAAGTTAGGTATATCTATTTGACTCTAGACCCCAACATGTTTGTTAGTGTTCTGGTTTGTCCACTGCTTTCTTGTGGGGGATTTGAGTTGGCCATTACTGTTTAGGTGAATGCTGACTTCATATCTATGGTGCACTTTATTCTTAAAATGGGAAGTTTCTACCAATTTCCCGTCCAAACTTGCTCATAAGCCAACTGCAGTCATCATTTCAGATGTGTCTCCCAACTTACACATTTCCTATTTCTCCTTGATATTTACTCAAGAAATTCATTTACGTAGAGACAACATATTCTTCTCTCAACTGGCATCTGGCTGGGCAGAATGATGTCCTTTCATTCCCTTCCAGGCAATAGGCAACTTGTTCCTTCTGTCTTGTGAACTCTTCCTCCTAAGTTCAATGTGAATACAAGTGGCAGAACTGTGCCTCATGTCTCAAATGAGTGTCAGGGCTGCCTTGTCCAGTGTATTCATACTGGAGGGAAAAAAAAATGAATAGCCATACACACTATATAACCACTAAACTTTTTCAGTCCTCCTTGTGCTAACAGTGCATGAACGTGAGGTTTTGTTGTCATTTTTGTTTGTTTGTTTGTTTGCTTGCTTTAAACTCCTGACTGCCATATAGCAAACATGACAAAAAAACACCCTTTTTTGAGAAGCTCTGAGAATGGCTCTGCTTTGTATTATCACCTGTCACTTCACCTGAACCATTTCAATCACAAGCGATATCCTTCTGTCAGGCTTGGTAGTACTTCCCAACCTTATGTCCCCTGCAAATCTCAAAGCTCATGTGTAATTTTTAATCTTCAGCCACCATGTCCATACCGAACATATCTAACTTTGAAGTCAGCTCTGCCCTGAATAGGAGGTTGGGTTTTCAGAGGTCCCTTCCAGCCTACATTTCTCCATGAGTCTTTGCCTCCTTAGCAGCTGCAGTTTCAGAACTGTCTCTGAGAATTACCATAGGTAATGACTCCTTTGCTGGTAAGTCCCTCTTCAGTGTGAACAATTGTAAATTCCCTTTATTCACTTGCAGCCCCAAAGCCCAAATCCGTAGATAATGTATCAGAAGCTCACAGAAAGTGAAATAGATGTAATTCATCCCCTGTGTAGGGAAGAACTGGTCCTAGAAAGGAAAGCTATTAAATTATCTGGAAACAATTTAGCTCTGATAAATTATTTTGTAAATTACACATTACCCCCTCCTTCCCTGGTCTTAGCTGTTCTTGCTCCAAAACTTTGCATGGTGTTGATGTCAAACTAACAGGCCCACACTTGTCTGGATGACTCTTTACCCTCTTCTGGACAGAGGTGTATTTGTTACTCTCCCATTCTGGGGACTATCCCTGATTTGCACAATTGTTATGCATTTTTCCTACTTGACTTGTTGTTCTGTGTGCCAATGCTGTTAATAGGCTAGGTAGATATCAGCTTTTCATTTTTCACTTGAATCGCTATAGATTGTTATTTCACCTCAGATGATGTTGCGCCTAGTGCCCTACCCTCCTTTTCAATGGGAGTCCTGTCACTGCCCTTAATATCACATTGTTGTTGCTGTTAGATGCAGGAAATAAGATTTGCAGCATTTGAGACATCAGTAACTTTTGATCTATTTTTGCCTCAAGCGTGCAACTGTCCTAATTTGTTCTCTTTGTTCCCCCTGGTTTCTGTGGCTTAAGTACCACTTACTATTATTGTTTAATTTCCTATGTGAAGGAAGTTTTCGGTCATTCTTACTTTATTTCTGCAGTTTTTAACCTCTGAAACATGCCTTTTCTCATCGCTTTTTTCCTCTTTGAATTTTGAATTTTAACTATGCCTTCTCTGCACTCAAGTCCCAGAGCTGCTTAGTCAGACTCAATTATTCATTTCCTTAGATTTCAAAGTTTGCATTTCTAAGCCTCAAAACCTTCATTCTAAACCTGGTTTTGTCTGTCGTGAAATGTAAAATGAGAAAAGTCAGCTCATGATCACACTTTATTCAAATTTTACTACATTTAAACCCATACAGGAGCCAAGTCTAAAATGGTCTTATATTTTTTCACTTTTGGGAAGAAATCCATCACATAGTATACCTCTATGAACATAAGTGGTAATTATCTTTCAATCTTTTGCTGGGAAGTTAAAGTCTCCCATAATTCCCATTATTGTTTACGTGTCTGATAACTGTACAGAGAGAATTCACTATTAGACTGGAGCTAAGAGCAAAGAGCAGGCTAGCAAGGCTGTCTATCTTTAGCAGTGATTTGCACAAAACCACTCTTTTGCTGACCCATAACATTTAATTTCTCCATCCTCTGCTTCTTGCTAACACAAAGCACCATCTTATTCCATCCATTTGCCTTGGTTTCCAGCCTTCCTGAGATTTATCAGTACTTGTATGACATTCATGCCTTTGTTTCACCCTTCCTGTGTTGACACTTGTCATAACAGTTTTAGATCCTGAACATGATCATCTCAAAGTTTGCCTGACAGTTAGGTCTTCCTCACATTGTCATAGAGTATCAGGTCTCTACCACTTGAAATAGATTGGATTGGATTAGATTATTGGCACCGTCTCTTGTGCTGGTAGTCCATTATCTTCACAGTCCGTACAACTGGCCATCAGTGAACATGAAGTGGCCTTATCCTGCCCATTTACCTTTCTGGAAATCAGCCACTCTGTCTGCCTAGAACAGGGAATGGATTTTCCTCACCTTTCTTCAAAAGCTCTGAAGTTTTCTGTGATCTTTCCAATTGTACGGTATGATAAGCTTTTGCTGCCACTGAAGGGTAGAAGTCATTATGAATAGTGCCAACAAAACAGAAACATAACAATGAAAACGATATTTTAATTCAGAATAGGTATTTGAAAAGTTCACCTTTTCTAGCACAAATGGGGAAAAGAAAAAAAGGAAGGAAAAAAAAAAAAAAAAAAGCAGTCCTAAAACATCAAAACTGTGGCCAAAGAATTAGAAGAAACACTATTTTTCCAAAGCTGCAATGTTTTCCATTCATCTGGCTGGGCCAGCAGAGCACTGGAGACCTGGATGCACTGCACTCATGGCTGGTTCCCCTAAATGACCTGCAGGGAGATCTTCTTATCTCTATCCCTCTGTTTCTCCTTTCAATCTCTGTTTTGTCTGTTTGTATCACTAGCTCTCAAATCGCCACTGATATATGCACGTGCAGCACCCAGCACAACCTTGTTTCAGGCTCCAGCGGGACCTTTAGGCATTACCATCCTGTAAACAAATAACAATGATAGTGAGTGTAATTACAATCGTCAAACTATTCCAGCTCCACATCATTAGCCATGCCCTGAGCTAAATAACATTTTAATCAGTTTGATATGTCATCTGTGGCTTTCTTCACTGTCACTTGCAATCCAGCAAACTCCTTCCTTCACGTTTCTAGATTAGACAGAGGGTTCTCAACTGCAGACATCCAATTCCCTGTTCAGGAAGCAGCGAGACCTTTCCTCTTCTCACAGATTTAAGATGATAGCCAAGCATCATGAGACACAGTGCGTATGTCTCCTAGGCCCATCCCATGAGAGCAGGACATTTACCACACATGAGAAGAAGACTTAATGCAGTGGCAAAGCAAAATACTCAGTGTCAAAGCCATGTCTAGATGATCATTAAAGACAGATCAAAATTACCCAATACAGGAGGAAAATCTATCGTTTGTAGAAGATTATGTTCTCTGATTATTAGTTTCAAAATTAGTTTTTCCTTTGGATTTCCTCTGAACTTAAACTTAGTTTGGAATGCCTTTGGTTTTGAATATTTCTGAAATCGTATTACTTCTCCTAAGTAAGTTGCTAGTCTGTTCTGTTTACGTGAAATTCGAATAATATTGTGAAGTATCTGCCATCAGTTTTACTGTGTGCCAGGCTGAGTTCCCTGATGAATTTCAAATTTCAGATATGAAACAGTAAAGGTTAAAAAAAAAATGTTACAAAGGGTACTTCATGCAGTAGCATAAACTTCTGTTTTCTCAAAACTTGTATCAGTTCATCTCACCAGGACCAGCAGGGGAAGCACACTCTGCCTAGGCACTGGCAAAGGGACACAGTGAGAGTGTAGGGTCTCTTGCTGGGGCCATTCAAAATTTGACTGTACAAGCCCCTGAGCAATATGACAGGGCTTTAAAAATGGCCCTGCTTGAAGTACGCGGGTGATCTGGAGACCTCTAAGGTGCTTTCCAACAAAAGCTTTTCTATAATTGTATGAAATCACCTGCAATAGATTAACCCTGGTCATTATTCCTATCACAGGAAATAACTGTGACACCTGGGTAACAGGTGAGCTTACTGCGACACCAGGGAGAGCCTTCCTGTACTTAAAGGCAACCTGTAGGAAAGCTGGGGAGGGAGTCTTTATCAGGGCCTGGAGTGACAGGACAAGGAGTAACCGCTTTAAACTGAAAAGTAGCACCCAGAAAGAACGGAGTCACGCAACAGGATTCATTTCCAAAACCACCTCGTAGACACCTGGGCCAAAGAGCAGGGCCTTGAGCGGGTATATCACAATGACAGAGTTCATTTCCTTCCCAGTAGCTGGCACGTGCTGTTTTTTGGGATTTCGGGGCTACAGTGAGCTGCTAAGAGGGATGTCTTAGCTCTTGCAGGGCAGTGCTTCCACTAAGGCCAGGACTTTTCTGCATCTTCTACTGCCCTGCAAGCGAGGATGCTTGGGGCACACAGGAAGCTGGGAGGGGACACAGCTGCAGGGATTCCATAAGGCACAAGCAAATGCAGCCTTGGCTTGGTGACACTTTCTCTTGATTACTGCTCAACACAAATTACCTCGAGCAAGTCTACTGTGAGGACTAAAGGAAAGAGACGTATGGATGCTGCTAAGCTCTTCTAGCTTGTACCAGGTAGGAAAGATACCTCTGTAGCAGGCGTGAAGAGGATAGCACTAATTAATTAGATGAGAAGCGGAGGAAAGGCACTTAGAGGTAGTGAAAAGCAGTTAATGTGATGTTCCGGGGAAGCTTCAGTCTGCTTAAGGAGTAGCAAGAACAAGCCTAAAGTCATAGCCAAATACAAGAAAGAGAGGAGGACACGCAGCATGAGAAGCTCCCGAGAGAAAGGAGCTCTGTTTTGGGTAAAAATCAGTCCCTTTTTCTGTCATGGAGACATCCAAGGGCGTAGGACACGTGCACTTCAGGGAACCAAGAGATGCTGTGCATTTCTCTCGTCCCCCTGACACAGCCACTAGGTGACGATGCTTCCAATTCTCTCTAAAGAAACCTTGCTTTCTCAGGCCCAGGTGTCCAGCTGCACACCAAGGACGTCCCTGGCTCCCAGGCACAGTTCCCAGGCCCAAGGCCGAGCTCCGCTCCGAACCCCCATTCCAGCAGACCTTGCTCCTGGCATTGTGGAGCAGCCATTTCATGTCAGCCTTTTCTCCTGGCAGTCAGCTTAGCGCCGTAACCTCTGCCATCGGGGCGCCCGAGAGCCGTGTGAGGTCAGCAGAGAGTCACTGTCAGCCTTTGACCTCACAAAGGTGGGTGGCCATAAGTGCCCTGAGCGTCCAGCTCGCATTGAGTACTGCTGGTGGCACTCGAGGCGTGGAGGTCTGCATGGTGCAATGGGAGACGCCGATGTCCTGCTGCTGGAACAAGAGGCGCTGATGTGCTGCTGGTGCAGGAGGAGACGTGAAGGTGCTGCTGCTTAGAGGTGCTGAGGGGCGGGCAGCCTCAGCGGGCAGCTGAATCGGAGGGCAGGGAAGCCAAGCAGCTTCCTTCTCTGGGGAAGGGGGCACAGAGAAAGTGATTGGAAATGGGGTACAAGCCCTCAGCCTCTAAAAGCAATCCCTCAGATGTTTAGGCATAGTAAAGTTAGGTATATCTATTTGACTCTAGACCCCAACATGTTTGTTAGTGTTCTGGTTTGTCCACTGCTTTCTTGTGGGGGATTTGAGTTGGCCATTACTCTTTAGGTGAATGCTGACTTCATATCTATGGTGCACTTTATTCTTAAAATGGGAAGTTTCTACCAATTTCCCGTCCAAACTTGCTCATAAGCCAACTGCAGTCATCATTTCAGATGTGTCTCCCAACTTACACATTTCCTATTTCTCCTTGATATTTACTCAAGAAATTCATTTACGTAGAGACAACATATTCTTCTCTCAACTGGCATCTGGCTGGGCAGAATGATGTCCTTTCATTCCCTTCCAGGCAATAGGCAACTTGTTCCTTCTGTCTTGTGAACTCTTCCTCCTAAGTTCAATGTGAATACAAGTGGCAGAACTGTGCCTCATGTCTCAAATGAGTGTCAGGGCTGCCTTGTCCAGTGTATTCATACTGGAGGGAAAAAAAAATGAATAGCCATACACACTATATAACCACTAAACTTTTTCAGTCCTCCTTGTGCTAACAGTGCATGAACGTGAGGTTTTGTTGTCATTTTTGTTTGTTTGTTTGTTTGCTTGCTTTAAACTCCTGACTGCCATATAGCAAACATGACCAAAAAACACCCTTTTTTGAGAATCTCTGAGAATGGCTCTGCTTTGTATTATCACCTGTCACTTCACCTGAACCATTTCAATCACAAGCGATATCCTTCTGTCAGGCTTGGTAGTACTTCCCAACCTTATGTCCCCTGCAAATCTCAAAGCTCATGTGTAATTTTTAATCTTCAGCCACCATGTCCATACCGAACATATCTAACTTTGAAGTCAGCTCTGCCCTGAATAGGAGGTTGGGTTTTCAGAGGTCCCTTCCAGCCTACATTTCTCCATGAGTCTTTGCCTCCTTAGCAGCTGCAGTTTCAGAACTGTCTCTGAGAATTACCATAGGTAACGACTCCTTTGCTGGTAAGTCCCTCTTCAGTGTGAACAATTGTAAATTCCCTTTATTCACTTGCAGCCCCAAAGCCCAAATCCGTAGATAATGTATCAGAAGCTCACAGAAAGTGAAATAGATGTAATTCATCCCCTGTGTAGGGAAGAACTGGTCCTAGAAAGGAAAGCTATTAAATTATCTGGAAACAATTTAGCTCTGATAAATTATTTTGTAAATTACACATTACCCCCTCCTTCCCTGGTCTTAGCTGTTCTTGCTCCAAAACTTTGCATGGTGTTGATGTCAAACTAACAGGCCCACACTTGTCTGGATGACTCTTTACCCTCTTCTGGACAGAGGTGTATTTGTTACTCTCCCATTCTGGGGACTATCCCTGATTTGCACAATTGTTATGCATTTTTCCTACTTGACTTGTTGTTCTGTGTGCCAATGCTGTTAATAGGCTAGGTAGATATCAGCTTTTCATTTTTCACTTGAATCGCTATAGATTGTTATTTCACCTCAGATGATGTTGCGCCTAGTGCCCTACCCTCCTTTTCAATGGGAGTCCTGTCACTGCCCTTAATATCACATTGTTGTTGCTGTTAGATGCAGGAAATAAGATTTGCAGCATTTGAGACATCAGTAACTTTTGATCTATTTTTGCCTCAAGCGTGCAACTGTCCTAATTTGTTCTCTTTGTTCCCCCTGGTTTCTGTGGCTTAAGTACCACTTACTATTATTGTTTAATTTCCTATGTGAAGGAGGTTTTTGGTCATTCTTACTTTATTTCTGCAGTTTTTAACCTCTGAAACATGCCTTTTCTCATCGCTTTTTTCCTCTTTGAATTTTGAATTTTAACTATGCCTTCTCTGCACTCAAGTCCCAGAGCTGCTTAGTCAGACTCAATTATTCATTTCCTTAGATTTCAAAGTTTGCATTTCTAAGCCTCAAAACCTTCATTCTAAACCTGGTTTTGTCTGTCGTGAAATGTAAAATGAGAAAAGTCAGCTCATGATCACACTTTATTCAAATTTTACTACATTTAAACCCATACAGGAGCCAAGTCTAAAATGGTCTTATATTTTTTCACTTTTGGGAAGAAATCCATCACATAGTACACCTCTGTGAACATAAGTGGTAATTATCTTTCAATCTTTTGCTGGGAAGTTAAAGTCTCCCATAATTCCCATTATTGTTTACGTGTCTGATAACTGTACAGAGATAATTCACTATTAGACTGGAGCTAAGAGCAAAGAGCAGGCTAGCAAGGCTGTCTATCTTTAGCAGTGATTTGCACAAAACCACTCTTTTGCTGACCCATAACATTTAATTTCTCCATCCTCTGCTTCTTGCTAACACAAAGCACCATCTTATTCCATCCATTTGCCTTGGTTTCCAGCCTTCCTGAGATTTATCAGTACTTGTATGACATTCATGCCTTTGTTTCACCCTTCCTGTGTTGACACTTGTCATAACAGTTTTAGATCCTGAACATGATCATCTCAAAGTTTGCCTGACAGTTAGGTCTTCCTCACATTGTCATAGAGTATCAGGTCTCTACCACTTGAAATAGATTGGATTGGATTAGATTATTGGCACCGTCTCTTGTGCTGGTAGTCCATTATCTTCACAGTCCGTACAACTGGCCATCAGTGAACATGAAGTGGCCTTATCCTGCCCATTTACCTTTCTGGAAATCAGCCACTCTGTCTGCCTAGAACAGGGAATGGATTTTCCTCACCTTTCTTCAAAAGCTCTGAAGTTTTCTGTGATCTTTCCAATTGTACGGTATGATAAGCTTTTGCTGCCACTGAAGGGTAGAAGTCATTATGAATAGTGCCAACAAAACAGAAACATAACAATGAAAACGATATTTTAATTCAGAATAGGTATTTGAAAAGTTCACCTTTTCTAGCACAAATGGGGAAAAGAAAAAAAGGAAGGAAAAAAAAAAAAAAAAAGCAGTCTTAAAACATCAAAAGTGTGGCCAAAGAATTAGAAGAAACACTATTTTTCCAAAGCTGCAATGTTTTCCATTCATCTGGCTGGGCCAGCAGAGCACTGGAGACCTGGATGCACTGTACTCATGGCTGGTTCCCCTAAATGACCTGCAGGGAGATCTTCTTCTCTCTATCCCTCTGTTTCTCCTTTCAATCTCTGTTTTGTCTGTTTGTATCACTAGCTCTCAAATCGCCACTGATATATGCACGTGCAGCACCCAGCACAACCTTGTTTCAGGCTCCAGCGGGACCTTTAGGCATTACCATCCTGTAAACAAATAACAATGATAGTGAGTGTAATTACAATCGTCAAACTATTCCAGCTCCACATCATTAGCCATGCCCTGAGCTAAATAACATTTTAATCAGTTTGATATGTCATCTGTGGCTTTCTTCACTGTCACTTGCAATCCAGCAAACTCCTTCCTTCACGTTTCTAGATTAGACAGAGGGTTCTCAACTGCAGACATCCAATTCCCTGTTCAGGAAGCAGCGAGACCTTTCCTCTTCTCACAGATTTAAGATGATAGCCAAGCATCATGAGACACAGTGCGTATGTCTCCTAGGCCCATCCCATGAGAGCAGGACATTTACCACACATGAGAAGAAGACTTAATGCAGTGGCAAAGCAAAATACTCGGTGTCAAAGCCATGTCTAGATGATCATTAAAGACAGATCAAAATTACCCAATACAGGAGGAAAATCTATCGTTTGTAGAAGATTATGTTCTCTGATTATTAGTTTCAAAATTAGTTTTTCCTTTGGATTTCCTCTGAACTTAAACTTAGTTTGGAATGCCTTTGGTTTTGAATATTTCTGAAATCGTATTACTTCTCCTAAGTAAGTTGCTAGTCTGTTCTATTTACGTGAAATTCGAATAATATTGTGAAGTATCTGCCATCAGTTTTACTGTGTGCCAGGCTGAGTTCCCTGATGAATTTCAAATTTCAGATATGAAACAGTAAAGGTTAAAAAAAAAAATGTTACAAAGGGTACTTCATGCAGTAGCATAAACTTCTGTTTTCTCAAAACTTGTATCAGTTCATCTCACCAGGACCAGCAGGGGAAGCACACTCTGCCTAGGCACTGGCAAAGGGACACAGTGAGAGTGTAGGGTCTCTTGCTGGGGCCATTCAAAATTTGACTGTACAAGCCCCTGAGCAATATGACAGGGCTTTAAAAATGGCCCTGCTTGAAGTACGGGGGTGATCTGGAGACCTCTAAGGTGCTTTCCAACAAAAGCTTTTCTATAATTGTATGAAATCACGTGCAATAGATTAACCCTGGTCATTATTCCTATCACAGGAAATAACTGTGACACCTGGGTAACACGTGAGCTTACTGCGACACCAGGGAGAGCCTTCCTGTACTTAAAGGCAACCTGTAGGAAAGCTGGGGAGGGAGTCTTTATCAGGGCCTGGAGTGACAGGACAAGGAGTAACCGCTTTAAACTGAAAAGTAGCACCCAGAAAGAACGGAGTCACGCAACAGGATTCATTTCCAAAACCACCTCATAGACACCTGGGCCAAAGAGCAGGGCCTTGAGCGGGTATATCACAATGGCGGAGTTCATTTCCTTCCCAGTAGCTGGCACGTGCCGTTTTTTGGGATTTCGGGGCTACAGTGAGCTGCTAAGAGGGATGTCTTAGCTCTTGCAGGGCAGTGCTTCCACTAAGGCCAGGACTTTTCTGCATCTTCTACGGCCCTGCAAGCAAGGATGCTTGGGGCACACAGGAAGCTGGGAGGGGACACAGCTGCAGGGATTCCATAAGACACAAGCAAATGCAGCCTTGGCTTGGTGACACTTTCTCTTGATTACTGCTCAACACAAATTACCTCGAGCAAGTCTACTGTGAGGACTAAAGGAAAGAGACGTATGGATGCTGCTAAGCTCTTCTAGCTTGTACCAGGTAGGAAAGATACCTCTGTAGCAGGCGTGAAGAGGATAGCACTAATTAATTAGATGAGAAGCGGAGGAAAGGCACTTAGAGGTAGTGAAAAGCAGTTAATGTGATGTTCCGGGGAAGCTTCAGTCTGCTTAAGGAGTAGCAAGAACAAGCCTAAAGTCATAGCCAAATACAAGAAAGAGAGGAGGACACGCAGCATGAGAAGCTCCCGAGAGAAAGGAGCTCTGTTCTGGGTAAAAATCAGTCCCTTTTTCTATCATGGAGACATCCAAGGGCGTAGGACACGTGCACTTCAGGGAACCAAGAGATGCTGTGCATTTCTCTCGTCCCCCTGACACAGCCACTAGGTGACGATGCTTCCAATTCTCTCTAAAGAAACCTTGCTTTCTCAGGCCCAGGTGTCCAGCTGCACACCAAGGACGTCCCTGGCTCCCAGGCACAGTTCCCAGGCCCAAGGCCGAGCTCCGCTCCGAACCCCCATTCCAGCAGACCTTGCTCCTGGCATTGTGGAGCAGCCATTTCATGTCAGCCTTTTCTCCTGGCAGTCAGCTTAGCGCGTTAACCTCTGCCATCGGGGCGCCCGAGAGCCGTGTGAGGTCAGCAGAGGGTCACTGTCAGCCTTTGACCTCACAAAGGTGGGTGGCCATAAGTGCCCTGAGCGTCCAGCTCGCATTGAGTACTGCTGGTGGCACTCGAGGCGTGGAGGTCTGCATGGTGCAATGGGAGACGCCGATGTCCTGCTGCTGGAACAAGAGGCGCTGATGTGCTGCTGGTGCAGGAGGAGACGTGAAGGTGCTGCTGCTTAGAGGTGCTGAGGGGCGGGCAGCCTCAGCGGGCAGCTGAATCAGAGGGCAGGGAAGCCAAGCAGCTTCCTTCTCTGGGGAAGGGGGCACAGAGAAAGTGATTGGAAATGGGGTACAAGCCCTCAGCCTCTAAAAGCAATCCCTCAGATGTTTAGGCATAGTAAAGTTAGGTATATCTATTTGACTCTAGACCCCAACATGTTTGTTAGTTTTCTGGTTTGTCCACTGCTTTCTTGTGGGGGATTTGAGTTGGCCATTACTCTTTAGGTGAATGCTGACTTCATATCTATGGTGCACTTTATTCTTAAAATGGGAAGTTTCTACCAATTTCCCGTCCAAACTTGCTCATAAGCCAACTGCAGTCATCATTTCAGATGTGTCTCCCAACTTACACATTTCCTATTTCTCCTTGATATTTACTCAAGAAATTCATTTACGTAGAGACAACATATTCTTCTCTCAACTGGCATCTGGCTGGGCAGAATGATGTCCTTTCATTCCCTTCCAGGCAATAGGCAACTTGTTCCTTCTGTCTTGTGAACTCTTCCTCCTAAGTTCAATGTGAATACAAGTGGCAGAACTGTGCCTCATGTCTCAAATGAGTGTCAGGGCTGCCTTGTCCAGTGTATTCATACTGGAGGGAAAAAAAAATGCATAGCCATACACACTATATAACCACTAAACTTTTTCAGTCCTCCTTGTGCTAACAGTGCATGAACGTGAGGTTTTGTTGTCATTTTTGTTTGTTTGTTTGTTTGCTTGCTTTAAACTCCTGACTGCCATATAGCAAACATGACAAAAAAACACCCTTTTTTGAGAATCTCTGAGAATGGCTCTGCTTTGTATTATCACCTGTCACTTCACCTGAACCATTTCAATCACAAGCGATATCCTTCTGTCAGGCTTGGTAGTACTTCCCAACCTTATGTCCCCTGCAAATCTCAAAGCTCATGTGTAATTTTTAATCTTCAGCCACCATGTCCATACCGAACATATCTAACTTTGAAGTCAGCTCTGCCCTGAATAGGAGGTTGGGTTTTCAGAGGTCCCTTCCAGCCTACATTTCTCCATGAGTCTTTGCCTCCTTAGCAGCTGCAGTTTCAGAACTGTCTCTGAGAATTACCATAGGTAACGACTCCTTTGCTGGTAAGTCCCTCTTCAGTGTGAACAATTGTAAATTCCCTTTATTCACTTGCAGCCCCAAAGCCCAAATCCGTAGATAATGTATCAGAAGCTCACAGAAAGTGAAATAGATGTAATTCATCCCCTGTGTAGGGAAGAACTGGTCCTAGAAAGGAAAGCTATTAAATTATCTGGAAACAATTTAGCTCTGATAAATTATTTTGTAAATTACACATTACCCCCTCCTTCCCTGGTCTTAGCTGTTCTTGCTCCAAAACTTTGCATGGTGTTGATGTCAAACTAACAGGCCCACACTTGTCTGGATGACTCTTTACCCTCTTCTGGACAGAGGTGTATTTGTTACTCTCCCATTCTGGGGACTATCCCTGATTTGCACAATTGTTATGCATTTTTCCTACTTGACTTGTTGTTCTGTGTGCCAATGCTGTTAATAGGCTAGGTAGATATCAGCTTTTCATTTTTCACTTGAATCGCTATAGATTGTTATTTCACCTCAGATGATGTTGCGCCTAGTGCCCTACCCTCCTTTTCAATGGGAGTCCTGTCACTGCCCTTAATATCACATTGTTGTTGCTGTTAGATGCAGGAAATAAGATTTGCAGCATTTGAGACATCAGTAACTTTTGATCTATTTTTGCCTCAAGCGTGCAACTGTCCTAATTTGTTCTCTTTGTTCCCCCTGGTTTCTGTGGCTTAAGTACCACTTACTATTATTGTTTAATTTCCTATGTGAAGGAGGTTTTTGGTCATTCTTACTTTATTTCTGCAGTTTTTAACCTCTGAAACATGCCTTTTCTCATCGCTTTTTTCCTCTTTGAATTTTGAATTTTAACTATGCCTTCTCTGCACTCAAGTCCCAGAGCTGCTTAGTCAGACTCAATTATTCATTTCCTTAGATTTCAAAGTTTGCATTTCTAAGCCTCAAAACCTTCATTCTAAACCTGGTTTTGTCTGTCGTGAAATGTAAAATGAGAAAAGTCAGCTCATGATCACACTTTATTCAAATTTTACTACATTTAAACCCATACAGGAGCCAAGTCTAAAATGGTCTTATATTTTTTCACTTTTGGGAAGAAATCCATCACATAGTATACCTCTGTGAACATAAGTGGTAATTATCTTTCAATCTTTTGCCGGGAAGTTAAAGTCTCCCATAATTCCCATTATTGTTTACGTGTCTGATAACTGTACAGAGATAATTCACTATTAGACTGGAGCTAAGAGCAAAGAGCAGGCTAGCAAGGCTGTCTATCTTTAGCAGTGATTTGCACAAAACCACTCTTTTGCTGACCCATAACATTTAATTTCTCCATCCTCTGCTTCTTGCTAACACAAAGCACCATCTTATTCCATCCATTTGCCTTGGTTTCCAGCCTTCCTGAGATTTATCAGTACTTGTATGACATTCATGCCTTTGTTTCACCCTTCCTGTGTTGACACTTGTCATAACAGTTTTAGATCCTGAACATGATCATCTCAAAGTTTGCCTGACAGTTAGGTCTTCCTCACATTGTCATAGAGTATCAGGTCTCTACCACTTGAAATAGATTGGATTGGATTAGATTATTGGCACCGTCTCTTGTGCTGGTAGTCCATTATCTTCACAGTCCGTACAACTGGCCGTCAGTGAACATGAAGTGGCCTTATCCTGCCCATTTACCTTTCTGGAAATCAGCCACTCTCTCTGCCTAGAACAGGGAATGGATTTTCCTCACCTTTCTTCAAAAGCTCTGAAGTTTTCTGTGATCTTTCCAATTGTACGGTATGATAAGCTTTTGCTGCCACTGAAGGGTAGAAGTCATTATGAATAGTGCCAACAAAACAGAAACATAACAATGAAAACGATATTTTAATTCAGAATAGGTATTTGAAAAGTTCACCTTTTCTAGCACAAATGGGGAAAAGAAAAAAAGGAAGGAAAAAAAAAAAAAAAAAAAGCAGTCCTAAAACATCAAAACTGTGGCCAAAGAATTAGAAGAAACACTATTTTTCCAAAGCTGCAATGTTTTCCATTCATCTGGCTGGGCCAGCAGAGCACTGGAGACCTGGATGCACTGTACTCATGGCTGGTTCCCCTAAATGACCTGCAGGGAGATCTTCTTCTCTCTATCCCTCTGTTTCTCCTTTCAATCTCTGTTTTGTCTGTTTGTATCACTAGCTCTCAAATCGCCACTGATATATGCACGTGCAGCACCCAGCACAACCTTGTTTCAGGCTCCAGCGGGACCTTTAGGCATTACCATCCTGTAAACAAATAACAATGATAGTGAGTGTAATTACAATCGTCAAACTATTCCAGCTCCACATCATTAGCCATGCCCTGAGCTAAATAACATTTTAATCAGTTTGATATGTCATCTGTGGCTTTCTTCACTGTCACTTGCAATCCAGCAAACTCCTTCCTTCACGTTTCTAGATTAGACAGAGGGTTCTCAACTGCAGACATCCAATTCCCTGTTCAGGAAGCAGCGAGACCTTTCCTCTTCTCACAGATTTAAGATGATAGCCAAGCATCATAAGACACAGTGCGTATGTCTCCTAGGCCCATCCCATGAGAGCAGGACATTTACCACACATGAGAAGAAGACTTAATGCAGTGGCAAAGCAAAATACTCAGTGTCAAAGCCATGTCTAGATGATCATTAAAGACAGATCAAAATTACCCAATACAGGAGGAAAATCTATCGTTTGTAGAAGATTATGTTCTCTGATTATTAGTTTCAAAATTAGTTTTTCCTTTGGATTTCCTCTGAACTTAAACTTAGTTTGGAATGCCTTTGGTTTTGAATATTTCTGAAATCGTATTACTTCTCCTAAGTAAGTTGCTAGTCTGTTCTATTTACGTGAAATTCGAATAATATTGTGAAGTATCTGCCATCAGTTTTACTGTGTGCCAGGCTGAGTTCCCTGATGAATTTCAAATTTCAGATATGAAACAGTAAAGGTTAAAAAAAAAACATGTTACAAAGGGTACTTCATGCAGTAGCATAAACTTCTGTTTTCTCAAAACTTGTATCAGTTCATCTCACCAGGACCAGCAGGGGAAGCACACTCTGCCTAGGCACTGGCAAAGGGACACAGTGAGAGTGTAGGGTCTCTTGCTGGGGCCATTCAAAATTTGACTGTACAAGCCCCTGAGCAATATGACAGGGCTTTAAAAATGGCCCTGCTTGAAGTACGCGGGTGATCTGGAGACCTCTAAGGTGCTTTCCAACAAAAGCTTTTCTATAATTGTATGAAATCACCTGCAATAGATTAACCCTGGTCATTATTCCTCACAGGAAATAACTGTGACACCTGGGTAACAGGTGAGCTTACTGCGACACCAGGGAGAGCCTTCCTGTACTTAAAGGCAACCTGTAGGAAAGCTGGGGAGGGAGTCTTTATCAGGGCCTGGAGTGACAGGACAAGGAGTAACCGCTTTAAACTGAAAAGTAGCACCCAGAAAGAACGGAGTCACGCAACAGGATTCATTTCCAAAACCACCTCATAGACACCTGGGCCAAAGAGCAGGGCCTTGAGCGGGTATATCACAATGGCGGAGTTCATTTCCTTCCCAGTAGCTGGCACGTGCCGTTTTTTGGGATTTCGGGGCTACAGTGAGCTGCTAAGAGGGATGTCTTAGCTCTTGCAGGGCAGTGCTTCCACTAAGGCCAGGACTTTTCTGCATCTTCTACGGCCCTGCAAGCGAGGATGCTTGGGGCACACAGGAAGCTGGGAGGGGACACAGCTGCAGGGATTCCATAAGACACAAGCAAATGCAGCCTTGGCTTGGTGACACTTTCTCTTGATTACTGCTCAACACAAATTACCTCGAGCAAGTCTACTGTGAGGACTAAAGGAAAGAGACGTATGGATGCTGCTAAGCTCTTCTAGCTTGTACCAGGTAGGAAAGATACCTCTGTAGCAGGCGTGAAGAGGATAGCACTAATTAATTAGATGAGAAGCGGAGGAAAGGCACTTAGAGGTAGTGAAAAGCAGTTAATGTGATGTTCCGGGGAAGCTTCAGTCTGCTTAAGGAGTAGCAAGAACAAGCCTAAAGTCATAGCCAAATACAAGAAAGAGAGGAGGACACGCAGCATGAGAAGCTCCCGAGAGAAAGGAGCTCTGTTTTGGGTAAAAATCAGTCCCTTTTTCTATCATGGAGACATCCAAGGGCGTAGGACACGTGCACTTCAGGGAACCAAGAGATGCTGTGCATTTCTCTCGTCCCCCTGACACAGCCACTAGGTGACGATGCTTCCAATTCTCTCTAAAGAAACCTTGCTTTCTCAGGCCCAGGTGTCCAGCTGCACACCAAGGACGTCCCTGGCTCCCAGGCACAGTTCCCAGGCCCAAGGCCGAGCTCCGCTCCGAACCCCCATTCCAGCAGACCTTGCTCCTGGCATTGTGGAGCAGCCATTTCATGTCAGCCTTTTCTCCTGGCAGTCAGCTTAGCGCGTTAACCTCTGCCATCGGGGCGCCCGAGAGCCGTGTGAGGTCAGCAGAGGGTCACTGTCAGCCTTTGACCTCACAAAGGTGGGTGGCCATAAGTGCCCTGAGCGTCCAGCTCGCATTGAGTACTGCTGGTGGCACTCGAGGCGTGGAGGTCTGCATGGTGCAATGGGAGACGCCGATGTCCTGCTGCTGGAACAAGAGGCGCTGATGTGCTGCTGGTGCAGGAGGAGACGTGAAGGTGCTGCTGCTTAGAGGTGCTGAGGGGCGCGCAGCCTCAGCGGGCAGCTGAATCAGAGGGCAGGGAAGCCAAGCAGCTTCCTTCTCTGGGGAAGGGGGCACAGAGAAAGTGATTGGAAATGGGGTACAAGCCCTCAGCCTCTAAAAGCAATCCCTCAGATGTTTAGGCATAGTAAAGTTAGGTATATCTATTTGACTCTAGACCCCAACATGTTTGTTAGTGTTCTGGTTTGTCCACTGCTTTCTTGTGGGGGATTTGAGTTGGCCATTACTGTTTAGGTGAATGCTGACTTCATATCTATGGTGCACTTTATTCTTAAAATGGGAAGTTTCTACCAATTTCCCGTCCAAACTTGCTCATAAGCCAACTGCAGTCATCATTTCAGATGTGTCTCCCAACTTACACATTTCCTATTTCTCCTTGATATTTACTCAAGAAATTCATTTACGTAGAGACAACATATTCTTCTCTCAACTGGCATCTGGCTGGGCAGAATGATGTCCTTTCATTCCCTTCCAGGCAATAGGCAACTTGTTCCTTCTGTCTTGTGAACTCTTCCTCCTAAGTTCAATGTGAATACAAGTGGCAGAACTGTGCCTCATGTCTCAAATGAGTGTCAGGGCTGCCTTGTCCAGTGTATTCATACTGGAGGGAAAAAAAAATGCATAGCCATACACACTATATAACCACTAAACTTTTTCAGTCCTCCTTGTGCTAACAGTGCATGAACGTGAGGTTTTGTTGTCATTTTTGTTTGTTTGTTTGTTTGCTTGCTTTAAACTCCTGACTGCCATATAGCAAACATGACAAAAAAACACCCTTTTTTGAGAATCTCTGAGAATGGCTCTGCTTTGTATTATCACCTGTCACTTCACCTGAACCATTTCAATCACAAGCGATATCCTTCTGTCAGGCTTGGTAGTACTTCCCAACCTTATGTCCCCTGCAAATCTCAAAGCTCATGTGTAATTTTTAATCTTCAGCCACCATGTCCATACCGAACATATCTAACTTTGAAGTCAGCTCTGCCCTGAATAGGAGGTTGGGTTTTCAGAGGTCCCTTCCAGCCTACATTTCTCCATGAGTCTTTGCCTCCTTAGCAGCTGCAGTTTCAGAACTGTCTCTGAGAATTACCATAGGTAACGACTCCTTTGCTGGTAAGTCCCTCTTCAGTGTGAACAATTGTAAATTCCCTTTATTCACTTGCAGCCCCAAAGCCCAAATCCGTAGATAATGTATCAGAAGCTCACAGAAAGTGAAATAGATGTAATTCATCCCCTGTGTAGGGAAGAACTGGTCCTAGAAAGGAAAGCTATTAAATTATCTGGAAACAATTTAGCTCTGATAAATTATTTTGTAAATTACACATTACCCCCTCCTTCCCTGGTCTTAGCTGTTCTTGCTCCAAAACTTTGCATGGTGTTGATGTCAAACTAACAGGCCCACACTTGTCTGGATGACTCTTTACCCTCTTCTGGACAGAGGTGTATTTGTTACTCTCCCATTCTGGGGACTATCCCTGATTTGCACAATTGTTATGCATTTTTCCTACTTGACTTGTTGTTCTGTGTGCCAATGCTGTTAATAGGCTAGGTAGATATCAGCTTTTCATTTTTCACTTGAATCGCTATAGATTGTTATTTCACCTCAGATGATGTTGCGCCTAGTGCCCTACCCTCCTTTTCAATGGGAGTCCTGTCACTGCCCTTAATATCACATTGTTGTTGCTGTTAGATGCAGGAAATAAGATTTGCAGCATTTGAGACATCAGTAACTTTTGATCTATTTTTGCCTCAAGCGTGCAACTGTCCTAATTTGTTCTCTTTGTTCCCCCTGGTTTCTGTGGCTTAAGTACCACTTACTATTATTGTTTAATTTCCTATGTGAAGGAGGTTTTTGGTCATTCTTACTTTATTTCTGCAGTTTTTAACCTCTGAAACATGCCTTTTCTCATCGCTTTTTTCCTCTTTGAATTTTGAATTTTAACTATGCCTTCTCTGCACTCAAGTCCCAGAGCTGCTTAGTCAGACTCAATTATTCATTTCCTTAGATTTCAAAGTTTGCATTTCTAAGCCTCAAAACCTTCATTCTAAACCTGGTTTTGTCTGTCGTGAAATGTAAAATGAGAAAAGTCAGCTCATGATCACACTTTATTCAAATTTTACTACATTTAAACCCATACAGGAGCCAAGTCTAAAATGGTCTTATATTTTTTCACTTTTGGGAAGAAATCCATCACATAGTACACCTCTGTGAACATAAGTGGTAATTATCTTTCAATCTTTTGCTGGGAAGTTAAAGTCTCCCATAATTCCCATTATTGTTTACGTGTCTGATAACTGTACAGAGATAATTCACTATTAGACTGGAGCTAAGAGCAAAGAGCAGGCTAGCAAGGCTGTCTATCTTTAGCAGTGATTTGCACAAAACCACTCTTTTGCTGACCCATAACATTTAATTTCTCCATCCTCTGCTTCTTGCTAACACAAAGCACCATCTTATTCCATCCATTTGCCTTGGTTTCCAGCCTTCCTGAGATTTATCAGTACTTGTATGACATTCATGCCTTTGTTTCACCCTTCCTGTGTTGACACTTGTCATAACAGTTTTAGATCCTGAACATGATCATCTCAAAGTTTGCCTGACAGTTAGGTCTTCCTCACATTGTCATAGAGTATCAGGTCTCTACCACTTGAAATAGATTGGATTGGATTAGATTATTGGCACCGTCTCTTGTGCTGGTAGTCCATTATCTTCACAGTCCGTACAACTGGCCATCAGTGAACATGAAGTGGCCTTATCCTGCCCATTTACCTTTCTGGAAATCAGCCACTCTCTCTGCCTAGAACAGGGAATGGATTTTCCTCACCTTTCTTCAAAAGCTCTGAAGTTTTCTGTGATCTTTCCAATTGTACGGTATGATAAGCTTTTGCTGCCACTGAAGGGTAGAAGTCATTATGAATAGTGCCAACAAAACAGAAACATAACAATGAAAACGATATTTTAATTCAGAATAGGTATTTGAAAAGTTCACCTTTTCTAGCACAAATGGGGAAAAGAAAAAAAGGAAGGAAAAAAAAAAAAAAAGCAGTCCTAAAACATCAAAAGTGTGGCCAAAGAATTAGAAGAAACACTATTTTTCCAAAGCTGCAATGTTTTCCATTCATCTGGCTGGGCCAGCAGAGCACTGGAGACCTGGATGCACTGTACTCATGGCTGGTTCCCCTAAATGACCTGCAGGGAGATCTTCTTCTCTCTATCCCTCTGTTTCTCCTTTCAATCTCTGTTTTGTCTGTTTGTATCACTAGCTCTCAAATCGCCACTGATATATGCACGTGCAGCACCCAGCACAACCTTGTTTCAGGCTCCAGCGGGACCTTTAGGCATTACCATCCTGTAAACAAATAACAATGATAGTGAGTGTAATTACAATCGTCAAACTATTCCAGCTCCACATCATTAGCCATGCCCTGAGCTAAATAACATTTTAATCAGTTTGATATGTCATCTGTGGCTTTCTTCACTGTCACTTGCAATCCAGCAAACTCCTTCCTTCACGTTTCTAGATTAGACAGAGGGTTCTCAACTGCAGACATCCAATTCCCTGTTCAGGAAGCAGCGAGACCTTTCCTCTTCTCACAGATTTAAGATGATAGCCAAGCATCATGAGACACAGTGCGTATGTCTCCTAGGCCCATCCCATGAGAGCAGGACATTTACCACACATGAGAAGAAGACTTAATGCAGTGGCAAAGCAAAATACTCGGTGTCAAAGCCATGTCTAGATGATCATTAAAGACAGATCAAAATTACCCAATACAGGAGGAAAATCTATCGTTTGTAGAAGATTATGTTCTCTGATTATTAGTTTCAAAATTAGTTTTTCCTTTGGATTTCCTCTGAACTTAAACTTAGTTTGGAATGCCTTTGGTTTTGAATATTTCTGAAATCGTATTACTTCTCCTAAGTAAGTTGCTAGTCTGTTCTATTTACGTGAAATTCGAATAATATTGTGAAGTATCTGCCATCAGTTTTACTGTGTGCCAGGCTGAGTTCCCTGATGAATTTCAAATTTCAGATATGAAACAGTAAAGGTTAAAAAAAAAACATGTTACAAAGGGTACTTCATGCAGTAGCATAAACTTCTGTTTTCTCAAAACTTGTATCAGTTCATCTCACCAGGACCAGCAGGGGAAGCACACTCTGCCTAGGCACTGGCAAAGGGACACAGTGAGAGTGTAGGGTCTCTTGCTGGGGCCATTCAAAATTTGACTGTACAAGCCCCTGAGCAATATGACAGGGCTTTAAAAATGGCCCTGCTTGAAGTACGCGGGTGATCTGGAGACCTCTAAGGTGCTTTCCAACAAAAGCTTTTCTATAATTGTATGAAATCACCTGCAATAGATTAACCCTGGTCATTATTCCTATCACAGGAAATAACTGTGACACCTGGGTAACAGGTGAGCTTACTGCGACACCAGGGAGAGCCTTCCTGTACTTAAAGGCAACCTGTAGGAAAGCTGGGGAGGGAGTCTTTATCAGGGCCTGCAGTGACAGGACAAGGAGTAACCGCTTTAAACTGAAAAGTAGCACCCAGAAAGAACGGAGTCACGCAACAGGATTCATTTCCAAAACCACCTCATAGACACCTGGGCCAAAGAGCAGGGCCTTGAGCGGGTATATCACAATGGCGGAGTTCATTTCCTTCCCAGTAGCTGGCACGTGCCGTTTTTTGGGATTTTGGGGCTACAGTGAGCTGCTAAGAGGGATGTCTTAGCTCTTGCAGGGCAGTGCTTCCACTAAGGCCAGGACTTTTCTGCATCTTCTACTGCCCTGCAAGCGAGGATGCTTGGGGCACACAGGAAGCTGGGAGGGGACACAGCTGCAGGGATTCCATAAGGCACAAGCAAATGCAGCCTTGGCTTGGTGACACTTTCTCTTGATTACTGCTCAACACAAATTACCTCGAGCAAGTCTACTGTGAGGACTAAAGGAAAGAGACGTATGGATGCTGCTAAGCTCTTCTAGCTTGTACCAGGTAGGAAAGATACCTCTGTAGCAGGCGTGAAGAGGATAGCACTAATTAATTAGATGAGAAGCGGAGGAAAGGCACTTAGAGGTAGTGAAAAGCAGTTAATGTGATGTTCCGGGGAAGCTTCAGTCTGCTTAAGGAGTAGCAAGAACAAGCCTAAAGTCATAGCCAAATACAAGAAAGAGAGGAGGACACGCAGCATGAGAAGCTCCCGAGAGAAAGGAGCTCTGTTTTGGGTAAAAATCAGTCCCTTTTTCTATCATGGAGACATCCAAGGGCGTAGGACACGTGCACTTCAGGGAACCAAGAGATGCTGTGCATTTCTCTCGTCCCCCTGACACAGCCACTAGGTGACGATGCTTCCAATTCTCTCTAAAGAAACCTTGCTTTCTCAGGCCCAGGTGTCCAGCTGCACACCAAGGACGTCCCTGGCTCCCAGGCACAGTTCCCAGGCCCAAGGCCGAGCTCCGCTCCGAACCCCCATTCCAGCAGACCTTGCTCCTGGCATTGTGGAGCAGCCATTTCATGTCAGCCTTTTCTCCTGGCAGTCAGCTTAGCGCCGTAACCTCTGCCATCGGGGCGCCCGAGAGCCGTGTGAGGTCAGCAGAGAGTCACTGTCAGCCTTTGACCTCACAAAGGTGGGTGGCCATAAGTGCCCTGAGCGTCCAGCTCGCATTGAGTACTGCTGGTGGCACTCGAGGCGTGGAGGTCTGCATGGTGCAATGGGAGACGCCGATGTCCTGCTGCTGGAACAAGAGGCGCTGATGTGCTGCTGGTGCAGGAGGAGACGTGAAGGTGCTGCTGCTTAGAGGTGCTGAGGAGCGGGCAGCCTCAGCGGGCAGCTGAATCAGAGGGCAGGGAAGCCAAGCAGCTTCCTTCTCTGGGGAAGGGGGCACAGAGAAAGTGATTGGAAATGGGGTACAAGCCCTCAGCCTCTAAAAGCAATCCCTCAGATGTTTAGGCATAGTAAAGTTAGGTATATCTATTTGACTCTAGACCCCAACATGTTTGTTAGTGTTCTGGTTTGTCCACTGCTTTCTTGTGGGGGATTTGAGTTGGCCATTACTGTTTAGGTGAATGCTGACTTCATATCTATGGTGCACTTTATTCTTAAAATGGGAAGTTTCTACCAATTTCCCGTCCAAACTTGCTCATAAGCCAACTGCAGTCATCATTTCAGATGTGTCTCCCAACTTACACATTTCCTATTTCTCCTTGATATTTACTCAAGAAGTTCATTTACGTAGAGACAACATATTCTTCTCTCAACTGGCATCTGGCTGGGCAGAATGATGTCCTTTCATTCCCTTCCAGGCAATAGGCAACTTGTTCCTTCTGTCTTGTGAACTCTTCCTCCTAAGTTCAATGTGAATACAAGTGGCAGAACTGTGCCTCATGTCTCAAATGAGTGTCAGGGCTGCCTTGTCCAGTGTATTCATACTGGAGGGAAAAAAAAATGAATAGCCATACACACTATATAACCACTAAACTTTTTCAGTCCTCCTTGTGCTAACAGTGCATGAACGTGAGGTTTTGTTGTCATTTTTGTTTGTTTGTTTGTTTGCTTGCATTAAACTCCTGACTGCCATATAGCAAACATGACAAAAAAACACCCTTTTTTGAGAATCTCTGAGAATGGCTCTGCTTTGTATTATCACCTGTCACTTCACCTGAACCATTTCAATCACAAGCGATATCCTTCTGTCAGGCTTGGTAGTACTTCCCAACCTTATGTCCCCTGCAAATCTCAAAGCTCATGTGTAATTTTTAATCTTCAGCCACCATGTCCATACCGAACATATCTAACTTTGAAGTCAGCTCTGCCCTGAATAGGAGGTTGGGTTTTCAGAGGTCCCTTCCAGCCTACATTTCTCCATGAGTCTTTGCCTCCTTAGCAGCTGCAGTTTCAGAACTGTCTCTGAGAATTACCATAGGTAACGACTCCTTTGCTGGTAAGTCCCTCTTCAGTGTGAACAATTGTAAATTCCCTTTATTCACTTGCAGCCCCAAAGCCCAAATCCGTAGATAATGTATCAGAAGCTCACAGAAAGTGAAATAGATGTAATTCATCCCCTGTGTAGGGAAGAACTGGTCCTAGAAAGGAAAGCTATTAAATTATCTGGAAACAATTTAGCTCTGATAAATTATTTTGTAAATTACACATTACCCCCTCCTTCCCTGGTCTTAGCTGTTCTTGCTCCAAAACTTTGCATGGTGTTGATGTCAAACTAACAGGCCCACACTTGTCTGGATGACTCTTTACCCTCTTCTGGACAGAGGTGTATTTGTTACTCTCCCATTCTGGGGACTATCCCTGATTTGCACAATTGTTATGCATTTTTCCTACTTGACTTGTTGTTCTGTGTGCCAATGCTGTTAATAGGCTAGGTAGATATCAGCTTTTCATTTTTCACTTGAATCGCTATAGATTGTTATTTCACCTCAGATGATGTTGCGCCTAGTGCCCTACCCTCCTTTTCAATGGGAGTCCTGTCACTGCCCTTAATATCACATTGTTGTTGCTGTTAGATGCAGGAAATAAGATTTGCAGCATTTGAGACATCAGTAACGTTTGATCTATTTTTGCCTCAAGCGTGCAACTGTCCTAATTTGTTCTCTTTGTTCCCCCTGGTTTCTGTGGCTTAAGTACCACTTACTATTATTGTTTAATTTCCTATGTGAAGGAGGTTTTTGGTCATTCTTACTTTATTTCTGCAGTTTTTAACCTCTGAAACATGCCTTTTCTCATCGCTTTTTTCCTCTTTGAATTTTGAATTTTAACTATGCCTTCTCTGCACTCAAGTCCCAGAGCTGCTTAGTCAGACTCAATTATTCATTTCCTTAGATTTCAAAGTTTGCATTTCTAAGCCTCAAAACCTTCATTCTAAACCTGGTTTTGTCTGTCGTGAAATGTAAAATGAGAAAAGTCAGCTCATGATCACACTTTATTCAAATTTTACTACATTTAAACCCATACAGGAGCCAAGTCTAAAATGGTCTTATATTTTTTCACTTTTGGGAAGAAATCCATCACATAGTACACCTCTGTGAACATAAGTGGTAATTATCTTTCAATCTTTTGCTGGGAAGTTAAAGTCTCCCATAATTCCCATTATTGTTTACGTGTCTGATAACTGTACAGAGAGAATTCACTATTAGACTGGAGCTAAGAGCAAAGAGCAGGCTAGCAAGGCTGTCTATCTTTAGCAGTGATTTGCACAAAACCACTCTTTTGCTGACCCATAACATTTAATTTCTCCATCCTCTGCTTCTTGCTAACACAAAGCACCATCTTATTCCATCCATTTGCCTTGGTTTCCAGCCTTCCTGAGATTTATCAGTACTTGTATGACATTCATGCCTTTGTTTCACCCTTCCTGTGTTGACACTTGTCATAACAGTTTTAGATCCTGAACATGATCATCTCAAAGTTTGCCTGACAGTTAGGTCTTCCTCACATTGTCATAGAGTATCAGGTCTCTACCACTTGAAATAGATTGGATTGGATTAGATTATTGGCACCGTCTCTTGTGCTGGTAGTCCATTATCTTCACAGTCCGTACAACTGGCCATCAGTGAACATGAAGTGGCCTTATCCTGCCCATTTACCTTTCTGGAAATCAGCCACTCTCTCTGCCTAGAACAGGGAATGGATTTTCCTCACCTTTCTTCAAAAGCTCTGAAGTTTTCTGTGATCTTTCCAATTGTACGGTATGATAAGCTTTTGCTGCCACTGAAGGGTAGAAGTCATTATGAATAGTGCCAACAAAACAGAAACATAACAATGAAAACGATATTTTAATTCAGAATAGGTATTTGAAAAGTTCACCTTTTCTAGCACAAATGGGGAAAAGAAAAAAAGGAAGGAAAAAAAAAAAAAAAAAAGCAGTCCTAAAACATCAAAACTGTGGCCAAAGAATTAGAAGAAACACTATTTTTCCAAAGCTGCAATGTTTTCCATTCATCTGGCTGGGCCAGCAGAGCACTGGAGACCTGGATGCACTGTACTCATGGCTGGTTCCCCTAAATGACCTGCAGGGAGATCTTCTTCTCTCTATCCCTCTGTTTCTCCTTTCAATCTCTGTTTTGTCTGTTTGTATCACTAGCTCTCAAATCGCCACTGATATATGCACGTGCAGCACCCAGCACAACCTTGTTTCAGGCTCCAGCGGGACCTTTAGGCATTACCATCCTGTAAACAAATAACAATGATAGTGAGCGTAATTACAATCGTCAAACTATTCCAGCTCCACATCATTAGCCATGCCCTGAGCTAAATAACATTTTAATCAGTTTGATATGTCATCTGTGGCTTTCTTCACTGTCACTTGCAATCCAGCAAACTCCTTCCTTCACGTTTCTGGATTAGACAGAGGGTTCTCAACTGCAGACATCCAATTCCCTGTTCAGGAAGCAGCGAGACCTTTCCTCTTCTCACAGATTTAAGATGATAGCCAAGCATCATGAGACACAGTGCGTATGTCTCCTAGGCCCATCCCATGAGAGCAGGACATTTACCACACATGAGAAGAAGACTTAATGCAGTGGCAAAGCAAAATACTCAGTGTCAAAGCCATGTCTAGATGATCATTAAAGACAGATCAAAATTACCCAATACAGGAGGAAAATCTATCGTTTGTAGAAGATTATGTTCTCTGATTATTAGTTTCAAAATTAGTTTTTCCTTTGGATTTCCTCTGAACTTAAACTTAGTTTGGAATGCCTTTGGTTTTGAATATTTCTGAAATCGTATTACTTCTCCTAAGTAAGTTGCTAGTCTGTTCTATTTACGTGAAATTCGAATAATATTGTGAAGTATCTGCCATCAGTTTTACTGTGTGCCAGGCTGAGTTCCCTGATGAATTTCAAATTTCAGATATGAAACAGTAAAGGTTAAAAAAAAAACATGTTACAAAGGGTACTTCATGCAGTAGCATAAACTTCTGTTTTCTCAAAACTTGTATCAGTTCATCTCACCAGGACCAGCAGGGGAAGCACACTCTGCCTAGGCACTGGCAAAGGGACACAGTGAGAGTGTAGGGTCTCTTGCTGGGGCCATTCAAAATTTGACTGTACAAGCCCCTGAGCAATATGACAGGGCTTTAAAAATGGCCCTGCTTGAAGTACGCGGGTGATCTGGAGACCTCTAAGGTGCTTTCCAACAAAAGCTTTTCTATAATTGTATGAAATCACCTGCAATAGATTAACCCTGGTCATTATTCCTATCACAGGAAATAACTGTGACACCTGGGTAACAGGTGAGCTTACTGCGACACCAGGGAGAGCCTTCCTGTACTTAAAGGCAACCTGTAGGAAAGCTGGGGAGGGAGTCTTTATCAGGGCCTGCAGTGACAGGACAAGGAGTAACCGCTTTAAACTGAAAAGTAGCACCCAGAAAGAACGGAGTCACGCAACAGGATTCATTTCCAAAACCACCTCATAGACACCTGGGCCAAAGAGCAGGGCCTTGAGCGGGTATATCACAATGGCGGAGTTCATTTCCTTCCCAGTAGCTGGCACGTGCCGTTTTTTGGGATTTCGGGGCTACAGTGAGCTGCTAAGAGGGATGTCTTAGCTCTTGCAGGGCAGTGCTTCCACTAAGGCCAGGACTTTTCTGCATCTTCTACTGCCCTGCAAGCGAGGATGCTTGGGGCACACAGGAAGCTGGGAGGGGACACAGCTGCAGGGATTCCATAAGGCACAAGCAAATGCAGCCTTGGCTTGGTGACACTTTCTCTTGATTACTGCTCAACACAAATTACCTCGAGCAAGTCTACTGTGAGGACTAAAGGAAAGAGACGTATGGATGCTGCTAAGCTCTTCTAGCTTGTACCAGGTAGGAAAGATACCTCTGTAGCAGGCGTGAAGAGGATAGCACTAATTAATTAGATGAGAAGCGGAGGAAAGGCACTTAGAGGTAGTGAAAAGCAGTTAATGTGATGTTCCGGGGAAGCTTCAGTCTGCTTAAGGAGTAGCAAGAACAAGCCTAAAGTCATAGCCAAATACAAGAAAGAGAGGAGGACACGCAGCATGAGAAGCTCCCGAGAGAAAGGAGCTCTGTTTTGGGTAAAAATCAGTCCCTTTTTCTATCATGGAGACATCCAAGGGCGTAGGACACGTGCACTTCAGGGAACCAAGAGATGCTGTGCATTTCTCTCGTCCCCCTGACACAGCCACTAGGTGACGATGCTTCCAATTCTCTCTAAAGAAACCTTGCTTTCTCAGGCCCAGGTGTCCAGCTGCACACCAAGGACGTCCCTGGCTCCCAGGCACAGTTCCCAGGCCCAAGGCCGAGCTCCGCTCCGAACCCCCATTCCAGCAGACCTTGCTCCTGGCATTGTGGAGCAGCCATTTCATGTCAGCCTTTTCTCCTGGCAGTCAGCTTAGCGCCGTAACCTCTGCCATCGGGGCGCCCGAGAGCCGTGTGAGGTCAGCAGAGAGTCACTGTCAGCCTTTGACCTCACAAAGGTGGGTGGCCGTAAGTGCCCTGAGCGTCCAGCTCGCATTGAGTACTGCTGGTGGCACTCGAGGCGTGGAGGTCTGCATGGTGCAATGGGAGACGCCGATGTCCTGCTGCTGGAACAAGAGGCGCTGATGTGCTGCTGGTGCAGGAGAAGACGTGAAGGTGCTGCTGCTTAGAGGTGCTGAGGAGCGGGCAGCCTCAGCGGGCAGCTGAATCAGAGGGCAGGGAAGCCAAGCAGCTTCCTTCTCTGGGGAAGGGGGCACAGAGAAAGTGATTGGAAATGGGGTACAAGCCCTCAGCCTCTAAAAGCAATCCCTCAGATGTTTAGGCATAGTAAAGTTAGGTATATCTATTTGACTCTAGACCCCAACATGTTTGTTAGTGTTCTGGTTTGTCCACTGCTTTCTTGTGGGGGATTTGAGTTGGCCATTACTGTTTAGGTGAATGCTGACTTCATATCTATGGTGCACTTTATTCTTAAAATGGGAAGTTTCTACCAATTTCCCGTCCAAACTTGCTCATAAGCCAACTGCAGTCATCATTTCAGATGTGTCTCCCAACTTACACATTTCCTATTTCTCCTTGATATTTACTCAAGAAATTCATTTACGTAGAGACAACATATTCTTCTCTCAACTGGCATCTGGCCGGGCAGAATGATGTCCTTTCATTCCCTTCCAGGCAATAGGCAACTTGTTCCTTCTGTCTTGTGAACTCTTCCTCCTAAGTTCAATGTGAATACAAGTGGCAGAACTGTGCCTCATGTCTCAAATGAGTGTCAGGGCTGCCTTGTCCAGTGTATTCATACTGGAGGGAAAAAAAAATGCATAGCCATACACACTATATAACCACTAAACTTTTTCAGTCCTCCTTGTGCTAACAGTGCATGAACGTGAGGTTTTGTTGTCATTTTTGTTTGTTTGTTTGTTTGCTTGCTTTAAACTCCTGACTGCCATATAGCAAACATGACAAAAAAACACCCTTTTTTGAGAATCTCTGAGAATGGCTCTGCTTTGTATTATCACCTGTCACTTCACCTGAACCATTTCAATCACAAGCGATATCCTTCTGTCAGGCTTGGTAGTACTTCCCAACCTTATGTCCCCTGCAAATCTCAAAGCTCATGTGTAATTTTTAATCTTCAGCCACCATGTCCATACCGAACATATCTAACTTTGAAGTCAGCTCTGCCCTGAATAGGAGGTTGGGTTTTCAGAGGTCCCTTCCAGCCTACATTTCTCCATGAGTCTTTGCCTCCTTAGCAGCTGCAGTTTCAGAACTGTCTCTGAGAATTACCATAGGTAACGACTCCTTTGCTGGTAAGTCCCTCTTCAGTGTGAACAATTGTAAATTCCCTTTATTCACTTGCAGCCCCAAAGCCCAAATCCGTAGATAATGTATCAGAAGCTCACAGAAAGTGAAATAGATGTAATTCATCCCCTGTGTAGGGAAGAACTGGTCCTAGAAAGGAAAGCTATTAAATTATCTGGAAACAATTTAGCTCTGATAAATTATTTTGTAAATTACACATTACCCCCTCCTTCCCTGGTCTTAGCTGTTCTTGCTCCAAAACTTTGCATGGTGTTGATGTCAAACTAACAGGCCCACACTTGTCTGGATGACTCTTTACCCTCTTCTGGACAGAGGTGTATTTGTTACTCTCCCATTCTGGGGACTATCCCTGATTTGCACAATTGTTATGCATTTTTCCTACTTGACTTGTTGTTCTGTGTGCCAATGCTGTTAATAGGCTAGGTAGATATCAGCTTTTCATTTTTCACTTGAATCGCTATAGATTGTTATTTCACCTCAGATGATGTTGCGCCTAGTGCCCTACCCTCCTTTTCAATGGGAGTCCTGTCACTGCCCTTAATATCACATTGTTGTTGCTGTTAGATGCAGGAAATAAGATTTGCAGCATTTGAGACATCAGTAACTTTTGATCTATTTTTGCCTCAAGCGTGCAACTGTCCTAATTTGTTCTCTTTGTTCCCCCTGGTTTCTGTGGCTTAAGTACCACTTACTATTATTGTTTAATTTCCTATGTGAAGGAGGTTTTTGGTCATTCTTACTTTATTTCTGCAGTTTTTAACCTCTGAAACATGCCTTTTCTCATCGCTTTTTTCCTCTTTGAATTTTGAATTTTAACTATGCCTTCTCTGCACTCAAGTCCCAGAGCTGCTTAGTCAGACTCAATTATTCATTTCCTTAGATTTCAAAGTTTGCATTTCTAAGCCTCAAAACCTTCATTCTAAACCTGGTTTTGTCTGTCGTGAAATGTAAAATGAGAAAAGTCAGCTCATGATCACACTTTATTCAAATTTTACTACATTTAAACCCATACAGGAGCCAAGTCTAAAATGGTCTTATATTTTTTCACTTTTGGGAAGAAATCCATCACATACTACACCTCTGTGAACATAAGTGGTAATTATCTTTCAATCTTTTGCTGGGAAGTTAAAGTCTCCCATAATTCCCATTATTGTTTACGTGTCTGATAACTGTACAGAGATAATTCACTATTAGACTGGAGCTAAGAGCAAAGAGCAGGCTAGCAAGGCTGTCTATCTTTAGCAGTGATTTGCACAAAACCACTCTTTTGCTGACCCATAACATTTAATTTCTCCATCCTCTGCTTCTTGCTAACACAAAGCACCATCTTATTCCATCCATTTGCCTTGGTTTCCAGCCTTCCTGAGATTTATCAGTACTTGTATGACATTCATGCCTTTGTTTCACCCTTCCTGTGTTGACACTTGTCATAACAGTTTTAGATCCTGAACATGATCATCTCAAAGTTTGCCTGACAGTTAGGTCTTCCTCACATTGTCATAGAGTATCAGGTCTCTACCACTTGAAATAGATTGGATTGGATTAGATTATTGGCACCGTCTCTTGTGCTGGTAGTCCATTATCTTCACAGTCCGTACAACTGGCCATCAGTGAACATGAAGTGGCCTTATCCTGCCCATTTACCTTTCTGGAAATCAGCCACTCTCTCTGCCTAGAACAGGGAATGGATTTTCCTCACCTTTCTTCAAAAGCTCTGAAGTTTTCTGTGATCTTTCCAATTGTACGGTATGATAAGCTTTTGCTGCCACTGAAGGGTAGAAGTCATTATGAATAGTGCCAACAAAACAGAAACATAACAATGAAAACGATATTTTAATTCAGAATAGGTATTTGAAAAGTTCACCTTTTCTAGCACAAATGGGGAAAAGAAAAAAAGGAAGGAAAAAAAAAAAAAAAAAAGCAGTCCTAAAACATCAAAACTGTGGCCAAAGAATTAGAAGAAACACTATTTTTCCAAAGCTGCAATGTTTTCCATTCATCTGGCTGGGCCAGCAGAGCACTGGAGACCTGGATGCACTGTACTCATGGCTGGTTCCCCTAAATGACCTGCAGGGAGATCTTCTTCTCTCTATCCCTCTGTTTCTCCTTTCAATCTCTGTTTTGTCTGTTTGTATCACTAGCTCTCAAATCGCCACTGATATATGCACGTGCAGCACCCAGCACAACCTTGTTTCAGGCTCCAGCGGGACCTTTAGGCATTACCATCCTGTAAACAAATAACAATGATAGTGAGCGTAATTACAATCGTCAAACTATTCCAGCTCCACATCATTAGCCATGCCCTGAGCTAAATAACATTTTAATCAGTTTGATATGTCATCTGTGGCTTTCTTCACTGTCACTTGCAATCCAGCAAACTCCTTCCTTCACGTTTCTAGATTAGACAGAGGGTTCTCAACTGCAGACATCCAATTCCCTGTTCAGGAAGCAGCGAGACCTTTCCTCTTCTCACAGATTTAAGATGATAGCCAAGCATCATGAGACACAGTGCGTATGTCTCCTAGGCCCATCCCATGAGAGCAGGACATTTACCACACATGAGAAGAAGACTTAATGCAGTGGCAAAGCAAAATACTCGGTGTCAAAGCCATGTCTAGATGATCATTAAAGACAGATCAAAATTACCCAATACAGGAGGAAAATCTATCGTTTGTAGAAGATTATGTTCTCTGATTATTAGTTTCAAAATTAGTTTTTCCTTTGGATTTCCTCTGAACTTAAACTTAGTTTGGAATGCCTTTGGTTTTGAATATTTCTGAAATCGTATTACTTCTCCTAAGTAAGTTGCTAGTCTGTTCTATTTACGTGAAATTCGAATAATATTGTGAAGTATCTGCCATCAGTTTTACTGTGTGCCAGGCTGAGTTCCCTGATGAATTTCAAATTTCAGATATGAAACAGTAAAGGTTAAAAAAAAAACATGTTACAAAGGGTACTTCATGCAGTAGCATAAACTTCTGTTTTCTCAAAACTTGTATCAGTTCATCTCACCAGGACCAGCAGGGGAAGCACACTCTGCCTAGGCACTGGCAAAGGGACACAGTGAGAGTGTAGGGTCTCTTGCTGGGGCCATTCAAAATTTGACTGTACAAGCCCCTGAGCAATATGACAGGGCTTTAAAAATGGCCCTGCTTGAAGTACGCGGGTGATCTGGAGACCTCTAAGGTGCTTTCCAACAAAAGCTTTTCTATAATTGTATGAAATCACCTGCAATAGATTAACCCTGGTCATTATTCCTATCACAGGAAATAACTGTGACACCTGGGTAACAGGTGAGCTTACTGCGACACCAGGGAGAGCCTTCCTGTACTTAAAGGCAACCTGTAGGAAAGCTGGGGAGGGAGTCTTTATCAGGGCCTGGAGTGACAGGACAAGGAGTAACCGCTTTAAACTGAAAAGTAGCACCCAGAAAGAACGGAGTCACGCAACAGGATTCATTTCCAAAACCACCTCATAGACACCTGGGCCAAAGAGCAGGGCCTTGAGCGGGTATATCACAATGGCGGAGTTCATTTCCTTCCCAGTAGCTGGCACGTGCCGTTTTTTGGGATTTCGGGGCTACAGTGAGCTGCTAAGAGGGATGTCTTAGCTCTTGCAGGGCAGTGCTTCCACTAAGGCCAGGACTTTTCTGCATCTTCTACGGCCCTGCAAGCGAGGATGCTTGGGGCACACAGGAAGCTGGGAGGGGACACAGCTGCAGGGATTCCATAAGACACAAGCAAATGCAGCCTTGGCTTGGTGACACTTTCTCTTGATTACTGCTCAACACAAATTACCTCGAGCAAGTCTACTGTGAGGACTAAAGGAAAGAGACGTATGGATGCTGCTAAGCTCTTCTAGCTTGTACCAGGTAGGAAAGATACCTCTGTAGCAGGCGTGAAGAGGATAGCACTAATTAATTAGATGAGAAGCGGAGGAAAGGCACTTAGAGGTAGTGAAAAGCAGTTAATGTGATGTTCCGGGGAAGCTTCAGTCTGCTTAAGGAGTAGCAAGAACAAGCCTAAAGTCATAGCCAAATACAAGAAAGAGAGGAGGACACGCAGCATGAGAAGCTCCCGAGAGAAAGGAGCTCTGTTTTGGGTAAAAATCAGTCCCTTTTTCTATCATGGAGACATCCAAGGGCGTAGGACACATGCACTTCAGGGAACCAAGAGATGCTGTGCATTTCTCTCGTCCCCCTGACACAGCCACTAGGTGACGATGCTTCCAATTCTCTCTAAAGAAACCTTGCTTTCTCAGGCCCAGGTGTCCAGCTGCACACCAAGGACGTCCCTGGCTCCCAGGCACAGTTCCCAGGCCCAAGGCCGAGCTCCGCTCCGAACCCCCATTCCAGCAGACCTTGCTCCTGGCATTGTGGAGCAGCCATTTCATGTCAGCCTTTTCTCCTGGCAGTCAGCTTAGCGCCGTAACCTCTGCCATCGGGGCGCCCGAGAGCCGTGTGAGGTCAGCAGAGAGTCACTGTCAGCCTTTGACCTCACAAAGGTGGGTGGCCATAAGTGCCCTGAGCGTCCAGCTCGCATTGAGTACTGCTGGTGGCACTCGAGGCGTGGAGGTCTGCATGGTGCAATGGGAGACGCCGATGTCCTGCTGCTGGAACAAGAGGCGCTGATGTGCTGCTGGTGCAGGAGGAGACGTGAAGGTGCTGCTGCTTAGAGGTGCTGAGGGGCGGGCAGCCTCAGCGGGCAGCTGAATCAGAGGGCAGGGAAGCCAAGCAGCTTCCTTCTCTGGGGAAGGGGGCACAGAGAAAGTGATTGGAAATGGGGTACAAGCCCTCAGCCTCTAAAAGCAATCCCTCAGATGTTTAGGCATAGTAAAGTTAGGTATATCTATTTGACTCTAGACCCCAACATGTTTGTTAGTGTTCTGGTTTGTCCACTGCTTTCTTGTGGGGGATTTGAGTTGGCCATTACTGTTTAGGTGAATGCTGACTTCATATCTATGGTGCACTTTATTCTTAAAATGGGAAGTTTCTACCAATTTCCCGTCCAAACTTGCTCATAAGCCAACTGCAGTCATCATTTCAGATGTGTCTCCCAACTTACACATTTCCTATTTCTCCTTGATATTTACTCAAGAAATTCATTTACGTAGAGACAACATATTCTTCTCTCAACTGGCATCTGGCTGGGCAGAATGATGTCCTTTCATTCCCTTCCAGGCAATAGGCAACTTGTTCCTTCTGTCTTGTGAACTCTTCCTCCTAAGTTCAATGTGAATACAAGTGGCAGAACTGTGCCTCATGTCTCAAATGAGTGTCAGGGCTGCCTTGTCCAGTGTATTCATACTGGAGGGAAAAAAAAATGCATAGCCATACACACTATATAACCACTAAACTTTTTCAGTCCTCCTTGTGCTAACAGTGCATGAACGTGAGGTTTTGTTGTCATTTTTGTTTGTTTGTTTGTTTGCTTGCTTTAAACTCCTGACTGCCATATAGCAAACATGACAAAAAAACACCCTTTTTTGAGAATCTCTGAGAATGGCTCTGCTTTGTATTATCACCTGTCACTTCACCTGAACCATTTCAATCACAAGTGATATCCTTCTGTCAGGCTTGGTAGTACTTCCCAACCTTATGTCCCCTGCAAATCTCAAAGCTCATGTGTAATTTTTAATCTTCAGCCACCATGTCCATACCGAACATATCTAACTTTGAAGTCAGCTCTGCCCTGAATAGGAGGTTGGGTTTTCAGAGGTCCCTTCCAGCCTACATTTCTCCATGAGTCTTTGCCTCCTTAGCAGCTGCAGTTTCAGAACTGTCTCTGAGAATTACCATAGGTAACGACTCCTTTGCTGGTAAGTCCCTCTTCAGTGTGAACAATTGTAAATTCCCTTTATTCACTTGCAGCCCCAAAGCCCAAATCCGTAGATAATGTATCAGAAGCTCACAGAAAGTGAAATAGATGTAATTCATCCCCTGTGTAGGGAAGAACTGGTCCTAGAAAGGAAAGCTATTAAATTATCTGGAAACAATTTAGCTCTGATAAATTATTTTGTAAATTACACATTACCCCCTCCTTCCCTGGTCTTAGCTGTTCTTGCTCCAAAACTTTGCATGGTGTTGATGTCAAACTAACAGGCCCACACTTGTCTGGATGACTCTTTACCCTCTTCTGGACAGAGGTGTATTTGTTACTCTCCCATTCTGGGGACTATCCCTGATTTGCACAATTGTTATGCATTTTTCCTACTTGACTTGTTGTTCTGTGTGCCAATGCTGTTAATAGGCTAGGTAGATATCAGCTTTTCATTTTTCACTTGAATCGCTATAGATTGTTATTTCACCTCAGATGATGTTGCGCCTAGTGCCCTACCCTCCTTTTCAATGGGAGTCCTGTCACTGCCCTTAATATCACATTGTTGTTGCTGTTAGATGCAGGAAATAAGATTTGCAGCATTTGAGACATCAGTAACTTTTGATCTATTTTTGCCTCAAGCGTGCAACTGTCCTAATTTGTTCTCTTTGTTCCCCCTGGTTTCTGTGGCTTAAGTACCACTTACTATTATTGTTTAATTTCCTATGTGAAGGAGGTTTTTGGTCATTCTTACTTTATTTCTGCAGTTTTTAACCTCTGAAACATGCCTTTTCTCATCGCTTTTTTCCTCTTTGAATTTTGAATTTTAACTATGCCTTCTCTGCACTCAAGTCCCAGAGCTGCTTAGTCAGACTCAATTATTCATTTCCTTAGATTTCAAAGTTTGCATTTCTAAGCCTCAAAACCTTCATTCTAAACCTGGTTTTGTCTGTCGTGAAATGTAAAATGAGAAAAGTCAGCTCATGATCACACTTTATTCAAATTTTACTACATTTAAACCCATACAGGAGCCAAGTCTAAAATGGTCTTATATTTTTTCACTTTTGGGAAGAAATCCATCACATAGTACACCTCTGTGAACATAAGTGGTAATTATCTTTCAATCTTTTGCTGGGAAGTTAAAGTCTCCCATAATTCCCATTATTGTTTACGTGTCTGATAACTGTACAGAGATAATTCACTATTAGACTGGAGCTAAGAGCAAAGAGCAGGCTAGCAAGGCTGTCTATCTTTAGCAGTGATTTGCACAAAACCACTCTTTTGCTGACCCATAACATTTAATTTCTCCATCCTCTGCTTCTTGCTAACACAAAGCACCATCTTATTCCATCCATTTGCCTTGGTTTCCAGCCTTCCTGAGATTTATCAGTACTTGTATGACATTCATGCCTTTGTTTCACCCTTCCTGTGTTGACACTTGTCATAACAGTTTTAGATCCTGAACATGATCATCTCAAAGTTTGCCTGACAGTTAGGTCTTCCTCACATTGTCATAGAGTATCAGGTCTCTACCACTTGAAATAGATTGGATTGGATTAGATTATTGGCACCGTCTCTTGTGCTGGTAGTCCATTATCTTCACAGTCCGTACAACTGGCCATCAGTGAACATGAAGTGGCCTTATCCTGCCCATTTACCTTTCTGGAAATCAGCCACTCTCTCTGCCTAGAACAGGGAATGGATTTTCCTCACCTTTCTTCAAAAGCTCTGAAGTTTTCTGTGATCTTTCCAATTGTACGGTATGATAAGCTTTTGCTGCCACTGAAGGGTAGAAGTCATTATGAATAGTGCCAACAAAACAGAAACATAACAATGAAAACGATATTTTAATTCAGAATAGGTATTTGAAAAGTTCACCTTTTCTAGCACAAATGGGGAAAAGAAAAAAAGGAAGGAAAAAAAAAAAAAAAAAAAGCAGTCCTAAAACATCAAAACTGTGGCCAAAGAATTAGAAGAAACACTATTTTTCCAAAGCTGCAATGTTTTCCATTCATCTGGCTGGGCCAGCAGAGCACTGGAGACCTGGATGCACTGTACTCATGGCTGGTTCCCCTAAATGACCTGCAGGGAGATCTTCTTCTCTCTATCCCTCTGTTTCTCCTTTCAATCTCTGTTTTGTCTGTTTGTATCACTAGCTCTCAAATCGCCACTGATATATGCACGTGCAGCACCCAGCACAACCTTGTTTCAGGCTCCAGCGGGACCTTTAGGCATTACCATCCTGTAAACAAATAACAATGATAGTGAGCGTAATTACAATCGTCAAACTATTCCAGCTCCACATCATTAGCCATGCCCTGAGCTAAATAACATTTTAATCAGTTTGATATGTCATCTGTGGCTTTCTTCACTGTCACTTGCAATCCAGCAAACTCCTTCCTTCACGTTTCTAGATTAGACAGAGGGTTCTCAACTGCAGACATCCAATTCCCTGTTCAGGAAGCAGCGAGACCTTTCCTCTTCTCACAGATTTAAGATGATAGCCAAGCATCATGAGACACAGTGCGTATGTCTCCTAGGCCCATCCCATGAGAGCAGGACATTTACCACACATGAGAAGAAGACTTAATGCAGTGGCAAAGCAAAATACTCGGTGTCAAAGCCATGTCTAGATGATCATTAAAGACAGATCAAAATTACCCAATACAGGAGGAAAATCTATCGTTTGTAGAAGATTATGTTCTCTGATTATTAGTTTCAAAATTAGTTTTTCCTTTGGATTTCCTCTGAACTTAAACTTAGTTTGGAATGCCTTTGGTTTTGAATATTTCTGAAATCGTATTACTTCTCCTAAGTAAGTTGCTAGTCTGTTCTATTTACGTGAAATTCGAATAATATTGTGAAGTATCTGCCATCAGTTTTACTGTGTGCCAGGCTGAGTTCCCTGATGAATTTCAAATTTCAGATATGAAACAGTAAAGGTTAAAAAAAAAACATGTTACAAAGGGTACTTCATGCAGTAGCATAAACTTCTGTTTTCTCAAAACTTGTATCAGTTCATCTCACCAGGACCAGCAGGGGAAGCACACTCTGCCTAGGCACTGGCAAAGGGACACAGTGAGAGTGTAGGGTCTCTTGCTGGGGCCATTCAAAATTTGACTGTACAAGCCCCTGAGCAATATGACAGGGCTTTAAAAATGGCCCTGCTTGAAGTACGCGGGTGATCTGGAGACCTCTAAGGTGCTTTCCAACAAAAGCTTTTCTATAATTGTATGAAATCACCTGCAATAGATTAACCCTGGTCATTATTCCTATCACAGGAAATAACTGTGACACCTGGGTAACAGGTGAGCTTACTGCGACACCAGGGAGAGCCTTCCTGTACTTAAAGGCAACCTGTAGGAAAGCTGGGGAGGGAGTCTTTATCAGGGCCTGGAGTGACAGGACAAGGAGTAACCGCTTTAAACTGAAAAGTAGCACCCAGAAAGAACGGAGTCACGCAACAGGATTCATTTCCAAAACCACCTCATAGACACCTGGGCCAAAGAGCAGGGCCTTGAGCGGGTATATCACAATGGCGGAGTTCATTTCCTTCCCAGTAGCTGGCACGTGCCGTTTTTTGGGATTTCGGGGCTACAGTGAGCTGCTAAGAGGGATGTCTTAGCTCTTGCAGGGCAGTGCTTCCACTAAGGCCAGGACTTTTCTGCATCTTCTACGGCCCTGCAAGCGAGGATGCTTGGGGCACACAGGAAGCTGGGAGGGGACACAGCTGCAGGGATTCCATAAGACACAAGCAAATGCAGCCTTGGCTTGGTGACACTTTCTCTTGATTACTGCTCAACACAAATTACCTCGAGCAAGTCTACTGTGAGGACTAAAGGAAAGAGACGTATGGATGCTGCTAAGCTCTTCTAGCTTGTACCAGGTAGGAAAGATACCTCTGTAGCAGGCGTGAAGAGGATAGCACTAATTAATTAGATGAGAAGCGGAGGAAAGGCACTTAGAGGTAGTGAAAAGCAGTTAATGTGATGTTCCGGGGAAGCTTCAGTCTGCTTAAGGAGTAGCAAGAACAAGCCTAAAGTCATAGCCAAATACAAGAAAGAGAGGAGGACACGCAGCATGAGAAGCTCCCGAGAGAAAGGAGCTCTGTTTTGGGTAAAAATCAGTCCCTTTTTCTATCATGGAGACATCCAAGGGCGTAGGACACATGCACTTCAGGGAACCAAGAGATGCTGTGCATTTCTCTCGTCCCCCTGACACAGCCACTAGGTGACGATGCTTCCAATTCTCTCTAAAGAAACCTTGCTTTCTCAGGCCCAGGTGTCCAGCTGCACACCAAGGACGTCCCTGGCTCCCAGGCACAGTTCCCAGGCCCAAGGCCGAGCTCCGCTCCGAACCCCCATTCCAGCAGACCTTGCTCCTGGCATTGTGGAGCAGCCATTTCATGTCAGCCTTTTCTCCTGGCAGTCAGCTTAGCGCCGTAACCTCTGCCATCGGGGCGCCCGAGAGCCGTGTGAGGTCAGCAGAGAGTCACTGTCAGCCTTTGACCTCACAAAGGTGGGTGGCCATAAGTGCCCTGAGCGTCCAGCTCGCATTGAGTACTGCTGGTGGCACTCGAGGCGTGGAGGTCTGCATGGTGCAATGGGAGACGCCGATGTCCTGCTGCTGGAACAAGAGGCGCTGATGTGCTGCTGGTGCAGGAGGAGACGTGAAGGTGCTGCTGCTTAGAGGTGCTGAGGGGCGGGCAGCCTCAGCGGGCAGCTGAATCAGAGGGCAGGGAAGCCAAGCAGCTTCCTTCTCTGGGGAAGGGGGCACAGAGAAAGTGATTGGAAATGGGGTACAAGCCCTCAGCCTCTAAAAGCAATCCCTCAGATGTTTAGGCATAGTAAAGTTAGGTATATCTATTTGACTCTAGACCCCAACATGTTTGTTAGTGTTCTGGTTTGTCCACTGCTTTCTTGTGGGGGATTTGAGTTGGCCATTACTGTTTAGGTGAATGCTGACTTCATATCTATGGTGCACTTTATTCTTAAAATGGGAAGTTTCTACCAATTTCCCGTCCAAACTTGCTCATAAGCCAACTGCAGTCATCATTTCAGATGTGTCTCCCAACTTACACATTTCCTATTTCTCCTTGATATTTACTCAAGAAATTCATTTACGTAGAGACAACATATTCTTCTCTCAACTGGCATCTGGCTGGGCAGAATGATGTCCTTTCATTCCCTTCCAGGCAATAGGCAACTTGTTCCTTCTGTCTTGTGAACTCTTCCTCCTAAGTTCAATGTGAATACAAGTGGCAGAACTGTGCCTCATGTCTCAAATGAGTGTCAGGGCTGCCTTGTCCAGTGTATTCATACTGGAGGGAAAAAAAAATGCATAGCCATACACACTATATAACCACTAAACTTTTTCAGTCCTCCTTGTGCTAACAGTGCATGAACGTGAGGTTTTGTTGTCATTTTTGTTTGTTTGTTTGTTTGCTTGCTTTAAACTCCTGACTGCCATATAGCAAACATGACAAAAAAACACCCTTTTTTGAGAATCTCTGAGAATGGCTCTGCTTTGTATTATCACCTGTCACTTCACCTGAACCATTTCAATCACAAGTGATATCCTTCTGTCAGGCTTGGTAGTACTTCCCAACCTTATGTCCCCTGCAAATCTCAAAGCTCATGTGTAATTTTTAATCTTCAGCCACCATGTCCATACCGAACATATCTAACTTTGAAGTCAGCTCTGCCCTGAATAGGAGGTTGGGTTTTCAGAGGTCCCTTCCAGCCTACATTTCTCCATGAGTCTTTGCCTCCTTAGCAGCTGCAGTTTCAGAACTGTCTCTGAGAATTACCATAGGTAACGACTCCTTTGCTGGTAAGTCCCTCTTCAGTGTGAACAATTGTAAATTCCCTTTATTCACTTGCAGCCCCAAAGCCCAAATCCGTAGATAATGTATCAGAAGCTCACAGAAAGTGAAATAGATGTAATTCATCCCCTGTGTAGGGAAGAACTGGTCCTAGAAAGGAAAGCTATTAAATTATCTGGAAACAATTTAGCTCTGATAAATTATTTTGTAAATTACACATTACCCCCTCCTTCCCTGGTCTTAGCTGTTCTTGCTCCAAAACTTTGCATGGTGTTGATGTCAAACTAACAGGCCCACACTTGTCTGGATGACTCTTTACCCTCTTCTGGACAGAGGTGTATTTGTTACTCTCCCATTCTGGGGACTATCCCTGATTTGCACAATTGTTATGCATTTTTCCTACTTGACTTGTTGTTCTGTGTGCCAATGCTGTTAATAGGCTAGGTAGATATCAGCTTTTCATTTTTCACTTGAATCGCTATAGATTGTTATTTCACCTCAGATGATGTTGCGCCTAGTGCCCTACCCTCCTTTTCAATGGGAGTCCTGTCACTGCCCTTAATATCACATTGTTGTTGCTGTTAGATGCAGGAAATAAGATTTGCAGCATTTGAGACATCAGTAACTTTTGATCTATTTTTGCCTCAAGCGTGCAACTGTCCTAATTTGTTCTCTTTGTTCCCCCTGGTTTCTGTGGCTTAAGTACCACTTACTATTATTGTTTAATTTCCTATGTGAAGGAGGTTTTTGGTCATTCTTACTTTATTTCTGCAGTTTTTAACCTCTGAAACATGCCTTTTCTCATCGCTTTTTTCCTCTTTGAATTTTGAATTTTAACTATGCCTTCTCTGCACTCAAGTCCCAGAGCTGCTTAGTCAGACTCAATTATTCATTTCCTTAGATTTCAAAGTTTGCATTTCTAAGCCTCAAAACCTTCATTCTAAACCTGGTTTTGTCTGTCGTGAAATGTAAAATGAGAAAAGTCAGCTCATGATCACACTTTATTCAAATTTTACTACATTTAAACCCATACAGGAGCCAAGTCTAAAATGGTCTTATATTTTTTCACTTTTGGGAAGAAATCCATCACATAGTACACCTCTGTGAACATAAGTGGTAATTATCTTTCAATCTTTTGCTGGGAAGTTAAAGTCTCCCATAATTCCCATTATTGTTTACGTGTCTGATAACTGTACAGAGATAATTCACTATTAGACTGGAGCTAAGAGCAAAGAGCAGGCTAGCAAGGCTGTCTATCTTTAGCAGTGATTTGCACAAAACCACTCTTTTGCTGACCCATAACATTTAATTTCTCCATCCTCTGCTTCTTGCTAACACAAAGCACCATCTTATTCCATCCATTTGCCTTGGTTTCCAGCCTTCCTGAGATTTATCAGTACTTGTATGACATTCATGCCTTTGTTTCACCCTTCCTGTGTTGACACTTGTCATAACAGTTTTAGATCCTGAACATGATCATCTCAAAGTTTGCCTGACAGTTAGGTCTTCCTCACATTGTCATAGAGTATCAGGTCTCTACCACTTGAAATAGATTGGATTGGATTAGATTATTGGCACCGTCTCTTGTGCTGGTAGTCCATTATCTTCACAGTCCGTACAACTGGCCATCAGTGAACATGAAGTGGCCTTATCCTGCCCATTTACCTTTCTGGAAATCAGCCACTCTCTCTGCCTAGAACAGGGAATGGATTTTCCTCACCTTTCTTCAAAAGCTCTGAAGTTTTCTGTGATCTTTCCAATTGTACGGTATGATAAGCTTTTGCTGCCACTGAAGGGTAGAAGTCATTATGAATAGTGCCAACAAAACAGAAACATAACAATGAAAACGATATTTTAATTCAGAATAGGTATTTGAAAAGTTCACCTTTTCTAGCACAAATGGGGAAAAGAAAAAAAGGAAGGAAAAAAAAAAAAAAAAAAGCAGTCCTAAAACATCAAAACTGTGGCCAAAGAATTAGAAGAAACACTATTTTTCCAAAGCTGCAATGTTTTCCATTCATCTGGCTGGGCCAGCAGAGCACTGGAGACCTGGATGCACTGTACTCATGGCTGGTTCCCCTAAATGACCTGCAGGGAGATCTTCTTCTCTCTATCCCTCTGTTTCTCCTTTCAATCTCTGTTTTGTCTGTTTGTATCACTAGCTCTCAAATCGCCACTGATATATGCACGTGCAGCACCCAGCACAACCTTGTTTCAGGCTCCAGCGGGACCTTTAGGCATTACCATCCTGTAAACAAATAACAATGATAGTGAGCGTAATTACAATCGTCAAACTATTCCAGCTCCACATCATTAGCCATGCCCTGAGCTAAATAACATTTTAATCAGTTTGATATGTCATCTGTGGCTTTCTTCACTGTCACTTGCAATCCAGCAAACTCCTTCCTTCACGTTTCTAGATTAGACAGAGGGTTCTCAACTGCAGACATCCAATTCCCTGTTCAGGAAGCAGCGAGACCTTTCCTCTTCTCACAGATTTAAGATGATAGCCAAGCATCATGAGACACAGTGCGTATGTCTCCTAGGCCCATCCCATGAGAGCAGGACATTTACCACACATGAGAAGAAGACTTAATGCAGTGGCAAAGCAAAATACTCGGTGTCAAAGCCATGTCTAGATGATCATTAAAGACAGATCAAAATTACCCAATACAGGAGGAAAATCTATCGTTTGTAGAAGATTATGTTCTCTGATTATTAGTTTCAAAATTAGTTTTTCCTTTGGATTTCCTCTGAACTTAAACTTAGTTTGGAATGCCTTTGGTTTTGAATATTTCTGAAATCGTATTACTTCTCCTAAGTAAGTTGCTAGTCTGTTCTATTTACGTGAAATTCGAATAATATTGTGAAGTATCTGCCATCAGTTTTACTGTGTGCCAGGCTGAGTTCCCTGATGAATTTCAAATTTCAGATATGAAACAGTAAAGGTTAAAAAAAAAACATGTTACAAAGGGTACTTCATGCAGTAGCATAAACTTCTGTTTTCTCAAAACTTGTATCAGTTCATCTCACCAGGACCAGCAGGGGAAGCACACTCTGCCTAGGCACTGGCAAAGGGACACAGTGAGAGTGTAGGGTCTCTTGCTGGGGCCATTCAAAATTTGACTGTACAAGCCCCTGAGCAATATGACAGGGCTTTAAAAATGGCCCTGCTTGAAGTACGCGGGTGATCTGGAGACCTCTAAGGTGCTTTCCAACAAAAGCTTTTCTATAATTGTATGAAATCACCTGCAATAGATTAACCCTGGTCATTATTCCTATCACAGGAAATAACTGTGACACCTGGGTAACAGGTGAGCTTACTGCGACACCAGGGAGAGCCTTCCTGTACTTAAAGGCAACCTGTAGGAAAGCTGGGGAGGGAGTCTTTATCAGGGCCTGGAGTGACAGGACAAGGAGTAACCGCTTTAAACTGAAAAGTAGCACCCAGAAAGAACGGAGTCACGCAACAGGATTCATTTCCAAAACCACCTCATAGACACCTGGGCCAAAGAGCAGGGCCTTGAGCGGGTATATCACAATGGCGGAGTTCATTTCCTTCCCAGTAGCTGGCACGTGCCGTTTTTTGGGATTTCGGGGCTACAGTGAGCTGCTAAGAGGGATGTCTTAGCTCTTGCAGGGCAGTGCTTCCACTAAGGCCAGGACTTTTCTGCATCTTCTACGGCCCTGCAAGCGAGGATGCTTGGGGCACACAGGAAGCTGGGAGGGGACACAGCTGCAGGGATTCCATAAGACACAAGCAAATGCAGCCTTGGCTTGGTGACACTTTCTCTTGATTACTGCTCAACACAAATTACCTCGAGCAAGTCTACTGTGAGGACTAAAGGAAAGAGACGTATGGATGCTGCTAAGCTCTTCTAGCTTGTACCAGGTAGGAAAGATACCTCTGTAGCAGGCGTGAAGAGGATAGCACTAATTAATTAGATGAGAAGCGGAGGAAAGGCACTTAGAGGTAGTGAAAAGCAGTTAATGTGATGTTCCGGGGAAGCTTCAGTCTGCTTAAGGAGTAGCAAGAACAAGCCTAAAGTCATAGCCAAATACAAGAAAGAGAGGAGGACACGCAGCATGAGAAGCTCCCGAGAGAAAGGAGCTCTGTTTTGGGTAAAAATCAGTCCCTTTTTCTATCATGGAGACATCCAAGGGCGTAGGACACATGCACTTCAGGGAACCAAGAGATGCTGTGCATTTCTCTCGTCCCCCTGACACAGCCACTAGGTGACGATGCTTCCAATTCTCTCTAAAGAAACCTTGCTTTCTCAGGCCCAGGTGTCCAGCTGCACACCAAGGACGTCCCTGGCTCCCAGGCACAGTTCCCAGGCCCAAGGCCGAGCTCCGCTCCGAACCCCCATTCCAGCAGACCTTGCTCCTGGCATTGTGGAGCAGCCATTTCATGTCAGCCTTTTCTCCTGGCAGTCAGCTTAGCGCCGTAACCTCTGCCATCGGGGCGCCCGAGAGCCGTGTGAGGTCAGCAGAGAGTCACTGTCAGCCTTTGACCTCACAAAGGTGGGTGGCCATAAGTGCCCTGAGCGTCCAGCTCGCATTGAGTACTGCTGGTGGCACTCGAGGCGTGGAGGTCTGCATGGTGCAATGGGAGACGCCGATGTCCTGCTGCTGGAACAAGAGGCGCTGATGTGCTGCTGGTGCAGGAGGAGACGTGAAGGTGCTGCTGCTTAGAGGTGCTGAGGGGCGGGCAGCCTCAGCGGGCAGCTGAATCAGAGGGCAGGGAAGCCAAGCAGCTTCCTTCTCTGGGGAAGGGGGCACAGAGAAAGTGATTGGAAATGGGGTACAAGCCCTCAGCCTCTAAAAGCAATCCCTCAGATGTTTAGGCATAGTAAAGTTAGGTATATCTATTTGACTCTAGACCCCAACATGTTTGTTAGTGTTCTGGTTTGTCCACTGCTTTCTTGTGGGGGATTTGAGTTGGCCATTACTGTTTAGGTGAATGCTGACTTCATATCTATGGTGCACTTTATTCTTAAAATGGGAAGTTTCTACCAATTTCCCGTCCAAACTTGCTCATAAGCCAACTGCAGTCATCATTTCAGATGTGTCTCCCAACTTACACATTTCCTATTTCTCCTTGATATTTACTCAAGAAATTCATTTACGTAGAGACAACATATTCTTCTCTCAACTGGCATCTGGCTGGGCAGAATGATGTCCTTTCATTCCCTTCCAGGCAATAGGCAACTTGTTCCTTCTGTCTTGTGAACTCTTCCTCCTAAGTTCAATGTGAATACAAGTGGCAGAACTGTGCCTCATGTCTCAAATGAGTGTCAGGGCTGCCTTGTCCAGTGTATTCATACTGGAGGGAAAAAAAAATGCATAGCCATACACACTATATAACCACTAAACTTTTTCAGTCCTCCTTGTGCTAACAGTGCATGAACGTGAGGTTTTGTTGTCATTTTTGTTTGTTTGTTTGTTTGCTTGCTTTAAACTCCTGACTGCCATATAGCAAACATGACAAAAAAACACCCTTTTTTGAGAAGCTCTGAGAATGGCTCTGCTTTGTATTATCACCTGTCACTTCACCTGAACCATTTCAATCACAAGTGATATCCTTCTGTCAGGCTTGGTAGTACTTCCCAACCTTATGTCCCCTGCAAATCTCAAAGCTCATGTGTAATTTTTAATCTTCAGCCACCATGTCCATACCGAACATATCTAACTTTGAAGTCAGCTCTGCCCTGAATAGGAGGTTGGGTTTTCAGAGGTCCCTTCCAGCCTACATTTCTCCATGAGTCTTTGCCTCCTTAGCAGCTGCAGTTTCAGAACTGTCTCTGAGAATTACCATAGGTAACGACTCCTTTGCTGGTAAGTCCCTCTTCAGTGTGAACAATTGTAAATTCCCTTTATTCACTTGCAGCCCCAAAGCCCAAATCCGTAGATAATGTATCAGAAGCTCACAGAAAGTGAAATAGATGTAATTCATCCCCTGTGTAGGGAAGAACTGGTCCTAGAAAGGAAAGCTATTAAATTATCTGGAAACAATTTAGCTCTGATAAATTATTTTGTAAATTACACATTACCCCCTCCTTCCCTGGTCTTAGCTGTTCTTGCTCCAAAACTTTGCATGGTGTTGATGTCAAACTAACAGGCCCACACTTGTCTGGATGACTCTTTACCCTCTTCTGGACAGAGGTGTATTTGTTACTCTCCCATTCTGGGGACTATCCCTGATTTGCACAATTGTTATGCATTTTTCCTACTTGACTTGTTGTTCTGTGTGCCAATGCTGTTAATAGGCTAGGTAGATATCAGCTTTTCATTTTTCACTTGAATCGCTATAGATTGTTATTTCACCTCAGATGATGTTGCGCCTAGTGCCCTACCCTCCTTTTCAATGGGAGTCCTGTCACTGCCCTTAATATCACATTGTTGTTGCTGTTAGATGCAGGAAATAAGATTTGCAGCATTTGAGACATCAGTAACTTTTGATCTATTTTTGCCTCAAGCGTGCAACTGTCCTAATTTGTTCTCTTTGTTCCCCCTGGTTTCTGTGGCTTAAGTACCACTTACTATTATTGTTTAATTTCCTATGTGAAGGAGGTTTTTGGTCATTCTTACTTTATTTCTGCAGTTTTTAACCTCTGAAACATGCCTTTTCTCATCGCTTTTTTCCTCTTTGAATTTTGAATTTTAACTATGCCTTCTCTGCACTCAAGTCCCAGAGCTGCTTAGTCAGACTCAATTATTCATTTCCTTAGATTTCAAAGTTTGCATTTCTAAGCCTCAAAACCTTCATTCTAAACCTGGTTTTGTCTGTCGTGAAATGTAAAATGAGAAAAGTCAGCTCATGATCACACTTTATTCAAATTTTACTACATTTAAACCCATACAGGAGCCAAGTCTAAAATGGTCTTATATTTTTTCACTTTTGGGAAGAAATCCATCACATAGTACACCTCTGTGAACATAAGTGGTAATTATCTTTCAATCTTTTGCTGGGAAGTTAAAGTCTCCCATAATTCCCATTATTGTTTACGTGTCTGATAACTGTACAGAGATAATTCACTATTAGACTGGAGCTAAGAGCAAAGAGCAGGCTAGCAAGGCTGTCTATCTTTAGCAGTGATTTGCACAAAACCACTCTTTTGCTGACCCATAACATTTAATTTCTCCATCCTCTGCTTCTTGCTAACACAAAGCACCATCTTATTCCATCCATTTGCCTTGGTTTCCAGCCTTCCTGAGATTTATCAGTACTTGTATGACATTCATGCCTTTGTTTCACCCTTCCTGTGTTGACACTTGTCATAACAGTTTTAGATCCTGAACATGATCATCTCAAAGTTTGCCTGACAGTTAGGTCTTCCTCACATTGTCATAGAGTATCAGGTCTCTACCACTTGAAATAGATTGGATTGGATTAGATTATTGGCACCGTCTCTTGTGCTGGTAGTCCATTATCTTCACAGTCCGTACAACTGGCCATCAGTGAACATGAAGTGGCCTTATCCTGCCCATTTACCTTTCTGGAAATCAGCCACTCTCTCTGCCTAGAACAGGGAATGGATTTTCCTCACCTTTCTTCAAAAGCTCTGAAGTTTTCTGTGATCTTTCCAATTGTACGGTATGATAAGCTTTTGCTGCCACTGAAGGGTAGAAGTCATTATGAATAGTGCCAACAAAACAGAAACATAACAATGAAAACGATATTTTAATTCAGAATAGGTATTTGAAAAGTTCACCTTTTCTAGCACAAATGGGGAAAAGAAAAAAAGGAAGGAAAAAAAAAAAAAAAAAAGCAGTCCTAAAACATCAAAACTGTGGCCAAAGAATTAGAAGAAACACTATTTTTCCAAAGCTGCAATGTTTTCCATTCATCTGGCTGGGCCAGCAGAGCACTGGAGACCTGGATGCACTGTACTCATGGCTGGTTCCCCTAAATGACCTGCAGGGAGATCTTCTTCTCTCTATCCCTCTGTTTCTCCTTTCAATCTCTGTTTTGTCTGTTTGTATCACTAGCTCTCAAATCGCCACTGATATATGCACGTGCAGCACCCAGCACAACCTTGTTTCAGGCTCCAGCGGGACCTTTAGGCATTACCATCCTGTAAACAAATAACAATGATAGTGAGCGTAATTACAATCGTCAAACTATTCCAGCTCCACATCATTAGCCATGCCCTGAGCTAAATAACATTTTAATCAGTTTGATATGTCATCTGTGGCTTTCTTCACTGTCACTTGCAATCCAGCAAACTCCTTCCTTCACGTTTCTAGATTAGACAGAGGGTTCTCAACTGCAGACATCCAATTCCCTGTTCAGGAAGCAGCGAGACCTTTCCTCTTCTCACAGATTTAAGATGATAGCCAAGCATCATGAGACACAGTGCGTATGTCTCCTAGGCCCATCCCATGAGAGCAGGACATTTACCACACATGAGAAGAAGACTTAATGCAGTGGCAAAGCAAAATACTCGGTGTCAAAGCCATGTCTAGATGATCATTAAAGACAGATCAAAATTACCCAATACAGGAGGAAAATCTATCGTTTGTAGAAGATTATGTTCTCTGATTATTAGTTTCAAAATTAGTTTTTCCTTTGGATTTCCTCTGAACTTAAACTTAGTTTGGAATGCCTTTGGTTTTGAATATTTCTGAAATCGTATTACTTCTCCTAAGTAAGTTGCTAGTCTGTTCTATTTACGTGAAATTCGAATAATATTGTGAAGTATCTGCCATCAGTTTTACTGTGTGCCAGGCTGAGTTCCCTGATGAATTTCAAATTTCAGATATGAAACAGTAAAGGTTAAAAAAAAAACATGTTACAAAGGGTACTTCATGCAGTAGCATAAACTTCTGTTTTCTCAAAACTTGTATCAGTTCATCTCACCAGGACCAGCAGGGGAAGCACACTCTGCCTAGGCACTGGCAAAGGGACACAGTGAGAGTGTAGGGTCTCTTGCTGGGGCCATTCAAAATTTGACTGTACAAGCCCCTGAGCAATATGACAGGGCTTTAAAAATGGCCCTGCTTGAAGTACGCGGGTGATCTGGAGACCTCTAAGGTGCTTTCCAACAAAAGCTTTTCTATAATTGTATGAAATCACCTGCAATAGATTAACCCTGGTCATTATTCCTATCACAGGAAATAACTGTGACACCTGGGTAACAGGTGAGCTTACTGCGACACCAGGGAGAGCCTTCCTGTACTTAAAGGCAACCTGTAGGAAAGCTGGGGAGGGAGTCTTTATCAGGGCCTGGAGTGACAGGACAAGGAGTAACCGCTTTAAACTGAAAAGTAGCACCCAGAAAGAACGGAGTCACGCAACAGGATTCATTTCCAAAACCACCTCATAGACACCTGGGCCAAAGAGCAGGGCCTTGAGCGGGTATATCACAATGGCGGAGTTCATTTCCTTCCCAGTAGCTGGCACGTGCCGTTTTTTGGGATTTCGGGGCTACAGTGAGCTGCTAAGAGGGATGTCTTAGCTCTTGCAGGGCAGTGCTTCCACTAAGGCCAGGACTTTTCTGCATCTTCTACGGCCCTGCAAGCGAGGATGCTTGGGGCACACAGGAAGCTGGGAGGGGACACAGCTGCAGGGATTCCATAAGACACAAGCAAATGCAGCCTTGGCTTGGTGACACTTTCTCTTGATTACTGCTCAACACAAATTACCTCGAGCAAGTCTACTGTGAGGACTAAAGGAAAGAGACGTATGGATGCTGCTAAGCTCTTCTAGCTTGTACCAGGTAGGAAAGATACCTCTGTAGCAGGCGTGAAGAGGATAGCACTAATTAATTAGATGAGAAGCGGAGGAAAGGCACTTAGAGGTAGTGAAAAGCAGTTAATGTGATGTTCCGGGGAAGCTTCAGTCTGCTTAAGGAGTAGCAAGAACAAGCCTAAAGTCATAGCCAAATACAAGAAAGAGAGGAGGACACGCAGCATGAGAAGCTCCCGAGAGAAAGGAGCTCTGTTTTGGGTAAAAATCAGTCCCTTTTTCTATCATGGAGACATCCAAGGGCGTAGGACACATGCACTTCAGGGAACCAAGAGATGCTGTGCATTTCTCTCGTCCCCCTGACACAGCCACTAGGTGACGATGCTTCCAATTCTCTCTAAAGAAACCTTGCTTTCTCAGGCCCAGGTGTCCAGCTGCACACCAAGGACGTCCCTGGCTCCCAGGCACAGTTCCCAGGCCCAAGGCCGAGCTCCGCTCCGAACCCCCATTCCAGCAGACCTTGCTCCTGGCATTGTGGAGCAGCCATTTCATGTCAGCCTTTTCTCCTGGCAGTCAGCTTAGCGCCGTAACCTCTGCCATCGGGGCGCCCGAGAGCCGTGTGAGGTCAGCAGAGAGTCACTGTCAGCCTTTGACCTCACAAAGGTGGGTGGCCATAAGTGCCCTGAGCGTCCAGCTCGCATTGAGTACTGCTGGTGGCACTCGAGGCGTGGAGGTCTGCATGGTGCAATGGGAGACGCCGATGTCCTGCTGCTGGAACAAGAGGCGCTGATGTGCTGCTGGTGCAGGAGGAGACGTGAAGGTGCTGCTGCTTAGAGGTGCTGAGGGGCGGGCAGCCTCAGCGGGCAGCTGAATCAGAGGGCAGGGAAGCCAAGCAGCTTCCTTCTCTGGGGAAGGGGGCACAGAGAAAGTGATTGGAAATGGGGTACAAGCCCTCAGCCTCTAAAAGCAATCCCTCAGATGTTTAGGCATAGTAAAGTTAGGTATATCTATTTGACTCTAGACCCCAACATGTTTGTTAGTGTTCTGGTTTGTCCACTGCTTTCTTGTGGGGGATTTGAGTTGGCCATTACTGTTTAGGTGAATGCTGACTTCATATCTATGGTGCACTTTATTCTTAAAATGGGAAGTTTCTACCAATTTCCCGTCCAAACTTGCTCATAAGCCAACTGCAGTCATCATTTCAGATGTGTCTCCCAACTTACACATTTCCTATTTCTCCTTGATATTTACTCAAGAAATTCATTTACGTAGAGACAACATATTCTTCTCTCAACTGGCATCTGGCTGGGCAGAATGATGTCCTTTCATTCCCTTCCAGGCAATAGGCAACTTGTTCCTTCTGTCTTGTGAACTCTTCCTCCTAAGTTCAATGTGAATACAAGTGGCAGAACTGTGCCTCATGTCTCAAATGAGTGTCAGGGCTGCCTTGTCCAGTGTATTCATACTGGAGGGAAAAAAAAATGCATAGCCATACACACTATATAACCACTAAACTTTTTCAGTCCTCCTTGTGCTAACAGTGCATGAACGTGAGGTTTTGTTGTCATTTTTGTTTGTTTGTTTGTTTGCTTGCTTTAAACTCCTGACTGCCATATAGCAAACATGACAAAAAAACACCCTTTTTTGAGAAGCTCTGAGAATGGCTCTGCTTTGTATTATCACCTGTCACTTCACCTGAACCATTTCAATCACAAGTGATATCCTTCTGTCAGGCTTGGTAGTACTTCCCAACCTTATGTCCCCTGCAAATCTCAAAGCTCATGTGTAATTTTTAATCTTCAGCCACCATGTCCATACCGAACATATCTAACTTTGAAGTCAGCTCTGCCCTGAATAGGAGGTTGGGTTTTCAGAGGTCCCTTCCAGCCTACATTTCTCCATGAGTCTTTGCCTCCTTAGCAGCTGCAGTTTCAGAACTGTCTCTGAGAATTACCATAGGTAACGACTCCTTTGCTGGTAAGTCCCTCTTCAGTGTGAACAATTGTAAATTCCCTTTATTCACTTGCAGCCCCAAAGCCCAAATCCGTAGATAATGTATCAGAAGCTCACAGAAAGTGAAATAGATGTAATTCATCCCCTGTGTAGGGAAGAACTGGTCCTAGAAAGGAAAGCTATTAAATTATCTGGAAACAATTTAGCTCTGATAAATTATTTTGTAAATTACACATTACCCCCTCCTTCCCTGGTCTTAGCTGTTCTTGCTCCAAAACTTTGCATGGTGTTGATGTCAAACTAACAGGCCCACACTTGTCTGGATGACTCTTTACCCTCTTCTGGACAGAGGTGTATTTGTTACTCTCCCATTCTGGGGACTATCCCTGATTTGCACAATTGTTATGCATTTTTCCTACTTGACTTGTTGTTCTGTGTGCCAATGCTGTTAATAGGCTAGGTAGATATCAGCTTTTCATTTTTCACTTGAATCGCTATAGATTGTTATTTCACCTCAGATGATGTTGCGCCTAGTGCCCTACCCTCCTTTTCAATGGGAGTCCTGTCACTGCCCTTAATATCACATTGTTGTTGCTGTTAGATGCAGGAAATAAGATTTGCAGCATTTGAGACATCAGTAACTTTTGATCTATTTTTGCCTCAAGCGTGCAACTGTCCTAATTTGTTCTCTTTGTTCCCCCTGGTTTCTGTGGCTTAAGTACCACTTACTATTATTGTTTAATTTCCTATGTGAAGGAGGTTTTTGGTCATTCTTACTTTATTTCTGCAGTTTTTAACCTCTGAAACATGCCTTTTCTCATCGCTTTTTTCCTCTTTGAATTTTGAATTTTAACTATGCCTTCTCTGCACTCAAGTCCCAGAGCTGCTTAGTCAGACTCAATTATTCATTTCCTTAGATTTCAAAGTTTGCATTTCTAAGCCTCAAAACCTTCATTCTAAACCTGGTTTTGTCTGTCGTGAAATGTAAAATGAGAAAAGTCAGCTCATGATCACACTTTATTCAAATTTTACTACATTTAAACCCATACAGGAGCCAAGTCTAAAATGGTCTTATATTTTTTCACTTTTGGGAAGAAATCCATCACATAGTACACCTCTGTGAACATAAGTGGTAATTATCTTTCAATCTTTTGCTGGGAAGTTAAAGTCTCCCATAATTCCCATTATTGTTTACGTGTCTGATAACTGTACAGAGATAATTCACTATTAGACTGGAGCTAAGAGCAAAGAGCAGGCTAGCAAGGCTGTCTATCTTTAGCAGTGATTTGCACAAAACCACTCTTTTGCTGACCCATAACATTTAATTTCTCCATCCTCTGCTTCTTGCTAACACAAAGCACCATCTTATTCCATCCATTTGCCTTGGTTTCCAGCCTTCCTGAGATTTATCAGTACTTGTATGACATTCATGCCTTTGTTTCACCCTTCCTGTGTTGACACTTGTCATAACAGTTTTAGATCCTGAACATGATCATCTCAAAGTTTGCCTGACAGTTAGGTCTTCCTCACATTGTCATAGAGTATCAGGTCTCTACCACTTGAAATAGATTGGATTGGATTAGATTATTGGCACCGTCTCTTGTGCTGGTAGTCCATTATCTTCACAGTCCGTACAACTGGCCATCAGTGAACATGAAGTGGCCTTATCCTGCCCATTTACCTTTCTGGAAATCAGCCACTCTCTCTGCCTAGAACAGGGAATGGATTTTCCTCACCTTTCTTCAAAAGCTCTGAAGTTTTCTGTGATCTTTCCAATTGTACGGTATGATAAGCTTTTGCTGCCACTGAAGGGTAGAAGTCATTATGAATAGTGCCAACAAAACAGAAACATAACAATGAAAACGATATTTTAATTCAGAATAGGTATTTGAAAAGTTCACCTTTTCTAGCACAAATGGGGAAAAGAAAAAAAGGAAGGGAAAAAAAAAAAAAAAAGCAGTCCTAAAACATCAAAACTGTGGCCAAAGAATTAGAAGAAACACTATTTTTCCAAAGCTGCAATGTTTTCCATTCATCTGGCTGGGCCAGCAGAGCACTGGAGACCTGGATGCACTGTACTCATGGCTGGTTCCCCTAAATGACCTGCAGGGAGATCTTCTTCTCTCTATCCCTCTGTTTCTCCTTTCAATCTCTGTTTTGTCTGTTTGTATCACTAGCTCTCAAATCGCCACTGATATATGCACGTGCAGCACCCAGCACAACCTTGTTTCAGGCTCCAGCGGGACCTTTAGGCATTACCATCCTGTAAACAAATAACAATGATAGTGAGCGTAATTACAATCGTCAAACTATTCCAGCTCCACATCATTAGCCATGCCCTGAGCTAAATAACATTTTAATCAGTTTGATATGTCATCTGTGGCTTTCTTCACTGTCACTTGCAATCCAGCAAACTCCTTCCTTCACGTTTCTGGATTAGACAGAGGGTTCTCAACTGCAGACATCCAATTCCCTGTTCAGGAAGCAGCGAGACCTTTCCTCTTCTCACAGATTTAAGATGATAGCCAAGCATCATGAGACACAGTGCGTATGTCTCCTAGGCCCATCCCATGAGAGCAGGACATTTACCACACATGAGAAGAAGACTTAATGCAGTGGCAAAGCAAAATACTCGGTGTCAAAGCCATGTCTAGATGATCATTAAAGACAGATCAAAATTACCCAATACAGGAGGAAAATCTATCGTTTGTAGAAGATTATGTTCTCTGATTATTAGTTTCAAAATTAGTTTTTCCTTTGGATTTCCTCTGAACTTAAACTTAGTTTGGAATGCCTTTGGTTTTGAATATTTCTGAAATCGTATTACTTCTCCTAAGTAAGTTGCTAGTCTGTTCTATTTACGTGAAATTCGAATAATATTGTGAAGTATCTGCCATCAGTTTTACTGTGTGCCAGGCTGAGTTCCCTGATGAATTTCAAATTTCAGATATGAAACAGTAAAGGTTAAAAAAAAAAAATGTTACAAAGGGTACTTCATGCAGTAGCATAAACTTCTGTTTTCTCAAAACTTGTATCAGTTCATCTCACCAGGACCAGCAGGGGAAGCACACTCTGCCTAGGCACTGGCAAAGGGACACAGTGAGAGTGTAGGGTCTCTTGCTGGGGCCATTCAAAATTTGACTGTACAAGCCCCTGAACAATATGACAGGGCTTTAAAAATGGCCCTGCTTGAAGTACGCGGGTGATCTGGAGACCTCTAAGGTGCTTTCCAACAAAAGCTTTTCTATAATTGTATGAAATCACCTGCAATAGATTAACCCTGGTCATTATTCCTATCACAGGAAATAACTGTGACACCTGGGTAACAGGTGAGCTTACTGCGACACCAGGGAGAGCCTTCCTGTACTTAAAGGCAACCTGTAGGAAAGCTGGGGAGGGAGTCTTTATCAGGGCCTGGAGTGACAGGACAAGGAGTAACCGCTTTAAACTGAAAAGTAGCACCCAGAAAGAACGGAGTCACGCAACAGGATTCATTTCCAAAACCACCTCATAGACACCTGGGCCAAAGAGCAGGGCCTTGAGCGGGTATATCACAATGGCAGAGTTCATTTCCTTCCCAGTAGCTGGCACGTGCCGTTTTTTGGGATTTCGGGGCTACAGTGAGCTGCTAAGAGGGATGTCTTAGCTCTTGCAGGGCAGTGCTTCCACTAAGGCCAGGACTTTTCTGCATCTTCTACTGCCCTGCAAGCGAGGATGCTTGGGGCACACAGGAAGCTGGGAGGGGACACAGCTGCAGGGATTCCATAAGACACAAGCAAATGCAGCCTTGGCTTGGTGACACTTTCTCTTGATTACTGCTCAACACAAATTACCTCGAGCAAGTCTACTGTGAGGACTAAAGGAAAGAGACGTATGGATGCTGCTAAGCTCTTCTAGCTTGTACCAGGTAGGAAAGATACCTCTGTAGCAGGCGTGAAGGAGTAGCATGCTGCTTAAGGAGTAGCAAGAACAAGCCTAAAGTCATAGCCAAATACAAGAAAGAGAGGAGGACACGCAGCATGAGAAGCTCCCGAGAGAAAGGAGCTCTGTTTTGGGTAAAAATCAGTCCCTTTTTCTATCATGGAGACATCCAAGGGCGTAGGACACGTGCACTTCAGGGAACCAAGAGATGCTGTGCATTTCTCTCGTCCCCCTGACACAGCCACTAGGTGACGATGCTTCCAATTCTCTCTAAAGAAACCTTGCTTTCTCAGGCCCAGGTGTCCAGCTGCACACCAAGGACGTCCCTGGCTCCCAGGCACAGTTCCCAGGCCCAAGGCCGAGCTCCGCTCCGAACCCCCATTCCAGCAGACCTTGCTCCTGGCATTGTGGAGCAGCCATTTCATGTCAGCCTTTTCTCCTGGCAGTCAGCTTAGCGCCGTAACCTCTGCCATCGGGGCGCCCGAGAGCCGTGTGAGGTCAGCAGAGAGTCACTGTCAGCCTTTGACCTCACAAAGGTGGGTGGCCGTAAGTGCCCTGAGCGTCCAGCTCGCATTGAGTACTGCTGGTGGCACTCGAGGCGTGGAGGTCTGCATGGTGCAACGGGAGACGCCGATGTCCTGCTGCTGGAACAAGAGGCGCTGATGTGCTGCTGGTGCAGGAGGAGACGTGAAGGTGCTGCTGCTTAGAGGTGCTGAGGGGCGGGCAGCCTCAGCGGGCAGCTGAATCAGAGGGCAGGGAAGCCAAGCAGCTTCCTTCTCTGGGGAAGGGGGCACAGAGAAAGTGATTGGAAATGGGGTACAAGCCCTCAGCCTCTAAAAGCAATCCCTCAGATGTTTAGGCATAGTAAAGTTAGGTATATCTATTTGACTCTAGACCCCAACATGTTTGTTAGTGTTCTGGTTTGTCCACTGCTTTCTTGTGGGGGATTTGAGTTGGCCATTACTGTTTAGGTGAATGCTGACTTCATATCTATGGTGCACTTTATTCTTAAAATGGGAAGTTTCTACCAATTTCCCGTCCAAACTTGCTCATAAGCCAACTGCAGTCATCATTTCAGATGTGTCTCCCAACTTACACATTTCCTATTTCTCCTTGATATTTACTCAAGAAATTCATTTACGTAGAGACAACATATTCTTCTCTCAACTGGCATCTGGCTGGGCAGAATGATGTCCTTTCATTCCCTTCCAGGCAATAGGCAACTTGTTCCTTCTGTCTTGTGAACTCTTCCTCCTAAGTTCAATGTGAATACAAGTGGCAGAACTGTGCCTCATGTCTCAAATGAGTGTCAGGGCTGCCTTGTCCAGTGTATTCATACTGGAGGGAAAAAAAAATGCATAGCCATACACACTATATAACCACTAAACTTTTTCAGTCCTCCTTGTGCTAACAGTGCATGAACGTGAGGTTTTGTTGTCATTTTTGTTTGTTTGTTTGTTTGCTTGCTTTAAACTCCTGACTGCCATATAGCAAACATGACAAAAAAACACCCTTTTTTGAGAATCTCTGAGAATGGCTCTGCTTTGTATTATCACCTGTCACTTCACCTGAACCATTTCAATCACAAGCGATATCCTTCTGTCAGGCTTGGTAGTACTTCCCAACCTTATGTCCCCTGCAAATCTCAAAGCTCATGTGTAATTTTTAATCTTCAGCCACCATGTCCATACCGAACATATCTAACTTTGAAGTCAGCTCTGCCCTGAATAGGAGGTTGGGTTTTCAGAGGTCCCTTCCAGCCTACATTTCTCCATGAGTCTTTGCCTCCTTAGCAGCTGCAGTTTCAGAACTGTCTCTGAGAATTACCATAGGTAACGACTCCTTTGCTGGTAAGTCCCTCTTCAGTGTGAACAATTGTAAATTCCCTTTATTCACTTGCAGCCCCAAAGCCCAAATCCGTAGATAATGTATCAGAAGCTCACAGAAAGTGAAATAGATGTAATTCATCCCCTGTGTAGGGAAGAACTGGTCCTAGAAAGGAAAGCTATTAAATTATCTGGAAACAATTTAGCTCTGATAAATTATTTTGTAAATTACACATTACCCCCTCCTTCCCTGGTCTTAGCTGTTCTTGCTCCAAAACTTTGCATGGTGTTGATGTCAAACTAACAGGCCCACACTTGTCTGGATGACTCTTTACCCTCTTCTGGACAGAGGTGTATTTGTTACTCTCCCATTCTGGGGACTATCCCTGATTTGCACAATTGTTATGCATTTTTCCTACTTGACTTGTTGTTCTGTGTGCCAATGCTGTTAATAGGCTAGGTAGATATCAGCTTTTCATTTTTCACTTGAATCGCTATAGATTGTTATTTCACCTCAGATGATGTTGCGCCTAGTGCCCTACCCTCCTTTTCAATGGGAGTCCTGTCACTGCCCTTAATATCACATTGTTGTTGCTGTTAGATGCAGGAAATAAGATTTGCAGCATTTGAGACATCAGTAACTTTTGATCTATTTTTGCCTCAAGCGTGCAACTGTCCTAATTTGTTCTCTTTGTTCCCCCTGGTTTCTGTGGCTTAAGTACCACTTACTATTATTGTTTAATTTCCTATGTGAAGGAGGTTTTTGGTCATTCTTACTTTATTTCTGCAGTTTTTAACCTCTGAAACATGCCTTTTCTCATCGCTTTTTTCCTCTTTGAATTTTGAATTTTAACTATGCCTTCTCTGCACTCAAGTCCCAGAGCTGCTTAGTCAGACTCAATTATTCATTTCCTTAGATTTCAAAGTTTGCATTTCTAAGCCTCAAAACCTTCATTCTAAACCTGGTTTTGTCTGTCGTGAAATGTAAAATGAGAAAAGTCAGCTCATGATCACACTTTATTCAAATTTTACTACATTTAAACCCATACAGGAGCCAAGTCTAAAATGGTCTTATATTTTTTCACTTTTGGGAAGAAATCCATCACATAGTACACCTCTGTGAACATAAGTGGTAATTATCTTTCAATCTTTTGCTGGGAAGTTAAAGTCTCCCATAATTCCCATTATTGTTTACGTGTCTGATAACTGTACAGAGATAATTCACTATTAGACTGGAGCTAAGAGCAAAGAGCAGGCTAGCAAGGCTGTCTATCTTTAGCAGTGATTTGCACAAAACCACTCTTTTGCTGACCCATAACATTTAATTTCTCCATCCTCTGCTTCTTGCTAACACAAAGCACCATCTTATTCCATCCATTTGCCTTGGTTTCCAGCCTTCCTGAGATTTATCAGTACTTGTATGACATTCATGCCTTTGTTTCACCCTTCCTGTGTTGACACTTGTCATAACAGTTTTAGATCCTGAACATGATCATCTCAAAGTTTGCCTGACAGTTAGGTCTTCCTCACATTGTCATAGAGTATCAGGTCTCTACCACTTGAAATAGATTGGATTGGATTAGATTATTGGCACCGTCTCTTGTGCTGGTAGTCCATTATCTTCACAGTCCGTACAACTGGCCATCAGTGAACATGAAGTGGCCTTATCCTGCCCATTTACCTTTCTGGAAATCAGCCACTCTCTCTGCCTAGAACAGGGAATGGATTTTCCTCACCTTTCTTCAAAAGCTCTGAAGTTTTCTGTGATCTTTCCAATTGTACGGTATGATAAGCTTTTGCTGCCACTGAAGGGTAGAAGTCATTATGAATAGTGCCAACAAAACAGAAACATAACAATGAAAACGATATTTTAATTCAGAATAGGTATTTGAAAAGTTCACCTTTTCTAGCACAAATGGGGAAAAGAAAAAAAGGAAGGAAAAAAAAAAAAAAAAAGCAGTCCTAAAACATCAAAACTGTGGCCAAAGAATTAGAAGAAACACTATTTTTCCAAAGCTGCAATGTTTTCCATTCATCTGGCTGGGCCAGCAGAGCACTGGAGACCTGGATGCACTGCACTCATGGCTGGTTCCCCTAAATGACCTGCAGGGAGATCTTCTTCTCTCTATCCCTCTGTTTCTCCTTTCAATCTCTGTTTTGTCTGTTTGTATCACTAGCTCTCAAATCGCCACTGATATATGCACGTGCAGCACCCAGCACAACCTTGTTTCAGGCTCCAGCGGGACCTTTAGGCATTACCATCCTGTAAACAAATAACAATGATAGTGAGTGTAATTACAATCGTCAAACTATTCCAGCTCCACATCATTAGCCATGCCCTGAGCTAAATAACATTTTAATCAGTTTGATATGTCATCTGTGGCTTTCTTCACTGTCACTTGCAATCCAGCAAACTCCTTCCTTCACGTTTCTAGATTAGACAGAGGGTTCTCAACTGCAGACATCCAATTCCCTGTTCAGGAAGCAGCGAGACCTTTCCTCTTCTCACAGATTTAAGATGATAGCCAAGCATCATGAGACACAGTGCGTATGTCTCCTAGGCCCATCCCATGAGAGCAGGACATTTACCACACATGAGAAGAAGACTTAATGCAGTGGCAAAGCAAAATACTCAGTGTCAAAGCCATGTCTAGATGATCATTAAAGACAGATCAAAATTACCCAATACAGGAGGAAAATCTATCGTTTGTAGAAGATTATGTTCTCTGATTATTAGTTTCAAAATTAGTTTTTCCTTTGGATTTCCTCTGAACTTAAACTTAGTTTGGAATGCCTTTGGTTTTGAATATTTCTGAAATCGTATTACTTCTCCTAAGTAAGTTGCTAGTCTGTTCTATTTACGTGAAATTCGAATAATATTGTGAAGTATCTGCCATCAGTTTTACTGTGTGCCAGGCTGAGTTCCCTGATGAATTTCAAATTTCAGATATGAAACAGTAAAGGTTAAAAAAAAAAAATGTTACAAAGGGTACTTCATGCAGTAGCATAAACTTCTGTTTTCTCAAAACTTGTATCAGTTCATCTCACCAGGACCAGCAGGGGAAGCACACTCTGCCTAGGCACTGGCAAAGGGACACAGTGAGAGTGTAGGGTCTCTTGCTGGGGCCATTCAAAATTTGACTGTACAAGCCCCTGAGCAATATGACAGGGCTTTAAAAATGGCCCTGCTTGAAGTACGCGGGTGATCTGGAGACCTCTAAGGTGCTTTCCAACAAAAGCTTTTCTATAATTGTATGAAATCACCTGCAATAGATTAACCCTGGTCATTATTCCTATCACAGGAAATAACTGTGACACCTGGGTAACAGGTGAGCTTACTGCGACACCAGGGAGAGCCTTCCTGTACTTAAAGGCAACCTGTAGGAAAGCTGGGGAGGGAGTCTTTATCAGGGCCTGGAGTGACAGGACAAGGAGTAACCGCTTTAAACTGAAAAGTAGCACCCAGAAAGAACGGAGTCACGCAACAGGATTCATTTCCAAAACCACCTCATAACACCTGGGCCAAAGAGCAGGGCCTTGAGCGGGTATATCACAATGGCGGAGTTCATTTCCTTCCCAGTAGCTGGCACGTGCCGTTTTTTGGGATTTCGGGGCTACAGTGAGCTGCTAAGAGGGATGTCTTAGCTCTTGCAGGGCAGTGCTTCCACTAAGGCCAGGACTTTTCTGCATCTTCTACTGCCCTGCAAGCGAGGATGCTTGGGGCACACAGGAAGCTGGGAGGGGACACAGCTGCAGGGATTCCATAAGACACAAGCAAATGCAGCCTTGGCTTGGTGACACTTTCTCTTGATTACTGCTCAACACAAATTACCTCGAGCAAGTCTACTGTGAGGACTAAAGGAAAGAGACGTATGGATGCTGCTAAGCTCTTCTAGCTTGTACCAGGTAGGAAAGATACCTCTGTAGCAGGCGTGAAGAGGATAGCACTAATTAATTAGATGAGAAGCGGAGGAAAGGCACTTAGAGGTAGTGAAAAGCAGTTAATGTGATGTTCCAGGGAAGCTTCAGTCTGCTTAAGGAGTAGCAAGAACAAGCCTAAAGTCATAGCCAAATACAAGAAAGAGAGGAGGACACGCAGCATGAGAAGCTCCCGAGAGAAAGGAGCTCTGTTTTGGGTAAAAATCAGTCCCTTTTTCTATCATGGAGACATCCAAGGGCGTAGGACACGTGCACTTCAGGGAACCAAGAGATGCTGTGCATTTCTCTCGTCCCCCTGACACAGCCACTAGGTGACGATGCTTCCAATTCTCTCTAAAGAAACCTTGCTTTCTCAGGCCCAGGTGTCCAGCTGCACACCAAGGACGTCCCTGGCTCCCAGGCACAGTTCCCAGGCCCAAGGCCGAGCTCCGCTCCGAACCCCCATTCCAGCAGACCTTGCTCCTGGCATTGTGGAGCAGCCATTTCATGTCAGCCTTTTCTCCTGGCAGTCAGCTTAGCGCCGTAACCTCTGCCATCGGGGCGCCCGAGAGCCGTGTGAGGTCAGCAGAGGGTCACTGTCAGCCTTTGACCTCACAAAGGTGGGTGGCCATAAGTGCCCTGAGCGTCCAGCTCGCATTGAGTACTGCTGGTGGCACTCGAGGCGTGGAGGTCTGCATGGTGCAATGGGAGACGCCGATGTCCTGCTGCTGGAACAAGAGGCGCTGATGTGCTGCTGGTGCAGGAGGAGACGTGAAGGTGCTGCTGCTTAGAGGTGCTGAGGGGCGGGCAGCCTCAGCGGGCAGCTGAATCAGAGGGCAGGGAAGCCAAGCAGCTTCCTTCTCTGGGGAAGGGGGCACAGAGAAAGTGATTGGAAATGGGGTACAAGCCCTCAGCCTCTAAAAGCAATCCCTCAGATGTTTAGGCATAGTAAAGTTAGGTATATCTATTTGACTCTAGACCCCAACATGTTTGTTAGTTTTCTGGTTTGTCCACTGCTTTCTTGTGGGGGATTTGAGTTGGCCATTACTGTTTAGGTGAATGCTGACTTCATATCTATGGTGCACTTTATTCTTAAAATGGGAAGTTTCTACCAATTTCCCGTCCAAACTTGCTCATAAGCCAACTGCAGTCATCATTTCAGATGTGTCTCCCAACTTACACATTTCCTATTTCTCCTTGATATTTACTCAAGAAATTCATTTACGTAGAGACAACATATTCTTCTCTCAACTGGCATCTGGCTGGGCAGAATGATGTCCTTTCATTCCCTTCCAGGCAATAGGCAACTTGTTCCTTCTGTCTTGTGAACTCTTCCTCCTAAGTTCAATGTGAATACAAGTGGCAGAACTGTGCCTCATGTCTCAAATGAGTGTCAGGGCTGCCTTGTCCAGTGTATTCATACTGGAGGGAAAAAAAAATGAATAGCCATACACACTATATAACCACTAAACTTTTTCAGTCCTCCTTGTGCTAACAGTGCATGAACGTGAGGTTTTGTTGTCATTTTTGTTTGTTTGTTTGTTTGCTTGCTTTAAACTCCTGACTGCCATATAGCAAACATGACAAAAAAACACCCTTTTTTGAGAAGCTCTGAGAATGGCTCTGCTTTGTATTATCACCTGTCACTTCACCTGAACCATTTCAATCACAAGCGATATCCTTCTGTCAGGCTTGGTAGTACTTCCCAACCTTATGTCCCCTGCAAATCTCAAAGCTCATGTGTAATTTTTAATCTTCAGCCACCATGTCCATACCGAACATATCTAACTTTGAAGTCAGCTCTGCCCTGAATAGGAGGTTGGGTTTTCAGAGGTCCCTTCCAGCCTACATTTCTCCATGAGTCTTTGCCTCCTTAGCAGCTGCAGTTTCAGAACTGTCTCTGAGAATTACCATAGGTAACGACTCCTTTGCTGCTAAGTCCCTCTTCAGTGTGAACAATTGTAAATTCCCTTTATTCACTTGCAGCCCCAAAGCCCAAATCCGTAGATAATATATCAGAAGCTCACAGAAAGTGAAATAGATGTAATTCATCCCCTGTGTAGGGAAGAACTGGTCCTAGAAAGGAAAGCTATTAAATTATCTGGAAACAATTTAGCTCTGATAAATTATTTTGTAAATTACACATTACCCCCTCCTTCCCTGGTCTTAGCTGTTCTTGCTCCAAAACTTTGCATGGTGTTGATGTCAAACTAACAGGCCCACACTTGTCTGGATGACTCTTTACCCTCTTCTGGACAGAGGTGTATTTGTTACTCTCCCATTCTGGGGACTATCCCTGATTTGCACAATTGTTATGCATTTTTCCTACTTGACTTGTTGTTCTGTGTGCCAATGCTGTTAATAGGCTAGGTAGATATCAGCTTTTCATTTTTCACTTGAATCGCTATAGATTGTTATTTCACCTCAGATGATGTTGCGCCTAGTGCCCTACCCTCCTTTTCAATGGGAGTCCTGTCACTGCCCTTAATATCACATTGTTGTTGCTGTTAGATGCAGGAAATAAGATTTGCAGCATTTGAGACATCAGTAACTTTTGATCTATTTTTGCCTCAAGCGTGCAACTGTCCTAATTTGTTCTCTTTGTTCCCCCTGGTTTCTGTGGCTTAAGTACCACTTACTATTATTGTTTAATTTCCTATGTGAAGGAGGTTTTTGGTCATTCTTACTTTATTTCTGCAGTTTTTAACCTCTGAAACATGCCTTTTCTCATCGCTTTTTTCCTCTTTGAATTTTGAATTTTAACTATGCCTTCTCTGCACTCAAGTCCCAGAGCTGCTTAGTCAGACTCAATTATTCATTTCCTTAGATTTCAAAGTTTGCATTTCTAAGCCTCAAAACCTTCATTCTAAACCTGGTTTTGTCTGTCGTGAAATGTAAAATGAGAAAAGTCAGCTCATGATCACACTTTATTCAAATTTTACTACATTTAAACCCATACAGGAGCCAAGTCTAAAATGGTCTTATATTTTTTCACTTTTGGGAAGAAATCCATCACATAGTACACCTCTATGAACATAAGTGGTAATTATCTTTCAATCTTTTGCTGGGAAGTTAAAGTCTCCCATAATTCCCATTATTGTTTACGTGTCTGATAACTGTACAGAGAGAATTCACTATTAGACTGGAGCTAAGAGCAAAGAGCAGGCTAGCAAGGCTGTCTATCTTTAGCAGTGATTTGCACAAAACCACTCTTTTGCTGACCCATAACATTTAATTTCTCCATCCTCTGCTTCTTGCTAACACAAAGCACCATCTTATTCCATCCATTTGCCTTGGTTTCCAGCCTTCCTGAGATTTATCAGTACTTGTATGACATTCATGCCTTTGTTTCACCCTTCCTGTGTTGACACTTGTCATAACAGTTTTAGATCCTGAACATGATCATCTCAAAGTTTGCCTGACAGTTAGGTCTTCCTCACATTGTCATAGAGTATCAGGTCTCTACCACTTGAAATAGATTGGATTGGATTAGATTATTGGCACCGTCTCTTGTGCTGGTAGTCCATTATCTTCACAGTCCGTACAACTGGCCATCAGTGAACATGAAGTGGCCTTATCCTGCCCATTTACCTTTCTGGAAATCAGCCACTCTCTCTGCCTAGAACAGGGAATGGATTTTCCTCACCTTTCTTCAAAAGCTCTGAAGTTTTCTGTGATCTTTCCAATTGTACGGTATGATAAGCTTTTGCTGCCACTGAAGGGTAGAAGTCATTATGAATAGTGCCAACAAAACAGAAACATAACAATGAAAACGATATTTTAATTCAGAATAGGTATTTGAAAAGTTCACCTTTTCTAGCACAAATGGGGAAAAGAAAAAAAGGAAGGAAAAAAAAAAAAAAAAAGCAGTCCTAAAACATCAAAACTGTGGCCAAAGAATTAGAAGAAACACTATTTTTCCAAAGCTGCAATGTTTTCCATTCATCTGGCTGGGCCAGCAGAGCACTGGAGACCTGGATGCACTGTACTCATGGCTGGTTCCCCTAAATGACCTGCAGGGAGATCTTCTTCTCTCTATCCCTCTGTTTCTCCTTTCAATCTCTGTTTTGTCTGTTTGTATCACTAGCTCTCAAATCGCCACTGATATATGCACGTGCAGCACCCAGCACAACCTTGTTTCAGGCTCCAGCGGGACCTTTAGGCATTACCATCCTGTAAACAAATAACAATGATAGTGAGTGTAATTACAATCGTCAAACTATTCCAGCTCCACATCATTAGCCATGCCCTGAGCTAAATAACATTTTAATCAGTTTGATATGTCATCTGTGGCTTTCTTCACTGTCACTTGCAATCCAGCAAACTCCTTCCTTCACGTTTCTAGATTAGACAGAGGGTTCTCAACTGCAGACATCCAATTCCCTGTTCAGGAAGCAGCGAGACCTTTCCTCTTCTCACAGATTTAAGATGATAGCCAAGCATCATGAGACACAGTGCGTATGTCTCCTAGGCCCATCCCATGAGAGCAGGACATTTACCACACATGAGAAGAAGACTTAATGCAGTGGCAAAGCAAAATACTCGGTGTCAAAGCCATGTCTAGATGATCATTAAAGACAGATCAAAATTACCCAATACAGGAGGAAAATCTATCGTTTGTAGAAGATTATGTTCTCTGATTATTAGTTTCAAAATTAGTTTTTCCTTTGGATTTCCTCTGAACTTAAACTTAGTTTGGAATGCCTTTGGTTTTGAATATTTCTGAAATCGTATTACTTCTCCTAAGTAAGTTGCTAGTCTGTTCTATTTACGTGAAATTCGAATAATATTGTGAAGTATCTGCCATCAGTTTTACTGTGTGCCAGGCTGAGTTCCCTGATGAATTTCAAATTTCAGATATGAAACAGTAAAGGTTAAAAAAAAAAAAATGTTACAAAGGGTACTTCATGCAGTAGCATAAACTTCTGTTTTCTCAAAACTTGTATCAGTTCATCTCACCAGGACCAGCAGGGGAAGCACACTCTGCCTAGGCACTGGCAAAGGGACACAGTGAGAGTGTAGGGTCTCTTGCTGGGGCCATTCAAAATTTGACTGTACAAGCCCCTGAGCAATATGACAGGGCTTTAAAAATGGCCCTGCTTGAAGTACGCGGGTGATCTGGAGACCTCTAAGGTGCTTTCCAACAAAAGCTTTTCTATAATTGTATGAAATCACCTGCAATAGATTAACCCTGGTCATTATTCCTATCACAGGAAATAACTGTGACACCTGGGTAACAGGTGAGCTTACTGCGACACCAGGGAGAGCCTTCCTGTACTTAAAGGCAACCTGTAGGAAAGCTGGGGAGGGAGTCTTTATCAGGGCCTGGAGTGACAGGACAAGGAGTAACCGCTTTAAACTGAAAAGTAGCACCCAGAAAGAACGGAGTCACGCAACAGGATTCATTTCCAAAACCACCTCATAGACACCTGGGCCAAAGAGCAGGGCCTTGAGCGGGTATATCACAATGGCAGAGTTCATTTCCTTCCCAGTAGCTGGCACGTGCCGTTTTTTGGGATTTCGGGGCTACAGTGAGCTGCTAAGAGGGATGTCTTAGCTCTTGCAGGGCAGTGCTTCCACTAAGGCCAGGACTTTTCTGCATCTTCTACTGCCCTGCAAGCGAGGATGCTTGGGGCACACAGGAAGCTGGGAGGGGACACAGCTGCAGGGATTCCATAAGACACAAGCAAATGCAGCCTTGGCTTGGTGACACTTTCTCTTGATTACTGCTCAACACAAATTACCTCGAGCAAGTCTACTGTGAGGACTAAAGGAAAGAGACGTATGGATGCTGCTAAGCTCTTCTAGCTTGTACCAGGTAGGAAAGATACCTCTGTAGCAGGCGTGAAGAGGATAGCACTAATTAATTAGATGAGAAGCGGAGGAAAGGCACTTAGAGGTAGTGAAAAGCAGTTAATGTGATGTTCCGGGGAAGCTTCAGTCTGCTTAAGGAGTAGCAAGAACAAGCCTAAAGTCATAGCCAAATACAAGAAAGAGAGGAGGACACGCAGCATGAGAAGCTCCCGAGAGAAAGGAGCTCTGTTTTGGGTAAAAATCAGTCCCTTTTTCTATCATGGAGACATCCAAGGGCGTAGGACACGTGCACTTCAGGGAACCAAGAGATGCTGTGCATTTCTCTCGTCCCCCTGACACAGCCACTAGGTGACGATGCTTCCAATTCTCTCTAAAGAAACCTTGCTTTCTCAGGCCCAGGTGTCCAGCTGCACACCAAGGACGTCCCTGGCTCCCAGGCACAGTTCCCAGGCCCAAGGCCGAGCTCCGCTCCGAACCCCCATTCCAGCAGACCTTGCTCCTGGCATTGTGGAGCAGCCATTTCATGTCAGCCTTTTCTCCTGGCAGTCAGCTTAGCGCCGTAACCTCTGCCATCGGGGCGCCCGAGAGCCGTGTGAGGTCAGCAGAGAGTCACTGTCAGCCTTTGACCTCACAAAGGTGGGTGGCCGTAAGTGCCCTGAGCGTCCAGCTCGCATTGAGTACTGCTGGTGGCACTCGAGGCGTGGAGGTCTGCATGGTGCAACGGGAGACGCCGATGTCCTGCTGCTGGAACAAGAGGCGCTGATGTGCTGCTGGTGCAGGAGGAGACGTGAAGGTGCTGCTGCTTAGAGGTGCTGAGGGGCGGGCAGCCTCAGCGGGCAGCTGAATCAGAGGGCAGGGAAGCCAAGCAGCTTCCTTCTCTGGGGAAGGGGGCACAGAGAAAGTGATTGGAAATGGGGTGCAAGCCCTCAGCCTCTAAAAGCAATCCCTCAGATGTTTAGGCATAGTAAAGTTAGGTATATCTATTTGACTCTAGACCCCAACATGTTTGTTAGTGTTCTGGTTTGTCCACTGCTTTCTTGTGGGGGATTTGAGTTGGCCATTACTGTTTAGGTGAATGCTGACTTCATATCTATGGTGCACTTTATTCTTAAAATGGGAAGTTTCTACCAATTTCCCGTCCAAACTTGCTCATAAGCCAACTGCAGTCATCATTTCAGATGTGTCTCCCAACTTACACATTTCCTATTTCTCCTTGATATTTACTCAAGAAATTCATTTACGTAGAGACAACATATTCTTCTCTCAACTGGCATCTGGCTGGGCAGAATGATGTCCTTTCATTCCCTTCCAGGCAATAGGCAACTTGTCCCTTCTGTCTTGTGAACTCTTCCTCCTAAGTTCAATGTGAATACAAGTGGCAGAACTGTGCCTCATGTCTCAAATGAGTGTCAGGGCTGCCTTGTCCAGTGTATTCATACTGGAGGGAAAAAAAAATGAATAGCCATACACACTATATAACCACTAAACTTTTTCAGTCTTCCTTGTGCTAACAGTGCATGAACGTGAGGTTTTGTTGTCATTTTTGTTTGTTTGTTTGTTTGCTTGCTTTAAACTCCTGACTGCCATATAGCAAACAAGACAAAAAAACACCCTTTTTTGAGAAGCTCTGAGAATGGCTCTGCTTTGTATTATCACCTGTCACTTCACCTGAACCATTTCAATCACAAGCGATATCCTTCTGTCAGGCTTGGTAGTACTTCCCAACCTTATGTCCCCTGCAAATCTCAAAGCTCATGTGTAATTTTTAATCTTCAGCCACCATGTCCATACCGAACATATCTAACTTTGAAGTCAGCTCTGCCCTGAATAGGAGGTTGGGTTTTCAGAGGTCCCTTCCAGCCTACATTTCTCCATGAGTCTTTGCCTCCTTAGCAGCTGCAGTTTCAGAACTGTCTCTGAGAATTACCATAGGTAACGACTCCTTTGCTGGTAAGTCCCTCTTCAGTGTGAACAATTGTAAATTCCCTTTATTCACTTGCAGCCCCAAAGCCCAAATCCGTAGATAATGTATCAGAAGCTCACAGAAAGTGAAATAGATGTAATTCATCCCCTGTGTAGGGAAGAACTGGTCCTAGAAAGGAAAGCTATTAAATTATCTGGAAACAATTTAGCTCTGATAAATTATTTTGTAAATTACACATTACCCCCTCCTTCCCTGGTCTTAGCTGTTCTTGCTCCAAAACTTTGCATGGTGTTAATGTCAAACTAACAGGCCCACACTTGTCTGGATGACTCTTTACCCTCTTCTGGACAGAGGTGTATTTGTTACTCTCCCATTCTGGGGACTATCCCTGATTTGCACAATTGTTATGCATTTTTCCTACTTGACTTGTTGTTCTGTGTGCCAATGCTGTTAATAGGCTAGGTAGATATCAGCTTTTCATTTTTCACTTGAATCGCTATAGATTGTTATTTCACCTCAGATGATGTTGCGCCTAGTGCCCTACCCTCCTTTTCAATGGGAGTCCTGTCACTGCCCTTAATATCACATTGTTGTTGCTGTTAGATGCAGGAAATAAGATTTGCAGCATTTGAGACATCAGTAACTTTTGATCTATTTTTGCCTCAAGCGTGCAACTGTCCTAATTTGTTCTCTTTGTTCCCCCTGGTTTCTGTGGCTTAAGTACCACTTACTATTATTGTTTAATTTCCTATGTGAAGGAGGTTTTTGGTCATTCTTACTTTATTTCTGCAGTTTTTAACCTCTGAAACATGCCTTTTCTCATCGCTTTTTTCCTCTTTGAATTTTGAATTTTAACTATGCCTTCTCTGCACTCAAGTCCCAGAGCTGCTTAGTCAGACTCAATTATTCATTTCCTTAGATTTCAAAGTTTGCATTTCTAAGCCTCAAAACCTTCATTCTAAACCTGGTTTTGTCTGTCGTGAAATGTAAAATGAGAAAAGTCAGCTCATGATCACACTTTATTCAAATTTTACTACATTTAAACCCATACAGGAGCCAAGTCTAAAATGGTCTTATATTTTTTCACTTTTGGGAAGAAATCCATCACATAGTACACCTCTATGAACATAAGTGGTAATTATCTTTCAATCTTTTGCTGGGAAGTTAAAGTCTCCCATAATTCCCATTATTGTTTACGTGTCTGATAACTGTACAGAGAGAATTCACTATTAGACTGGAGCTAAGAGCAAAGAGCAGGCTAGCAAGGCTGTCTATCTTTAGCAGTGATTTGCACAAAACCACTCTTTTGCTGACCCATAACATTTAATTTCTCCATCCTCTGCTTCTTGCTAACACAAAGCACCATCTTATTCCATCCATTTGCCTTGGTTTCCAGCCTTCCTGAGATTTATCAGTACTTGTATGACATTCATGCCTTTGTTTCACCCTTCCTGTGTTGACACTTGTCATAACAGTTTTAGATCCTGAACATGATCATCTCAAAGTTTGCCTGACAGTTAGGTCTTCCTCACATTGTCATAGAGTATCAGGTCTCTACCACTTGAAATAGATTGGATTGGATTAGATTATTGGCACCGTCTCTTGTGCTGGTAGTCCATTATCTTCACAGTCCGTACAACTGGCCATCAGTGAACATGAAGTGGCCTTATCCTGCCCATTTACCTTTCTGGAAATCAGCCACTCTCTCTGCCTAGAACAGGGAATGGATTTTCCTCACCTTTCTTCAAAAGCTCTGAAGTTTTCTGTGATCTTTCCAATTGTACGGTATGATAAGCTTTTGCTGCCACTGAAGGGTAGAAGTCATTATGAATAGTGCCAACAAAACAGAAACATAACAATGAAAACGATATTTTAATTCAGAATAGGTATTTGAAAAGTTCACCTTTTCTAGCACAAATGGGGAAAAGAAAAAAAGGAAGGAAAAAAAAAAAAAAAAAGCAGTCCTAAAACATCAAAACTGTGGCCAAAGAATTAGAAGAAACACTATTTTTCCAAAGCTGCAATGTTTTCCATTCATCTGGCTGGGCCAGCAGAGCACTGGAGACCTGGATGCACTGTACTCATGGCTGGTTCCCCTAAATGACCTGCAGGGAGATCTTCTTCTCTCTATCCCTCTGTTTCTCCTTTCAATCTCTGTTTTGTCTGTTTGTATCACTAGCTCTCAAATCGCCACTGATATATGCACGTGCAGCACCCAGCACAACCTTGTTTCAGGCTCCAGCGGGACCTTTAGGCATTACCATCCTGTAAACAAATAACAATGATAGTGAGTGTAATTACAATCGTCAAACTATTCCAGCTCCACATCATTAGCCATGCCCTGAGCTAAATAACATTTTAATCAGTTTGATATGTCATCTGTGGCTTTCTTCACTGTCACTTGCAATCCAGCAAACTCCTTCCTTCACGTTTCTAGATTAGACAGAGGGTTCTCAACTGCAGACATCCAATTCCCTGTTCAGGAAGCAGCGAGACCTTTCCTCTTCTCACAGATTTAAGATGATAGCCAAGCATCATGAGACACAGTGCGTATGTCTCCTAGGCCCATCCCATGAGAGCAGGACATTTACCACACATGAGAAGAAGACTTAATGCAGTGGCAAAGCAAAATACTCGGTGTCAAAGCCATGTCTAGATGATCATTAAAGACAGATCAAAATTACCCAATACAGGAGGAAAATCTATCGTTTGTAGAAGATTATGTTCTCTGATTATTAGTTTCAAAATTAGTTTTTCCTTTGGATTTCCTCTGAACTTAAACTTAGTTTGGAATGCCTTTGGTTTTGAATATTTCTGAAATCGTATTACTTCTCCTAAGTAAGTTGCTAGTCTGTTCTATTTACGTGAAATTCGAATAATATTGTGAAGTATCTGCCATCAGTTTTACTGTGTGCCAGGCTGAGTTCCCTGATGAATTTCAAATTTCAGATATGAAACAGTAAAGGTTAAAAAAAAAAAAATGTTACAAAGGGTACTTCATGCAGTAGCATAAACTTCTGTTTTCTCAAAACTTGTATCAGTTCATCTCACCAGGACCAGCAGGGGAAGCACACTCTGCCTAGGCACTGGCAAAGGGACACAGTGAGAGTGTAGGGTCTCTTGCTGGGGCCATTCAAAATTTGACTGTACAAGCCCCTGAGCAATATGACAGGGCTTTAAAAATGGCCCTGCTTGAAGTACGCGGGTGATCTGGAGACCTCTAAGGTGCTTTCCAACAAAAGCTTTTCTATAATTGTATGAAATCACCTGCAATAGATTAACCCTGGTCATTATTCCTATCACAGGAAATAACTGTGACACCTGGGTAACAGGTGAGCTTACTGCGACACCAGGGAGAGCCTTCCTGTACTTAAAGGCAACCTGTAGGAAAGCTGGGGAGGGAGTCTTTATCAGGGCCTGGAGTGACAGGACAAGGAGTAACCGCTTTAAACTGAAAAGTAGCACCCAGAAAGAACGGAGTCACGCAACAGGATTCATTTCCAAAACCACCTCATAGACACCTGGGCCAAAGAGCAGGGCCTTGAGCGGGTATATCACAATGGCAGAGTTCATTTCCTTCCCAGTAGCTGGCACGTGCCGTTTTTTGGGATTTCGGGGCTACAGTGAGCTGCTAAGAGGGATGTCTTAGCTCTTGCAGGGCAGTGCTTCCACTAAGGCCAGGACTTTTCTGCATCTTCTACTGCCCTGCAAGCGAGGATGCTTGGGGCACACAGGAAGCTGGGAGGGGACACAGCTGCAGGGATTCCATAAGACACAAGCAAATGCAGCCTTGGCTTGGTGACACTTTCTCTTGATTACTGCTCAACACAAATTACCTCGAGCAAGTCTACTGTGAGGACTAAAGGAAAGAGACGTATGGATGCTGCTAAGCTCTTCTAGCTTGTACCAGGTAGGAAAGATACCTCTGTAGCAGGCGTGAAGAGGATAGCACTAATTAATTAGATGAGAAGCGGAGGAAAGGCACTTAGAGGTAGTGAAAAGCAGTTAATGTGATGTTCCGGGGAAGCTTCAGTCTGCTTAAGGAGTAGCAAGAACAAGCCTAAAGTCATAGCCAAATACAAGAAAGAGAGGAGGACACGCAGCATGAGAAGCTCCCGAGAGAAAGGAGCTCTGTTTTGGGTAAAAATCAGTCCCTTTTTCTATCATGGAGACATCCAAGGGCGTAGGACACGTGCACTTCAGGGAACCAAGAGATGCTGTGCATTTCTCTCGTCCCCCTGACACAGCCACTAGGTGACGATGCTTCCAATTCTCTCTAAAGAAACCTTGCTTTCTCAGGCCCAGGTGTCCAGCTGCACACCAAGGACGTCCCTGGCTCCCAGGCACAGTTCCCAGGCCCAAGGCCGAGCTCCGCTCCGAACCCCCATTCCAGCAGACCTTGCTCCTGGCATTGTGGAGCAGCCATTTCATGTCAGCCTTTTCTCCTGGCAGTCAGCTTAGCGCCGTAACCTCTGCCATCGGGGCGCCCGAGAGCCGTGTGAGGTCAGCAGAGAGTCACTGTCAGCCTTTGACCTCACAAAGGTGGGTGGCCGTAAGTGCCCTGAGCGTCCAGCTCGCATTGAGTACTGCTGGTGGCACTCGAGGCGTGGAGGTCTGCATGGTGCAACGGGAGACGCCGATGTCCTGCTGCTGGAACAAGAGGCGCTGATGTGCTGCTGGTGCAGGAGGAGACGTGAAGGTGCTGCTGCTTAGAGGTGCTGAGGGGCGGGCAGCCTCAGCGGGCAGCTGAATCAGAGGGCAGGGAAGCCAAGCAGCTTCCTTCTCTGGGGAAGGGGGCACAGAGAAAGTGATTGGAAATGGGGTGCAAGCCCTCAGCCTCTAAAAGCAATCCCTCAGATGTTTAGGCATAGTAAAGTTAGGTATATCTATTTGACTCTAGACCCCAACATGTTTGTTAGTGTTCTGGTTTGTCCACTGCTTTCTTGTGGGGGATTTGAGTTGGCCATTACTGTTTAGGTGAATGCTGACTTCATATCTATGGTGCACTTTATTCTTAAAATGGGAAGTTTCTACCAATTTCCCGTCCAAACTTGCTCATAAGCCAACTGCAGTCATCATTTCAGATGTGTCTCCCAACTTACACATTTCCTATTTCTCCTTGATATTTACTCAAGAAATTCATTTACGTAGAGACAACATATTCTTCTCTCAACTGGCATCTGGCTGGGCAGAATGATGTCCTTTCATTCCCTTCCAGGCAATAGGCAACTTGTCCCTTCTGTCTTGTGAACTCTTCCTCCTAAGTTCAATGTGAATACAAGTGGCAGAACTGTGCCTCATGTCTCAAATGAGTGTCAGGGCTGCCTTGTCCAGTGTATTCATACTGGAGGGAAAAAAAAATGAATAGCCATACACACTATATAACCACTAAACTTTTTCAGTCTTCCTTGTGCTAACAGTGCATGAACGTGAGGTTTTGTTGTCATTTTTGTTTGTTTGTTTGTTTGCTTGCTTTAAACTCCTGACTGCCATATAGCAAACATGACAAAAAAACACCCTTTTTTGAGAAGCTCTGAGAATGGCTCTGCTTTGTATTATCACCTGTCACTTCACCTGAACCATTTCAATCACAAGCGATATCCTTCTGTCAGGCTTGGTAGTACTTCCCAACCTTATGTCCCCTGCAAATCTCAAAGCTCATGTGTAATTTTTAATCTTCAGCCACCATGTCCATACCGAACATATCTAACTTTGAAGTCAGCTCTGCCCTGAATAGGAGGTTGGGTTTTCAGAGGTCCCTTCCAGCCTACATTTCTCCATGAGTCTTTGCCTCCTTAGCAGCTGCAGTTTCAGAACTGTCTCTGAGAATTACCATAGGTAACGACTCCTTTGCTGGTAAGTCCCTCTTCAGTGTGAACAATTGTAAATTCCCTTTATTCACTTGCAGCCCCAAAGCCCAAATCCGTAGATAATGTATCAGAAGCTCACAGAAAGTGAAATAGATGTAATTCATCCCCTGTGTAGGGAAGAACTGGTCCTAGAAAGGAAAGCTATTAAATTATCTGGAAACAATTTAGCTCTGATAAATTATTTTGTAAATTACACATTACCCCCTCCTTCCCTGGTCTTAGCTGTTCTTGCTCCAAAACTTTGCATGGTGTTAATGTCAAACTAACAGGCCCACACTTGTCTGGATGACTCTTTACCCTCTTCTGGACAGAGGTGTATTTGTTACTCTCCCATTCTGGGGACTATCCCTGATTTGCACAATTGTTATGCATTTTTCCTACTTGACTTGTTGTTCTGTGTGCCAATGCTGTTAATAGGCTAGGTAGATATCAGCTTTTCATTTTTCACTTGAATCGCTATAGATTGTTATTTCACCTCAGATGATGTTGCGCCTAGTGCCCTACCCTCCTTTTCAATGGGAGTCCTGTCACTGCCCTTAATATCACATTGTTGTTGCTGTTAGATGCAGGAAATAAGATTTGCAGCATTTGAGACATCAGTAACTTTTGATCTATTTTTGCCTCAAGCGTGCAACTGTCCTAATTTGTTCTCTTTGTTCCCCCTGGTTTCTGTGGCTTAAGTACCACTTACTATTATTGTTTAATTTCCTATGTGAAGGAGGTTTTTGGTCATTCTTACTTTATTTCTGCAGTTTTTAACCTCTGAAACATGCCTTTTCTCATCGCTTTTTTCCTCTTTGAATTTTGAATTTTAACTATGCCTTCTCTGCACTCAAGTCCCAGAGCTGCTTAGTCAGACTCAATTATTCATTTCCTTAGATTTCAAAGTTTGCATTTCTAAGCCTCAAAACCTTCATTCTAAACCTGGTTTTGTCTGTCGTGAAATGTAAAATGAGAAAAGTCAGCTCATGATCACACTTTATTCAAATTTTACTACATTTAAACCCATACAGGAGCCAAGTCTAAAATGGTCTTATATTTTTTCACTTTTGGGAAGAAATCCATCACATAGTACACCTCTATGAACATAAGTGGTAACTATCTTTCAATCTTTTGCTGGGAAGTTAAAGTCTCCCATAATTCCCATTATTGTTTACGTGTCTGATAACTGTACAGAGATAATTCACTATTAGACTGGAGCTAAGAGCAAAGAGCAGGCTAGCAAGGCTGTCTATCTTTAGCAGTGATTTGCACAAAACCACTCTTTTGCTGACCCATAACATTTAATTTCTCCATCCTCTGCTTCTTGCTAACACAAAGCACCATCTTATTCCATCCATTTGCCTTGGTTTCCAGCCTTCCTGAGATTTATCAGTACTTGTATGACATTCATGCCTTTGTTTCACCCTTCCTGTGTTGACACTTGTCATAACAGTTTTAGATCCTGAACATGATCATCTCAAAGTTTGCCTGACAGTTAGGTCTTCCTCACATTGTCATAGAGTATCAGGTCTCTACCACTTGAAATAGATTGGATTGGATTAGATTATTGGCACCGTCTCTTGTGCTGGTAGTCCGTTATCTTCACAGTCCGTACAACTGGCCATCAGTGAACATGAAGTGGCCTTATCCTGCCCATTTACCTTTCTGGAAATCAGCCACTCTCTCTGCCTAGAACAGGGAATGGATTTTCCTCACCTTTCTTCAAAAGCTCTGAAGTTTTCTGTGATCTTTCCAATTGTACGGTATGATAAGCTTTTGCTGCCACTGAAGGGTAGAAGTCATTATGAATAGTGCCAACAAAACAGAAACATAACAATGAAAACGATATTTTAATTCAGAATAGGTATTTGAAAAGTTCACCTTTTCTAGCACAAATGGGGAAAAGAAAAAAAGGAAGGAAAAAAAAAAAAAAAAAAGCAGTCCTAAAACATCAAAACTGTGGCCAAAGAATTAGAAGAAACACTGTTTTTCCAAAGCTGCAATGTTTTCCATTCATCTGGCTGGGCCAGCAGAGCACTGGAGACCTGGATGCACTGTACTCATGGCTGGTTCCCCTAAATGACCTGCAGGGAGATCTTCTTCTCTCTATCCCTCTGTTTCTCCTTTCAATCTCTGTTTTGTCTGTTTGTATCACTAGCTCTCAAATCGCCACTGATATATGCACGTGCAGCACCCAGCACAACCTTGTTTCAGGCTCCAGCGGGACCTTTAGGCATTACCATCCTGTAAACAAATAACAATGATAGTGAGCGTAATTACAATCGTCAAACTATTCCAGCTCCACATCATTAGCCATGCCCTGAGCTAAATAACATTTTAATCAGTTTGATATGTCATCTGTGGCTTTCTTCACTGTCACTTGCAATCCAGCAAACTCCTTCCTTCACGTTTCTAGATTAGACAGAGGGTTCTCAACTGCAGACATCCAATTCCCTGTTCAGGAAGCAGCGAGACCTTTCCTCTTCTCACAGATTTAAGATGATAGCCAAGCATCATGAGACACAGTGCGTATGTCTCCTAGGCCCATCCCATGAGAGCAGGACATTTACCACACATGAGAAGAAGACTTAATGCAGTGGCAAAGCAAAATACTCGGTGTCAAAGCCATGTCTAGATGATCATTAAAGACAGATCAAAATTACCCAATACAGGAGGAAAATCTATCGTTTGTAGAAGATTATGTTCTCTGATTATTAGTTTCAAAATTAGTTTTTCCTTTGGATTTCCTCTGAACTTAAACTTAGTTTGGAATGCCTTTGGTTTTGAATATTTCTGAAATCGTATTACTTCTCCTAAGTAAGTTGCTAGTCTGTTCTATTTACGTGAAATTCGAATAATATTGTGAAGTATCTGCCATCAGTTTTACTGTGTGCCAGGCTGAGTTCCCTGATGAATTTCAAATTTCAGATATGAAACAGTAAAGGTTAAAAAAAAAACATGTTACAAAGGGTACTTCATGCAGTAGCATAAACTTCTGTTTTCTCAAAACTTGTATCAGTTCATCTCACCAGGACCAGCAGGGGAAGCACACTCTGCCTAGGCACTGGCAAAGGGACACAGTGAGAGTGTAGGGTCTCTTGCTGGGGCCATTCAAAATTTGACTGTACAAGCCCCTGAGCAATATGACAGGGCTTTAAAAATGGCCCTGCTTGAAGTACGCGGGTGATCTGGAGACCTCTAAGGTGCTTTCCAACAAAAGCTTTTCTATAATTGTATGAAATCACCTGCAATAGATTAACCCTGGTCATTATTCCTATCACAGGAAATAACTGTGACACCTGGGTAACAGGTGAGCTTACTGCGACACCAGGGAGAGCCTTCCTGTACTTAAAGGCAACCTGTAGGAAAGCTGGGGAGGGAGTCTTTATCAGGGCCTGGAGTGACAGGACAAGGAGTAACCGCTTTAAACTGAAAAGTAGCACCCAGAAAGAACGGAGTCACGCAACAGGATTCATTTCCAAAACCACCTCATAGACACCTGGGCCAAAGAGCAGGGCCTTGAGCGGGTATATCACAATGGCGGAGTTCATTTCCTTCCCAGTAGCTGGCACGTGCCGTTTTTTGGGATTTCGGGGCTACAGTGAGCTGCTAAGAGGGATGTCTTAGCTCTTGCAGGGCAGTGCTTCCACTAAGGCCAGGACTTTTCTGCATCTTCTACTGCCCTGCAAGCGAGGATGCTTGGGGCACACAGGAAGCTGGGAGGGGACACAGCTGCAGGGATTCCATAAGACACAAGCAAATGCAGCCTTGGCTTGGTGACACTTTCTCTTGATTACTGCTCAACACAAATTACCTCGAGCAAGTCTACTGTGAGGACTAAAGGAAAGAGACGTATGGATGCTGCTAAGCTCTTCTAGCTTGTACCAGGTAGGAAAGATACCTCTGTAGCAGGCGTGAAGAGGATAGCACTAATTAATTAGATGAGAAGCGGAGGAAAGGCACTTAGAGGTAGTGAAAAGCAGTTAATGTGATGTTCCGGGGAAGCTTCAGTCTGCTTAAGGAGTAGCAAGAACAAGCCTAAAGTCATAGCCAAATACAAGAAAGAGAGGAGGACACGCAGCATGAGAAGCTCCCGAGAGAAAGGAGCTCTGTTTTGGGTAAAAATCAGTCCCTTTTTCTATCATGGAGACATCCAAGGGCGTAGGACACGTGCACTTCAGGGAACCAAGAGATGCTGTGCATTTCTCTCGTCCCCCTGACACAGCCACTAGGTGACGATGCTTCCAATTCTCTCTAAAGAAACCTTGCTTTCTCAGGCCCAGGTGTCCAGCTGCACACCAAGGACGTCCCTGGCTCCCAGGCACAGTTCCCAGGCCCAAGGCCGAGCTCCGCTCCGAACCCCCATTCCAGCAGACCTTGCTCCTGGCATTGTGGAGCAGCCATTTCATGTCAGCCTTTTCTCCTGGCAGTCAGCTTAGCGCCGTAACCTCTGCCATCGGGGCGCCCGAGAGCCGTGTGAGGTCAGCAGAGAGTCACTGTCAGCCTTTGACCTCACAAAGGTGGGTGGCCATAAGTGCCCTGAGCGTCCAGCTCGCATTGAGTACTGCTGGTGGCACTCGAGGCGTGGAGGTCTGCATGGTGCAATGGGAGACGCCGATGTCCTGCTGCTGGAACAAGAGGCGCTGATGTGCTGCTGGTGCAGGAGAAGACGTGAAGGTGCTGCTGCTTAGAGGTGCTGAGGAGCGGGCAGCCTCAGCGGGCAGCTGAATCAGAGGGCAGGGAAGCCAAGCAGCTTCCTTCTCTGGGGAAGGGGGCACAGAGAAAGTGATTGGAAATGGGGTACAAGCCCTCAGCCTCTAAAAGCAATCCCTCAGATGTTTAGGCATAGTAAAGTTAGGTATATCTATTTGACTCTAGACCCCAACATGTTTGTTAGTGTTCTGGTTTGTCCACTGCTTTCTTGTGGGGGATTTGAGTTGGCCATTACTCTTTAGGTGAATGCTGACTTCATATCTATGGTGCACTTTATTCTTAAAATGGGAAGTTTCTACCAATTTCCCGTCCAAACTTGCTCATAAGCCAACTGCAGTCATCATTTCAGATGTGTCTCCCAACTTACACATTTCCTATTTCTCCTTGATATTTACTCAAGAAATTCATTTACGTAGAGACAACATATTCTTCTCTCAACTGGCATCTGGCCGGGCAGAATGATGTCCTTTCATTCCCTTCCAGGCAATAGGCAACTTGTTCCTTCTGTCTTGTGAACTCTTCCTCCTAAGTTCAATGTGAATACAAGTGGCAGAACTGTGCCTCATGTCTCAAATGAGTGTCAGGGCTGCCTTGTCCAGTGTATTCATACTGGAGGGAAAAAAAAATGAATAGCCATACACACTATATAACCACTAAACTTTTTCAGTCCTCCTTGTGCTAACAGTGCATGAACGTGAGGTTTTGTTGTCATTTTTGTTTGTTTGTTTGTTTGCTTGCTTTAAACTCCTGACTGCCATATAGCAAACATGACCAAAAAACACCCTTTTTTGAGAATCTCTGAGAATGGCTCTGCTTTGTATTATCACCTGTCACTTCACCTGAACCATTTCAATCACAAGCGATATCCTTCTGTCAGGCTTGGTAGTACTTCCCAACCTTATGTCCCCTGCAAATCTCAAAGCTCATGTGTAATTTTTAATCTTCAGCCACCATGTCCATACCGAACATATCTAACTTTGAAGTCAGCTCTGCCCTGAATAGGAGGTTGGGTTTTCAGAGGTCCCTTCCAGCCTACATTTCTCCATGAGTCTTTGCCTCCTTAGCAGCTGCAGTTTCAGAACTGTCTCTGAGAATTACCATAGGTAACGACTCCTTTGCTGGTAAGTCCCTCTTCAGTGTGAACAATTGTAAATTCCCTTTATTCACTTGCAGCCCCAAAGCCCAAATCCGTAGATAATGTATCAGAAGCTCACAGAAAGTGAAATAGATGTAATTCATCCCCTGTGTAGGGAAGAACTGGTCCTAGAAAGGAAAGCTATTAAATTATCTGGAAACAATTTAGCTCTGATAAATTATTTTGTAAATTACACATTACCCCCTCCTTCCCTGGTCTTAGCTGTTCTTGCTCCAAAACTTTGCATGGTGTTGATGTCAAACTAACAGGCCCACACTTGTCTGGATGACTCTTTACCCTCTTCTGGACAGAGGTGTATTTGTTACTCTCCCATTCTGGGGACTATCCCTGATTTGCACAATTGTTATGCATTTTTCCTACTTGACTTGTTGTTCTGTGTGCCAATGCTGTTAATAGGCTAGGTAGATATCAGCTTTTCATTTTTCACTTGAATCGCTATAGATTGTTATTTCACCTCAGATGATGTTGCGCCTAGTGCCCTACCCTCCTTTTCAATGGGAGTCCTGTCACTGCCCTTAATATCACATTGTTGTTGCTGTTAGATGCAGGAAATAAGATTTGCAGCATTTGAGACATCAGTAACTTTTGATCTATTTTTGCCTCAAGCGTGCAACTGTCCTAATTTGTTCTCTTTGTTCCCCCTGGTTTCTGTGGCTTAAGTACCACTTACTATTATTGTTTAATTTCCTATGTGAAGGAGGTTTTTGGTCATTCTTACTTTATTTCTGCAGTTTTTAACCTCTGAAACATGCCTTTTCTCATCGCTTTTTTCCTCTTTGAATTTTGAATTTTTAACTATGCCTTCTCTGCACTCAAGTCCCAGAGCTGCTTAGTCAGACTCAATTATTCATTTCCTTAGATTTCAAAGTTTGCATTTCTAAGCCTCAAAACCTTCATTCTAAACCTGGTTTTGTCTGTCGTGAAATGTAAAATGAGAAAAGTCAGCTCATGATCACACTTTATTCAAATTTTACTACATTTAAACCCATACAGGAGCCAAGTCTAAAATGGTCTTATATTTTTTCACTTTTGGGAAGAAATCCATCACATAGTACACCTCTATGAACATAAGTGGTAACTATCTTTCAATCTTTTGCTGGGAAGTTAAAGTCTCCCATAATTCCCATTATTGTTTACGTGTCTGATAACTGTACAGAGATAATTCACTATTAGACTGGAGCTAAGAGCAAAGAGCAGGCTAGCAAGGCTGTCTATCTTTAGCAGTGATTTGCACAAAACCACTCTTTTGCTGACCCATAACATTTAATTTCTCCATCCTCTGCTTCTTGCTAACACAAAGCACCATCTTATTCCATCCATTTGCCTTGGTTTCCAGCCTTCCTGAGATTTATCAGTACTTGTATGACATTCATGCCTTTGTTTCACCCTTCCTGTGTTGACACTTGTCATAACAGTTTTAGATCCTGAACATGATCATCTCAAAGTTTGCCTGACAGTTAGGTCTTCCTCACATTGTCATAGAGTATCAGGTCTCTACCACTTGAAATAGATTGGATTGGATTAGATTATTGGCACCGTCTCTTGTGCTGGTAGTCCATTATCTTCACAGTCCGTACAACTGGCCATCAGTGAACATGAAGTGGCCTTATCCTGCCCATTTACCTTTCTGGAAATCAGCCACTCTCTCTGCCTAGAACAGGGAATGGATTTTCCTCACCTTTCTTCAAAAGCTCTGAAGTTTTCTGTGATCTTTCCAATTGTACGGTATGATAAGCTTTTGCTGCCACTGAAGGGTAGAAGTCATTATGAATAGTGCCAACAAAACAGAAACATAACAATGAAAACGATATTTTAATTCAGAATAGGTATTTGAAAAGTTCACCTTTTCTAGCACAAATGGGGAAAAGAAAAAAAGGAAGGAAAAAAAAAAAAAAAAAGCAGTCCTAAAACATCAAAACTGTGGCCAAAGAATTAGAAGAAACACTATTTTTCCAAAGCTGCAATGTTTTCCATTCATCTGGCTGGGCCAGCAGAGCACTGGAGACCTGGATGCACTGTACTCATGGCTGGTTCCCCTAAATGACCTGCAGGGAGATCTTCTTCTCTCTATCCCTCTGTTTCTCCTTTCAATCTCTGTTTTGTCTGTTTGTATCACTAGCTCTCAAATCGCCACTGATATATGCACGTGCAGCACCCAGCACAACCTTGTTTCAGGCTCCAGCGGGACCTTTAGGCATTACCATCCTGTAAACAAATAACAATGATAGTGAGTGTAATTACAATCGTCAAACTATTCCAGCTCCACATCATTAGCCATGCCCTGAGCTAAATAACATTTTAATCAGTTTGATATGTCATCTGTGGCTTTCTTCACTGTCACTTGCAATCCAGCAAACTCCTTCCTTCACGTTTCTAGATTAGACAGACGGTTCTCAACTGCAGACATCCAATTCCCTGTTCAGGAAGCAGCGAGACCTTTCCTCTTCTCACAGATTTAAGATGATAGCCAAGCATCATGAGACACAGTGCGTATGTCTCCTAGGCCCATCCCATGAGAGCAGGACATTTACCACACATGAGAAGAAGACTTAATGCAGTGGCAAAGCAAAATACTCAGTGTCAAAGCCATGTCTAGATGATCATTAAAGACAGATCAAAATTACCCAATACAGGAGGAAAATCTATCGTTTGTAGAAGATTATGTTCTCTGATTATTAGTTTCAAAATTAGTTTTTCCTTTGGATTTCCTCTGAACTTAAACTTAGTTTGGAATGCCTTTGGTTTTGAATATTTCTGAAATCGTATTACTTCTCCTAAGTAAGTTGCTAGTCTGTTCTATTTACGTGAAATTCGAATAATATTGTGAAGTATCTGCCATCAGTTTTACTGTGTGCCAGGCTGAGTTCCCTGATGAATTTCAAATTTCAGATATGAAACAGTAAAGGTTAAAAAAAAAACATGTTACAAAGGGTACTTCATGCAGTAGCATAAACTTCTGTTTTCTCAAAACTTGTATCAGTTCATCTCACCAGGACCAGCAGGGGAAGCACACTCTGCCTAGGCACTGGCAAAGGGACACAGTGAGAGTGTAGGGTCTCTTGCTGGGGCCATTCAAAATTTGACTGTACAAGCCCCTGAGCAATATGACAGGGCTTTAAAAATGGCCCTGCTTGAAGTACGCGGGTGATCTGGAGACCTCTAAGGTGCTTTCCAACAAAAGCTTTTCTATAATTGTATGAAATCACCTGCAATAGATTAACCCTGGTCATTATTCCTATCACAGGAAATAACTGTGACACCTGGGTAACAGGTGAGCTTACTGCGACACCAGGGAGAGCCTTCCTGTACTTAAAGGCAACCTGTAGGAAAGCTGGGGAGGGAGTCTTTATCAGGGCCTGGAGTGACAGGACAAGGAGTAACCGCTTTAAACTGAAAAGTAGCACCCAGAAAGAACGGAGTCACGCAACAGGATTCATTTCCAAAACCACCTCATAGACACCTGGGCCAAAGAGCAGGGCCTTGAGCGGGTATATCACAATGACAGAGTTCATTTCCTTCCCAGTAGCTGGCACGTGCCGTTTTTTGGGATTTCGGGGCTACAGTGAGCTGCTAAGAGGGATGTCTTAGCTCTTGCAGGGCAGTGCTTCCACTAAGGCCAGGACTTTTCTGCATCTTCTACTGCCCTGCAAGCGAGGATGCTTGGGGCACACAGGAAGCTGGGAGGGGACACAGCTGCAGGGATTCCATAAGGCACAAGCAAATGCAGCCTTGGCTTGGTGACACTTTCTCTTGATTACTGCTCAACACAAATTACCTCGAGCAAGTCTACTGTGAGGACTAAAGGAAAGAGACGTATGGATGCTGCTAAGCTCTTCTAGCTTGTACCAGGTAGGAAAGATACCTCTGTAGCAGGCGTGAAGAGGATAGCACTAATTAATTAGATGAGAAGCGGAGGAAAGGCACTTAGAGGTAGTGAAAAGCAGTTAATGTGATGTTCCGGGGAAGCTTCAGTCTGCTTAAGGAGTAGCAAGAACAAGCCTAAAGTCATAGCCAAATACAAGAAAGAGAGGAGGACACGCAGCATGAGAAGCTCCCGAGAGAAAGGAGCTCTGTTTTGGGTAAAAATCAGTCCCTTTTTCTATCATGGAGACATCCAAGGGCGTAGGACACGTGCACTTCAGGGAACCAAGAGATGCTGTGCATTTCTCTCGTCCCCCTGACACAGCCACTAGGTGACGATGCTTCCAATTCTCTCTAAAGAAACCTTGCTTTCTCAGGCCCAGGTGTCCAGCTGCACACCAAGGACGTCCCTGGCTCCCAGGCACAGTTCCCAGGCCCAAGGCCGAGCTCCGCTCCGAACCCCCATTCCAGCAGACCTTGCTCCTGGCATTGTGGAGCAGCCATTTCATGTCAGCCTTTTCTCCTGGCAGTCAGCTTAGCGCCGTAACCTCTGCCATCGGGGCGCCCGAGAGCCGTGTGAGGTCAGCAGAGAGTCACTGTCAGCCTTTGACCTCACAAAGGTGGGTGGCCATAAGTGCCCTGAGCGTCCAGCTCGCATTGAGTACTGCTGGTGGCACTCGAGGCGTGGAGGTCTGCATGGTGCAATGGGAGACGCCGATGTCCTGCTGCTGGAACAAGAGGCGCTGATGTGCTGCTGGTGCAGGAGGAGACGTGAAGGTGCTGCTGCTTAGAGGTGCTGAGGGGCGGGCAGCCTCAGCGGGCAGCTGAATCAGAGGGCAGGGAAGCCAAGCAGCTTCCTTCTCTGGGGAAGGGGGCACAGAGAAAGTGATTGGAAATGGGGTACAAGCCCTCAGCCTCTAAAAGCAATCCCTCAGATGTTTAGGCATAGTAAAGTTAGGTATATCTATTTGACTCTAGACCCCAACATGTTTGTTAGTGTTCTGGTTTGTCCACTGCTTTCTTGTGGGGGATTTGAGTTGGCCATTACTGTTTAGGTGAATGCTGACTTCATATCTATGGTGCACTTTATTCTTAAAATGGGAAGTTTCTACCAATTTCCCGTCCAAACTTGCTCATAAGCCAACTGCAGTCATCATTTCAGATGTGTCTCCCAACTTACACATTTCCTATTTCTCCTTGATATTTACTCAAGAAATTCATTTACGTAGAGACAACATATTCTTCTCTCAACTGGCATCTGGCCGGGCAGAATGATGTCCTTTCATTCCCTTCCAGGCAATAGGCAACTTGTTCCTTCTGTCTTGTGAACTCTTCCTCCTAAGTTCAATGTGAATACAAGTGGCAGAACTGTGCCTCATGTCTCAAATGAGTGTCAGGGCTGCCTTGTCCAGTGTATTCATACTGGAGGGAAAAAAAAATGAATAGCCATACACACTATATAACCACTAAACTTTTTCAGTCCTCCTTGTGCTAACAGTGCATGAACGTGAGGTTTTGTTGTCATTTTTGTTTGTTTGTTTGTTTGCTTGCTTTAAACTCCTGACTGCCATATAGCAAACATGACAAAAAAACACCCTTTTTTGAGAATCTCTGAGAATGGCTCTGCTTTGTATTATCACCTGTCACTTCACCTGAACCATTTCAATCACAAGCGATATCCTTCTGTCAGGCTTGGTAGTACTTCCCAACCTTATGTCCCCTGCAAATCTCAAAGCTCATGTGTAATTTTTAATCTTCAGCCACCATGTCCATACCGAACATATCTAACTTTGAAGTCAGCTCTGCCCTGAATAGGAGGTTGGGTTTTCAGAGGTCCCTTCCAGCCTACATTTCTCCATGAGTCTTTGCCTCCTTAGCAGCTGCAGTTTCAGAACTGTCTCTGAGAATTACCATAGGTAACGACTCCTTTGCTGGTAAGTCCCTCTTCAGTGTGAACAATTGTAAATTCCCTTTATTCACTTGCAGCCCCAAAGCCCAAATCCGTAGATAATGTATCAGAAGCTCACAGAAAGTGAAATAGATGTAATTCATCCCCTGTGTAGGGAAGAACTGGTCCTAGAAAGGAAAGCTATTAAATTATCTGGAAACAATTTAGCTCTGATAAATTATTTTGTAAATTACACATTACCCCCTCCTTCCCTGGTCTTAGCTGTTCTTGCTCCAAAACTTTGCATGGTGTTGATGTCAAACTAACAGGCCCACACTTGTCTGGATGACTCTTTACCCTCTTCTGGACAGAGGTGTATTTGTTACTCTCCCATTCTGGGGACTATCCCTGATTTGCACAATTGTTATGCATTTTTCCTACTTGACTTGTTGTTCTGTGTGCCAATGCTGTTAATAGGCTAGGTAGATATCAGCTTTTCATTTTTCACTTGAATCGCTATAGATTGTTATTTCACCTCAGATGATGTTGCGCCTAGTGCCCTACCCTCCTTTTCAATGGGAGTCCTGTCACTGCCCTTAATATCACATTGTTGTTGCTGTTAGATGCAGGAAATAAGATTTGCAGCATTTGAGACATCAGTAACTTTTGATCTATTTTTGCCTCAAGTGTGCAACTGTCCTAATTTGTTCTCTTTGTTCCCCCTGGTTTCTGTGGCTTAAGTACCACTTACTATTATTGTTTAATTTCCTATGTGAAGGAGGTTTTTGGTCATTCTTACTTTATTTCTGCAGTTTTTAACCTCTGAAACATGCCTTTTCTCATCGCTTTTTTCCTCTTTGAATTTTGAATTTTAACTATGCCTTCTCTGCACTCAAGTCCCAGAGCTGCTTAGTCAGACTCAATTATTCATTTCCTTAGATTTCAAAGTTTGCATTTCTAAGCCTCAAAACCTTCATTCTAAACCTGGTTTTGTCTGTCGTGAAATGTAAAATGAGAAAAGTCAGCTCATGATCACACTTTATTCAAATTTTACTACATTTAAACCCATACAGGAGCCAAGTCTAAAATGGTCTTATATTTTTTCACTTTTGGGAAGAAATCCATCACATAGTATACCTCTATGAACATAAGTGGTAATTATCTTTCAATCTTTTGCCGGGAAGTTAAAGTCTCCCATAATTCCCATTATTGTTTACGTGTCTGATAACTGTACAGAGATAATTCACTATTAGACTGGAGCTAAGAGCAAAGAGCAGGCTAGCAAGGCTGTCTATCTTTAGCAGTGATTTGCACAAAACCACTCTTTTGCTGACCCATAACATTTAATTTCTCCATCCTCTGCTTCTTGCTAACACAAAGCACCATCTTATTCCATCCATTTGCCTTGGTTTCCAGCCTTCCTGAGATTTATCAGTACTTGTATGACATTCATGCCTTTGTTTCACCCTTCCTGTGTTGACACTTGTCATAACAGTTTTAGATCCTGAACATGATCATCTCAAAGTTTGCCTGACAGTTAGGTCTTCCTCACATTGTCATAGAGTATCAGGTCTCTACCACTTGAAATAGATTGGATTGGATTAGATTATTGGCACCGTCTCTTGTGCTGGTAGTCCGTTATCTTCACAGTCCGTACAACTGGCCATCAGTGAACATGAAGTGGCCTTATCCTGCCCATTTACCTTTCTGGAAATCAGCCACTCTCTCTGCCTAGAACAGGGAATGGATTTTCCTCACCTTTCTTCAAAAGCTCTGAAGTTTTCTGTGATCTTTCCAATTGTACGGTATGATAAGCTTTTGCTGCCACTGAAGGGTAGAAGTCATTATGAATAGTGCCAACAAAACAGAAACATAACAATGAAAACGATATTTTAATTCAGAATAGGTATTTGAAAAGTTCACCTTTTCTAGCACAAATGGGGAAAAGAAAAAAAGGAAGGAAAAAAAAAAAAAAAAAAAAGCAGTCCTAAAACATCAAAACTGTGGCCAAAGAATTAGAAGAAACACTGTTTTTCCAAAGCTGCAATGTTTTCCATTCATCTGGCTGGGCCAGCAGAGCACTGGAGACCTGGATGCACTGTACTCATGGCTGGTTCCCCTAAATGACCTGCAGGGAGATCTTCTTCTCTCTATCCCTCTGTTTCTCCTTTCAATCTCTGTTTTGTCTGTTTGTATCACTAGCTCTCAAATCGCCACTGATATATGCACGTGCAGCACCCAGCACAACCTTGTTTCAGGCTCCAGCGGGACCTTTAGGCATTACCATCCTGTAAACAAATAACAATGATAGTGAGCGTAATTACAATCGTCAAACTATTCCAGCTCCACATCATTAGCCATGCCCTGAGCTAAATAACATTTTAATCAGTTTGATATGTCATCTGTGGCTTTCTTCACTGTCACTTGCAATCCAGCAAACTCCTTCCTTCACGTTTCTAGATTAGACAGAGGGTTCTCAACTGCAGACATCCAATTCCCTGTTCAGGAAGCAGCGAGACCTTTCCTCTTCTCACAGATTTAAGATGATAGCCAAGCATCATGAGACACAGTGCGTATGTCTCCTAGGCCCATCCCATGAGAGCAGGACATTTACCACACATGAGAAGAAGACTTAATGCAGTGGCAAAGCAAAATACTCGGTGTCAAAGCCATGTCTAGATGATCATTAAAGACAGATCAAAATTACCCAATACAGGAGGAAAATCTATCGTTTGTAGAAGATTATGTTCTCTGATTATTAGTTTCAAAATTAGTTTTTCCTTTGGATTTCCTCTGAACTTAAACTTAGTTTGGAATGCCTTTGGTTTTGAATATTTCTGAAATCGTATTACTTCTCCTAAGTAAGTTGCTAGTCTGTTCTATTTACGTGAAATTCGAATAATATTGTGAAGTATCTGCCATCAGTTTTACTGTGTGCCAGGCTGAGTTCCCTGATGAATTTCAAATTTCAGATATGAAACAGTAAAGGTTAAAAAAAAAACATGTTACAAAGGGTACTTCATGCAGTAGCATAAACTTCTGTTTTCTCAAAACTTGTATCAGTTCATCTCACCAGGACCAGCAGGGGAAGCACACTCTGCCTAGGCACTGGCAAAGGGACACAGTGAGAGTGTAGGGTCTCTTGCTGGGGCCATTCAAAATTTGACTGTACAAGCCCCTGAGCAATATGACAGGGCTTTAAAAATGGCCCTGCTTGAAGTACGCGGGTGATCTGGAGACCTCTAAGGTGCTTTCCAACAAAAGCTTTTCTATAATTGTATGAAATCACCTGCAATAGATTAACCCTGGTCATTATTCCTATCACAGGAAATAACTGTGACACCTGGGTAACAGGTGAGCTTACTGCGACACCAGGGAGAGCCTTCCTGTACTTAAAGGCAACCTGTAGGAAAGCTGGGGAGGGAGTCTTTATCAGGGCCTGGAGTGACAGGACAAGGAGTAACCGCTTTAAACTGAAAAGTAGCACCCAGAAAGAACGGAGTCACGCAACAGGATTCATTTCCAAAACCACCTCATAGACACCTGGGCCAAAGAGCAGGGCCTTGAGCGGGTATATCACAATGACGGAGTTCATTTCCTTCCCAGTAGCTGGCACGTGCCGTTTTTTGGGATTTCGGGGCTACAGTGAGCTGCTAAGAGGGATGTCTTAGCTCTTGCAGGGCAGTGCTTCCACTAAGGCCAGGACTTTTCTGCATCTTCTACTGCCCTGCAAGCGAGGATGCTTGGGGCACACAGGAAGCTGGGAGGGGACACAGCTGCAGGGATTCCATAAGGCACAAGCAAATGCAGCCTTGGCTTGGTGACACTTTCTCTTGATTACTGCTCAACACAAATTACCTCGAGCAAGTCTACTGTGAGGACTAAAGGAAAGAGACGTATGGATGCTGCTAAGCTCTTCTAGCTTGTACCAGGTAGGAAAGATACCTCTGTAGCAGGCGTGAAGAGGATAGCACTAATTAATTAGATGAGAAGCGGAGGAAAGGCACTTAGAGGTAGTGAAAAGCAGTTAATGTGATGTTCCGGGGAAGCTTCAGTCTGCTTAAGGAGTAGCAAGAACAAGCCTAAAGTCATAGCCAAATACAAGAAAGAGAGGAGGACACGCAGCATGAGAAGCTCCCGAGAGAAAGGAGCTCTGTTTTGGGTAAAAATCAGTCCCTTTTTCTATCATGGAGACATCCAAGGGCGTAGGACACGTGCACTTCAGGGAACCAAGAGATGCTGTGCATTTCTCTCGTCCCCCTGACACAGCCACTAGGTGACGATGCTTCCAATTCTCTCTAAAGAAACCTTGCTTTCTCAGGCCCAGGTGTCCAGCTGCACACCAAGGACGTCCCTGGCTCCCAGGCACAGTTCCCAGGCCCAAGGCCGAGCTCCGCTCCGAACCCCCATTCCAGCAGACCTTGCTCCTGGCATTGTGGAGCAGCCATTTCATGTCAGCCTTTTCTCCTGGCAGTCAGCTTAGCGCCGTAACCTCTGCCATCGGGGCGCCCGAGAGCCGTGTGAGGTCAGCAGAGAGTCACTGTCAGCCTTTGACCTCACAAAGGTGGGTGGCCATAAGTGCCCTGAGCGTCCAGCTCGCATTGAGTACTGCTGGTGGCACTCGAGGCGTGGAGGTCTGCATGGTGCAATGGGAGACGCCGATGTCCTGCTGCTGGAACAAGAGGCGCTGATGTGCTGCTGGTGCAGGAGGAGACGTGAAGGTGCTGCTGCTTAGAGGTGCTGAGGGGCGGGCAGCCTCAGCGGGCAGCTGAATCAGAGGGCAGGGAAGCCAAGCAGCTTCCTTCTCTGGGGAAGGGGGCACAGAGAAAGTGATTGGAAATGGGGTACAAGCCCTCAGCCTCTAAAAGCAATCCCTCAGATGTTTAGGCATAGTAAAGTTAGGTATATCTATTTGACTCTAGACCCCAACATGTTTGTTAGTGTTCTGGTTTGTCCACTGCTTTCTTGTGGGGGATTTGAGTTGGCCATTACTGTTTAGGTGAATGCTGACTTCATATCTATGGTGCACTTTATTCTTAAAATGGGAAGTTTCTACCAATTTCCCGTCCAAACTTGCTCATAAGCCAACTGCAGTCATCATTTCAGATGTGTCTCCCAACTTACACATTTCCTATTTCTCCTTGATATTTACTCAAGAAATTCATTTACGTAGAGACAACATATTCTTCTCTCAACTGGCATCTGGCCGGGCAGAATGATGTCCTTTCATTCCCTTCCAGGCAATAGGCAACTTGTTCCTTCTGTCTTGTGAACTCTTCCTCCTAAGTTCAATGTGAATACAAGTGGCAGAACTGTGCCTCATGTCTCAAATGAGTGTCAGGGCTGCCTTGTCCAGTGTATTCATACTGGAGGGAAAAAAAAATGAATAGCCATACACACTATATAACCACTAAACTTTTTCAGTCCTCCTTGTGCTAACAGTGCATGAACGTGAGGTTTTGTTGTCATTTTTGTTTGTTTGTTTGTTTGCTTGCTTTAAACTCCTGACTGCCATATAGCAAACATGACAAAAAAACACCCTTTTTTGAGAATCTCTGAGAATGGCTCTGCTTTGTATTATCACCTGTCACTTCACCTGAACCATTTCAATCACAAGCGATATCCTTCTGTCAGGCTTGGTAGTACTTCCCAACCTTATGTCCCCTGCAAATCTCAAAGCTCATGTGTAATTTTTAATCTTCAGCCACCATGTCCATACCGAACATATCTAACTTTGAAGTCAGCTCTGCCCTGAATAGGAGGTTGGGTTTTCAGAGGTCCCTTCCAGCCTACATTTCTCCATGAGTCTTTGCCTCCTTAGCAGCTGCAGTTTCAGAACTGTCTCTGAGAATTACCATAGGTAACGACTCCTTTGCTGGTAAGTCCCTCTTCAGTGTGAACAATTGTAAATTCCCTTTATTCACTTGCAGCCCCAAAGCCCAAATCCGTAGATAATGTATCAGAAGCTCACAGAAAGTGAAATAGATGTAATTCATCCCCTGTGTAGGGAAGAACTGGTCCTAGAAAGGAAAGCTATTAAATTATCTGGAAACAATTTAGCTCTGATAAATTATTTTGTAAATTACACATTACCCCCTCCTTCCCTGGTCTTAGCTGTTCTTGCTCCAAAACTTTGCATGGTGTTGATGTCAAACTAACAGGCCCACACTTGTCTGGATGACTCTTTACCCTCTTCTGGACAGAGGTGTATTTGTTACTCTCCCATTCTGGGGACTATCCCTGATTTGCACAATTGTTATGCATTTTTCCTACTTGACTTGTTGTTCTGTGTGCCAATGCTGTTAATAGGCTAGGTAGATATCAGCTTTTCATTTTTCACTTGAATCGCTATAGATTGTTATTTCACCTCAGATGATGTTGCGCCTAGTGCCCTACCCTCCTTTTCAATGGGAGTCCTGTCACTGCCCTTAATATCACATTGTTGTTGCTGTTAGATGCAGGAAATAAGATTTGCAGCATTTGAGACATCAGTAACTTTTGATCTATTTTTGCCTCAAGTGTGCAACTGTCCTAATTTGTTCTCTTTGTTCCCCCTGGTTTCTGTGGCTTAAGTACCACTTACTATTATTGTTTAATTTCCTATGTGAAGGAGGTTTTTGGTCATTCTTACTTTATTTCTGCAGTTTTTAACCTCTGAAACATGCCTTTTCTCATCGCTTTTTTCCTCTTTGAATTTTGAATTTTAACTATGCCTTCTCTGCACTCAAGTCCCAGAGCTGCTTAGTCAGACTCAATTATTCATTTCCTTAGATTTCAAAGTTTGCATTTCTAAGCCTCAAAACCTTCATTCTAAACCTGGTTTTGTCTGTCGTGAAATGTAAAATGAGAAAAGTCAGCTCATGATCACACTTTATTCAAATTTTACTACATTTAAACCCATACAGGAGCCAAGTCTAAAATGGTCTTATATTTTTTCACTTTTGGGAAGAAATCCATCACATAGTATACCTCTATGAACATAAGTGGTAATTATCTTTCAATCTTTTGCCGGGAAGTTAAAGTCTCCCATAATTCCCATTATTGTTTACGTGTCTGATAACTGTACAGAGATAATTCACTATTAGACTGGAGCTAAGAGCAAAGAGCAGGCTAGCAAGGCTGTCTATCTTTAGCAGTGATTTGCACAAAACCACTCTTTTGCTGACCCATAACATTTAATTTCTCCATCCTCTGCTTCTTGCTAACACAAAGCACCATCTTATTCCATCCATTTGCCTTGGTTTCCAGCCTTCCTGAGATTTATCAGTACTTGTATGACATTCATGCCTTTGTTTCACCCTTCCTGTGTTGACACTTGTCATAACAGTTTTAGATCCTGAACATGATCATCTCAAAGTTTGCCTGACAGTTAGGTCTTCCTCACATTGTCATAGAGTATCAGGTCTCTACCACTTGAAATAGATTGGATTGGATTAGATTATTGGCACCGTCTCTTGTGCTGGTAGTCCGTTATCTTCACAGTCCGTACAACTGGCCATCAGTGAACATGAAGTGGCCTTATCCTGCCCATTTACCTTTCTGGAAATCAGCCACTCTCTCTGCCTAGAACAGGGAATGGATTTTCCTCACCTTTCTTCAAAAGCTCTGAAGTTTTCTGTGATCTTTCCAATTGTACGGTATGATAAGCTTTTGCTGCCACTGAAGGGTAGAAGTCATTATGAATAGTGCCAACAAAACAGAAACATAACAATGAAAACGATATTTTAATTCAGAATAGGTATTTGAAAAGTTCACCTTTTCTAGCACAAATGGGGAAAAGAAAAAAAGGAAGGAAAAAAAAAAAAAAAAAAAAGCAGTCCTAAAACATCAAAACTGTGGCCAAAGAATTAGAAGAAACACTGTTTTTCCAAAGCTGCAATGTTTTCCATTCATCTGGCTGGGCCAGCAGAGCACTGGAGACCTGGATGCACTGTACTCATGGCTGGTTCCCCTAAATGACCTGCAGGGAGATCTTCTTCTCTCTATCCCTCTGTTTCTCCTTTCAATCTCTGTTTTGTCTGTTTGTATCACTAGCTCTCAAATCGCCACTGATATATGCACGTGCAGCACCCAGCACAACCTTGTTTCAGGCTCCAGCGGGACCTTTAGGCATTACCATCCTGTAAACAAATAACAATGATAGTGAGCGTAATTACAATCGTCAAACTATTCCAGCTCCACATCATTAGCCATGCCCTGAGCTAAATAACATTTTAATCAGTTTGATATGTCATCTGTGGCTTTCTTCACTGTCACTTGCAATCCAGCAAACTCCTTCCTTCACGTTTCTAGATTAGACAGAGGGTTCTCAACTGCAGACATCCAATTCCCTGTTCAGGAAGCAGCGAGACCTTTCCTCTTCTCACAGATTTAAGATGATAGCCAAGCATCATGAGACACAGTGCGTATGTCTCCTAGGCCCATCCCATGAGAGCAGGACATTTACCACACATGAGAAGAAGACTTAATGCAGTGGCAAAGCAAAATACTCGGTGTCAAAGCCATGTCTAGATGATCATTAAAGACAGATCAAAATTACCCAATACAGGAGGAAAATCTATCGTTTGTAGAAGATTATGTTCTCTGATTATTAGTTTCAAAATTAGTTTTTCCTTTGGATTTCCTCTGAACTTAAACTTAGTTTGGAATGCCTTTGGTTTTGAATATTTCTGAAATCGTATTACTTCTCCTAAGTAAGTTGCTAGTCTGTTCTATTTACGTGAAATTCGAATAATATTGTGAAGTATCTGCCATCAGTTTTACTGTGTGCCAGGCTGAGTTCCCTGATGAATTTCAAATTTCAGATATGAAACAGTAAAGGTTAAAAAAAAAACATGTTACAAAGGGTACTTCATGCAGTAGCATAAACTTCTGTTTTCTCAAAACTTGTATCAGTTCATCTCACCAGGACCAGCAGGGGAAGCACACTCTGCCTAGGCACTGGCAAAGGGACACAGTGAGAGTGTAGGGTCTCTTGCTGGGGCCATTCAAAATTTGACTGTACAAGCCCCTGAGCAATATGACAGGGCTTTAAAAATGGCCCTGCTTGAAGTACGCGGGTGATCTGGAGACCTCTAAGGTGCTTTCCAACAAAAGCTTTTCTATAATTGTATGAAATCACCTGCAATAGATTAACCCTGGTCATTATTCCTATCACAGGAAATAACTGTGACACCTGGGTAACAGGTGAGCTTACTGCGACACCAGGGAGAGCCTTCCTGTACTTAAAGGCAACCTGTAGGAAAGCTGGGGAGGGAGTCTTTATCAGGGCCTGGAGTGACAGGACAAGGAGTAACCGCTTTAAACTGAAAAGTAGCACCCAGAAAGAACGGAGTCACGCAACAGGATTCATTTCCAAAACCACCTCATAGACACCTGGGCCAAAGAGCAGGGCCTTGAGCGGGTATATCACAATGACAGAGTTCATTTCCTTCCCAGTAGCTGGCACGTGCCGTTTTTTGGGATTTCGGGGCTACAGTGAGCTGCTAAGAGGGATGTCTTAGCTCTTGCAGGGCAGTGCTTCCACTAAGGCCAGGACTTTTCTGCATCTTCTACTGCCCTGCAAGCGAGGATGCTTGGGGCACACAGGAAGCTGGGAGGGGACACAGCTGCAGGGATTCCATAAGGCACAAGCAAATGCAGCCTTGGCTTGGTGACACTTTCTCTTGATTACTGCTCAACACAAATTACCTCGAGCAAGTCTACTGTGAGGACTAAAGGAAAGAGACGTATGGATGCTGCTAAGCTCTTCTAGCTTGTACCAGGTAGGAAAGATACCTCTGTAGCAGGCGTGAAGAGGATAGCACTAATTAATTAGATGAGAAGCGGAGGAAAGGCACTTAGAGGTAGTGAAAAGCAGTTAATGTGATGTTCCGGGGAAGCTTCAGTCTGCTTAAGGAGTAGCAAGAACAAGCCTAAAGTCATAGCCAAATACAAGAAAGAGAGGAGGACACGCAGCATGAGAAGCTCCCGAGAGAAAGGAGCTCTGTTTTGGGTAAAAATCAGTCCCTTTTTCTATCATGGAGACATCCAAGGGCGTAGGACACGTGCACTTCAGAGAACCAAGAGATGCTGTGCATTTCTCTCGTCCCCCTGACACAGCCACTAGGTGACGATGCTTCCAATTCTCTCTAAAGAAACCTTGCTTTCTCAGGCCCAGGTGTCCAGCTGCACACCAAGGACGTCCCTGGCTCCCAGGCACAGTTCCCAGGCCCAAGGCCGAGCTCCCCTCCGAACCCCCATTCCAGCAGACCTTGCTCCTGGCATTGTGGAGCAGCCATTTCATGTCAGCCTTTTCTCCTGGCAGTCAGCTTAGCGCCGTAACCTCTGCCATCGGGGCGCCCGAGAGCCGTGTGAGGTCAGCAGAGAGTCACTGTCAGCCTTTGACCTCACAAAGGTGGGTGGCCGTAAGTGCCCTGAGCGTCCAGCTCGCATTGAGTACTGCTGGTGGCACTCGAGGCGTGGAGGTCTGCATGGTGCAATGGGAGACGCCGATGTCCTGCTGCTGGAACAAGAGGCGCTGATGTGCTGCTGGTGCAGGAGAAGACGTGAAGGTGCTGCTGCTTAGAGGTGCTGAGGAGCGGGCAGCCTCAGCGGGCAGCTGAATCAGAGGGCAGGGAAGCCAAGCAGCTTCCTTCTCTGGGGAAGGGGGCACAGAGAAAGTGATTGGAAATGGGGTACAAGCCCTCAGCCTCTAAAAGCAATCCCTCAGATGTTTAGGCATAGTAAAGTTAGGTATATCTATTTGACTCTAGACCCCAACATGTTTGTTAGTGTTCTGGTTTGTCCACTGCTTTCTTGTGGGGGATTTGAGTTGGCCATTACTGTTTAGGTGAATGCTGACTTCATATCTATGGTGCACTTTATTCTTAAAATGGGAAGTTTCTACCAATTTCCCGTCCAAACTTGCTCATAAGCCAACTGCAGTCATCATTTCAGATGTGTCTCCCAACTTACACATTTCCTATTTCTCCTTGATATTTGCTCAAGAAATTCATTTACGTAGAGACAACATATTCTTCTCTCAACTGGCATCTGGCTGGGCAGAATGATGTCCTTTCATTCCCTTCCAGGCAATAGGCAACTTGTTCCTTCTGTCTTGTGAACTCTTCCTCCTAAGTTCAATGTGAATACAAGTGGCAGAACTGTGCCTCATGTCTCAAATGAGTGTCAGGGCTGCCTTGTCCAGTGTATTCATACTGGAGGGAAAAAAAAATGAATAGCCATACACACTATATAACCACTAAACTTTTTCAGTCCTCCTTGTGCTAACAGTGCATGAACGTGAGGTTTTGTTGTCATTTTTGTTTCTTTGCTTGCTTTAAACTCCTGACTGCCATATAGCAAACATGACAAAAAAACACCCTTTTTTGAGAAGCTCTGAGAATGGCTCTGCTTTGTATTATCACCTGTCACTTCACCTGAACCATTTCAATCACAAGCGATATCCTTCTGTCAGGCTTGGTAGTACTTCCCAACCTTATGTCCCCTGCAAATCTCAAAGCTCATGTGTAATTTTTAATCTTCAGCCACCATGTCCATACCGAACATATCTAACTTTGAAGTCAGCTCTGCCCTGAATAGGAGGTTGGGTTTTCAGAGGTCCCTTCCAGCCTACATTTCTCCATGAGTCTTTGCCTCCTTAGCAGCTGCAGTTTCAGAACTGTCTCTGAGAATTACCATAGGTAACGACTCCTTTGCTGGTAAGTCCCTCTTCAGTGTGAACAATTGTAAATTCCCTTTATTCACTTGCAGCCCCAAAGCCCAAATCCGTAGATAATGTATCAGAAGCTCACAGAAAGTGAAATAGATGTAATTCATCCCCTGTGTAGGGAAGAACTGGTCCTAGAAAGGAAAGCTATTAAATTATCTGGAAACAATTTAGCTCTGATAAATTATTTTGTAAATTACACATTACCCCCTCCTTCCCTGGTCTTAGCTGTTCTTGCTCCAAAACTTTGCATGGTGTTGATGTCAAACTAACAGGCCCACACTTGTCTGGATGACTCTTTACCCTCTTCTGGACAGAGGTGTATTTGTTACTCTCCCATTCTGGGGACTATCCCTGATTTGCACAATTGTTATGCATTTTTCCTACTTGACTTGTTGTTCTGTGTGCCAATGCTGTTAATAGGCTAGGTAGATATCAGCTTTTCATTTTTCACTTGAATCGCTATAGATTGTTATTTCACCTCAGATGATGTTGCGCCTAGTGCCCTACCCTCCTTTTCAATGGGAGTCCTGTCACTGCCCTTAATATCACATTGTTGTTGCTGTTAGATGCAGGAAATAAGATTTGCAGCATTTGAGACATCAGTAACTTTTGATCTATTTTTGCCTCAAGCGTGCAACTGTCCTAATTTGTTCTCTTTGTTCCCCCTGGTTTCTGTGGCTTAAGTACCACTTACTATTATTGTTTAATTTCCTATGTGAAGGAGGTTTTTGGTCATTCTTACTTTATTTCTGCAGTTTTTAACCTCTGAAACATGCCTTTTCTCATCGCTTTTTTCCTCTTTGAATTTTGAATTTTAACTATGCCTTCTCTGCACTCAAGTCCCAGAGCTGCTTAGTCAGACTCAATTATTCATTTCCTTAGATTTCAAAGTTTGCATTTCTAAGCCTCAAAACCTTCATTCTAAACCTGGTTTTGTCTGTCGTGAAATGTAAAATGAGAAAAGTCAGCTCATGATCACACTTTATTCAAATTTTACTACATTTAAACCCATACAGGAGCCAAGTCTAAAATGGTCTTATATTTTTTCACTTTTGGGAAGAAATCCATCACATAGTACACCTCTGTGAACATAAGTGGTAATTATCTTTCAATCTTTTGCTGGGAAGTTAAAGTCTCCCATAATTCCCATTATTGTTTACGTGTCTGATAACTGTACAGAGATAATTCACTATTAGACTGGAGCTAAGAGCAAAGAGCAGGCTAGCAAGGCTGTCTATCTTTAGCAGTGATTTGCACAAAACCACTCTTTTGCTGACCCATAACATTTAATTTCTCCATCCTCTGCTTCTTGCTAACACAAAGCACCATCTTATTCCATCCATTTGCCTTGGTTTCCAGCCTTCCTGAGATTTATCAGTACTTGTATGACATTCATGCCTTTGTTTCACCCTTCCTGTGTTGACACTTGTCATAACAGTTTTAGATCCTGAACATGATCATCTCAAAGTTTGCCTGACAGTTAGGTCTTCCTCACATTGTCATAGAGTATCAGGTCTCTACCACTTGAAATAGATTGGATTGGATTAGATTATTGGCACCGTCTCTTGTGCTGGTAGTCCATTATCTTCACAGTCCGTACAACTGGCCATCAGTGAACATGAAGTGGCCTTATCCTGCCCATTTACCTTTCTGGAAATCAGCCACTCTGTCTGCCTAGAACAGGGAATGGATTTTCCTCACCTTTCTTCAAAAGCTCTGAAGTTTTCTGTGATCTTTCCAATTGTACGGTATGATAAGCTTTTGCTGCCACTGAAGGGTAGAAGTCATTATGAATAGTGCCAACAAAACAGAAACATAACAATGAAAACGATATTTTAATTCAGAATAGGTATTTGAAAAGTTCACCTTTTCTAGCACAAATGGGGAAAAGAAAAAAAGGAAGGGAAAAAAAAAAAAAAAAAAGCAGTCCTAAAACATCAAAACTGTGGCCAAAGAATTAGAAGAAACACTATTTTTCCAAAGCTGCAATGTTTTCCATTCATCTGGCTGGGCCAGCAGAGCACTGGAGACCTGGATGCACTGTACTCATGGCTGGTTCCCCTAAATGACCTGCAGGGAGATCTTCTTCTCTCTATCCCTCTGTTTCTCCTTTCAATCTCTGTTTTGTCTGTTTGTATCACTAGCTCTCAAATCGCCACTGATATATGCACGTGCAGCACCCAGCACAACCTTGTTTCAGGCTCCAGCGGGACCTTTAGGCATTACCATCCTGTAAACAAATAACAATGATAGTGAGTGTAATTACAATCGTCAAACTATTCCAGCTCCACATCATTAGCCATGCCCTGAGCTAAATAACATTTTAATCAGTTTGATATGTCATCTGTGGCTTTCTTCACTGTCACTTGCAATCCAGCAAACTCCTTCCTTCACGTTTCTAGATTAGACAGAGGGTTCTCAACTGCAGACATCCAATTCCCTGTTCAGGAAGCAGCGAGACCTTTCCTCTTCTCACAGATTTAAGATGATAGCCAAGCATCATGAGACACAGTGCGTATGTCTCCTAGGCCCATCCCATGAGAGCAGGACATTTACCACACATGAGAAGAAGACTTAATGCAGTGGCAAAGCAAAATACTCGGTGTCAAAGCCACGTCTAGATGATCATTAAAGACAGATCAAAATTACCCAATACAGGAGGAAAATCTATCGTTTGTAGAAGATTATGTTCTCTGATTATTAGTTTCAAAATTAGTTTTTCCTTTGGATTTCCTCTGAACTTAAACTTAGTTTGGAATGCCTTTGGTTTTGAATATTTCTGAAATCGTATTACTTCTCCTAAGTAAGTTGCTAGTCTGTTCTATTTACGTGAAATTCGAATAATATTGTGAAGTATCTGCCATCAGTTTTACTGTGTGCCAGGCTGAGTTCCCTGATGAATTTCAAATTTCAGATATGAAACAGTAAAGGTTAAAAAAAAAACATGTTACAAAGGGTACTTCATGCAGTAGCATAAACTTCTGTTTTCTCAAAACTTGTATCAGTTCATCTCACCAGGACCAGCAGGGGAAGCACACTCTGCCTAGGCACTGGCAAAGGGACACAGTGAGAGTGTAGGGTCTCTTGCTGGGGCCATTCAAAATTTGACTGTACAAGCCCCTGAGCAATATGACAGGGCTTTAAAAATGGCCCTGCTTGAAGTACGCGGGTGATCTGGAGACCTCTAAGGTGCTTTCCAACAAAAGCTTTTCTATAATTGTATGAAATCACCTGCAATAGATTAACCCTGGTCATTATTCCTATCACAGGAAATAACTGTGACACCTGGGTAACAGGTGAGCTTACTGCGACACCAGGGAGAGCCTTCCTGTACTTAAAGGCAACCTGTAGGAAAGCTGGGGAGGGAGTCTTTATCAGGGCCTGGAGTGACAGGACAAGGAGTAACCGCTTTAAACTGAAAAGTAGCACCCAGAAAGAACGGAGTCACGCAACAGGATTCATTTCCAAAACCACCTCATAGACACCTGGGCCAAAGAGCAGGGCCTTGAGCGGGTATATCACAATGGCAGAGTTCATTTCCTTCCCAGTAGCTGGCACGTGCCGTTTTTTGGGATTTCGGGGCTACAGTGAGCTGCTAAGAGGGATGTCTTAGCTCTTGCAGGGCAGTGCTTCCACTAAGGCCAGGACTTTTCTGCATCTTCTACTGCCCTGCAAGCGAGGATGCTTGGGGCACACAGGAAGCTGGGAGGGGACACAGCTGCAGGGATTCCATAAGACACAAGCAAATGCAGCCTTGGCTTGGTGACACTTTCTCTTGATTACTGCTCAACACAAATTACCTCGAGCAAGTCTACTGTGAGGACTAAAGGAAAGAGACGTATGGATGCTGCTAAGCTCTTCTAGCTTGTACCAGGTAGGAAAGATACCTCTGTAGCAGGCGTGAAGAGGATAGCACTAATTAATTAGATGAGAAGCGGAGGAAAGGCACTTAGAGGTAGTGAAAAGCAGTTAATGTGATGTTCCGGGGAAGCTTCAGTCTGCTTAAGGAGTAGCAAGAACAAGCCTAAAGTCATAGCCAAATACAAGAAAGAGAGGAGGACACGCAGCATGAGAAGCTCCCGAGAGAAAGGAGCTCTGTTTTGGGTAAAAATCAGTCCCTTTTTCTATCATGGAGACATCCAAGGGCGTAGGACACGTGCACTTCAGGGAACCAAGAGATGCTGTGCATTTCTCTCGTCCCCCTGACACAGCCACTAGGTGACGATGCTTCCAATTCTCTCTAAAGAAACCTTGCTTTCTCAGGCCCAGGTGTCCAGCTGCACACCAAGGACGTCCCTGGCTCCCAGGCACAGTTCCCAGGCCCAAGGCCGAGCTCCCCTCCGAACCCCCATTCCAGCAGACCTTGCTCCTGGCATTGTGGAGCAGCCATTTCATGTCAGCCTTTTCTCCTGGCAGTCAGCTTAGCGCCGTAACCTCTGCCATCGGGGCGCCCGAGAGCCGTGTGAGGTCAGCAGAGAGTCACTGTCAGCCTTTGACCTCACAAAGGTGGGTGGCCATAAGTGCCCTGAGCGTCCAGCTCGCATTGAGTACTGCTGGTGGCACTCGAGGCGTGGAGGTCTGCATGGTGCAATGGGAGACGCCGATGTCCTGCTGCTGGAACAAGAGGCGCTGATGTGCTGCTGGTGCAGGAGGAGACGTGAAGGTGCTGCTGCTTAGAGGTGCTGAGGAGCGGGCAGCCTCCGTGCCGGTGGCTGAGCATGCTACTCTTAATTAGTGCTCTACCCTTCCTATCTTTTTACTAAGGTGGGTAGAGAGAAATGCCCATATCTGTTTATTTCCTGGTAAGAAATGTAAGAGCCTTGTATCTGCATATTCACCAGATTCATCCCAGCGCCCTTGGTACTGGCGATCTGTGTTGATCTGTAATAAAGAGCAATTGGTAGCACACCAAGTCTCCGTGACCTTGCATCTAACAGAATCGTCCAAATCCCTGTTGTGATCTCTCTCTAGCTGTGGGCTGGCTAAGCTGTCTGTTGGATGGTGAAAATGGGAAATGATTGGGATGGGAAATGATGAGTGGGCCGAGAAATCATTGCTGGGATGGGAAGACTTCCTTGGGGTGGAAAGCCATTGGGCTAGGAACTCAAAGAGATGGGAAATCTTCCCTGGGTTTGAAATCATTGGGAAGCAAAAGCGTTGGGATGGGAAATCACTCCGGGGATGGGGAAGTATTGGGATGGGAAGTCTTTAATGGGGTGGGTAACATTCACTGGGGAAGGAAGTACTTGGAAAAGTAATCAGAGGAATGGGAATTCTTTGGGATGAGATCTCTTTGGATTAAGAAACGCTTCGTGTCGATGGGAAATATCTCGTATGGGAATCTGTTATCATGTGAAATTGTAAGGATGGGAAATGACCGTTAGGATGCAAAGCTGGTACTGGGACGGGAAATGCTTGGGACGGGGAAGTGTTGGTGTGAAACCGTCCTGGGCATGGCAAATGATGCGTGGGAGGGAAAGCCCGATGGGGATGGAAAAGTCTTGCGATGGGAAGCCTGCTTGGGTCCAAAAGCTGCAGTCCTCACCAAGATGGCGGCGAGGGGCTGGTCAGCCGTTGGGACGGAACGGCCGTTGCCCGCGTTCCCCAACCGACCGCCCCACTCTCCAGCCACCATGGCAGGTACAGCAGCCGGCTCCCGCTCCTCCCGGGGCTGCGGCCCTGCTGGCGAGCCCAGCGCCCCAGATCTCACCCCAGCGCCCTTTTTCCCACAGAGGGTTTCCCCAGACGGCTTCCGCGGCTTCCGCAGACGCAAAACTCCCCCTTCGTCGTCCCAGCCGTGCCGCCAACGGTGGCTGCCTGGCTGCTGCCCTCCCTCCCCGGAGCGATGGCGCTGCCCTTGCAGCCCCCCCAGGTACCCACCCTCCCCTACGCGCTGCCCCAGGCCACCGTCTGGCACGTGGTGCCGGGGGTCCAGGGGCAGGTGCTGCAGCTCCCCGCCGGGGTGCAGCTGGCACCTGGGGGGCACCTCCCACCCGAGGGGCACCACCTGCAGCTTGGGCAGCTCCCCGCCGTGGGGCAGCTCCCTGCTGTGGGGCAGCTCCCCCACACCGCTCCTCCCTGGGCCCCCGTCTACCAGTGGGGACAGCCCGTGGGGACGGGGACGGTGCTGCCCCAGGATCCCCTCTGGCTGGGGCCCGGGGCCGTGCTCCATGGGGAGCTCCTGCACCCCGCAGGCACCTGCCTGCTGCAGGCCCCTGCCCACCCCGGCCCCCCACCACTCCTCGTCCCGGGGCCTCCGCTGCGGGGGCAGGCGCTCCCCGCGCCCCGCACCCTGACCAGCAGCCGGGGGCAGCTGCCGGAGCCCTGCGACCACGCCGTGGGGCTCAGCGAGGACCAGGGGCCCCCGCTGCCCGGCCCCACTCCCCCCGAGCCTGCCCAGGCTCCAACGACCGCCAGCACCCAGACGGTGACGCCCAACGGTGAGTTTGGGGCTGGCACAGCCGGCCGCTGGGCGCCCCACACCCAAGAGCCATGGGAAAGCTGGCATCGCCCATCCTGGGGGATTTGCTTGCTTTTTCCTCAGCGGCGACAGTTGCAGAGGTGCCTGAGGAGCCCCTGGAGCTGCTTGAGCTGGGCCCCGATGCCTTCGCCGAGGCCTTTCCCCACCTGGCAGGGGACAGCCAGCAGCTGCAGCACCTGCAGGACCAGCTCCCGGCCGACCTGGACATCTCCGGCTTGGAGGAGCTGCTCAGCTGGCTCGATGCCGTGGAGCCCCAGGACGCCTTCCCCGGTGTCCCCAGCAGTCCTGTGCTCAGCCGCTTCCTGTCTGAGCTGCCCGACCTCTGCGAGGACATCGAGGAGCCGAGCACACAGGGACTGGCAGCCACCAGAGCGCTGGGTGAGGTACCCTCAACCCCTGGGGTGCACCCCGAGAAGGTGCAGGGTGGGCGGGCGGTGCAGCCCCCTGCTGTGCCGGCAGCGAGCTCCCCCCTCAAGCCTGCAGCCAGTCCCCAGCTCAGTGCCCTCAGGAGACCCCTGCCCAACCCTCCCTTCACTCTCCCCAAAAGGCCCCCCCACCCTGAATTCCTCACTGCCCTTAGCAGACCCCTGCCCAACCCTCCCTCGCGTCCCCTCAAGAGACCCCCCGACCCTCAATTCCTTAATTCCCTTAGGAGACCCCTGCCCAAGCCTCGCCTGAGTCCCCTCAAGAGCCCCCCCGACCCTGAATTTATTAGTGCCCTTAGGAGACCCCTGCCCAATCCCCCTCTGGGTCCCCTCAAGAGCCCCCCCGGCCCTGAATTTATTAGTGCCCTTAGGAGGCCCCTGCCCAATCCCCCTCTGAGTCCCCTCAAGAGCCCCCCGCCTGCCCCTGCGCCCACCGGCACCAAGTGGGGGGCCAAGCGCCCCGCGCCCACCAGCACCCCCAGCACAGCGCAGAGCTCCCAGCACAGGAGGCCGGCGACGGAGAAAACCCCCGGCAAGGAGAAGACGACGCTGCTGGGCCAGGGTGGCCAAGGCCCCAAGACGCTGTGCCAGGGGAAGACGGGTGGCCACAGCGCGGTGGCTGGCAGCAGCGGCCAAGCGGGCGGCGGCAGGCAGCAGCCGGCGAGCGACAGCACCAGGGCACCCAGCAAGAGGGCCCGAAGCCCGGGGGCTGCTGGGGGGCAAGGAGCAGCGGCACCGCCTCCCCGGAGAGCGCTGCTGCTGCTGGAGCCCCCCCCCATTAAGCCCCGTGCCCGTGCCCGTGCCGTGCGGGCCCAGGACAGGCTCCGTCCCCAAGCCATCGGGGACAAGACGCTGCAGCGCCAGCACCCGGGGACAAAGACCCCCAGCGAGACTTTGCAGCCGCTGGGGGCCAGGGCGAAGGCGCTGGGGCCAGTGCGCCAGCCGCCCTGTGTGCAGCCGCAGCCCACCTCCAGCGGCCCCAGCAGCATGCCCAGGGCCCCGCCGACGGTGCCAGGCTCCAGCGCTGTGCCCGCTGCCCCCCGGCCCCCAGCTGGAGACAAGGCCCAGGCGGTGCCGGCACCACCAGGCAGCACGGCGCGAGCGTGGAGAGCTCCCCTGCAGCAGGCGCCCAGAGCGCCGTGCCTGCCAGCCGCGGGGGGCCAAGCGCAGCGGGAGCCTCTGCCCACGCAGCCGCGCACGCTGCAGCGTCCGGCGCAGCCCCGCGTGGACTACGTGCCCTGCGTGGGGCCCTGGGCAGGCGGCGACGCGGCGCCCACGCCGCTGGAGGAGCAGGAGGCGTCGGTGCCCATCACGCCGCAGCAGCGTCCCGAGCGGGAGCGCCTGAAGAAGCTGGCCCAGGAGGAGCGGCAGCGGGCGGCCCACCAGATGAAGATCGGCCCCGTGCAATTCTTCGTGCAGCGGCAGAAGGACCACGCCATAGCCAAGTATTACGGCTACCCGTGACCCTGCGCTCCTCGACGGCCCCCGCAGCACCCGGGCCCGCTCAGCATGCAGGCACAGAGACCTCTGCAGGCGCCTGCTCCAGCTTCAGCCACGCTCCTCAGCCCTTGCCCCTCTCGCTTGCCCTCTCCCTTCTCCAGTGCTGGAGCTAGGCAGTGTTTGCCACTGTCAGGGATGGGCAACTGGGGCAATGGGAAATGCGCGCGTCACGAATGAACGTTGCAATGGGAAGCTGTTGGGATGTTGGCAATAGCTGGGGTGGGAAAGGTTGGGCGTGGGAACTGCTTGTTGGGACACCAAATGGCTGAGATCCCAAACTTCTTTCTTCTTTCGGGTCATTTCTCTTCTTTAGTGCCTTCCTTATTAAATTCCTCTAGTGTAGGTGTTCACTCAGCAAGGCCTCTGCCTGCAGCTGGTCTGGCACTGGGATGCCGAGGGGATTTCATGCAGCCCGCTCCCGCTGCCCATGCTCAGTCCGTGCATGGATGTGGGCATGGCCAGCACGGACGGGAGAAAATGGGTGGACGGCTGGGTGGATGGGAGGGTGATGGGAGTTGGGAATTCAGCCTTGGGATCAGACACGGGAGGTTGTTGGGATAGGAAATGACCAGTGGGATGGGAAGTCACGATGGGGATAGGAATTCATTAGAATAGGACAAATTGGTTTCATTTTTATTTATTATTTTATTAATTTTAATATTTATTTTATTTATTATATTTATTAATTTTATTTATTAAATTTACTTTATTGACTGTGTTGTACAGGATGGCATTTTTTTAGGTTCTCTTCCTTTTCTACCCTATTAAACTCTCTTTATCACAACGCACTGCTTTGTACTTCATTTTTCCTTCCGAGTCGTTCTGGATTCACTCAGGATGGGGGGGACATTAGTGAACGCCTGTGTGCTTCAGATCCAAGCTCACCTTTGCCCTCAACTCAAGATACATATTTGCATCTGTTGTCATGATACAAAATTAACAGCAACAAAATAAAAGTTAACTACTTCCGAGCACCAGCTGTACGTTTGCTGGGTCTGCTCTATGCATTTTGAAGACCATTCAATACTATTCAGCACCTTCAGGAGGAAATGTGTGGTTCTAGGGAAATGCATCTTGATCTGATGCAAACCTGCGACGCACCCTGCAGCCCCTCCAACCCCTGTGATTTTACCTGCAGCCCCTGCAACCCCTGTGATTTTACCTGCAGCCCCTGCAACCCCTGTGATTTTACCTGCAGCCCCTCCAAGCCCTGTGATTTTACCAGCAGCCACTCCAACCCTGTGACAGGCCCTACAGCTGGCTCCGGGGACTACCCCGTTGCCGTATCAGTCGCCAATACACACACAAGATGAAGGAATGGATGCAGAAGTCATCTCGTTTAGGCAGGGAAGAAAGTCCTCCGAAGAAGGGGAAGGAGCAAGAGGAAGGCGAGGCAGGCGACCCCAATGTAGGGCCATCCCAGGGAAGAGGAGGCTGTTATAAAATAGAAAAGAGAGAAAAGCAGCAGTAAGCAGGTGATCCCCATCCCTGGGCGAGCTGCGAGACATGGGACAAGATTTCAGCTGTCATGCAGGCGAGCACATTGTCACCTGGCTGCTGCGATGCTGGGATAACAGCTCCGGGAGCCTGGAATCGGAGGGCAGGGAAGCCAAGCAGCTGGGATCCTTCTCTGGGGAAGGGGGCACTGAGAAAGCGATCGGAAACGGGGCACAAGCCTCTGGAGGCGGCGCCTGTCAGGCGTGAAGGAAAGGGATCCCTTCCAGGAAGATGCTGTGGGGTTGCTGAGGGTCGAAGAACAGCAGGTGTTGCCTGCACCCACCGTGCTGCAGCAGCGGCAAGGGAGAGACGTGGTGGTTTTCCTCAGCTGGGCAGCTGAGCTCCACCTCAACCGCTCTCTCCCTGCCCCTCCTCAAAGGGAAAGGGGAGAAAATAGGATGGAAAGGGCTCAAGGGCTGAGAGAAGGACAGGGAGATCACTCCACAATGATCGTCACGGGCAAAAGAGGCTCAGCAGAGCCTGTTCCAGTCCAGCCCGGGCCTGCTCCTGCGGGGGCTCTCCACAGGCCGCGGCCTCCTCCAGGCCACATCCACCTGCTCCACCGGGGGCTCCTCCACGGGCTGCAGCGTGGAGATCTGCTCCGTGTGGGACCCGTGGGCTGCAGGGGGACAGCCTGCTCCACCAGGGGCCTCTCCCCAGGCCGCAGGGGAACTGCTGCTGTGAGCCTGGAGCACCTCCTGCCTCCTGCTGCACTCACCTTGGGGGCTGCAGAGAGGTTTCTCACTCCTCCCTGACCCAGACGCTGCTGTGCAGCAGGTTTCTTTCCCTTTCTTAGATGGGCTCTCACACAGGCGCAAACATCATCCGTTTTGTCTCACTTCTGGGCAGCAGCGGGTCCCTCTGGAGCCTCCTGGAACCGGCCCTTATCTAACATGGGGCAGCTGCTGCATTCTCCTCACAGAGGACACCCCTGCAGCCCCCCGCTACCAGAACCTGTCCTTGTAAACCCAACACAAGACACCGACCGAGCCTCCCTGATTCCCAGCAGGTGGGTCAGGCTGGGAACCCAGGCCAGTGCCCGGCAGACCCTCCTGGGCCTTGAAAAGCAAGCTTTATGGGGATGTAGCACCCAGAAAGAACGGAGTCACACAACAGGATTCATTTCCAAAACCACCTCATAGACACCTGGGCCAAAGTGCAGGGCCTTGAGCGGGTATATCACAATGACAGAGTTCATTTCCTTCCCAGTAGCTGGCACATGCCGTTTTTTGGGATTTCGGGGCTACAGTGAGCTGCTAAGAGGGATGTCTTAGCTCTTGCAGGGCAGTGCTTCCACTAAGGCCAGGACTTTTCTGCATCTTCTACTGCCCTGCAAGCGAGGATGCTTGGGGCACACAGGAAGCTGGGAGGGGACACAGCTGCAGGGATTCCATAAGACACAAGCAAATGCAGCCTTGGCTTGGTGACACTTTCTCTTGATTACTGCTCAACACAAATTACCTCGAGCAAGTCTACTGTGAGGACTAAAGGAAAGAGACGTATGGATGCTGCTAAGCTCTTCTAGCTTGTACCAGGTAGGAAAGATACCTCTGTAGCAGGCGTGAAGAGGATAGCACTAATTAATTAGATGAGAAGCGGAGGAAAGGCACTTAGAGGTAGTGAAAAGCAGTTAATGTGATGTTCCGGGGAAGCTTCAGTCTGCTTAAGGAGTAGCAAGAACAAGCCTAAAGTCATAGCCAAATACAAGAAAGAGAGGAGGACACGCAGCATGAGAAGCTCCCGAGAGAAAGGAGCTCTGTTTTGGGTAAAAATCAGTCCCTTTTTCTATCATGGAGACATCCAAGGGCGTAGGACACGTGCACTTCAGGGAACCAAGAGATGCTGTGCATTTCTCTCGTCCCCCTGACACAGCCACTAGGTGACGATGCTTCCAATTCTCTCTAAAGAAACCTTGCTTTCTCAGGCCCAGGTGTCCAGCTGCACACCAAGGACGTCCCTGGCTCCCAGGCACAGTTCCCAGGCCCAAGGCCGAGCTCCCCTCCGAACCCCCATTCCAGCAGACCTTGCTCCTGGCATTGTGGAGCAGCCATTTCATGTCAGCCTTTTCTCCTGGCAGTCAGCTTAGCGCCGTAACCTCTGCCATCGGGGCGCCCGAGAGCCGTGTGAGGTCAGCAGAGAGTCACTGTCAGCCTTTGACCTCACAAAGGTGGGTGGCCATAAGTGCCCTGAGCGTCCAGCTCGCATTGAGTACTGCTGGTGGCACTCGAGGCGTGGAGGTCTGCATGGTGCAATGGGAGACGCCGATGTCCTGCTGCTGGAACAAGAGGCGCTGATGTGCTGCTGGTGCAGGAGGAGACGTGAAGGTGCTGCTGCTTAGAGGTGCTGAGGAGCGGGCAGCCTCCGTGCCGGTGGCTGAGCATGCTACTCTTAATTAGTGCTCTACCCTTCCTATCTTTTTACTAAGGTGGGTAGAGAGAAATGCCCATATCTGTTTATTTCCTGGTAAGAAATGTAAGAGCCTTGTATCTGCATATTCACCAGATTCATCCCAGCGCCCTTGGTACTGGCGATCTGTGTTGATCTGTAATAAAGAGCAATCGGTAGCACACCAAGTCTCCGTGACCTTGCATCTAACAGAATCGTCCAAATCCCTGTTGTGATCTCTCTCTAGCTGTGGGCTGGCTAAGCTGTCTGTTGGATGGTGAAAATGGGAAATGATTGGGATGGGAAATGATGAGTGGGCCGAGAAATCATTGCTGGGATGGGAAGACTTCCTTGGGGTGGAAAGCCATTGGGCTAGGAACTCAAAGAGATGGGAAATCTTCCCTGGGTTTGAAATCATTGGGAAGCAAAAGCGTTGGGATGGGAAATCACTCCGGGGATGGGGAAGTATTGGGATGGGAAGTCTTTAATGGGGTGGGTAACATTCACTGGGGAAGGAAGTACTTGGAAAAGTAATCAGAGGAATGGGAATTCTTTGGGATGAGATCTCTTTGGATTAAGAAACGCTTCGTGTCGATGGGAAATATCTCGTATGGGAATCTGTTATCATGTGAAATTGTAAGGATGGGAAATGACCGTTAGGATGCAAAGCTGGTACTGGGACGGGAAATGCTTGGGACGGGGAAGTGTTGGTGTGAAACCGTCCTGGGCATGGCAAATGATGCGTGGGAGGGAAAGCCCGATGGGGATGGAAAAGTCTTGCGATGGGAAGCCTGCTTGGGTCCAAAAGCTGCAGTCCTCACCAAGATGGCGGCGAGGGGCTGGTCAGCCGTTGGGACGGAACGGCCGTTGCCCGCGTTCCCCAACCGACCGCCCCACTCTCCAGCCACCATGGCAGGTACAGCAGCCGGCTCCCGCTCCTCCCGGGGCTGCGGCCCTGCTGGCGAGCCCAGCGCCCCGGATCTCACCCCAGCGCCCTTTTTCCCACAGAGGGTTTCCCCAGACGGCTTCCGCGGCTTCCGCAGACGCAAAACTCCCCCTTCGTCGTCCCAGCCGTGCCGCCAACGGTGGCTGCCTGGCTGCTGCCCTCCCTCCCCGGAGCGATGGCGCTGCCCTTGCAGCCCCCCCAGGTACCCACCCTCCCCTACGCGCTGCCCCAGGCCACCGTCTGGCACGTGGTGCCGGGGGTCCAGGGGCAGGTGCTGCAGCTCCCCGCCGGGGTGCAGCTGGCACCTGGGGGGCACCTCCCACCCGAGGGGCACCACCTGCAGCTTGGGCAGCTCCCCGCCGTGGGGCAGCTCCCTGCTGTGGGGCAGCTCCCCCACACCGCTCCTCCCTGGGCCCCCGTCTACCAGTGGGGACAGCCCGTGGGGACGGGGACGGTGCTGCCCCAGGATCCCCTCTGGCTGGGGCCCGGGGCCGTGCTCCATGGGGAGCTCCTGCACCCCGCAGGCACCTGCCTGCTGCAGGCCCCTGCCCACCCCGGCCCCCCACCACTCCTCGTCCCGGGGCCTCCGCTGCGGGGGCAGGCGCTCCCCGCGCCCCGCACCCTGACCAGCAGCCGGGGGCAGCTGCCGGAGCCCTGCGACCACGCCGTGGGGCTCAGCGAGGACCAGGGGCCCCCGCTGCCCGGCCCCACTCCCCCCGAGCCTGCCCAGGCTCCAACGACCGCCAGCACCCAGACGGTGACGCCCGACGGTGAGTTTGGGGCTGGCACAGCCGGCCGCTGGGCGCCCCACACCCAGGAGCCATGGGAAAGCTGGCATCGCCCATCCTGGGGGATTTGCTTGCTTTTTCCTCAGCGGCGACAGTTGCAGAGGTGCCTGAGGAGCCCCTGGAGCTGCTTGAGCTGGGCCCCGATGCCTTCGCCGAGGCCTTTCCCCACCTGGCAGGGGACAGCCAGCAGCTGCAGCACCTGCAGGACCAGCTCCCGGCCGACCTGGACATCTCCGGCTTGGAGGAGCTGCTCAGCTGGCTCGATGCCGTGGAGCCTCAGGACGCCTTCCCCGGTGTCCCCAGCAGTCCTGTGCTCAGCCGCTTCCTGTCTGAGCTGCCCGACCTCTGCGAGGACATCGAGGAGCCGAGCACACAGGGACTGGCAGCCACCAGAGCGCTGGGTGAGGTACCCTCAACCCCTGGGGTGCACCCCGAGAAGGTGCAGGGTGGGCGGGCGGTGCAGCCCCCTGCTGTGCCGGCAGCGAGCTCCCCCCTCAAGCCTGCAGCCAGTCCCCAGCTCAGTGCCCTCAGGAGACCCCTGCCCAACCCTCCCTTCACTCTCCCCAAAAGGCCCCCCCACCCTGAATTCCTCACTGCCCTTAGCAGACCCCTGCCCAACCCTCCCTCGCGTCCCCTCAAGAGACCCCCCGACCCTCAATTCCTTAATTCCCTTAGGAGACCCCTGCCCAAGCCTCGCCTGAGTCCCCTCAAGAGCCCCCCCGACCCTGAATTTATTAGTGCCCTTAGGAGACCCCTGCCCAATCCCCCTCTGGGTCCCCTCAAGAGCCCCCCCGGCCCTGAATTTATTAGTGCCCTTAGGAGGCCCCTGCCCAATCCCCCTCTGAGTCCCCTCAAGAGCCCCCCGCCTGCCCCTGCGCCCACCGGCACCAAGTGGGGGGCCAAGCGCCCCGCGCCCACCAGCACCCCCAGCACAGCGCAGAGCTCCCAGCACAGGAGGCCGGCGACGGAGAAAACCCCCGGCAAGGAGAAGACGACGCTGCTGGGCCAGGGTGGCCAAGGCCCCAAGACGCTGTGCCAGGGGAAGACGGGTGGCCACAGCGCGGTGGCTGGCAGCAGCGGCCAAGCGGGCGGCGGCAGGCAGCAGCCGGCGAGCGACAGCACCAGGGCACCCAGCAAGAGGGCCCGAAGCCCGGGGGCTGCTGGGGGGCAAGGAGCAGCGGCACCGCCTCCCCGGAGAGCGCTGCTGCTGCTGGAGCCCCCCCCCATTAAGCCCCGTGCCCGTGCCCGTGCCGTGCGGGCCCAGGACAGGCTCCGTCCCCAAGCCATCGGGGACAAGACGCTGCAGCGCCAGCACCCGGGGACAAAGACCCCCAGCGAGACTTTGCAGCCGCTGGGGGCCAGGGCGAAGGCGCTGGGGCCAGTGCGCCAGCCGCCCTGTGTGCAGCCGCAGCCCACCTCCAGCGGCCCCAGCAGCATGCCCAGGGCCCCGCCGACGGTGCCAGGCTCCAGCGCTGTGCCCGCTGCCCCCCGGCCCCCAGCTGGAGACAAGGCCCAGGCGGTGCCGGCACCACCAGGCAGCACAGCGCGAGCGTGGAGAGCTCCCCTGCAGCAGGCGCCCAGAGCGCCGTGCCTGCCAGCCGCGGGGGGCCAAGCGCAGCGGGAGCCTCTGCCCACGCAGCCGCGCACGCTGCAGCGTCCGGCGCAGCCCCGCGTGGACTACGTGCCCTGCGTGGGGCCCTGGGCAGGCGGCGACGCGGCGCCCACGCCGCTGGAGGAGCAGGAGGCGTCGGTGCCCATCACGCCGCAGCAGCGTCCCGAGCGGGAGCGCCTGAAGAAGCTGGCCCAGGAGGAGCGGCAGCGGGCGGCCCACCAGATGAAGATCGGCCCCGTGCAATTCTTCGTGCAGCGGCAGAAGGACCACGCCATAGCCAAGTATTACGGCTACCCGTGACCCTGCGCTCCTCGACGGCCCCCGCAGCACCCGGGCCCGCTCAGCATGCAGGCACAGAGACCTCTGCAGGCGCCTGCTCCAGCTTCAGCCACGCTCCTCAGCCCTTGCCCCTCTCGCTTGCCCTCTCCCTTCTCCAGTGCTGGAGCTAGGCAGTGTTTGCCACTGTCAGGGATGGGCAACTGGGGCAATGGGAAATGCGCGCGTCACGAATGAACGTTGCAATGGGAAGCTGTTGGGATGTTGGCAATAGCTGGGGTGGGAAAGGTTGGGCGTGGGAACTGCTTGTTGGGACACCAAATGGCTGAGATCCCAAACTTCTTTCTTCTTTCGGGTCATTTCTCTTCTTTAGTGCCTTCCTTATTAAATTCCTCTAGTGTAGGTGTTCACTCAGCAAGGCCTCTGCCTGCAGCTGGTCTGGCACTGGGATGCCGAGGGGATTTCATGCAGCCCGCTCCCGCTGCCCATGCTCAGTCCGTGCATGGATGTGGGCATGGCCAGCACGGACGGGAGAAAATGGGTGGACGGCTGGGTGGATGGGAGGGTGATGGGAGTTGGGAATTCAGCCTTGGGATCAGACACGGGAGGTTGTTGGGATAGGAAATGACCAGTGGGATGGGAAGTCACGATGGGGATAGGAATTCATTAGAATAGGACAAATTGGTTTCATTTTTATTTATTATTTTATTAATTTTAATATTTATTTTATTTATTATATTTATTAATTTTATTTATTAAATTTACTTTATTGACTGTGTTGTACAGGATGGCATTTTTTTAGGTTCTCTTCCTTTTCTACCCTATTAAACTCTCTTTATCACAACGCACTGCTTTGTACTTCATTTTTCCTTCCGAGTCGTTCTGGATTCACTCAGGATGGGGGGGACATTAGTGAACGCCTGTGTGCTTCAGATCCAAGCTCACCTTTGCCCTCAACTCAAGATACATATTTGCATCTGTTGTCATGATACAAAATTAACAGCAACAAAATAAAAGTTAACTACTTCCGAGCACCAGCTGTACGTTTGCTGGGTCTGCTCTATGCATTTTGAAGACCATTCAATACTATTCAGCACCTTCCGGAGGAAATGTGTGGTTCTAGGGAAATGCATCTTGATCTGATGCAAACCTGCGACGCACCCTGCAGCCCCTCCAACCCCTGTGATTTTACCTGCAGCCCCTGCAACCCCTGTGATTTTACCTGCAGCCCCTCCAAGCCCTGTGATTTTACCAGCAGCCACTCCAACCCTGTGACAGGCCCTACAGCTGGCTCCGGGGACTACCCCGTTGCCGTATCAGTCGCCAATACACACACAAGATGAAGGAATGGATGCAGAAGTCATCTCGTTTAGGCAGGGAAGAAAGTCCTCCGAAGAAGGGGAAGGAGCAAGAGGAAGGCGAGGCAGGCGACCCCAATGTAGGGCCATCCCAGGGAAGAGGAGGCTGTTATAAAATAGAAAAGAGAGAAAAGCAGCAGTAAGCAGGTGATCCCCATCCCTGGGCGAGCTGCGAGACATGGGACAAGATTTCAGCTGTCATGCAGGCGAGCACATTGTCACCTGGCTGCTGCGATGCTGGGATAACAGCTCCGGGAGCCTGGAATCGGAGGGCAGGGAAGCCAAGCAGCTGGGATCCTTCTCTGGGGAAGGGGGCACTGAGAAAGCGATCGGAAACGGGGCACAAGCCTCTGGAGGCGGCGCCTGTCAGGCGTGAAGGAAAGGGATCCCTTCCAGGAAGATGCTGTGGGGTTGCTGAGGGTCGAAGAACAGCAGGTGTTGCCTGCACCCACCGTGCTGCAGCAGCGGCAAGGGAGAGACGTGGTGGTTTTCCTCAGCTGGGCAGCTGAGCTCCACCTCAACCGCTCTCTCCCTGCCCCTCCTCAAAGGGAAAGGGGAGAAAATAGGATGGAAAGGGCTCAAGGGCTGAGAGAAGGACAGGGAGATCACTCCACAATGATCGTCACGGGCAAAAGAGGCTCAGCAGAGCCTGTTCCAGTCCAGCCCGGGCCTGCTCCTGCGGGGGCTCTCCACAGGCCGCGGCCTCCTCCAGGCCACATCCACCTGCTCCACCGGGGGCTCCTCCACGGGCTGCAGCGTGGAGATCTGCTCCGTGTGGGACCCGTGGGCTGCAGGGGGACAGCCTGCTCCACCAGGGGCCTCTCCCCAGGCCGCAGGGGAACTGCTGCTGTGAGCCTGGAGCACCTCCTGCCTCCTGCTGCACTCACCTTGGGGGCTGCAGAGAGGTTTCTCACTCCTCCCTGACCCAGACGCTGCTGTGCAGCAGGTTTCTTTCCCTTTCTTAGATGGGCTCTCACACAGGCGCAAACATCATCCGTTTTGTCTCACTTCTGGGCAGCAGCGGGTCCCTCTGGAGCCTCCTGGAACCGGCCCTTATCTAACATGGGGCAGCTGCTGCATTCTCCTCACAGAGGACACCCCTGCAGCCCCCCGCTACCAGAACCTGTCCTTGTAAACCCAACACAAGACACCGACCGAGCCTCCCTGATTCCCAGCAGGTGGGTCAGGCTGGGAACCCAGGCCAGTGCCCGGCAGACCCTCCTGGGCCTTGAAAAGCAAGCTTTATGGGGATGTAGCACCCAGAAAGAACGGAGTCACACAACAGGATTCATTTCCAAAACCACCTCATAGACACCTGGGCCAAAGTGCAGGGCCTTGAGCGGGTATATCACAATGACAGAGTTCATTTCCTTCCCAGTAGCTGGCACATGCCGTTTTTTGGGATTTCGGGGCTACAGTGAGCTGCTAAGAGGGATGTCTTAGCTCTTGCAGGGCAGTGCTTCCACTAAGGCCAGGACTTTTCTGCATCTTCTACTGCCCTGCAAGCGAGGATGCTTGGGGCACACAGGAAGCTGGGAGGGGACACAGCTGCAGGGATTCCATAAGACACAAGCAAATGCAGCCTTGGCTTGGTGACACTTTCTCTTGATTACTGCTCAACACAAATTACCTCGAGCAAGTCTACTGTGAGGACTAAAGGAAAGAGACGTATGGATGCTGCTAAGCTCTTCTAGCTTGTACCAGGTAGGAAAGATACCTCTGTAGCAGGCGTGAAGAGGATAGCACTAATTAATTAGATGAGAAGCGGAGGAAAGGCACTTAGAGGTAGTGAAAAGCAGTTAATGTGATGTTCCGGGGAAGCTTCAGTCTGCTTAAGGAGTAGCAAGAACAAGCCTAAAGTCATAGCCAAATACAAGAAAGAGAGGAGGACACGCAGCATGAGAAGCTCCCGAGAGAAAGGAGCTCTGTTTTGGGTAAAAATCAGTCCCTTTTTCTATCATGGAGACATCCAAGGGCGTAGGACACGTGCACTTCAGGGAACCAAGAGATGCTGTGCATTTCTCTCGTCCCCCTGACACAGCCACTAGGTGACGATGCTTCCAATTCTCTCTAAAGAAACCTTGCTTTCTCAGGCCCAGGTGTCCAGCTGCACACCAAGGACGTCCCTGGCTCCCAGGCACAGTTCCCAGGCCCAAGGCCGAGCTCCGCTCCGAACCCCCATTCCAGCAGACCTTGCTCCTGGCATTGTGGAGCAGCCATTTCATGTCAGCCTTTTCTCCTGGCAGTCAGCTTAGCGCCGTAACCTCTGCCATCGGGGCGCCCGAGAGCCGTGTGAGGTCAGCAGAGAGTCACTGTCAGCCTTTGACCTCACAAAGGTGGGTGGCCATAAGTGCCCTGAGCGTCCAGCTCGCATTGAGTACTGCTGGTGGCACTCGAGGCGTGGAGGTCTGCATGGTGCAATGGGAGACGCCGATGTCCTGCTGCTGGAACAAGAGGCGCTGATGTGCTGCTGGTGCAGGAGGAGACGTGAAGGTGCTGCTGCTTAGAGGTGCTGAGGAGCGGGCAGCCTCCGTGCCGGTGGCTGAGCATGCTACTCTTAATTAGTGCTCTACCCTTCCTATCTTTTTACTAAGGTGGGTAGAGAGAAATGCCCATATCTGTTTATTTCCTGGTAAGAAATGTAAGAGCCTTGTATCTGCATATTCACCAGATTCATCCCAGCGCCCTTGGTACTGGCGATCTGTGTTGATCTGTAATAAAGAGCAATCGGTAGCACACCAAGTCTCCGTGACCTTGCATCTAACAGAATCGTCCAAATCCCTGTTGTGATCTCTCTCTAGCTGTGGGCTGGCTAAGCTGTCTGTTGGATGGTGAAAATGGGAAATGATTGGGATGGGAAATGATGAGTGGGCCGAGAAATCATTGCTGGGATGGGAAGACTTCCTTGGGGTGGAAAGCCATTGGGCTAGGAACTCAAAGAGATGGGAAATCTTCCCTGGGTTTGAAATCATTGGGAAGCAAAAGCGTTGGGATGGGAAATCACTCCGGGGATGGGGAAGTATTGGGATGGGAAGTCTTTAATGGGGTGGGTAACATTCACTGGGGAAGGAAGTACTTGGAAAAGTAATCAGAGGAATGGGAATTCTTTGGGATGAGATCTCTTTGGATTAAGAAACGCTTCGTGTCGATGGGAAATATCTCGTATGGGAATCTGTTATCATGTGAAATTGTAAGGATGGGAAATGACCGTTAGGATGCAAAGCTGGTACTGGGACGGGAAATGCTTGGGACGGGGAAGTGTTGGTGTGAAACCGTCCTGGGCATGGCAAATGATGCGTGGGAGGGAAAGCCCGATGGGGATGGAAAAGTCTTGCGATGGGAAGCCTGCTTGGGTCCAAAAGCTGCAGTCCTCACCAAGATGGCGGCGAGGGGCTGGTCAGCCGTTGGGACGGAACGGCCGTTGCCCGCGTTCCCCAACCGACCGCCCCACTCTCCAGCCACCATGGCAGGTACAGCAGCCGGCTCCCGCTCCTCCCGGGGCTGCGGCCCTGCTGGCGAGCCCAGCGCCCCGGATCTCACCCCAGCGCCCTTTTTCCCACAGAGGGTTTCCCCAGACGGCTTCCGCGGCTTCCGCAGACGCAAAACTCCCCCTTCGTCGTCCCAGCCGTGCCGCCAACGGTGGCTGCCTGGCTGCTGCCCTCCCTCCCCGGAGCGATGGCGCTGCCCTTGCAGCCCCCCCAGGTACCCACCCTCCCCTACGCGCTGCCCCAGGCCACCGTCTGGCACGTGGTGCCGGGGGTCCAGGGGCAGGTGCTGCAGCTCCCCGCCGGGGTGCAGCTGGCACCTGGGGGGCACCTCCCACCCGAGGGGCACCACCTGCAGCTTGGGCAGCTCCCCGCCGTGGGGCAGCTCCCTGCTGTGGGGCAGCTCCCCCACACCGCTCCTCCCTGGGCCCCCGTCTACCAGTGGGGACAGCCCGTGGGGACGGGGACGGTGCTGCCCCAGGATCCCCTCTGGCTGGGGCCCGGGGCCGTGCTCCATGGGGAGCTCCTGCACCCCGCAGGCACCTGCCTGCTGCAGGCCCCTGCCCACCCCGGCCCCCCACCACTCCTCGTCCCGGGGCCTCCGCTGCGGGGGCAGGCGCTCCCCGCGCCCCGCACCCTGACCAGCAGCCGGGGGCAGCTGCCGGAGCCCTGCGACCACGCCGTGGGGCTCAGCGAGGACCAGGGGCCCCCGCTGCCCGGCCCCACTCCCCCCGAGCCTGCCCAGGCTCCAACGACCGCCAGCACCCAGACGGTGACGCCCGACGGTGAGTTTGGGGCTGGCACAGCCGGCCGCTGGGCGCCCCACACCCAGGAGCCATGGAAAAGCTGGCATCGCCCATCCTGGGGGATTTGCTTGCTTTTTCCTCAGCGGCGACAGTTGCAGAGGTGCCTGAGGAGCCCCTGGAGCTGCTTGAGCTGGGCCCCGATGCCTTCGCCGAGGCCTTTCCCCACCTGGCAGGGGACAGCCAGCAGCTGCAGCACCTGCAGGACCAGCTCCCGGCCGACCTGGACATCTCCGGCTTGGAGGAGCTGCTCAGCTGGCTCGATGCCGTGGAGCCCCAGGACGCCTTCCCCGGTGTCCCCAGCAGTCCTGTGCTCAGCCGCTTCCTGTCTGAGCTGCCCGACCTCTGCGAGGACATCGAGGAGCCGAGCACACAGGGACTGGCAGCCACCAGAGCGCTGGGTGAGGTACCCTCAACCCCTGGGGTGCACCCCGAGAAGGTGCAGGGTGGGCGGGCGGTGCAGCCCCCTGCTGTGCCGGCAGCGAGCTCCCCCCTCAAGCCTGCAGCCAGTCCCCAGCTCAGTGCCCTCAGGAGACCCCTGCCCAACCCTCCCTTCACTCTCCCCAAAAGGCCCCCCCACCCTGAATTCCTCACTGCCCTTAGCAGACCCCTGCCCAACCCTCCCTCGCGTCCCCTCAAGAGACCCCCCGACCCTCAATTCCTTAATTCCCTTAGGAGACCCCTGCCCAAGCCTCGCCTGAGTCCCCTCAAGAGCCCCCCCGACCCTGAATTTATTAGTGCCCTTAGGAGACCCCTGCCCAATCCCCCTCTGGGTCCCCTCAAGAGCCCCCCCGGCCCTGAATTTATTAGTGCCCTTAGGAGGCCCCTGCCCAATCCCCCTCTGAGTCCCCTCAAGAGCCCCCCGCCTGCCCCTGCGCCCACCGGCACCAAGTGGGGGGCCAAGCGCCCCGCGCCCACCAGCACCCCCAGCACAGCGCAGAGCTCCCAGCACAGGAGGCCGGCGACGGAGAAAACCCCCGGCAAGGAGAAGACGACGCTGCTGGGCCAGGGTGGCCAAGGCCCCAAGACGCTGTGCCAGGGGAAGACGGGTGGCCACAGCGCGGTGGCTGGCAGCAGCGGCCAAGCGGGCGGCGGCAGGCAGCAGCCGGCGAGCGACAGCACCAGGGCACCCAGCAAGAGGGCCCGAAGCCCGGGGGCTGCTGGGGGGCAAGGAGCAGCGGCACCGCCTCCCCGGAGAGCGCTGCTGCTGCTGGAGCCCCCCCCCATTAAGCCCCGTGCCCGTGCCCGTGCCGTGCGGGCCCAGGACAGGCTCCGTCCCCAAGCCATCGGGGACAAGACGCTGCAGCGCCAGCACCCGGGGACAAAGACCCCCAGCGAGACTTTGCAGCCGCTGGGGGCCAGGGCGAAGGCGCTGGGGCCAGTGCGCCAGCCGCCCTGTGTGCAGCCGCAGCCCACCTCCAGCGGCCCCAGCAGCATGCCCAGGGCCCCGCCGACGGTGCCAGGCTCCAGCGCTGTGCCCGCTGCCCCCCGGCCCCCAGCTGGAGACAAGGCCCAGGCGGTGCCGGCACCACCAGGCAGCACAGCGCGAGCGTGGAGAGCTCCCCTGCAGCAGGCGCCCAGAGCGCCGTGCCTGCCAGCCGCGGGGGGCCAAGCGCAGCGGGAGCCTCTGCCCACGCAGCCGCGCACGCTGCAGCGTCCGGCGCAGCCCCGCGTGGACTACGTGCCCTGCGTGGGGCCCTGGGCGGGCGGCGACGCGGCGCCCACGCCGCTGGAGGAGCAGGAGGCGTCGGTGCCCATCACGCCGCAGCAGCGTCCCGAGCGGGAGCGCCTGAAGAAGCTGGCCCAGGAGGAGCGGCAGCGGGCGGCCCACCAGATGAAGATCGGCCCCGTGCAATTCTTCGTGCAGCGGCAGAAGGACCACGCCATAGCCAAGTATTACGGCTACCCGTGACCCTGCGCTCCTCGACGGCCCCCGCAGCACCCGGGCCCGCTCAGCATGCAGGCACAGAGACCTCTGCAGGCGCCTGCTCCAGCTTCAGCCACGCTCCTCAGCCCTTGCCCCTCTCGCTTGCCCTCTCCCTTCTCCAGTGCTGGAGCTAGGCAGTGTTTGCCACTGTCAGGGATGGGCAACTGGGGCAATGGGAAATGCGCGCGTCACGAATGAACGTTGCAATGGGAAGCTGTTGGGATGTTGGCAATAGCTGGGGTGGGAAAGGTTGGGCGTGGGAACTGCTTGTTGGGACACCAAATGGCTGAGATCCCAAACTTCTTTCTTCTTTCGGGTCATTTCTCTTCTTTAGTGCCTTCCTTATTAAATTCCTCTAGTGTAGGTGTTCACTCAGCAAGGCCTCTGCCTGCAGCTGGTCTGGCACTGGGATGCCGAGGGGATTTCATGCAGCCCGCTCCCGCTGCCCATGCTCAGTCCGTGCATGGATGTGGGCATGGCCAGCACGGACGGGAGAAAATGGGTGGACGGCTGGGTGGATGGGAGGGTGATGGGAGTTGGGAATTCAGCCTTGGGATCAGACACGGGAGGTTGTTGGGATAGGAAATGACCAGTGGGATGGGAAGTCACGATGGGGATAGGAATTCATTAGAATAGGACAAATTGGTTTCATTTTTATTTATTATTTTATTAATTTTAATATTTATTTTATTTATTATATTTATTAATTTTATTTATTAAATTTACTTTATTGACTGTGTTGTACAGGATGGCATTTTTTTAGGTTCTCTTCCTTTTCTACCCTATTAAACTCTCTTTATCACAACGCACTGCTTTGTACTTCATTTTTCCTTCCGAGTCGTTCTGGATTCACTCAGGATGGGGGGGACATTAGTGAACGCCTGTGTGCTTCAGATCCAAGCTCACCTTTGCCCTCAACTCAAGATACATATTTGCATCTGTTGTCATGATACAAAATTAACAGCAACAAAATAAAAGTTAACTACTTCCGAGCACCAGCTGTACGTTTGCTGGGTCTGCTCTATGCATTTTGAAGACCATTCAATACTATTCAGCACCTTCCGGAGGAAATGTGTGGTTCTAGGGAAATGCATCTTGATCTGATGCAAACCTGCGACGCACCCTGCAGCCCCTCCAACCCCTGTGATTTTACCTGCAGCCCCTGCAACCCCTGTGATTTTACCTGCAGCCCCTCCAAGCCCTGTGATTTTACCAGCAGCCACTCCAACCCTGTGACAGGCCCTACAGCTGGCTCCGGGGACTACCCCGTTGCCGTATCAGTCGCCAATACACACACAAGATGAAGGAATGGATGCAGAAGTCATCTCGTTTAGGCAGGGAAGAAAGTCCTCCGAAGAAGGGGAAGGAGCAAGAGGAAGGCGAGGCAGGCGACCCCAATGTAGGGCCATCCCAGGGAAGAGGAGGCTGTTATAAAATAGAAAAGAGAGAAAAGCAGCAGTAAGCAGGTGATCCCCATCCCTGGGCGAGCTGCGAGACATGGGACAAGATTTCAGCTGTCATGCAGGCGAGCACATTGTCACCTGGCTGCTGCGATGCTGGGATAACAGCTCCGGGAGCCTGGAATCGGAGGGCAGGGAAGCCAAGCAGCTGGGATCCTTCTCTGGGGAAGGGGGCACTGAGAAAGCGATCGGAAACGGGGCACAAGCCTCTGGAGGCGGCGCCTGTCAGGCGTGAAGGAAAGGGATCCCTTCCAGGAAGATGCTGTGGGGTTGCTGAGGGTCGAAGAACAGCAGGTGTTGCCTGCACCCACCGTGCTGCAGCAGCGGCAAGGGAGAAACGTGGTGGTTTTCCTCAGCTGGGCAGCTGAGCTCCACCTCAACCGCTCTCTCCCTGCCCCTCCTCAAAGGGAAAGGGGAGAAAATAGGATGGAAAGGGCTCAAGGGCTGAGAGAAGGACAGGGAGATCACTCCACAATGATCGTCACGGGCAAAAGAGGCTCAGCAGAGCCTGTTCCAGTCCAGCCCGGGCCTGCTCCTGCGGGGGCTCTCCACAGGCCGCGGCCTCCTCCAGGCCACATCCACCTGCTCCACCGGGGGCTCCTCCACGGGCTGCAGCGTGGAGATCTGCTCCGTGTGGGACCCGTGGGCTGCAGGGGGACAGCCTGCTCCACCAGGGGCCTCTCCCCAGGCCGCAGGGGAACTGCTGCTGTGAGCCTGGAGCACCTCCTGCCTCCTGCTGCACTCACCTTGGGGGCTGCAGAGAGGTTTCTCACTCCTCCCTGACCCAGACGCTGCTGTGCAGCAGGTTTCTTTCCCTTTCTTAGATGGGCTCTCACACAGGCGCAAACATCATCCGTTTTGTCTCACTTCTGGGCAGCAGCGGGTCCCTCTGGAGCCTCCTGGAACCGGCCCTTATCTAACATGGGGCAGCTGCTGCATTCTCCTCACAGAGGACACCCCTGCAGCCCCCCGCTACCAGAACCTGTCCTTGTAAACCCAACACAAGACACCGACCGAGCCTCCCTGATTCCCAGCAGGTGGGTCAGGCTGGGAACCCAGGCCAGTGCCCGGCAGACCCTCCTGGGCCTTGAAAAGCAAGCTTTATGGGGACGTATCTGGAGACCTCTAAGGTGCTTTCCAACAAAAGCTTTTCTATAATTGTATGAAATCACCTGCAATAGATTAACTCTGGTCATTATTCCTATCACAGGAAATAACTGTGACACCTGGGTAACAGGTGAGCTTACTGCGACACCAGGGAGAGCCTTCCTGTACTTAAAGGCAACCTGTAGGAAAGCTGGGGAGGGAGTCTTTATCAGGGCCTGGAGTGACAGGACAAGGAGTAACCGCTTTAAACTGAAAAGTAGCACCCAGAAAGAACGGAGTCACGCAACAGGATTCATTTCCAAAACCACCTCGTAGACACCTGGGCCAAAGAGCAGGGCCTTGAGCGGGTATATCACAATGGCAGAGTTCATTTCCTTCCCAGTAGCTGGCACGTGCCGTTTTTTGGGATTTCGGGGCTACAGTGAGCTGCTAAGAGGGATGTCTTAGCTCTTGCAGGGCAGTGCTTCCACTAAGGCCAGGACTTTTCTGCATCTTCTACTGCCCTGCAAGCGAGGATGCTTGGGGCACACAGGAAGCTGGGAGGGGACACAGCTGCAGGGATTCCATAAGACACAAGCAAATGCAGCCTTGGCTTGGTGACACTTTCTCTTGATTACTGCTCAACACAAATTACCTCGAGCAAGTCTACTGTGAGGACTAAAGGAAAGAGACGTATGGATGCTGCTAAGCTCTTCTAGCTTGTACCAGGTAGGAAAGATACCTCTGTAGCAGGCGTGAAGAGGATAGCACTAATTAATTAGATGAGAAGCGGAGGAAAGGCACTTAGAGGTAGTGAAAAGCAGTTAATGTGATGTTCCGGGGAAGCTTCAGTCTGCTTAAGGAGTAGCAAGAACAAGCCTAAAGTCATAGCCAAATACAAGAAAGAGAGGAGGACACGCAGCATGAGAAGCTCCCGAGAGAAAGGAGCTCTGTTTTGGGTAAAAATCAGTCCCTTTTTCTATCATGGAGACATCCAAGGGCGTAGGACACGTGCACTTCAGGGAACCAAGAGATGCTGTGCATTTCTCTCGTCCCCCTGACACAGCCACTAGGTGACGATGCTTCCAATTCTCTCTAAAGAAACCTTGCTTTCTCAGGCCCAGGTGTCCAGCTGCACACCAAGGACGTCCCTGGCTCCCAGGCACAGTTCCCAGGCCCAAGGCCGAGCTCCGCTCCGAACCCCCATTCCAGCAGACCTTGCTCCTGGCATTGTGGAGCAGCCATTTCATGTCAGCCTTTTCTCCTGGCAGTCAGCTTAGCGCCGTAACCTCTGCCATCGGGGCGCCCGAGAGCCGTGTGAGGTCAGCAGAGAGTCACTGTCAGCCTTTGACCTCACAAAGGTGGGTGGCCATAAGTGCCCTGAGCGTCCAGCTCGCATTGAGTACTGCTGGTGGCACTCGAGGCGTGGAGGTCTGCATGGTGCAATGGGAGACGCCGATGTCCTGCTGCTGGAACAAGAGGCGCTGATGTGCTGCTGGTGCAGGAGGAGACGTGAAGGTGCTGCTGCTTAGAGGTGCTGAGGAGCGGGCAGCCTCCGTGCCGGTGGCTGAGCATGCTACTCTTAATTAGTGCTCTACCCTTCCTATCTTTTTACTAAGGTGGGTAGAGAGAAATGCCCATATCTGTTTATTTCCTGGTAAGAAATGTAAGAGCCTTGTATCTGCATATTCACCAGATTCATCCCAGCGCCCTTGGTACTGGCGATCTGTGTTGATCTGTAATAAAGAGCAATCGGTAGCACACCAAGTCTCCGTGACCTTGCATCTAACAGAATCGTCCAAATCCCTGTTGTGATCTCTCTCTAGCTGTGGGCTGGCTAAGCTGTCTGTTGGATGGTGAAAATGGGAAATGATTGGGATGGGAAATGATGAGTGGGCCGAGAAATCATTGCTGGGATGGGAAGACTTCCTTGGGGTGGAAAGCCATTGGGCTAGGAACTCAAAGAGATGGGAAATCTTCCCTGGGTTTGAAATCATTGGGAAGCAAAAGCGTTGGGATGGGAAATCACTCCGGGGATGGGGAAGTATTGGGATGGGAAGTCTTTAATGGGGTGGGTAACATTCACTGGGGAAGGAAGTACTTGGAAAAGTAATCAGAGGAATGGGAATTCTTTGGGATGAGATCTCTTTGGATTAAGAAACGCTTCGTGTCGATGGGAAATATCTCGTATGGGAATCTGTTATCATGTGAAATTGTAAGGATGGGAAATGACCGTTAGGATGCAAAGCTGGTACTGGGACGGGAAATGCTTGGGACGGGGAAGTGTTGGTGTGAAACCGTCCTGGGCATGGCAAATGATGCGTGGGAGGGAAAGCCTGATGGGGATGGAAAAGTCTTGCGATGGGAAGCCTGCTTGGGTCCAAAAGCTGCAGTCCTCACCAAGATGGCGGCGAGGGGCTGGTCAGCCGTTGGGACGGAACGGCCGTTGCCCGCGTTCCCCAACCGACCGCCCCACTCTCCAGCCACCATGGCAGGTACAGCAGCCGGCTCCCGCTCCTCCCGGGGCTGCGGCCCTGCTGGCGAGCCCAGCACCCCAGATCTCACCCCAGCGCCCTTTTTCCCACAGAGGGTTTCCCCAGACGGCTTCCGCAGCTTCCGCAGACGCAAAACTCCCCCTTCGTCGTCCCAGCCGTGCCGCCAACGGTGGCTGCCTGGCTGCTGCCCTCCCTCCCCGGAGCGATGGCGCTGCCCTTGCAGCCCCCCCAGGTACCCACCCTCCCCTACGCGCTGCCCCAGGCCACCGTCTGGCACGTGGTGCCGGGGGTCCAGGGGCAGGTGCTGCAGCTCCCCGCCGGGGTGCAGCTGGCACCTGGGGGGCACCTCCCACCCGAGGGGCACCACCTGCAGCTTGGGCAGCTCCCCGCCGTGGGGCAGCTCCCTGCTGTGGGGCAGCTCCCCCACACCGCTCCTCCCTGGGCCCCCGTCTACCAGTGGGGTCAGCCCGTGGGGACGGGGACGGTGCTGCCCCAGGATCCCCTCTGGCTGGGGCCCGGGGCCGTGCTCCATGGGGAGCTCCTGCACCCCGCAGGCACCTGCCTGCTGCAGGCCCCTGCCCACCCCGGCCCCCCACCACTCCTCGTCCCGGGGCCTCCGCTGCGGGGGCAGGCGCTCCCCGCGCCCCGCACCCTGACCAGCAGCCGGGGGCAGCTGCCGGAGCCCTGCGACCACGCCGTGGGGCTCAGCGAGGACCAGGGGCCCCCGCTGCCCGGCCCCACTCCCCCCGAGCCTGCCCAGGCTCCAACGACCGCCAGCACCCAGACGGTGACGCCCAACGGTGAGTTTGGGGCTGGCACAGCCGGCCGCTGGGCGCCCCACACCCAGGAGCCATGGGAAAGCTGGCATCGCCCATCCTGGGGGATTTGCTTGCTTTTTCCTCAGCGGCGACAGTTGCAGAGGTGCCTGAGGAGCCCCTGGAGCTGCTTGAGCTGGGCCCCGATGCCTTCGCCGAGGCCTTTCCCCACCTGGCAGGGGACAGCCAGCAGCTGCAGCACCTGCAGGACCAGCTCCCGGCCGACCTGGACATCTCCGGCTTGGAGGAGCTGCTCAGCTGGCTCGATGCCGTGGAGCCCCAGGACGCCTTCCCCGGTGTCCCCAGCAGTCCTGTGCTCAGCCGCTTCCTGTCTGAGCTGCCCGACCTCTGCGAGGACATCGAGGAGCCGAGCACACAGGGACTGGCAGCCACCAGAGCGCTGGGTGAGGTACCCTCAACCCCTGGGGTGCACCCCGAGAAGGTGCAGGGTGGGCGGGCGGTGCAGCCCCCTGCTGTGCCGGCAGCGAGCTCCCCCCTCAAGCCTGCAGCCAGTCCCCAGCTCAGTGCCCTCAGGAGACCCCTGCCCAACCCTCCCTTCACTCTCCCCAAAAGGCCCCCCCACCCTGAATTCCTCACTGCCCTTAGCAGACCCCTGCCCAACCCTCCCTCGCGTCCCCTCAAGAGACCCCCCGACCCTCAATTCCTTAATTCCCTTAGGAGACCCCTGCCCAAGCCTCGCCTGAGTCCCCTCAAGAGCCCCCCCGACCCTGAATTTATTAGTGCCCTTAGGAGACCCCTGCCCAATCCCCCTCTGGGTCCCCTCAAGAGCCCCCCCGGCCCTGAATTTATTAGTGCCCTTAGGAGGCCCCTGCCCAATCCCCCTCTGAGTCCCCTCAAGAGCCCCCCGCCTGCCCCTGCGCCCACCGGCACCAAGTGGGGGGCCAAGCGCCCCGCGCCCACCAGCACCCCCAGCACAGCGCAGAGCTCCCAGCACAGGAGGCCGGCGACGGAGAAAACCCCCGGCAAGGAGAAGACGACGCTGCTGGGCCAGGGTGGCCAAGGCCCCAAGACGCTGTGCCAGGGGAAGACGGGTGGCCACAGCGCGGTGGCTGGCAGCAGCGGCCAAGCGGGCGGCGGCAGGCAGCAGCCGGCGAGCGACAGCACCAGGGCACCCAGCAAGAGGGCCCGAAGCCCGGGGGCTGCTGGGGGGCAAGGAGCAGCGGCACCGCCTCCCCGGAGAGCGCTGCTGCTGCTGGAGCCCCCCCCCATTAAGCCCCGTGCCCGTGCCCGTGCCGTGCGGGCCCAGGACAGGCTCCGTCCCCAAGCCATCGGGGACAAGACGCTGCAGCGCCAGCACCCGGGGACAAAGACCCCCAGCGAGACTTTGCAGCCGCTGGGGGCCAGGGCGAAGGCGCTGGGGCCAGTGCGCCAGCCGCCCTGTGTGCAGCCGCAGCCCACCTCCAGCGGCCCCAGCAGCATGCCCAGGGCCCCGCCGACGGTGCCAGGCTCCAGCGCTGTGCCCGCTGCCCCCCGGCCCCCAGCTGGAGACAAGGCCCAGGCGGTGCCGGCACCACCAGGCAGCACGGCGCGAGCGTGGAGAGCTCCCCTGCAGCAGGCGCCCAGAGCGCCGTGCCTGCCAGCCGCGGGGGGCCAAGCGCAGCGGGAGCCTCTGCCCACGCAGCCGCGCACGCTGCAGCGTCCGGCGCAGCCCCGCGTGGACTACGTGCCCTGCGTGGGGCCCTGGGCAGGCGGCGACGCGGCGCCCACGCCGCTGGAGGAGCAGGAGGCGTCGGTGCCCATCACGCCGCAGCAGCGTCCCGAGCGGGAGCGCCTGAAGAAGCTGGCCCAGGAGGAGCGGCAGCGGGCGGCCCACCAGATGAAGATCGGCCCCGTGCAATTCTTCGTGCAGCGGCAGAAGGACCACGCCATAGCCAAGTATTACGGCTACCCGTGACCCTGCGCTCCTCGACGGCCCCCGCAGCACCCGGGCCCGCTCAGCATGCAGGCACAGAGACCTCTGCAGGCGCCTGCTCCAGCTTCAGCCACGCTCCTCAGCCCTTGCCCCTCTCGCTTGCCCTCTCCCTTCTCCAGTGCTGGAGCTAGGCAGTGTTTGCCACTGTCAGGGATGGGCAACTGGGGCAATGGGAAATGCGCGCGTCACGAATGAACGTTGCAATGGGAAGCTGTTGGGATGTTGGCAATAGCTGGGGTGGGAAAGGTTGGGCGTGGGAACTGCTTGTTGGGACACCAAATGGCTGAGATCCCAAACTTCTTTCTTCTTTCGGGTCATTTCTCTTCTTTAGTGCCTTCCTTATTAAATTCCTCTAGTGTAGGTGTTCACTCAGCAAGGCCTCTGCCTGCAGCTGGTCTGGCACTGGGATGCCGAGGGGATTTCATGCAGCCCGCTCCCGCTGCCCATGCTCAGTCCGTGCATGGATGTGGGCATGGCCAGCACGGACGGGAGAAAATGGGTGGACGGCTGGGTGGATGGGAGGGTGATGGGAGTTGGGAATTCAGCCTTGGGATCAGACACGGGAGGTTGTTGGGATAGGAAATGACCAGTGGGATGGGAAGTCACGATGGGGATAGGAATTCATTAGAATAGGACAAATTGGTTTCATTTTTATTTATTATTTTATTAATTTTAATATTTATTTTATTTATTATATTTATTAATTTTATTTATTAAATTTACTTTATTGACTGTGTTGTACAGGATGGCATTTTTTTAGGTTCTCTTCCTTTTCTACCCTATTAAACTCTCTTTATCACAACGCACTGCTTTGTACTTCATTTTTCCTTCCGAGTCGTTCTGGATTCACTCAGGATGGGGGGGACATTAGTGAACGCCTGTGTGCTTCAGATCCAAGCTCACCTTTGCCCTCAACTCAAGATACATATTTGCATCTGTTGTCATGATACAAAATTAACAGCAACAAAATAAAAGTTAACTACTTCCGAGCACCAGCTGTACGTTTGCTGGGTCTGCTCTATGCATTTTGAAGACCATTCAATACTATTCAGCACCTTCCGGAGGAAATGTGTGGTTCTAGGGAAATGCATCTTGATCTGATGCAAACCTGCGACGCACCCTGCAGCCCCTCCAACCCCTGTGATTTTACCTGCAGCCCCTGCAACCCCTGTGATTTTACCTGCAGCCCCTCCAAGCCCTGTGATTTTACCAGCAGCCACTCCAACCCTGTGACAGGCCCTACAGCTGGCTCCGGGGACTACCCCGTTGCCGTATCAGTCGCCAATACACACACAAGATGAAGGAATGGATGCAGAAGTCATCTCGTTTAGGCAGGGAAGAAAGTCCTCCGAAGAAGGGGAAGGAGCAAGAGGAAGGCGAGGCAGGCGACCCCAATGTAGGGCCATCCCAGGGAAGAGGAGGCTGTTATAAAATAGAAAAGAGAGAAAAGCAGCAGTAAGCAGGTGATCCCCATCCCTGGGCGAGCTGCGAGACATGGGACAAGATTTCAGCTGTCATGCAGGCGAGCACATTGTCACCTGGCTGCTGCGATGCTGGGATAACAGCTCCGGGAGCCTGGAATCGGAGGGCAGGGAAGCCAAGCAGCTGGGATCCTTCTCTGGGGAAGGGGGCACTGAGAAAGCGATCGGAAACGGGGCACAAGCCTCTGGAGGCGGCGCCTGTCAGGCGTGAAGGAAAGGGATCCCTTCCAGGAAGATGCTGTGGGGTTGCTGAGGGTCGAAGAACAGCAGGTGTTGCCTGCACCCACCGTGCTGCAGCAGCGGCAAGGGAGAAACGTGGTGGTTTTCCTCAGCTGGGCAGCTGAGCTCCACCTCAACCGCTCTCTCCCTGCCCCTCCTCAAAGGGAAAGGGGAGAAAATAGGATGGAAAGGGCTCAAGGGCTGAGAGAAGGACAGGGAGATCACTCCACAATGATCGTCACGGGCAAAAGAGGCTCAGCAGAGCCTGTTCCAGTCCAGCCCGGGCCTGCTCCTGCGGGGGCTCTCCACAGGCCGCGGCCTCCTCCAGGCCACATCCACCTGCTCCACCGGGGGCTCCTCCACGGGCTGCAGCGTGGAGATCTGCTCCGTGTGGGACCCGTGGGCTGCAGGGGGACAGCCTGCTCCACCAGGGGCCTCTCCCCAGGCCGCGGGGGAACTGCTGCTGTGAGCCTGGAGCACCTCCTGCCTCCTGCTGCACTCACCTTGGGGGCTGCAGAGAGGTTTCTCACTCCTCCCTGACCCAGACGCTGCTGTGCAGCAGGTTTCTTTCCCTTTCTTAGATGGGCTCTCACACAGGCGCAAACATCATCCGTTTTGTCTCAGTTCTGGGCAGCAGCGGGTCCCTCTGGAGCCTCCTGGAACCGGCCCTTATCTAACATGGGGCAGCTGCTGCATTCTCCTCACAGAGGACACCCCTGCAGCCCCCCGCTACCAGAACCTGTCCTCGTAAACCCAACACAAGACACCGACCGAGCCTCCCTGATTCCCAGCAGGTGGGTCAGGCTGGGAACCCAGGCCAGTGCCCGGCAGACCCTCCTGGGCCTTGAAAAGCAAGCTTTATGGGGACGTAGCACCCAGAAAGAACGGAGTCACACAACAGGATTCATTTCCAAAACCGTCTCATAGACACCTGGGCCAAAGAGCAGGGCCTTGAGCGGGTATATCACAATGACAGAGTTCATTTCCTTCCCAGTAGCTGGCACATGCCGTTTTTTGGGATTTCGGGGCTACAGTGAGCTGCTAAGAGGGATGTCTTAGCTCTTGCAGGGCAGTGCTTCCACTAAGGCCAGGACTTTTCTGCATCTTCTACTGCCCTGCAAGCGAGGATGCTTGGGGCACACAGGAAGCTGGGAGGGGACACAGCTGCAGGGATTCCATAAGACACAAGCAAATGCAGCCTTGGCTTGGTGACACTTTCTCTTGATTACTGCTCAACACAAATTACCTCGAGCAAGTCTACTGTGAGGACTAAAGGAAAGAGACGTATGGATGCTGCTAAGCTCTTCTAGCTTGTACCAGGTAGGAAAGATACCTCTGTAGCAGGCGTGAAGAGGATAGCACTAATTAATTAGATGAGAAGCGGAGGAAAGGCACTTAGAGGTAGTGAAAAGCAGTTAATGTGATGTTCCGGGGAAGCTTCAGTCTGCTTAAGGAGTAGCAAGAACAAGCCTAAAGTCATAGCCAAATACAAGAAAGAGAGGAGGACACGCAGCATGAGAAGCTCCCGAGAGAAAGGAGCTCTGTTTTGGGTAAAAATCAGTCCCTTTTTCTATCATGGAGACATCCAAGGGCGTAGGACACGTGCACTTCAGGGAACCAAGAGATGCTGTGCATTTCTCTCGTCCCCCTGACACAGCCACTAGGTGACGATGCTTCCAATTCTCTCTAAAGAAACCTTGCTTTCTCAGGCCCAGGTGTCCAGCTGCACACCAAGGACGTCCCTGGCTCCCAGGCACAGTTCCCAGGCCCAAGGCCGAGCTCCCCTCCGAACCCCCATTCCAGCAGACCTTGCTCCTGGCATTGTGGAGCAGCCATTTCATGTCAGCCTTTTCTCCTGGCAGTCAGCTTAGCGCCGTAACCTCTGCCATCGGGGCGCCCGAGAGCCGTGTGAGGTCAGCAGAGAGTCACTGTCAGCCTTTGACCTCACAAAGGTGGGTGGCCGTAAGTGCCCTGAGCGTCCAGCTCGCATTGAGTACTGCTGGTGGCACTCGAGGCGTGGAGGTCTGCATGGTGCAATGGGAGACGCCGATGTCCTGCTGCTGGAACAAGAGGCGCTGATGTGCTGCTGGTGCAGGAGGAGACGTGAAGGTGCTGCTGCTTAGAGGTGCTGAGGGGCGGGCAGCCTCAGCGGGCAGCTGAATCAGAGGGCAGGGAAGCCAAGCAGCTTCCTTCTCTGGGGAAGGGGGCACAGAGAAAGTGATTGGAAATGGGGTGCAAGCCCTCAGCCTCTAAAAGCAATCCCTCAGATGTTTAGGCATAGTAAAGTTAGGTATATCTATTTGACTCTAGACCCCAACATGTTTGTTAGTGTTCTGGTTTGTCCACTGCTTTCTTGTGGGGGATTTGAGTTGGCCATTACTGTTTAGGTGAATGCTGACTTCATATCTATGGTGCACTTTATTCTTAAAATGGGAAGTTTCTACCAATTTCCCGTCCAAACTTGCTCATAAGCCAACTGCAGTCATCATTTCAGATGTGTCTCCCAACTTACACATTTCCTATTTCTCCTTGATATTTACTCAAGAAATTCATTTACGTAGAGACAACATATTCTTCTCTCAACTGGCATCTGGCCGGGCAGAATGATGTCCTTTCATTCCCTTCCAGGCAATAGGCAACTTGTTCCTTCTGTCTTGTGAACTCTTCCTCCTAAGTTCAATGTGAATACAAGTGGCAGAACTGTGCCTCATGTCTCAAATGAGTGTCAGGGCTGCCTTGTCCAGTGTATTCATACTGGAGGGAAAAAAAAATGAATAGCCATACACACTATATAACCACTAAACTTTTTCAGTCCTCCTTGTGCTAACAGTGCATGAACGTGAGGTTTTGTTGTCATTTTTGTTTGTTTGTTTGTTTGCTTGCTTTAAACTCCTGACTGCCATATAGCAAACATGACAAAAAAACACCCTTTTTTGAGAATCTCTGAGAATGGCTCTGCTTTGTATTATCACCTGTCACTTCACCTGAACCATTTCAATCACAAGCGATATCCTTCTGTCAGGCTTGGTAGTACTTCCCAACCTTATGTCCCCTGCAAATCTCAAAGCTCATGTGTAATTTTTAATCTTCAGCCACCATGTCCATACCGAACATATCTAACTTTGAAGTCAGCTCTGCCCTGAATAGGAGGTTGGGTTTTCAGAGGTCCCTTCCAGCCTACATTTCTCCATGAGTCTTTGCCTCCTTAGCAGCTGCAGTTTCAGAACTGTCTCTGAGAATTACCATAGGTAACGACTCCTTTGCTGGTAAGTCCCTCTTCAGTGTGAACAATTGTAAATTCCCTTTATTCACTTGCAGCCCCAAAGCCCAAATCCGTAGATAATGTATCAGAAGCTCACAGAAAGTGAAATAGATGTAATTCATCCCCTGTGTAGGGAAGAACTGGTCCTAGAAAGGAAAGCTATTAAATTATCTGGAAACAATTTAGCTCTGATAAATTATTTTGTAAATTACACATTACCCCCTCCTTCCCTGGTCTTAGCTGTTCTTGCTCCAAAACTTTGCATGGTGTTGATGTCAAACTAACAGGCCCACACTTGTCTGGATGACTCTTTACCCTCTTCTGGACAGAGGTGTATTTGTTACTCTCCCATTCTGGGGACTATCCCTGATTTGCACAATTGTTATGCATTTTTCCTACTTGACTTGTTGTTCTGTGTGCCAATGCTGTTAATAGGCTAGGTAGATATCAGCTTTTCATTTTTCACTTGAATCGCTATAGATTGTTATTTCACCTCAGATGATGTTGCGCCTAGTGCCCTACCCTCCTTTTCAATGGGAGTCCTGTCACTGCCCTTAATATCACATTGCTGTTGCTGTTAGATGCAGGAAATAAGATTTGCAGCATTTGAGACATCAGTAACTTTTGATCTATTTTTGCCTCAAGCGTGCAACTGTCCTAATTTGTTCTCTTTGTTCCCCCTGGTTTCTGTGGCTTAAGTACCACTTACTATTATTGTTTAATTTCCTATGTGAAGGAGGTTTTTGGTCATTCTTACTTTATTTCTGCAGTTTTTAACCTCTGAAACATGCCTTTTCTCATCGCTTTTTTCCTCTTTGAATTTTGAATTTTAACTATGCCTTCTCTGCACTCAAGTCCCAGAGCTGCTTAGTCAGACTCAATTATTCATTTCCTTAGATTTCAAAGTTTGCATTTCTAAGCCTCAAAACCTTCATTCTAAACCTGGTTTTGTCTGTCGTGAAATGTAAAATGAGAAAAGTCAGCTCATGATCACACTTTATTCAAATTTTACTACATTTAAACCCATACAGGAGCCAAGTCTAAAATGGTCTTATATTTTTTCACTTTTGGGAAGAAATCCATCACATAGTACACCTCTGTGAACATAAGTGGTAATTATCTTTCAATCTTTTGCTGGGAAGTTAAAGTCTCCCATAATTCCCATTATTGTTTACGTGTCTGATAACTGTACAGAGATAATTCACTATTAGACTGGAGCTAAGAGCAAAGAGCAGGCTAGCAAGGCTGTCTATCTTTAGCAGTGATTTGCACAAAACCACTCTTTTGCTGACCCATAACATTTAATTTCTCCATCCTCTGCTTCTTGCTAACACAAAGCACCATCTTATTCCATCCATTTGCCTTGGTTTCCAGCCTTCCTGAGATTTATCAGTACTTGTATGACATTCATGCCTTTGTTTCACCCTTCCTGTGTTGACACTTGTCATAACAGTTTTAGATCCTGAACATGATCATCTCAAAGTTTGCCTGACAGTTAGGTCTTCCTCACATTGTCATAGAGTATCAGGTCTCTACCACTTGAAATAGATTGGATTGGATTAGATTATTGGCACCGTCTCTTGTGCTGGTAGTCCATTATCTTCACAGTCCGTACAACTGGCCATCAGTGAACATGAAGTGGCCTTATCCTGCCCATTTACCTTTCTGGAAATCAGCCACTCTCTCTGCCTAGAACAGGGAATGGATTTTCCTCACCTTTCTTCAAAAGCTCTGAAGTTTTCTGTGATCTTTCCAATTGTACGGTATGATAAGCTTTTGCTGCCACTGAAGGGTAGAAGTCATTATGAATAGTGCCAACAAAACAGAAACATAACAATGAAAACGATATTTTAATTCAGAATAGGTATTTGAAAAGTTCACCTTTTCTAGCACAAATGGGGAAAAGAAAAAAAGGAAGGAAAAAAAAAAAAAAAAAGCAGTCCTAAAACATCAAAACTGTGGCCAAAGAATTAGAAGAAACACTATTTTTCCAAAGCTGCAATGTTTTCCATTCATCTGGCTGGGCCAGCAGAGCACTGGAGACCTGGATGCACTGTACTCATGGCTGGTTCCCCTAAATGACCTGCAGGGAGATCTTCTTCTCTCTATCCCTCTGTTTCTCCTTTCAATCTCTGTTTTGTCTGTTTGTATCACTAGCTCTCAAATCGCCACTGATATATGCACGTGCAGCACCCAGCACAACCTTGTTTCAGGCTCCAGCGGGACCTTTAGGCATTACCATCCTGTAAACAAATAACAATGATAGTGAGTGTAATTACAATCGTCAAACTATTCCAGCTCCACATCATTAGCCATGCCCTGAGCTAAATAACATTTTAATCAGTTTGATATGTCATCTGTGGCTTTCTTCACTGTCACTTGCAATCCAGCAAACTCCTTCCTTCACGTTTCTAGATTAGACAGAGGGTTCTCAACTGCAGACATCCAATTCCCTGTTCAGGAAGCAGCGAGACCTTTCCTCTTCTCACAGATTTAAGATGATAGCCAAGCATCATGAGACACAGTGCGTATGTCTCCTAGGCCCATCCCATGAGAGCAGGACATTTACCACACATGAGAAGAAGACTTAATGCAGTGGCAAAGCAAAATACTCGGTGTCAAAGCCATGTCTAGATGATCATTAAAGACAGATCAAAATTACCCAATACAGGAGGAAAATCTATCGTTTGTAGAAGATTATGTTCTCTGATTATTAGTTTCAAAATTAGTTTTTCCTTTGGATTTCCTCTGAACTTAAACTTAGTTTGGAATGCCTTTGGTTTTGAATATTTCTGAAATCGTATTACTTCTCCTAAGTAAGTTGCTAGTCTGTTCTATTTACGTGAAATTCGAATAATATTGTGAAGTATCTGCCATCAGTTTTACTGTGTGCCAGGCTGAGTTCCCTGATGAATTTCAAATTTCAGATATGAAACAGTAAAGGTTAAAAAAAAAAAATGTTACAAAGGGTACTTCATGCAGTAGCATAAACTTCTGTTTTCTCAAAACTTGTATCAGTTCATCTCACCAGGACCAGCAGGGGAAGCACACTCTGCCTAGGCACTGGCAAAGGCACACAGTGAGAGTGTAGGGTCTCTTGCTGGGGCCATTCAAAATTTGACTGTACAAGCCCCTGAGCAATATGACAGGGCTTTAAAAATGGCCCTGCTTGAAGTACGCGGGTGATCTGGAGACCTCTAAGGTGCTTTCCAACAAAAGCTTTTCTATAATTGTATGAAATCACCTGCAATAGATTAACCCTGGTCATTATTCCTATCACAGGAAATAACTGTGACACCTGGGTAACAGGTGAGCTTACTGCGACACCAGGGAGAGCCTTCCTGTACTTAAAGGCAACCTGTAGGAAAGCTGGGGAGGGAGTCTTTATCAGGGCCTGGAGTGACAGGACAAGGAGTAACCGCTTTAAACTGAAAAGTAGCACCCAGAAAGAACGGAGTCACGCAACAGGATTCATTTCCAAAACCACCTCATAGACACCTGGGCCAAAGAGCAGGGCCTTGAGCGGGTATATCACAATGACAGAGTTCATTTCCTTCCCAGTAGCTGGCACGTGCCGTTTTTTGGGATTTCGGGGCTACAGTGAGCTGCTAAGAGGGATGTCTTAGCTCTTGCAGGGCAGTGCTTCCACTAAGGCCAGGACTTTTCTGCATCTTCTACTGCCCTGCAAGCGAGGATGCTTGGGGCACACAGGAAGCTGGGAGGGGACACAGCTGCAGGGATTCCATAAGACACAAGCAAATGCAGCCTTGGCTTGGTGACACTTTCTCTTGATTACTGCTCAACACAAATTACCTCGAGCAAGTCTACTGTGAGGACTAAAGGAAAGAGACGTATGGATGCTGCTAAGCTCTTCTAGCTTGTACCAGGTAGGAAAGATACCTCTGTAGCAGGCGTGAAGAGGATAGCACTAATTAATTAGATGAGAAGCGGAGGAAAGGCACTTAGAGGTAGTGAAAAGCAGTTAATGTGATGTTCCGGGGAAGCTTCAGTCTGCTTAAGGAGTAGCAAGAACAAGCCTAAAGTCATAGCCAAATACAAGAAAGAGAGGAGGACACGCAGCATGAGAAGCTCCCGAGAGAAAGGAGCTCTGTTTTGGGTAAAAATCAGTCCCTTTTTCTATCATGGAGACATCCAAGGGCGTAGGACACGTGCACTTCAGGGAACCAAGAGATGCTGTGCATTTCTCTCGTCCCCCTGACACAGCCACTAGGTGACGATGCTTCCAATTCTCTCTAAAGAAACCTTGCTTTCTCAGGCCCAGGTGTCCAGCTGCACACCAAGGACGTCCCTGGCTCCCAGGCACAGTTCCCAGGCCCAAGGCCGAGCTCCCCTCTGAACCCCCATTCCAGCAGACCTTGCTCCTGGCATTGTGGAGCAGCCATTTCATGTCAGCCTTTTCTCCTGGCAGTCAGCTTAGCGCCGTAACCTCTGCCATCGGGGCGCCCGAGAGCCGTGTGAGGTCAGCAGAGAGTCACTGTCAGCCTTTGACCTCACAAAGGTGGGTGGCCATAAGTGCCCTGAGCGTCCAGCTCGCATTGAGTACTGCTGGTGGCACTCGAGGCGTGGAGGTCTGCATGGTGCAATGGGAGACGCCGATGTCCTGCTGCTGGAACAAGAGGCGCTGATGTGCTGCTGGTGCAGGAGGAGACGTGAAGGTGCTGCTGCTTAGAGGTGCTGAGGGGCGGGCAGCCTCAGCGGGCAGCTGAATCAGAGGGCAGGGAAGCCAAGCAGCTTCCTTCTCTGGGGAAGGGGGCACAGAGAAAGTGATTGGAAATGGGGTGCAAGCCCTCAGCCTCTAAAAGCAATCCCTCAGATGTTTAGGCATAGTAAAGTTAGGTATATCTATTTGACTCTAGACCCCAACATGTTTGTTAGTGTTCTGGTTTGTCCACTGCTTTCTTGTGGGGGATTTGAGTTGGCCATTACTCTTTAGGTGAATGCTGACTTCATATCTATGGTGCACTTTATTCTTAAAATGGGAAGTTTCTACCAATTTCCCGTCCAAACTTGCTCATAAGCCAACTGCAGTCATCATTTCAGATGTGTCTCCCAACTTACACATTTCCTATTTCTCCTTGATATTTACTCAAGAAATTCATTTACGTAGAGACAACATATTCTTCTCTCAACTGGCATCTGGCTGGGCAGAATGATGTCCTTTCATTCCCTTCCAGGCAATAGGCAACTTGTTCCTTCTGTCTTGTGAACTCTTCCTCCTAAGTTCAATGTGAATACAAGTGGCAGAACTGTGCCTCATGTCTCAAATGAGTGTCAGGGCTGCCTTGTCCAGTGTATTCATACTGGAGGGAAAAAAAAATGAATAGCCATACACACTATATAACCACTAAACTTTTTCAGTCCTCCTTGTGCTAACAGTGCATGAACGTGAGGTTTTGTTGTCATTTTTGTTTGTTTGTTTGTTTGCTTGCTTTAAACTCCTGACTGCCATATAGCAAACATGACCAAAAAACACCCTTTTTTGAGAATCTCTGAGAATGGCTCTGCTTTGTATTATCACCTGTCACTTCACCTGAACCATTTCAATCACAAGCGATATCCTTCTGTCAGGCTTGGTAGTACTTCCCAACCTTATGTCCCCTGCAAATCTCAAAGCTCATGTGTAATTTTTAATCTTCAGCCACCATGTCCATACCGAACATATCTAACTTTGAAGTCAGCTCTGCCCTGAATAGGAGGTTGGGTTTTCAGAGGTCCCTTCCAGCCTACATTTCTCCATGAGTCTTTGCCTCCTTAGCAGCTGCAGTTTCAGAACTGTCTCTGAGAATTACCATAGGTAACGACTCCTTTGCTGGTAAGTCCCTCTTCAGTGTGAACAATTGTAAATTCCCTTTATTCACTTGCAGCCCCAAAGCCCAAATCCGTAGATAATGTATCAGAAGCTCACAGAAAGTGAAATAGATGTAATTCATCCCCTGTGTAGGGAAGAACTGGTCCTAGAAAGGAAAGCTATTAAATTATCTGGAAACAATTTAGCTCTGATAAATTATTTTGTAAATTACACATTACCCCCTCCTTCCCTGGTCTTAGCTGTTCTTGCTCCAAAACTTTGCATGGTGTTGATGTCAAACTAACAGGCCCACACTTGTCTGGATGACTCTTTACCCTCTTCTGGACAGAGGTGTATTTGTTACTCTCCCATTCTGGGGACTATCCCTGATTTGCACAATTGTTATGCATTTTTCCTACTTGACTTGTTGTTCTGTGTGCCAATGCTGTTAATAGGCTAGGTAGATATCAGCTTTTCATTTTTCACTTGAATCGCTATAGATTGTTATTTCACCTCAGATGATGTTGCGCCTAGTGCCCTACCCTCCTTTTCAATGGGAGTCCTGTCACTGCCCTTAATATCACATTGTTGTTGCTGTTAGATGCAGGAAATAAGATTTGCAGCATTTGAGACATCAGTAACTTTTGATCTATTTTTGCCTCAAGCGTGCAACTGTCCTAATTTGTTCTCTTTGTTCCCCCTGGTTTCTGTGGCTTAAGTACCACTTACTATTATTGTTTAATTTCCTATGTGAAGGAGGTTTTTGGTCATTCTTACTTTATTTCTGCAGTTTTTAACCTCTGAAACATGCCTTTTCTCATCGCTTTTTTCCTCTTTGAATTTTGAATTTTAACTATGCCTTCTCTGCACTCAAGTCCCAGAGCTGCTTAGTCAGACTCAATTATTCATTTCCTTAGATTTCAAAGTTTGCATTTCTAAGCCTCAAAACCTTCATTCTAAACCTGGTTTTGTCTGTCGTGAAATGTAAAATGAGAAAAGTCAGCTCATGATCACACTTTATTCAAATTTTACTACATTTAAACCCATACAGGAGCCAAGTCTAAAATGGTCTTATATTTTTTCACTTTTGGGAAGAAATCCATCACATAGTATACCTCTATGAACATAAGTGGTAATTATCTTTCAATCTTTTGCTGGGAAGTTAAAGTCTCCCATAATTCCCATTATTGTTTACGTGTCTGATAACTGTACAGAGATAATTCACTATTAGACTGGAGCTAAGAGCAAAGAGCAGGCTAGCAAGGCTGTCTATCTTTAGCAGTGATTTGCACAAAACCACTCTTTTGCTGACCCATAACATTTAATTTCTCCATCCTCTGCTTCTTGCTAACACAAAGCACCATCTTATTCCATCCATTTGCCTTGGTTTCCAGCCTTCCTGAGATTTATCAGTACTTGTATGACATTCATGCCTTTGTTTCACCCTTCCTGTGTTGACACTTGTCATAACAGTTTTAGATCCTGAACATGATCATCTCAAAGTTTGCCTGACAGTTAGGTCTTCCTCACATTGTCATAGAGTATCAGGTCTCTACCACTTGAAATAGATTGGATTGGATTAGATTATTGGCACCGTCTCTTGTGCTGGTAGTCCATTATCTTCACAGTCCGTACAACTGGCCATCAGTGAACATGAAGTGGCCTTATCCTGCCCATTTACCTTTCTGGAAATCAGCCACTCTCTCTGCCTAGAACAGGGAATGGATTTTCCTCACCTTTCTTCAAAAGCTCTGAAGTTTTCTGTGATCTTTCCAATTGTACGGTATGATAAGCTTTTGCTGCCACTGAAGGGTAGAAGTCATTATGAATAGTGCCAACAAAACAGAAACATAACAATGAAAACGATATTTTAATTCAGAATAGGTATTTGAAAAGTTCACCTTTTCTAGCACAAATGGGGAAAAGAAAAAAAGGAAGGAAAAAAAAAAAAAAAAAAAAGCAGTCCTAAAACATCAAAACTGTGGCCAAAGAATTAGAAGAAACACTATTTTTCCAAAGCTGCAATGTTTTCCATTCATCTGGCTGGGCCAGCAGAGCACTGGAGACCTGGATGCACTGCACTCATGGCTGGTTCCCCTAAATGACCTGCAGGGAGATCTTCTTCTCTCTATCCCTCTGTTTCTCCTTTCAATCTCTGTTTTGTCTGTTTGTATCACTAGCTCTCAAATCGCCACTGATATATGCACGTGCAGCACCCAGCACAACCTTGTTTCAGGCTCCAGCGGGACCTTTAGGCATTACCATCCTGTAAACAAATAACAATGATAGTGAGTGTAATTACAATCGTCAAACTATTCCAGCTCCACATCATTAGCCATGCCCTGAGCTAAATAACATTTTAATCAGTTTGATATGTCATCTGTGGCTTTCTTCACTGTCACTTGCAATCCAGCAAACTCCTTCCTTCACGTTTCTAGATTAGACAGAGGGTTCTCAACTGCAGACATCCAATTCCCTGTTCAGGAAGCAGCGAGACCTTTCCTCTTCTCACAGATTTAAGATGATAGCCAAGCATCATGAGACACAGTGCGTATGTCTCCTAGGCCCATCCCATGAGAGCAGGACATTTACCACACATGAGAAGAAGACTTAATGCAGTGGCAAAGCAAAATACTCAGTGTCAAAGCCATGTCTAGATGCTCATTAAAGACAGATCAAAATTACCCAATACAGGAGGAAAATCTATCGTTTGTAGAAGATTATGTTCTCTGATTATTAGTTTCAAAATTAGTTTTTCCTTTGGATTTCCTCTGAACTTAAACTTAGTTTGGAATGCCTTTGGTTTTGAATATTTCTGAAATCGTATTACTTCTCCTAAGTAAGTTGCTAGTCTGTTCTATTTACGTGAAATTCGAATAATATTGTGAAGTATCTGCCATCAGTTTTACTGTGTGCCAGGCTGAGTTCCCTGATGAATTTCAAATTTCAGATATGAAACAGTAAAGGTTAAAAAAAAAAAATGTTACAAAGGGTACTTCATGCAGTAGCATAAACTTCTGTTTTCTCAAAACTTGTATCAGTTCATCTCACCAGGACCAGCAGGGGAAGCACACTCTGCCTAGGCACTGGCAAAGGGACACAGTGAGAGTGTAGGGTCTCTTGCTGGGGCCATTCAAAATTTGACTGTACAAGCCCCTGAGCAATATGACAGGGCTTTAAAAATGGCCCTGCTTGAAGTACGCGGGTGATCTGGAGACCTCTAAGGTGCTTTCCAACAAAAGCTTTTCTATAATTGTATGAAATCACCTGCAATAGATTAACCCTGGTCATTATTCCTATCACAGGAAATAACTGTGACACCTGGGTAACAGGTGAGCTTACTGCGACACCAGGGAGAGCCTTCCTGTACTTAAAGGCAACCTGTAGGAAAGCTGGGGAGGGAGTCTTTATCAGGGCCTGGAGTGACAGGACAAGGAGTAACCGCTTTAAACTGAAAAGTAGCACCCAGAAAGAACGGAGTCACGCAACAGGATTCATTTCCAAAACCACCTCATAGACACCTGGGCCAAAGAGCAGGGCCTTGAGCGGGTATATCACAATGGCGGAGTTCATTTCCTTCCCAGTAGCTGGCACGTGCCGTTTTTTGGGATTTCGGGGCTACAGTGAGCTGCTAAGAGGGATGTCTTAGCTCTTGCAGGGCAGTGCTTCCACTAAGGCCAGGACTTTTCTGCATCTTCTACTGCCCTGCAAGCGAGGATGCTTGGGGCACACAGGAAGCTGGGAGGGGACACAGCTGCAGGGATTCCATAAGGCACAAGCAAATGCAGCCTTGGCTTGGTGACACTTTCTCTTGATTACTGCTCAACACAAATTACCTCGAGCAAGTCTACTGTGAGGACTAAAGGAAAGAGACGTATGGATGCTGCTAAGCTCTTCTAGCTTGTACCAGGTAGGAAAGATACCTCTGTAGCAGGCGTGAAGAGGATAGCACTAATTAATTAGATGAGAAGCGGAGGAAAGGCACTTAGAGGTAGTGAAAAGCAGTTAATGTGATGTTCCGGGGAAGCTTCAGTCTGCTTAAGGAGTAGCAAGAACAAGCCTAAAGTCATAGCCAAATACAAGAAAGAGAGGAGGACACGCAGCATGAGAAGCTCCCGAGAGAAAGGAGCTCTGTTTTGGGTAAAAATCAGTCCCTTTTTCTATCATGGAGACATCCAAGGGCGTAGGACACGTGCACTTCAGGGAACCAAGAGATGCTGTGCATTTCTCTCGTCCCCCTGACACAGCCACTAGGTGACGATGCTTCCAATTCTCTCTAAAGAAACCTTGCTTTCTCAGGCCCAGGTGTCCAGCTGCACACCAAGGACGTCCCTGGCTCCCAGGCACAGTTCCCAGGCCCAAGGCCGAGCTCCCCTCCGAACCCCCATTCCAGCAGACCTTGCTCCTGGCATTGTGGAGCAGCCATTTCATGTCAGCCTTTTCTCCTGGCAGTCAGCTTAGCGCCGTAACCTCTGCCATCGGGGCGCCCGAGAGCCGTGTGAGGTCAGCAGAGAGTCACTGTCAGCCTTTGACCTCACAAAGGTGGGTGGCCATAAGTGCCCTGAGCGTCCAGCTCGCATTGAGTACTGCTGGTGGCACTCGAGGCGTGGAGGTCTGCATGGTGCAATGGGAGACGCCGATGTCCTGCTGCTGGAACAAGAGGCGCTGATGTGCTGCTGGTGCAGGAGGAGACGTGAAGGTGCTGCTGCTTAGAGGTGCTGAGGGGCGGGCAGCCTCAGCGGGCAGCTGAATCAGAGGGCAGGGAAGCCAAGCAGCTTCCTTCTCTGGGGAAGGGGGCACAGAGAAAGTGATTGGAAATGGGGTACAAGCCCTCAGCCTCTAAAAGCAATCCCTCAGATGTTTAGGCATAGTAAAGTTAGGTATATCTATTTGACTCTAGACCCCAACATGTTTGTTAGTGTTCTGGTTTGTCCACTGCTTTCTTGTGGGGGATTTGAGTTGGCCATTACTCTTTAGGTGAATGCTGACTTCATATCTATGGTGCACTTTATTCTTAAAATGGGAAGTTTCTACCAATTTCCCGTCCAAACTTGCTCATAAGCCAACTGCAGTCATCATTTCAGATGTGTCTCCCAACTTACACATTTCCTATTTCTCCTTGATATTTACTCAAGAAATTCATTTACGTAGAGACAACATATTCTTCTCTCAACTGGCATCTGGCTGGGCAGAATGATGTCCTTTCATTCCCTTCCAGGCAATAGGCAACTTGTTCCTTCTGTCTTGTGAACTCTTCCTCCTAAGTTCAATGTGAATACAAGTGGCAGAACTGTGCCTCATGTCTCAAATGAGTGTCAGGGCTGCCTTGTCCAGTGTATTCATACTGGAGGGAAAAAAAAATGAATAGCCATACACACTATATAACCACTAAACTTTTTCAGTCCTCCTTGTGCTAACAGTGCATGAACGTGAGGTTTTGTTGTCATTTTTGTTTGTTTGTTTGTTTGCTTGCTTTAAACTCCTGACTGCCATATAGCAAACATGACAAAAAAACACCCTTTTTTGAGAAGCTCTGAGAATGGCTCTGCTTTGTATTATCACCTGTCACTTCACCTGAACCATTTCAATCACAAGCGATATCCTTCTGTCAGGCTTGGTAGTACTTCCCAACCTTATGTCCCCTGCAAATCTCAAAGCTCATGTGTAATTTTTAATCTTCAGCCACCATGTCCATACCGAACATATCTAACTTTGAAGTCAGCTCTGCCCTGAATAGGAGGTTGGGTTTTCAGAGGTCCCTTCCAGCCTACATTTCTCCATGAGTCTTTGCCTCCTTAGCAGCTGCAGTTTCAGAACTGTCTCTGAGAATTACCATAGGTAACGACTCCTTTGCTGGTAAGTCCCTCTTCAGTGTGAACAATTGTAAATTCCCTTTATTCACTTGCAGCCCCAAAGCCCAAATCCGTAGATAATGTATCAGAAGCTCACAGAAAGTGAAATAGATGTAATTCATCCCCTGTGTAGGGAAGAACTGGTCCTAGAAAGGAAAGCTATTAAATTATCTGGAAACAATTTAGCTCTGATAAATTATTTTGTAAATTACACATTACCCCCTCCTTCCCTGGTCTTAGCTGTTCTTGCTCCAAAACTTTGCATGGTGTTGATGTCAAACTAACAGGCCCACACTTGTCTGGATGACTCTTTACCCTCTTCTGGACAGAGGTGTATTTGTTACTCTCCCATTCTGGGGACTATCCCTGATTTGCACAATTGTTATGCATTTTTCCTACTTGACTTGTTGTTCTGTGTGCCAATGCTGTTAATAGGCTAGGTAGATATCAGCTTTTCATTTTTCACTTGAATCGCTATAGATTGTTATTTCACCTCAGATGATGTTGCGCCTAGTGCCCTACCCTCCTTTTCAATGGGAGTCCTGTCACTGCCCTTAATATCACATTGTTGTTGCTGTTAGATGCAGGAAATAAGATTTGCAGCATTTGAGACATCAGTAACTTTTGATCTATTTTTGCCTCAAGCGTGCAACTGTCCTAATTTGTTCTCTTTGTTCCCCCTGGTTTCTGTGGCTTAAGTACCACCTACTATTATTGTTTAATTTCCTATGTGAAGGAGGTTTTTGGTCATTCTTACTTTATTTCTGCAGTTTTTAACCTCTGAAACATGCCTTTTCTCATCGCTTTTTTCCTCTTTGAATTTTGAATTTTAACTATGCCTTCTCTGCACTCAAGTCCCAGAGCTGCTTAGTCAGACTCAATTATTCATTTCCTTAGATTTCAAAGTTTGCATTTCTAAGCCTCAAAACCTTCATTCTAAACCTGGTTTTGTCTGTCGTGAAATGTAAAATGAGAAAAGTCAGCTCATGATCACACTTTATTCAAATTTTACTACATTTAAACCCATACAGGAGCCAAGTCTAAAATGGTCTTATATTTTTTCACTTTTGGGAAGAAATCCATCACATAGTACACCTCTGTGAACATAAGTGGTAATTATCTTTCAATCTTTTGCTGGGAAGTTAAAGTCTCCCATAATTCCCATTATTGTTTACGTGTCTGATAACTGTACAGAGATAATTCACTATTAGACTGGAGCTAAGAGCAAAGAGCAGGCTAGCAAGGCTGTCTATCTTTAGCAGTGATTTGCACAAAACCACTCTTTTGCTGACCCATAACATTTAATTTCTCCATCCTCTGCTTCTTGCTAACACAAAGCACCATCTTATTCCATCCATTTGCCTTGGTTTCCAGCCTTCCTGAGATTTATCAGTACTTGTATGACATTCATGCCTTTGTTTCACCCTTCCTGTGTTGACACTTGTCATAACAGTTTTAGATCCTGAACATGATCATCTCAAAGTTTGCCTGACAGTTAGGTCTTCCTCACATTGTCATAGAGTATCAGGTCTCTACCACTTGAAATAGATTGGATTGGATTAGATTATTGGCACCGTCTCTTGTGCTGGTAGTCCATTATCTTCACAGTCCGTACAACTGGCCATCAGTGAACATGAAGTGGCCTTATCCTGCCCATTTACCTTTCTGGAAATCAGCCACTCTGTCTGCCTAGAACAGGGAATGGATTTTCCTCACCTTTCTTCAAAAGCTCTGAAGTTTTCTGTGATCTTTCCAATTGTACGGTATGATAAGCTTTTGCTGCCACTGAAGGGTAGAAGTCATTATGAATAGTGCCAACAAAACAGAAACATAACAATGAAAACGATATTTTAATTCAGAATAGGTATTTGAAAAGTTCACCTTTTCTAGCACAAATGGGGAAAAGAAAAAAAGGAAGGAAAAAAAAAAAAAAAAAAGCAGTCCTAAAACATCAAAACTGTGGCCAAAGAATTAGAAGAAACACTATTTTTCCAAAGCTGCAATGTTTTCCATTCATCTGGCTGGGCCAGCAGAGCACTGGAGACCTGGATGCACTGTACTCATGGCTGGTTCCCCTAAATGACCTGCAGGGAGATCTTCTTCTCTCTATCCCTCTGTTTCTCCTTTCAATCTCTGTTTTGTCTGTTTGTATCACTAGCTCTCAAATCGCCACTGATATATGCACGTGCAGCACCCAGCACAACCTTGTTTCAGGCTCCAGCGGGACCTTTAGGCATTACCATCCTGTAAACAAATAACAATGATAGTGAGTGTAATTACAATCGTCAAACTATTCCAGCTCCACATCATTAGCCATGCCCTGAGCTAAATAACATTTTAATCAGTTTGATATGTCATCTGTGGCTTTCTTCACTGTCACTTGCAATCCAGCAAACTCCTTCCTTCACGTTTCTAGATTAGACAGAGGGTTCTCAACTGCAGACATCCAATTCCCTGTTCAGGAAGCAGCGAGACCTTTCCTCTTCTCACAGATTTAAGATGATAGCCAAGCATCATGAGACACAGTGCGTATGTCTCCTAGGCCCATCCCATGAGAGCAGGACATTTACCACACATGAGAAGAAGACTTAATGCAGTGGCAAAGCAAAATACTCGGTGTCAAAGCCATGTCTAGATGATCATTAAAGACAGATCAAAATTACCCAATACAGGAGGAAAATCTATCGTTTGTAGAAGATTATGTTCTCTGATTATTAGTTTCAAAATTAGTTTTTCCTTTGGATTTCCTCTGAACTTAAACTTAGTTTGGAATGCCTTTGGTTTTGAATATTTCTGAAATCGTATTACTTCTCCTAAGTAAGTTGCTAGTCTGTTCTATTTACGTGAAATTCGAATAATATTGTGAAGTATCTGCCATCAGTTTTACTGTGTGCCAGGCTGAGTTCCCTGATGAATTTCAAATTTCAGATATGAAACAGTAAAGGTTAAAAAAAAAACATGTTACAAAGGGTACTTCATGCAGTAGCATAAACTTCTGTTTTCTCAAAACTTGTATCAGTTCATCTCACCAGGACCAGCAGGGGAAGCACACTCTGCCTAGGCACTGGCAAAGGGACACAGTGAGAGTGTAGGGTCTCTTGCTGGGGCCATTCAAAATTTGACTGTACAAGCCCCTGAGCAATATGACAGGGCTTTAAAAATGGCCCTGCTTGAAGTACGCGGGTGATCTGGAGACCTCTAAGGTGCTTTCCAACAAAAGCTTTTCTATAATTGTATGAAATCACCTGCAATAGATTAACCCTGGTCATTATTCCTATCACAGGAAATAACTGTGACACCTGGGTAACAGGTGAGCTTACTGCGACACCAGGGAGAGCCTTCCTGTACTTAAAGGCAACCTGTAGGAAAGCTGGGGAGGGAGTCTTTATCAGGGCCTGGAGTGACAGGACAAGGAGTAACCGCTTTAAACTGAAAAGTAGCACCCAGAAAGAACGGAGTCACGCAACAGGATTCATTTCCAAAACCACCTCATAGACACCTGGGCCAAAGAGCAGGGCCTTGAGCGGGTATATCACAATGGCAGAGTTCATTTCCTTCCCAGTAGCTGGCACGTGCCGTTTTTTGGGATTTCGGGGCTACAGTGAGCTGCTAAGAGGGATGTCTTAGCTCTTGCAGGGCAGTGCTTCCACTAAGGCCAGGACTTTTCTGCATCTTCTACGGCCCTGCAAGCGAGGATGCTTGGGGCACACAGGAAGCTGGGAGGGGACACAGCTGCAGGGATTCCATAAGGCACAAGCAAATGCAGCCTTGGCTTGGTGACACTTTCTCTTGATTACTGCTCAACACAAATTACCTCGAGCAAGTCTACTGTGAGGACTAAAGGAAAGAGACGTATGGATGCTGCTAAGCTCTTCTAGCTTGTACCAGGTAGGAAAGATACCTCTGTAGCAGGCGTGAAGAGGATAGCACTAATTAATTAGATGAGAAGCGGAGGAAAGGCACTTAGAGGTAGTGAAAAGCAGTTAATGTGATGTTCCGGGGAAGCTTCAGTCTGCTTAAGGAGTAGCAAGAACAAGCCTAAAGTCATAGCCAAATACAAGAAAGAGAGGAGGACACGCAGCATGAGAAGCTCCCGAGAGAAAGGAGCTCTGTTTTGGGTAAAAATCAGTCCCTTTTTCTATCATGGAGACATCCAAGGGCGTAGGACACGTGCACTTCAGGGAACCAAGAGATGCTGTGCATTTCTCTCGTCCCCCTGACACAGCCACTAGGTGACGATGCTTCCAATTCTCTCTAAAGAAACCTTGCTTTCTCAGGCCCAGGTGTCCAGCTGCACACCAAGGACGTCCCTGGCTCCCAGGCACAGTTCCCAGGCCCAAGGCCGAGCTCCCCTCCGAACCCCCATTCCAGCAGACCTTGCTCCTGGCATTGTGGAGCAGCCATTTCATGTCAGCCTTTTCTCCTGGCAGTCAGCTTAGTGCCGTAACCTCTGCCATCGGGGCGCCCGAGAGCCGTGTGAGGTCAGCAGAGAGTCACTGTCAGCCTTTGACCTCACAAAGGTGGGTGGCCATAAGTGCCCTGAGCGTCCAGCTCGCATTGAGTACTGCTGGTGGCACTCGAGGCGTGGAGGTCTGCATGGTGCAATGGGAGACGCCGATGTCCTGCTGCTGGAACAAGAGGCGCTGATGTGCTGCTGGTGCAGGAGGAGACGTGAAGGTGCTGCTGCTTAGAGGTGCTGAGGAGCGGGCAGCCTCAGCGGGCAGCTGAATCAGAGGGCAGGGAAGCCAAGCAGCTTCCTTCTCTGGGGAAGGGGGCACAGAGAAAGTGATTGGAAATGGGGTACAAGCCCTCAGCCTCTAAAAGCAATCCCTCAGATGTTTAGGCGTAGTAAAGTTAGGTATATCTATTTGACTCTAGACCCCAACATGTTTGTTAGTGTTCTGGTTTGTCCACTGCTTTCTTGTGGGGGATTTGAGTTGGCCATTACTCTTTAGGTGAATGCTGACTTCATATCTATGGTGCACTTTATTCTTAAAATGGGAAGTTTCTACCAATTTCCCGTCCAAACTTGCTCATAAGCCAACTGCAGTCATCATTTCAGATGTGTCTCCCAACTTACACATTTCCTATTTCTCCTTGATATTTACTCAAGAAATTCATTTACGTAGAGACAACATATTCTTCTCTCAACTGGCATCTGGCTGGGCAGAATGATGTCCTTTCATTCCCTTCCAGGCAATAGGCAACTTGTTCCTTCTGTCTTGTGAACTCTTCCTCCTAAGTTCAATGTGAATACAAGTGGCAGAACTGTGCCTCATGTCTCAAATGAGTGTCAGGGCTGCCTTGTCCAGTGTATTCATACTGGAGGGAAAAAAAAATGAATAGCCATACACACTATATAACCACTAAACTTTTTCAGTCCTCCTTGTGCTAACAGTGCATGAACGTGAGGTTTTGTTGTCATTTTTGTTTGTTTGTTTGTTTGCTTGCTTTAAACTCCTGACTGCCATATAGCAAACATGACAAAAAAACACCCTTTTTTGAGAATCTCTGAGAATGGCTCTGCTTTGTATTATCACCTGTCACTTCACCTGAACCATTTCAATCACAAGCGATATCCTTCTGTCAGGCTTGGTAGTACTTCCCAACCTTATGTCCCCTGCAAATCTCAAAGCTCATGTGTAATTTTTAATCTTCAGCCACCATGTCCATACCGAACATATCTAACTTTGAAGTCAGCTCTGCCCTGAATAGGAGGTTGGGTTTTCAGAGGTCCCTTCCAGCCTACATTTCTCCATGAGTCTTTGCCTCCTTAGCAGCTGCAGTTTCAGAACTGTCTCTGAGAATTACCATAGGTAACGACTCCTTTGCTGGTAAGTCCCTCTTCAGTGTGAACAATTGTAAATTCCCTTTATTCACTTGCAGCCCCAAAGCCCAAATCCGTAGATAATGTATCAGAAGCTCACAGAAAGTGAAATAGATGTAATTCATCCCCTGTGTAGGGAAGAACTGGTCCTAGAAAGGAAAGCTATTAAATTATCTGGAAACAATTTAGCTCTGATAAATTATTTTGTAAATTACACATTACCCCCTCCTTCCCTGGTCTTAGCTGTTCTTGCTCCAAAACTTTGCATGGTGTTGATGTCAAACTAACAGGCCCACACTTGTCTGGATGACTCTTTACCCTCTTCTGGACAGAGGTGTATTTGTTACTCTCCCATTCTGGGGACTATCCCTGATTTGCACAATTGTTATGCATTTTTCCTACTTGACTTGTTGTTCTGTGTGCCAATGCTGTTAATAGGCTAGGTAGATATCAGCTTTTCATTTTTCACTTGAATCGCTATAGATTGTTATTTCACCTCAGATGATGTTGCGCCTAGTGCCCTACCCTCCTTTTCAATGGGAGTCCTGTCACTGCCCTTAATATCACATTGTTGTTGCTGTTAGATGCAGGAAATAAGATTTGCAGCATTTGAGACATCAGTAACTTTTGATCTATTTTTGCCTCAAGCGTGCAACTGTCCTAATTTGTTCTCTTTGTTCCCCCTGGTTTCTGTGGCTTAAGTACCACTTACTATTATTGTTTAATTTCCTATGTGAAGGAGGTTTTTGGTCATTCTTACTTTATTTCTGCAGTTTTTAACCTCTGAAACATGCCTTTTCTCATCGCTTTTTTCCTCTTTGAATTTTGAATTTTAACTATGCCTTCTCTGCACTCAAGTCCCAGAGCTGCTTAGTCAGACTCAATTATTCATTTCCTTAGATTTCAAAGTTTGCATTTCTAAGCCTCAAAACCTTCATTCTAAACCTGGTTTTGTCTGTCGTGAAATGTAAAATGAGAAAAGTCAGCTCATGATCACACTTTATTCAAATTTTACTACATTTAAACCCATACAGGAGCCAAGTCTAAAATGGTCTTATATTTTTTCACTTTTGGGAAGAAATCCATCACATAGTACACCTCTGTGAACATAAGTGGTAATTATCTTTCAATCTTTTGCTGGGAAGTTAAAGTCTCCCATAATTCCCATTATTGTTTACGTGTCTGATAACTGTACAGAGATAATTCACTATTAGACTGGAGCTAAGAGCAAAGAGCAGGCTAGCAAGGCTGTCTATCTTTAGCAGTGATTTGCACAAAACCACTCTTTTGCTGACCCATAACATTTAATTTCTCCATCCTCTGCTTCTTGCTAACACAAAGCACCATCTTATTCCATCCATTTGCCTTGGTTTCCAGCCTTCCTGAGATTTATCAGTACTTGTATGACATTCATGCCTTTGTTTCACCCTTCCTGTGTTGACACTTGTCATAACAGTTTTAGATCCTGAACATGATCATCTCAAAGTTTGCCTGACAGTTAGGTCTTCCTCACATTGTCATAGAGTATCAGGTCTCTACCACTTGAAATAGATTGGATTGGATTAGATTATTGGCACCGTCTCTTGTGCTGGTAGTCCATTATCTTCACAGTCCGTACAACTGGCCATCAGTGAACATGAAGTGGCCTTATCCTGCCCATTTACCTTTCTGGAAATCAGCCACTCTCTCTGCCTAGAACAGGGAATGGATTTTCCTCACCTTTCTTCAAAAGCTCTGAAGTTTTCTGTGATCTTTCCAATTGTACGGTATGATAAGCTTTTGCTGCCACTGAAGGGTAGAAGTCATTATGAATAGTGCCAACAAAACAGAAACATAACAATGAAAACGATATTTTAATTCAGAATAGGTATTTGAAAAGTTCACCTTTTCTAGCACAAATGGGGAAAAGAAAAAAAGGAAGGAAAAAAAAAAAAAAAAAAGCAGTCCTAAAACATCAAAACTGTGGCCAAAGAATTAGAAGAAACACTATTTTTCCAAAGCTGCAATGTTTTCCATTCATCTGGCTGGGCCAGCAGAGCACTGGAGACCTGGATGCACTGTACTCATGGCTGGTTCCCCTAAATGACCTGCAGGGAGATCTTCTTCTCTCTATCCCTCTGTTTCTCCTTTCAATCTCTGTTTTGTCTGTTTGTATCACTAGCTCTCAAATCGCCACTGATATATGCACGTGCAGCACCCAGCACAACCTTGTTTCAGGCTCCAGCGGGACCTTTAGGCATTACCATCCTGTAAACAAATAACAATGATAGTGAGTGTAATTACAATCGTCAAACTATTCCAGCTCCACATCATTAGCCATGCCCTGAGCTAAATAACATTTTAATCAGTTTGATATGTCATCTGTGGCTTTCTTCACTGTCACTTGCAATCCAGCAAACTCCTTCCTTCACGTTTCTAGATTAGACAGAGGGTTCTCAACTGCAGACATCCAATTCCCTGTTCAGGAAGCAGCGAGACCTTTCCTCTTCTCACAGATTTAAGATGATAGCCAAGCATCATGAGACACAGTGCGTATGTCTCCTAGGCCCATCCCATGAGAGCAGGACATTTACCACACATGAGAAGAAGACTTAATGCAGTGGCAAAGCAAAATACTCGGTGTCAAAGCCATGTCTAGATGCTCATTAAAGACAGATCAAAATTACCCAATACAGGAGGAAAATCTATCGTTTGTAGAAGATTATGTTCTCTGATTATTAGTTTCAAAATTAGTTTTTCCTTTGGATTTCCTCTGAACTTAAACTTAGTTTGGAATGCCTTTGGTTTTGAATATTTCTGAAATCGTATTACTTCTCCTAAGTAAGTTGCTAGTCTGTTCTATTTACGTGAAATTCGAATAATATTGTGAAGTATCTGCCATCAGTTTTACTGTGTGCCAGGCTGAGTTCCCTGATGAATTTCAAATTTCAGATATGAAACAGTAAAGGTTAAAAAAAAAACATGTTACAAAGGGTACTTCATGCAGTAGCATAAACTTCTGTTTTCTCAAAACTTGTATCAGTTCATCTCACCAGGACCAGCAGGGGAAGCACACTCTGCCTAGGCACTGGCAAAGGGACACAGTGAGAGTGTAGGGTCTCTTGCTGGGGCCATTCAAAATTTGACTGTACAAGCCCCTGAGCAATATGACAGGGCTTTAAAAATGGCCCTGCTTGAAGTACGCGGGTGATCTGGAGACCTCTAAGGTGCTTTCCAACAAAAGCTTTTCTATAATTGTATGAAATCACCTGCAATAGATTAACCCTGGTCATTATTCCTATCACAGGAAATAACTGTGACACCTGGGTAACAGGTGAGCTTACTGCGACACCAGGGAGAGCCTTCCTGTACTTAAAGGCAACCTGTAGGAAAGCTGGGGAGGGAGTCTTTATCAGGGCCTGGAGTGACAGGACAAGGAGTAACCGCTTTAAACTGAAAAGTAGCACCCAGAAAGAACGGAGTCACGCAACAGGATTCATTTCCAAAACCACCTCATAGACACCTGGGCCAAAGAGCAGGGCCTTGAGCGGGTATATCACAATGGCAGAGTTCATTTCCTTCCCAGTAGCTGGCACGTGCCGTTTTTTGGGATTTCGGGGCTACAGTGAGCTGCTAAGAGGGATGTCTTAGCTCTTGCAGGGCAGTGCTTCCACTAAGGCCAGGACTTTTCTGCATCTTCTATGGCCCTGCAAGAGAGGATGCTTGGGGCACACAGGAAGCTGGGAGGGGACACAGCTGCAGGGATTCCATAAGACACAAGCAAATGCAGCCTGGGCTTGGTGACACTTTCTCTTGATTACTGCTCAACACAAATTACCTCGAGCAAGTCTACTGTGAGGACTAAAGGAAAGAGACGTATGGATGCTGCTAAGCTCTTCTAGCTTGTACCAGGTAGGAAAGATACCTCTGTAGCAGGCGTGAAGAGGATAGCACTAATTAATTAGATGAGAAGCAGAGGAAAGGCACTTAGAGGTAGTGAAAAGCAGTTAATGTGATGTTCCGGGGAAGCTTCAGTCTGCTTAAGGAGTAGCAAGAACAAGCCTAAAGTCATAGCCAAATACAAGAAAGAGAGGAGGACACGCAGCATGAGAAGCTCCCGAGAGAAAGGAGCTCTGTTTTGGGTAAAAATCAGTCCCTTTTTCTATCATGGAGACATCCAAGGGCGTAGGACACGTGCACTTCAGGGAACCAAGAGATGCTGTGCATTTCTCTCGTCCCCCTGACACAGCCACTAGGTGACGATGCTTCCAATTCTCTCTAAAGAAACCTTGCTTTCTCAGGCCCAGGTGTCCAGCTGCACACCAAGGACGTCCCTGGCTCCCAGGCACAGTTCCCAGGCCCAAGGCCGAGCTCCCCTCCGAACCCCCATTCCAGCAGACCTTGCTCCTGGCATTGTGGAGCAGCCATTTCATGTCAGCCTTTTCTCCTGGCAGTCAGCTTAGCGCCGTAACCTCTGCCATCGGGGCGCCCGAGAGCCGTGTGAGGTCAGCAGAGGGTCACTGTCAGCCTTTGACCTCACAAAGGTGGGTGGCCATAAGTGCCCTGAGCGTCCAGCTCGCATTGAGTACTGCTGGTGGCACTCGAGGCGTGGAGGTCTGCATGGTGCAATGGGAGACGCCGATGTCCTGCTGCTGGAACAAGAGGCGCTGATGTGCTGCTGGTGCAGGAGGAGACGTGAAGGTGCTGCTGCTTAGAGGTGCTGAGGGGCGGGCAGCCTCAGCGGGCAGCTGAATCAGAGGGCAGGGAAGCCAAGCAGCTTCCTTCTCTGGGGAAGGGGGCACAGAGAAAGTGATTGGAAATGGGGTACAAGCCCTCAGCCTCTAAAAGCAATCCCTCAGATGTTTAGGCATAGTAAAGTTAGGTATATCTATTTGACTCTAGACCCCAACATGTTTGTTAGTTTTCTGGTTTGTCCACTGCTTTCTTGTGGGGGATTTGAGTTGGCCATTACTCTTTAGGTGAATGCTGACTTCATATCTATGGTGCACTTTATTCTTAAAATGGGAAGTTTCTACCAATTTCCCGTCCAAACTTGCTCATAAGCCAACTGCAGTCATCATTTCAGATGTGTCTCCCAACTTACACATTTCCTATTTCTCCTTGATATTTACTCAAGAAATTCATTTACGTAGAGACAACATATTCTTCTCTCAACTGGCATCTGGCTGGGCAGAATGATGTCCTTTCATTCCCTTCCAGGCAATAGGCAACTTGTTCCTTCTGTCTTGTGAACTCTTCCTCCTAAGTTCAATGTGAATACAAGTGGCAGAACTGTGCCTCATGTCTCAAATGAGTGTCAGGGCTGCCTTGTCCAGTGTATTCATACTGGAGGGAAAAAAAAATGAATAGCCATACACACTATATAACCACTAAACTTTTTCAGTCCTCCTTGTGCTAACAGTGCATGAACGTGAGGTTTTGTTGTCATTTTTGTTTGTTTGTTTGTTTGCTTGCTTTAAACTCCTGACTGCCATATAGCAAACATGACCAAAAAACACCCTTTTTTGAGAAGCTCTGAGAATGGCTCTGCTTTGTATTATCACCTGTCACTTCACCTGAACCATTTCAATCACAAGCGATATCCTTCTGTCAGGCTTGGTAGTACTTCCCAACCTTATGTCCCCTGCAAATCTCAAAGCTCATGTGTAATTTTTAATCTTCAGCCACCATGTCCATACCGAACATATCTAACTTTGAAGTCAGCTCTGCCCTGAATAGGAGGTTGGGTTTTCAGAGGTCCCTTCCAGCCTACATTTCTCCATGAGTCTTTGCCTCCTTAGCAGCTGCAGTTTCAGAACTGTCTCTGAGAATTACCATAGGTAACGACTCCTTTGCTGGTAAGTCCCTCTTCAGTGTGAACAATTGTAAATTCCCTTTATTCACTTGCAGCCCCAAAGCCCAAATCCGTAGATAATGTATCAGAAGCTCACAGAAAGTGAAATAGATGTAATTCATCCCCTGTGTAGGGAAGAACTGGTCCTAGAAAGGAAAGCTATTAAATTATCTGGAAACAATTTAGCTCTGATAAATTATTTTGTAAATTACACATTACCCCCTCCTTCCCTGGTCTTAGCTGTTCTTGCTCCAAAACTTTGCATGGTGTTGATGTCAAACTAACAGGCCCACACTTGTCTGGATGACTCTTTACCCTCTTCTGGACAGAGGTGTATTTGTTACTCTCCCATTCTGGGGACTATCCCTGATTTGCACAATTGTTATGCATTTTTCCTACTTGACTTGTTGTTCTGTGTGCCAATGCTGTTAATAGGCTAGGTAGATATCAGCTTTTCATTTTTCACTTGAATCGCTATAGATTGTTATTTCACCTCAGATGATGTTGCGCCTAGTGCCCTACCCTCCTTTTCAATGGGAGTCCTGTCACTGCCCTTAATATCACATTGTTGTTGCTGTTAGATGCAGGAAATAAGATTTGCAGCATTTGAGACATCAGTAACTTTTGATCTATTTTTGCCTCAAGCGTGCAACTGTCCTAATTTGTTCTCTTTGTTCCCCCTGGTTTCTGTGGCTTAAGTACCACTTACTATTATTGTTTAATTTCCTATGTGAAGGAGGTTTTTGGTCATTCTTACTTTATTTCTGCAGTTTTTAACCTCTGAAACATGCCTTTTCTCATCGCTTTTTTCCTCTTTGAATTTTGAATTTTAACTATGCCTTCTCTGCACTCAAGTCCCAGAGCTGCTTAGTCAGACTCAATTATTCATTTCCTTAGATTTCAAAGTTTGCATTTCTAAGCCTCAAAACCTTCATTCTAAACCTGGTTTTGTCTGTCGTGAAATGTAAAATGAGAAAAGTCAGCTCATGATCACACTTTATTCAAATTTTACTACATTTAAACCCATACAGGAGCCAAGTCTAAAATGGTCTTATATTTTTTCACTTTTGGGAAGAAATCCATCACATAGTACACCTCTGTGAACATAAGTGGTAATTATCTTTCAATCTTTTGCTGGGAAGTTAAAGTCTCCCATAATTCCCATTATTGTTTACGTGTCTGATAACTGTACAGAGATAATTCACTATTAGACTGGAGCTAAGAGCAAAGAGCAGGCTAGCAAGGCTGTCTATCTTTAGCAGTGATTTGCACAAAACCACTCTTTTGCTGACCCATAACATTTAATTTCTCCATCCTCTGCTTCTTGCTAACACAAAGCACCATCTTATTCCATCCATTTGCCTTGGTTTCCAGCCTTCCTGAGATTTATCAGTACTTGTATGACATTCATGCCTTTGTTTCACCCTTCCTGTGTTGACACTTGTCATAACAGTTTTAGATCCTGAACATGATCATCTCAAAGTTTGCCTGACAGTTAGGTCTTCCTCACATTGTCATAGAGTATCAGGTCTCTACCACTTGAAATAGATTGGATTGGATTAGATTATTGGCACCGTCTCTTGTGCTGGTAGTCCATTATCTTCACAGTCCGTACAACTGGCCATCAGTGAACATGAAGTGGCCTTATCCTGCCCATTTACCTTTCTGGAAATCAGCCACTCTCTCTGCCTAGAACAGGGAATGGATTTTCCTCACCTTTCTTCAAAAGCTCTGAAGTTTTCTGTGATCTTTCCAATTGTACGGTATGATAAGCTTTTGCTGCCACTGAAGGGTAGAAGTCATTATGAATAGTGCCAACAAACAGAAACATAACAATGAAAACGATATTTTAATTCAGAATAGGTATTTGAAAAGTTCACCTTTTCTAGCACAAATGGGGAAAAGAAAAAAAGGAAGGAAAAAAAAAAAAAAAAAAAGCAGTCCTAAAACATCAAAACTGTGGCCAAAGAATTAGAAGAAACACTATTTTTCCAAAGCTGCAATGTTTTCCATTCATCTGGCTGGGCCAACAGAGCACTGGAGACCTGGATGCACTGTACTCATGGCTGGTTCCCCTAAATGACCTGCAGGGAGATCTTCTTCTCTCTATCCCTCTGTTTCTCCTTTCAATCTCTGTTTTGTCTGTTTGTATCACTAGCTCTCAAATCGCCACTGATATATGCACGTGCAGCACCCAGCACAACCTTGTTTCAGGCTCCAGCGGGACCTTTAGGCATTACCATCCTGTAAACAAATAACAATGATAGTGAGTGTAATTACAATCGTCAAACTATTCCAGCTCCACATCATTAGCCATGCCCTGAGCTAAATAACATTTTAATCAGTTTGATATGTCATCTGTGGCTTTCTTCACTGTCACTTGCAATCCAGCAAACTCCTTCCTTCACGTTTCTAGATTAGACAGAGGGTTCTCAACTGCAGACATCCAATTCCCTGTTCAGGAAGCAGCGAGACCTTTCCTCTTCTCACAGATTTAAGATGATAGCCAAGCATCATGAGACACAGTGCGTATGTCTCCTAGGCCCATCCCATGAGAGCAGGACATTTACCACACATGAGAAGAAGACTTAATGCAGTGGCAAAGCAAAATACTCGGTGTCAAAGCCATGTCTAGATGATCATTAAAGACAGATCAAAATTACCCAATACAGGAGGAAAATCTATCGTTTGTAGAAGATTATGTTCTCTGATTATTAGTTTCAAAATTAGTTTTTCCTTTGGATTTCCTCTGAACTTAAACTTAGTTTGGAATGCCTTTGGTTTTGAATATTTCTGAAATCGTATTACTTCTCCTAAGTAAGTTGCTAGTCTGTTCTATTTACGTGAAATTCGAATAATATTGTGAAGTATCTGCCATCAGTTTTACTGTGTGCCAGGCTGAGTTCCCTGATGAATTTCAAATTTCAGATATGAAACAGTAAAGGTTAAAAAAAAAACATGTTACAAAGGGTACTTCATGCAGTAGCATAAACTTCTGTTTTCTCAAAACTTGTATCAGTTCATCTCACCAGGACCAGCAGGGGAAGCACACTCTGCCTAGGCACTGGCAAAGGGACACAGTGAGAGTGTAGGGTCTCTTGCTGGGGCCATTCAAAATTTGACTGTACAAGCCCCTGAGCAATATGACAGGGCTTTAAAAATGGCCCTGCTTGAAGTACGCGGGTGATCTGGAGACCTCTAAGGTGCTTTCCAACAAAAGCTTTTCTATAATTGTATGAAATCACCTGCAATAGATTAACCCTGGTCATTATTCCTATCACAGGAAATAACTGTGACACCTGGGTAACAGGTGAGCTTACTGCGACACCAGGGAGAGCCTTCCTGTACTTAAAGGCAACCTGTAGGAAAGCTGGGGAGGGAGTCTTTATCAGGGCCTGGAGTGACAGGACAAGGAGTAACCGCTTTAAACTGAAAAGTAGCACCCAGAAAGAACGGAGTCACGCAACAGGATTCATTTCCAAAACCACCTCATAGACACCTGGGCCAAAGAGCAGGGCCTTGAGCGGGTATATCACAATGGCAGAGTTCATTTCCTTCCCAGTAGCTGGCACGTGCCGTTTTTTGGGATTTCGGGGCTACAGTGAGCTGCTAAGAGGGATGTCTTAGCTCTTGCAGGGCAGTGCTTCCACTAAGGCCAGGACTTTTCTGCATCTTCTACGGCCCTGCAAGCGAGGATGCTTGGGGCACACAGGAAGCTGGGAGGGGACACAGCTGCAGGGATTCCATAAGACACAAGCAAATGCAGCCTTGGCTTGGTGACACTTTCTCTTGATTACTGCTCAACACAAATTACCTCGAGCAAGTCTACTGTGAGGACTAAAGGAAAGAGACGTATGGATGCTGCTAAGCTCTTCTAGCTTGTACCAGGTAGGAAAGATACCTCTGTAGCAGGCGTGAAGAGGATAGCACTAATTAATTAGATGAGAAGCAGAGGAAAGGCACTTAGAGGTAGTGAAAAGCAGTTAATGTGATGTTCCGGGGAAGCTTCAGTCTGCTTAAGGAGTAGCAAGAACAAGCCTAAAGTCATAGCCAAATACAAGAAAGAGAGGAGGACACGCAGCATGAGAAGCTCCCGAGAGAAAGGAGCTCTGTTTTGGGTAAAAATCAGTCCCTTTTTCTATCATGGAGACATCCAAGGGCGTAGGACACGTGCACTTCAGGGAACCAAGAGATGCTGTGCATTTCTCTCGTCCCCCTGACACAGCCACTAGGTGACGATGCTTCCAATTCTCTCTAAAGAAACCTTGCTTTCTCAGGCCCAGGTGTCCAGCTGCACACCAAGGACGTCCCTGGCTCCCAGGCACAGTTCCCAGGCCCAAGGCCGAGCTCCCCTCCGAACCCCCATTCCAGCAGACCTTGCTCCTGGCATTGTGGAGCAGCCATTTCATGTCAGCCTTTTCTCCTGGCAGTCAGCTTAGCGCCGTAACCTCTGCCATCGGGGCGCCCGAGAGCCGTGTGAGGTCAGCAGAGGGTCACTGTCAGCCTTTGACCTCACAAAGGTGGGTGGCCATAAGTGCCCTGAGCGTCCAGCTCGCATTGAGTACTGCTGGTGGCACTCGAGGCGTGGAGGTCTGCATGGTGCAATGGGAGACGCCGATGTCCTGCTGCTGGAACAAGAGGCGCTGATGTGCTGCTGGTGCAGGAGGAGACGTGAAGGTGCTGCTGCTTAGAGGTGCTGAGGGGCGGGCAGCCTCAGCGGGCAGCTGAATCAGAGGGCAGGGAAGCCAAGCAGCTTCCTTCTCTGGGGAAGGGGGCACAGAGAAAGTGATTGGAAATGGGGTACAAGCCCTCAGCCTCTAAAAGAAATCCCTCAGATGTTTAGGCATAGTAAAGTTAGGTATATCTATTTGACTCTAGACCCCAACATGTTTGTTAGTTTTCTGGTTTGTCCACTGCTTTCTTGTGGGGGATTTGAGTTGGCCATTACTCTTTAGGTGAATGCTGACTTCATATCTATGGTGCACTTTATTCTTAAAATGGGAAGTTTCTACCAATTTCCCGTCCAAACTTGCTCATAAGCCAACTGCAGTCATCATTTCAGATGTGTCTCCCAACTTACACATTTCCTATTTCTCCTTGATATTTACTCAAGAAATTCATTTACGTAGAGACAACATATTCTTCTCTCAACTGGCATCTGGCTGGGCAGAATGATGTCCTTTCATTCCCTTCCAGGCAATAGGCAACTTGTTCCTTCTGTCTTGTGAACTCTTCCTCCTAAGTTCAATGTGAATACAAGTGGCAGAACTGTGCCTCATGTCTCAAATGAGTGTCAGGGCTGCCTTGTCCAGTGTATTCATACTGGAGGGAAAAAAAAATGAATAGCCATACACACTATATAACCACTAAACTTTTTCAGTCCTCCTTGTGCTAACAGTGCATGAACGTGAGGTTTTGTTGTCATTTTTGTTTGTTTGTTTGTTTGCTTGCTTTAAACTCCTGACTGCCATATAGCAAACATGACCAAAAAACACCCTTTTTTGAGAAGCTCTGAGAATGGCTCTGCTTTGTATTATCACCTGTCACTTCACCTGAACCATTTCAATCACAAGCGATATCCTTCTGTCAGGCTTGGTAGTACTTCCCAACCTTATGTCCCCTGCAAATCTCAAAGCTCATGTGTAATTTTTAATCTTCAGCCACCATGTCCATACCGAACATATCTAACTTTGAAGTCAGCTCTGCCCTGAATAGGAGGTTGGGTTTTCAGAGGTCCCTTCCAGCCTACATTTCTCCATGAGTCTTTGCCTCCTTAGCAGCTGCAGTTTCAGAACTGTCTCTGAGAATTACCATAGGTAACGACTCCTTTGCTGGTAAGTCCCTCTTCAGTGTGAACAATTGTAAATTCCCTTTATTCACTTGCAGCCCCAAAGCCCAAATCCGTAGATAATGTATCAGAAGCTCACAGAAAGTGAAATAGATGTAATTCATCCCCTGTGTAGGGAAGAACTGGTCCTAGAAAGGAAAGCTATTAAATTATCTGGAAACAATTTAGCTCTGATAAATTATTTTGTAAATTACACATTACCCCCTCCTTCCCTGGTCTTAGCTGTTCTTGCTCCAAAACTTTGCATGGTGTTGATGTCAAACTAACAGGCCCACACTTGTCTGGATGACTCTTTACCCTCTTCTGGACAGAGGTGTATTTGTTACTCTCCCATTCTGGGGACTATCCCTGATTTGCACAATTGTTATGCATTTTTCCTACTTGACTTGTTGTTCTGTGTGCCAATGCTGTTAATAGGCTAGGTAGATATCAGCTTTTCATTTTTCACTTGAATCGCTATAGATTGTTATTTCACCTCAGATGATGTTGCGCCTAGTGCCCTACCCTCCTTTTCAATGGGAGTCCTGTCACTGCCCTTAATATCACATTGTTGTTGCTGTTAGATGCAGGAAATAAGATTTGCAGCATTTGAGACATCAGTAACTTTTGATCTATTTTTGCCTCAAGCGTGCAACTGTCCTAATTTGTTCTCTTTGTTCCCCCTGGTTTCTGTGGCTTAAGTACCACTTACTATTATTGTTTAATTTCCTATGTGAAGGAGGTTTTTGGTCATTCTTACTTTATTTCTGCAGTTTTTAACCTCTGAAACATGCCTTTTCTCATCGCTTTTTTCCTCTTTGAATTTTGAATTTTAACTATGCCTTCTCTGCACTCAAGTCCCAGAGCTGCTTAGTCAGACTCAATTATTCATTTCCTTAGATTTCAAAGTTTGCATTTCTAAGCCTCAAAACCTTCATTCTAAACCTGGTTTTGTCTGTCGTGAAATGTAAAATGAGAAAAGTCAGCTCATGATCACACTTTATTCAAATTTTACTACATTTAAACCCATACAGGAGCCAAGTCTAAAATGGTCTTATATTTTTTCACTTTTGGGAAGAAATCCATCACATAGTACACCTCTGTGAACATAAGTGGTAATTATCTTTCAATCTTTTGCTGGGAAGTTAAAGTCTCCCATAATTCCCATTATTGTTTACGTGTCTGATAACTGTACAGAGATAATTCACTATTAGACTGGAGCTAAGAGCAAAGAGCAGGCTAGCAAGGCTGTCTATCTTTAGCAGTGATTTGCACAAAACCACTCTTTTGCTGACCCATAACATTTAATTTCTCCATCCTCTGCTTCTTGCTAACACAAAGCACCATCTTATTCCATCCATTTGCCTTGGTTTCCAGCCTTCCTGAGATTTATCAGTACTTGTATGACATTCATGCCTTTGTTTCACCCTTCCTGTGTTGACACTTGTCATAACAGTTTTAGATCCTGAACATGATCATCTCAAAGTTTGCCTGACAGTTAGGTCTTCCTCACATTGTCATAGAGTATCAGGTCTCTACCACTTGAAATAGATTGGATTGGATTAGATTATTGGCACCGTCTCTTGTGCTGGTAGTCCATTATCTTCACAGTCCGTACAACTGGCCATCAGTGAACATGAAGTGGCCTTATCCTGCCCATTTACCTTTCTGGAAATCAGCCACTCTCTCTGCCTAGAACAGGGAATGGATTTTCCTCACCTTTCTTCAAAAGCTCTGAAGTTTTCTGTGATCTTTCCAATTGTACGGTATGATAAGCTTTTGCTGCCACTGAAGGGTAGAAGTCATTATGAATAGTGCCAACAAAACAGAAACATAACAATGAAAACGATATTTTAATTCAGAATAGGTATTTGAAAAGTTCACCTTTTCTAGCACAAATGGGGAAAAGAAAAAAAGGAAGGAAAAAAAAAAAAAAAAAGCAGTCCTAAAACATCAAAACTGTGGCCAAAGAATTAGAAGAAACACTATTTTTCCAAAGCTGCAATGTTTTCCATTCATCTGGCTGGGCCAGCAGAGCACTGGAGACCTGGATGCACTGTACTCATGGCTGGTTCCCCTAAATGACCTGCAGGGAGATCTTCTTCTCTCTATCCCTCTGTTTCTCCTTTCAATCTCTGTTTTGTCTGTTTGTATCACTAGCTCTCAAATCGCCACTGATATATGCACGTGCAGCACCCAGCACAACCTTGTTTCAGGCTCCAGCGGGACCTTTAGGCATTACCATCCTGTAAACAAATAACAATGATAGTGAGTGTAATTACAATCGTCAAACTATTCCAGCTCCACATCATTAGCCATGCCCTGAGCTAAATAACATTTTAATCAGTTTGATATGTCATCTGTGGCTTTCTTCACTGTCACTTGCAATCCAGCAAACTCCTTCCTTCACGTTTCTAGATTAGACAGAGGGTTCTCAACTGCAGACATCCAATTCCCTGTTCAGGAAGCAGCGAGACCTTTCCTCTTCTCACAGATTTAAGATGATAGCCAAGCATCATGAGACACAGTGCGTATGTCTCCTAGGCCCATCCCATGAGAGCAGGACATTTACCACACATGAGAAGAAGACTTAATGCAGTGGCAAAGCAAAATACTCGGTGTCAAAGCCATGTCTAGATGCTCATTAAAGACAGATCAAAATTACCCAATACAGGAGGAAAATCTATCGTTTGTAGAAGATTATGTTCTCTGATTATTAGTTTCAAAATTAGTTTTTCCTTTGGATTTCCTCTGAACTTAAACTTAGTTTGGAATGCCTTTGGTTTTGAATATTTCTGAAATCGTATTACTTCTCCTAAGTAAGTTGCTAGTCTGTTCTATTTACGTGAAATTCGAATAATATTGTGAAGTATCTGCCATCAGTTTTACTGTGTGCCAGGCTGAGTTCCCTGATGAATTTCAAATTTCAGATATGAAACAGTAAAGGTTAAAAAAAAAACATGTTACAAAGGGTACTTCATGCAGTAGCATAAACTTCTGTTTTCTCAAAACTTGTATCAGTTCATCTCACCAGGACCAGCAGGGGAAGCACACTCTGCCTAGGCACTGGCAAAGGGACACAGTGAGAGTGTAGGGTCTCTTGCTGGGGCCATTCAAAATTTGACTGTACAAGCCCCTGAGCAATATGACAGGGCTTTAAAAATGGCCCTGCTTGAAGTACGCGGGTGATCTGGAGACCTCTAAGGTGCTTTCCAACAAAAGCTTTTCTATAATTGTATGAAATCACCTGCAATAGATTAACCCTGGTCATTATTCCTATCACAGGAAATAACTGTGACACCTGGGTAACAGGTGAGCTTACTGCGACACCAGGGAGAGCCTTCCTGTACTTAAAGGCAACCTGTAGGAAAGCTGGGGAGGGAGTCTTTATCAGGGCCTGGAGTGACAGGACAAGGAGTAACCGCTTTAAACTGAAAAGTAGCACCCAGAAAGAACGGAGTCACGCAACAGGATTCATTTCCAAAACCACCTCATAGACACCTGGGCCAAAGAGCAGGGCCTTGAGCGGGTATATCACAATGGCGGAGTTCATTTCCTTCCCAGTAGCTGGCACGTGCCGTTTTTTGGGATTTCGGGGCTACAGTGAGCTGCTAAGAGGGATGTCTTAGCTCTTGCAGGGCAGTGCTTCCACTAAGGCCAGGACTTTTCTGCATCTTCTACGGCCCTGCAAGCGAGGATGCTTGGGGCACACAGGAAGCTGGGAGGGGACACAGCTGCAGGGATTCCATAAGACACAAGCAAATGCAGCCTGGGCTTGGTGACACTTTCTCTTGATTACTGCTCAACACAAATTACCTCGAGCAAGTCTACTGTGAGGACTAAAGGAAAGAGACGTATGGATGCTGCTAAGCTCTTCTAGCTTGTACCAGGTAGGAAAGATACCTCTGTAGCAGGCGTGAAGAGGATAGCACTAATTAATTAGATGAGAAGCAGAGGAAAGGCACTTAGAGGTAGTGAAAAGCAGTTAATGTGATGTTCCGGGGAAGCTTCAGTCTGCTTAAGGAGTAGCAAGAACAAGCCTAAAGTCATAGCCAAATACAAGAAAGAGAGGAGGACACGCAGCATGAGAAGCTCCCGAGAGAAAGGAGCTCTGTTTTGGGTAAAAATCAGTCCCTTTTTCTATCATGGAGACATCCAAGGGCGTAGGACACGTGCACTTCAGGGAACCAAGAGATGCTGTGCATTTCTCTCGTCCCCCTGACACAGCCACTAGGTGACGATGCTTCCAATTCTCTCTAAAGAAACCTTGCTTTCTCAGGCCCAGGTGTCCAGCTGCACACCAAGGACGTCCCTGGCTCCCAGGCACAGTTCCCAGGCCCAAGGCCGAGCTCCCCTCCGAACCCCCATTCCAGCAGACCTTGCTCCTGGCATTGTGGAGCAGCCATTTCATGTCAGCCTTTTCTCCTGGCAGTCAGCTTAGCGCCGTAACCTCTGCCATCGGGGCGCCCGAGAGCCGTGTGAGGTCAGCAGAGGGTCACTGTCAGCCTTTGACCTCACAAAGGTGGGTGGCCATAAGTGCCCTGAGCGTCCAGCTCGCATTGAGTACTGCTGGTGGCACTCGAGGCGTGGAGGTCTGCATGGTGCAATGGGAGACGCCGATGTCCTGCTGCTGGAACAAGAGGCGCTGATGTGCTGCTGGTGCAGGAGGAGACGTGAAGGTGCTGCTGCTTAGAGGTGCTGAGGGGCGGGCAGCCTCAGCGGGCAGCTGAATCAGAGGGCAGGGAAGCCAAGCAGCTTCCTTCTCTGGGGAAGGGGGCACAGAGAAAGTGATTGGAAATGGGGTACAAGCCCTCAGCCTCTAAAAGAAATCCCTCAGATGTTTAGGCATAGTAAAGTTAGGTATATCTATTTGACTCTAGACCCCAACATGTTTGTTAGTTTTCTGGTTTGTCCACTGCTTTCTTGTGGGGGATTTGAGTTGGCCATTACTCTTTAGGTGAATGCTGACTTCATATCTATGGTGCACTTTATTCTTAAAATGGGAAGTTTCTACCAATTTCCCGTCCAAACTTGCTCATAAGCCAACTGCAGTCATCATTTCAGATGTGTCTCCCAACTTACACATTTCCTATTTCTCCTTGATATTTACTCAAGAAATTCATTTACGTAGAGACAACATATTCTTCTCTCAACTGGCATCTGGCTGGGCAGAATGATGTCCTTTCATTCCCTTCCAGGCAATAGGCAACTTGTTCCTTCTGTCTTGTGAACTCTTCCTCCTAAGTTCAATGTGAATACAAGTGGCAGAACTGTGCCTCATGTCTCAAATGAGTGTCAGGGCTGCCTTGTCCAGTGTATTCATACTGGAGGGAAAAAAAAATGAATAGCCATACACACTATATAACCACTAAACTTTTTCAGTCCTCCTTGTGCTAACAGTGCATGAACGTGAGGTTTTGTTGTCATTTTTGTTTGTTTGTTTGTTTGCTTGCTTTAAACTCCTGACTGCCATATAGCAAACATGACCAAAAAACACCCTTTTTTGAGAAGCTCTGAGAATGGCTCTGCTTTGTATTATCACCTGTCACTTCACCTGAACCATTTCAATCACAAGCGATATCCTTCTGTCAGGCTTGGTAGTACTTCCCAACCTTATGTCCCCTGCAAATCTCAAAGCTCATGTGTAATTTTTAATCTTCAGCCACCATGTCCATACCGAACATATCTAACTTTGAAGTCAGCTCTGCCCTGAATAGGAGGTTGGGTTTTCAGAGGTCCCTTCCAGCCTACATTTCTCCATGAGTCTTTGCCTCCTTAGCAGCTGCAGTTTCAGAACTGTCTCTGAGAATTACCATAGGTAACGACTCCTTTGCTGGTAAGTCCCTCTTCAGTGTGAACAATTGTAAATTCCCTTTATTCACTTGCAGCCCCAAAGCCCAAATCCGTAGATAATGTATCAGAAGCTCACAGAAAGTGAAATAGATGTAATTCATCCCCTGTGTAGGGAAGAACTGGTCCTAGAAAGGAAAGCTATTAAATTATCTGGAAACAATTTAGCTCTGATAAATTATTTTGTAAATTACACATTACCCCCTCCTTCCCTGGTCTTAGCTGTTCTTGCTCCAAAACTTTGCATGGTGTTGATGTCAAACTAACAGGCCCACACTTGTCTGGATGACTCTTTACCCTCTTCTGGACAGAGGTGTATTTGTTACTCTCCCATTCTGGGGACTATCCCTGATTTGCACAATTGTTATGCATTTTTCCTACTTGACTTGTTGTTCTGTGTGCCAATGCTGTTAATAGGCTAGGTAGATATCAGCTTTTCATTTTTCACTTGAATCGCTATAGATTGTTATTTCACCTCAGATGATGTTGCGCCTAGTGCCCTACCCTCCTTTTCAATGGGAGTCCTGTCACTGCCCTTAATATCACATTGTTGTTGCTGTTAGATGCAGGAAATAAGATTTGCAGCATTTGAGACATCAGTAACTTTTGATCTATTTTTGCCTCAAGCGTGCAACTGTCCTAATTTGTTCTCTTTGTTCCCCCTGGTTTCTGTGGCTTAAGTACCACTTACTATTATTGTTTAATTTCCTATGTGAAGGAGGTTTTTGGTCATTCTTACTTTATTTCTGCAGTTTTTAACCTCTGAAACATGCCTTTTCTCATCGCTTTTTTCCTCTTTGAATTTTGAATTTTAACTATGCCTTCTCTGCACTCAAGTCCCAGAGCTGCTTAGTCAGACTCAATTATTCATTTCCTTAGATTTCAAAGTTTGCATTTCTAAGCCTCAAAACCTTCATTCTAAACCTGGTTTTGTCTGTCGTGAAATGTAAAATGAGAAAAGTCAGCTCATGATCACACTTTATTCAAATTTTACTACATTTAAACCCATACAGGAGCCAAGTCTAAAATGGTCTTATATTTTTTCACTTTTGGGAAGAAATCCATCACATAGTACACCTCTGTGAACATAAGTGGTAATTATCTTTCAATCTTTTGCTGGGAAGTTAAAGTCTCCCATAATTCCCATTATTGTTTACGTGTCTGATAACTGTACAGAGATAATTCACTATTAGACTGGAGCTAAGAGCAAAGAGCAGGCTAGCAAGGCTGTCTATCTTTAGCAGTGATTTGCACAAAACCACTCTTTTGCTGACCCATAACATTTAATTTCTCCATCCTCTGCTTCTTGCTAACACAAAGCACCATCTTATTCCATCCATTTGCCTTGGTTTCCAGCCTTCCTGAGATTTATCAGTACTTGTATGACATTCATGCCTTTGTTTCACCCTTCCTGTGTTGACACTTGTCATAACAGTTTTAGATCCTGAACATGATCATCTCAAAGTTTGCCTGACAGTTAGGTCTTCCTCACATTGTCATAGAGTATCAGGTCTCTACCACTTGAAATAGATTGGATTGGATTAGATTATTGGCACCGTCTCTTGTGCTGGTAGTCCATTATCTTCACAGTCCGTACAACTGGCCATCAGTGAACATGAAGTGGCCTTATCCTGCCCATTTACCTTTCTGGAAATCAGCCACTCTCTCTGCCTAGAACAGGGAATGGATTTTCCTCACCTTTCTTCAAAAGCTCTGAAGTTTTCTGTGATCTTTCCAATTGTACGGTATGATAAGCTTTTGCTGCCACTGAAGGGTAGAAGTCATTATGAATAGTGCCAACAAAACAGAAACATAACAATGAAAACGATATTTTAATTCAGAATAGGTATTTGAAAAGTTCACCTTTTCTAGCACAAATGGGGAAAAGAAAAAAAGGAAGGAAAAAAAAAAAAAAAAAAGCAGTCCTAAAACATCAAAACTGTGGCCAAAGAATTAGAAGAAACACTATTTTTCCAAAGCTGCAATGTTTTCCATTCATCTGGCTGGGCCAACAGAGCACTGGAGACCTGGATGCACTGTACTCATGGCTGGTTCCCCTAAATGACCTGCAGGGAGATCTTCTTCTCTCTATCCCTCTGTTTCTCCTTTCAATCTCTGTTTTGTCTGTTTGTATCACTAGCTCTCAAATCGCCACTGATATATGCACGTGCAGCACCCAGCACAACCTTGTTTCAGGCTCCAGCGGGACCTTTAGGCATTACCATCCTGTAAACAAATAACAATGATAGTGAGTGTAATTACAATCGTCAAACTATTCCAGCTCCACATCATTAGCCATGCCCTGAGCTAAATAACATTTTAATCAGTTTGATATGTCATCTGTGGCTTTCTTCACTGTCACTTGCAATCCAGCAAACTCCTTCCTTCACGTTTCTAGATTAGACAGAGGGTTCTCAACTGCAGACATCCAATTCCCTGTTCAGGAAGCAGCGAGACCTTTCCTCTTCTCACAGATTTAAGATGATAGCCAAGCATCATGAGACACAGTGCGTATGTCTCCTAGGCCCATCCCATGAGAGCAGGACATTTACCACACATGAGAAGAAGACTTAATGCAGTGGCAAAGCAAAATACTCGGTGTCAAAGCCATGTCTAGATGATCATTAAAGACAGATCAAAATTACCCAATACAGGAGGAAAATCTATCGTTTGTAGAAGATTATGTTCTCTGATTATTAGTTTCAAAATTAGTTTTTCCTTTGGATTTCCTCTGAACTTAAACTTAGTTTGGAATGCCTTTGGTTTTGAATATTTCTGAAATCGTATTACTTCTCCTAAGTAAGTTGCTAGTCTGTTCTATTTACGTGAAATTCGAATAATATTGTGAAGTATCTGCCATCAGTTTTACTGTGTGCCAGGCTGAGTTCCCTGATGAATTTCAAATTTCAGATATGAAACAGTAAAGGTTAAAAAAAAAACATGTTACAAAGGGTACTTCATGCAGTAGCATAAACTTCTGTTTTCTCAAAACTTGTATCAGTTCATCTCACCAGGACCAGCAGGGGAAGCACACTCTGCCTAGGCACTGGCAAAGGGACACAGTGAGAGTGTAGGGTCTCTTGCTGGGGCCATTCAAAATTTGACTGTACAAGCCCCTGAGCAATATGACAGGGCTTTAAAAATGGCCCTGCTTGAAGTACGCGGGTGATCTGGAGACCTCTAAGGTGCTTTCCAACAAAAGCTTTTCTATAATTGTATGAAATCACCTGCAATAGATTAACCCTGGTCATTATTCCTATCACAGGAAATAACTGTGACACCTGGGTAACAGGTGAGCTTACTGCGACACCAGGGAGAGCCTTCCTGTACTTAAAGGCAACCTGTAGGAAAGCTGGGGAGGGAGTCTTTATCAGGGCCTGGAGTGACAGGACAAGGAGTAACCGCTTTAAACTGAAAAGTAGCACCCAGAAAGAACGGAGTCACGCAACAGGATTCATTTCCAAAACCACCTCATAGACACCTGGGCCAAAGAGCAGGGCCTTGAGCGGGTATATCACAATGGCAGAGTTCATTTCCTTCCCAGTAGCTGGCACGTGCCGTTTTTTGGGATTTCGGGGCTACAGTGAGCTGCTAAGAGGGATGTCTTAGCTCTTGCAGGGCAGTGCTTCCACTAAGGCCAGGACTTTTCTGCATCTTCTACGGCCCTGCAAGCGAGGATGCTTGGGGCACACAGGAAGCTGGGAGGGGACACAGCTGCAGGGATTCCATAAGACACAAGCAAATGCAGCCTTGGCTTGGTGACACTTTCTCTTGATTACTGCTCAACACAAATTACCTCGAGCAAGTCTACTGTGAGGACTAAAGGAAAGAGACGTATGGATGCTGCTAAGCTCTTCTAGCTTGTACCAGGTAGGAAAGATACCTCTGTAGCAGGCGTGAAGAGGATAGCACTAATTAATTAGATGAGAAGCAGAGGAAAGGCACTTAGAGGTAGTGAAAAGCAGTTAATGTGATGTTCCGGGGAAGCTTCAGTCTGCTTAAGGAGTAGCAAGAACAAGCCTAAAGTCATAGCCAAATACAAGAAAGAGAGGAGGACACGCAGCATGAGAAGCTCCCGAGAGAAAGGAGCTCTGTTTTGGGTAAAAATCAGTCCCTTTTTCTATCATGGAGACATCCAAGGGCGTAGGACACGTGCACTTCAGGGAACCAAGAGATGCTGTGCATTTCTCTCGTCCCCCTGACACAGCCACTAGGTGACGATGCTTCCAATTCTCTCTAAAGAAACCTTGCTTTCTCAGGCCCAGGTGTCCAGCTGCACACCAAGGACGTCCCTGGCTCCCAGGCACAGTTCCCAGGCCCAAGGCCGAGCTCCCCTCCGAACCCCCATTCCAGCAGACCTTGCTCCTGGCATTGTGGAGCAGCCATTTCATGTCAGCCTTTTCTCCTGGCAGTCAGCTTAGCGCCGTAACCTCTGCCATCGGGGCGCCCGAGAGCCGTGTGAGGTCAGCAGAGGGTCACTGTCAGCCTTTGACCTCACAAAGGTGGGTGGCCATAAGTGCCCTGAGCGTCCAGCTCGCATTGAGTACTGCTGGTGGCACTCGAGGCGTGGAGGTCTGCATGGTGCAATGGGAGACGCCGATGTCCTGCTGCTGGAACAAGAGGCGCTGATGTGCTGCTGGTGCAGGAGGAGACGTGAAGGTGCTGCTGCTTAGAGGTGCTGAGGGGCGGGCAGCCTCAGCGGGCAGCTGAATCAGAGGGCAGGGAAGCCAAGCAGCTTCCTTCTCTGGGGAAGGGGGCACAGAGAAAGTGATTGGAAATGGGGTACAAGCCCTCAGCCTCTAAAAGAAATCCCTCAGATGTTTAGGCATAGTAAAGTTAGGTATATCTATTTGACTCTAGACCCCAACATGTTTGTTAGTGTTCTGGTTTGTCCACTGCTTTCTTGTGGGGGATTTGAGTTGGCCATTACTCTTTAGGTGAATGCTGACTTCATATCTATGGTGCACTTTATTCTTAAAATGGGAAGTTTCTACCAATTTCCCGTCCAAACTTGCTCATAAGCCAACTGCAGTCATCATTTCAGATGTGTCTCCCAACTTACACATTTCCTATTTCTCCTTGATATTTACTCAAGAAATTCATTTACGTAGAGACAACATATTCTTCTCTCAACTGGCATCTGGCTGGGCAGAATGATGTCCTTTCATTCCCTTCCAGGCAATAGGCAACTTGTTCCTTCTGTCTTGTGAACTCTTCCTCCTAAGTTCAATGTGAATACAAGTGGCAGAACTGTGCCTCATGTCTCAAATGAGTGTCAGGGCTGCCTTGTCCAGTGTATTCATACTGGAGGGAAAAAAAAATGAATAGCCATACACACTATATAACCACTAAACTTTTTCAGTCCTCCTTGTGCTAACAGTGCATGAACGTGAGGTTTTGTTGTCATTTTTGTTTGTTTGTTTGTTTGCTTGCTTTAAACTCCTGACTGCCATATAGCAAACATGACAAAAAAACACCCTTTTTTGAGAAGCTCTGAGAATGGCTCTGCTTTGTATTATCACCTGTCACTTCACCTGAACCATTTCAATCACAAGCGATATCCTTCTGTCAGGCTTGGTAGTACTTCCCAACCTTATGTCCCCTGCAAATCTCAAAGCTCATGTGTAATTTTTAATCTTCAGCCACCATGTCCATACCGAACATATCTAACTTTGAAGTCAGCTCTGCCCTGAATAGGAGGTTGGGTTTTCAGAGGTCCCTTCCAGCCTACATTTCTCCATGAGTCTTTGCCTCCTTAGCAGCTGCAGTTTCAGAACTGTCTCTGAGAATTACCATAGGTAACGACTCCTTTGCTGGTAAGTCCCTCTTCAGTGTGAACAATTGTAAATTCCCTTTATTCACTTGCAGCCCCAAAGCCCAAATCCGTAGATAATGTATCAGAAGCTCACAGAAAGTGAAATAGATGTAATTCATCCCCTGTGTAGGGAAGAACTGGTCCTAGAAAGGAAAGCTATTAAATTATCTGGAAACAATTTAGCTCTGATAAATTATTTTGTAAATTACACATTACCCCCTCCTTCCCTGGTCTTAGCTGTTCTTGCTCCAAAACTTTGCATGGTGTTGATGTCAAACTAACAGGCCCACACTTGTCTGGATGACTCTTTACCCTCTTCTGGACAGAGGTGTATTTGTTACTCTCCCATTCTGGGGACTATCCCTGATTTGCACAATTGTTATGCATTTTTCCTACTTGACTTGTTGTTCTGTGTGCCAATGCTGTTAATAGGCTAGGTAGATATCAGCTTTTCATTTTTCACTTGAATCGCTATAGATTGTTATTTCACCTCAGATGATGTTGCGCCTAGTGCCCTACCCTCCTTTTCAATGGGAGTCCTGTCACTGCCCTTAATATCACATTGTTGTTGCTGTTAGATGCAGGAAATAAGATTTGCAGCATTTGAGACATCAGTAACTTTTGATCTATTTTTGCCTCAAGCGTGCAACTGTCCTAATTTGTTCTCTTTGTTCCCCCTGGTTTCTGTGGCTTAAGTACCACTTACTATTATTGTTTAATTTCCTATGTGAAGGAGGTTTTTGGTCATTCTTACTTTATTTCTGCAGTTTTTAACCTCTGAAACATGCCTTTTCTCATCGCTTTTTTCCTCTTTGAATTTTGAATTTTAACTATGCCTTCTCTGCACTCAAGTCCCAGAGCTGCTTAGTCAGACTCAATTATTCATTTCCTTAGATTTCAAAGTTTGCATTTCTAAGCCTCAAAACCTTCATTCTAAACCTGGTTTTGTCTGTCGTGAAATGTAAAATGAGAAAAGTCAGCTCATGATCACACTTTATTCAAATTTTACTACATTTAAACCCATACAGGAGCCAAGTCTAAAATGGTCTTATATTTTTTCACTTTTGGGAAGAAATCCATCACATAGTACACCTCTGTGAACATAAGTGGTAATTATCTTTCAATCTTTTGCTGGGAAGTTAAAGTCTCCCATAATTCCCATTATTGTTTACGTGTCTGATAACTGTACAGAGATAATTCACTATTAGACTGGAGCTAAGAGCAAAGAGCAGGCTAGCAAGGCTGTCTATCTTTAGCAGTGATTTGCACAAAACCACTCTTTTGCTGACCCATAACATTTAATTTCTCCATCCTCTGCTTCTTGCTAACACAAAGCACCATCTTATTCCATCCATTTGCCTTGGTTTCCAGCCTTCCTGAGATTTATCAGTACTTGTATGACATTCATGCCTTTGTTTCACCCTTCCTGTGTTGACACTTGTCATAACAGTTTTAGATCCTGAACATGATCATCTCAAAGTTTGCCTGACAGTTAGGTCTTCCTCACATTGTCATAGAGTATCAGGTCTCTACCACTTGAAATAGATTGGATTGGATTAGATTATTGGCACCGTCTCTTGTGCTGGTAGTCCATTATCTTCACAGTCCGTACAACTGGCCATCAGTGAACATGAAGTGGCCTTATCCTGCCCATTTACCTTTCTGGAAATCAGCCACTCTGTCTGCCTAGAACAGGGAATGGATTTTCCTCACCTTTCTTCAAAAGCTCTGAAGTTTTCTGTGATCTTTCCAATTGTACGGTATGATAAGCTTTTGCTGCCACTGAAGGGTAGAAGTCATTATGAATAGTGCCAACAAAACAGAAACATAACAATGAAAACGATATTTTAATTCAGAATAGGTATTTGAAAAGTTCACCTTTTCTAGCACAAATGGGGAAAAGAAAAAAAGGAAGGAAAAAAAAAAAAAAAAAAAGCAGTCCTAAAACATCAAAACTGTGGCCAAAGAATTAGAAGAAACACTATTTTTCCAAAGCTGCAATGTTTTCCATTCATCTGGCTGGGCCAGCAGAGCACTGGAGACCTGGATGCACTGTACTCATGGCTGGTTCCCCTAAATGACCTGCAGGGAGATCTTCTTCTCTCTATCCCTCTGTTTCTCCTTTCAATCTCTGTTTTGTCTGTTTGTATCACTAGCTCTCAAATCGCCACTGATATATGCACGTGCAGCACCCAGCACAACCTTGTTTCAGGCTCCAGCGGGACCTTTAGGCATTACCATCCTGTAAACAAATAACAATGATAGTGAGTGTAATTACAATCGTCAAACTATTCCAGCTCCACATCATTAGCCATGCCCTGAGCTAAATAACATTTTAATCAGTTTGATATGTCATCTGTGGCTTTCTTCACTGTCACTTGCAATCCAGCAAACTCCTTCCTTCACGTTTCTAGATTAGACAGAGGGTTCTCAACTGCAGACATCCAATTCCCTGTTCAGGAAGCAGCGAGACCTTTCCTCTTCTCACAGATTTAAGATGATAGCCAAGCATCATGAGACACAGTGCGTATGTCTCCTAGGCCCATCCCATGAGAGCAGGACATTTACCACACATGAGAAGAAGACTTAATGCAGTGGCAAAGCAAAATACTCAGTGTCAAAGCCATGTCTAGATGATCATTAAAGACAGATCAAAATTACCCAATACAGGAGGAAAATCTATCGTTTGTAGAAGATTATGTTCTCTGATTATTAGTTTCAAAATTAGTTTTTCCTTTGGATTTCCTCTGAACTTAAACTTAGTTTGGAATGCCTTTGGTTTTGAATATTTCTGAAATCGTATTACTTCTCCTAAGTAAGTTGCTAGTCTGTTCTATTTACGTGAAATTCGAATAATATTGTGAAGTATCTGCCATCAGTTTTACTGTGTGCCAGGCTGAGTTCCCTGATGAATTTCAAATTTCAGATATGAAACAGTAAAGGTTAAAAAAAAAAAATGTTACAAAGGGTACTTCATGCAGTAGCATAAACTTCTGTTTTCTCAAAACTTGTATCAGTTCATCTCACCAGGACCAGCAGGGGAAGCACACTCTGCCTAGGCACTGGCAAAGGGACACAGTGAGAGTGTAGGGTCTCTTGCTGGGGCCATTCAAAATTTGACTGTACAAGCCCCTGAGCAATATGACAGGGCTTTAAAAATGGCCCTGCTTGAAGTACGCGGGTGATCTGGAGACCTCTAAGGTGCTTTCCAACAAAAGCTTTTCTATAATTGTATGAAATCACCTGCAATAGATTAACCCTGGTCATTATTCCTATCACAGGAAATAACTGTGACACCTGGGTAACAGGTGAGCTTACTGCGACACCAGGGAGAGCCTTCCTGTACTTAAAGGCAACCTGTAGGAAAGCTGGGGAGGGAGTCTTTATCAGGGCCTGGAGTGACAGGACAAGGAGTAACCGCTTTAAACTGAAAAGTAGCACCCAGAAAGAACGGAGTCACGCAACAGGATTCATTTCCAAAACCACCTCATAGACACCTGGGCCAAAGAGCAGGGCCTTGAGCGGGTATATCACAATGGCAGAGTTCATTTCCTTCCCAGTAGCTGGCACATGCCGTTTTTTGGGATTTCGGGGCTACAGTGAGCTGCTAAGAGGGATGTCTTAGCTCTTGCAGGGCAGTGCTTCCACTAAGGCCAGGACTTTTCTGCATCTTCTACTGCCCTGCAAGCGAGGATGCTTGGGGCACACAGGAAGCTGGGAGGGGACACAGCTGCAGGGATTCCATAAGACACAAGCAAATGCAGCCTTGGCTTGGTGACACTTTCTCTTGATTACTGCTCAACACAAATTACCTCGAGCAAGTCTACTGTGAGGACTAAAGGAAAGAGACGTATGGATGCTGCTAAGCTCTTCTAGCTTGTACCAGGTAGGAAAGATACCTCTGTAGCAGGCGTGAAGAGGATAGCACTAATTAATTAGATGAGAAGCGGAGGAAAGGCACTTAGAGGTAGTGAAAAGCAGTTAATGTGATGTTCCGGGGAAGCTTCAGTCTGCTTAAGGAGTAGCAAGAACAAGCCTAAAGTCATAGCCAAATACAAGAAAGAGAGGAGGACACGCAGCATGAGAAGCTCCCGAGAGAAAGGAGCTCTGTTTTGGGTAAAAATCAGTCCCTTTTTCTATCATGGAGACATCCAAGGGCGTAGGACACGTGCACTTCAGGGAACCAAGAGATGCTGTGCATTTCTCTCGTCCCCCTGACACAGCCACTAGGTGACGATGCTTCCAATTCTCTCTAAAGAAACCTTGCTTTCTCAGGCCCAGGTGTCCAGCTGCACACCAAGGACGTCCCTGGCTCCCAGGCACAGTTCCCAGGCCCAAGGCCGAGCTCCCCTCCGAACCCCCATTCCAGCAGACCTTGCTCCTGGCATTGTGGAGCAGCCATTTCATGTCAGCCTTTTCTCCTGGCAGTCAGCTTAGCGCCGTAACCTCTGCCATCGGGGCGCCCGAGAGCCGTGTGAGGTCAGCAGAGAGTCACTGTCAGCCTTTGACCTCACAAAGGTGGGTGGCCGTAAGTGCCCTGAGCGTCCAGCTCGCATTGAGTACTGCTGGTGGCACTCGAGGCGTGGAGGTCTGCATGGTGCAATGGGAGACGCCGATGTCCTGCTGCTGGAACAAGAGGCGCTGATGTGCTGCTGGTGCAGGAGGAGACGTGAAGGTGCTGCTGCTTAGAGGTGCTGAGGGGCGGGCAGCCTCAGCGGGCAGCTGAATCAGAGGGCAGGGAAGCCAAGCAGCTTCCTTCTCTGGGGAAGGGGGCACAGAGAAAGTGATTGGAAATGGGGTGCAAGCCCTCAGCCTCTAAAAGCAATCCCTCAGATGTTTAGGCATAGTAAAGTTAGGTATATCTATTTGACTCTAGACCCCAACATGTTTGTTAGTGTTCTGGTTTGTCCACTGCTTTCTTGTGGGGGATTTGAGTTGGCCATTACTGTTTAGGTGAATGCTGACTTCATATCTATGGTGCACTTTATTCTTAAAATGGGAAGTTTCTACCAATTTCCCGTCCAAACTTGCTCATAAGCCAACTGCAGTCATCATTTCAGATGTGTCTCCCAACTTACACATTTCCTATTTCTCCTTGATATTTACTCAAGAAATTCATTTACGTAGAGACAACATATTCTTCTCTCAACTGGCATCTGGCTGGGCAGAATGATGTCCTTTCATTCCCTTCCAGGCAATAGGCAACTTGTTCCTTCTGTCTTGTGAACTCTTCCTCCTAAGTTCAATGTGAATACAAGTGGCAGAACTGTGCCTCATGTCTCAAATGAGTGTCAGGGCTGCCTTGTCCAGTGTATTCATACTGGAGGGAAAAAAAAATGCATAGCCATACACACTATATAACCACTAAACTTTTTCAGTCCTCCTTGTGCTAACAGTGCATGAACGTGAGGTTTTGTTGTCATTTTTGTTTGTTTGTTTGTTTGCTTGCTTTAAACTCCTGACTGCCATATAGCAAACATGACAAAAAAACACCCTTTTTTGAGAAGCTCTGAGAATGGCTCTGCTTTGTATTATCACCTGTCACTTCACCTGAACCATTTCAATCACAAGCGATATCCTTCTGTCAGGCTTGGTAGTACTTCCCAACCTTATGTCCCCTGCAAATCTCAAAGCTCATGTGTAATTTTTAATCTTCAGCCACCATGTCCATACCGAACATATCTAACTTTGAAGTCAGCTCTGCCCTGAATAGGAGGTTGGGTTTTCAGAGGTCCCTTCCAGCCTACATTTCTCCATGAGTCTTTGCCTCCTTAGCAGCTGCAGTTTCAGAACTGTCTCTGAGAATTACCATAGGTAACGACTCCTTTGCTGGTAAGTCCCTCTTCAGTGTGAACAATTGTAAATTCCCTTTATTCACTTGCAGCCCCAAAGCCCAAATCCGTAGATAATGTATCAGAAGCTCACAGAAAGTGAAATAGATGTAATTCATCCCCTGTGTAGGGAAGAACTGGTCCTAGAAAGGAAAGCTATTAAATTATCTGGAAACAATTTAGCTCTGATAAATTATTTTGTAAATTACACATTACCCCCTCCTTCCCTGGTCTTAGCTGTTCTTGCTCCAAAACTTTGCATGGTGTTGATGTCAAACTAACAGGCCCACACTTGTCTGGATGACTCTTTACCCTCTTCTGGACAGAGGTGTATTTGTTACTCTCCCATTCTGGGGACTATCCCTGATTTGCACAATTGTTATGCATTTTTCCTACTTGACTTGTTGTTCTGTGTGCCAATGCTGTTAATAGGCTAGGTAGATATCAGCTTTTCATTTTTCACTTGAATCGCTATAGATTGTTATTTCACCTCAGATGATGTTGCGCCTAGTGCCCTACCCTCCTTTTCAATGGGAGTCCTGTCACTGCCCTTAATATCACATTGTTGTTGCTGTTAGATGCAGGAAATAAGATTTGCAGCATTTGAGACATCAGTAACTTTTGATCTATTTTTGCCTCAAGCGTGCAACTGTCCTAATTTGTTCTCTTTGTTCCCCCTGGTTTCTGTGGCTTAAGTACCACTTACTATTATTGTTTAATTTCCTATGTGAAGGAGGTTTTTGGTCATTCTTACTTTATTTCTGCAGTTTTTAACCTCTGAAACATGCCTTTTCTCATCGCTTTTTTCCTCTTTGAATTTTGAATTTTAACTATGCCTTCTCTGCACTCAAGTCCCAGAGCTGCTTAGTCAGACTCAATTATTCATTTCCTTAGATTTCAAAGTTTGCATTTCTAAGCCTCAAAACCTTCATTCTAAACCTGGTTTTGTCTGTCGTGAAATGTAAAATGAGAAAAGTCAGCTCATGATCACACTTTATTCAAATTTTACTACATTTAAACCCATACAGGAGCCAAGTCTAAAATGGTCTTATATTTTTTCACTTTTGGGAAGAAATCCATCACATAGTACATCTCTATGAACATAAGTGGTAACTATCTTTCAATCTTTTGCTGGGAAGTTAAAGTCTCCCATAATTCCCATTATTGTTTACGTGTCTGATAACTGTACAGAGATAATTCACTATTAGACTGGAGCTAAGAGCAAAGAGCAGGCTAGCAAGGCTGTCTATCTTTAGCAGTGATTTGCACAAAACCACTCTTTTGCTGACCCATAACATTTAATTTCTCCATCCTCTGCTTCTTGCTAACACAAAGCACCATCTTATTCCATCCATTTGCCTTGGTTTCCAGCCTTCCTGAGATTTATCAGTACTTGTATGACATTCATGCCTTTGTTTCACCCTTCCTGTGTTGACACTTGTCATAACAGTTTTAGATCCTGAACATGATCATCTCAAAGTTTGCCTGACAGTTAGGTCTTCCTCACATTGTCATAGAGTATCAGGTCTCTACCACTTGAAATAGATTGGATTGGATTAGATTATTGGCACCGTCTCTTGTGCTGGTAGTCCATTATCTTCACAGTCCGTACAACTGGCCATCAGTGAACATGAAGTGGCCTTATCCTGCCCATTTACCTTTCTGGAAATCAGCCACTCTCTCTGCCTAGAACAGGGAATGGATTTTCCTCACCTTTCTTCAAAAGCTCTGAAGTTTTCTGTGATCTTTCCAATTGTACGGTATGATAAGCTTTTGCTGCCACTGAAGGGTAGAAGTCATTATGAATAGTGCCAACAAAACAGAAACATAACAATGAAAACGATATTTTAATTCAGAATAGGTATTTGAAAAGTTCACCTTTTCTAGCACAAATGGGGAAAAGAAAAAAAGGAAGGAAAAAAAAAAAAAAAGCAGTCCTAAAACATCAAAACTGTGGCCAAAGAATTAGAAGAAACACTATTTTTCCAAAGCTGCAATGTTTTCCATTCATCTGGCTGGGCCAGCAGAGCACTGGAGACCTGGATGCACTGTACTCATGGCTGGTTCCCCTAAATGACCTGCAGGGAGATCTTCTTCTCTCTATCCCTCTGTTTCTCCTTTCAATCTCTGTTTTGTCTGTTTGTATCACTAGCTCTCAAATCGCCACTGATATATGCACGTGCAGCACCCAGCACAACCTTGTTTCAGGCTCCAGCGGGACCTTTAGGCATTACCATCCTGTAAACAAATAACAATGATAGTGAGTGTAATTACAATCGTCAAACTATTCCAGCTCCACATCATTAGCCATGCCCTGAGCTAAATAACATTTTAATCAGTTTGATATGTCATCTGTGGCTTTCTTCACTGTCACTTGCAATCCAGCAAACTCCTTCCTTCACGTTTCTAGATTAGACAGAGGGTTCTCAACTGCAGACATCCAATTCCCTGTTCAGGAAGCAGCGAGACCTTTCCTCTTCTCACAGATTTAAGATGATAGCCAAGCATCATGAGACACAGTGCGTATGTCTCCTAGGCCCATCCCATGAGAGCAGGACATTTACCACACATGAGAAGAAGACTTAATGCAGTGGCAAAGCAAAATACTCAGTGTCAAAGCCATGTCTAGATGATCATTAAAGACAGATCAAAATTACCCAATACAGGAGGAAAATCTATCGTTTGTAGAAGATTATGTTCTCTGATTATTAGTTTCAAAATTAGTTTTTCCTTTGGATTTCCTCTGAACTTAAACTTAGTTTGGAATGCCTTTGGTTTTGAATATTTCTGAAATCGTATTACTTCTCCTAAGTAAGTTGCTAGTCTGTTCTGTTTACGTGAAATTCGAATAATATTGTGAAGTATCTGCCATCAGTTTTACTGTGTGCCAGGCTGAGTTCCCTGATGAATTTCAAATTTCAGATATGAAACAGTAAAGGTTAAAAAAAAAAAATGTTACAAAGGGTACTTCATGCAGTAGCATAAACTTCTGTTTTCTCAAAACTTGTATCAGTTCATCTCACCAGGACCAGCAGGGGAAGCACACTCTGCCTAGGCACTGGCAAAGGGACACAGTGAGAGTGTAGGGTCTCTTGCTGGGGCCATTCAAAATTTGACTGTACAAGCCCCTGAGCAATATGACAGGGCTTTAAAAATGGCCCTGCTTGAAGTACGCGGGTGATCTGGAGACCTCTAAGGTGCTTTCCAACAAAAGCTTTTCTGTAATTGTATGAAATCACCTGCAATAGATTAACCCTGGTCATTATTCCTATCACAGGAAATAACTGTGACACCTGGGTAACACGTGAGCTTACTGCGACACCAGGGAGAGCCTTCCTGTACTTAAAGGCAACCTGTAGGAAAGCTGGGGAGGGAGTCTTTATCAGGGCCTGCAGTGACAGGACAAGGAGTAACCGCTTTAAACTGAAAAGTAGCACCCAGAAAGAACGGAGTCACGCAACAGGATTCATTTCCAAAACCACCTCATAGACACCTGGGCCAAAGAGCAGGGCCTTGAGCGGGTATATCACAATGGCAGAGTTCATTTCCTTCCCAGTAGCTGGCACGTGCCGTTTTTGGGGATTTCGGGGCTACAGTGAGCTGCTAAGAGGGATGTCTTAGCTCTTGCAGGGCAGTGCTTCCACTAAGGCCAGGACTTTTCTGCATCTTCTACTGCCCTGCAAGCGAGGATGCTTGGGGCACACAGGAAGCTGGGAGCGGACACAGCTGCAGGGATTCCATAAGGCACAAGCAAATGCAGCCTTGGCTTGGTGACACTTTCTCTTGATTACTGCTCAACACAAATTACCTCGAGCAAGTCTACTGTGAGGACTAAAGGAAAGAGACGTATGGATGCTGCTAAGCTCTTCTAGCTTGTACCAGGTAGGAAAGATACCTCTGTAGCAGGCGTGAAGAGGATAGCACTAATTAATTAGATGAGAAGCGGAGGAAAGGCACTTAGAGGTAGTGAAAAGCAGTTAATGTGATGTTCCGGGGAAGCTTCAGTCTGCTTAAGGAGTAGCAAGAACAAGCCTAAAGTCATAGCCAAATACAAGAAAGAGAGGAGGACACGCAGCATGAGAAGCTCCCGAGAGAAAGGAGCTCTGTTTTGGGTAAAAATCAGTCCCTTTTTCTATCATGGAGACATCCAAGGGCGTAGGACACGTGCACTTCAGGGAACCAAGAGATGCTGTGCATTTCTCTCGTCCCCCTGACACAGCCACTAGGTGACGATGCTTCCAATTCTCTCTAAAGAAACCTTGCTTTCTCAGGCCCAGGTGTCCAGCTGCACACCAAGGACGTCCCTGGCTCCCAGGCACAGTTCCCAGGCCCAAGGCCGAGCTCCCCTCCGAACCCCCATTCCAGCAGACCTTGCTCCTGGCATTGTGGAGCAGCCATTTCATGTCAGCCTTTTCTCCTGGCAGTCAGCTTAGCGCCGTAACCTCTGCCATCGGGGCGCCCGAGAGCCGTGTGAGGTCAGCAGAGAGTCACTGTCAGCCTTTGACCTCACAAAGGTGGGTGGCCGTAAGTGCCCTGAGCGTCCAGCTCGCATTGAGTACTGCTGGTGGCACTCGAGGCGTGGAGGTCTGCATGGTGCAATGGGAGACGCCGATGTCCTGCTGCTGGAACAAGAGGCGCTGATGTGCTGCTGGTGCAGGAGGAGACGTGAAGGTGCTGCTGCTTAGAGGTGCTGAGGGGCGGGCAGCCTCAGCGGGCAGCTGAATCAGAGGGCAGGGAAGCCAAGCAGCTTCCTTCTCTGGGGAAGGGGGCACAGAGAAAGTGATTGGAAATGGGGTACAAGCCCTCAGCCTCTAAAAGCAATCCCTCAGATGTTTAGGCATAGTAAAGTTAGGTATATCTATTTGACTCTAGACCCCAACATGTTTGTTAGTGTTCTGGTTTGTCCACTGCTTTCTTGTGGGGGATTTGAGTTGGCCATTACTCTTTAGGTGAATGCTGACTTCATATCTATGGTGCACTTTATTCTTAAAATGGGAAGTTTCTACCAATTTCCCGTCCAAACTTGCTCATAAGCCAACTGCAGTCATCATTTCAGATGTGTCTCCCAACTTACACATTTCCTATTTCTCCTTGATATTTACTCAAGAAATTCATTTACGTAGAGACAACATATTCTTCTCTCAACTGGCATCTGGCTGGGCAGAATGATGTCCTTTCATTCCCTTCCAGGCAATAGGCAACTTGTTCCTTCTGTCTTGTGAACTCTTCCTCCTAAGTTCAATGTGAATACAGGTGGCAGAACTGTGCCTCATGTCTCAAATGAGTGTCAGGGCTGCCTTGTCCAGTGTATTCATACTGGAGGGAAAAAAAAATGAATAGCCATACACACTATATAACCACTAAACTTTTTCAGTCCTCCTTGTGCTAACAGTGCATGAACGTGAGGTTTTGTTGTCATTTTTGTTTGTTTGTTTGTTTGCTTGCTTTAAACTCCTGACTGCCATATAGCAAACATGACCAAAAAACACCCTTTTTTGAGAATCTCTGAGAATGGCTCTGCTTTGTATTATCACCTGTCACTTCACCTGAACCATTTCAATCACAAGCGATATCCTTCTGTCAGGCTTGGTAGTACTTCCCAACCTTATGTCCCCTGCAAATCTCAAAGCTCATGTGTAATTTTTAATCTTCAGCCACCATGTCCATACCGAACATATCTAACTTTGAAGTCAGCTCTGCCCTGAATAGGAGGTTGGGTTTTCAGAGGTCCCTTCCAGCCTACATTTCTCCATGAGTCTTTGCCTCCTTAGCAGCTGCAGTTTCAGAACTGTCTCTGAGAATTACCATAGGTAACGACTCCTTTGCTGGTAAGTCCCTCTTCAGTGTGAACAATTGTAAATTCCCTTTATTCACTTGCAGCCCCAAAGCCCAAATCCGTAGATAATGTATCAGAAGCTCACAGAAAGTGAAATAGATGTAATTCATCCCCTGTGTAGGGAAGAACTGGTCCTAGAAAGGAAAGCTATTAAATTATCTGGAAACAATTTAGCTCTGATAAATTATTTTGTAAATTACACATTACCCCCTCCTTCCCTGGTCTTAGCTGTTCTTGCTCCAAAACTTTGCATGGTGTTGATGTCAAACTAACAGGCCCACACTTGTCTGGATGACTCTTTACCCTCTTCTGGACAGAGGTGTATTTGTTACTCTCCCATTCTGGGGACTATCCCTGATTTGCACAATTGTTATGCATTTTTCCTACTTGACTTGTTGTTCTGTGTGCCAATGCTGTTAATAGGCTAGGTAGATATCAGCTTTTCATTTTTCACTTGAATCGCTATAGATTGTTATTTCACCTCAGATGATGTTACGCCTAGTGCCCTACCCTCCTTTTCAATGGGAGTCCTGTCACTGCCCTTAATATCACATTGTTGTTGCTGTTAGATGCAGGAAATAAGATTTGCAGCATTTGAGACATCAGTAACTTTTGATCTATTTTTGCCTCAAGCGTGCAACTGTCCTAATTTGTTCTCTTTGTTCCCCCTGGTTTCTGTGGCTTAAGTACCACTTACTATTATTGTTTAATTTCCTATGTGAAGGAGGTTTTTGGTCATTCTTACTTTATTTCTGCAGTTTTTAACCTCTGAAACCTGCCTTTTCTCATCGCTTTTTTCCTCTTTGAATTTTGAATTTTAACTATGCCTTCTCTGCACTCAAGTCCCAGAGCTGCTTAGTCAGACTCAATTATTCATTTCCTTAGATTTCAAAGTTTGCATTTCTAAGCCTCAAAACCTTCATTCTAAACCTGGTTTTGTCTGTCGTGAAATGTAAAATGAGAAAAGTCAGCTCATGATCACACTTTATTCAAATTTTACTACATTTAAACCCGTACAGGAGCCAAGTCTAAAATGGTCTTATATTTTTTCACTTTTGGGAAGAAATCCATCACATAGTATACCTCTGTGAACATAAGTGGTAATTATCTTTCAATCTTTTGCTGGGAAGTTAAAGTCTCCCATAATTCCCATTATTGTTTACGTGTCTGATAACTGTACAGAGATAATTCACTATTAGACTGGAGCTAAGAGCAAAGAGCAGGCTAGCAAGGCTGTCTATCTTTAGCAGTGATTTGCACAAAACCACTCTTTTGCTGACCCATAACATTTAATTTCTCCATCCTCTGCTTCTTGCTAACACAAAGCACCATCTTATTCCATCCATTTGCCTTGGTTTCCAGCCTTCCTGAGATTTATCAGTACTTGTATGACATTCATGCCTTTGTTTCACCCTTCCTGTGTTGACACTTGTCATAACAGTTTTAGATCCTGAACATGATCATCTCAAAGTTTGCCTGACAGTTAGGTCTTCCTCACATTGTCATAGAGTATCAGGTCTCTACCACTTGAAATAGATTGGATTGGATTAGATTATTGGCACCGTCTCTTGTGCTGGTAGTCCATTATCTTCACAGTCCGTACAACTGGCCATCAGTGAACATGAAGTGGCCTTATCCTGCCCATTTACCTTTCTGGAAATCAGCCACTCTCTCTGCCTAGAACAGGGAATGGATTTTCCTCACCTTTCTTCAAAAGCTCTGAAGTTTTCTGTGATCTTTCCAATTGTACGGTATGATAAGCTTTTGCTGCCACTGAAGGGTAGAAGTCATTACGAATAGTGCCAACAAAACAGAAACATAACAATGAAAACGATATTTTAATTCAGAATAGGTATTTGAAAAGTTCACCTTTTCTAGCACAAATGGGGAAAAGAAAAAAAGGAAGGAAAAAAAAAAAAAAAGCAGTCCTAAAACATCAAAACTGTGGCCAAAGAATTAGAAGAAACACTATTTTTCCAAAGCTGCAATGTTTTCCATTCATCTGGCTGGGCCAGCAGAGCACTGGAGACCTGGATGCACTGTACTCATGGCTGGTTCCCCTAAATGACCTGCAGGGAGATCTTCTTCTCTCTATCCCTCTGTTTCTCCTTTCAATCTCTGTTTTGTCTGTTTGTATCACTAGCTCTCAAATCGCCACTGATATATGCACGTGCAGCACCCAGCACAACCTTGTTTCAGGCTCCAGCGGGACCTTTAGGCATTACCATCCTGTAAACAAATAACAATGATAGTGAGTGTAATTACAATCGTCAAACTATTCCAGCTCCACATCATTAGCCATGCCCTGAGCTAAATAACATTTTAATCAGTTTGATATGTCATCTGTGGCTTTCTTCACTGTCACTTGCAATCCAGCAAACTCCTTCCTTCACGTTTCTAGATTAGACAGAGGGTTCTCAACTGCAGACATCCAATTCCCTGTTCAGGAAGCAGCGAGACCTTTCCTCTTCTCACAGATTTAAGATGATAGCCAAGCATCATGAGACACAGTGCGTATGTCTCCTAGGCCCATCCCATGAGAGCAGGACATTTACCACACATGAGAAGAAGACTTAATGCAGTGGCAAAGCAAAATACTCAGTGTCAAAGCCATGTCTAGATGATCATTAAAGACAGATCAAAATTACCCAATACAGGAGGAAAATCTATCGTTTGTAGAAGATTATGTTCTCTGATTATTAGTTTCAAAATTAGTTTTTCCTTTGGATTTCCTCTGAACTTAAACTTAGTTTGGAATGCCTTTGGTTTTGAATATTTCTGAAATCGTATTACTTCTCCTAAGTAAGTTGCTAGTCTGTTCTATTTACGTGAAATTCGAATAATATTGTGAAGTATCTGCCATCAGTTTTACTGTGTGCCAGGCTGAGTTCCCTGATGAATTTCAAATTTCAGATATGAAACAGTAAAGGTTAAAAAAAAAAATGTTACAAAGGGTACTTCATGCAGTAGCATAAACTTCTGTTTTCTCAAAACTTGTATCAGTTCATCTCACCAGGACCAGCAGGGGAAGCACACTCTGCCTAGGCACTGGCAAAGGGACACAGTGAGAGTGTAGGGTCTCTTGCTGGGGCCATTCAAAATTTGACTGTACAAGCCCCTGAGCAATATGACAGGGCTTTAAAAATGGCCCTGCTTGAAGTACGCGGGTGATCTGGAGACCTCTAAGGTGCTTTCCAACAAAAGCTTTTCTGTAATTGTATGAAATCACCTGCAATAGATTAACCCTGGTCATTATTCCTATCACAGGAAATAACTGTGACACCTGGGTAACAGGTGAGCTTACTGCGACACCAGGGAGAGCCTTCCTGTACTTAAAGGCAACCTGTAGGAAAGCTGGGGAGGGAGTCTTTATCAGGGCCTGGAGTGACAGGACAAGGAGTAACCGCTTTAAACTGAAAAGTAGCACCCAGAAAGAACGGAGTCACGCAACAGGATTCATTTCCAAAACCACCTCATAGACACCTGGGCCAAAGAGCAGGGCCTTGAGCGGGTATATCACAATGACAGAGTTCATTTCCTTCCCACTAGCTGGCACGTGCCGTTTTTTGGGATTTCGGGGCTACAGTGAGCTGCTAAGAGGGATGTCTTAGCTCTTGCAGGGCAGTGCTTCCACTAAGGCCAGGACTTTTCTGCATCTTCTACTGCCCTGCAAGCGAGGATGCTTGGGGCACACAGGAAGCTGGGAGGGGACACAGCTGCAGGGATTCCATAAGACACAAGCAAATGCAGCCTTGGCTTGGTGACACTTTCTCTTGATTACTGCTCAACACAAATTACCTCGAGCAAGTCTACTGTGAGGACTAAAGGAAAGAGACGTATGGATGCTGCTAAGCTCTTCTAGCTTGTACCAGGTAGGAAAGATACCTCTGTAGCAGGCGTGAAGAGGATAGCACTAATTAATTAGATGAGAAGCGGAGGAAAGGCACTTAGAGGTAGTGAAAAGCAGTTAATGTGATGTTCCGGGGAAGCTTCAGTCTGCTTAAGGAGTAGCAAGAACAAGCCTAAAGTCATAGCCAAATACAAGAAAGAGAGGAGGACACGCAGCATGAGAAGCTCCCGAGAGAAAGGAGCTCTGTTTTGGGTAAAAATCAGTCCCTTTTTCTATCATGGAGACATCCAAGGGCGTAGGACACGTGCACTTCAGGGAACCAAGAGATGCTGTGCATTTCTCTCGTCCCCCTGACACAGCCACTAGGTGACGATGCTTCCAATTCTCTCTAAAGAAACCTTGCTTTCTCAGGCCCAGGTGTCCAGCTGCACACCAAGGACGTCCCTGGCTCCCAGGCACAGTTCCCAGGCCCAAGGCCGAGCTCCCCTCCGAACCCCCATTCCAGCAGACCTTGCTCCTGGCATTGTGGAGCAGCCATTTCATGTCAGCCTTTTCTCCTGGCAGTCAGCTTAGCGCCGTAACCTCTGCCATCGGGGCGCCCGAGAGCCGTGTGAGGTCAGCAGAGAGTCACTGTCAGCCTTTGACCTCACAAAGGTGGGTGGCCATAAGTGCCCTGAGCGTCCAGCTCGCATTGAGTACTGCTGGTGGCACTCGAGGCGTGGAGGTCTGCATGGTGCAATGGGAGACGCCGATGTCCTGCTGCTGGAACAAGAGGCGCTGATGTGCTGCTGGTGCAGGAGGAGACGTGAAGGTGCTGCTGCTTAGAGGTGCTGAGGGGCGGGCAGCCTCAGCGGGCAGCTGAATCAGAGGGCAGGGAAGCCAAGCAGCTTCCTTCTCTGGGGAAGGGGGCACAGAGAAAGTGATTGGAAATGGGGTACAAGCCCTCAGCCTCTAAAAGCAATCCCTCAGATGTTTAGGCATAGTAAAGTTAGGTATATCTATTTGACTCTAGACCCCAACATGTTTGTTAGTGTTCTGGTTTGTCCACTGCTTTCTTGTGGGGGATTTGAGTTGGCCATTACTCTTTAGGTGAATGCTGACTTCATATCTATGGTGCACTTTATTCTTAAAATGGGAAGTTTCTACCAATTTCCCGTCCAAACTTGCTCATAAGCCAACTGCAGTCATCATTTCAGATGTGTCTCCCAACTTACACATTTCCTATTTCTCCTTGATATTTACTCAAGAAATTCATTTACGTAGAGACAACATATTCTTCTCTCAACTGGCATCTGGCCGGGCAGAATGATGTCCTTTCATTCCCTTCCAGGCAATAGGCAACTTGTTCCTTCTGTCTTGTGAACTCTTCCTCCTAAGTTCAATGTGAATACAAGTGGCAGAACTGTGCCTCATGTCTCAAATGAGTGTCAGGGCTGCCTTGTCCAGTGTATTCATACTGGAGGGAAAAAAAAATGAATAGCCATACACACTATATAACCACTAAACTTTTTCAGTCCTCCTTGTGCTAACAGTGCATGAACGTGAGGTTTTGTTGTCATTTTTGTTTGTTTGTTTGTTTGCTTGCTTTAAACTCCTGACTGCCATATAGCAAACATGACAAAAAAACACCCTTTTTTGAGAAGCTCTGAGAATGGCTCTGCTTTGTATTATCACCTGTCACTTCACCTGAACCATTTCAATCACAAGCGATATCCTTCTGTCAGGCTTGGTAGTACTTCCCAACCTTATGTCCCCTGCAAATCTCAAAGCTCATGTGAGCTCATGTATCCGTAGATAATGTTTCAGAAGCTCACATAAAGTGAAATAGATGTAATTCATCCCCTGTGTAGGGAAGAACTGGTCCTAGAAAGGAAAGCTATTAAATTATCTGGAAACAATTTAGCTCTGATAAATTATTTTGTAAATTACACATTACCCCCTCCTTCCCTGGTCTTAGCTGTTCTTGCTCCAAAACTTTGCATGGTGTTGATGTCAAACTAACAGGCCCACACTTGTCTGGATGACTCTTTACCCTCTTCTGGACAGAGGTGTATTTGTTACTCTCCCATTCTGGGGACTATCCCTGATTTGCACAATTGTTATGCATTTTTCCTACTTGACTTGTTGTTCTGTGTGCCAATGCTGTTAATAGGCTAGGTAGATATCAGCTTTTCATTTTTCACTTGAATCGCTATAGATTGTTATTTCACCTCAGATGATGTTGCGCCTAGTGCCCTACCCTCCTTTTCAATGGGAGTCCTGTCACTGCCCTTAATATCACATTGTTGTTGCTGTTAGATGCAGGAAATAAGATTTGCAGCATTTGAGACATCAGTAACTTTTGATCTATTTTTGCCTCAAGCGTGCAACTGTCCTAATTTGTTCTCTTTGTTCCCCCTGGTTTCTGTGGCTTAAGTACCACTTACTATTATTGTTTAATTTCCTATGTGAAGGAGGTTTTTGGTCATTCTTACTTTATTTCTGCAGGTTTTAACCTCTGAAACATGCCTTTTCTCATCGCTTTTTTCCTCTTTGAATTTTGAATTTTAACTATGCCTTCTCTGCACTCAAGTCCCAGAGCTGCTTAGTCAGACTCAATTATTCATTTCCTTAGATTTCAAAGTTTGCATTTCTAAGCCTCAAAACCTTCATTCTAAACCTGGTTTTGTCTGTCGTGAAATGTAAAATGAGAAAAGTCAGCTCATGATCACACTTTATTCAAATTTTACTACATTTAAACCCATACAGGAGCCAAGTCTAAAATGGTCTTATATTTTTTCACTTTTGGGAAGAAATCCATCACATAGTATACCTCTATGAACATAAGTGGTAATTATCTTTCAATCTTTTGCTGGGAAGTTAAAGTCTCCCATAATTCCCATTATTGTTTACGTGTCTGATAACTGTACAGAGATAATTCACTATTAGACTGGAGCTAAGAGCAAAGAGCAGGCTAGCAAGGCTGTCTATCTTTAGCAGTGATTTGCACAAAACCACTCTTTTGCTGACCCATAACATTTAATTTCTCCATCCTCTGCTTCTTGCTAACACAAAGCACCATCTTATTCCATCCATTTGCCTTGGTTTCCAGCCTTCCTGAGATTTATCAGTACTTGTATGACATTCATGCCTTTGTTTCACCCTTCCTGTGTTGACACTTGTCATAACAGTTTTAGATCCTGAACATGATCATCTCAAAGTTTGCCTGACAGTTAGGTCTTCCTCACATTGTCATAGAGTATCAGGTCTCTACCACTTGAAATAGATTGGATTGGATTAGATTATTGGCACCGTCTCTTGTGCTGGTAGTCCATTATCTTCACAGTCCGTACAACTGGCCATCAGTGAACATGAAGTGGCCTTATCCTGCCCATTTACCTTTCTGGAAATCAGCCACTCTGTCTGCCTAGAACAGGGAATGGATTTTCCTCACCTTTCTTCAAAAGCTCTGAAGTTTTCTGTGATCTTTCCAATTGTACGGTATGATAAGCTTTTGCTGCCACTGAAGGGTAGAAGTCATTATGAATAGTGCCAACAAAACAGAAACATAACAATGAAAACGATATTTTAATTCAGAATAGGTATTTGAAAAGTTCACCTTTTCTAGCACAAATGGGGAAAAGAAAAAAAGGAAGGAAAAAAAAAAAAAAAAGCAGTCCTAAAACATCAAAACTGTGGCCAAAGAATTAGAAGAAACACTATTTTTCCAAAGCTGCAATGTTTTCCATTCATCTGGCTGGGCCAGCAGAGCACTGGAGACCTGGATGCACTGTACTCATGGCTGGTTCCCCTAAATGACCTGCAGGGAGATCTTCTTCTCTCTATCCCTCTGTTTCTCCTTTCAATCTCTGTTTTGTCTGTTTGTATCACTAGCTCTCAAATCGCCACTGATATATGCACGTGCAGCACCCAGCACAACCTTGTTTCAGGCTCCAGCGGGACCTTTAGGCATTACCATCCTGTAAACAAATAACAATGATAGTGAGTGTAATTACAATCGTCAAACTATTCCAGCTCCACATCATTAGCCATGCCCTGAGCTAAATAACATTTTAATCAGTTTGATATGTCATCTGTGGCTTTCTTCACTGTCACTTGCAATCCAGCAAACTCCTTCCTTCACGTTTCTAGATTAGACAGAGGGTTCTCAACTGCAGACATCCAATTCCCTGTTCAGGAAGCAGCGAGACCTTTCCTCTTCTCACAGATTTAAGATGATAGCCAAGCATCATGAGACACAGTGCGTATGTCTCCTAGGCCCATCCCATGAGAGCAGGACATTTACCACACATGAGAAGAAGACTTAATGCAGTGGCAAAGCAAAATACTCAGTGTCAAAGCCATGTCTAGATGATCATTAAAGACAGATCAAAATTACCCAATACAGGAGGAAAATCTATCGTTTGTAGAAGATTATGTTCTCTGATTATTAGTTTCAAAATTAGTTTTTCCTTTGGATTTCCTCTGAACTTAAACTTAGTTTGGAATGCCTTTGGTTTTGAATATTTCTGAAATCGTATTACTTCTCCTAAGTAAGTTGCTAGTCTGTTCTATTTACGTGAAATTCGAATAATATTGTGAAGTATCTGCCATCAGTTTTACTGTGTGCCAGGCTGAGTTCCCTGATGAATTTCAAATTTCAGATATGAAACAGTAAAGGTTAAAAAAAAAACATGTTACAAAGGGTACTTCATGCAGTAGCATAAACTTCTGTTTTCTCAAAACTTGTATCAGTTCATCTCACCAGGACCAGCAGGGGAAGCACACTCTGCCTAGGCACTGGCAAAGGGACACAGTGAGAGTGTAGGGTCTCTTGCTGGGGCCATTCAAAATTTGACTGTACAAGCCCCTGAGCAATATGACAGGGCTTTAAAAATGGCCCTGCTTGAAGTACGCGGGTGATCTGGAGACCTCTAAGGTGCTTTCCAACAAAAGCTTTTCTATAATTGTATGAAATCACCTGCAATAGATTAACCCTGGTCATTATTCCTATCACAGGAAATAACTGTGACACCTGGGTAACAGGTGAGCTTACTGCGACACCAGGGAGAGCCTTCCTGTACTTAAAGGCAACCTGTAGGAAAGCTGGGGAGGGAGTCTTTATCAGGGCCTGGAGTGACAGGACAAGGAGTAACCGCTTTAAACTGAAAAGTAGCACCCAGAAAGAACGGAGTCACGCAACAGGATTCATTTCCAAAACCACCTCATAGACACCTGGGCCAAAGAGCAGGGCCTTGAGCGGGTATATCACAATGGCGGAGTTCATTTCCTTCCCAGTAGCTAGCACGTGCCGTTTTTTGGGATTTCGGGGCTACAGTGAGCTGCTAAGAGGGATGTCTTAGCTCTTGCAGGGCAGTGCTTCCACTAAGGCCAGGACTTTTCTGCATCTTCTACTGCCCTGCAAGCGAGGATGCTTGGGGCACACAGGAAGCTGGGAGGGGACACAGCTGCAGGGATTCCATAAGACACAAGCAAATGCAGCCTTGGCTTGGTGACACTTTCTCTTGATTACTGCTCAACACAAATTACCTCGAGCAAGTCTACTGTGAGGACTAAAGGAAAGAGACGTATGGATGCTGCTAAGCTCTTCTAGCTTGTACCAGGTAGGAAAGATACCTCTGTAGCAGGCGTGAAGAGGATAGCACTAATTAATTAGATGAGAAGCGGAGGAAAGGCACTTAGAGGTAGTGAAAAGCAGTTAATGTGATGTTCCGGGGAAGCTTCAGTCTGCTTAAGGAGTAGCAAGAACAAGCCTAAAGTCATAGCCAAATACAAGAAAGAGAGGAGGACACGCAGCATGAGAAGCTCCCGAGAGAAAGGAGCTCTGTTTTGGGTAAAAATCAGTCCCTTTTTCTATCATGGAGACATCCAAGGGCGTAGGACACGTGCACTTCAGGGAACCAAGAGATGCTGTGCATTTCTCTCGTCCCCCTGACACAGCCACTAGGTGACGATGCTTCCAATTCTCTCTAAAGAAACCTTGCTTTCTCAGGCCCAGGTGTCCAGCTGCACACCAAGGACGTCCCTGGCTCCCAGGCACAGTTCCCAGGCCCAAGGCCGAGCTCCGCTCCGAACCCCCATTCCAGCAGACCTTGCTCCTGGCATTGTGGAGCAGCCATTTCATGTCAGCCTTTTCTCCTGGCAGTCAGCTTAGCGCCGTAACCTCTGCCATCGGGGCGCCCGAGAGCCGTGTGAGGTCAGCAGAGAGTCACTGTCAGCCTTTGACCTCACAAAGGTGGGTGGCCATAAGTGCCCTGAGCGTCCAGCTCGCATTGAGTACTGCTGGTGGCACTCGAGGCGTGGAGGTCTGCATGGTGCAATGGGAGACGCCGATGTCCTGCTGCTGGAACAAGAGGCGCTGATGTGCTGCTGGTGCAGGAGGAGACGTGAAGGTGCTGCTGCTTAGAGGTGCTGAGGGGCGGGCAGCCTCAGCGGGCAGCTGAATCAGAGGGCAGGGAAGCCAAGCAGCTTCCTTCTCTGGGGAAGGGGGCACAGAGAAAGTGATTGGAAATGGGGTACAAGCCCTCAGCCTCTAAAAGCAATCCCTCAAATGTTTAGGCATAGTAAAGTTAGGTATATCTATTTGACTCTAGACCCCAACGTGTTTGTTAGTGTTCTGGTTTGTCCACTGCTTTCTTGTGGGGGATTTGAGTTGGCCATTACTCTTTAGGTGAATGCTGACTTCATATCTATGGTGCACTTTATTCTTAAAATGGGAAGTTTCTACCAATTTCCCGTCCAAACTTGCTCATAAGCCAACTGCAGTCATCATTTCAGATGTGTCTCCCAACTTACACATTTCCTATTTCTCCTTGATATTTACTCAAGAAATTCATTTACGTAGAGACAACATATTCTTCTCTCAACTGGCATCTGGCCGGGCAGAATGATGTCCTTTCATTCCCTTCCAGGCAATAGGCAACTTGTTCCTTCTGTCTTGTGAACTCTTCCTCCTAAGTTCAATGTGAATACAAGTGGCAGAACTGTGCCTCATGTCTCAAATGAGTGTCAGGGCTGCCTTGTCCAGTGTATTCATACTGGAGGGAAAAAAAAATGAATAGCCATACACACTATATAACCACTAAACTTTTTCAGTCCTCCTTGTGCTAACAGTGCATGAACGTGAGGTTTTGTTGTCATTTTTGTTTGTTTGCTTGCTTTAAACTCCTGACTGCCATATAGCAAACATGACAAAAAAACACCCTTTTTTGAGAATCTCTGAGAATGGCTCTGCTTTGTATTATCACCTGTCACTTCACCTGAACCATTTCAATCACAAGCGATATCCTTCTGTCAGGCTTGGTAGTACTTCCCAACCTTATGTCCCCTGCAAATCTCAAAGCTCATGTGTAATTTTTAATCTTCAGCCACCATGTCCATACCGAACATATCTAACTTTGAAGTCAGCTCTGCCCTGAATAGGAGGTTGGGTTTTCAGAGGTCCCTTCCAGCCTACATTTCTCCATGAGTCTTTGCCTCCTTAGCAGCTGCAGTTTCAGAACTGTCTCTGAGAATTACCATAGGTAACGACTCCTTTGCTGGTAAGTCCCTCTTCAGTGTGAACAATTGTAAATTCCCTTTATTCACTTGCAGCCCCAAAGCCCAAATCCGTAGATAATGTATCAGAAGCTCACAGAAAGTGAAATAGATGTAATTCATCCCCTGTGTAGGGAAGAACTGGTCCTAGAAAGGAAAGCTATTAAATTATCTGGAAACAATTTAGCTCTGATAAATTATTTTGTAAATTACACATTACCCCCTCCTTCCCTGGTCTTAGCTGTTCTTGCTCCAAAACTTTGCATGGTGTTGATGTCAAACTAGCAGGCCCACACTTGTCTGGATGACTCTTTACCCTCTTCTGGACAGAGGTGTATTTGTTACTCTCCCATTCTGGGGACTATCCCTGATTTGCACAATTGTTATGCATTTTTCCTACTTGACTTGTTGTTCTGTGTGCCAATGCTGTTAATAGGCTAGGTAGATATCAGCTTTTCATTTTTCACTTGAATCGCTATAGATTGTTATTTCACCTCAGATGATGTTGCGCCTAGTGCCCTACCCTCCTTTTCAATGGGAGTCCTGTCACTGCCCTTAATATCACATTGTTGTTGCTGTTAGATGCAGGAAATAAGATTTGCAGCATTTGAGACATCAGTAACTTTTGATCTATTTTTGCCTCAAGTGTGCAACTGTCCTAATTTGTTCTCTTTGTTCCCCCTGGTTTCTGTGGCTTAAGTACCACTTACTATTATTGTTTAATTTCCTATGTGAAGGAGGTTTTTGGTCATTCTTACTTTATTTCTGCAGGTTTTAACCTCTGAAACATGCCTTTTCTCATCGCTTTTTTCCTCTTTGAATTTTGAATTTTAACTATGCCTTCTCTGCACACAAGTCCCAGAGCTGCTTAGTCAGACTCAATTATTCATTTCCTTAGATTTCAAAGTTTGCATTTCTAAGCCTCAAAACCTTCATTCTAAACCTGGTTTTGTCTGTCGTGAAATGTAAAATGAGAAAAGTCAGCTCATGATCACACTTTATTCAAATTTTACTACATTTAAACCCATACAGGAGCCAAGTCTAAAATGGTCTTATATTTTTTCACTTTTGGGAAGAAATCCATCACATAGTATACCTCTATGAACATAAGTGGTAATTATCTTTCAATCTTTTGCTGGGAAGTTAAAGTCTCCCATAATTCCCATTATTGTTTACGTGTCTGATAACTGTACAGAGAGAATTCACTATTAGACTGGAGCTAAGAGCAAAGAGCAGGCTAGCAAGGCTGTCTATCTTTAGCAGTGATTTGCACAAAACCACTCTTTTGCTGACCCATAACATTTAATTTCTCCATCCTCTGCTTCTTGCTAACACAAAGCACCATCTTATTCCATCCATTTGCCTTGGTTTCCAGCCTTCCTGAGATTTATCAGTACTTGTATGACATTCATGCCTTTGTTTCACCCTTCCTGTGTTGACACTTGTCATAACAGTTTTAGATCCTGAACATGATCATCTCAAAGTTTGCCTGACAGTTAGGTCTTCCTCACATTGTCATAGAGTATCAGGTCTCTACCACTTGAAATAGATTGGATTGGATTAGATTATTGGCACCGTCTCTTGTGCTGGTAGTCCATTATCTTCACAGTCCGTACAACTGGCCATCAGTGAACATGAAGTGGCCTTATCCTGCCCATTTACCTTTCTGGAAATCAGCCACTCTGTCTGCCTAGAACAGGGAATGGATTTTCCTCACCTTTCTTCAAAAGCTCTGAAGTTTTCTGTGATCTTTCCAATTGTACGGTATGATAAGCTTTTGCTGCCACTGAAGGGTAGAAGTCATTATGAATAGTGCCAACAAAACAGAAACATAACAATGAAAACGATATTTTAATTCAGAATAGGTATTTGAAAAGTTCACCTTTTCTAGCACAAATGGGGAAAAGAAAAAAAGGAAGGAAAAAAAAAAAAAAAAAAGCAGTCCTAAAACATCAAAACTGTGGCCAAAGAATTAGAAGAAACACTATTTTTCCAAAGCTGCAATGTTTTCCATTCATCTGGCTGGGCCAGCAGAGCACTGGAGACCTGGATGCACTGTACTCATGGCTGGTTCCCCTAAATGACCTGCAGGGAGATCTTCTTCTCTCTATCCCTCTGTTTCTCCTTTCAATCTCTGTTTTGTCTGTTTGTATCACTAGCTCTTAAATCGCCACTGATATATGCACGTGCAGCACCCAGCACAACCTTGTTTCAGGCTCCAGCGGGACCTTTAGGCATTACCATCCTGTAAACAAATAACAATGATAGTGAGCGTAATTACAATCGTCAAACTATTCCAGCTCCACATCATTAGCCATGCCCTGAGCTAAATAACATTTTAATCAGTTTGATATGTCATCTGTGGCTTTCTTCACTGTCACTTGCAATCCAGCAAACTCCTTCCTTCACGTTTCTAGATTAGACAGAGGGTTCTCAACTGCAGACATCCAATTCCCTGTTCAGGAAGCAGCGAGACCTTTCCTCTTCTCACAGATTTAAGATGATAGACAAGCATCATGAGACACAGTGCGTATGTCTCCTAGGCCCATCCCATGAGAGCAGGACATTTACCACACATGAGAAGAAGACTTAATGCAGTGGCAAAGCAAAATACTCAGTGTCAAAGCCATGTCTAGATGATCATTAAAGACAGATCAAAATTACCCAATACAGGAGGAAAATCTATCGTTTGTAGAAGATTATGTTCTCTGATTATTAGTTTCAAAATTAGTTTTTCCTTTGGATTTCCTCTGAACTTAAACTTAGTTTGGAATGCCTTTGGTTTTGAATATTTCTGAAATCGTATTACTTCTCCTAAGTAAGTTGCTAGTCTGTTCTGTTTACGTGAAATTCGAATAATATTGTGAAGTATCTGCCATCAGTTTTACTGTGTGCCAGGCTGAGTTCCCTGATGAATTTCAAATTTCAGATATGAAACAGTAAAGGTTAAAAAAAAAAAATGTTACAAAGGGTACTTCATGCAGTAGCATAAACTTCTGTTTTCTCAAAACTTGTATCAGTTCATCTCACCAGGACCAGCAGGGGAAGCACACTCTGCCTAGGCACTGGCAAAGGGACACAGTGAGAGTGTAGGGTCTCTTGCTGGGGCCATTCAAAATTTGACTGTACAAGCCCCTGAGCAATATGACAGGGCTTTAAAAATGGCCCTGCTTGAAGTACGCGGGTGATCTGGAGACCTCTAAGGTGCTTTCCAACAAAAGCTTTTCTATAATTGTATGAAATCACCTGCAATAGATTAACCCTGGTCATTATTCCTATCACAGGAAATAACTGTGACACCTGGGTAACAGGTGAGCTTACTGCGACACCAGGGAGAGCCTTCCTGTACTTAAAGGCAACCTGTAGGAAAGCTGGGGAGGGAGTCTTTATCAGGGCCTGGAGTGACAGGACAAGGAGTAACCGCTTTAAACTGAAAAGTAGCACCCAGAAAGAACGGAGTCACGCAACAGGATTCATTTCCAAAACCACCTCATAGACACCTGGGCCAAAGAGCAGGGCCTTGAGCGGGTATATCACAATGGCAGAGTTCATTTCCTTCCCAGTAGCTGGCACGTGCCGTTTTTTGGGATTTCGGGGCTACAGTGAGCTGCTAAGAGGGATGTCTTAGCTCTTGCAGGGCAGTGCTTCCACTAAGGCCAGGACTTTTCTGCATCTTCTACTGCCCTGCAAGCGAGGATGCTTGGGGCACACAGGAAGCTGGGAGGGGACACAGCTGCAGGGATTCCATAAGGCACAAGCAAATGCAGCCTTGGCTTGGTGACACTTTCTCTTGATTACTGCTCAACACAAATTACCTCGAGCAAGTCTACTGTGAGGACTAAAGGAAAGAGACGTATGGATGCTGCTAAGCTCTTCTAGCTTGTACCAGGTAGGAAAGATACCTCTGTAGCAGGCGTGAAGAGGATAGCACTAATTAATTAGATGAGAAGCGGAGGAAAGGCACTTAGAGGTAGTGAAAAGCAGTTAATGTGATGTTCCGGGGAAGCTTCAGTCTGCTTAAGGAGCAGCAAGAACAAGCCTAAAGTCATAGCCAAATACAAGAAAGAGAGGAGGACACGCAGCATGAGAAGCTCCCGAGAGAAAGGAGCTCTGTTTTGGGTAAAAATCAGTCCCTTTTTCTATCATGGAGACATCCAAGGGCGTAGGACACGTGCACTTCAGGGAACCAAGAGATGCTGTGCATTTCTCTCGTCCCCCTGACACAGCCACTAGGTGACGATGCTTCCAATTCTCTCTAAAGAAACCTTGCTTTCTCAGGCCCAGGTGTCCAGCTGCACACCAAGGACGTCCCTGGCTCCCAGGCACAGTTCCCAGGCCCAAGGCCGAGCTCCGCTCCGAACCCCCATTCCAGCAGACCTTGCTCCTGGCATTGTGGAGCAGCCATTTCATGTCAGCCTTTTCTCCTGGCAGTCAGCTTAGCGCCGTAACCTCTGCCATCGGGGCGCCCGAGAGCCGTGTGAGGTCAGCAGAGAGTCACTGTCAGCCTTTGACCTCACAAAGGTGGGTGGCCATAAGTGCCCTGAGCGTCCAGCTCGCATTGAGTACTGCTGGTGGCACTCGAGGCGTGGAGGTCTGCATGGTGCAATGGGAGACGCCGATGTCCTGCTGCTGGAACAAGAGATGCTGATGTGCTGCTGGTGCAGGAGGAGACGTGAAGGTGCTGCTGCTTAGAGGTGCTGAGGAGCGGGCAGCCTCAGCGGGCAGCTGAATCAGAGGGCAGGGAAGCCAAGCAGCTTCCTTCTCTGGGGAAGGGGGCACAGAGAAAGTGATTGGAAATGGGGTACAAGCCCTCAGCCTCTAAAAGCAATCCCTCAGATGTTTAGGCATAGTAAAGTTAGGTATATCTATTTGACTCTAGACCCCAACATGTTTGTTAGTGTTCTGGTTTGTCCACTGCTTTCTTGTGGGGGATTTGAGTTGGCCATTACTCTTTAGGTGAATGCTGACTTCATATCTATGGTGCACTTTATTCTTAAAATGGGAAGTTTCTACCAATTTCCCGTCCAAACTTGCTCATAAGCCAACTGCAGTCATCATTTCAGATGTGTCTCCCAACTTACACATTTCCTATTTCTCCTTGATATTTACTCAAGAAATTCATTTACGTAGAGACAACATATTCTTCTCTCAACTGGCATCTGGCTGGGCAGAATGATGTCCTTTCATTCCCTTCCAGGCAATAGGCAACTTGTTCCTTCTGTCTTGTGAACTCTTCCTCCTAAGTTCAATGTGAATACAAGTGGCAGAACTGTGCCTCATGTCTCAAATGAGTGTCAGGGCTGCCTTGTCCAGTGTATTCATACTGGAGGGAAAAAAAAATGAATAGCCATACACACTATATAACCACTAAACTTTTTCAGTCCTCCTTGTGCTAACAGTGCATGAACGTGAGGTTTTGTTGTCATTTTTGTTTGTTTGTTTGTTTGCTTGCTTTAAACTCCTGACTGCCATATAGCAAACATGACAAAAAAACACCCTTTTTTGAGAAGCTCTGAGAATGGCTCTGCTTTGTATTATCACCTGTCACTTCACCTGAACCATTTCAATCACAAGCGATATCCTTCTGTCAGGCTTGGTAGTACTTCCCAACCTTATGTCCCCTGCAAATCTCAAAGCTCATGTGTAATTTTTAATCTTCAGCCACCATGTCCATACCGAACATATCTAACTTTGAAGTCAGCTCTGCCCTGAATAGGAGGTTGGGTTTTCAGAGGTCCCTTCCAGCCTACATTTCTCCATGAGTCTTTGCCTCCTTAGCAGCTGCAGTTTCAGAACTGTCTCTGAGAATTACCATAGGTAACGACTCCTTTGCTGGTAAGTCCCTCTTCAGTGTGAACAATTGTAAATTCCCTTTATTCACTTGCAGCCCCAAAGCCCAAATCCGTAGATAATGTATCAGAAGCTCACAGAAAGTGAAATAGATGTAATTCATCCCCTGTGTAGGGAAGAACTGGTCCTAGAAAGGAAAGCTATTAAATTATCTGGAAACAATTTAGCTCTGATAAATTATTTTGTAAATTACACATTACCCCCTCCTTCCCTGGTCTTAGCTGTTCTTGCTCCAAAACTTTGCATGGTGTTGATGTCAAACTAACAGGCCCACACTTGTCTGGATGACTCTTTACCCTCTTCTGGACAGAGGTGTATTTGTTACTCTCCCATTCTGGGGACTATCCCTGATTTGCACAATTGTTATGCATTTTTCCTACTTGACTTGTTGTTCTGTGTGCCAATGCTGTTAATAGGCTAGGTAGATATCAGCTTTTCATTTTTCACTTGAATCGCTATAGATTGTTATTTCACCTCAGATGATGTTGCGCCTAGTGCCCTACCCTCCTTTTCAATGGGAGTCCTGTCACTGCCCTTAATATCACATTGTTGTTGCTGTTAGATGCAGGAAATAAGATTTGCAGCATTTGAGACATCAGTAACTTTTGATCTATTTTTGCCTCAAGTGTGCAACTGTCCTAATTTGTTCTCTTTGTTCCCCCTGGTTTCTGTGGCTTAAGTACCACTTACTATTATTGTTTAATTTCCTATGTGAAGGAGGTTTTTGGTCATTCTTACTTTATTTCTGCAGGTTTTAACCTCTGAAACATGCCTTTTCTCATCGCTTTTTTCCTCTTTGAATTTTGAATTTTAACTATGCCTTCTCTGCACTCAAGTCCCAGAGCTGCTTAGTCAGACTCAATTATTCATTTCCTTAGATTTCAAAGTTTGCATTTCTAAGCCTCAAAACCTTCATTCTAAACCTGGTTTTGTCTGTCGTGAAATGTAAAATGAGAAAAGTCAGCTCATGATCACACTTTATTCAAATTTTACTACATTTAAACCCATACAGGAGCCAAGTCTAAAATGGTCTTATATTTTTTCACTTTTGGGAAGAAATCCATCACATAGTATACCTCTGTGAACATAAGTGGTAATTATCTTTCAATCTTTTGCTGGGAAGTTAAAGTCTCCCATAATTCCCATTATTGTTTACGTGTCTGATAACTGTACAGAGATAATTCACTATTAGACTGGAGCTAAGAGCAAAGAGCAGGCTAGCAAGGCTGTCTATCTTTAGCAGTGATTTGCACAAAACCACTCTTTTGCTGACCCATAACATTTAATTTCTCCATCCTCTGCTTCTTGCTAACACAAAGCACCATCTTATTCCATCCATTTGCCTTGGTTTCCAGCCTTCCTGAGATTTATCAGTACTTGTATGACATTCATGCCTTTGTTTCACCCTTCCTGTGTTGACACTTGTCATAACAGTTTTAGATCCTGAACATGATCATCTCAAAGTTTGCCTGACAGTTAGGTCTTCCTCACATTGTCATAGAGTATCAGGTCTCTACCACTTGAAATAGATTGGATTGGATTAGATTATTGGCACCGTCTCTTGTGCTGGTAGTCCATTATCTTCACAGTCCGTACAACTGGCCATCAGTGAACATGAAGTGGCCTTATCCTGCCCATTTACCTTTCTGGAAATCAGCCACTCTGTCTGCCTAGAACAGGGAATGGATTTTCCTCACCTTTCTTCAAAAGCTCTGAAGTTTTCTGTGATCTTTCCAATTGTACGGTATGATAAGCTTTTGCTGCCACTGAAGGGTAGAAGTCATTATGAATAGTGCCAACAAAACAGAAACATAACAATGAAAACGATATTTTAATTCAGAATAGGTATTTGAAAAGTTCACCTTTTCTAGCACAAATGGGGAAAAGAAAAAAAGGAAGGAAAAAAAAAAAAAAAGCAGTCCTAAAACATCAAAACTGTGGCCAAAGAATTAGAAGAAACACTATTTTTCCAAAGCTGCAATGTTTTCCATTCATCTGGCTGGGCCAGCAGAGCACTGGAGACCTGGATGCACTGTACTCATGGCTGGTTCCCCTAAATGACCTGCAGGGAGATCTTCTTCTCTCTATCCCTCTGTTTCTCCTTTCAATCTCTGTTTTGTCTGTTTGTATCACTAGCTCTTAAATCGCCACTGATATATGCACGTGCAGCACCCAGCACAACCTTGTTTCAGGCTCCAGCGGGACCTTTAGGCATTACCATCCTGTAAACAAATAACAATGATAGTGAGCGTAATTACAATCGTCAAACTATTCCAGCTCCACATCATTAGCCATGCCCTGAGCTAAATAACATTTTAATCAGTTTGATATGTCATCTGTGGCTTTCTTCACTGTCACTTGCAATCCAGCAAACTCCTTCCTTCACGTTTCTAGATTAGACAGAGGGTTCTCAACTGCAGACATCCAATTCCCTGTTCAGGAAGCAGCGAGACCTTTCCTCTTCTCACAGATTTAAGATGATAGCCAAGCATCATGAGACACAGTGCGTATGTCTCCTAGGCCCATCCCATGAGAGCAGGACATTTACCACACATGAGAAGAAGACTTAATGCAGTGGCAAAGCAAAATACTCAGTGTCAAAGCCATGTCTAGATGATCATTAAAGACAGATCAAAATTACCCAATACAGGAGGAAAATCTATCGTTTGTAGAAGATTATGTTCTCTGATTATTAGTTTCAAAATTAGTTTTTCCTTTGGATTTCCTCTGAACTTAAACTTAGTTTGGAATGCCTTTGGTTTTGAATATTTCTGAAATCGTATTACTTCTCCTAAGTAAGTTGCTAGTCTGTTCTGTTTACGTGAAATTCGAATAATATTGTGAAGTATCTGCCATCAGTTTTACTGTGTGCCAGGCTGAGTTCCCTGATGAATTTCAAATTTCAGATATGAAACAGTAAAGGTTAAAAAAAAAAAATGTTACAAAGGGTACTTCATGCAGTAGCATAAACTTCTGTTTTCTCAAAACTTGTATCAGTTCATCTCACCAGGACCAGCAGGGGAAGCACACTCTGCCTAGGCACTGGCAAAGGCACACAGTGAGACTGTAGGGTCTCTTGCTGGGGCCATTCAAAATTTGACTGTACAAGCACCTGAGCAATATGACAGGGCTTTAAAAATGGCCCTGCTTGAAGTACGCGGGTGATCTGGAGACCTCTAAGGTGCTTTCCAACAAAAGCTTTTCTATAATTGTATGAAATCACCTGCAATAGATTAACCCTGGTCATTATTCCTATCACAGGAAATAACTGTGACACCTGGGTAACAGGTGAGCTTACTGCGACACCAGGGAGAGCCTTCCTGTACTTAAAGGCAACCTGTAGGAAAGCTGGGGAGGGAGTCTTTATCAGGGCCTGGAGTGACAGGACAAGGAGTAACCGCTTTAAACTGAAAAGTAGCACCCAGAAAGAACGGAGTCACGCAACAGGATTCATTTCCAAAACCACCTCATAGACACCTGGGCCAAAGAGCAGGGCCTTGAGCGGGTATATCACAATGGCAGAGTTCATTTCCTTCCCAGTAGCTGGCACGTGCCGTTTTTGGGGATTTCGGGGCTACAGTGAGCTGCTAAGAGGGATGTCTTAGCTCTTGCAGGGCAGTGCTTCCACTAAGGCCAGGACTTTTCTGCATCTTCTACTGCCCTGCAAGCGAGGATGCTTGGGGCACACAGGAAGCTGGGAGGGGACACAGCTGCAGGGATTCCATAAGGCACAAGCAAATGCAGCCTTGGCTTGGTGACACTTTCTCTTGATTACTGCTCAACACAAATTACCTCGAGCAAGTCTACTGTGAGGACTAAAGGAAAGAGACGTATGGATGCTGCTAAGCTCTTCTAGCTTGTACCAGGTAGGAAAGATACCTCTGTAGCAGGCGTGAAGAGGATAGCACTAATTAATTAGATGAGAAGCGGAGGAAAGGCACTTAGAGGTAGTGAAAAGCAGTTAATGTGATGTTCCGGGGAAGCTTCAGTCTGCTTAAGGAGTAGCAAGAACAAGCCTAAAGTCATAGCCAAATACAAGAAAGAGAGGAGGACACGCAGCATGAGAAGCTCCCGAGAGAAAGGAGCTCTGTTTTGGGTAAAAATCAGTCCCTTTTTCTATCATGGAGACATCCAAGGGCGTAGGACACGTGCACTTCAGGGAACCAAGAGATGCTGTGCATTTCTCTCGTCCCCCTGACACAGCCACTAGGTGACGATGCTTCCAATTCTCTCTAAAGAAACCTTGCTTTCTCAGGCCCAGGTGTCCAGCTGCACACCAAGGACGTCCCTGGCTCCCAGGCACAGTTCCCAGGCCCAAGGCCGAGCTCCGCTCCGAACCCCCATTCCAGCAGACCTTGCTCCTGGCATTGTGGAGCAGCCATTTCATGTCAGCCTTTTCTCCTGGCAGTCAGCTTAGCGCCGTAACCTCTGCCATCGGGGCGCCCGAGAGCCGTGTGAGGTCAGCAGAGAGTCACTGTCAGCCTTTGACCTCACAAAGGTGGGTGGCCATAAGTGCCCTGAGCGTCCAGCTCGCATTGAGTACTGCTGGTGGCACTCGAGGCGTGGAGGTCTGCATGGTGCAATGGGAGACGCCGATGTCCTGCTGCTGGAACAAGAGGCGCTGATGTGCTGCTGGTGCAGGAGGAGACGTGAAGGTGCTGCTGCTTAGAGGTGCTGAGGGGCGGGCAGCCTCAGCGGGCAGCTGAATCAGAGGGCAGGGAAGCCAAGCAGCTTCCTTCTCTGGGGAAGGGGGCACAGAGAAAGTGATTGGAAATGGGGTACAAGCCCTCAGCCTCTAAAAGCAATCCCTCAGATGTTTAGGCATAGTAAAGTTAGGTATATCTATTTGACTCTAGACCCCAACATGTTTGTTAGTGTTCTGGTTTGTCCACTGCTTTCTTGTGGGGGATTTGAGTTGGCCATTACTGTTTAGGTGAATGCTGACTTCATATCTATGGTGCACTTTATTCTTAAAATGGGAAGTTTCTACCAATTTCCCGTCCAAACTTGCTCATAAGCCAACTGCAGTCATCATTTCAGATGTGTCTCCCAACTTACACATTTCCTATTTCTCCTTGATATTTACTCAAGAAATTCATTTACGTAGAGACAACATATTCTTCTCTCAACTGGCATCTGGCTGGGCAGAATGATGTCCTTTCATTCCCTTCCAGGCAATAGGCAACTTGTTCCTTCTGTCTTGTGAACTCTTCCTCCTAAGTTCAATGTGAATACAAGTGGCAGAACTGTGCCTCATGTCTCAAATGAGTGTCAGGGCTGCCTTGTCCAGTGTATTCATACTGGAGGGAAAAAAAAATGAATAGCCATACACACTATATAACCACTAAACTTTTTCAGTCCTCCTTGTGCTAACAGTGCATGAACGTGAGGTTTTGTTGTCATTTTTGTTTGTTTGTTTGTTTGCTTGCTTTAAACTCCTGACTGCCATATAGCAAACATGACAAAAAAACACCCTTTTTTGAGAATCTCTGAGAACGGCTCTGCTTTGTATTATCACCTGTCACTTCACCTGAACCATTTCAATCACAAGCGATATCCTTCTGTCAGGCTTGGTAGTACTTCCCAACCTTATGTCCCCTGCAAATCTCAAAGCTCATGTGTAATTTTTAATCTTCAGCCACCATGTCCATACCGAACATATCTAACTTTGAAGTCAGCTCTGCCCTGAATAGGAGGTTGGGTTTTCAGAGGTCCCTTCCAGCCTACATTTCTCCATGAGTCTTTGCCTCCTTAGCAGCTGCAGTTTCAGAACTGTCTCTGAGAATTACCATAGGTAACGACTCCTTTGCTGGTAAGTCCCTCTTCAGTGTGAACAATTGTAAATTCCCTTTATTCACTTGCAGCCCCAAAGCCCAAATCCGTAGATAATGTATCAGAAGCTCACAGAAAGTGAAATAGATGTAATTCATCCCCTGTGTAGGGAAGAACTGGTCCTAGAAAGGAAAGCTATTAAATTATCTGGAAACAATTTAGCTCTGATAAATTATTTTGTAAATTACACATTACCCCCTCCTTCCCTGGTCTTAGCTGTTCTTGCTCCAAAACTTTGCATGGTGTTGATGTCAAACTAACAGGCCCACACTTGTCTGGATGACTCTTTACCCTCTTCTGGACAGAGGTGTATTTGTTACTCTCCCATTCTGGGGACTATCCCTGATTTGCACAATTGTTATGCATTTTTCCTACTTGACTTGTTGTTCTGTGTGCCAATGCTGTTAATAGGCTAGGTAGATATCAGCTTTTCATTTTTCACTTGAATCGCTATAGATTGTTATTTCACCTCAGATGATGTTGCGCCTAGTGCCCTACCCTCCTTTTCAATGGGAGTCCTGTCACTGCCCTTAATATCACATTGTTGTTGCTGTTAGATGCAGGAAATAAGATTTGCAGCATTTGAGACATCAGTAACTTTTGATCTATTTTTGCCTCAAGTGTGCAACTGTCCTAATTTGTTCTCTTTGTTCCCCCTGGTTTCTGTGGCTTAAGTACCACTTACTATTATTGTTTAATTTCCTATGTGAAGGAGGTTTTTGGTCATTCTTACTTTATTTCTGCAGTTTTTAACCTCTGAAACATGCCTTTTCTCATCGCTTTTTTCCTCTTTGAATTTTGAATTTTAACTATGCCTTCTCTGCACTCAAGTCCCAGAGCTGCTTAGTCAGACTCAATTATTCATTTCCTTAGATTTCAAAGTTTGCATTTCTAAGCCTCAAAACCTTCATTCTAAACCTGGTTTTGTCTGTCGTGAAATGTAAAATGAGAAAAGTCAGCTCATGATCACACTTTATTCAAATTTTACTACATTTAAACCCATACAGGAGCCAAGTCTAAAATGGTCTTATATTTTTTCACTTTTGGGAAGAAATCCATCACATAGTATACCTCTATGAACATAAGTGGTAATTATCTTTCAATCTTTTGCTGGGAAGTTAAAGTCTCCCATAATTCCCATTATTGTTTACGTGTCTGATAACTGTACAGAGATAATTCACTATTAGACTGGAGCTAAGAGCAAAGAGCAGGCTAGCAAGGCTGTCTATCTTTAGCAGTGATTTGCACAAAACCACTCTTTTGCTGACCCATAACATTTAATTTCTCCATCCTCTGCTTCTTGCTAACACAAAGCACCATCTTATTCCATCCATTTGCCTTGGTTTCCAGCCTTCCTGAGATTTATCAGTACTTGTATGACATTCATGCCTTTGTTTCACCCTTCCTGTGTTGACACTTGTCATAACAGTTTTAGATCCTGAACATGATCATCTCAAAGTTTGCCTGACAGTTAGGTCTTCCTCACATTGTCATAGAGTATCAGGTCTCTACCACTTGAAATAGATTGGATTGGATTAGATTATTGGCACCGTCTCTTGTGCTGGTAGTCCATTATCTTCACAGTCCGTACAACTGGCCATCAGTGAACATGAAGTGGCCTTATCCTGCCCATTTACCTTTCTGGAAATCAGCCACTCTGTCTGCCTAGAACAGGGAATGGATTTTCCTCACCTTTCTTCAAAAGCTCTGAAGTTTTCTGTGATCTTTCCAATTGTACGGTATGATAAGCTTTTGCTGCCACTGAAGGGTAGAAGTCATTATGAATAGTGCCAACAAAACAGAAACATAACAATGAAAACGATATTTTAATTCAGAATAGGTATTTGAAAAGTTCACCTTTTCTAGCACAAATGGGGAAAAGAAAAAAAGGAAGGAAAAAAAAAAAAAAAAGCAGTCCTAAAACATCAAAACTGTGGCCAAAGAATTAGAAGAAACACTATTTTTCCAAAGCTGCAATGTTTTCCATTCATCTGGCTGGGCCAGCAGAGCACTGGAGACCTGGATGCACTGTACTCATGGCTGGTTCCCCTAAATGACCTGCAGGGAGATCTTCTTCTCTCTATCCCTCTGTTTCTCCTTTCAATCTCTGTTTTGTCTGTTTGTATCACTAGCTCTCAAATCGCCACTGATATATGCACGTGCAGCACCCAGCACAACCTTGTTTCAGGCTCCAGCGGGACCTTTAGGCATTACCATCCTGTAAACAAATAACAATGATAGTGAGTGTAATTACAATCGTCAAACTATTCCAGCTCCACATCATTAGCCATGCCCTGAGCTAAATAACATTTTAATCAGTTTGATATGTCATCTGTGGCTTTCTTCACTGTCACTTGCAATCCAGCAAACTCCTTCCTTCACGTTTCTAGATTAGACAGAGGGTTCTCAACTGCAGACATCCAATTCCCTGTTCAGGAAGCAGCGAGACCTTTCCTCTTCTCACAGATTTAAGATGATAGCCAAGCATCATGAGACACAGTGCGTATGTCTCCTAGGCCCATCCCATGAGAGCAGGACATTTACCACACATGAGAAGAAGACTTAATGCAGTGGCAAAGCAAAATACTCAGTGTCAAAGCCATGTCTAGATGATCATTAAAGACAGATCAAAATTACCCAATACAGGAGGAAAATCTATCGTTTGTAGAAGATTATGTTCTCTGATTATTAGTTTCAAAATTAGTTTTTCCTTTGGATTTCCTCTGAACTTAAACTTAGTTTGGAATGCCTTTGGTTTTGAATATTTCTGAAATCGTATTACTTCTCCTAAGTAAGTTGCTAGTCTGTTCTGTTTACGTGAAATTCGAATAATATTGTGAAGTATCTGCCATCAGTTTTACTGTGTGCCAGGCTGAGTTCCCTGATGAATTTCAAATTTCAGATATGAAACAGTAAAGGTTAAAAAAAAAAAATGTTACAAAGGGTACTTCATGCAGTAGCATAAACTTCTGTTTTCTCAAAACTTGTATCAGTTCATCTCACCAGGACCAGCAGGGGAAGCACACTCTGCCTAGGCACTGGCAAAGGCACACAGTGAGACTGTAGGGTCTCTTGCTGGGGCCATTCAAAATTTGACTGTACAAGCACCTGAGCAATATGACAGGGCTTTAAAAATGGCCCTGCTTGAAGTACGCGGGTGATCTGGAGACCTCTAAGGTGCTTTCCAACAAAAGCTTTTCTATAATTGTATGAAATCACCTGCAATAGATTAACCCTGGTCATTATTCCTATCACAGGAAATAACTGTGACACCTGGGTAACAGGTGAGCTTACTGCGACACCAGGGAGAGCCTTCCTGTACTTAAAGGCAACCTGTAGGAAAGCTGGGGAGGGAGTCTTTATCAGGGCCTGGAGTGACAGGACAAGGAGTAACCGCTTTAAACTGAAAAGTAGCACCCAGAAAGAACGGAGTCACGCAACAGGATTCATTTCCAAAACCACCTCATAGACACCTGGGCCAAAGAGCAGGGCCTTGAGCGGGTATATCACAATGGCAGAGTTCATTTCCTTCCCAGTAGCTGGCACGTGCCGTTTTTGGGGATTTCGGGGCTACAGTGAGCTGCTAAGAGGGATGTCTTAGCTCTTGCAGGGCAGTGCTTCCACTAAGGCCAGGACTTTTCTGCATCTTCTACTGCCCTGCAAGCGAGGATGCTTGGGGCACACAGGAAGCTGGGAGGGGACACAGCTGCAGGGATTCCATAAGGCACAAGCAAATGCAGCCTTGGCTTGGTGACACTTTCTCTTGATTACTGCTCAACACAAATTACCTCGAGCAAGTCTACTGTGAGGACTAAAGGAAAGAGACGTATGGATGCTGCTAAGCTCTTCTAGCTTGTACCAGGTAGGAAAGATACCTCTGTAGCAGGCGTGAAGAGGATAGCACTAATTAATTAGATGAGAAGCGGAGGAAAGGCACTTAGAGGTAGTGAAAAGCAGTTAATGTGATGTTCCGGGGAAGCTTCAGTCTGCTTAAGGAGTAGCAAGAACAAGCCTAAAGTCATAGCCAAATACAAGAAAGAGAGGAGGACACGCAGCATGAGAAGCTCCCGAGAGAAAGGAGCTCTGTTTTGGGTAAAAATCAGTCCCTTTTTCTATCATGGAGACATCCAAGGGCGTAGGACACGTGCACTTCAGGGAACCAAGAGATGCTGTGCATTTCTCTCGTCCCCCTGACACAGCCACTAGGTGACGATGCTTCCAATTCTCTCTAAAGAAACCTTGCTTTCTCAGGCCCAGGTGTCCAGCTGCACACCAAGGACGTCCCTGGCTCCCAGGCACAGTTCCCAGGCCCAAGGCCGAGCTCCGCTCCGAACCCCCATTCCAGCAGACCTTGCTCCTGGCATTGTGGAGCAGCCATTTCATGTCAGCCTTTTCTCCTGGCAGTCAGCTTAGCGCCGTAACCTCTGCCATCGGGGCGCCCGAGAGCCGTGTGAGGTCAGCAGAGAGTCACTGTCAGCCTTTGACCTCACAAAGGTGGGTGGCCATAAGTGCCCTGAGCGTCCAGCTCGCATTGAGTACTGCTGGTGGCACTCGAGGCGTGGAGGTCTGCATGGTGCAATGGGAGACGCCGATGTCCTGCTGCTGGAACAAGAGGCGCTGATGTGCTGCTGGTGCAGGAGGAGACGTGAAGGTGCTGCTGCTTAGAGGTGCTGAGGGGCGGGCAGCCTCAGCGGGCAGCTGAATCAGAGGGCAGGGAAGCCAAGCAGCTTCCTTCTCTGGGGAAGGGGGCACAGAGAAAGTGATTGGAAATGGGGTACAAGCCCTCAGCCTCTAAAAGCAATCCCTCAGATGTTTAGGCATAGTAAAGTTAGGTATATCTATTTGACTCTAGACCCCAACATGTTTGTTAGTGTTCTGGTTTGTCCACTGCTTTCTTGTGGGGGATTTGAGTTGGCCATTACTGTTTAGGTGAATGCTGACTTCATATCTATGGTGCACTTTATTCTTAAAATGGGAAGTTTCTACCAATTTCCCGTCCAAACTTGCTCATAAGCCAACTGCAGTCATCATTTCAGATGTGTCTCCCAACTTACACATTTCCTATTTCTCCTTGATATTTACTCAAGAAATTCATTTACGTAGAGACAACATATTCTTCTCTCAACTGGCATCTGGCTGGGCAGAATGATGTCCTTTCATTCCCTTCCAGGCAATAGGCAACTTGTTCCTTCTGTCTTGTGAACTCTTCCTCCTAAGTTCAATGTGAATACAAGTGGCAGAACTGTGCCTCATGTCTCAAATGAGTGTCAGGGCTGCCTTGTCCAGTGTATTCATACTGGAGGGAAAAAAAAATGAATAGCCATACACACTATATAACCACTAAACTTTTTCAGTCCTCCTTGTGCTAACAGTGCATGAACGTGAGGTTTTGTTGTCATTTTTGTTTGTTTGTTTGTTTGCTTGCTTTAAACTCCTGACTGCCATATAGCAAACATGACAAAAAAACACCCTTTTTTGAGAATCTCTGAGAACGGCTCTGCTTTGTATTATCACCTGTCACTTCACCTGAACCATTTCAATCACAAGCGATATCCTTCTGTCAGGCTTGGTAGTACTTCCCAACCTTATGTCCCCTGCAAATCTCAAAGCTCATGTGTAATTTTTAATCTTCAGCCACCATGTCCATACCGAACATATCTAACTTTGAAGTCAGCTCTGCCCTGAATAGGAGGTTGGGTTTTCAGAGGTCCCTTCCAGCCTACATTTCTCCATGAGTCTTTGCCTCCTTAGCAGCTGCAGTTTCAGAACTGTCTCTGAGAATTACCATAGGTAACGACTCCTTTGCTGGTAAGTCCCTCTTCAGTGTGAACAATTGTAAATTCCCTTTATTCACTTGCAGCCCCAAAGCCCAAATCCGTAGATAATGTATCAGAAGCTCACAGAAAGTGAAATAGATGTAATTCATCCCCTGTGTAGGGAAGAACTGGTCCTAGAAAGGAAAGCTATTAAATTATCTGGAAACAATTTAGCTCTGATAAATTATTTTGTAAATTACACATTACCCCCTCCTTCCCTGGTCTTAGCTGTTCTTGCTCCAAAACTTTGCATGGTGTTGATGTCAAACTAACAGGCCCACACTTGTCTGGATGACTCTTTACCCTCTTCTGGACAGAGGTGTATTTGTTACTCTCCCATTCTGGGGACTATCCCTGATTTGCACAATTGTTATGCATTTTTCCTACTTGACTTGTTGTTCTGTGTGCCAATGCTGTTAATAGGCTAGGTAGATATCAGCTTTTCATTTTTCACTTGAATCGCTATAGATTGTTATTTCACCTCAGATGATGTTGCGCCTAGTGCCCTACCCTCCTTTTCAATGGGAGTCCTGTCACTGCCCTTAATATCACATTGTTGTTGCTGTTAGATGCAGGAAATAAGATTTGCAGCATTTGAGACATCAGTAACTTTTGATCTATTTTTGCCTCAAGCGTGCAACTGTCCTAATTTGTTCTCTTTGTTCCCCCTGGTTTCTGTGGCTTAAGTACCACTTACTATTATTGTTTAATTTCCTATGTGAAGGAGGTTTTTGGTCATTCTTACTTTATTTCTGCAGTTTTTAACCTCTGAAACATGCCTTTTCTCATCGCTTTTTTCCTCTTTGAATTTTGAATTTTAACTATGCCTTCTCTGCACTCAAGTCCAGAGCTGCTTAGTCAGACTCAATTATTCATTTCCTTAGATTTCAAAGTTTGCATTTCTAAGCCTCAAAACCTTCATTCTAAACCTGGTTTTGTCTGTCGTGAAATGTAAAATGAGAAAAGTCAGCTCATGATCACACTTTATTCAAATTTTACTACATTTAAACCCATACAGGAGCCAAGTCTAAAATGGTCTTATATTTTTTCACTTTTGGGAAGAAATCCATCACATAGTATACCTCTATGAACATAAGTGGTAATTATCTTTCAATCTTTTGCTGGGAAGTTAAAGTCTCCCATAATTCCCATTATTGTTTACGTGTCTGATAACTGTACAGAGATAATTCACTATTAGACTGGAGCTAAGAGCAAAGAGCAGGCTAGCAAGGCTGTCTATCTTTAGCAGTGATTTGCACAAAACCACTCTTTTGCTGACCCATAACATTTAATTTCTCCATCCTCTGCTTCTTGCTAACACAAAGCACCATCTTATTCCATCCATTTGCCTTGGTTTCCAGCCTTCCTGAGATTTATCAGTACTTGTATGACATTCATGCCTTTGTTTCACCCTTCCTGTGTTGACACTTGTCATAACAGTTTTAGATCCTGAACATGATCATCTCAAAGTTTGCCTGACAGTTAGGTCTTCCTCACATTGTCATAGAGTATCAGGTCTCTACCACTTGAAATAGATTGGATTGGATTAGATTATTGGCACCGTCTCTTGTGCTGGTAGTCCATTATCTTCACAGTCCGTACAACTGGCCATCAGTGAACATGAAGTGGCCTTATCCTGCCCATTTACCTTTCTGGAAATCAGCCACTCTCTCTGCCTAGAACAGGGAATGGATTTTCCTCACCTTTCTTCAAAAGCTCTGAAGTTTTCTGTGATCTTTCCAATTGTACGGTATGATAAGCTTTTGCTGCCACTGAAGGGTAGAAGTCATTATGAATAGTGCCAACAAAACAGAAACATAACAATGAAAACGATATTTTAATTCAGAATAGGTATTTGAAAAGTTCACCTTTTCTAGCACAAATGGGGAAAAGAAAAAAAGGAAGGAAAAAAAAAAAAAAAAAGCGGTCCTAAAACATCAAAACTGTGGCCAAAGAATTAGAAGAAACACTATTTTTCCAAAGCTGCAATGTTTTCCATTCATCTGGCTGGGCCAGCAGAGCACTGGAGACCTGGATGCACTGTACTCATGGCTGGTTCCCCTAAATGACCTGCAGGGAGATCTTCTTCTCTCTATCCCTCTGTTTCTCCTTTCAATCTCTGTTTTGTCTGTTTGTATCACTAGCTCTTAAATCGCCACTGATATATGCACGTGCAGCACCCAGCACAACCTTGTTTCAGGCTCCAGCGGGACCTTTAGGCATTACCATCCTGTAAACAAATAACAATGATAGTGAGCGTAATTACAATCGTCAAACTATTCCAGCTCCACATCATTAGCCATGCCCTGAGCTAAATAACATTTTAATCAGTTTGATATGTCATCTGTGGCTTTCTTCACTGTCACTTGCAATCCAGCAAACTCCTTCCTTCACGTTTCTAGATTAGACAGAGGGTTCTCAACTGCAGACATCCAATTCCCTGTTCAGGAAGCAGCGAGACCTTTCCTCTTCTCACAGATTTAAGATGATAGCCAAGCATCATGAGACACAGTGCGTATGTCTCCTAGGCCCATCCCATGAGAGCAGGACATTTACCACACATGAGAAGAAGACTTAATGCAGTGGCAAAGCAAAATACTCAGTGTCAAAGCCATGTCTAGATGATCATTAAAGACAGATCAAAATTACCCAATACAGGAGGAAAATCTATCGTTTGTAGAAGATTATGTTCTCTGATTATTAGTTTCAAAATTAGTTTTTCCTTTGGATTTCCTCTGAACTTAAACTTAGTTTGGAATGCCTTTGGTTTTGAATATTTCTGAAATCGTATTACTTCTCCTAAGTAAGTTGCTAGTCTGTTCTGTTTACGTGAAATTCGAATAATATTGTGAAGTATCTGCCATCAGTTTTACTGTGTGCCAGGCTGAGTTCCCTGATGAATTTCAAATTTCAGATATGAAACAGTAAAGGTTAAAAAAAAAAAAATGTTACAAAGGGTACTTCATGCAGTAGCATAAACTTCTGTTTTCTCAAAACTTGTATCAGTTCATCTCACCAGGACCAGCAGGGGAAGCACACTCTGCCTAGGCACTGGCAAAGGGACACAGTGAGAGTGTAGGGTCTCTTGCTGGGGCCATTCAAAATTTGACTGTACAAGCCCCTGAGCAATATGACAGGGCTTTAAAAATGGCCCTGCTTGAAGTACGCGGGTGATCTGGAGACCTCTAAGGTGCTTTCCAACAAAAGCTTTTCTATAATTGTATGAAATCACCTGCAATAGATTAACCCTGGTCATTATTCCTATCACAGGAAATAACTGTGACACCTGGGTAACAGGTGAGCTTACTGCGACACCAGGGAGAGCCTTCCTGTACTTAAAGGCAACCTGTAGGAAAGCTGGGGAGGGAGTCTTTATCAGGGCCTGGAGTGACAGGACAAGGAGTAACCGCTTTAAACTGAAAAGTAGCACCCAGAAAGAACGGAGTCACGCAACAGGATTCATTTCCAAAACCACCTCATAGACACCTGGGCCAAAGAGCAGGGCCTTGAGCGGGTATATCACAATGGCAGAGTTCATTTCCTTCCCAGTAGCTGGCACGTGCCGTTTTTTGGGATTTCGGGGCTACAGTGAGCTGCTAAGAGGGATGTCTTAGCTCTTGCAGGGCAGTGCTTCCACTAAGGCCAGGACTTTTCTGCATCTTCTACTGCCCTGCAAGCGAGGATGCTTGGGGCACACAGGAAGCTGGGAGGGGACACAGCTGCAGGGATTCCATAAGGCACAAGCAAATGCAGCCTTGGCTTGGTGACACTTTCTCTTGATTACTGCTCAACACAAATTACCTCGAGCAAGTCTACTGTGAGGACTAAAGGAAAGAGACGTATGGATGCTGCTAAGCTCTTCTAGCTTGTACCAGGTAGGAAAGATACCTCTGTAGCAGGCGTGAAGAGGATAGCACTAATTAATTAGATGAGAAGCGGAGGAAAGGCACTTAGAGGTAGTGAAAAGCAGTTAATGTGATGTTCCGGGGAAGCTTCAGTCTGCTTAAGGAGTAGCAAGAACAAGCCTAAAGTCATAGCCAAATACAAGAAAGAGAGGAGGACACGCAGCATGAGAAGCTCCCGAGAGAAAGGAGCTCTGTTTTGGGTAAAAATCAGTCCCTTTTTCTATCATGGAGACATCCAAGGGCGTAGGACACGTGCACTTCAGGGAACCAAGAGATGCTGTGCATTTCTCTCGTCCCCCTGACACAGCCACTAGGTGACGATGCTTCCAATTCTCTCTAAAGAAACCTTGCTTTCTCAGGCCCAGGTGTCCAGCTGCACACCAAGGACGTCCCTGGCTCCCAGGCACAGTTCCCAGGCCCAAGGCCGAGCTCCCCTCCGAACCCCCATTCCAGCAGACCTTGCTCCTGGCATTGTGGAGCAGCCATTTCATGTCAGCCTTTTCTCCTGGCAGTCAGCTTAGCGCCGTAACCTCTGCCATCGGGGCGCCCGAGAGCCGTGTGAGGTCAGCAGAGAGTCACTGTCAGCCTTTGACCTCACAAAGGTGGGTGGCCATAAGTGCCCGGAGCGTCCAGCTCGCATTGAGTACTGCTGGTGGCACTTGAGGCGTGGAGGTCTGCATGGTGCAATGGGAGACGCCGATGTCCTGCTGCTGGAACAAGAGGCGCTGATGTGCTGCTGGTGCAGGAGGAGACGTGAAGGTGCTGCTGCTTAGAGGTGCTGAGGGGCGGGCAGCCTCAGCGGGCAGCTGAATCAGAGGGCAGGGAAGCCAAGCAGCTTCCTTCTCTGGGGAATGGGGCACAGAGAAAGTGATTGGAAATGGGGTACAAGCCCTCAGCCTCTAAAAGCAATCCCTCAGATGTTTAGGCATAGTAAAGTTAGGTATATCTATTTGACTCTAGACCCCAACATGTTTGTTAGTGTTCTGGTTTGTCCACTGCTTTCTTGTGGGGGATTTGAGTTGGCCATTACTCTTTAGGTGAATGCTGACTTCATATCTATGGTGCACTTTATTCTTAAAATGGGAAGTTTCTACCAATTTCCCGTCCAAACTTGCTCATAAGCCAACTGCAGTCATCATTTCAGATGTGTCTCCCAACTTACACATTTCCTATTTCTCCTTGATATTTACTCAAGAAATTCATTTACGTAGAGACAACATATTCTTCTCTCAACTGGCATCTGGCTGGGCAGAATGATGTCCTTTCATTCCCTTCCAGGCAATAGGCAACTTGTTCCTTCTGTCTTGTGAACTCTTCCTCCTAAGTTCAATGTGAATACAAGTGGCAGAACTGTGCCTCATGTCTCAAATGAGTGTCAGGGCTGCCTTGTCCAGTGTATTCATACTGGAGGGAAAAAAAAATGAATAGCCATACACACTATATAACCACTAAACTTTTTCAGTCCTCCTTGTGCTAACAGTGCATGAACGTGAGGTTTTGTTGTCATTTTTGTTTGTTTGTTTGTTTGCTTGCTTTAAACTCCTGACTGCCATATAGCAAACATGACCAAAAAACACCCTTTTTTGAGAATCTCTGAGAATGGCTCTGCTTTGTATTATCACCTGTCACTTCACCTGAACCATTTCAATCACAAGCGATATCCTTCTGTCAGGCTTGGTAGTACTTCCCAACCTTATGTCCCCTGCAAATCTCAAAGCTCATGTGTAATTTTTAATCTTCAGCCACCATGTCCATACCGAACATATCTAACTTTGAAGTCAGCTCTGCCCTGAATAGGAGGTTGGGTTTTCAGAGGTCCCTTCCAGCCTACATTTCTCCATGAGTCTTTGCCTCCTTAGCAGCTGCAGTTTCAGAACTGTCTCTGAGAATTACCATAGGTAACGACTCCTTTGCTGGTAAGTCCCTCTTCAGTGTGAACAATTGTAAATTCCCTTTATTCACTTGCAGCCCCAAAGCCCAAATCCGTAGATAATGTATCAGAAGCTCACAGAAAGTGAAATAGATGTAATTCATCCCCTGTGTAGGGAAGAACTGGTCCTAGAAAGGAAAGCTATTAAATTATCTGGAAACAATTTAGCTCTGATAAATTATTTTGTAAATTACACATTACCCCCTCCTTCCCTGGTCTTAGCTGTTCTTGCTCCAAAACTTTGCATGGTGTTGATGTCAAACTAACAGGCCCACACTTGTCTGGATGACTCTTTACCCTCTTCTGGACAGAGGTGTATTTGTTACTCTCCCATTCTGGGGACTATCCCTGATTTGCACAATTGTTATGCATTTTTCCTACTTGACTTGTTGTTCTGTGTGCCAATGCTGTTAATAGGCTAGGTAGATATCAGCTTTTCATTTTTCACTTGAATCGCTATAGATTGTTATTTCACCTCAGATGATGTTGCGCCTAGTGCCCTACCCTCCTTTTCAATGGGAGTCCTGTCACTGCCCTTAATATCACATTGTTGTTGCTGTTAGATGCAGGAAATAAGATTTGCAGCATTTGAGACATCAGTAACTTTTGATCTATTTTTGCCTCAAGTGTGCAACTGTCCTAATTTGTTCTCTTTGTTCCCCCTGGTTTCTGTGGCTTAAGTACCACTTACTATTATTGTTTAATTTCCTATGTGAAGGAGGTTTTTGGTCATTCTTACTTTATTTCTGCAGTTTTTAACCTCTGAAACATGCCTTTTCTCATCGCTTTTTTCCTCTTTGAATTTTGAATTTTAACTATGCCTTCTCTGCACTCAAGTCCCAGAGCTGCTTAGTCAGACTCAATTATTCATTTCCTTAGATTTCAAAGTTTGCATTTCTAAGCCTCAAAACCTTCATTCTAAACCTGGTTTTGTCTGTCGTGAAATGTAAAATGAGAAAAGTCAGCTCATGATCACACTTTATTCAAATTTTACTACATTTAAACCCATACAGGAGCCAAGTCTAAAATGGTCTTATATTTTTTCACTTTTGGGAAGAAATCCATCACATAGTATACCTCTATGAACATAAGTGGTAATTATCTTTCAATCTTTTGCTGGGAAGTTAAAGTCTCCCATAATTCCCATTATTGTTTACGTGTCTGATAACTGTACAGAGAGAATTCACTATTAGACTGGAGCTAAGAGCAAAGAGCAGGCTAGCAAGGCTGTCTATCTTTAGCAGTGATTTGCACAAAACCACTCTTTTGCTGACCCATAACATTTAATTTCTCCATCCTCTGCTTCTTGCTAACACAAAGCACCATCTTATTCCATCCATTTGCCTTGGTTTCCAGCCTTCCTGAGATTTATCAGTACTTGTATGACATTCATGCCTTTGTTTCACCCTTCCTGTGTTGACACTTGTCATAACAGTTTTAGATCCTGAACATGATCATCTCAAAGTTTGCCTGACAGTTAGGTCTTCCTCACATTGTCATAGAGTATCAGGTCTCTACCACTTGAAATAGATGGGATTGGATTAGATTATTGGCACCGTCTCTTGTGCTGGTAGTCCATTATCTTCACAGTCCGTACAACTGGCCATCAGTGAACATGAAGTGGCCTTATCCTGCCCATTTACCTTTCTGGAAATCAGCCACTCTGTCTGCCTAGAACAGGGAATGGATTTTCCTCACCTTTCTTCAAAAGCTCTGAAGTTTTCTGTGATCTTTCCAATTGTACGGTATGATAAGCTTTTGCTGCCACTGAAGGGTAGAAGTCATTATGAATAGTGCCAACAAAACAGAAACATAACAATGAAAACGATATTTTAATTCAGAATAGGTATTTGAAAAGTTCACCTTTTCTAGCACAAATGGGGAAAAGAAAAAAAGGAAGGAAAAAAAAAAAAAAAAGCAGTCCTAAAACATCAAAACTGTGGCCAAAGAATTAGAAGAAACACTATTTTTCCAAAGCTGCAATGTTTTCCATTCATCTGGCTGGGCCAGCAGAGCACTGGAGACCTGGATGCACTGTACTCATGGCTGGTTCCCCTAAATGACCTGCAGGGAGATCTTCTTCTCTCTATCCCTCTGTTTCTCCTTTCAATCTCTGTTTTGTCTGTTTGTATCACTAGCTCTCAAATCGCCACTGATATATGCACGTGCAGCACCCAGCACAACCTTGTTTCAGGCTCCAGCGGGACCTTTAGGCATTACCATCCTGTAAACAAATAACAATGATAGTGAGCGTAATTACAATCGTCAAACTATTCCAGCTCCACATCATTAGCCATGCCCTGAGCTAAATAACATTTTAATCAGTTTGATATGTCATCTGTGGCTTTCTTCACTGTCACTTGCAATCCAGCAAACTCCTTCCTTCACGTTTCTAGATTAGACAGAGGGTTCTCAACTGCAGACATCCAATTCCCTGTTCAGGAAGCAGCGAGACCTTTCCTCTTCTCACAGATTTAAGATGATAGCCAAGCATCATGAGACACAGTGCGTATGTCTCCTAGGCCCATCCCATGAGAGCAGGACATTTACCACACATGAGAAGAAGACTTAATGCAGTGGCAAAGCAAAATACTCAGTGTCAAAGCCATGTCTAGATGATCATTAAAGACAGATCAAAATTACCCAATACAGGAGGAAAATCTATCGTTTGTAGAAGATTATGTTCTCTGATTATTAGTTTCAAAATTAGTTTTTCCTTTGGATTTCCTCTGAACTTAAACTTAGTTTGGAATGCCTTTGGTTTTGAATATTTCTGAAATCGTATTACTTCTCCTAAGTAAGTTGCTAGTCTGTTCTGTTTACGTGAAATTCGAATAATATTGTGAAGTATCTGCCATCAGTTTTACTGTGTGCCAGGCTGAGTTCCCTGATGAATTTCAAATTTCAGATATGAAACAGTAAAGGTTAAAAAAAAAAAATGTTACAAAGGGTACTTCATGCAGTAGCATAAACTTCTGTTTTCTCAAAACTTGTATCAGTTCATCTCACCAGGACCAGCAGGGGAAGCACACTCTGCCTAGGCACTGGCAAAGGGACACAGTGAGAGTGTAGGGTCTCTTGCTGGGGCCATTCAAAATTTGACTGTACAAGCCCCTGAGCAATATGACAGGGCTTTAAAAATGGCCCTGCTTGAAGTACGCGGGTGATCTGGAGACCTCTAAGGTGCTTTCCAACAAAAGCTTTTCTGTAATTGTATGAAATCACCTGCAATAGATTAACCCTGGTCATTATTCCTATCACAGGAAATAACTGTGACACCTGGGTAACAGGTGAGCTTACTGCGACACCAGGGAGAGCCTTCCTGTACTTAAAGGCAACCTGTAGGAAAGCTGGGGAGGGAGTCTTTATCAGGGCCTGGAGTGACAGGACAAGGAGTAACCGCTTTAAACTGAAAAGTAGCACCCAGAAAGAACGGAGTCACGCAACAGGATTCATTTCCAAAACCACCTCATAGACACCTGGGCCAAAGAGCAGGGCCTTGAGCGGGTATATCACAATGGCAGAGTTCATTTCCTTCCCAGTAGCTGGCACGTGCCGTTTTTGGGGATTTCGGGGCTACAGTGAGCTGCTAAGAGGGATGTCTTAGCTCTTGCAGGGCAGTGCTTCCACTAAGGCCAGGACTTTTCTGCATCTTCTACTGCCCTGCAAGCGAGGATGCTTGGGGCACACAGGAAGCTGGGAGGGGACACAGCTGCAGGGATTCCATAAGGCACAAGCAAATGCAGCCTTGGCTTGGTGACACTTTCTCTTGATTACTGCTCAACACAAATTACCTCGAGCAAGTCTACTGTGAGGACTAAAGGAAAGAGACGTATGGATGCTGCTAAGCTCTTCTAGCTTGTACCAGGTAGGAAAGATACCTCTGTAGCAGGCGTGAAGAGGATAGCACTAATTAATTAGATGAGAAGCGGAGGAAAGGCACTTAGAGGTAGTGAAAAGCAGTTAATGTGATGTTCCGGGGAAGCTTCAGTCTGCTTAAGGAGCAGCAAGAACAAGCCTAAAGTCATAGCCAAATACAAGAAAGAGAGGAGGACACGCAGCATGAGAAGCTCCCGAGAGAAAGGAGCTCTGTTTTGGGTAAAAATCAGTCCCTTTTTCTATCATGGAGACATCCAAGGGCGTAGGACACGTGCACTTCAGGGAACCAAGAGATGCTGTGCATTTCTCTCGTCCCCCTGACACAGCCACTAGGTGACGATGCTTCCAATTCTCTCTAAAGAAACCTTGCTTTCTCAGGCCCAGGTGTCCAGCTGCACACCAAGGACGTCCCTGGCTCCCAGGCACAGTTCCCAGGCCCAAGGCCGAGCTCCGCTCCGAACCCCCATTCCAGCAGACCTTGCTCCTGGCATTGTGGAGCAGCCATTTCATGTCAGCCTTTTCTCCTGGCAGTCAGCTTAGCGCCGTAACCTCTGCCATCGGGGCGCCCGAGAGCCGTGTGAGGTCAGCAGAGAGTCACTGTCAGCCTTTGACCTCACAAAGGTGGGTGGCCATAAGTGCCCTGAGCGTCCAGCTCGCATTGAGTACTGCTGGTGGCACTCGAGGCGTGGAGGTCTGCATGGTGCAATGGGAGACGCCGATGTCCTGCTGCTGGAACAAGAGGCGCTGATGTGCTGCTGGTGCAGGAGGAGACGTGAAGGTGCTGCTGCTTAGAGGTGCTGAGGGGCGGGCAGCCTCAGCGGGCAGCTGAATCAGAGGGCAGGGAAGCCAAGCAGCTTCCTTCTCTGGGGAAGGGGGCACAGAGAAAGTGATTGGAAATGGGGTACAAGCCCTCAGCCTCTAAAAGCAATCCCTCAGATGTTTAGGCATAGTAAAGTTAGGTATATCTATTTGACTCTAGACCCCAACATGTTTGTTAGTGTTCTGGTTTGTCCACTGCTTTCTTGTGGGGGATTTGAGTTGGCCATTACTCTTTAGGTGAATGCTGACTTCATATCTATGGTGCACTTTATTCTTAAAATGGGAAGTTTCTACCAATTTCCCGTCCAAACTTGCTCATAAGCCAACTGCAGTCATCATTTCAGATGTGTCTCCCAACTTACACATTTCCTATTTCTCCTTGATATTTACTCAAGAAATTCATTTACGTAGAGACAACATATTCTTCTCTCAACTGGCATCTGGCTGGGCAGAATGATGTCCTTTCATTCCCTTCCAGGCAATAGGCAACTTGTTCCTTCTGTCTTGTGAACTCTTCCTCCTAAGTTCAATGTGAATACAAGTGGCAGAACTGTGCCTCATGTCTCAAATGAGTGTCAGGGCTGCCTTGTCCAGTGTATTCATACTGGAGGGAAAAAAAAATGAATAGCCATACACACTATATAACCACTAAACTTTTTCAGTCCTCCTTGTGCTAACAGTGCATGAACGTGAGGTTTTGTTGTCATTTTTGTTTGTTTGCTTGCTTTAAACTCCTGACTGCCATATAGCAAACATGACAAAAAAACACCCTTTTTTGAGAATCTCTGAGAATGGCTCTGCTTTGTATTATCACCTGTCACTTCACCTGAACCATTTCAATCACAAGCGATATCCTTCTGTCAGGCTTGGTAGTACTTCCCAACCTTATGTCCCCTGCAAATCTCAAAGCTCATGTGTAATTTTTAATCTTCAGCCACCATGTCCATACCGAACATATCTAACTTTGAAGTCAGCTCTGCCCTGAATAGGAGGTTGGGTTTTCAGAGGTCCCTTCCAGCCTACATTTCTCCATGAGTCTTTGCCTCCTTAGCAGCTGCAGTTTCAGAACTGTCTCTGAGAATTACCATAGGTAACGACTCCTTTGCTGGTAAGTCCCTCTTCAGTGTGAACAATTGTAAATTCCCTTTATTCACTTGCAGCCCCAAAGCCCAAATCCGTAGATAATGTATCAGAAGCTCACAGAAAGTGAAATAGATGTAATTCATCCCCTGTGTAAGGAAGAACTGGTCCTAGAAAGGAAAGCTATTAAATTATCTGGAAACAATTTAGCTCTGATAAATTATTTTGTAAATTACACATTACCCCCTCCTTCCCTGGTCTTAGCTGTTCTTGCTCCAAAACTTTGCATGGTGTTGATGTCAAACTAACAGGCCCACACTTGTCTGGATGACTCTTTACCCTCTTCTGGACAGAGGTGTATTTGTTACTCTCCCATTCTGGGGACTATCCCTGATTTGCACAATTGTTATGCATTTTTCCTACTTGACTTGTTGTTCTGTGTGCCAATGCTGTTAATAGGCTAGGTAGATATCAGCTTTTCATTTTTCACTTGAATCGCTATAGATTGTTATTTCACCTCAGATGATGTTGCGCCTAGTGCCCTACCCTCCTTTTCAATGGGAGTCCTGTCACTGCCCTTAATATCACATTGTTGTTGCTGTTAGATGCAGGAAATAAGATTTGCAGCATTTGAGACATCAGTAACTTTTGATCTATTTTTGCCTCAAGCGTGCAACTGTCCTAATTTGTTCTCTTTGTTCCCCCTGGTTTCTGTGGCTTAAGTACCACTTACTATTATTGTTTAATTTCCTATGTGAAGGAGGTTTTTGGTCATTCTTACTTTATTTCTGCAGTTTTTAACCTCTGAAACATGCCTTTTCTCATCGCTTTTTTCCTCTTTGAATTTTGAATTTTAACTATGCCTTCTCTGCACTCAAGTCCCAGAGCTGCTTAGTCAGACTCAATTATTCATTTCCTTAGATTTCAAAGTTTGCATTTCTAAGCCTCAAAACCTTCATTCTAAACCTGGTTTTGTCTGTCGTGAAATGTAAAATGAGAAAAGTCAGCTCATGATCACACTTTATTCAAATTTTACTACATTTAAACCCATACAGGAGCCAAGCCTAAAATGGTCTTATATTTTTTCACTTTTGGGAAGAAATCCATCACATAGTATACCTCTATGAACATAAGTGGTAATTATCTTTCAATCTTTTGCTGGGAAGTTAAAGTCTCCCATAATTCCCATTATTGTTTACGTGTCTGATAACTGTACAGAGATAATTCACTATTAGACTGGAGCTAAGAGCAAAGAGCAGGCTAGCAAGGCTGTCTATCTTTAGCAGTGATTTGCACAAAACCACTCTTTTGCTGACCCATAACATTTAATTTCTCCATCCTCTGCTTCTTGCTAACACAAAGCACCATCTTATTCCATCCATTTGCCTTGGTTTCCAGCCTTCCTGAGATTTATCAGTACTTGTATGACATTCATGCCTTTGTTTCACCCTTCCTGTGTTGACACTTGTCATAACAGTTTTAGATCCTGAACATGATCATCTCAAAGTTTGCCTGACAGTTAGGTCTTCCTCACATTGTCATAGAGTATCAGGTCTCTACCACTTGAAATAGATTGGATTGGATTAGATTATTGGCACCGTCTCTTGTGCTGGTAGTCCATTATCTTCACAGTCCGTACAACTGGCCATCAGTGAACATGAAGTGGCCTTATCCTGCCCATTTACCTTTCTGGAAATCAGCCACTCTGTCTGCCTAGAACAGGGAATGGATTTTCCTCACCTTTCTTCAAAAGCTCTGAAGTTTTCTGTGATCTTTCCAATTGTACGGTATGATAAGCTTTTGCTGCCACTGAAGGGTAGAAGTCATTATGAATAGTGCCAACAAAACAGAAACATAACAATGAAAACGATATTTTAATTCAGAATAGGTATTTGAAAAGTTCACCTTTTCTAGCACAAATGGGGAAAAGAAAAAAAGGAAGGAAAAAAAAAAAAAAAAAGCAGTCCTAAAACATCAAAACTGTGGCCAAAGAATTAGAAGAAACACTATTTTTCCAAAGCTGCAATGTTTTCCATTCATCTGGCTGGGCCAGCAGAGCACTGGAGACCTGGATGCACTGTACTCATGGCTGGTTCCCCTAAATGACCTGCAGGGAGATCTTCTTCTCTCTATCCCTCTGTTTCTCCTTTCAATCTCTGTTTTGTCTGTTTGTATCACTAGCTCTTAAATCGCCACTGATATATGCACGTGCAGCACCCAGCACAACCTTGTTTCAGGCTCCAGCGGGACCTTTAGGCATTACCATCCTGTAAACAAATAACAATGATAGTGAGCGTAATTACAATCGTCAAACTATTCCAGCTCCACATCATTAGCCATGCCCTGAGCTAAATAACATTTTAATCAGTTTGATATGTCATCTGTGGCTTTCTTCACTGTCACTTGCAATCCAGCAAACTCCTTCCTTCACGTTTCTAGATTAGACAGAGGGTTCTCAACTGCAGACATCCAATTCCCTGTTCAGGAAGCAGCGAGACCTTTCCTCTTCTCACAGATTTAAGATGATAGACAAGCATCATGAGACACAGTGCGTATGTCTCCTAGGCCCATCCCATGAGAGCAGGACATTTACCACACATGAGAAGAAGACTTAATGCAGTGGCAAAGCAAAATACTCAGTGTCAAAGCCATGTCTAGATGATCATTAAAGACAGATCAAAATTACCCAATACAGGAGGAAAATCTATCGTTTGTAGAAGATTATGTTCTCTGATTATTAGTTTCAAAATTAGTTTTTCCTTTGGATTTCCTCTGAACTTAAACTTAGTTTGGAATGCCTTTGGTTTTGAATATTTCTGAAATCGTATTACTTCTCCTAAGTAAGTTGCTAGTCTGTTCTATTTACGTGAAATTCGAATAATATTGTGAAGTATCTGCCATCAGTTTTACTGTGTGCCAGGCTGAGTTCCCTGATGAATTTCAAATTTCAGATATGAAACAGTAAAGGTTAAAAAAAAAAATGTTACAAAGGGTACTTCATGCAGTAGCATAAACTTCTGTTTTCTCAAAACTTGTATCAGTTCATCTCACCAGGACCAGCAGGGGAAGCACACTCTGCCTAGGCACTGGCAAAGGCACACAGTGAGACTGTAGGGTCTCTTGCTGGGGCCATTCAAAATTTGACTGTACAAGCCCCTGAGCAATATGACAGGGCTTTAAAAATGGCCCTGCTTGAAGTACGCGGGTGATCTGGAGACCTCTAAGGTGCTTTCCAACAAAAGCTTTTCTATAATTGTATGAAATCACCTGCAATAGATTAACCCTGGTCATTATTCCTATCACAGGAAATAACTGTGACACCTGGGTAACAGGTGAGCTTACTGCGACACCAGGGAGAGCCTTCCTGTACTTAAAGGCAACCTGTAGGAAAGCTGGGGAGGGAGTCTTTATCAGGGCCTGGAGTGACAGGACAAGGAGTAACCGCTTTAAACTGAAAAGTAGCACCCAGAAAGAACGGAGTCACGCAACAGGATTCATTTCCAAAACCACCTCATAGACACCTGGGCCAAAGAGCAGGGCCTTGAGCGGGTATATCACAATGGCGGAGTTCATTTCCTTCCCAGTAGCTGGCACGTGCCGTTTTTTGGGATTTCGGGGCTACAGTGAGCTGCTAAGAGGGATGTCTTAGCTCTTGCAGGGCAGTGCTTCCACTAAGGCCAGGACTTTTCTGCATCTTCTACTGCCCTGCAAGCGAGGATGCTTGGGGCACACAGGAAGCTGGGAGGGGACACAGCTGCAGGGATTCCATAAGGCACAAGCAAATGCAGCCTTGGCTTGGTGACACTTTCTCTTGATTACTGCTCAACACAAATTACCTCGAGCAAGTCTACTGTGAGGACTAAAGGAAAGAGACGTATGGATGCTGCTAAGCTCTTCTAGCTTGTACCAGGTAGGAAAGATACCTCTGTAGCAGGCGTGAAGAGGATAGCACTAATTAATTAGATGAGAAGCGGAGGAAAGGCACTTAGAGGTAGTGAAAAGCAGTTAATGTGATGTTCCGGGGAAGCTTCAGTCTGCTTAAGGAGCAGCAAGAACAAGCCTAAAGTCATAGCCAAATACAAGAAAGAGAGGAGGACACGCAGCATGAGAAGCTCCCGAGAGAAAGGAGCTCTGTTTTGGGTAAAAATCAGTCCCTTTTTCTATCATGGAGACATCCAAGGGCGTAGGACACGTGCACTTCAGGGAACCAAGAGATGCTGTGCATTTCTCTCGTCCCCCTGACACAGCCACTAGGTGACGATGCTTCCAATTCTCTCTAAAGAAACCTTGCTTTCTCAGGCCCAGGTGTCCAGCTGCACACCAAGGACGTCCCTGGCTCCCAGGCACAGTTCCCAGGCCCAAGGCCGAGCTCCGCTCCGAACCCCCATTCCAGCAGACCTTGCTCCTGGCATTGTGGAGCAGCCATTTCATGTCAGCCTTTTCTCCTGGCAGTCAGCTTAGCGCCGTAACCTCTGCCATCGGGGCGCCCGAGAGCCGTGTGAGGTCAGCAGAGAGTCACTGTCAGCCTTTGACCTCACAAAGGTGGGTGGCCATAAGTGCCCTGAGCGTCCAGCTCGCATTGAGTACTGCTCGTGGCACTCGAGGCGTGGAGGTCTGCATGGTGCAATGGGAGACGCCGATGTCCTGCTGCTGGAACAAGAGGCGCTGATGTGCTGCTGGTGCAGGAGGAGACGTGAAGGTGCTGCTGCTTAGAGGTGCTGAGGGGCGGGCAGCCTCAGCGGGCAGCTGAATCAGAGGGCAGGGAAGCCAAGCAGCTTCCTTCTCTGGGGAAGGGGGCACAGAGAAAGTGATTGGAAATGGGGTACAAGCCCTCAGCCTCTAAAAGCAATCCCTCAGATGTTTAGGCATAGTAAAGTTAGGTATATCTATTTGACTCTAGACCCCAACATGTTTGTTAGTGTTCTGGTTTGTCCACTGCTTTCTTGTGGGGGATTTGAGTTGGCCATTACTCTTTAGGTGAATGCTGACTTCATATCTATGGTGCACTTTATTCTTAAAATGGGAAGTTTCTACCAATTTCCCGTCCAAACTTGCTCATAAGCCAACTGCAGTCATCATTTCAGATGTGTCTCCCAACTTACACATTTCCTATTTCTCCTTGATATTTACTCAAGAAATTCATTTACGTAGAGACAACATATTCTTCTCTCAACTGGCATCTGGCTGGGCAGAATGATGTCCTTTCATTCCCTTCCAGGCAATAGGCAACTTGTTCCTTCTGTCTTGTGAACTCTTCCTCCTAAGTTCAATGTGAATACAAGTGGCAGAACTGTGCCTCATGTCTCAAATGAGTGTCAGGGCTGCCTTGTCCAGTGTATTCATACTGGAGGGAAAAAAAAATGAATAGCCATACACACTATATAACCACTAAACTTTTTCAGTCCTCCTTGTGCTAACAGTGCATGAACGTGAGGTTTTGTTGTCATTTTTGTTTGTTTGCTTGCTTTAAACTCCTGACTGCCATATAGCAAACATGACAAAAAAACACCCTTTTTTGAGAATCTCTGAGAATGGCTCTGCTTTGTATTATCACCTGTCACTTCACCTGAACCATTTCAATCACAAGCGATATCCTTCTGTCAGGCTTGGTAGTACTTCCCAACCTTATGTCCCCTGCAAATCTCAAAGCTCATGTGTAATTTTTAATCTTCAGCCACCATGTCCATACCGAACATATCTAACTTTGAAGTCAGCTCTGCCCTGAATAGGAGGTTGGGTTTTCAGAGGTCCCTTCCAGCCTACATTTCTCCATGAGTCTTTGCCTCCTTAGCAGCTGCAGTTTCAGAACTGTCTCTGAGAATTACCATAGGTAACGACTCCTTTGCTGGTAAGTCCCTCTTCAGTGTGAACAATTGTAAATTCCCTTTATTCACTTGCAGCCCCAAAGCCCAAATCCGTAGATAATGTATCAGAAGCTCACAGAAAGTGAAATAGATGTAATTCATCCCCTGTGTAGGGAAGAACTGGTCCTAGAAAGGAAAGCTATTAAATTATCTGGAAACAATTTAGCTCTGATAAATTATTTTGTAAATTACACATTACCCCCTCCTTCCCTGGTCTTAGCTGTTCTTGCTCCAAAACTTTGCATGGTGTTGATGTCAAACTAACAGGCCCACACTTGTCTGGATGACTCTTTACCCTCTTCTGGACAGAGGTGTATTTGTTACTCTCCCATTCTGGGGACTATCCCTGATTTGCACAATTGTTATGCATTTTTCCTACTTGACTTGTTGTTCTGTGTGCCAATGCTGTTAATAGGCTAGGTAGATATCAGCTTTTCATTTTTCACTTGAATCGCTATAGATTGTTATTTCACCTCAGATGATGTTGCGCCTAGTGCCCTACCCTCCTTTTCAATGGGAGTCCTGTCACTGCCCTTAATATCACATTGTTGTTGCTGTTAGATGCAGGAAATAAGATTTGCAGCATTTGAGACATCAGTAACTTTTGATCTATTTTTGCCTCAAGCGTGCAACTGTCCTAATTTGTTCTCTTTGTTCCCCCTGGTTTCTGTGGCTTAAGTACCACTTACTATTATTGTTTAATTTCCTATGTGAAGGAGGTTTTTGGTCATTCTTACTTTATTTCTGCAGTTTTTAACCTCTGAAACATGCCTTTTCTCATCGCTTTTTTCCTCTTTGAATTTTGAATTTTAACTATGCCTTCTCTGCACTCAAGTCCCAGAGCTGCTTAGTCAGACTCAATTATTCATTTCCTTAGATTTCAAAGTTTGCATTTCTAAGCCTCAAAACCTTCATTCTAAACCTGGTTTTGTCTGTCGTGAAATGTAAAATGAGAAAAGTCAGCTCATGATCACACTTTATTCAAATTTTACTACATTTAAACCCATACAGGAGCCAAGCCTAAAATGGTCTTATATTTTTTCACTTTTGGGAAGAAATCCATCACATAGTATACCTCTATGAACATAAGTGGTAATTATCTTTCAATCTTTTGCTGGGAAGTTAAAGTCTCCCATAATTCCCATTATTGTTTACGTGTCTGATAACTGTACAGAGAGAATTCACTATTAGACTGGAGCTAAGAGCAAAGAGCAGGCTAGCAAGGCTGTCTATCTTTAGCAGTGATTTGCACAAAACCACTCTTTTGCTGACCCATAACATTTAATTTCTCCATCCTCTGCTTCTTGCTAACACAAAGCACCATCTTATTCCATCCATTTGCCTTGGTTTCCAGCCTTCCTGAGATTTATCAGTACTTGTATGACATTCATGCCTTTGTTTCACCCTTCCTGTGTTGACACTTGTCATAACAGTTTTAGATCCTGAACATGATCATCTCAAAGTTTGCCTGACAGTTAGGTCTTCCTCACATTGTCATAGAGTATCAGGTCTCTACCACTTGAAATAGATTGGATTGGATTAGATTATTGGCACCGTCTCTTGTGCTGGTAGTCCATTATCTTCACAGTCCGTACAACTGGCCATCAGTGAACATGAAGTGGCCTTATCCTGCCCATTTACCTTTCTGGAAATCAGCCACTCTCTCTGCCTAGAACAGGGAATGGATTTTCCTCACCTTTCTTCAAAAGCTCTGAAGTTTTCTGTGATCTTTCCAATTGTACGGTATGATAAGCTTTTGCTGCCACTGAAGGGTAGAAGTCATTATGAATAGTGCCAACAAAACAGAAACATAACAATGAAAACGATATTTTAATTCAGAATAGGTATTTGAAAAGTTCACCTTTTCTAGCACAAATGGGGAAAAGAAAAAAAGGAAGGAAAAAAAAAAAAAAAAGCAGTCCTAAAACATCAAAACTGTGGCCAAAGAATTAGAAGAAACACTATTTTTCCAAAGCTGCAATGTTTTCCATTCATCTGGCTGGGCCAGCAGAGCACTGGAGACCTGGATGCACTGTACTCATGGCTGGTTCCCCTAAATGACCTGCAGGGAGATCTTCTTCTCTCTATCCCTCTGTTTCTCCTTTCAATCTCTGTTTTGTCTGTTTGTATCACTAGCTCTTAAATCGCCACTGATATATGCACGTGCAGCACCCAGCACAACCTTGTTTCAGGCTCCAGCGGGACCTTTAGGCATTACCATCCTGTAAACAAATAACAATGATAGTGAGCGTAATTACAATCGTCAAACTATTCCAGCTCCACATCATTAGCCATGCCCTGAGCTAAATAACATTTTAATCAGTTTGATATGTCATCTGTGGCTTTCTTCACTGTCACTTGCAATCCAGCAAACTCCTTCCTTCACGTTTCTAGATTAGACAGAGGGTTCTCAACTGCAGACATCCAATTCCCTGTTCAGGAAGCAGCGAGACCTTTCCTCTTCTCACAGATTTAAGATGATAGCCAAGCATCATGAGACACAGTGTGTATGTCTCCTAGGCCCATCCCATGAGAGCAGGACATTTACCACACATGAGAAGAAGACTTAATGCAGTGGCAAAGCAAAATACTCAGTGTCAAAGCCATGTCTAGATGATCATTAAAGACAGATCAAAATTACCCAATACAGGAGGAAAATCTATCGTTTGTAGAAGATTATGTTCTCTGATTATTAGTTTCAAAATTAGTTTTTCCTTTGGATTTCCTCTGAACTTAAACTTAGTTTGGAATGCCTTTGGTTTTGAATATTTCTGAAATCGTATTACTTCTCCTAAGTAAGTTGCTAGTCTGTTCTGTTTACGTGAAATTCGAATAATATTGTGAAGTATCTGCCATCAGTTTTACTGTGTGCCAGGCTGAGTTCCCTGATGAATTTCAAATTTCAGATATGAAACAGTAAAGGTTAAAAAAAAAAATGTTACAAAGGGTACTTCATGCAGTAGCATAAACTTCTGTTTTCTCAAAACTTGTATCAGTTCATCTCACCAGGACCAGCAGGGGAAGCACACTCTGCCTAGGCACTGGCAAAGGGACACAGTGAGAGTGTAGGGTCTCTTGCTGGGGCCATTCAAAATTTGACTGTACAAGCCCCTGAGCAATATGACAGGGCTTTAAAAATGGCCCTGCTTGAAGTACGCGGGTGATCTGGAGACCTCTAAGGTGCTTTCCAACAAAAGCTTTTCTATAATTGTATGAAATCACCTGCAATAGATTAACCCTGGTCATTATTCCTATCACAGGAAATAACTGTGACACCTGGGTAACAGGTGAGCTTACTGCGACACCAGGGAGAGCCTTCCTGTACTTAAAGGCAACCTGTAGGAAAGCTGGGGAGGGAGTCTTTATCAGGGCCTGGAGTGACAGGACAAGGAGTAACCGCTTTAAACTGAAAAGTAGCACCCAGAAAGAACGGAGTCACGCAACAGGATTCATTTCCAAAACCACCTCATAGACACCTGGGCCAAAGAGCAGGGCCTTGAGCGGGTATATCACAATGGCGGAGTTCATTTCCTTCCCAGTAGCTGGCACGTGCCGTTTTTTGGGATTTCGGGGCTACAGTGAGCTGCTAAGAGGGATGTCTTAGCTCTTGCAGGGCAGTGCTTCCACTAAGGCCAGGACTTTTCTGCATCTTCTACTGCCCTGCAAGCGAGGATGCTTGGGGCACACAGGAAGCTGGGAGCGGACACAGCTGCAGGGATTCCATAAGACACAAGCAAATGCAGCCTTGGCTTGGTGACACTTTCTCTTGATTACTGCTCAACACAAATTACCTCGAGCAAGTCTACTGTGAGGACTAAAGGAAAGAGACGTATGGATGCTGCTAAGCTCTTCTAGCTTGTACCAGGTAGGAAAGATACCTCTGTAGCAGGCGTGAAGAGGATAGCACTAATTAATTAGATGAGAAGCGGAGGAAAGGCACTTAGAGGTAGTGAAAAGCAGTTAATGTGATGTTCCGGGGAAGCTTCAGTCTGCTTAAGGAGTAGCAAGAACAAGCCTAAAGTCATAGCCAAATACAAGAAAGAGAGGAGGACACGCAGCATGAGAAGCTCCCGAGAGAAAGGAGCTCTGTTTTGGGTAAAAATCAGTCCCTTTTTCTATCATGGAGACATCCAAGGGCGTAGGACACGTGCACTTCAGGGAACCAAGAGATGCTGTGCATTTCTCTCGTCCCCCTGACACAGCCACTAGGTGACGATGCTTCCAATTCTCTCCAAAGAAACCTTGCTTTCTCAGGCCCAGGTGTCCAGCTGCACACCAAGGACGTCCCTGGCTCCCAGGCACAGTTCCCAGGCCCAAGGCCGAGCTCCCCTCCGAACCCCCATTCCAGCAGACCTTGCTCCTGGCATTGTGGAGCAGCCATTTCATGTCAGCCTTTTCTCCTGGCAGTCAGCTTAGCGCCGTAACCTCTGCCATCGGGGCGCCCGAGAGCCGTGTGAGGTCAGCAGAGAGTCACTGTCAGCCTTTGACCTCACAAAGGTGGGCGGCCATAAGTGCCCGGAGCGTCCAGCTCGCATTGAGTACTGCTGGTGGCACTCGAGGCGTGGAGGTCTGCATGGTGCAATGGGAGACGCCGATGTCCTGCTGCTGGAACAAGAGGCGCTGATGTGCTGCTGGTGCAGGAGGAGACGTGAAGGTGCTGCTGCTTAGAGGTGCTGAGGGGCGGGCAGCCTCAGCGGGCAGCTGAATCAGAGGGCAGGGAAGCCAAGCAGCTTCCTTCTCTGGGGATGGGGGCACAGAGAAAGTGATTGGAAATGGGGTACAAGCCCTCAGCCTCTAAAAGCAATCCCTCAGATGTTTAGGCATAGTAAAGTTAGGTATATCTATTTGACTCTAGACCCCAACATGTTTGTTAGTGTTCTGGTTTGTCCACTGCTTTCTTGTGGGGGATTTGAGTTGGCCATTACTCTTTAGGTGAATGCTGACTTCATATCTATGGTGCACTTTATTCTTAAAATGGGAAGTTTCTACCAATTTCCCGTCCAAACTTGCTCATAAGCCAACTGCAGTCATCATTTCAGATGTGTCTCCCAACTTACACATTTCCTATTTCTCCTTGATATTTACTCAAGAAATTCATTTACGTAGAGACAACATATTCTTCTCTCAACTGGCATCTGGCTGGGCAGAATGATGTCCTTTCATTCCCTTCCAGGCAATAGGCAACTTGTTCCTTCTGTCTTGTGAACTCTTCCTCCTAAGTTCAATGTGAATACAAGTGGCAGAACTGTGCCTCATGTCTCAAATGAGTGTCAGGGCTGCCTTGTCCAGTGTATTCATACTGGAGGGAAAAAAAAATGAATAGCCATACACACTATATAACCACTAAACTTTTTCAGTCCTCCTTGTGCTAACAGTGCATGAACGTGAGGTTTTGTTGTCATTTTTGTTTGTTTGTTTGTTTGCTTGCTTTAAACTCCTGACTGCCATATAGCAAACATGACCAAAAAACACCCTTTTTTGAGAATCTCTGAGAATGGCTCTGCTTTGTATTATCACCTGTCACTTCACCTGAACCATTTCAATCACAAGCGATATCCTTCTGTCAGGCTTGGTAGTACTTCCCAACCTTATGTCCCCTGCAAATCTCAAAGCTCATGTGTAATTTTTAATCTTCAGCCACCATGTCCATACCGAACATATCTAACTTTGAAGTCAGCTCTGCCCTGAATAGGAGGTTGGGTTTTCAGAGGTCCCTTCCAGCCTACATTTCTCCATGAGTCTTTGCCTCCTTAGCAGCTGCAGTTTCAGAACTGTCTCTGAGAATTACCATAGGTAACGACTCCTTTGCTGGTAAGTCCCTCTTCAGTGTGAACAATTGTAAATTCCCTTTATTCACTTGCAGCCCCAAAGCCCAAATCCGTAGATAATGTATCAGAAGCTCACAGAAAGTGAAATAGATGTAATTCATCCCCTGTGTAGGGAAGAACTGGTCCTAGAAAGGAAAGCTATTAAATTATCTGGAAACAATTTAGCTCTGATAAATTATTTTGTAAATTACACATTACCCCCTCCTTCCCTGGTCTTAGCTGTTCTTGCTCCAAAACTTTGCATGGTGTTGATGTCAAACTAACAGGCCCACACTTGTCTGGATGACTCTTTACCCTCTTCTGGACAGAGGTGTATTTGTTACTCTCCCATTCTGGGGACTATCCCTGATTTGCACAATTGTTATGCATTTTTCCTACTTGACTTGTTGTTCTGTGTGCCAATGCTGTTAATAGGCTAGGTAGATATCAGCTTTTCATTTTTCACTTGAATCGCTATAGATTGTTATTTCACCTCAGATGATGTTGCGCCTAGTGCCCTACCCTCCTTTTCAATGGGAGTCCTGTCACTGCCCTTAATATCACATTGTTGTTGCTGTTAGATGCAGGAAATAAGATTTGCAGCATTTGAGACATCAGTAACTTTTGATCTATTTTTGCCTCAAGCGTGCAACTGTCCTAATTTGTTCTCTTTGTTCCCCCTGGTTTCTGTGGCTTAAGTACCACTTACTATTATTGTTTAATTTCCTATGTGAAGGAGGTTTTTGGTCATTCTTACTTTATTTCTGCAGTTTTTAACCTCTGAAACATGCCTTTTCTCATCGCTTTTTTCCTCTTTGAATTTTGAATTTTAACTATGCCTTCTCTGCACTCAAGTCCAGAGCTGCTTAGTCAGACTCAATTATTCATTTCCTTAGATTTCAAAGTTTGCATTTCTAAGCCTCAAAACCTTCATTCTAAACCTGGTTTTGTCTGTCGTGAAATGTAAAATGAGAAAAGTCAGCTCATGATCACACTTTATTCAAATTTTACTACATTTAAACCCATACAGGAGCCAAGCCTAAAATGGTCTTATATTTTTTCACTTTTGGGAAGAAATCCATCACATAGTATACCTCTATGAACATAAGTGGTAATTATCTTTCAATCTTTTGCTGGGAAGTTAAAGTCTCCCATAATTCCCATTATTGTTTACGTGTCTGATAACTGTACAGAGATAATTCACTATTAGACTGGAGCTAAGAGCAAAGAGCAGGCTAGCAAGGCTGTCTATCTTTAGCAGTGATTTGCACAAAACCACTCTTTTGCTGACCCATAACATTTAATTTCTCCATCCTCTGCTTCTTGCTAACACAAAGCACCATCTTATTCCATCCATTTGCCTTGGTTTCCAGCCTTCCTGAGATTTATCAGTACTTGTATGACATTCATGCCTTTGTTTCACCCTTCCTGTGTTGACACTTGTCATAACAGTTTTAGATCCTGAACATGATCATCTCAAAGTTTGCCTGACAGTTAGGTCTTCCTCACATTGTCATAGAGTATCAGGTCTCTACCACTTGAAATAGATTGGATTGGATTAGATTATTGGCACCGTCTCTTGTGCTGGTAGTCCATTATCTTCACAGTCCGTACAACTGGCCATCAGTGAACATGAAGTGGCCTTATCCTGCCCATTTACCTTTCTGGAAATCAGCCACTCTCTCTGCCTAGAACAGGGAATGGATTTTCCTCACCTTTCTTCAAAAGCTCTGAAGTTTTCTGTGATCTTTCCAATTGTACGGTATGATAAGCTTTTGCTGCCACTGAAGGGTAGAAGTCATTATGAATAGTGCCAACAAAACAGAAACATAACAATGAAAACGATATTTTAATTCAGAATAGGTATTTGAAAAGTTCACCTTTTCTAGCACAAATGGGGAAAAGAAAAAAAGGAAGGAAAAAAAAAAAAAAAAAGCAGTCCTAAAACATCAAAACTGTGGCCAAAGAATTAGAAGAAACACTATTTTTCCAAAGCTGCAATGTTTTCCATTCATCTGGCTGGGCCAGCAGAGCACTGGAGACCTGGATGCACTGTACTCATGGCTGGTTCCCCTAAATGACCTGCAGGGAGATCTTCTTCTCTCTATCCCTCTGTTTCTCCTTTCAATCTCTGTTTTGTCTGTTTGTATCACTAGCTCTTAAATCGCCACTGATATATGCACGTGCAGCACCCAGCACAACCTTGTTTCAGGCTCCAGCGGGACCTTTAGGCATTACCATCCTGTAAACAAATAACAATGATAGTGAGCGTAATTACAATCGTCAAACTATTCCAGCTCCACATCATTAGCCATGCCCTGAGCTAAATAACATTTTAATCAGTTTGATATGTCATCTGTGGCTTTCTTCACTGTCACTTGCAATCCAGCAAACTCCTTCCTTCACGTTTCTAGATTAGACAGAGGGTTCTCAACTGCAGACATCCAATTCCCTGTTCAGGAAGCAGCGAGACCTTTCCTCTTCTCACAGATTTAAGATGATAGCCAAGCATCATGAGACACAGTGCGTATGTCTCCTAGGCCCATCCCATGAGAGCAGGACATTTACCACACATGAGAAGAAGACTTAATGCAGTGGCAAAGCAAAATACTCAGTGTCAAAGCCATGTCTAGATGATCATTAAAGACAGATCAAAATTACCCAATACAGGAGGAAAATCTATCGTTTGTAGAAGATTATGTTCTCTGATTATTAGTTTCAAAATTAGTTTTTCCTTTGGATTTCCTCTGAACTTAAACTTAGTTTGGAATGCCTTTGGTTTTGAATATTTCTGAAATCGTATTACTTCTCCTAAGTAAGTTGCTAGTCTGTTCTGTTTACGTGAAATTCGAATAATATTGTGAAGTATCTGCCATCAGTTTTACTGTGTGCCAGGCTGAGTTCCCTGATGAATTTCAAATTTCAGATATGAAACAGTAAAGGTTAAAAAAAAAAAATGTTACAAAGGGTACTTCATGCAGTAGCATAAACTTCTGTTTTCTCAAAACTTGTATCAGTTCATCTCACCAGGACCAGCAGGGGAAGCACACTCTGCCTAGGCACTGGCAAAGGGACACAGTGAGAGTGTAGGGTCTCTTGCTGGGGCCATTCAAAATTTGACTGTACAAGCCCCTGAGCAATATGACAGGGCTTTAAAAATGGCCCTGCTTGAAGTACGCGGGTGATCTGGAGACCTCTAAGGTGCTTTCCAACAAAAGCTTTTCTATAATTGTATGAAATCACCTGCAATAGATTAACCCTGGTCATTATTCCTATCACAGGAAATAACTGTGACACCTGGGTAACAGGTGAGCTTACTGCGACACCAGGGAGAGCCTTCCTGTACTTAAAGGCAACCTGTAGGAAAGCTGGGGAGGGAGTCTTTATCAGGGCCTGGAGTGACAGGACAAGGAGTAACCGCTTTAAACTGAAAAGTAGCACCCAGAAAGAACGGAGTCACGCAACAGGATTCATTTCCAAAACCACCTCATAGACACCTGGGCCAAAGAGCAGGGCCTTGAGCGGGTATATCACAATGGCAGAGTTCATTTCCTTCCCAGTAGCTGGCACGTGCCGTTTTTTGGGATTTCGGGGCTACAGTGAGCTGCTAAGAGGGATGTCTTAGCTCTTGCAGGGCAGTGCTTCCACTAAGGCCAGGACTTTTCTGCATCTTCTACTGCCCTGCAAGCGAGGATGCTTGGGGCACACAGGAAGCTGGGAGGGGACACAGCTGCAGGGATTCCATAAGGCACAAGCAAATGCAGCCTTGGCTTGGTGACACTTTCTCTTGATTACTGCTCAACACAAATTACCTCGAGCAAGTCTACTGTGAGGACTAAAGGAAAGAGACGTATGGATGCTGCTAAGCTCTTCTAGCTTGTACCAGGTAGGAAAGATACCTCTGTAGCAGGCGTGAAGAGGATAGCACTAATTAATTAGATGAGAAGCGGAGGAAAGGCACTTAGAGGTAGTGAAAAGCAGTTAATGTGATGTTCCGGGGAAGCTTCAGTCTGCTTAAGGAGTAGCAAGAACAAGCCTAAAGTCATAGCCAAATACAAGAAAGAGAGGAGGACACGCAGCATGAGAAGCTCCCGAGAGAAAGGAGCTCTGTTTTGGGTAAAAATCAGTCCCTTTTTCTATCATGGAGACATCCAAGGGCGTAGGACACGTGCATTTCAGGGAACCAAGAGATGCTGTGCATTTCTCTCGTCCCCCTGACACAGCCACTAGGTGACGATGCTTCCAATTCTCTCTAAAGAAACCTTGCTTTCTCAGGCCCAGGTGTCCAGCTGCACACCAAGGACGTCCCTGGCTCCCAGGCACAGTTCCCAGGCCCAAGGCCGAGCTCCGCTCCGAACCCCCATTCCAGCAGACCTTGCTCCTGGCATTGTGGAGCAGCCATTTCATGTCAGCCTTTTCTCCTGGCAGTCAGCTTAGCGCCGTAACCTCTGCCATCGGGGCGCCCGAGAGCCGTGTGAGGTCAGCAGAGAGTCACTGTCAGCCTTTGACCTCACAAAGGTGGGTGGCCATAAGTGCCCTGAGCGTCCAGCTCGCATTGAGTACTGCTGGTGGCACTCGAGGCATGGAGGTCTGCATGGTGCAATGGGAGACGCCGATGTCCTGCTGCTGGAACAAGAGGCGCTGATGTGCTGCTGGTGCAGGAGGAGACGTGAAGGTGCTGCTGCTTAGAGGTGCTGAGGGGCGGGCAGCCTCAGCGGGCAGCTGAATCAGAGGGCAGGGAAGCCAAGCAGCTTCCTTCTCTGGGGAAGGGGGCACAGAGAAAGTGATTGGAAATGGGGTACAAGCCCTCAGCCTCTAAAAGCAATCCCTCAGATGTTTAGGCATAGTAAAGTTAGGTATATCTATTTGACTCTAGACCCCAACATGTTTGTTAGTGTTCTGGTTTGTCCACTGCTTTCTTGTGGGGGATTTGAGTTGGCCATTACTCTTTAGGTGAATGCTGACTTCATATCTATGGTGCACTTTATTCTTAAAATGGGAAGTTTCTACCAATTTCCCGTCCAAACTTGCTCATAAGCCAACTGCAGTCATCATTTCAGATGTGTCTCCCAACTTACACATTTCCTATTTCTCCTTGATATTTACTCAAGAAATTCATTTACGTAGAGACAACATATTCTTCTCTCAACTGGCATCTGGCTGGGCAGAATGATGTCCTTTCATTCCCTTCCAGGCAATAGGCAACTTGTTCCTTCTGTCTTGTGAACTCTTCCTCCTAAGTTCAATGTGAATACAAGTGGCAGAACTGTGCCTCATGTCTCAAATGAGTGTCAGGGCTGCCTTGTCCAGTGTATTCATACTGGAGGGAAAAAAAAATGAATAGCCATACACACTATATAACCACTAAACTTTTTCAGTCCTCCTTGTGCTAACAGTGCATGAACGTGAGGTTTTGTTGTCATTTTTGTTTGTTTGCTTGCTTTAAACTCCTGACTGCCATATAGCAAACATGACAAAAAAACACCCTTTTTTGAGAATCTCTGAGAATGGCTCTGCTTTGTATTATCACCTGTCACTTCACCTGAACCATTTCAATCACAAGCGATATCCTTCTGTCAGGCTTGGTAGTACTTCCCAACCTTATGTCCCCTGCAAATCTCAAAGCTCATGTGTAATTTTTAATCTTCAGCCACCATGTCCATACCGAACATATCTAACTTTGAAGTCAGCTCTGCCCTGAATAGGAGGTTGGGTTTTCAGAGGTCCCTTCCAGCCTACATTTCTCCATGAGTCTTTGCCTCCTTAGCAGCTGCAGTTTCAGAACTGTCTCTGAGAATTACCATAGGTAACGACTCCTTTGCTGGTAAGTCCCTCTTCAGTGTGAACAATTGTAAATTCCCTTTATTCACTTGCAGCCCCAAAGCCCAAATCCGTAGATAATGTATCAGAAGCTCACAGAAAGTGAAATAGATGTAATTCATCCCCTGTGTAAGGAAGAACTGGTCCTAGAAAGGAAAGCTATTAAATTATCTGGAAACAATTTAGCTCTGATAAATTATTTTGTAAATTACACATTACCCCCTCCTTCCCTGGTCTTAGCTGTTCTTGCTCCAAAACTTTGCATGGTGTTGATGTCAAACTAACAGGCCCACACTTGTCTGGATGACTCTTTACCCTCTTCTGGACAGAGGTGTATTTGTTACTCTCCCATTCTGGGGACTATCCCTGATTTGCACAATTGTTATGCATTTTTCCTACTTGACTTGTTGTTCTGTGTGCCAATGCTGTTAATAGGCTAGGTAGATATCAGCTTTTCATTTTTCACTTGAATCGCTATAGATTGTTATTTCACCTCAGATGATGTTGCGCCTAGTGCCCTACCCTCCTTTTCAATGGGAGTCCTGTCACTGCCCTTAATATCACATTGTTGTTGCTGTTAGATGCAGGAAATAAGATTTGCAGCATTTGAGACATCAGTAACTTTTGATCTATTTTTGCCTCAAGTGTGCAACTGTCCTAATTTGTTCTCTTTGTTCCCCCTGGTTTCTGTGGCTTAAGTACCACTTACTATTATTGTTTAATTTCCTATGTGAAGGAGGTTTTTGGTCATTCTTACTTTATTTCTGCAGTTTTTAACCTCTGAAACATGCCTTTTCTCATCGCTTTTTTCCTCTTTGAATTTTGAATTTTAACTATGCCTTCTCTGCACTCAAGTCCCAGAGCTGCTTAGTCAGACTCAATTATTCATTTCCTTAGATTTCAAAGTTTGCATTTCTAAGCCTCAAAACCTTCATTCTAAACCTGGTTTTGTCTGTCGTGAAATGTAAAATGAGAAAAGTCAGCTCATGATCACACTTTATTCAAATTTTACTACATTTAAACCCATACAGGAGCCAAGCCTAAAATGGTCTTATATTTTTTCACTTTTGGGAACAAATCCATCACATAGTATACCTCTATGAACATAAGTGGTAATTATCTTTCAATCTTTTGCTGGGAAGTTAAAGTCTCCCATAATTCCCATTATTGTTTACGTGTCTGATAACTGTACAGAGATAATTCACTATTAGACTGGAGCTAAGAGCAAAGAGCAGGCTAGCAAGGCTGTCTATCTTTAGCAGTGATTTGCACAAAACCACTCTTTTGCTGACCCATAACATTTAATTTCTCCATCCTCTGCTTCTTGCTAACACAAAGCACCATCTTATTCCATCCATTTGCCTTGGTTTCCAGCCTTCCTGAGATTTATCAGTACTTGTATGACATTCATGCCTTTGTTTCACCCTTCCTGTATTGACACTTGTCATAACAGTTTTAGATCCTGAACATGATCATCTCAAAGTTTGCCTGACAGTTAGGTCTTCCTCACATTGTCATAGAGTATCAGGTCTCTACCACTTGAAATAGATTGGATTGGATTAGATTATTGGCACCGTCTCTTGTGCTGGTAGTCCATTATCTTCACAGTCCGTACAACTGGCCATCAGTGAACATGAAGTGGCCTTATCCTGCCCATTTACCTTTCTGGAAATCAGCCACTCTCTCTGCCTAGAACAGCGAATGGATTTTCCTCACCTTTCTTCAAAAGCTCTGAAGTTTTCTGTGATCTTTCCAATTGTACGGTATGATAAGCTTTTGCTGCCACTGAAGGGTAGAAGTCATTATGAATAGTGCCAACAAAACAGAAACATAACAATGAAAACGATATTTTAATTCAGAATAGGTATTTGAAAAGTTCACCTTTTCTAGCACAAATGGGGAAAAGAAAAAAAGGAAGGAAAAAAAAAAAAAAAAAGCAGTCCTAAAACATCAAAACTGTGGCCAAAGAATTAGAAGAAACACTATTTTTCCAAAGCTGCAATGTTTTCCATTCATCTGGCTGGGCCAGCAGAGCACTGGAGACCTGGATGCACTGTACTCATGGCTGGTTCCCCTAAATGACCTGCAGGGAGATCTTCTTCTCTCTATCCCTCTGTTTCTCCTTTCAATCTCTGTTTTGTCTGTTTGTATCACTAGCTCTTAAATCGCCACTGATATATGCACGTGCAGCACCCAGCACAACCTTGTTTCAGGCTCCAGCGGGACCTTTAGGCATTACCATCCTGTAAACAAATAACAATGATAGTGAGCGTAATTACAATCGTCAAACTATTCCAGCTCCACATCATTAGCCATGCCCTGAGCTAAATAACATTTTAATCAGTTTGATATGTCATCTGTGGCTTTCTTCACTGTCACTTGCAATCCAGCAAACTCCTTCCTTCACGTTTCTAGATTAGACAGAGGGTTCTCAACTGCAGACATCCAATTCCCTGTTCAGGAAGCAGCGAGACCTTTCCTCTTCTCACAGATTTAAGATGATAGCCAAGCATCATGAGACACAGTGCGTATGTCTCCTAGGCCCATCCCATGAGAGCAGGACATTTACCACACATGAGAAGAAGACTTAATGCAGTGGCAAAGCAAAATACTCAGTGTCAAAGCCATGTCTAGATGATCATTAAAGACAGATCAAAATTACCCAATACAGGAGGAAAATCTATCGTTTGTAGAAGATTATGTTCTCTGATTATTAGTTTCAAAATTAGTTTTTCCTTTGGATTTCCTCTGAACTTAAACTTAGTTTGGAATGCCTTTGGTTTTGAATATTTCTGAAATCGTATTACTTCTCCTAAGTAAGTTGCTAGTCTGTTCTGTTTACGTGAAATTCGAATAATATTGTGAAGTATCTGCCATCAGTTTTACTGTGTGCCAGGCTGAGTTCCCTGATGAATTTCAAATTTCAGATATGAAACAGTAAAGGTTAAAAAAAAAAATGTTACAAAGGGTACTTAATGCAGTAGCATAAACTTCTGTTTTCTCAAAACTTGTATCAGTTCATCTCACCAGGACCAGCAGGGGAAGCACACTCTGCCTAGGCACTGGCAAAGGGACACAGTGAGAGTGTAGGGTCTCTTGCTGGGGCCATTCAAAATTTGACTGTACAAGCCCCTGAGCAATATGACAGGGCTTTAAAAATGGCCCTGCTTGAAGTACGCGGGTGATCTGGAGACCTCTAAGGTGCTTTCCAACAAAAGCTTTTCTATAATTGTATGAAATCACCTGCAATAGATTAACCCTGGTCATTATTCCTATCACAGGAAATAACTGTGACACCTGGGTAACAGGTGAGCTTACTGCGACACCAGGGAGAGCCTTCCTGTACTTAAAGGCAACCTGTAGGAAAGCTGGGGAGGGAGTCTTTATCAGGGCCTGGAGTGACAGGACAAGGAGTAACCGCTTTAAACTGAAAAGTAGCACCCAGAAAGAACGGAGTCACGCAACAGGATTCATTTCCAAAACCACCTCGTAGACACCTGGGCCAAAGAGCAGGGCCTTGAGCGGGTATATCACAATGGCGGAGTTCATTTCCTTCCCAGTAGCTGGCACGTGCCGTTTTTTGGGATTTCGGGGCTACAGTGAGCTGCTAAGAGGGATGTCTTAGCTCTTGCAGGGCAGTGCTTCCACTAAGGCCAGGACTTTTCTGCATCTTCTACTGCCCTGCAAGCGAGGATGCTTGGGGCACACAGGAAGCTGGGAGCGGACACAGCTGCAGGGATTCCATAAGACACAAGCAAATGCAGCCTTGGCTTGGTGACACTTTCTCTTGATTACTGCTCAACACAAATTACCTCGAGCAAGTCTACTGTGAGGACTAAAGGAAAGAGACGTATGGATGCTGCTAAGCTCTTCTAGCTTGTACCAGGTAGGAAAGATACCTCTGTAGCAGGCGTGAAGAGGATAGCACTAATTAATTAGATGAGAAGCGGAGGAAAGGCACTTAGAGGTAGTGAAAAGCAGTTAATGTGATGTTCCGGGGAAGCTTCAGTCTGCTTAAGGAGTAGCAAGAACAAGCCTAAAGTCATAGCCAAATACAAGAAAGAGAGGAGGACACGCAGCATGAGAAGCTCCCGAGAGAAAGGAGCTCTGTTTTGGGTAAAAATCAGTCCCTTTTTCTATCATGGAGACATCCAAGGGCGTAGGACACGTGCACTTCAGGGAACCAAGAGATGCTGTGCATTTCTCTCGTCCCCCTGACACAGCCACTAGGTGACGATGCTTCCAATTCTCTCCAAAGAAACCTTGCTTTCTCAGGCCCAGGTGTCCAGCTGCACACCAAGGACGTCCCTGGCTCCCAGGCACAGTTCCCAGGCCCAAGGCCGAGCTCCCCTCCGAACCCCCATTCCAGCAGACCTTGCTCCTGGCATTGTGGAGCAGCCATTTCATGTCAGCCTTTTCTCCTGGCAGTCAGCTTAGCGCCGTAACCTCTGCCATCGGGGCGCCCGAGAGCCGTGTGAGGTCAGCAGAGAGTCACTGTCAGCCTTTGACCTCACAAAGGTGGGTGGCCATAAGTGCCCTGAGCGTCCAGCTCGCATTGAGTACTGCTGGTGGCACTCGAGGCGTGGAGGTCTGCATGGTGCAATGGGAGACGCCGATGTCCTGCTGCTGGAACAAGAGGCGCTGATGTGCTGCTGGTGCAGGAGGAGACGTGAAGGTGCTGCTGCTTAGAGGTGCTGAGGGGCGGGCAGCCTCAGCGGGCAGCTGAATCAGAGGGCAGGGAAGCCAAGCAGCTTCCTTCTCTGGGGAAGGGGGCACAGAGAAAGTGATTGGAAATGGGGTACAAGCCCTCAGCCTCTAAAAGCAATCCCTCAGATGTTTAGGCATAGTAAAGTTAGGTATATCTATTTGACTCTAGACCCCAACATGTTTGTTAGTGTTCTGGTTTGTCCACTGCTTTCTTGTGGGGGATTTGAGTTGGCCATTACTCTTTAGGTGAATGCTGACTTCATATCTATGGTGCACTTTATTCTTAAAATGGGAAGTTTCTACCAATTTCCCGTCCAAACTTGCTCATAAGCCAACTGCAGTCATCATTTCAGATGTGTCTCCCAACTTACACATTTCCTATTTCTCCTTGATATTTACTCAAGAAATTCATTTACGTAGAGACAACATATTCTTCTCTCAACTGGCATCTGGCTGGGCAGAATGATGTCCTTTCATTCCCTTCCAGGCAATAGGCAACTTGTTCCTTCTGTCTTGTGAACTCTTCCTCCTAAGTTCAATGTGAATACAAGTGGCAGAACTGTGCCTCATGTCTCAAATGAGTGTCAGGGCTGCCTTGTCCAGTGTATTCATACTGGAGGGAAAAAAAAATGAATAGCCATACACACTATATAACCACTAAACTTTTTCAGTCCTCCTTGTGCTAACAGTGCATGAACGTGAGGTTTTGTTGTCATTTTTGTTTGTTTGCTTGCTTTAAACTCCTGACTGCCATATAGCAAACATGACAAAAAAACACCCTTTTTTGAGAATCTCTGAGAATGGCTCTGCTTTGTATTATCACCTGTCACTTCACCTGAACCATTTCAATCACAAGCGATATCCTTCTGTCAGGCTTGGTAGTACTTCCCAACCTTATGTCCCCTGCAAATCTCAAAGCTCATGTGTAATTTTTAATCTTCAGCCACCATGTCCATACCGAACATATCTAACTTTGAAGTCAGCTCTGCCCTGAATAGGAGGTTGGGTTTTCAGAGGTCCCTTCCAGCCTACATTTCTCCATGAGTCTTTGCCTCCTTAGCAGCTGCAGTTTCAGAACTGTCTCTGAGAATTACCATAGGTAACGACTCCTTTGCTGGTAAGTCCCTCTTCAGTGTGAACAATTGTAAATTCCCTTTATTCACTTGCAGCCCCAAAGCCCAAATCCGTAGATAATGTATCAGAAGCTCACAGAAAGTGAAATAGATGTAATTCATCCCCTGTGTAGGGAAGAACTGGTCCTAGAAAGGAAAGCTATTAAATTATCTGGAAACAATTTAGCTCTGATAAATTATTTTGTAAATTACACATTACCCCCTCCTTCCCTGGTCTTAGCTGTTCTTGCTCCAAAACTTTGCATGGTGTTGATGTCAAACTAACAGGCCCACACTTGTCTGGATGACTCTTTACCCTCTTCTGGACAGAGGTGTATTTGTTACTCTCCCATTCTGGGGACTATCCCTGATTTGCACAATTGTTATGCATTTTTCCTACTTGACTTGTTGTTCTGTGTGCCAATGCTGTTAATAGGCTAGGTAGATATCAGCTTTTCATTTTTCACTTGAATCGCTATAGATTGTTATTTCACCTCAGATGATGTTGCGCCTAGTGCCCTACCCTCCTTTTCAATGGGAGTCCTGTCACTGCCCTTAATATCACATTGTTGTTGCTGTTAGATGCAGGAAATAAGATTTGCAGCATTTGAGACATCAGTAACTTTTGATCTATTTTTGCCTCAAGTGTGCAACTGTCCTAATTTGTTCTCTTTGTTCCCCCTGGTTTCTGTGGCTTAAGTACCACTTACTATTATTGTTTAATTTCCTATGTGAAGGAGGTTTTTGGTCATTCTTACTTTATTTCTGCAGTTTTTAACCTCTGAAACATGCCTTTTCTCATCGCTTTTTTCCTCTTTGAATTTTGAATTTTAACTATGCCTTCTCTGCACTCAAGTCCCAGAGCTGCTTAGTCAGACTCAATTATTCATTTCCTTAGATTTCAAAGTTTGCATTTCTAAGCCTCAAAACCTTCATTCTAAACCTGGTTTTGTCTGTCGTGAAATGTAAAATGAGAAAAGTCAGCTCATGATCACACTTTATTCAAATTTTACTACATTTAAACCCATACAGGAGCCAAGTCTAAAATGGTCTTATATTTTTTCACTTTTGGGAAGAAATCCATCACATAGTATACCTCTATGAACATAAGTGGTAATTATCTTTCAATCTTTTGCTGGGAAGTTAAAGTCTCCCATAATTCCCATTATTGTTTACGTGTCTGATAACTGTACAGAGATAATTCACTATTAGACTGGAGCTAAGAGCAAAGAGCAGGCTAGCAAGGCTGTCTATCTTTAGCAGTGATTTGCACAAAACCACTCTTTTGCTGACCCATAACATTTAATTTCTCCATCCTCTGCTTCTTGCTAACACAAAGCACCATCTTATTCCATCCATTTGCCTTGGTTTCCAGCCTTCCTGAGATTTATCAGTACTTGTATGACATTCATGCCTTTGTTTCACCCTTCCTGTGTTGACACTTGTCATAACAGTTTTAGATCCTGAACATGATCATCTCAAAGTTTGCCTGACAGTTAGGTCTTCCTCACATTGTCATAGAGTATCAGGTCTCTACCACTTGAAATAGATTGGATTGGATTAGATTATTGGCACCGTCTCTTGTGCTGGTAGTCCATTATCTTCACAGTCCGTACAACTGGCCATCAGTGAACATGAAGTGGCCTTATCCTGCCCATTTACCTTTCTGGAAATCAGCCACTCTGTCTGCCTAGAACAGGGAATGGATTTTCCTCACCTTTCTTCAAAAGCTCTGAAGTTTTCTGTGATCTTTCCAATTGTACGGTATGATAAGCTTTTGCTGCCACTGAAGGGTAGAAGTCATTATGAATAGTGCCAACAAAACAGAAACATAACAATGAAAACGATATTTTAATTCAGAATAGGTATTTGAAAAGTTCACCTTTTCTAGCACAAATGGGGAAAAGAAAAAAAGGAAGGAAAAAAAAAAAAAAAAAGCAGTCCTAAAACATCAAAACTGTGGCCAAAGAATTAGAAGAAACACTATTTTTCCAAAGCTGCAATGTTTTCCATTCATCTGGCTGGGCCAGCAGAGCACTGGAGACCTGGATGCACTGTACTCATGGCTGGTTCCCCTAAATGACCTGCAGGGAGATCTTCTTCTCTCTATCCCTCTGTTTCTCCTTTCAATCTCTGTTTTGTCTGTTTGTATCACTAGCTCTCAAATCGCCACTGATATATGCACGTGCAGCACCCAGCACAACCTTGTTTCAGGCTCCAGCGGGACCTTTAGGCATTACCATCCTGTAAACAAATAACAATGATAGTGAGTGTAATTACAATCGTCAAACTATTCCAGCTCCACATCATTAGCCATGCCCTGAGCTAAATAACATTTTAATCAGTTTGATATGTCATCTGTGGCTTTCTTCACTGTCACTTGCAATCCAGCAAACTCCTTCCTTCACGTTTCTAGATTAGACAGAGGGTTCTCAACTGCAGACATCCAATTCCCTGTTCAGGAAGCAGCGAGACCTTTCCTCTTCTCACAGATTTAAGATGATAGCCAAGCATCATGAGACACAGTGCGTATGTCTCCTAGGCCCATCCCATGAGAGCAGGACATTTACCACACATGAGAAGAAGACTTAATGCAGTGGCAAAGCAAAATACTCAGTGTCAAAGCCATGTCTAGATGATCATTAAAGACAGATCAAAATTACCCAATACAGGAGGAAAATCTATCGTTTGTAGAAGATTATGTTCTCTGATTATTAGTTTCAAAATTAGTTTTTCCTTTGGATTTCCTCTGAACTTAAACTTAGTTTGGAATGCCTTTGGTTTTGAATATTTCTGAAATCGTATTACTTCTCCTAAGTAAGTTGCTAGTCTGTTCTGTTTACGTGAAATTCGAATAATATTGTGAAGTATCTGCCATCAGTTTTACTGTGTGCCAGGCTGAGTTCCCTGATGAATTTCAAATTTCAGATATGAAACAGTAAAGGTTAAAAAAAAAAATGTTACAAAGGGTACTTCATGCAGTAGCATAAACTTCTGTTTTCTCAAAACTTGTATCAGTTCATCTCACCAGGACCAGCAGGGGAAGCACACTCTGCCTAGGCACTGGCAAAGGGACACAGTGAGAGTGTAGGGTCTCTTGCTGGGGCCATTCAAAATTTGACTGTACAAGCCCCTGAGCAATATGACAGGGCTTTAAAAATGGCCCTGCTTGAAGTACGCGGGTGATCTGGAGACCTCTAAGGTGCTTTCCAACAAAAGCTTTTCTATAATTGTATGAAATCACCTGCAATAGATTAACCCTGGTCATTATTCCTATCACAGGAAATAACTGTGACACCTGGGTAACAGGTGAGCTTACTGCGACACCAGGGAGAGCCTTCCTGTACTTAAAGGCAACCTGTAGGAAAGCTGGGGAGGGAGTCTTTATCAGGGCCTGGAGTGACAGGACAAGGAGTAACCGCTTTAAACTGAAAAGTAGCACCCAGAAAGAACGGAGTCACGCAACAGGATTCATTTCCAAAACCACCTCATAGACACCTGGGCCAAAGAGCAGGGCCTTGAGCGGGTATATCACAATGGCAGAGTTCATTTCCTTCCCAGTAGCTGGCACGTGCCGTTTTTTGGGATTTCGGGGCTACAGTGAGCTGCTAAGAGGGATGTCTTAGCTCTTGCAGGGCAGTGCTTCCACTAAGGCCAGGACTTTTCTGCATCTTCTACTGCCCTGCAAGCGAGGATGCTTGGGGCACACAGGAAGCTGGGAGGGGACACAGCTGCAGGGATTCCATAAGGCACAAGCAAATGCAGCCTTGGCTTGGTGACACTTTCTCTTGATTACTGCTCAACACAAATTACCTCGAGCAAGTCTACTGTGAGGACTAAAGGAAAGAGACGTATGGATGCTGCTAAGCTCTTCTAGCTTGTACCAGGTAGGAAAGATACCTCTGTAGCAGGCGTGAAGAGGATAGCACTAATTAATTAGATGAGAAGCGGAGGAAAGGCACTTAGAGGTAGTGAAAAGCAGTTAATGTGATGTTCCGGGGAAGCTTCAGTCTGCTTAAGGAGTAGCAAGAACAAGCCTAAAGTCATAGCCAAATACAAGAAAGAGAGGAGGACACGCAGCATGAGAAGCTCCCGAGAGAAAGGAGCTCTGTTTTGGGTAAAAATCAGTCCCTTTTTCTATCATGGAGACATCCAGGGGCGTAGGACACGTGCACTTCAGGGAACCAAGAGATGCTGTGCATTTCTCTCGTCCCCCTGACACAGCCACTAGGTGACGATGCTTCCAATTCTCTCTAAAGAAACCTTGCTTTCTCAGGCCCAGGTGTCCAGCTGCACACCAAGGACGTCCCTGGCTCCCAGGCACAGTTCCCAGGCCCAAGGCCGAGCTCCCCTCCGAACCCCCATTCCAGCAGACCTTGCTCCTGGCATTGTGGAGCAGCCATTTCATGTCAGCCTTTTCTCCTGGCAGTCAGCTTAGCGCCGTAACCTCTGCCATCGGGGCGCCCGAGAGCCGTGTGAGGTCAGCAGAGAGTCACTGTCAGCCTTTGACCTCACAAAGGTGGGTGGCCATAAGTGCCCTGAGCGTCCAGCTCGCATTGAGTACTGCTGGTGGCACTCGAGGCGTGGAGGTCTGCATGGTGCAATGGGAGACGCCGATGTCCTGCTGCTGGAACAAGAGGCGCTGATGTGCTGCTGGTGCAGGAGGAGACGTGAAGGTGCTGCTGCTTAGAGGTGCTGAGGGGCGGGCAGCCTCAGCGGGCAGCTGAATCAGAGGGCAGGGAAGCCAAGCAGCTTCCTTCTCTGGGGAAGGGGGCACAGAGAAAGTGATTGGAAATGGGGTACAAGCCCTCAGCCTCTAAAAGCAATCCCTCAGATGTTTAGGCATAGTAAAGTTAGGTATATCTATTTGACTCTAGACCCCAACATGTTTGTTAGTGTTCTGGTTTGTCCACTGCTTTCTTGTGGGGGATTTGAGTTGGCCATTACTCTTTAGGTGAATGCTGACTTCATATCTATGGTGCACTTTATTCTTAAAATGGGAAGTTTCTACCAATTTCCCGTCCAAACTTGCTCATAAGCCAACTGCAGTCATCATTTCAGATGTGTCTCCCAACTTACACATTTCCTATTTCTCCTTGATATTTACTCAAGAAATTCATTTACGTAGAGACAACATATTCTTCTCTCAACTGGCATCTGGCTGGGCAGAATGATGTCCTTTCATTCCCTTCCAGGCAATAGGCAACTTGTTCCTTCTGTCTTGTGAACTCTTCCTCCTAAGTTCAATGTGAATACAAGTGGCAGAACTGTGCCTCATGTCTCAAATGAGTGTCAGGGCTGCCTTGTCCAGTGTATTCATACTGGAGGGAAAAAAAAATGAATAGCCATACACACTATATAACCACTAAACTTTTTCAGTCCTCCTTGTGCTAACAGTGCATGAACGTGAGGTTTTGTTGTCATTTTTGTTTGTTTGCTTGCTTTAAACTCCTGACTGCCATATAGCAAACATGACAAAAAAACACCCTTTTTTGAGAATCTCTGAGAATGGCTCTGCTTTGTATTATCACCTGTCACTTCACCTGAACCATTTCAATCACAAGCGATATCCTTCTGTCAGGCTTGGTAGTACTTCCCAACCTTATGTCCCCTGCAAATCTCAAAGCTCATGTGTAATTTTTAATCTTCAGCCACCATGTCCATACCGAACATATCTAACTTTGAAGTCAGCTCTGCCCTGAATAGGAGGTTGGGTTTTCAGAGGTCCCTTCCAGCCTACATTTCTCCATGAGTCTTTGCCTCCTTAGCAGCTGCAGTTTCAGAACTGTCTCTGAGAATTACCATAGGTAACGACTCCTTTGCTGGTAAGTCCCTCTTCAGTGTGAACAATTGTAAATTCCCTTTATTCACTTGCAGCCCCAAAGCCCAAATCCGTAGATAATGTATCAGAAGCTCACAGAAAGTGAAATAGATGTAATTCATCCCCTGTGTAGGGAAGAACTGGTCCTAGAAAGGAAAGCTATTAAATTATCTGGAAACAATTTAGCTCTGATAAATTATTTTGTAAATTACACATTACCCCCTCCTTCCCTGGTCTTAGCTGTTCTTGCTCCAAAACTTTGCATGGTGTTGATGTCAAACTAACAGGCCCACACTTGTCTGGATGACTCTTTACCCTCTTCTGGACAGAGGTGTATTTGTTACTCTCCCATTCTGGGGACTATCCCTGATTTGCACAATTGTTATGCATTTTTCCTACTTGACTTGTTGTTCTGTGTGCCAATGCTGTTAATAGGCTAGGTAGATATCAGCTTTTCATTTTTCACTTGAATCGCTATAGATTGTTATTTCACCTCAGATGATGTTGCGCCTAGTGCCCTACCCTCCTTTTCAATGGGAGTCCTGTCACTGCCCTTAATATCACATTGTTGTTGCTGTTAGATGCAGGAAATAAGATTTGCAGCATTTGAGACATCAGTAACTTTTGATCTATTTTTGCCTCAAGCGTGCAACTGTCCTAATTTGTTCTCTTTGTTCCCCCTGGTTTCTGTGGCTTAAGTACCACTTACTATTATTGTTTAATTTCCTATGTGAAGGAGGTTTTTGGTCATTCTTACTTTATTTCTGCAGTTTTTAACCTCTGAAACATGCCTTTTCTCATCGCTTTTTTCCTCTTTGAATTTTGAATTTTAACTATGCCTTCTCTGCACTCAAGTCCCAGAGCTGCTTAGTCAGACTCAATTATTCATTTCCTTAGATTTCAAAGTTTGCATTTCTAAGCCTCAAAACCTTCATTCTAAACCTGGTTTTGTCTGTCGTGAAATGTAAAATGAGAAAAGTCAGCTCATGATCACACTTTATTCAAATTTTACTACATTTAAACCCATACAGGAGCCAAGTCTAAAATGGTCTTATATTTTTTCACTTTTGGGAAGAAATCCATCACATAGTATACCTCTGTGAACATAAGTGGTAATTATCTTTCAATCTTTTGCTGGGAAGTTAAAGTCTCCCATAATTCCCATTATTGTTTACGTGTCTGATAACTGTACAGAGAGAATTCACTATTAGACTGGAGCTAAGAGCAAAGAGCAGGCTAGCAAGGCTGTCTATCTTTAGCAGTGATTTGCACAAAACCACTCTTTTGCTGACCCATAACATTTAATTTCTCCATCCTCTGCTTCTTGCTAACACAAAGCACCATCTTATTCCATCCATTTGCCTTGGTTTCCAGCCTTCCTGAGATTTATCAGTACTTGTATGACATTCATGCCTTTGTTTCACCCTTCCTGTGTTGACACTTGTCATAACAGTTTTAGATCCTGAACATGATCATCTCAAAGTTTGCCTGACAGTTAGGTCTTCCTCACATTGTCATAGAGTATCAGGTCTCTACCACTTGAAATAGATTGGATTGGATTAGATTATTGGCACCGTCTCTTGTGCTGGTAGTCCATTATCTTCACAGTCCGTACAACTGGCCATCAGTGAACATGAAGTGGCCTTATCCTGCCCATTTACCTTTCTGGAAATCAGCCACTCTGTCTGCCTAGAACAGGGAATGGATTTTCCTCACCTTTCTTCAAAAGCTCTGAAGTTTTCTGTGATCTTTCCAATTGTACGGTATGATAAGCTTTTGCTGCCACTGAAGGGTAGAAGTCATTATGAATAGTGCCAACAAAACAGAAACATAACAATGAAAACGATATTTTAATTCAGAATAGGTATTTGAAAAGTTCACCTTTTCTAGCACAAATGGGGAAAAGAAAAAAAGGAAGGAAAAAAAAAAAAAAAAAAGCAGTCCTAAAACATCAAAACTGTGGCCAAAGAATTAGAAGAAACACTATTTTTCCAAAGCTGCAATGTTTTCCATTCATCTGGCTGGGCCAGCAGAGCACTGGAGACCTGGATGCACTGTACTCATGGCTGGTTCCCCTAAATGACCTGCAGGGAGATCTTCTTCTCTCTATCCCTCTGTTTCTCCTTTCAATCTCTGTTTTGTCTGTTTGTATCACTAGCTCTCAAATCGCCACTGATATATGCACGTGCAGCACCCAGCACAACCTTGTTTCAGGCTCCAGCGGGACCTTTAGGCATTACCATCCTGTAAACAAATAACAATGATAGTGAGTGTAATTACAATCGTCAAACTATTCCAGCTCCACATCATTAGCCATGCCCTGAGCTAAATAACATTTTAATCAGTTTGATATGTCATCTGTGGCTTTCTTCACTGTCACTTGCAATCCAGCAAACTCCTTCCTTCACGTTTCTAGATTAGACAGAGGGTTCTCAACTGCAGACATCCAATTCCCTGTTCAGGAAGCAGCGAGACCTTTCCTCTTCTCACAGATTTAAGATGATAGCCAAGCATCATGAGACACAGTGCGTATGTCTCCTAGGCCCATCCCATGAGAGCAGGACATTTACCACACATGAGAAGAAGACTTAATGCAGTGGCAAAGCAAAATACTCAGTGTCAAAGCCATGTCTAGATGATCATTAAAGACAGATCAAAATTACCCAATACAGGAGGAAAATCTATCGTTTGTAGAAGATTATGTTCTCTGATTATTAGTTTCAAAATTAGTTTTTCCTTTGGATTTCCTCTGAACTTAAACTTAGTTTGGAATGCCTTTGGTTTTGAATATTTCTGAAATCGTATTACTTCTCCTAAGTAAGTTGCTAGTCTGTTCTGTTTACGTGAAATTCGAATAATATTGTGAAGTATCTGCCATCAGTTTTACTGTGTGCCAGGCTGAGTTCCCTGATGAATTTCAAATTTCAGATATGAAACAGTAAAGGTTAAAAAAAAAAATGTTACAAAGGGTACTTCATGCAGTAGCATAAACTTCTGTTTTCTCAAAACTTGTATCAGTTCATCTCACCAGGACCAGCAGGGGAAGCACACTCTGCCTAGGCACTGGCAAAGGCACACAGTGAGACTGTAGGGTCTCTTGCTGGGGCCATTCAAAATTTGACTGTACAAGCCCCTGAGCAATATGACAGGGCTTTAAAAATGGCCCTGCTTGAAGTACGCGGGTGATCTGGAGACCTCTAAGGTGCTTTCCAACAAAAGCTTTTCTATAATTGTATGAAATCACCTGCAATAGATTAACCCTGGTCATTATTCCTATCACAGGAAATAACTGTGACACCTGGGTAACAGGTGAGCTTACTGCGACACCAGGGAGAGCCTTCCTGTACTTAAAGGCAACCTGTAGGAAAGCTGGGGAGGGAGTCTTTATCAGGGCCTGGAGTGACAGGACAAGGAGTAACCGCTTTAAACTGAAAAGTAGCACCCAGAAAGAACGGAGTCACGCAACAGGATTCATTTCCAAAACCACCTCATAGACACCTGGGCCAAAGAGCAGGGCCTTGAGCGGGTATATCACAATGGCGGAGTTCATTTCCTTCCCAGTAGCTGGCACGTGCCGTTTTTTGGGATTTCGGGGCTACAGTGAGCTGCTAAGAGGGATGTCTTAGCTCTTGCAGGGCAGTGCTTCCACTAAGGCCAGGACTTTTCTGCATCTTCTACTGCCCTGCAAGCGAGGATGCTTGGGGCACACAGGAAGCTGGGAGGGGACACAGCTGCAGGGATTCCATAAGGCACAAGCAAATGCAGCCTTGGCTTGGTGACACTTTCTCTTGATTACTGCTCAACACAAATTACCTCGAGCAAGTCTACTGTGAGGACTAAAGGAAAGAGACGTATGGATGCTGCTAAGCTCTTCTAGCTTGTACCAGGTAGGAAAGATACCTCTGTAGCAGGCGTGAAGAGGATAGCACTAATTAATTAGATGAGAAGCGGAGGAAAGGCACTTAGAGGTAGTGAAAAGCAGTTAATGTGATGTTCCGGGGAAGCTTCAGTCTGCTTAAGGAGTAGCAAGAACAAGCCTAAAGTCATAGCCAAATACAAGAAAGAGAGGAGGACACGCAGCATGAGAAGCTCCCGAGAGAAAGGAGCTCTGTTTTGGGTAAAAATCAGTCCCTTTTTCTATCATGGAGACATCCAAGGGCGTAGGACACGTGCACTTCAGGGAACCAAGAGATGCTGTGCATTTCTCTCGTCCCCCTGACACAGCCACTAGGTGACGATGCTTCCAATTCTCTCTAAAGAAACCTTGCTTTCTCAGGCCCAGGTGTCCAGCTGCACACCAAGGACGTCCCTGGCTCCCAGGCACAGTTCCCAGGCCCAAGGCCGAGCTCCGCTCCGAACCCCCATTCCAGCAGACCTTGCTCCTGGCATTGTGGAGCAGCCATTTCATGTCAGCCTTTTCTCCTGGCAGTCAGCTTAGCGCCGTAACCTCTGCCATCGGGGCGCCCGAGAGCCGTGTGAGGTCAGCAGAGAGTCACTGTCAGCCTTTGACCTCACAAAGGTGGGTGGCCATAAGTGCCCTGAGCGTCCAGCTCGCATTGAGTACTGCTCGTGGCACTCGAGGCGTGGAGGTCTGCATGGTGCAATGGGAGACGCCGATGTCCTGCTGCTGGAACAAGAGGCGCTGATGTGCTGCTGGTGCAGGAGGAGACGTGAAGGTGCTGCTGCTTAGAGGTGCTGAGGGGCGGGCAGCCTCAGCGGGCAGCTGAATCAGAGGGCAGGGAAGCCAAGCAGCTTCCTTCTCTGGGGAAGGGGGCACAGAGAAAGTGATTGGAAATGGGGTACAAGCCCTCAGCCTCTAAAAGCAATCCCTCAGATGTTTAGGCATAGTAAAGTTAGGTATATCTATTTGACTCTAGACCCCAACATGTTTGTTAGTGTTCTGGTTTGTCCACTGCTTTCTTGTGGGGGATTTGAGTTGGCCATTACTCTTTAGGTGAATGCTGACTTCATATCTATGGTGCACTTTATTCTTAAAATGGGAAGTTTCTACCAATTTCCCGTCCAAACTTGCTCATAAGCCAACTGCAGTCATCATTTCAGATGTGTCTCCCAACTTACACATTTCCTATTTCTCCTTGATATTTACTCAAGAAATTCATTTACGTAGAGACAACATATTCTTCTCTCAACTGGCATCTGGCTGGGCAGAATGATGTCCTTTCATTCCCTTCCAGGCAATAGGCAACTTGTTCCTTCTGTCTTGTGAACTCTTCCTCCTAAGTTCAATGTGAATACAAGTGGCAGAACTGTGCCTCATGTCTCAAATGAGTGTCAGGGCTGCCTTGTCCAGTGTATTCATACTGGAGGGAAAAAAAAATGAATAGCCATACACACTATATAACCACTAAACTTTTTCAGTCCTCCTTGTGCTAACAGTGCATGAACGTGAGGTTTTGTTGTCATTTTTGTTTGTTTGCTTGCTTTAAACTCCTGACTGCCATATAGCAAACATGACAAAAAAACACCCTTTTTTGAGAATCTCTGAGAATGGCTCTGCTTTGTATTATCACCTGTCACTTCACCTGAACCATTTCAATCACAAGCGATATCCTTCTGTCAGGCTTGGTAGTACTTCCCAACCTTATGTCCCCTGCAAATCTCAAAGCTCATGTGTAATTTTTAATCTTCAGCCACCATGTCCATACCGAACATATCTAACTTTGAAGTCAGCTCTGCCCTGAATAGGAGGTTGGGTTTTCAGAGGTCCCTTCCAGCCTACATTTCTCCATGAGTCTTTGCCTCCTTAGCAGCTGCAGTTTCAGAACTGTCTCTGAGAATTACCATAGGTAACGACTCCTTTGCTGGTAAGTCCCTCTTCAGTGTGAACAATTGTAAATTCCCTTTATTCACTTGCAGCCCCAAAGCCCAAATCCGTAGATAATGTATCAGAAGCTCACAGAAAGTGAAATAGATGTAATTCATCCCCTGTGTAGGGAAGAACTGGTCCTAGAAAGGAAAGCTATTAAATTATCTGGAAACAATTTAGCTCTGATAAATTATTTTGTAAATTACACATTACCCCCTCCTTCCCTGGTCTTAGCTGTTCTTGCTCCAAAACTTTGCATGGTGTTGATGTCAAACTAACAGGCCCACACTTGTCTGGATGACTCTTTACCCTCTTCTGGACAGAGGTGTATTTGTTACTCTCCCATTCTGGGGACTATCCCTGATTTGCACAATTGTTATGCATTTTTCCTACTTGACTTGTTGTTCTGTGTGCCAATGCTGTTAATAGGCTAGGTAGATATCAGCTTTTCATTTTTCACTTGAATCGCTATAGATTGTTATTTCACCTCAGATGATGTTGCGCCTAGTGCCCTACCCTCCTTTTCAATGGGAGTCCTGTCACTGCCCTTAATATCACATTGTTGTTGCTGTTAGATGCAGGAAATAAGATTTGCAGCATTTGAGACATCAGTAACTTTTGATCTATTTTTGCCTCAAGCGTGCAACTGTCCTAATTTGTTCTCTTTGTTCCCCCTGGTTTCTGTGGCTTAAGTACCACTTACTATTATTGTTTAATTTCCTATGTGAAGGAGGTTTTTGGTCATTCTTACTTTATTTCTGCAGTTTTTAACCTCTGAAACATGCCTTTTCTCATCGCTTTTTTCCTCTTTGAATTTTGAATTTTAACTATGCCTTCTCTGCACTCAAGTCCCAGAGCTGCTTAGTCAGACTCAATTATTCATTTCCTTAGATTTCAAAGTTTGCATTTCTAAGCCTCAAAACCTTCATTCTAAACCTGGTTTTGTCTGTCGTGAAATGTAAAATGAGAAAAGTCAGCTCATGATCACACTTTATTCAAATTTTACTACATTTAAACCCATACAGGAGCCAAGCCTAAAATGGTCTTATATTTTTTCACTTTTGGGAAGAAATCCATCACATAGTATACCTCTATGAACATAAGTGGTAATTATCTTTCAATCTTTTGCTGGGAAGTTAAAGTCTCCCATAATTCCCATTATTGTTTACGTGTCTGATAACTGTACAGAGAGAATTCACTATTAGACTGGAGCTAAGAGCAAAGAGCAGGCTAGCAAGGCTGTCTATCTTTAGCAGTGATTTGCACAAAACCACTCTTTTGCTGACCCATAACATTTAATTTCTCCATCCTCTGCTTCTTGCTAACACAAAGCACCATCTTATTCCATCCATTTGCCTTGGTTTCCAGCCTTCCTGAGATTTATCAGTACTTGTATGACATTCATGCCTTTGTTTCACCCTTCCTGTGTTGACACTTGTCATAACAGTTTTAGATCCTGAACATGATCATCTCAAAGTTTGCCTGACAGTTAGGTCTTCCTCACATTGTCATAGAGTATCAGGTCTCTACCACTTGAAATAGATTGGATTGGATTAGATTATTGGCACCGTCTCTTGTGCTGGTAGTCCATTATCTTCACAGTCCGTACAACTGGCCATCAGTGAACATGAAGTGGCCTTATCCTGCCCATTTACCTTTCTGGAAATCAGCCACTCTCTCTGCCTAGAACAGGGAATGGATTTTCCTCACCTTTCTTCAAAAGCTCTGAAGTTTTCTGTGATCTTTCCAATTGTACGGTATGATAAGCTTTTGCTGCCACTGAAGGGTAGAAGTCATTATGAATAGTGCCAACAAAACAGAAACATAACAATGAAAACGATATTTTAATTCAGAATAGGTATTTGAAAAGTTCACCTTTTCTAGCACAAATGGGGAAAAGAAAAAAAGGAAGGAAAAAAAAAAAAAAAAGCAGTCCTAAAACATCAAAACTGTGGCCAAAGAATTAGAAGAAACACTATTTTTCCAAAGCTGCAATGTTTTCCATTCATCTGGCTGGGCCAGCAGAGCACTGGAGACCTGGATGCACTGTACTCATGGCTGGTTCCCCTAAATGACCTGCAGGGAGATCTTCTTCTCTCTATCCCTCTGTTTCTCCTTTCAATCTCTGTTTTGTCTGTTTGTATCACTAGCTCTTAAATCGCCACTGATATATGCACGTGCAGCACCCAGCACAACCTTGTTTCAGGCTCCAGCGGGACCTTTAGGCATTACCATCCTGTAAACAAATAACAATGATAGTGAGCGTAATTACAATCGTCAAACTATTCCAGCTCCACATCATTAGCCATGCCCTGAGCTAAATAACATTTTAATCAGTTTGATATGTCATCTGTGGCTTTCTTCACTGTCACTTGCAATCCAGCAAACTCCTTCCTTCACGTTTCTAGATTAGACAGAGGGTTCTCAACTGCAGACATCCAATTCCCTGTTCAGGAAGCAGCGAGACCTTTCCTCTTCTCACAGATTTAAGATGATAGCCAAGCATCATGAGACACAGTGTGTATGTCTCCTAGGCCCATCCCATGAGAGCAGGACATTTACCACACATGAGAAGAAGACTTAATGCAGTGGCAAAGCAAAATACTCAGTGTCAAAGCCATGTCTAGATGATCATTAAAGACAGATCAAAATTACCCAATACAGGAGGAAAATCTATCGTTTGTAGAAGATTATGTTCTCTGATTATTAGTTTCAAAATTAGTTTTTCCTTTGGATTTCCTCTGAACTTAAACTTAGTTTGGAATGCCTTTGGTTTTGAATATTTCTGAAATCGTATTACTTCTCCTAAGTAAGTTGCTAGTCTGTTCTGTTTACGTGAAATTCGAATAATATTGTGAAGTATCTGCCATCAGTTTTACTGTGTGCCAGGCTGAGTTCCCTGATGAATTTCAAATTTCAGATATGAAACAGTAAAGGTTAAAAAAAAAAATGTTACAAAGGGTACTTCATGCAGTAGCATAAACTTCTGTTTTCTCAAAACTTGTATCAGTTCATCTCACCAGGACCAGCAGGGGAAGCACACTCTGCCTAGGCACTGGCAAAGGGACACAGTGAGAGTGTAGGGTCTCTTGCTGGGGCCATTCAAAATTTGACTGTACAAGCCCCTGAGCAATATGACAGGGCTTTAAAAATGGCCCTGCTTGAAGTACGCGGGTGATCTGGAGACCTCTAAGGTGCTTTCCAACAAAAGCTTTTCTATAATTGTATGAAATCACCTGCAATAGATTAACCCTGGTCATTATTCCTATCACAGGAAATAACTGTGACACCTGGGTAACAGGTGAGCTTACTGCGACACCAGGGAGAGCCTTCCTGTACTTAAAGGCAACCTGTAGGAAAGCTGGGGAGGGAGTCTTTATCAGGGCCTGGAGTGACAGGACAAGGAGTAACCGCTTTAAACTGAAAAGTAGCACCCAGAAAGAACGGAGTCACGCAACAGGATTCATTTCCAAAACCACCTCATAGACACCTGGGCCAAAGAGCAGGGCCTTGAGCGGGTATATCACAATGGCGGAGTTCATTTCCTTCCCAGTAGCTGGCACGTGCCGTTTTTTGGGATTTCGGGGCTACAGTGAGCTGCTAAGAGGGATGTCTTAGCTCTTGCAGGGCAGTGCTTCCACTAAGGCCAGGACTTTTCTGCATCTTCTACTGCCCTGCAAGCGAGGATGCTTGGGGCACACAGGAAGCTGGGAGCGGACACAGCTGCAGGGATTCCATAAGACACAAGCAAATGCAGCCTTGGCTTGGTGACACTTTCTCTTGATTACTGCTCAACACAAATTACCTCGAGCAAGTCTACTGTGAGGACTAAAGGAAAGAGACGTATGGATGCTGCTAAGCTCTTCTAGCTTGTACCAGGTAGGAAAGATACCTCTGTAGCAGGCGTGAAGAGGATAGCACTAATTAATTAGATGAGAAGCGGAGGAAAGGCACTTAGAGGTAGTGAAAAGCAGTTAATGTGATGTTCCGGGGAAGCTTCAGTCTGCTTAAGGAGTAGCAAGAACAAGCCTAAAGTCATAGCCAAATACAAGAAAGAGAGGAGGACACGCAGCATGAGAAGCTCCCGAGAGAAAGGAGCTCTGTTTTGGGTAAAAATCAGTCCCTTTTTCTATCATGGAGACATCCAAGGGCGTAGGACACGTGCACTTCAGGGAACCAAGAGATGCTGTGCATTTCTCTCGTCCCCCTGACACAGCCACTAGGTGACGATGCTTCCAATTCTCTCCAAAGAAACCTTGCTTTCTCAGGCCCAGGTGTCCAGCTGCACACCAAGGACGTCCCTGGCTCCCAGGCACAGTTCCCAGGCCCAAGGCCGAGCTCCCCTCCGAACCCCCATTCCAGCAGACCTTGCTCCTGGCATTGTGGAGCAGCCATTTCATGTCAGCCTTTTCTCCTGGCAGTCAGCTTAGCGCCGTAACCTCTGCCATCGGGGCGCCCGAGAGCCGTGTGAGGTCAGCAGAGAGTCACTGTCAGCCTTTGACCTCACAAAGGTGGGCGGCCATAAGTGCCCGGAGCGTCCAGCTCGCATTGAGTACTGCTGGTGGCACTCGAGGCGTGGAGGTCTGCATGGTGCAATGGGAGACGCCGATGTCCTGCTGCTGGAACAAGAGGCGCTGATGTGCTGCTGGTGCAGGAGGAGACGTGAAGGTGCTGCTGCTTAGAGGTGCTGAGGGGCGGGCAGCCTCAGCGGGCAGCTGAATCAGAGGGCAGGGAAGCCAAGCAGCTTCCTTCTCTGGGGATGGGGGCACAGAGAAAGTGATTGGAAATGGGGTACAAGCCCTCAGCCTCTAAAAGCAATCCCTCAGATGTTTAGGCATAGTAAAGTTAGGTATATCTATTTGACTCTAGACCCCAACATGTTTGTTAGTGTTCTGGTTTGTCCACTGCTTTCTTGTGGGGGATTTGAGTTGGCCATTACTCTTTAGGTGAATGCTGACTTCATATCTATGGTGCACTTTATTCTTAAAATGGGAAGTTTCTACCAATTTCCCGTCCAAACTTGCTCATAAGCCAACTGCAGTCATCATTTCAGATGTGTCTCCCAACTTACACATTTCCTATTTCTCCTTGATATTTACTCAAGAAATTCATTTACGTAGAGACAACATATTCTTCTCTCAACTGGCATCTGGCTGGGCAGAATGATGTCCTTTCATTCCCTTCCAGGCAATAGGCAACTTGTTCCTTCTGTCTTGTGAACTCTTCCTCCTAAGTTCAATGTGAATACAAGTGGCAGAACTGTGCCTCATGTCTCAAATGAGTGTCAGGGCTGCCTTGTCCAGTGTATTCATACTGGAGGGAAAAAAAAATGAATAGCCATACACACTATATAACCACTAAACTTTTTCAGTCCTCCTTGTGCTAACAGTGCATGAACGTGAGGTTTTGTTGTCATTTTTGTTTGTTTGTTTGTTTGCTTGCTTTAAACTCCTGACTGCCATATAGCAAACATGACAAAAAAACACCCTTTTTTGAGAATCTCTGAGAATGGCTCTGCTTTGTATTATCACCTGTCACTTCACCTGAACCATTTCAATCACAAGCGATATCCTTCTGTCAGGCTTGGTAGTACTTCCCAACCTTATGTCCCCTGCAAATCTCAAAGCTCATGTGTAATTTTTAATCTTCAGCCACCATGTCCATACCGAACATATCTAACTTTGAAGTCAGCTCTGCCCTGAATAGGAGGTTGGGTTTTCAGAGGTCCCTTCCAGCCTACATTTCTCCATGAGTCTTTGCCTCCTTAGCAGCTGCAGTTTCAGAACTGTCTCTGAGAATTACCATAGGTAACGACTCCTTTGCTGGTAAGTCCCTCTTCAGTGTGAACAATTGTAAATTCCCTTTATTCACTTGCAGCCCCAAAGCCCAAATCCGTAGATAATGTATCAGAAGCTCACAGAAAGTGAAATAGATGTAATTCATCCCCTGTGTAGGGAAGAACTGGTCCTAGAAAGGAAAGCTATTAAATTATCTGGAAACAATTTAGCTCTGATAAATTATTTTGTAAATTACACATTACCCCCTCCTTCCCTGGTCTTAGCTGTTCTTGCTCCAAAACTTTGCATGGTGTTGATGTCAAACTAACAGGCCCACACTTGTCTGGATGACTCTTTACCCTCTTCTGGACAGAGGTGTATTTGTTACTCTCCCATTCTGGGGACTATCCCTGATTTGCACAATTGTTATGCATTTTTCCTACTTGACTTGTTGTTCTGTGTGCCAATGCTGTTAATAGGCTAGGTAGATATCAGCTTTTCATTTTTCACTTGAATCGCTATAGATTGTTATTTCACCTCAGATGATGTTGCGCCTAGTGCCCTACCCTCCTTTTCAATGGGAGTCCTGTCACTGCCCTTAATATCACATTGTTGTTGCTGTTAGATGCAGGAAATAAGATTTGCAGCATTTGAGACATCAGTAACTTTTGATCTATTTTTGCCTCAAGCGTGCAACTGTCCTAATTTGTTCTCTTTGTTCCCCCTGGTTTCTGTGGCTTAAGTACCACTTACTATTATTGTTTAATTTCCTATGTGAAGGAGGTTTTTGGTCATTCTTACTTTATTTCTGCAGTTTTTAACCTCTGAAACATGCCTTTTCTCATCGCTTTTTTCCTCTTTGAATTTTGAATTTTAACTATGCCTTCTCTGCACTCAAGTCCAGAGCTGCTTAGTCAGACTCAATTATTCATTTCCTTAGATTTCAAAGTTTGCATTTCTAAGCCTCAAAACCTTCATTCTAAACCTGGTTTTGTCTGTCGTGAAATGTAAAATGAGAAAAGTCAGCTCATGATCACACTTTATTCAAATTTTACTACATTTAAACCCATACAGGAGCCAAGCCTAAAATGGTCTTATATTTTTTCACTTTTGGGAAGAAATCCATCACATAGTATACCTCTATGAACATAAGTGGTAATTATCTTTCAATCTTTTGCTGGGAAGTTAAAGTCTCCCATAATTCCCATTATTGTTTACGTGTCTGATAACTGTACAGAGATAATTCACTATTAGACTGGAGCTAAGAGCAAAGAGCAGGCTAGCAAGGCTGTCTATCTTTAGCAGTGATTTGCACAAAACCACTCTTTTGCTGACCCATAACATTTAATTTCTCCATCCTCTGCTTCTTGCTAACACAAAGCACCATCTTATTCCATCCATTTGCCTTGGTTTCCAGCCTTCCTGAGATTTATCAGTACTTGTATGACATTCATGCCTTTGTTTCACCCTTCCTGTGTTGACACTTGTCATAACAGTTTTAGATCCTGAACATGATCATCTCAAAGTTTGCCTGACAGTTAGGTCTTCCTCACATTGTCATAGAGTATCAGGTCTCTACCACTTGAAATAGATTGGATTGGATTAGATTATTGGCACCGTCTCTTGTGCTGGTAGTCCATTATCTTCACAGTCCGTACAACTGGCCATCAGTGAACATGAAGTGGCCTTATCCTGCCCATTTACCTTTCTGGAAATCAGCCACTCTCTCTGCCTAGAACAGGGAATGGATTTTCCTCACCTTTCTTCAAAAGCTCTGAAGTTTTCTGTGATCTTTCCAATTGTACGGTATGATAAGCTTTTGCTGCCACTGAAGGGTAGAAGTCATTATGAATAGTGCCAACAAAACAGAAACATAACAATGAAAACGATATTTTAATTCAGAATAGGTATTTGAAAAGTTCACCTTTTCTAGCACAAATGGGGAAAAGAAAAAAAGGAAGGAAAAAAAAAAAAAAAAAGCAGTCCTAAAACATCAAAACTGTGGCCAAAGAATTAGAAGAAACACTATTTTTCCAAAGCTGCAATGTTTTCCATTCATCTGGCTGGGCCAGCAGAGCACTGGAGACCTGGATGCACTGTACTCATGGCTGGTTCCCCTAAATGACCTGCAGGGAGATCTTCTTCTCTCTATCCCTCTGTTTCTCCTTTCAATCTCTGTTTTGTCTGTTTGTATCACTAGCTCTTAAATCGCCACTGATATATGCACGTGCAGCACCCAGCACAACCTTGTTTCAGGCTCCAGCGGGACCTTTAGGCATTACCATCCTGTAAACAAATAACAATGATAGTGAGCGTAATTACAATCGTCAAACTATTCCAGCTCCACATCATTAGCCATGCCCTGAGCTAAATAACATTTTAATCAGTTTGATATGTCATCTGTGGCTTTCTTCACTGTCACTTGCAATCCAGCAAACTCCTTCCTTCGCGTTTCTAGATTAGACAGAGGGTTCTCAACTGCAGACATCCAATTCCCTGTTCAGGAAGCAGCGAGACCTTTCCTCTTCTCACAGATTTAAGATGATAGCCAAGCATCATGAGACACAGTGCGTATGTCTCCTAGGCCCATCCCATGAGAGCAGGACATTTACCACACATGAGAAGAAGACTTAATGCAGTGGCAAAGCAAAATACTCAGTGTCAAAGCCATGTCTAGATGATCATTAAAGACAGATCAAAATTACCCAATACAGGAGGAAAATCTATCGTTTGTAGAAGATTATGTTCTCTGATTATTAGTTTCAAAATTAGTTTTTCCTTTGGATTTCCTCTGAACTTAAACTTAGTTTGGAATGCCTTTGGTTTTGAATATTTCTGAAATCGTATTACTTCTCCTAAGTAAGTTGCTAGTCTGTTCTGTTTACGTGAAATTCGAATAATATTGTGAAGTATCTGCCATCAGTTTTACTGTGTGCCAGGCTGAGTTCCCTGATGAATTTCAAATTTCAGATATGAAACAGTAAAGGTTAAAAAAAAAAAATGTTACAAAGGGTACTTCATGCAGTAGCATAAACTTCTGTTTTCTCAAAACTTGTATCAGTTCATCTCACCAGGACCAGCAGGGGAAGCACACTCTGCCTAGGCACTGGCAAAGGGACACAGTGAGAGTGTAGGGTCTCTTGCTGGGGCCATTCAAAATTTGACTGTACAAGCCCCTGAGCAATATGACAGGGCTTTAAAAATGGCCCTGCTTGAAGTACGCGGGTGATCTGGAGACCTCTAAGGTGCTTTCCAACAAAAGCTTTTCTATAATTGTATGAAATCACCTGCAATAGATTAACCCTGGTCATTATTCCTATCACAGGAAATAACTGTGACACCTGGGTAACAGGTGAGCTTACTGCGACACCAGGGAGAGCCTTCCTGTACTTAAAGGCAACCTGTAGGAAAGCTGGGGAGGGAGTCTTTATCAGGGCCTGGAGTGACAGGACAAGGAGTAACCGCTTTAAACTGAAAAGTAGCACCCAGAAAGAACGGAGTCACGCAACAGGATTCATTTCCAAAACCACCTCATAGACACCTGGGCCAAAGAGCAGGGCCTTGAGCGGGTATATCACAATGGCAGAGTTCATTTCCTTCCCAGTAGCTGGCACGTGCCGTTTTTTGGGATTTCGGGGCTACAGTGAGCTGCTAAGAGGGATGTCTTAGCTCTTGCAGGGCAGTGCTTCCACTAAGGCCAGGACTTTTCTGCATCTTCTACTGCCCTGCAAGCGAGGATGCTTGGGGCACACAGGAAGCTGGGAGGGGACACAGCTGCAGGGATTCCATAAGGCACAAGCAAATGCAGCCTTGGCTTGGTGACACTTTCTCTTGATTACTGCTCAACACAAATTACCTCGAGCAAGTCTACTGTGAGGACTAAAGGAAAGAGACGTATGGATGCTGCTAAGCTCTTCTAGCTTGTACCAGGTAGGAAAGATACCTCTGTAGCAGGCGTGAAGAGGATAGCACTAATTAATTAGATGAGAAGCGGAGGAAAGGCACTTAGAGGTAGTGAAAAGCAGTTAATGTGATGTTCCGGGGAAGCTTCAGTCTGCTTAAGGAGTAGCAAGAACAAGCCTAAAGTCATAGCCAAATACAAGAAAGAGAGGAGGACACGCAGCATGAGAAGCTCCCGAGAGAAAGGAGCTCTGTTTTGGGTAAAAATCAGTCCCTTTTTCTATCATGGAGACATCCAAGGGCGTAGGACACGTGCATTTCAGGGAACCAAGAGATGCTGTGCATTTCTCTCGTCCCCCTGACACAGCCACTAGGTGACGATGCTTCCAATTCTCTCTAAAGAAACCTTGCTTTCTCAGGCCCAGGTGTCCAGCTGCACACCAAGGACGTCCCTGGCTCCCAGGCACAGTTCCCAGGCCCAAGGCCGAGCTCCGCTCCGAACCCCCATTCCAGCAGACCTTGCTCCTGGCATTGTGGAGCAGCCATTTCATGTCAGCCTTTTCTCCTGGCAGTCAGCTTAGCGCCGTAACCTCTGCCATCGGGGCGCCCGAGAGCCGTGTGAGGTCAGCAGAGAGTCACTGTCAGCCTTTGACCTCACAAAGGTGGGTGGCCATAAGTGCCCTGAGCGTCCAGCTCGCATTGAGTACTGCTGGTGGCACTCGAGGCATGGAGGTCTGCATGGTGCAATGGGAGACGCCGATGTCCTGCTGCTGGAACAAGAGGCGCTGATGTGCTGCTGGTGCAGGAGGAGACGTGAAGGTGCTGCTGCTTAGAGGTGCTGAGGGGCGGGCAGCCTCAGCGGGCAGCTGAATCAGAGGGCAGGGAAGCCAAGCAGCTTCCTTCTCTGGGGAAGGGGGCACAGAGAAAGTGATTGGAAATGGGGTACAAGCCCTCAGCCTCTAAAAGCAATCCCTCAGATGTTTAGGCATAGTAAAGTTAGGTATATCTATTTGACTCTAGACCCCAACATGTTTGTTAGTGTTCTGGTTTGTCCACTGCTTTCTTGTGGGGGATTTGAGTTGGCCATTACTCTTTAGGTGAATGCTGACTTCATATCTATGGTGCACTTTATTCTTAAAATGGGAAGTTTCTACCAATTTCCCGTCCAAACTTGCTCATAAGCCAACTGCAGTCATCATTTCAGATGTGTCTCCCAACTTACACATTTCCTATTTCTCCTTGATATTTACTCAAGAAATTCATTTACGTAGAGACAACATATTCTTCTCTCAACTGGCATCTGGCTGGGCAGAATGATGTCCTTTCATTCCCTTCCAGGCAATAGGCAACTTGTTCCTTCTGTCTTGTGAACTCTTCCTCCTAAGTTCAATGTGAATACAAGTGGCAGAACTGTGCCTCATGTCTCAAATGAGTGTCAGGGCTGCCTTGTCCAGTGTATTCATACTGGAGGGAAAAAAAAATGAATAGCCATACACACTATATAACCACTAAACTTTTTCAGTCCTCCTTGTGCTAACAGTGCATGAACGTGAGGTTTTGTTGTCATTTTTGTTTGTTTGCTTGCTTTAAACTCCTGACTGCCATATAGCAAACATGACAAAAAAACACCCTTTTTTGAGAATCTCTGAGAATGGCTCTGCTTTGTATTATCACCTGTCACTTCACCTGAACCATTTCAATCACAAGCGATATCCTTCTGTCAGGCTTGGTAGTACTTCCCAACCTTATGTCCCCTGCAAATCTCAAAGCTCATGTGTAATTTTTAATCTTCAGCCACCATGTCCATACCGAACATATCTAACTTTGAAGTCAGCTCTGCCCTGAATAGGAGGTTGGGTTTTCAGAGGTCCCTTCCAGCCTACATTTCTCCATGAGTCTTTGCCTCCTTAGCAGCTGCAGTTTCAGAACTGTCTCTGAGAATTACCATAGGTAACGACTCCTTTGCTGGTAAGTCCCTCTTCAGTGTGAACAATTGTAAATTCCCTTTATTCACTTGCAGCCCCAAAGCCCAAATCCGTAGATAATGTATCAGAAGCTCACAGAAAGTGAAATAGATGTAATTCATCCCCTGTGTAAGGAAGAACTGGTCCTAGAAAGGAAAGCTATTAAATTATCTGGAAACAATTTAGCTCTGATAAATTATTTTGTAAATTACACATTACCCCCTCCTTCCCTGGTCTTAGCTGTTCTTGCTCCAAAACTTTGCATGGTGTTGATGTCAAACTAACAGGCCCACACTTGTCTGGATGACTCTTTACCCTCTTCTGGACAGAGGTGTATTTGTTACTCTCCCATTCTGGGGACTATCCCTGATTTGCACAATTGTTATGCATTTTTCCTACTTGACTTGTTGTTCTGTGTGCCAATGCTGTTAATAGGCTAGGTAGATATCAGCTTTTCATTTTTCACTTGAATCGCTATAGATTGTTATTTCACCTCAGATGATGTTGCGCCTAGTGCCCTACCCTCCTTTTCAATGGGAGTCCTGTCACTGCCCTTAATATCACATTGTTGTTGCTGTTAGATGCAGGAAATAAGATTTGCAGCATTTGAGACATCAGTAACTTTTGATCTATTTTTGCCTCAAGTGTGCAACTGTCCTAATTTGTTCTCTTTGTTCCCCCTGGTTTCTGTGGCTTAAGTACCACTTACTATTATTGTTTAATTTCCTATGTGAAGGAGGTTTTTGGTCATTCTTACTTTATTTCTGCAGTTTTTAACCTCTGAAACATGCCTTTTCTCATCGCTTTTTTCCTCTTTGAATTTTGAATTTTAACTATGCCTTCTCTGCACTCAAGTCCCAGAGCTGCTTAGTCAGACTCAATTATTCATTTCCTTAGATTTCAAAGTTTGCATTTCTAAGCCTCAAAACCTTCATTCTAAACCTGGTTTTGTCTGTCGTGAAATGTAAAATGAGAAAAGTCAGCTCATGATCACACTTTATTCAAATTTTACTACATTTAAACCCATACAGGAGCCAAGCCTAAAATGGTCTTATATTTTTTCACTTTTGGGAACAAATCCATCACATAGTATACCTCTATGAACATAAGTGGTAATTATCTTTCAATCTTTTGCTGGGAAGTTAAAGTCTCCCATAATTCCCATTATTGTTTACGTGTCTGATAACTGTACAGAGATAATTCACTATTAGACTGGAGCTAAGAGCAAAGAGCAGGCTAGCAAGGCTGTCTATCTTTAGCAGTGATTTGCACAAAACCACTCTTTTGCTGACCCATAACATTTAATTTCTCCATCCTCTGCTTCTTGCTAACACAAAGCACCATCTTATTCCATCCATTTGCCTTGGTTTCCAGCCTTCCTGAGATTTATCAGTACTTGTATGACATTCATGCCTTTGTTTCACCCTTCCTGTATTGACACTTGTCATAACAGTTTTAGATCCTGAACATGATCATCTCAAAGTTTGCCTGACAGTTAGGTCTTCCTCACATTGTCATAGAGTATCAGGTCTCTACCACTTGAAATAGATTGGATTGGATTAGATTATTGGCACCGTCTCTTGTGCTGGTAGTCCATTATCTTCACAGTCCGTACAACTGGCCATCAGTGAACATGAAGTGGCCTTATCCTGCCCATTTACCTTTCTGGAAATCAGCCACTCTCTCTGCCTAGAACAGCGAATGGATTTTCCTCACCTTTCTTCAAAAGCTCTGAAGTTTTCTGTGATCTTTCCAATTGTACGGTATGATAAGCTTTTGCTGCCACTGAAGGGTAGAAGTCATTATGAATAGTGCCAACAAAACAGAAACATAACAATGAAAACGATATTTTAATTCAGAATAGGTATTTGAAAAGTTCACCTTTTCTAGCACAAATGGGGAAAAGAAAAAAAGGAAGGAAAAAAAAAAAAAAAAAGCAGTCCTAAAACATCAAAACTGTGGCCAAAGAATTAGAAGAAACACTATTTTTCCAAAGCTGCAATGTTTTCCATTCATCTGGCTGGGCCAGCAGAGCACTGGAGACCTGGATGCACTGTACTCATGGCTGGTTCCCCTAAATGACCTGCAGGGAGATCTTCTTCTCTCTATCCCTCTGTTTCTCCTTTCAATCTCTGTTTTGTCTGTTTGTATCACTAGCTCTTAAATCGCCACTGATATATGCACGTGCAGCACCCAGCACAACCTTGTTTCAGGCTCCAGCGGGACCTTTAGGCATTACCATCCTGTAAACAAATAACAATGATAGTGAGCGTAATTACAATCGTCAAACTATTCCAGCTCCACATCATTAGCCATGCCCTGAGCTAAATAACATTTTAATCAGTTTGATATGTCATCTGTGGCTTTCTTCACTGTCACTTGCAATCCAGCAAACTCCTTCCTTCACGTTTCTAGATTAGACAGAGGGTTCTCAACTGCAGACATCCAATTCCCTGTTCAGGAAGCAGCGAGACCTTTCCTCTTCTCACAGATTTAAGATGATAGCCAAGCATCATGAGACACAGTGCGTATGTCTCCTAGGCCCATCCCATGAGAGCAGGACATTTACCACACATGAGAAGAAGACTTAATGCAGTGGCAAAGCAAAATACTCAGTGTCAAAGCCATGTCTAGATGATCATTAAAGACAGATCAAAATTACCCAATACAGGAGGAAAATCTATCGTTTGTAGAAGATTATGTTCTCTGATTATTAGTTTCAAAATTAGTTTTTCCTTTGGATTTCCTCTGAACTTAAACTTAGTTTGGAATGCCTTTGGTTTTGAATATTTCTGAAATCGTATTACTTCTCCTAAGTAAGTTGCTAGTCTGTTCTGTTTACGTGAAATTCGAATAATATTGTGAAGTATCTGCCATCAGTTTTACTGTGTGCCAGGCTGAGTTCCCTGATGAATTTCAAATTTCAGATATGAAACAGTAAAGGTTAAAAAAAAAAATGTTACAAAGGGTACTTCATGCAGTAGCATAAACTTCTGTTTTCTCAAAACTTGTATCAGTTCATCTCACCAGGACCAGCAGGGGAAGCACACTCTGCCTAGGCACTGGCAAAGGGACACAGTGAGAGTGTAGGGTCTCTTGCTGGGGCCATTCAAAATTTGACTGTACAAGCCCCTGAGCAATATGACAGGGCTTTAAAAATGGCCCTGCTTGAAGTACGCGGGTGATCTGGAGACCTCTAAGGTGCTTTCCAACAAAAGCTTTTCTATAATTGTATGAAATCACCTGCAATAGATTAACCCTGGTCATTATTCCTATCACAGGAAATAACTGTGACACCTGGGTAACAGGTGAGCTTACTGCGACACCAGGGAGAGCCTTCCTGTACTTAAAGGCAACCTGTAGGAAAGCTGGGGAGGGAGTCTTTATCAGGGCCTGGAGTGACAGGACAAGGAGTAACCGCTTTAAACTGAAAAGTAGCACCCAGAAAGAACGGAGTCACGCAACAGGATTCATTTCCAAAACCACCTCGTAGACACCTGGGCCAAAGAGCAGGGCCTTGAGCGGGTATATCACAATGGCGGAGTTCATTTCCTTCCCAGTAGCTGGCACGTGCCGTTTTTTGGGATTTCGGGGCTACAGTGAGCTGCTAAGAGGGATGTCTTAGCTCTTGCAGGGCAGTGCTTCCACTAAGGCCAGGACTTTTCTGCATCTTCTACTGCCCTGCAAGCGAGGATGCTTGGGGCACACAGGAAGCTGGGAGCGGACACAGCTGCAGGGATTCCATAAGACACAAGCAAATGCAGCCTTGGCTTGGTGACACTTTCTCTTGATTACTGCTCAACACAAATTACCTCGAGCAAGTCTACTGTGAGGACTAAAGGAAAGAGACGTATGGATGCTGCTAAGCTCTTCTAGCTTGTACCAGGTAGGAAAGATACCTCTGTAGCAGGCGTGAAGAGGATAGCACTAATTAATTAGATGAGAAGCGGAGGAAAGGCACTTAGAGGTAGTGAAAAGCAGTTAATGTGATGTTCCGGGGAAGCTTCAGTCTGCTTAAGGAGTAGCAAGAACAAGCCTAAAGTCATAGCCAAATACAAGAAAGAGAGGAGGACACGCAGCATGAGAAGCTCCCGAGAGAAAGGAGCTCTGTTTTGGGTAAAAATCAGTCCCTTTTTCTATCATGGAGACATCCAAGGGCGTAGGACACGTGCACTTCAGGGAACCAAGAGATGCTGTGCATTTCTCTCGTCCCCCTGACACAGCCACTAGGTGACGATGCTTCCAATTCTCTCCAAAGAAACCTTGCTTTCTCAGGCCCAGGTGTCCAGCTGCACACCAAGGACGTCCCTGGCTCCCAGGCACAGTTCCCAGGCCCAAGGCCGAGCTCCCCTCCGAACCCCCATTCCAGCAGACCTTGCTCCTGGCATTGTGGAGCAGCCATTTCATGTCAGCCTTTTCTCCTGGCAGTCAGCTTAGCGCCGTAACCTCTGCCATCGGGGCGCCCGAGAGCCGTGTGAGGTCAGCAGAGAGTCACTGTCAGCCTTTGACCTCACAAAGGTGGGTGGCCATAAGTGCCCTGAGCGTCCAGCTCGCATTGAGTACTGCTGGTGGCACTCGAGGCGTGGAGGTCTGCATGGTGCAATGGGAGACGCCGATGTCCTGCTGCTGGAACAAGAGGCGCTGATGTGCTGCTGGTGCAGGAGGAGACGTGAAGGTGCTGCTGCTTAGAGGTGCTGAGGGGCGGGCAGCCTCAGCGGGCAGCTGAATCAGAGGGCAGGGAAGCCAAGCAGCTTCCTTCTCTGGGGAAGGGGGCACAGAGAAAGTGATTGGAAATGGGGTACAAGCCCTCAGCCTCTAAAAGCAATCCCTCAGATGTTTAGGCATAGTAAAGTTAGGTATATCTATTTGACTCTAGACCCCAACATGTTTGTTAGTGTTCTGGTTTGTCCACTGCTTTCTTGTGGGGGATTTGAGTTGGCCATTACTCTTTAGGTGAATGCTGACTTCATATCTATGGTGCACTTTATTCTTAAAATGGGAAGTTTCTACCAATTTCCCGTCCAAACTTGCTCATAAGCCAACTGCAGTCATCATTTCAGATGTGTCTCCCAACTTACACATTTCCTATTTCTCCTTGATATTTACTCAAGAAATTCATTTACGTAGAGACAACATATTCTTCTCTCAACTGGCATCTGGCTGGGCAGAATGATGTCCTTTCATTCCCTTCCAGGCAATAGGCAACTTGTTCCTTCTGTCTTGTGAACTCTTCCTCCTAAGTTCAATGTGAATACAAGTGGCAGAACTGTGCCTCATGTCTCAAATGAGTGTCAGGGCTGCCTTGTCCAGTGTATTCATACTGGAGGGAAAAAAAAATGAATAGCCATACACACTATATAACCACTAAACTTTTTCAGTCCTCCTTGTGCTAACAGTGCATGAACGTGAGGTTTTGTTGTCATTTTTGTTTGTTTGCTTGCTTTAAACTCCTGACTGCCATATAGCAAACATGACAAAAAAACACCCTTTTTTGAGAATCTCTGAGAATGGCTCTGCTTTGTATTATCACCTGTCACTTCACCTGAACCATTTCAATCACAAGCGATATCCTTCTGTCAGGCTTGGTAGTACTTCCCAACCTTATGTCCCCTGCAAATCTCAAAGCTCATGTGTAATTTTTAATCTTCAGCCACCATGTCCATACCGAACATATCTAACTTTGAAGTCAGCTCTGCCCTGAATAGGAGGTTGGGTTTTCAGAGGTCCCTTCCAGCCTACATTTCTCCATGAGTCTTTGCCTCCTTAGCAGCTGCAGTTTCAGAACTGTCTCTGAGAATTACCATAGGTAACGACTCCTTTGCTGGTAAGTCCCTCTTCAGTGTGAACAATTGTAAATTCCCTTTATTCACTTGCAGCCCCAAAGCCCAAATCCGTAGATAATGTATCAGAAGCTCACAGAAAGTGAAATAGATGTAATTCATCCCCTGTGTAGGGAAGAACTGGTCCTAGAAAGGAAAGCTATTAAATTATCTGGAAACAATTTAGCTCTGATAAATTATTTTGTAAATTACACATTACCCCCTCCTTCCCTGGTCTTAGCTGTTCTTGCTCCAAAACTTTGCATGGTGTTGATGTCAAACTAACAGGCCCACACTTGTCTGGATGACTCTTTACCCTCTTCTGGACAGAGGTGTATTTGTTACTCTCCCATTCTGGGGACTATCCCTGATTTGCACAATTGTTATGCATTTTTCCTACTTGACTTGTTGTTCTGTGTGCCAATGCTGTTAATAGGCTAGGTAGATATCAGCTTTTCATTTTTCACTTGAATCGCTATAGATTGTTATTTCACCTCAGATGATGTTGCGCCTAGTGCCCTACCCTCCTTTTCAATGGGAGTCCTGTCACTGCCCTTAATATCACATTGTTGTTGCTGTTAGATGCAGGAAATAAGATTTGCAGCATTTGAGACATCAGTAACTTTTGATCTATTTTTGCCTCAAGTGTGCAACTGTCCTAATTTGTTCTCTTTGTTCCCCCTGGTTTCTGTGGCTTAAGTACCACTTACTATTATTGTTTAATTTCCTATGTGAAGGAGGTTTTTGGTCATTCTTACTTTATTTCTGCAGTTTTTAACCTCTGAAACATGCCTTTTCTCATCGCTTTTTTCCTCTTTGAATTTTGAATTTTAACTATGCCTTCTCTGCACTCAAGTCCCAGAGCTGCTTAGTCAGACTCAATTATTCATTTCCTTAGATTTCAAAGTTTGCATTTCTAAGCCTCAAAACCTTCATTCTAAACCTGGTTTTGTCTGTCGTGAAATGTAAAATGAGAAAAGTCAGCTCATGATCACACTTTATTCAAATTTTACTACATTTAAACCCATACAGGAGCCAAGTCTAAAATGGTCTTATATTTTTTCACTTTTGGGAAGAAATCCATCACATAGTATACCTCTATGAACATAAGTGGTAATTATCTTTCAATCTTTTGCTGGGAAGTTAAAGTCTCCCATAATTCCCATTATTGTTTACGTGTCTGATAACTGTACAGAGATAATTCACTATTAGACTGGAGCTAAGAGCAAAGAGCAGGCTAGCAAGGCTGTCTATCTTTAGCAGTGATTTGCACAAAACCACTCTTTTGCTGACCCATAACATTTAATTTCTCCATCCTCTGCTTCTTGCTAACACAAAGCACCATCTTATTCCATCCATTTGCCTTGGTTTCCAGCCTTCCTGAGATTTATCAGTACTTGTATGACATTCATGCCTTTGTTTCACCCTTCCTGTGTTGACACTTGTCATAACAGTTTTAGATCCTGAACATGATCATCTCAAAGTTTGCCTGACAGTTAGGTCTTCCTCACATTGTCATAGAGTATCAGGTCTCTACCACTTGAAATAGATTGGATTGGATTAGATTATTGGCACCGTCTCTTGTGCTGGTAGTCCATTATCTTCACAGTCCGTACAACTGGCCATCAGTGAACATGAAGTGGCCTTATCCTGCCCATTTACCTTTCTGGAAATCAGCCACTCTGTCTGCCTAGAACAGGGAATGGATTTTCCTCACCTTTCTTCAAAAGCTCTGAAGTTTTCTGTGATCTTTCCAATTGTACGGTATGATAAGCTTTTGCTGCCACTGAAGGGTAGAAGTCATTATGAATAGTGCCAACAAAACAGAAACATAACAATGAAAACGATATTTTAATTCAGAATAGGTATTTGAAAAGTTCACCTTTTCTAGCACAAATGGGGAAAAGAAAAAAAGGAAGGAAAAAAAAAAAAAAAAAGCAGTCCTAAAACATCAAAACTGTGGCCAAAGAATTAGAAGAAACACTATTTTTCCAAAGCTGCAATGTTTTCCATTCATCTGGCTGGGCCAGCAGAGCACTGGAGACCTGGATGCACTGTACTCATGGCTGGTTCCCCTAAATGACCTGCAGGGAGATCTTCTTCTCTCTATCCCTCTGTTTCTCCTTTCAATCTCTGTTTTGTCTGTTTGTATCACTAGCTCTCAAATCGCCACTGATATATGCACGTGCAGCACCCAGCACAACCTTGTTTCAGGCTCCAGCGGGACCTTTAGGCATTACCATCCTGTAAACAAATAACAATGATAGTGAGTGTAATTACAATCGTCAAACTATTCCAGCTCCACATCATTAGCCATGCCCTGAGCTAAATAACATTTTAATCAGTTTGATATGTCATCTGTGGCTTTCTTCACTGTCACTTGCAATCCAGCAAACTCCTTCCTTCACGTTTCTAGATTAGACAGAGGGTTCTCAACTGCAGACATCCAATTCCCTGTTCAGGAAGCAGCGAGACCTTTCCTCTTCTCACAGATTTAAGATGATAGCCAAGCATCATGAGACACAGTGCGTATGTCTCCTAGGCCCATCCCATGAGAGCAGGACATTTACCACACATGAGAAGAAGACTTAATGCAGTGGCAAAGCAAAATACTCAGTGTCAAAGCCATGTCTAGATGATCATTAAAGACAGATCAAAATTACCCAATACAGGAGGAAAATCTATCGTTTGTAGAAGATTATGTTCTCTGATTATTAGTTTCAAAATTAGTTTTTCCTTTGGATTTCCTCTGAACTTAAACTTAGTTTGGAATGCCTTTGGTTTTGAATATTTCTGAAATCGTATTACTTCTCCTAAGTAAGTTGCTAGTCTGTTCTGTTTACGTGAAATTCGAATAATATTGTGAAGTATCTGCCATCAGTTTTACTGTGTGCCAGGCTGAGTTCCCTGATGAATTTCAAATTTCAGATATGAAACAGTAAAGGTTAAAAAAAAAAATGTTACAAAGGGTACTTCATGCAGTAGCATAAACTTCTGTTTTCTCAAAACTTGTATCAGTTCATCTCACCAGGACCAGCAGGGGAAGCACACTCTGCCTAGGCACTGGCAAAGGGACACAGTGAGAGTGTAGGGTCTCTTGCTGGGGCCATTCAAAATTTGACTGTACAAGCCCCTGAGCAATATGACAGGGCTTTAAAAATGGCCCTGCTTGAAGTACGCGGGTGATCTGGAGACCTCTAAGGTGCTTTCCAACAAAAGCTTTTCTATAATTGTATGAAATCACCTGCAATAGATTAACCCTGGTCATTATTCCTATCACAGGAAATAACTGTGACACCTGGGTAACAGGTGAGCTTACTGCGACACCAGGGAGAGCCTTCCTGTACTTAAAGGCAACCTGTAGGAAAGCTGGGGAGGGAGTCTTTATCAGGGCCTGGAGTGACAGGACAAGGAGTAACCGCTTTAAACTGAAAAGTAGCACCCAGAAAGAACGGAGTCACGCAACAGGATTCATTTCCAAAACCACCTCATAGACACCTGGGCCAAAGAGCAGGGCCTTGAGCGGGTATATCACAATGGCAGAGTTCATTTCCTTCCCAGTAGCTGGCACGTGCCGTTTTTTGGGATTTCGGGGCTACAGTGAGCTGCTAAGAGGGATGTCTTAGCTCTTGCAGGGCAGTGCTTCCACTAAGGCCAGGACTTTTCTGCATCTTCTACTGCCCTGCAAGCGAGGATGCTTGGGGCACACAGGAAGCTGGGAGGGGACACAGCTGCAGGGATTCCATAAGGCACAAGCAAATGCAGCCTTGGCTTGGTGACACTTTCTCTTGATTACTGCTCAACACAAATTACCTCGAGCAAGTCTACTGTGAGGACTAAAGGAAAGAGACGTATGGATGCTGCTAAGCTCTTCTAGCTTGTACCAGGTAGGAAAGATACCTCTGTAGCAGGCGTGAAGAGGATAGCACTAATTAATTAGATGAGAAGCGGAGGAAAGGCACTTAGAGGTAGTGAAAAGCAGTTAATGTGATGTTCCGGGGAAGCTTCAGTCTGCTTAAGGAGTAGCAAGAACAAGCCTAAAGTCATAGCCAAATACAAGAAAGAGAGGAGGACACGCAGCATGAGAAGCTCCCGAGAGAAAGGAGCTCTGTTTTGGGTAAAAATCAGTCCCTTTTTCTATCATGGAGACATCCAGGGGCGTAGGACACGTGCACTTCAGGGAACCAAGAGATGCTGTGCATTTCTCTCGTCCCCCTGACACAGCCACTAGGTGACGATGCTTCCAATTCTCTCTAAAGAAACCTTGCTTTCTCAGGCCCAGGTGTCCAGCTGCACACCAAGGACGTCCCTGGCTCCCAGGCACAGTTCCCAGGCCCAAGGCCGAGCTCCCCTCCGAACCCCCATTCCAGCAGACCTTGCTCCTGGCATTGTGGAGCAGCCATTTCATGTCAGCCTTTTCTCCTGGCAGTCAGCTTAGCGCCGTAACCTCTGCCATCGGGGCGCCCGAGAGCCGTGTGAGGTCAGCAGAGAGTCACTGTCAGCCTTTGACCTCACAAAGGTGGGTGGCCATAAGTGCCCTGAGCGTCCAGCTCGCATTGAGTACTGCTGGTGGCACTCGAGGCGTGGAGGTCTGCATGGTGCAATGGGAGACGCCGATGTCCTGCTGCTGGAACAAGAGGCGCTGATGTGCTGCTGGTGCAGGAGGAGACGTGAAGGTGCTGCTGCTTAGAGGTGCTGAGGGGCGGGCAGCCTCAGCGGGCAGCTGAATCAGAGGGCAGGGAAGCCAAGCAGCTTCCTTCTCTGGGGAAGGGGGCACAGAGAAAGTGATTGGAAATGGGGTACAAGCCCTCAGCCTCTAAAAGCAATCCCTCAGATGTTTAGGCATAGTAAAGTTAGGTATATCTATTTGACTCTAGACCCCAACATGTTTGTTAGTGTTCTGGTTTGTCCACTGCTTTCTTGTGGGGGATTTGAGTTGGCCATTACTCTTTAGGTGAATGCTGACTTCATATCTATGGTGCACTTTATTCTTAAAATGGGAAGTTTCTACCAATTTCCCGTCCAAACTTGCTCATAAGCCAACTGCAGTCATCATTTCAGATGTGTCTCCCAACTTACACATTTCCTATTTCTCCTTGATATTTACTCAAGAAATTCATTTACGTAGAGACAACATATTCTTCTCTCAACTGGCATCTGGCTGGGCAGAATGATGTCCTTTCATTCCCTTCCAGGCAATAGGCAACTTGTTCCTTCTGTCTTGTGAACTCTTCCTCCTAAGTTCAATGTGAATACAAGTGGCAGAACTGTGCCTCATGTCTCAAATGAGTGTCAGGGCTGCCTTGTCCAGTGTATTCATACTGGAGGGAAAAAAAAATGAATAGCCATACACACTATATAACCACTAAACTTTTTCAGTCCTCCTTGTGCTAACAGTGCATGAACGTGAGGTTTTGTTGTCATTTTTGTTTGTTTGCTTGCTTTAAACTCCTGACTGCCATATAGCAAACATGACAAAAAAACACCCTTTTTTGAGAATCTCTGAGAATGGCTCTGCTTTGTATTATCACCTGTCACTTCACCTGAACCATTTCAATCACAAGCGATATCCTTCTGTCAGGCTTGGTAGTACTTCCCAACCTTATGTCCCCTGCAAATCTCAAAGCTCATGTGTAATTTTTAATCTTCAGCCACCATGTCCATACCGAACATATCTAACTTTGAAGTCAGCTCTGCCCTGAATAGGAGGTTGGGTTTTCAGAGGTCCCTTCCAGCCTACATTTCTCCATGAGTCTTTGCCTCCTTAGCAGCTGCAGTTTCAGAACTGTCTCTGAGAATTACCATAGGTAACGACTCCTTTGCTGGTAAGTCCCTCTTCAGTGTGAACAATTGTAAATTCCCTTTATTCACTTGCAGCCCCAAAGCCCAAATCCGTAGATAATGTATCAGAAGCTCACAGAAAGTGAAATAGATGTAATTCATCCCCTGTGTAGGGAAGAACTGGTCCTAGAAAGGAAAGCTATTAAATTATCTGGAAACAATTTAGCTCTGATAAATTATTTTGTAAATTACACATTACCCCCTCCTTCCCTGGTCTTAGCTGTTCTTGCTCCAAAACTTTGCATGGTGTTGATGTCAAACTAACAGGCCCACACTTGTCTGGATGACTCTTTACCCTCTTCTGGACAGAGGTGTATTTGTTACTCTCCCATTCTGGGGACTATCCCTGATTTGCACAATTGTTATGCATTTTTCCTACTTGACTTGTTGTTCTGTGTGCCAATGCTGTTAATAGGCTAGGTAGATATCAGCTTTTCATTTTTCACTTGAATCGCTATAGATTGTTATTTCACCTCAGATGATGTTGCGCCTAGTGCCCTACCCTCCTTTTCAATGGGAGTCCTGTCACTGCCCTTAATATCACATTGTTGTTGCTGTTAGATGCAGGAAATAAGATTTGCAGCATTTGAGACATCAGTAACTTTTGATCTATTTTTGCCTCAAGCGTGCAACTGTCCTAATTTGTTCTCTTTGTTCCCCCTGGTTTCTGTGGCTTAAGTACCACTTACTATTATTGTTTAATTTCCTATGTGAAGGAGGTTTTTGGTCATTCTTACTTTATTTCTGCAGTTTTTAACCTCTGAAACATGCCTTTTCTCATCGCTTTTTTCCTCTTTGAATTTTGAATTTTAACTATGCCTTCTCTGCACTCAAGTCCCAGAGCTGCTTAGTCAGACTCAATTATTCATTTCCTTAGATTTCAAAGTTTGCATTTCTAAGCCTCAAAACCTTCATTCTAAACCTGGTTTTGTCTGTCGTGAAATGTAAAATGAGAAAAGTCAGCTCATGATCACACTTTATTCAAATTTTACTACATTTAAACCCATACAGGAGCCAAGTCTAAAATGGTCTTATATTTTTTCACTTTTGGGAAGAAATCCATCACATAGTATACCTCTGTGAACATAAGTGGTAATTATCTTTCAATCTTTTGCTGGGAAGTTAAAGTCTCCCATAATTCCCATTATTGTTTACGTGTCTGATAACTGTACAGAGAGAATTCACTATTAGACTGGAGCTAAGAGCAAAGAGCAGGCTAGCAAGGCTGTCTATCTTTAGCAGTGATTTGCACAAAACCACTCTTTTGCTGACCCATAACATTTAATTTCTCCATCCTCTGCTTCTTGCTAACACAAAGCACCATCTTATTCCATCCATTTGCCTTGGTTTCCAGCCTTCCTGAGATTTATCAGTACTTGTATGACATTCATGCCTTTGTTTCACCCTTCCTGTGTTGACACTTGTCATAACAGTTTTAGATCCTGAACATGATCATCTCAAAGTTTGCCTGACAGTTAGGTCTTCCTCACATTGTCATAGAGTATCAGGTCTCTACCACTTGAAATAGATTGGATTGGATTAGATTATTGGCACCGTCTCTTGTGCTGGTAGTCCATTATCTTCACAGTCCGTACAACTGGCCATCAGTGAACATGAAGTGGCCTTATCCTGCCCATTTACCTTTCTGGAAATCAGCCACTCTGTCTGCCTAGAACAGGGAATGGATTTTCCTCACCTTTCTTCAAAAGCTCTGAAGTTTTCTGTGATCTTTCCAATTGTACGGTATGATAAGCTTTTGCTGCCACTGAAGGGTAGAAGTCATTATGAATAGTGCCAACAAAACAGAAACATAACAATGAAAACGATATTTTAATTCAGAATAGGTATTTGAAAAGTTCACCTTTTCTAGCACAAATGGGGAAAAGAAAAAAAGGAAGGAAAAAAAAAAAAAAAAAAGCAGTCCTAAAACATCAAAACTGTGGCCAAAGAATTAGAAGAAACACTATTTTTCCAAAGCTGCAATGTTTTCCATTCATCTGGCTGGGCCAGCAGAGCACTGGAGACCTGGATGCACTGTACTCATGGCTGGTTCCCCTAAATGACCTGCAGGGAGATCTTCTTCTCTCTATCCCTCTGTTTCTCCTTTCAATCTCTGTTTTGTCTGTTTGTATCACTAGCTCTCAAATCGCCACTGATATATGCACGTGCAGCACCCAGCACAACCTTGTTTCAGGCTCCAGCGGGACCTTTAGGCATTACCATCCTGTAAACAAATAACAATGATAGTGAGTGTAATTACAATCGTCAAACTATTCCAGCTCCACATCATTAGCCATGCCCTGAGCTAAATAACATTTTAATCAGTTTGATATGTCATCTGTGGCTTTCTTCACTGTCACTTGCAATCCAGCAAACTCCTTCCTTCACGTTTCTAGATTAGACAGAGGGTTCTCAACTGCAGACATCCAATTCCCTGTTCAGGAAGCAGCGAGACCTTTCCTCTTCTCACAGATTTAAGATGATAGCCAAGCATCATGAGACACAGTGCGTATGTCTCCTAGGCCCATCCCATGAGAGCAGGACATTTACCACACATGAGAAGAAGACTTAATGCAGTGGCAAAGCAAAATACTCAGTGTCAAAGCCATGTCTAGATGATCATTAAAGACAGATCAAAATTACCCAATACAGGAGGAAAATCTATCGTTTGTAGAAGATTATGTTCTCTGATTATTAGTTTCAAAATTAGTTTTTCCTTTGGATTTCCTCTGAACTTAAACTTAGTTTGGAATGCCTTTGGTTTTGAATATTTCTGAAATCGTATTACTTCTCCTAAGTAAGTTGCTAGTCTGTTCTGTTTACGTGAAATTCGAATAATATTGTGAAGTATCTGCCATCAGTTTTACTGTGTGCCAGGCTGAGTTCCCTGATGAATTTCAAATTTCAGATATGAAACAGTAAAGGTTAAAAAAAAAAAATGTTACAAAGGGTACTTCATGCAGTAGCATAAACTTCTGTTTTCTCAAAACTTGTATCAGTTCATCTCACCAGGACCAGCAGGGGAAGCACACTCTGCCTAGGCACTGGCAAAGGGACACAGTGAGAGTGTAGGGTCTCTTGCTGGGGCCATTCAAAATTTGACTGTACAAGCCCCTGAGCAATATGACAGGGCTTTAAAAATGGCCCTGCTTGAAGTACGCGGGTGATCTGGAGACCTCTAAGGTGCTTTCCAACAAAAGCTTTTCTATAATTGTATGAAATCACCTGCAATAGATTAACCCTGGTCATTATTCCTATCACAGGAAATAACTGTGACACCTGGGTAACAGGTGAGCTTACTGCGACACCAGGGAGAGCCTTCCTGTACTTAAAGGCAACCTGTAGGAAAGCTGGGGAGGGAGTCTTTATCAGGGCCTGGAGTGACAGGACAAGGAGTAACCGCTTTAAACTGAAAAGTAGCACCCAGAAAGAACGGAGTCACGCAACAGGATTCATTTCCAAAACCACCTCATAGACACCTGGGCCAAAGAGCAGGGCCTTGAGCGGGTATATCACAATGGCGGAGTTCATTTCCTTCCCAGTAGCTGGCACGTGCCGTTTTTTGGGATTTCGGGGCTACAGTGAGCTGCTAAGAGGGATGTCTTAGCTCTTGCAGGGCAGTGCTTCCACTAAGGCCAGGACTTTTCTGCATCTTCTACTGCCCTGCAAGCGAGGATGCTTGGGGCACACAGGAAGCTGGGAGGGGACACAGCTGCAGGGATTCCATAAGGCACAAGCAAATGCAGCCTTGGCTTGGTGACACTTTCTCTTGATTACTGCTCAACACAAATTACCTCGAGCAAGTCTACTGTGAGGACTAAAGGAAAGAGACGTATGGATGCTGCTAAGCTCTTCTAGCTTGTACCAGGTAGGAAAGATACCTCTGTAGCAGGCGTGAAGAGGATAGCACTAATTAATTAGATGAGAAGCGGAGGAAAGGCACTTAGAGGTAGTGAAAAGCAGTTAATGTGATGTTCCGGGGAAGCTTCAGTCTGCTTAAGGAGCAGCAAGAACAAGCCTAAAGTCATAGCCAAATACAAGAAAGAGAGGAGGACACGCAGCATGAGAAGCTCCCGAGAGAAAGGAGCTCTGTTTTGGGTAAAAATCAGTCCCTTTTTCTATCATGGAGACATCCAAGGGCGTAGGACACGTGCACTTCAGGGAACCAAGAGATGCTGTGCATTTCTCTCGTCCCCCTGACACAGCCACTAGGTGACGATGCTTCCAATTCTCTCTAAAGAAACCTTGCTTTCTCAGGCCCAGGTGTCCAGCTGCACACCAAGGACGTCCCTGGCTCCCAGGCACAGTTCCCAGGCCCAAGGCCGAGCTCCCCTCCGAACCCCCATTCCAGCAGACCTTGCTCCTGGCATTGTGGAGCAGCCATTTCATGTCAGCCTTTTCTCCTGGCAGTCAGCTTAGCGCCGTAACCTCTGCCATCGGGGCGCCCGAGAGCCGTGTGAGGTCAGCAGAGAGTCACTGTCAGCCTTTGACCTCACAAAGGTGGGTGGCCATAAGTGCCCTGAGCGTCCAGCTCGCATTGAGTACTGCTGGTGGCACTCGAGGCGTGGAGGTCTGCATGGTGCAATGGGAGACGCCGATGTCCTGCTGCTGGAACAAGAGGCGCTGATGTGCTGCTGGTGCAGGAGGAGACGTGAAGGTGCTGCTGCTTAGAGGTGCTGAGGGGCGGGCAGCCTCAGCGGGCAGCTGAATCAGAGGGCAGGGAAGCCAAGCAGCTTCCTTCTCTGGGGAAGGGGGCACAGAGAAAGTGATTGGAAATGGGGTACAAGCCCTCAGCCTCTAAAAGCAATCCCTCAGATGTTTAGGCATAGTAAAGTTAGGTATATCTATTTGACTCTAGACCCCAACATGTTTGTTAGTGTTCTGGTTTGTCCACTGCTTTCTTGTGGGGGATTTGAGTTGGCCATTACTCTTTAGGTGAATGCTGACTTCATATCTATGGTGCACTTTATTCTTAAAATGGGAAGTTTCTACCAATTTCCCGTCCAAACTTGCTCATAAGCCAACTGCAGTCATCATTTCAGATGTGTCTCCCAACTTACACATTTCCTATTTCTCCTTGATATTTACTCAAGAAATTCATTTACGTAGAGACAACATATTCTTCTCTCAACTGGCATCTGGCTGGGCAGAATGATGTCCTTTCATTCCCTTCCAGGCAATAGGCAACTTGTTCCTTCTGTCTTGTGAACTCTTCCTCCTAAGTTCAATGTGAATACAAGTGGCAGAACTGTGCCTCATGTCTCAAATGAGTGTCAGGGCTGCCTTGTCCAGTGTATTCATACTGGAGGGAAAAAAAAATGAATAGCCATACACACTATATAACCACTAAACTTTTTCAGTCCTCCTTGTGCTAACAGTGCATGAACGTGAGGTTTTGTTGTCATTTTTGTTTGTTTGTTTGTTTGCTTGCTTTAAACTCCTGACTGCCATATAGCAAACATGACCAAAAAACACCCTTTTTTGAGAATCTCTGAGAATGGCTCTGCTTTGTATTATCACCTGTCACTTCACCTGAACCATTTCAATCACAAGCGATATCCTTCTGTCAGGCTTGGTAGTACTTCCCAACCTTATGTCCCCTGCAAATCTCAAAGCTCATGTGTAATTTTTAATCTTCAGCCACCATGTCCATACCGAACATATCTAACTTTGAAGTCAGCTCTGCCCTGAATAGGAGGTTGGGTTTTCAGAGGTCCCTTCCAGCCTACATTTCTCCATGAGTCTTTGCCTCCTTAGCAGCTGCAGTTTCAGAACTGTCTCTGAGAATTACCATAGGTAACGACTCCTTTGCTGGTAAGTCCCTCTTCAGTGTGAACAATTGTAAATTCCCTTTATTCACTTGCAGCCCCAAAGCCCAAATCCGTAGATAATGTATCAGAAGCTCACAGAAAGTGAAATAGATGTAATTCATCCCCTGTGTAGGGAAGAACTGGTCCTAGAAAGGAAAGCTATTAAATTATCTGGAAACAATTTAGCTCTGATAAATTATTTTGTAAATTACACATTACCCCCTCCTTCCCTGGTCTTAGCTGTTCTTGCTCCAAAACTTTGCATGGTGTTGATGTCAAACTAACAGGCCCACACTTGTCTGGATGACTCTTTACCCTCTTCTGGACAGAGGTGTATTTGTTACTCTCCCATTCTGGGGACTATCCCTGATTTGCACAATTGTTATGCATTTTTCCTACTTGACTTGTTGTTCTGTGTGCCAATGCTGTTAATAGGCTAGGTAGATATCAGCTTTTCATTTTTCACTTGAATCGCTATAGATTGTTATTTCACCTCAGATGATGTTGCGCCTAGTGCCCTACCCTCCTTTTCAATGGGAGTCCTGTCACTGCCCTTAATATCACATTGTTGTTGCTGTTAGATGCAGGAAATAAGATTTGCAGCATTTGAGACATCAGTAACTTTTGATCTATTTTTGCCTCAAGTGTGCAACTGTCCTAATTTGTTCTCTTTGTTCCCCCTGGTTTCTGTGGCTTAAGTACCACTTACTATTATTGTTTAATTTCCTATGTGAAGGAGGTTTTTGGTCATTCTTACTTTATTTCTGCAGTTTTTAACCTCTGAAACATGCCTTTTCTCATCGCTTTTTTCCTGTTTGAATTTTGAATTTTAACTATGCCTTCTCTGCACTCAAGTCCCAGAGCTGCTTAGTCAGACTCAATTATTCATTTCCTTAGATTTCAAAGTTTGCATTTCTAAGCCTCAAAACCTTCATTCTAAACCTGGTTTTGTCTGTCGTGAAATGTAAAATGAGAAAAGTCAGCTCATGATCACACTTTATTCAAATTTTACTACATTTAAACCCATACAGGAGCCAAGTCTAAAATGGTCTTATATTTTTTCACTTTTGGGAAGAAATCCATCACATAGTACACCTCTGTGAACATAAGTGGTAATTATCTTTCAATCTTTTGCCGGGAAGTTAAAGTCTCCCATAATTCCCATTATTGTTTACGTGTCTGATAACTGTACAGAGATAATTCACTATTAGACTGGAGCTAAGAGCAAAGAGCAGGCTAGCAAGGCTGTCTATCTTTAGCAGTGATTTGCACAAAACCACTCTTTTGCTGACCCATAACATTTAATTTCTCCATCCTCTGCTTCTTGCTAACACAAAGCACCATCTTATTCCATCCATTTGCCTTGGTTTCCAGCCTTCCTGAGATTTATCGGTACTTGTATGACATTCATGCCTTTGTTTCACCCTTCCTGTGTTGACACTTGTCATAACAGTTTTAGATCCTGAACATGATCATCTCAAAGTTTGCCTGACAGTTAGGTCTTCCTCACATTGTCATAGAGTATCAGGTCTCTACCACTTGAAATAGATTGGATTGGATTAGATTATTGGCACCGTCTCTTGTGCTGGTAGTCCATTATCTTCACAGTCCGTACAACTGGCCATCAGTGAACATGAAGTGGCCTTATCCTGCCCATTTACCTTTCTGGAAATCAGCCACTCTGTCTGCCTAGAACAGGGAATGGATTTTCCTCACCTTTCTTCAAAAGCTCTGAAGTTTTCTGTGATCTTTCCAATTGTACGGTATGATAAGCTTTTGCTGCCACTGAAGGGTAGAAGTCATTATGAATAGTGCCAACAAAACAGAAACATAACAATGAAAACGATATTTTAATTCAGAATAGGTATTTGAAAAGTTCACCTTTTCTAGCACAAATGGGGAAAAGAAAAAAAGGAAGGAAAAAAAAAAAAAAAAAAAGCAGTCCTAAAACATCAAAACTGTGGCCAAAGAATTAGAAGAAACACTATTTTTCCAAAGCTGCAATGTTTTCCATTCATCTGGCTGGGCCAGCAGAGCACTGGAGACCTGGATGCACTGTACTCATGGCTGGTTCCCCTAAATGACCTGCAGGGAGATCTTCTTCTCTCTATCCCTCTGTTTCTCCTTTCAATCTCTGTTTTGTCTGTTTGTATCACTAGCTCTCAAATCGCCACTGATATATGCACGTGCAGCACCCAGCACAACCTTGTTTCAGGCTCCAGCGGGACCTTTAGGCATTACCATCCTGTAAACAAATAACAATGATAGTGAGCGTAATTACAATCGTCAAACTATTCCAGCTCCACATCATTAGCCATGCCCTGAGCTAAATAACATTTTAATCAGTTTGATATGTCATCTGTGGCTTTCTTCACTGTCACTTGCAATCCAGCAAACTCCTTCCTTCACGTTTCTAGATTAGACAGAGGGTTCTCAACTGCAGACATCCAATTCCCTGTTCAGGAAGCAGCGAGACCTTTCCTCTTCTCACAGATTTAAGATGATAGCCAAGCATCATGAGACACAGTGCGTATGTCTCCTAGGCCCATCCCATGAGAGCAGGACATTTACCACACATGAGAAGAAGACTTAATGCAGTGGCAAAGCAAAATACTCAGTGTCAAAGCCATGTCTAGATGATCATTAAAGACAGATCAAAATTACCCAATACAGGAGGAAAATCTATCGTTTGTAGAAGATTATGTTCTCTGATTATTAGTTTCAAAATTAGTTTTTCCTTTGGATTTCCTCTGAACTTAAACTTAGTTTGGAATGCCTTTGGTTTTGAATATTTCTGAAATCGTATTACTTCTCCTAAGTAAGTTGCTAGTCTGTTCTGTTTACGTGAAATTCGAATAATATTGTGAAGTATCTGCCATCAGTTTTACTGTGTGCCAGGCTGAGTTCCCTGATGAATTTCAAATTTCAGATATGAAACAGTAAATGTTAAAAAAAAAAAATGTTACAAAGGGTACTTCATGCAGTAGCATAAACTTCTGTTTTCTCAAAACTTGTATCAGTTCATCTCACCAGGACCAGCAGGGGAAGCACACTCTGCCTAGGCACTGGCAAAGGGACACAGTGAGAGTGTAGGGTCTCTTGCTGGGGCCATTCAAAATTTGACTGTACAAGCCCCTGAGCAATATGACAGGGCTTTAAAAATGGCCCTGCTTGAAGTACGCGGGTGATCTGGAGACCTCTAAGGTGCTTTCCAACAAAAGCTTTTCTATAATTGTATGAAATCACCTGCAATAGATTAACCCTGGTCATTATTCCTATCACAGGAAATAACTGTGACACCTGGGTAACAGGTGAGCTTACTGCGACACCAGGGAGAGCCTTCCTGTACTTAAAGGCAACCTGTAGGAAAGCTGGGGAGGGAGTCTTTATCAGGGCCTGGAGTGACAGGACAAGGAGTAACCGCTTTAAACTGAAAAGTAGCACCCAGAAAGAACGGAGTCACGCAACAGGATTCATTTCCAAAACCACCTCATAGACACCTGGGCCAAAGTGCAGGGCCTTGAGCGGGTATATCACAATGGCAGAGTTCATTTCCTTCCCAGTAGCTGGCACGTGCCGTTTTTTGGGATTTCGGGGCTACAGTGAGCTGCTAAGAGGGATGTCTTAGCTCTTGCAGGGCAGTGCTTCCACTAAGGCCAGGACTTTTCTGCATCTTCTACTGCCCTGCAAGCGAGGATGCTTGGGGCACACAGGAAGCTGGGAGGGGACACAGCTGCAGGGATTCCATAAGGCACAAGCAAATGCAGCCTTGGCTTGGTGACACTTTCTCTTGATTACCGCTCAACACAAATTACCTCGAGCAAGTCTACTGTGAGGACTAAAGGAAAGAGACGTATGGATGCTGCTAAGCTCTTCTAGCTTGTACCAGGTAGGAAAGATACCTCTGTAGCAGGCGTGAAGAGGATAGCACTAATTAATTAGATGAGAAGCGGAGGAAAGGCACTTAGAGGTAGTGAAAAGCAGTTAATGTGATGTTCCGGGGAAGCTTCAGTCTGCTTAAGGAGTAGCAAGAACAAGCCTAAAGTCATAGCCAAATACAAGAAAGAGAGGAGGACACGCAGCATGAGAAGCTCCCGAGAGAAAGGAGCTCTGTTTTGGGTAAAAATCAGTCCCTTTTTCTATCGTGGAGACATCCAAGGGCGTAGGACACGTGCACTTCAGGGAACCAAGAGATGCTGTGCATTTCTCTCGTCCCCCTGACACAGCCACTAGGTGACGATGCTTCCAATTCTCTCTAAAGAAACCTTGCTTTCTCAGGCCCAGGTGTCCAGCTGCACACCAAGGACGTCCCTGGCTCCCAGGCACAGTTCCCAGGCCCAAGGCCGAGCTCCCCTCCGAACCCCCATTCCAGCAGACCTTGCTCCTGGCATTGTGGAGCAGCCATTTCATGTCAGCCTTTTCTCCTGGCAGTCAGCTTAGCGCCGTAACCTCTGCCATCGGGGCGCCCGAGAGCCGTGTGAGGTCAGCAGAGAGTCACTGTCAGCCTTTGACCTCACAAAGGTGGGTGGCCGTAAGTGCCCTGAGCGTCCAGCTCGCATTGAGTACTGCTGGTGGCACTCGAGGCGTGGAGGTCTGCATGGTGCAATGGGAGACGCCGATGTCCTGCTGCTGGAACAAGAGGCGCTGATGTGCTGCTGGTGCAGGAGGAGACGTGAAGGTGCTGCTGCTTAGAGGTGCTGAGGGGCGGGCAGCCTCAGCGGGCAGCTGAATCAGAGGGCAGGGAAGCCAAGCAGCTTCCTTCTCTGGGGAAGGGGGCACAGAGAAAGTGATTGGAAATGGGGTACAAGCCCTCAGCCTCTAAAAGCAATCCCTCAGATGTTTAGGCATAGTAAAGTTAGGTATATCTATTTGACTCTAGACCCCAACATGTTTGTTAGTGTTCTGGTTTGTCCACTGCTTTCTTGTGGGGGATTTGAGTTGGCCATTACTCTTTAGGTGAATGCTGACTTCATATCTATGGTGCACTTTATTCTTAAAATGGGAAGTTTCTACCAATTTCCCGTCCAAACTTGCTCATAAGCCAACTGCAGTCATCATTTCAGATGTGTCTCCCAACTTACACATTTCCTATTTCTCCTTGATATTTACTCAAGAAATTCATTTACGTAGAGACAACATATTCTTCTCTCAACTGGCATCTGGCTGGGCAGAATGATGTCCTTTCATTCCCTTCCAGGCAATAGGCAACTTGTTCCTTCTGTCTTGTGAACTCTTCCTCCTAAGTTCAATGTGAATACAAGTGGCAGAACTGTGCCTCATGTCTCAAATGAGTGTCAGGGCTGCCTTGTCCAGTGTATTCATACTGGAGGGAAAAAAAAATGAATAGCCATACACACTATATAACCACTAAACTTTTTCAGTCCTCCTTGTGCTAACAGTGCATGAACGTGAGGTTTTGTTGTCATTTTTGTTTGTTTGCTTGCTTTAAACTCCTGACTGCCATATAGCAAACATGACAAAAAAACACCCTTTTTTGAGAATCTCTGAGAATGGCTCTGCTTTGTATTATCACCTGTCACTTCACCTGAACCATTTCAATCACAAGCGATATCCTTCTGTCAGGCTTGGTAGTACTTCCCAACCTTATGTCCCCTGCAAATCTCAAAGCTCATGTGTAATTTTTAATCTTCAGCCACCATGTCCATACCGAACATATCTAACTTTGAAGTCAGCTCTGCCCTGAATAGGAGGTTGGGTTTTCAGAGGTCCCTTCCAGCCTACATTTCTCCATGAGTCTTTGCCTCCTTAGCAGCTGCAGTTTCAGAACTGTCTCTGAGAATTACCATAGGTAACGACTCCTTTGCTGGTAAGTCCCTCTTCAGTGTGAACAATTGTAAATTCCCTTTATTCACTTGCAGCCCCAAAGCCCAAATCCGTAGATAATGTATCAGAAGCTCACAGAAAGTGAAATAGATGTAATTCATCCCCTGTGTAGGGAAGAACTGGTCCTAGAAAGGAAAGCTATTAAATTATCTGGAAACAATTTAGCTCTGATAAATTATTTTGTAAATTACACATTACCCCCTCCTTCCCTGGTCTTAGCTGTTCTTGCTCCAAAACTTTGCATGGTGTTGATGTCAAACTAACAGGCCCACACTTGTCTGGATGACTCTTTACCCTCTTCTGGACAGAGGTGTATTTGTTACTCTCCCATTCTGGGGACTATCCCTGATTTGCACAATTGTTATGCATTTTTCCTACTTGACTTGTTGTTCTGTGTGCCAATGCTGTTAATAGGCTAGGTAGATATCAGCTTTTCATTTTTCACTTGAATCGCTATAGATTGTTATTTCACCTCAGATGATGTTGCGCCTAGTGCCCTACCCTCCTTTTCAATGGGAGTCCTGTCACTGCCCTTAATATCACATTGTTGTTGCTGTTAGATGCAGGAAATAAGATTTGCAGCATTTGAGACATCAGTAACTTTTGATCTATTTTTGCCTCAAGTGTGCAACTGTCCTAATTTGTTCTCTTTGTTCCCCCTGGTTTCTGTGGCTTAAGTACCACTTACTATTATTGTTTAATTTCCTATGTGAAGGAGGTTTTTGGTCATTCTTACTTTATTTCTGCAGTTTTTAACCTCTGAAACATGCCTTTTCTCATCGCTTTTTTCCTCTTTGAATTTTGAATTTTAACTATGCCTTCTCTGCACTCAAGTCCCAGAGCTGCTTAGTCAGACTCAATTATTCATTTCCTTAGATTTCAAAGTTTGCATTTCTAAGCCTCAAAACCTTCATTCTAAACCTGGTTTTGTCTGTCGTGAAATGTAAAATGAGAAAAGTCAGCTCATGATCACACTTTATTCAAATTTTACTACATTTAAACCCATACAGGAGCCAAGTCTAAAATGGTCTTATATTTTTTCACTTTTGGGAAGAAATCCATCACATAGTATACCTCTGTGAACATAAGTGGTAATTATCTTTCAATCTTTTGCTGGGAAGTTAAAGTCTCCCATAATTCCCATTATTGTTTACGTGTCTGATAACTGTACAGAGAGAATTCACTATTAGACTGGAGCTAAGAGCAAAGAGCAGGCTAGCAAGGCTGTCTATCTTTAGCAGTGATTTGCACAAAACCACTCTTTTGCTGACCCATAACATTTAATTTCTCCATCCTCTGCTTCTTGCTAACACAAAGCACCATCTTATTCCATCCATTTGCCTTGGTTTCCAGCCTTCCTGAGATTTATCAGTACTTGTATGACATTCATGCCTTTGTTTCACCCTTCCTGTGTTGACACTTGTCATAACAGTTTTAGATCCTGAACATGATCATCTCAAAGTTTGCCTGACAGTTAGGTCTTCCTCACATTGTCATAGAGTATCAGGTCTCTACCACTTGAAATAGATTGGATTGGATTAGATTATTGGCACCGTCTCTTGTGCTGGTAGTCCATTATCTTCACAGTCCGTACAACTGGCCATCAGTGAACATGAAGTGGCCTTATCCTGCCCATTTACCTTTCTGGAAATCAGCCACTCTGTCTGCCTAGAACAGGGAATGGATTTTCCTCACCTTTCTTCAAAAGCTCTGAAGTTTTCTGTGATCTTTCCAATTGTACGGTATGATAAGCTTTTGCTGCCACTGAAGGGTAGAAGTCATTATGAATAGTGCCAACAAAACAGAAACATAACAATGAAAACGATATTTTAATTCAGAATAGGTATTTGAAAAGTTCACCTTTTCTAGCACAAATGGGGAAAAGAAAAAAAGGAAGGAAAAAAAAAAAAAAAAAAGCAGTCCTAAAACATCAAAACTGTGGCCAAAGAATTAGAAGAAACACTATTTTTCCAAAGCTGCAATGTTTTCCATTCATCTGGCTGGGCCAGCAGAGCACTGGAGACCTGGATGCACTGTACTCATGGCTGGTTCCCCTAAATGACCTGCAGGGAGATCTTCTTCTCTCTATCCCTCTGTTTCTCCTTTCAATCTCTGTTTTGTCTGTTTGTATCACTAGCTCTCAAATCGCCACTGATATATGCACGTGCAGCACCCAGCACAACCTTGTTTCAGGCTCCAGCGGGACCTTTAGGCATTACCATCCTGTAAACAAATAACAATGATAGTGAGTGTAATTACAATCGTCAAACTATTCCAGCTCCACATCATTAGCCATGCCCTGAGCTAAATAACATTTTAATCAGTTTGATATGTCATCTGTGGCTTTCTTCACTGTCACTTGCAATCCAGCAAACTCCTTCCTTCACGTTTCTAGATTAGACAGAGGGTTCTCAACTGCAGACATCCAATTCCCTGTTCAGGAAGCAGCGAGACCTTTCCTCTTCTCACAGATTTAAGATGATAGCCAAGCATCATGAGACACAGTGCGTATGTCTCCTAGGCCCATCCCATGAGAGCAGGACATTTACCACACATGAGAAGAAGACTTAATGCAGTGGCAAAGCAAAATACTCAGTGTCAAAGCCATGTCTAGATGATCATTAAAGACAGATCAAAATTACCCAATACAGGAGGAAAATCTATCGTTTGTAGAAGATTATGTTCTCTGATTATTAGTTTCAAAATTAGTTTTTCCTTTGGATTTCCTCTGAACTTAAACTTAGTTTGGAATGCCTTTGGTTTTGAATATTTCTGAAATCGTATTACTTCTCCTAAGTAAGTTGCTAGTCTGTTCTGTTTACGTGAAATTCGAATAATATTGTGAAGTATCTGCCATCAGTTTTACTGTGTGCCAGGCTGAGTTCCCTGATGAATTTCAAATTTCAGATATGAAACAGTAAAGGTTAAAAAAAAAAAATGTTACAAAGGGTACTTCATGCAGTAGCATAAACTTCTGTTTTCTCAAAACTTGTATCAGTTCATCTCACCAGGACCAGCAGGGGAAGCACACTCTGCCTAGGCACTGGCAAAGGGACACAGTGAGAGTGTAGGGTCTCTTGCTGGGGCCATTCAAAATTTGACTGTACAAGCCCCTGAGCAATATGACAGGGCTTTAAAAATGGCCCTGCTTGAAGTACGCGGGTGATCTGGAGACCTCTAAGGTGCTTTCCAACAAAAGCTTTTCTATAATTGTATGAAATCACCTGCAATAGATTAACCCTGGTCATTATTCCTATCACAGGAAATAACTGTGACACCTGGGTAACAGGTGAGCTTACTGCGACACCAGGGAGAGCCTTCCTGTACTTAAAGGCAACCTGTAGGAAAGCTGGGGAGGGAGTCTTTATCAGGGCCTGGAGTGACAGGACAAGGAGTAACCGCTTTAAACTGAAAAGTAGCACCCAGAAAGAACGGAGTCACGCAACAGGATTCATTTCCAAAACCACCTCATAGACACCTGGGCCAAAGAGCAGGGCCTTGAGCGGGTATATCACAATGGCAGAGTTCATTTCCTTCCCAGTAGCTGGCACGTGCCGTTTTTTGGGATTTCGGGGCTACAGTGAGCTGCTAAGAGGGATGTCTTAGCTCTTGCAGGGCAGTGCTTCCACTAAGGCCAGGACTTTTCTGCATCTTCTACTGCCCTGCAAGCGAGGATGCTTGGGGCACACAGGAAGCTGGGAGGGGACACAGCTGCAGGGATTCCATAAGGCACAAGCAAATGCAGCCTTGGCTTGGTGACACTTTCTCTTGATTACTGCTCAACACAAATTACCTCGAGCAAGTCTACTGTGAGGACTAAAGGAAAGAGACGTATGGATGCTGCTAAGCTCTTCTAGCTTGTACCAGGTAGGAAAGATACCTCTGTAGCAGGCGTGAAGAGGATAGCACTAATTAATTAGATGAGAAGCGGAGGAAAGGCACTTAGAGGTAGTGAAAAGCAGTTAATGTGATGTTCCGGGGAAGCTTCAGTCTGCTTAAGGAGCAGCAAGAACAAGCCTAAAGTCATAGCCAAATACAAGAAAGAGAGGAGGACACGCAGCATGAGAAGCTCCCGAGAGAAAGGAGCTCTGTTTTGGGTAAAAATCAGTCCCTTTTTCTATCATGGAGACATCCAAGGGCGTAGGACACGTGCACTTCAGGGAACCAAGAGATGCTGTGCATTTCTCTCGTCCCCCTGACACAGCCACTAGGTGACGATGCTTCCAATTCTCTCTAAAGAAACCTTGCTTTCTCAGGCCCAGGTGTCCAGCTGCACACCAAGGACGTCCCTGGCTCCCAGGCACAGTTCCCAGGCCCAAGGCCGAGCTCCCCTCCGAACCCCCATTCCAGCAGACCTTGCTCCTGGCATTGTGGAGCAGCCATTTCATGTCAGCCTTTTCTCCTGGCAGTCAGCTTAGCGCCGTAACCTCTGCCATCGGGGCGCCCGAGAGCCGTGTGAGGTCAGCAGAGAGTCACTGTCAGCCTTTGACCTCACAAAGGTGGGTGGCCATAAGTGCCCTGAGCGTCCAGCTCGCATTGAGTACTGCTGGTGGCACTCGAGGCGTGGAGGTCTGCATGGTGCAATGGGAGACGCCGATGTCCTGCTGCTGGAACAAGAGGCGCTGATGTGCTGCTGGTGCAGGAGGAGACGTGAAGGTGCTGCTGCTTAGAGGTGCTGAGGGGCGGGCAGCCTCAGCGGGCAGCTGAATCAGAGGGCAGGGAAGCCAAGCAGCTTCCTTCTCTGGGGAAGGGGGCACAGAGAAAGTGATTGGAAATGGGGTACAAGCCCTCAGCCTCTAAAAGCAATCCCTCAGATGTTTAGGCATAGTAAAGTTAGGTATATCTATTTGACTCTAGACCCCAACATGTTTGTTAGTGTTCTGGTTTGTCCACTGCTTTCTTGTGGGGGATTTGAGTTGGCCATTACTCTTTAGGTGAATGCTGACTTCATATCTATGGTGCACTTTATTCTTAAAATGGGAAGTTTCTACCAATTTCCCGTCCAAACTTGCTCATAAGCCAACTGCAGTCATCATTTCAGATGTGTCTCCCAACTTACACATTTCCTATTTCTCCTTGATATTTACTCAAGAAATTCATTTACGTAGAGACAACATATTCTTCTCTCAACTGGCATCTGGCTGGGCAGAATGATGTCCTTTCATTCCCTTCCAGGCAATAGGCAACTTGTTCCTTCTGTCTTGTGAACTCTTCCTCCTAAGTTCAATGTGAATACAAGTGGCAGAACTGTGCCTCATGTCTCAAATGAGTGTCAGGGCTGCCTTGTCCAGTGTATTCATACTGGAGGGAAAAAAAAATGAATAGCCATACACACTATATAACCACTAAACTTTTTCAGTCCTCCTTGTGCTAACAGTGCATGAACGTGAGGTTTTGTTGTCATTTTTGTTTGTTTGTTTGTTTGCTTGCTTTAAACTCCTGACTGCCATATAGCAAACATGACCAAAAAACACCCTTTTTTGAGAATCTCTGAGAATGGCTCTGCTTTGTATTATCACCTGTCACTTCACCTGAACCATTTCAATCACAAGCGATATCCTTCTGTCAGGCTTGGTAGTACTTCCCAACCTTATGTCCCCTGCAAATCTCAAAGCTCATGTGTAATTTTTAATCTTCAGCCACCATGTCCATACCGAACATATCTAACTTTGAAGTCAGCTCTGCCCTGAATAGGAGGTTGGGTTTTCAGAGGTCCCTTCCAGCCTACATTTCTCCATGAGTCTTTGCCTCCTTAGCAGCTGCAGTTTCAGAACTGTCTCTGAGAATTACCATAGGTAACGACTCCTTTGCTGGTAAGTCCCTCTTCAGTGTGAACAATTGTAAATTCCCTTTATTCACTTGCAGCCCCAAAGCCCAAATCCGTAGATAATGTATCAGAAGCTCACAGAAAGTGAAATAGATGTAATTCATCCCCTGTGTAGGGAAGAACTGGTCCTAGAAAGGAAAGCTATTAAATTATCTGGAAACAATTTAGCTCTGATAAATTATTTTGTAAATTACACATTACCCCCTCCTTCCCTGGTCTTAGCTGTTCTTGCTCCAAAACTTTGCATGGTGTTGATGTCAAACTAACAGGCCCACACTTGTCTGGATGACTCTTTACCCTCTTCTGGACAGAGGTGTATTTGTTACTCTCCCATTCTGGGGACTATCCCTGATTTGCACAATTGTTATGCATTTTTCCTACTTGACTTGTTGTTCTGTGTGCCAATGCTGTTAATAGGCTAGGTAGATATCAGCTTTTCATTTTTCACTTGAATCGCTATAGATTGTTATTTCACCTCAGATGATGTTGCGCCTAGTGCCCTACCCTCCTTTTCAATGGGAGTCCTGTCACTGCCCTTAATATCACATTGTTGTTGCTGTTAGATGCAGGAAATAAGATTTGCAGCATTTGAGACATCAGTAACTTTTGATCTATTTTTGCCTCAAGCGTGCAACTGTCCTAATTTGTTCTCTTTGTTCCCCCTGGTTTCTGTGGCTTAAGTACCACTTACTATTATTGTTTAATTTCCTATGTGAAGGAGGTTTTTGGTCATTCTTACTTTATTTCTGCAGGTTTTAACCTCTGAAACATGCCTTTTCTCATCGCTTTTTTCCTCTTTGAATTTTGAATTTTAACTATGCCTTCTCTGCACTCAAGTCCCAGAGCTGCTTAGTCAGACTCAATTATTCATTTCCTTAGATTTCAAAGTTTGCATTTCTAAGCCTCAAAACCTTCATTCTAAACCTGGTTTTGTCTGTCGTGAAATGTAAAATGAGAAAAGTCAGCTCATGATCACACTTTATTCAAATTTTACTACATTTAAACCCATACAGGAGCCAAGTCTAAAATGGTCTTATATTTTTTCACTTTTGGGAAGAAATCCATCACATAGTATACCTCTGTGAACATAAGTGGTAATTATCTTTCAATCTTTTGCTGGGAAGTTAAAGTCTCCCATAATTCCCATTATTGTTTACGTGTCTGATAACTGTACAGAGATAATTCACTATTAGACTGGAGCTAAGAGCAAAGAGCAGGCTAGCAAGGCTGTCTATCTTTAGCAGTGATTTGCACAAAACCACTCTTTTGCTGACCCATAACATTTAATTTCTCCATCCTCTGCTTCTTGCTAACACAAAGCACCATCTTATTCCATCCATTTGCCTTGGTTTCCAGCCTTCCTGAGATTTATCAGTACTTGTATGACATTCATGCCTTTGTTTCACCCTTCCTGTGTTGACACTTGTCATAACAGTTTTAGATCCTGAACATGATCATCTCAAAGTTTGCCTGACAGTTAGGTCTTCCTCACATTGTCATAGAGTATCAGGTCTCTACCACTTGAAATAGATTGGATTGGATTAGATTATTGGCACCGTCTCTTGTGCTGGTAGTCCATTATCTTCACAGTCCGTACAACTGGCCATCAGTGAACATGAAGTGGCCTTATCCTGCCCATTTACCTTTCTGGAAATCAGCCACTCTCTCTGCCTAGAACAGGGAATGGATTTTCCTCACCTTTCTTCAAAAGCTCTGAAGTTTTCTGTGATCTTTCCAATTGTACGGTATGATAAGCTTTTGCTGCCACTGAAGGGTAGAAGTCATTATGAATAGTGCCAACAAAACAGAAACATAACAATGAAAACGATATTTTAATTCAGAATAGGTATTTGAAAAGTTCACCTTTTCTAGCACAAATGGGGAAAAGAAAAAAAGGAAGGGAAAAAAAAAAAAAAAAAAAAGCAGTCCTAAAACATCAAAACTGTGGCCAAAGAATTAGAAGAAACACTATTTTTCCAAAGCTGCAATGTTTTCCATTCATCTGGCTGGGCCAGCAGAGCACTGGAGACCTGGATGCACTGTACTCATGGCTGGTTCCCCTAAATGACCTGCAGGGAGATCTTCTTCTCTCTATCCCTCTGTTTCTCCTTTCAATCTCTGTTTTGTCTGTTTGTATCACTAGCTCTCAAATCGCCACTGATATATGCACGTGCAGCACCCAGCACAACCTTGTTTCAGGCTCCAGCGGGACCTTTAGGCATTACCATCCTGTAAACAAATAACAATGATAGTGAGCGTAATTACAATCGTCAAACTATTCCAGCTCCACATCATTAGCCATGCCCTGAGCTAAATAACATTTTAATCAGTTTGATATGTCATCTGTGGCTTTCTTCACTGTCACTTGCAATCCAGCAAACTCCTTCCTTCACGTTTCTAGATTAGACAGAGGGTTCTCAACTGCAGACATCCAATTCCCTGTTCAGGAAGCAGCGAGACCTTTCCTCTTCTCACAGATTTAAGATGATAGCCAAGCATCATGAGACACAGTGCGTATGTCTCCTAGGCCCATCCCATGAGAGCAGGACATTTACCACACATGAGAAGAAGACTTAATGCAGTGGCAAAGCAAAATACTCAGTGTCAAAGCCATGTCTAGATGATCATTAAAGACAGATCAAAATTACCCAATACAGGAGGAAAATCTATCGTTTGTAGAAGATTATGTTCTCTGATTATTAGTTTCAAAATTAGTTTTTCCTTTGGATTTCCTCTGAACTTAAACTTAGTTTGGAATGCCTTTGGTTTTGAATATTTCTGAAATCGTATTACTTCTCCTAAGTAAGTTGCTAGTCTGTTCTGTTTACGTGAAATTCGAATAATATTGTGAAGTATCTGCCATCAGTTTTACTGTGTGCCAGGCTGAGTTCCCTGATGAATTTCAAATTTCAGATATGAAACAGTAAAGGTTAAAAAAAAAAATGTTACAAAGGGTACTTCATGCAGTAGCATAAACTTCTGTTTTCTCAAAACTTGTATCAGTTCATCTCACCAGGACCAGCAGGGGAAGCACACTCTGCCTAGGCACTGGCAAAGGGACACAGTGAGAGTGTAGGGTCTCTTGCTGGGGCCATTCAAAATTTGACTGTACAAGCCCCTGAGCAATATGACAGGGCTTTAAAAATGGCCCTGCTTGAAGTACGCGGGTGATCTGGAGACCTCTAAGGTGCTTTCCAACAAAAGCTTTTCTATAATTGTATGAAATCACCTGCAATAGATTAACCCTGGTCATTATTCCTATCACAGGAAATAACTGTGACACCTGGGTAACAGGTGAGCTTACTGCGACACCAGGGAGAGCCTTCCTGTACTTAAAGGCAACCTGTAGGAAAGCTGGGGAGGGAGTCTTTATCAGGGCCTGGAGTGACAGGACAAGGAGTAACCGCTTTAAACTGAAAAGTAGCACCCAGAAAGAACGGAGTCACGCAACAGGATTCATTTCCAAAACCACCTCGTAGACACCTGGGCCAAAGAGCAGGGCCTTGAGCGGGTATATCACAATGACAGAGTTCATTTCCTTCCCGGTAGCTGGCACGTGCCGTTTTTTGGGATTTCGGGGCTACAGTGAGCTGCTAAGAGGGATGTCTTAGCTCTTGCAGGGCAGTGCTTCCACTAAGGCCAGGACTTTTCTGCATCTTCTACTGCCCTGCAAGCGAGGATGCTTGGGGCACACAGGAAGCTGGGAGGGGACACAGCTGCAGGGATTCCATAAGGCACAAGCAAATGCAGCCTTGGCTTGGTGACACTTTCTCTTGATTACTGCTCAACACAAATTACCTCGAGCAAGTCTACTGTGAGGACTAAAGGAAAGAGACGTATGGATGCTGCTAAGCTCTTCTAGCTTGTACCAGGTAGGAAAGATACCTCTGTAGCAGGCGTGAAGAGGATAGCACTAATTAATTAGATGAGAAGCGGAGGAAAGGCACTTAGAGGTAGTGAAAAGCAGTTAATGTGATGTTCCGGGGAAGCTTCAGTCTGCTTAAGGAGTAGCAAGAACAAGCCTAAAGTCATAGCCAAATACAAGAAAGAGAGGAGGACACGCAGCATGAGAAGCTCCCGAGAGAAAGGAGCTCTGTTTTGGGTAAAAATCAGTCCCTTTTTCTATCATGGAGACATCCAGGGGCGTAGGACACGTGCACTTCAGGGAACCAAGAGATGCTGTGCATTTCTCTCGTCCCCCTGACACAGCCACTAGGTGACGATGCTTCCAATTCTCTCTAAAGAAACCTTGCTTTCTCAGGCCCAGGTGTCCAGCTGCACACCAAGGACGTCCCTGGCTCCCAGGCACAGTTCCCAGGCCCAAGGCCGAGCTCCCCTCCGAACCCCCATTCCAGCAGACCTTGCTCCTGGCATTGTGGAGCAGCCATTTCATGTCAGCCTTTTCTCCTGGCAGTCAGCTTAGCGCCGTAACCTCTGCCATCGGGGCGCCCGAGAGCCGTGTGAGGTCAGCAGAGAGTCACTGTCAGCCTTTGACCTCACAAAGGTGGGTGGCCATAAGTGCCCTGAGCGTCCAGCTCGCATTGAGTACTGCTGGTGGCACTCGAGGCGTGGAGGTCTGCATGGTGCAATGGGAGACGCCGATGTCCTGCTGCTGGAACAAGAGATGCTGATGTGCTGCTGGTGCAGGAGGAGACGTGAAGGTGCTGCTGCTTAGAGGTGCTGAGGAGCGGGCAGCCTCAGCGGGCAGCTGAATCAGAGGGCAGGGAAGCCAAGCAGCTTCCTTCTCTGGGGAAGGGGGCACAGAGAAAGTGATTGGAAATGGGGTACAAGCCCTCAGCCTCTAAAAGCAATCCCTCAGATGTTTAGGCATAGTAAAGTTAGGTATATCTATTTGACTCTAGACCCCAACATGTTTGTTAGTGTTCTGGTTTGTCCACTGCTTTCTTGTGGGGGATTTGAGTTGGCCATTACTCTTTAGGTGAATGCTGACTTCATATCTATGGTGCACTTTATTCTTAAAATGGGAAGTTTCTACCAATTTCCCGTCCAAACTTGCTCATAAGCCAACTGCAGTCATCATTTCAGATGTGTCTCCCAACTTACACATTTCCTATTTCTCCTTGATATTTACTCAAGAAATTCATTTACGTAGAGACAACATATTCTTCTCTCAACTGGCATCTGGCTGGGCAGAATGATGTCCTTTCATTCCCTTCCAGGCAATAGGCAACTTGTTCCTTCTGTCTTGTGAACTCTTCCTCCTAAGTTCAATGTGAATACAAGTGGCAGAACTGTGCCTCATGTCTCAAATGAGTGTCAGGGCTGCCTTGTCCAGTGTATTCATACTGGAGGGAAAAAAAAATGAATAGCCATACACACTATATAACCACTAAACTTTTTCAGTCCTCCTTGTGCTAACAGTGCATGAACATGAGGTTTTGTTGTCATTTTTGTTTGTTTGCTTGCTTTAAACTCCTGACTGCCATATAGCAAACATGACCAAAAAACACCCTTTTTTGAGAATCTCTGAGAATGGCTCTGCTTTGTATTATCACCTGTCACTTCACCTGAACCATTTCAATCACAAGCGATATCCTTCTGTCAGGCTTGGTAGTACTTCCCAACCTTATGTCCCCTGCAAATCTCAAAGCTCATGTGTAATTTTTAATCTTCAGCCACCATGTCCATACCGAACATATCTAACTTTGAAGTCAGCTCTGCCCTGAATAGGAGGTTGGGTTTTCAGAGGTCCCTTCCAGCCTACATTTCTCCATGAGTCTTTGCCTCCTTAGCAGCTGCAGTTTCAGAACTGTCTCTGAGAATTACCATAGGTAACGACTCCTTTGCTGCTAAGTCCCTCTTCAGTGTGAACAATTGTAAATTCCCTTTATTCACTTGCAGCCCCAAAGCCCAAATCCGTAGATAATGTATCAGAAGCTCACAGAAAGTGAAATAGATGTAATTCATCCCCTGTGTAGGGAAGAACTGGTCCTAGAAAGGAAAGCTATTAAATTATCTGGAAACAATTTAGCTCTGATAAATTATTTTGTAAATTACACATTACCCCCTCCTTCCCTGGTCTTAGCTGTTCTTGCTCCAAAACTTTGCATGGTGTTGATGTCAAACTAACAGGCCCACACTTGTCTGGATGACTCTTTACCCTCTTCTGGACAGAGGTGTATTTGTTACTCTCCCATTCTGGGGACTATCCCTGATTTGCACAATTGTTATGCATTTTTCCTACTTGACTTGTTCTGTGTGCCAATGCTGTTAATAGGCTAGGTAGATATCAGCTTTTCATTTTTCACTTGAATCGCTATAGATTGTTATTTCACCTCAGATGATGTTGCGCCTAGTGCCCTACCCTCCTTTTCAATGGGAGTCCTGTCACTGCCCTTAATATCACATTGTTGTTGCTGTTAGATGCAGGAAATAAGATTTGCAGCATTTGAGACATCAGTAACTTTTGATCTATTTTTGCCTCAAGTGTGCAACTGTCCTAATTTGTTCTCTTTGTTCCCCCTGGTTTCTGTGGCTTAAGTACCACTTACTATTATTGTTTAATTTCCTATGTGAAGGAGGTTTTTGGTCATTCTTACTTTATTTCTGCAGGTTTTAACCTCTGAAACATGCCTTTTCTCATCGCTTTTTTCCTCTTTGAATTTTGAATTTTAACTATGCCTTCTCTGCACTCAAGTCCCAGAGCTGCTTAGTCAGACTCAATTATTCATTTCCTTAGATTTCAAAGTTTGCATTTCTAAGCCTCAAAACCTTCATTCTAAACCTGGTTTTGTCTGTCGTGAAATGTAAAATGAGAAAAGTCAGCTCATGATCACACTTTATTCAAATTTTACTACATTTAAACCCATACAGGAGCCAAGTCTAAAATGGTCTTATATTTTTTCACTTTTGGGAAGAAATCCATCACATAGTATACCTCTGTGAACATAAGTGGTAATTATCTTTCAATCTTTTGCTGGGAAGTTAAAGTCTCCCATAATTCCCATTATTGTTTACGTGTCTGATAACTGTACAGAGATAATTCACTATTAGACTGGAGCTAAGAGCAAAGAGCAGGCTAGCAAGGCTGTCTATCTTTAGCAGTGATTTGCACAAAACCACTCTTTTGCTGACCCATAACATTTAATTTCTCCATCCTCTGCTTCTTGCTAACACAAAGCACCATCTTATTCCATCCATTTGCCTTGGTTTCCAGCCTTCCTGAGATTTATCAGTACTTGTATGACATTCATGCCTTTGTTTCACCCTTCCTGTGTTGACACTTGTCATAACAGTTTTAGATCCTGAACATGATCATCTCAAAGTTTGCCTGACAGTTAGGTCTTCCTCACATTGTCATAGAGTATCAGGTCTCTACCACTTGAAATAGATTGGATTGGATTAGATTATTGGCACCGTCTCTTGTGCTGGTAGTCCATTATCTTCACAGTCCGTACAACTGGCCATCAGTGAACATGAAGTGGCCTTATCCTGCCCATTTACCTTTCTGGAAATCAGCCACTCTCTCTGCCTAGAACAGGGAATGGATTTTCCTCACCTTTCTTCAAAAGCTCTGAAGTTTTCTGTGATCTTTCCAATTGTACGGTATGATAAGCTTTTGCTGCCACTGAAGGGTAGAAGTCATTATGAATAGTGCCAACAAAACAGAAACATAACAATGAAAACGATATTTTAATTCAGAATAGGTATTTGAAAAGTTCACCTTTTCTAGCACAAATGGGGAAAAGAAAAAAAGGAAGGGAAAAAAAAAAAAAAAAAAGCAGTCCTAAAACATCAAAACTGTGGCCAAAGAATTAGAAGAAACACTATTTTTCCAAAGCTGCAATGTTTTCCATTCATCTGGCTGGGCCAGCAGAGCACTGGAGACCTGGATGCACTGTACTCATGGCTGGTTCCCCTAAATGACCTGCAGGGAGATCTTCTTCTCTCTATCCCTCTGTTTCTCCTTTCAATCTCTGTTTTGTCTGTTTGTATCACTAGCTCTCAAATCGCCACTGATATATGCACGTGCAGCACCCAGCACAACCTTGTTTCAGGCTCCAGCGGGACCTTTAGGCATTACCATCCTGTAAACAAATAGCAATGATAGTGAGCGTAATTACAATCGTCAAACTATTCCAGCTCCACATCATTAGCCATGCCCTGAGCTAAATAACATTTTAATCAGTTTGATATGTCATCTGTGGCTTTCTTCACTGTCACTTGCAATCCAGCAAACTCCTTCCTTCACGTTTCTAGATTAGACAGAGGGTTCTCAACTGCAGACATCCAATTCCCTGTTCAGGAAGCAGCGAGACCTTTCCTCTTCTCACAGATTTAAGATGATAGCCAAGCATCATGAGACACAGTGCGTATGTCTCCTAGGCCCATCCCATGAGAGCAGGACATTTACCACACATGAGAAGAAGACTTAATGCAGTGGCAAAGCAAAATACTCAGTGTCAAAGCCATGTCTAGATGATCATTAAAGACAGATCAAAATTACCCAATACAGGAGGAAAATCTATCGTTTGTAGAAGATTATGTTCTCTGATTATTAGTTTCAAAATTAGTTTTTCCTTTGGATTTCCTCTGAACTTAAACTTAGTTTGGAATGCCTTTGGTTTTGAATATTTCTGAAATCGTATTACTTCTCCTAAGTAAGTTGCTAGTCTGTTCTGTTTACGTGAAATTCGAATAATATTGTGAAGTATCTGCCATCAGTTTTACTGTGTGCCAGGCTGAGTTCCCTGATGAATTTCAAATTTCAGATATGAAACAGTAAAGGTTAAAAAAAAAACATGTTAAAAAGGGTACTTCATGCAGTAGCATAAACTTCTGTTTTCTCAAAACTTGTATCAGTTCATCTCACCAGGACCAGCAGGGGAAGCACACTCTGCCTAGGCACTGGCAAAGGGACACAGTGAGAGTGTAGGGTCTCTTGCTGGGGCCATTCAAAATTTGACTGTACAAGCCCCTGAGCAATATGACAGGGCTTTAAAAATGGCCCTGCTTGAAGTACGCGGGTGATCTGGAGACCTCTAAGGTGCTTTCCAACAAAAGCTTTTCTATAATTGTATGAAATCACCTGCAATAGATTAACCCTGGTCATTATTCCTATCACAGGAAATAACTGTGACACCTGGGTAACAGGTGAGCTTACTGCGACACCAGGGAGAGCCTTCCTGTACTTAAAGGCAACCTGTAGGAAAGCTGGGGAGGGAGTCTTTATCAGGGCCTGGAGTGACAGGACAAGGAGTAACCGCTTTAAACTGAAAAGTAGCACCCAGAAAGAACGGAGTCACGCAACAGGATTCATTTCCAAAACCACCTCGTAGACACCTGGGCCAAAGAGCAGGGCCTTGAGCGGGTATATCACAATGACAGAGTTCATTTCCTTCCCGGTAGCTGGCACGTGCCGTTTTTTGGGATTTCGGGGCTACAGTGAGCTGCTAAGAGGGATGTCTTAGCTCTTGCAGGGCAGTGCTTCCACTAAGGCCAGGACTTTTCTGCATCTTCTACTGCCCTGCAAGCGAGGATGCTTGGGGCACACAGGAAGCTGGGAGGGGACACAGCTGCAGGGATTCCATAAGGCACAAGCAAATGCAGCCTTGGCTTGGTGACACTTTCTCTTGATTACTGCTCAACACAAATTACCTCGAGCAAGTCTACTGTGAGGACTAAAGGAAAGAGACGTATGGATGCTGCTAAGCTCTTCTAGCTTGTACCAGGTAGGAAAGATACCTCTGTAGCAGGCGTGAAGAGGATAGCACTAATTAATTAGATGAGAAGCGGAGGAAAGGCACTTAGAGGTAGTGAAAAGCAGTTAATGTGATGTTCCGGGGAAGCTTCAGTCTGCTTAAGGAGTAGCAAGAACAAGCCTAAAGTCATAGCCAAATACAAGAAAGAGAGGAGGACATGCAGCATGAGAAGCTCCCGAGAGAAAGGAGCTCTGTTTTGGGTAAAAATCAGTCCCTTTTTCTATCATGGAGACATCCAAGGGCGTAGGACACGTGCACTTCAGGGAACCAAGAGATGCTGTGCATTTCTCTCGTCCCCCTGACACAGCCACTAGGTGACGATGCTTCCAATTCTCTCTAAAGAAACCTTGCTTTCTCAGGCCCAGGTGTCCAGCTGCACACCAAGGACGTCCCTGGCTCCCAGGCACAGTTCCCAGGCCCAAGGCCGAGCTCCCCTCCGAACCCCCATTCCAGCAGACCTTGCTCCTGGCATTGTGGAGCAGCCATTTCATGTCAGCCTTTTCTCCTGGCAGTCAGCTTAGCGCCGTAACCTCTGCCATCGGGGCGCCCGAGAGCCGTGTGAGGTCAGCAGAGAGTCACTGTCAGCCTTTGACCTCACAAAGGTGGGTGGCCATAAGTGCCCTGAGCGTCCAGCTCGCATTGAGTACTGCTGGTGGCACTCGAGGCGTGGAGGTCTGCATGGTGCAATGGGAGACGCCGATGTCCTGCTGCTGGAACAAGAGGCGCTGATGTGCTGCTGGTGCAGGAGGAGACGTGAAGGTGCTGCTGCTTAGAGGTGCTGAGGGGCGGGCAGCCTCAGCGGGCAGCTGAATCAGAGGGCAGGGAAGCCAAGCAGCTTCCTTCTCTGGGGAAGGGGGCACAGAGAAAGTGATTGGAAATGGGGTACAAGCCCTCAGCCTCTAAAAGCAATCCCTCAGATGTTTAGGCATAGTAAAGTTAGGTATATCTATTTGACTCTAGACCCCAACATGTTTGTTAGTGTTCTGGTTTGTCCACTGCTTTCTTGTGGGGGATTTGAGTTGGCCATTACTGTTTAGGTGAATGCTGACTTCATATCTATGGTGCACTTTATTCTTAAAATGGGAAGTTTCTACCAATTTCCCGTCCAAACTTGCTCATAAGCCAACTGCAGTCATCATTTCAGATGTGTCTCCCAACTTACACATTTCCTATTTCTCCTTGATATTTACTCAAGAAATTCATTTACGTAGAGACAACATATTCTTCTCTCAACTGGCATCTGGCTGGGCAGAATGATGTCCTTTCATTCCCTTCCAGGCAATAGGCAACTTGTTCCTTCTGTCTTGTGAACTCTTCCTCCTAAGTTCAATGTGAATACAAGTGGCAGAACTGTGCCTCATGTCTCAAATGAGTGTCAGGGCTGCCTTGTCCAGTGTATTCATACTGGAGGGAAAAAAAAATGAATAGCCATACACACTATATAACCACTAAACTTTTTCAGTCCTCCTTGTGCTAACAGTGCATGAACGTGAGGTTTTGTTGTCATTTTTGTTTGTTTGTTTGTTTGCTTGCTTTAAACTCCTGACTGCCATATAGCAAACATGACAAAAAAACACCCTTTTTTGAGAAGCTCTGAGAATGGCTCTGCTTTGTATTATCACCTGTCACTTCACCTGAACCATTTCAATCACAAGCGATATCCTTCTGTCAGGCTTGGTAGTACTTCCCAACCTTATGTCCCCTGCAAATCTCAAAGCTCATGTGTAATTTTTAATCTTCAGCCACCATGTCCATACCGAACATATCTAACTTTGAAGTCAGCTCTGCCCTGAATAGGAGGTTGGGTTTTCAGAGGTCCCTTCCAGCCTACATTTCTCCATGAGTCTTTGCCTCCTTAGCAGCTGCAGTTTCAGAACTGTCTCTGAGAATTACCATAGGTAACGACTCCTTTGCTGGTAAGTCCCTCTTCAGTGTGAACAATTGTAAATTCCCTTTATTCACTTGCAGCCCCAAAGCCCAAATCCGTAGATAATGTATCAGAAGCTCACAGAAAGTGAAATAGATGTAATTCATCCCCTGTGTAGGGAAGAACTGGTCCTAGAAAGGAAAGCTATTAAATTATCTGGAAACAATTTAGCTCTGATAAATTATTTTGTAAATTACACATTACCCCCTCCTTCCCTGGTCTTAGCTGTTCTTGCTCCAAAACTTTGCATGGTGTTGATGTCAAACTAACAGGCCCACACTTGTCTGGATGACTCTTTACCCTCTTCTGGACAGAGGTGTATTTGTTACTCTCCCATTCTGGGGACTATCCCTGATTTGCACAATTGTTATGCATTTTTCCTACTTGACTTGTTGTTCTGTGTGCCAATGCTGTTAATAGGCTAGGTAGATATCAGCTTTTCATTTTTCACTTGAATCGCTATAGATTGTTATTTCACCTCAGATGATGTTGCGCCTAGTGCCCTACCCTCCTTTTCAATGGGAGTCCTGTCACTGCCCTTAATATCACATTGTTGTTGCTGTTAGATGCAGGAAATAAGATTTGCAGCATTTGAGACATCAGTAACGTTTGATCTATTTTTGCCTCAAGCGTGCAACTGTCCTAATTTGTTCTCTTTGTTCCCCCTGGTTTCTGTGGCTTAAGTACCACTTACTATTATTGTTTAATTTCCTATGTGAAGGAGGTTTTTGGTCATTCTTACTTTATTTCTGCAGTTTTTAACCTCTGAAACATGCCTTTTCTCATCGCTTTTTTCCTCTTTGAATTTTGAATTTTAACTATGCCTTCTCTGCACTCAAGTCCCAGAGCTGCTTAGTCAGACTCAATTATTCATTTCCTTAGATTTCAAAGTTTGCATTTCTAAGCCTCAAAACCTTCATTCTAAACCTGGTTTTGTCTGTCGTGAAATGTAAAATGAGAAAAGTCAGCTCATGATCACACTTTATTCAAATTTTACTACATTTAAACCCATACAGGAGCCAAGTCTAAAATGGTCTTATATTTTTTCACTTTTGGGAAGAAATCCATCACATAGTGCACCTCTATGAACATAAGTGGTAACTATCTTTCAATCTTTTGCTGGGAAGTTAAAGTCTCCCATAATTCCCATTATTGTTTACGTGTCTGATAACTGTACAGAGATAATTCACTATTAGACTGGAGCTAAGAGCAAAGAGCAGGCTAGCAAGGCTGTCTATCTTTAGCAGTGATTTGCACAAAACCACTCTTTTGCTGACCCATAACATTTAATTTCTCCATCCTCTGCTTCTTGCTAACACAAAGCACCATCTTATTCCATCCATTTGCCTTGGTTTCCAGCCTTCCTGAGATTTATCAGTACTTGTATGACATTCATGCCTTTGTTTCACCCTTCCTGTGTTGACACTTGTCATAACCGTTTTAGATCCTGAACATGATCATCTCAAAGTTTGCCTGACAGTTAGGTCTTCCTCACATTGTCATAGAGTATCAGGTCTCTACCACTTGAAATAGATTGGATTGGATTAGATTATTGGCACCGTCTCTTGTGCTGGTAGTCCATTATCTTCACAGTCCGTACAACTGGCCATCAGTGAACATGAAGTGGCCTTATCCTGCCCATTTACCTTTCTGGAAATCAGCCACTCTCTCTGCCTAGAACAGGGAATGGATTTTCCTCACCTTTCTTCAAAAGCTCTGAAGTTTTCTGTGATCTTTCCAATTGTACGGTATGATAAGCTTTTGCTGCCACTGAAGGGTAGAAGTCATTATGAATAGTGCCAACAAAACAGAAACATAACAATGAAAACGATATTTTAATTCAGAATAGGTATTTGAAAAGTTCACCTTTTCTAGCACAAATGGGGAAAAGAAAAAAAGGAAGGGAAAAAAAAAAAAAAAAAAGCAGTCCTAAAACATCAAAACTGTGGCCAAAGAATTAGAAGAAACACTATTTTTCCAAAGCTGCAATGTTTTCCATTCATCTGGCTGGGCCAGCAGAGCACTGGAGACCTGGATGCACTGTACTCATGGCTGGTTCCCCTAAATGACCTGCAGGGAGATCTTCTTCTCTCTATCCCTCTGTTTCTCCTTTCAATCTCTGTTTTGTCTGTTTGTATCACTAGCTCTCAAATCGCCACTGATATATGCACGTGCAGCACCCAGCACAACCTTGTTTCAGGCTCCAGCGGGACCTTTAGGCATTACCATCCTGTAAACAAATAGCAATGATAGTGAGTGTAATTACAATCGTCAAACTATTCCAGCTCCACATCATTAGCCATGCCCTGAGCTAAATAACATTTTAATCAGTTTGATATGTCATCTGTGGCTTTCTTCACTGTCACTTGCAATCCAGCAAACTCCTTCCTTCACGTTTCTAGATTAGACAGAGGGTTCTCAACTGCAGACATCCAATTCCCTGTTCAGGAAGCAGCGAGACCTTTCCTCTTCTCACAGATTTAAGATGATAGCCAAGCATCATGAGACACAGTGCGTATGTCTCCTAGGCCCATCCCATGAGAGCAGGACATTTACCACACATGAGAAGAAGACTTAATGCAGTGGCAAAGCAAAATACTCAGTGTCAAAGCCATGTCTAGATGATCATTAAAGACAGATCAAAATTACCCAATACAGGAGGAAAATCTATCGTTTGTAGAAGATTATGTTCTCTGATTATTAGTTTCAAAATTAGTTTTTCCTTTGGATTTCCTCTGAACTTAAACTTAGTTTGGAATGCCTTTGGTTTTGAATATTTCTGAAATCGTATTACTTCTCCTAAGTAAGTTGCTAGTCTGTTCTGTTTACGTGAAATTCGAATAATATTGTGAAGTATCTGCCATCAGTTTTACTGTGTGCCAGGCTGAGTTCCCTGATGAATTTCAAATTTCAGATATGAAACAGTAAAGGTTAAAAAAAAAAATGTTACAAAGGGTACTTCATGCAGTAGCATAAACTTCTGTTTTCTCAAAACTTGTATCAGTTCATCTCACCAGGACCAGCAGGGGAAGCACACTCTGCCTAGGCACTGGCAAAGGGACACAGTGAGAGTGTAGGGTCTCTTGCTGGGGCCATTCAAAATTTGACTGTACAAGCCCCTGAGCAATATGACAGGGCTTTAAAAATGGCCCTGCTTGAAGTACGCGGGTGATCTGGAGACCTCTAAGGTGCTTTCCAACAAAAGCTTTTCTATAATTGTATGAAATCACCTGCAATAGATTAACCCTGGTCATTATTCCTATCACAGGAAATAACTGTGACACCTGGGTAACAGGTGAGCTTACTGCGACACCAGGGAGAGCCTTCCTGTACTTAAAGGCAACCTGTAGGAAAGCTGGGGAGGGAGTCTTTATCAGGGCCTGGAGTGACAGGACAAGGAGTAACCGCTTTAAACTGAAAAGTAGCACCCAGAAAGAACGGAGTCACGCAACAGGATTCATTTCCAAAACCACCTCGTAGACACCTGGGCCAAAGAGCAGGGCCTTGAGCGGGTATATCACAATGACAGAGTTCATTTCCTTCCCGGTAGCTGGCACGTGCCGTTTTTTGGGATTTCGGGGCTACAGTGAGCTGCTAAGAGGGATGTCTTAGCTCTTGCAGGGCAGTGCTTCCACTAAGGCCAGGACTTTTCTGCATCTTCTACTGCCCTGCAAGCGAGGATGCTTGGGGCACACAGGAAGCTGGGAGGGGACACAGCTGCAGGGATTCCATAAGGCACAAGCAAATGCAGCCTTGGCTTGGTGACACTTTCTCTTGATTACTGCTCAACACAAATTACCTCGAGCAAGTCTACTGTGAGGACTAAAGGAAAGAGACGTATGGATGCTGCTAAGCTCTTCTAGCTTGTACCAGGTAGGAAAGATACCTCTGTAGCAGGCGTGAAGAGGATAGCACTAATTAATTAGATGAGAAGCGGAGGAAAGGCACTTAGAGGTAGTGAAAAGCAGTTAATGTGATGTTCCGGGGAAGCTTCAGTCTGCTTAAGGAGCAGCAAGAACAAGCCTAAAGTCATAGCCAAATACAAGAAAGAGAGGAGGACACGCAGCATGAGAAGCTCCCGAGAGAAAGGAGCTCTGTTTTGGGTAAAAATCAGTCCCTTTTTCTATCATGGAGACATCCAAGGGCGTAGGACACGTGCGCTTCAGGGAACCAAGAGATGCTGTGCATTTCTCTCGTCCCCCTGACACAGCCACTAGGTGACGATGCTTCCAATTCTCTCTAAAGAAACCTTGCTTTCTCAGGCCCAGGTGTCCAGCTGCACACCAAGGACGTCCCTGGCTCCCAGGCACAGTTCCCAGGCCCAAGGCCGAGCTCCCCTCCGAACCCCCATTCCAGCAGACCTTGCTCCTGGCATTGTGGAGCAGCCATTTCATGTCAGCCTTTTCTCCTGGCAGTCAGCTTAGCGCCGTAACCTCTGCCATCGGGGCGCCCGAGAGCCGTGTGAGGTCAGCAGAGAGTCACTGTCAGCCTTTGACCTCACAAAGGTGGGTGGCCATAAGTGCCCTGAGCGTCCAGCTCGCATTGAGTACTGCTGGTGGCACTCGAGGCGTGGAGGTCTGCATGGTGCAATGGGAGACGCCGATGTCCTGCTGCTGGAACAAGAGGCGCTGATGTGCTGCTGGTGCAGGAGGAGACGTGAAGGTGCTGCTGCTTAGAGGTGCTGAGGGGCGGGCAGCCTCAGCGGGCAGCTGAATCAGAGGGCAGGGAAGCCAAGCAGCTTCCTTCTCTGGGGAAGGGGGCACAGAGAAAGTGATTGGAAATGGGGTACAAGCCCTCAGCCTCTAAAAGCAATCCCTCAGATGTTTAGGCATAGTAAAGTTAGGTATATCTATTTGACTCTAGACCCCAACATGTTTGTTAGTGTTCTGGTTTGTCCACTGCTTTCTTGTGGGGGATTTGAGTTGGCCATTACTGTTTAGGTGAATGCTGACTTCATATCTATGGTGCACTTTATTCTTAAAATGGGAAGTTTCTACCAATTTCCCGTCCAAACTTGCTCATAAGCCAACTGCAGTCATCATTTCAGATGTGTCTCCCAACTTACACATTTCCTATTTCTCCTTGATATTTACTCAAGAAATTCATTTACGTAGAGACAACATATTCTTCTCTCAACTGGCATCTGGCTGGGCAGAATGATGTCCTTTCATTCCCTTCCAGGCAATAGGCAACTTGTTCCTTCTGTCTTGTGAACTCTTCCTCCTAAGTTCAATGTGAATACAAGTGGCAGAACTGTGCCTCATGTCTCAAATGAGTGTCAGGGCTGCCTTGTCCAGTGTATTCATACTGGAGGGAAAAAAAAATGAATAGCCATACACACTATATAACCACTAAACTTTTTCAGTCCTCCTTGTGCTAACAGTGCATGAACGTGAGGTTTTGTTGTCATTTTTGTTTCTTTGCTTGCTTTAAACTCCTGACTGCCATATAGCAAACATGACAAAAAAACACCCTTTTTTGAGAAGCTCTGAGAATGGCTCTGCTTTGTATTATCACCTGTCACTTCACCTGAACCATTTCAATCACAAGCGATATCCTTCTGTCAGGCTTGGTAGTACTTCCCAACCTTATGTCCCCTGCAAATCTCAAAGCTCATGTGTAATTTTTAATCTTCAGCCACCATGTCCATACCGAACATATCTAACTTTGAAGTCAGCTCTGCCCTGAATAGGAGGTTGGGTTTTCAGAGGTCCCTTCCAGCCTACATTTCTCCATGAGTCTTTGCCTCCTTAGCAGCTGCAGTTTCAGAACTGTCTCTGAGAATTACCATAGGTAACGACTCCTTTGCTGGTAAGTCCCTCTTCAGTGTGAACAATTGTAAATTCCCTTTATTCACTTGCAGCCCCAAAGCCCAAATCCGTAGATAATGTATCAGAAGCTCACAGAAAGTGAAATAGATGTAATTCATCCCCTGTGTAGGGAAGAACTGGTCCTAGAAAGGAAAGCTATTAAATTATCTGGAAACAATTTAGCTCTGATAAATTATTTTGTAAATTACACGTTACCCCCTCCTTCCCTGGTCTTAGCTGTTCTTGCTCCAAAACTTTGCATGGTGTTGATGTCAAACTAACAGGCCCACACTTGTCTGGATGACTCTTTACCCTCTTCTGGACAGAGGTGTATTTGTTACTCTCCCATTCTGGGGACTATCCCTGATTTGCACAATTGTTATGCATTTTTCCTACTTGACTTGTTGTTCTGTGTGCCAATGCTGTTAATAGGCTAGGTAGATATCAGCTTTTCATTTTTCACTTGAATCGCTATAGATTGTTATTTCACCTCAGATGATGTTGCGCCTAGTGCCCTACCCTCCTTTTCAATGGGAGTCCTGTCACTGCCCTTAATATCACATTGTTGTTGCTGTTAGATGCAGGAAATAAGATTTGCAGCATTTGAGACATCAGTAACTTTTGATCTATTTTTGCCTCAAGCGTGCAACTGTCCTAATTTGTTCTCTTTGTTCCCCCTGGTTTCTGTGGCTTAAGTACCACTTACTATTATTGTTTAATTTCCTATGTGAAGGAGGTTTTTGGTCATTCTTACTTTATTTCTGCAGTTTTTAACCTCTGAAACATGCCTTTTCTCATCGCTTTTTTCCTCTTTGAATTTTGAATTTTAACTATGCCTTCTCTGCACTCAAGTCCCAGAGCTGCTTAGTCAGACTCAATTATTCATTTCCTTAGATTTCAAAGTTTGCATTTCTAAGCCTCAAAACCTTCATTCTAAACCTGGTTTTGTCTGTCGTGAAATGTAAAATGAGAAAAGTCAGCTCATGATCACACTTTATTCAAATTTTACTACATTTAAACCCATACAGGAGCCAAGTCTAAAATGGTCTTATATTTTTTCACTTTTGGGAAGAAATCCATCACATAGTACACCTCTGTGAACATAAGTGGTAATTATCTTTCAATCTTTTGCTGGGAAGTTAAAGTCTCCCATAATTCCCATTATTGTTTACGTGTCTGATAACTGTACAGAGATAATTCACTATTAGACTGGAGCTAAGAGCAAAGAGCAGGCTAGCAAGGCTGTCTATCTTTAGCAGTGATTTGCACAAAACCACTCTTTTGCTGACCCATAACATTTAATTTCTCCATCCTCTGCTTCTTGCTAACACAAAGCACCATCTTATTCCATCCATTTGCCTTGGTTTCCAGCCTTCCTGAGATTTATCAGTACTTGTATGACATTCATGCCTTTGTTTCACCCTTCCTGTGTTGACACTTGTCATAACAGTTTTAGATCCTGAACATGATCATCTCAAAGTTTGCCTGACAGTTAGGTCTTCCTCACATTGTCATAGAGTATCAGGTCTCTACCACTTGAAATAGATTGGATTGGATTAGATTATTGGCACCGTCTCTTGTGCTGGTAGTCCATTATCTTCACAGTCCGTACAACTGGCCATCAGTGAACATGAAGTGGCCTTATCCTGCCCATTTACCTTTCTGGAAATCAGCCACTCTCTCTGCCTAGAACAGGGAATGGATTTTCCTCACCTTTCTTCAAAAGCTCTGAAGTTTTCTGTGATCTTTCCAATTGTACGGTATGATAAGCTTTTGCTGCCACTGAAGGGTAGAAGTCATTATGAATAGTGCCAACAAAACAGAAACATAACAATGAAAACGATATTTTAATTCAGAATAGGTATTTGAAAAGTTCACCTTTTCTAGCACAAATGGGGAAAAGAAAAAAAGGAAGGGAAAAAAAAAAAAAAAAAAAGCAGTCCTAAAACATCAAAACTGTGGCCAAAGAATTAGAAGAAACACTATTTTTCCAAAGCTGCAATGTTTTCCATTCATCTGGCTGGGCCAGCAGAGCACTGGAGACCTGGATGCACTGTACTCATGGCTGGTTCCCCTAAATGACCTGCAGGGAGATCTTCTTCTCTCTATCCCTCTGTTTCTCCTTTCAATCTCTGTTTTGTCTGTTTGTATCACTAGCTCTCAAATCGCCACTGATATATGCACGTGCAGCACCCAGCACAACCTTGTTTCAGGCTCCAGCGGGACCTTTAGGCATTACCATCCTGTAAACAAATAGCAATGATAGTGAGTGTAATTACAATCGTCAAACTATTCCAGCTCCACATCATTAGCCATGCCCTGAGCTAAATAACATTTTAATCAGTTTGATATGTCATCTGTGGCTTTCTTCACTGTCACTTGCAATCCAGCAAACTCCTTTCTTCACGTTTCTAGATTAGACAGAGGGTTCTCAACTGCAGACATCCAATTCCCTGTTCAGGAAGCAGCGAGACCTTTCCTCTTCTCACAGATTTAAGATGATAGCCAAGCATCATGAGACACAGTGCGTATGTCTCCTAGGCCCATCCCATGAGAGCAGGACATTTACCACACATGAGAAGAAGACTTAATGCAGTGGCAAAGCAAAATACTCAGTGTCAAAGCCATGTCTAGATGATCATTAAAGACAGATCAAAATTACCCAATACAGGAGGAAAATCTATCGTTTGTAGAAGATTATGTTCTCTGATTATTAGTTTCAAAATTAGTTTTTCCTTTGGATTTCCTCTGAACTTAAACTTAGTTTGGAATGCCTTTGGTTTTGAATATTTCTGAAATCGTATTACTTCTCCTAAGTAAGTTGCTAGTCTGTTCTGTTTACGTGAAATTCGAATAATATTGTGAAGTATCTGCCATCAGTTTTACTGTGTGCCAGGCTGAGTTCCCTGATGAATTTCAAATTTCAGATATGAAACAGTAAAGGTTAAAAAAAAAAATGTTACAAAGGGTACTTCATGCAGTAGCATAAACTTCTGTTTTCTCAAAACTTGTATCAGTTCATCTCACCAGGACCAGCAGGGGAAGCACACTCTGCCTAGGCACTGGCAAAGGGACACAGTGAGAGTGTAGGGTCTCTTGCTGGGGCCATTCAAAATTTGACTGTACAAGCCCCTGAGCAATATGACAGGGCTTTAAAAATGGCCCTGCTTGAAGTACGCGGGTGATCTGGAGACCTCTAAGGTGCTTTCCAACAAAAGCTTTTCTATAATTGTATGAAATCACCTGCAATAGATTAACCCTGGTCATTATTCCTATCACAGGAAATAACTGTGACACCTGGGTAACAGGTGAGCTTACTGCGACACCAGGGAGAGCCTTCCTGTACTTAAAGGCAACCTGTAGGAAAGCTGGGGAGGGAGTCTTTATCAGGGCCTGGAGTGACAGGACAAGGAGTAACCGCTTTAAACTGAAAAGTAGCACCCAGAAAGAACGGAGTCACGCAACAGGATTCATTTCCAAAACCACCTCGTAGACACCTGGGCCAAAGAGCAGGGCCTTGAGCGGGTATATCACAATGACAGAGTTCATTTCCTTCCCGGTAGCTGGCACGTGCCGTTTTTTGGGATTTCGGGGCTACAGTGAGCTGCTAAGAGGGATGTCTTAGCTCTTGCAGGGCAGTGCTTCCACTAAGGCCAGGACTTTTCTGCATCTTCTACTGCCCTGCAAGCGAGGATGCTTGGGGCACACAGGAAGCTGGGAGGGGACACAGCTGCAGGGATTCCATAAGGCACAAGCAAATGCAGCCTTGGCTTGGTGACACTTTCTCTTGATTACTGCTCAACACAAATTACCTCGAGCAAGTCTACTGTGAGGACTAAAGGAAAGAGACGTATGGATGCTGCTAAGCTCTTCTAGCTTGTACCAGGTAGGAAAGATACCTCTGTAGCAGGCGTGAAGAGGATAGCACTAATTAATTAGATGAGAAGCGGAGGAAAGGCACTTAGAGGTAGTGAAAAGCAGTTAATGTGATGTTCCGGGGAAGCTTCAGTCTGCTTAAGGAGTAGCAAGAACAAGCCTAAAGTCATAGCCAAATACAAGAAAGAGAGGAGGACACGCAGCATGAGAAGCTCCCGAGAGAAAGGAGCTCTGTTTTGGGTAAAAATCAGTCCCTTTTTCTATCATGGAGACATCCAAGGGCGTAGGACACGTGCGCTTCAGGGAACCAAGAGATGCTGTGCATTTCTCTCGTCCCCCTGACACAGCCACTAGGTGACGATGCTTCCAATTCTCTCTAAAGAAACCTTGCTTTCTCAGGCCCAGGTGTCCAGCTGCACACCAAGGACGTCCCTGGCTCCCAGGCACAGTTCCCAGGCCCAAGGCCGAGCTCCCCTCCGAACCCCCATTCCAGCAGACCTTGCTCCTGGCATTGTGGAGCAGCCATTTCATGTCAGCCTTTTCTCCTGGCAGTCAGCTTAGCGCCGTAACCTCTGCCATCGGGGCGCCCGAGAGCCGTGTGAGGTCAGCAGAGAGTCACTGTCAGCCTTTGACCTCACAAAGGTGGGTGGCCATAAGTGCCCTGAGCGTCCAGCTCGCATTGAGTACTGCTGGTGGCACTCGAGGCGTGGAGGTCTGCATGGTGCAATGGGAGACGCCGATGTCCTGCTGCTGGAACAAGAGGCGCTGATGTGCTGCTGGTGCAGGAGGAGACGTGAAGGTGCTGCTGCTTAGAGGTGCTGAGGGGCGGGCAGCCTCAGCGGGCAGCTGAATCAGAGGGCAGGGAAGCCAAGCAGCTTCCTTCTCTGGGGAAGGGGGCACAGAGAAAGTGATTGGAAATGGGGTACAAGCCCTCAGCCTCTAAAAGCAATCCCTCAGATGTTTAGGCATAGTAAAGTTAGGTATATCTATTTGACTCTAGACCCCAACATGTTTGTTAGTGTTCTGGTTTGTCCACTGCTTTCTTGTGGGGGATTTGAGTTGGCCATTACTGTTTAGGTGAATGCTGACTTCATATCTATGGTGCACTTTATTCTTAAAATGGGAAGTTTCTACCAATTTCCCGTCCAAACTTGCTCATAAGCCAACTGCAGTCATCATTTCAGATGTGTCTCCCAACTTACACATTTCCTATTTCTCCTTGATATTTACTCAAGAAATTCATTTACGTAGAGACAACATATTCTTCTCTCAACTGGCATCTGGCTGGGCAGAATGATGTCCTTTCATTCCCTTCCAGGCAATAGGCAACTTGTTCCTTCTGTCTTGTGAACTCTTCCTCCTAAGTTCAATGTGAATACAAGTGGCAGAACTGTGCCTCATGTCTCAAATGAGTGTCAGGGCTGCCTTGTCCAGTGTATTCATACTGGAGGGAAAAAAAAATGAATAGCCATACACACTATATAACCACTAAACTTTTTCAGTCCTCCTTGTGCTAACAGTGCATGAACGTGAGGTTTTGTTGTCATTTTTGTTTGTTTGTTTGTTTGCTTGCTTTAAACTCCTGACTGCCATATAGCAAACATGACCAAAAAACACCCTTTTTTGAGAAGCTCTGAGAATGGCTCTGCTTTGTATTATCACCTGTCACTTCACCTGAACCATTTCAATCACAAGCGATATCCTTCTGTCAGGCTTGGTAGTACTTCCCAACCTTATGTCCCCTGCAAATCTCAAAGCTCATGTGTAATTTTTAATCTTCAGCCACCATGTCCATACCGAACATATCTAACTTTGAAGTCAGCTCTGCCCTGAATAGGAGGTTGGGTTTTCAGAGGTCCCTTCCAGCCTACATTTCTCCATGAGTCTTTGCCTCCTTAGCAGCTGCAGTTTCAGAACTGTCTCTGAGAATTACCATAGGTAACGACTCCTTTGCTGGTAAGTCCCTCTTCAGTGTGAACAATTGTAAATTCCCTTTATTCACTTGCAGCCCCAAAGCCCAAATCCGTAGATAATGTATCAGAAGCTCACAGAAAGTGAAATAGATGTAATTCATCCCCTGTGTAGGGAAGAACTGGTCCTAGAAAGGAAAGCTATTAAATTATCTGGAAACAATTTAGCTCTGATAAATTATTTTGTAAATTACACGTTACCCCCTCCTTCCCTGGTCTTAGCTGTTCTTGCTCCAAAACTTTGCATGGTGTTGATGTCAAACTAACAGGCCCACACTTGTCTGGATGACTCTTTACCCTCTTCTGGACAGAGGTGTATTTGTTACTCTCCCATTCTGGGGACTATCCCTGATTTGCACAATTGTTATGCATTTTTCCTACTTGACTTGTTGTTCTGTGTGCCAATGCTGTTAATAGGCTAGGTAGATATCAGCTTTTCATTTTTCACTTGAATCGCTATAGATTGTTATTTCACCTCAGATGATGTTGCGCCTAGTGCCCTACCCTCCTTTTCAATGGGAGTCCTGTCACTGCCCTTAATATCACATTGTTGTTGCTGTTAGATGCAGGAAATAAGATTTGCAGCATTTGAGACATCAGTAACTTTTGATCTATTTTTGCCTCAAGCGTGCAACTGTCCTAATTTGTTCTCTTTGTTCCCCCTGGTTTCTGTGGCTTAAGTACCACTTACTATTATTGTTTAATTTCCTATGTGAAGGAAGTTTTCGGTCATTCTTACTTTATTTCTGCAGTTTTTAACCTCTGAAACATGCCTTTTCTCATCGCTTTTTTCCTCTTTGAATTTTGAATTTTAACTATGCCTTCTCTGCACTCAAGTCCCAGAGCTGCTTAGTCAGACTCAATTATTCATTTCCTTAGATTTCAAAGTTTGCATTTCTAAGCCTCAAAACCTTCATTCTAAACCTGGTTTTGTCTGTCGTGAAATGTAAAATGAGAAAAGTCAGCTCATGATCACACTTTATTCAAATTTTACTACATTTAAACCCATACAGGAGCCAAGTCTAAAATGGTCTTATATTTTTTCACTTTTGGGAAGAAATCCATCACATAGTACACCTCTGTGAACATAAGTGGTAATTATCTTTCAATCTTTTGCTGGGAAGTTAAAGTCTCCCATAATTCCCATTATTGTTTACGTGTCTGATAACTGTACAGAGATAATTCACTATTAGACTGGAGCTAAGAGCAAAGAGCAGGCTAGCAAGGCTGTCTATCTTTAGCAGTGATTTGCACAAAACCACTCTTTTGCTGACCCATAACATTTAATTTCTCCATCCTCTGCTTCTTGCTAACACAAAGCACCATCTTATTCCATCCATTTGCCTTGGTTTCCAGCCTTCCTGAGATTTATCAGTACTTGTATGACATTCATGCCTTTGTTTCACCCTTCCTGTGTTGACACTTGTCATAACAGTTTTAGATCCTGAACATGATCATCTCAAAGTTTGCCTGACAGTTAGGTCTTCCTCACATTGTCATAGAGTATCAGGTCTCTACCACTTGAAATAGATTGGATTGGATTAGATTATTGGCACCGTCTCTTGTGCTGGTAGTCCATTATCTTCACAGTCCGTACAACTGGCCATCAGTGAACATGAAGTGGCCTTATCCTGCCCATTTACCTTTCTGGAAATCAGCCACTCTCTCTGCCTAGAACAGGGAATGGATTTTCCTCACCTTTCTTCAAAAGCTCTGAAGTTTTCTGTGATCTTTCCAATTGTACGGTATGATAAGCTTTTGCTGCCACTGAAGGGTAGAAGTCATTATGAATAGTGCCAACAAAACAGAAACATAACAATGAAAACGATATTTTAATTCAGAATAGGTATTTGAAAAGTTCACCTTTTCTAGCACAAATGGGGAAAAGAAAAAAAGGAAGGAAAAAAAAAAAAAAAGCAGTCCTAAAACATCAAAACTGTGGCCAAAGAATTAGAAGAAACACTATTTTTCCAAAGCTGCAATGTTTTCCATTCATCTGGCTGGGCCAGCAGAGCACTGGAGACCTGGATGCACTGTACTCATGGCTGGTTCCCCTAAATGACCTGCAGGGAGATCTTCTTCTCTCTATCCCTCTGTTTCTCCTTTCAATCTCTGTTTTGTCTGTTTGTATCACTAGCTCTCAAATCGCCACTGATATATGCACGTGCAGCACCCAGCACAACCTTGTTTCAGGCTCCAGCGGGACCTTTAGGCATTACCATCCTGTAAACAAATAACAATGATAGTGAGTGTAATTACAATCGTCAAACTATTCCAGCTCCACATCATTAGCCATGCCCTGAGCTAAATAACATTTTAATCAGTTTGATATGTCATCTGTGGCTTTCTTCACTGTCACTTGCAATCCAGCAAACTCCTTCCTTCACGTTTCTAGATTAGACAGAGGGTTCTCAACTGCAGACATCCAATTCCCTGTTCAGGAAGCAGTGAGACCTTTCCTCTTCTCACAGATTTAAGATGATAGCCAAGCATCATGAGACACAGTGCGTATGTCTCCTAGGCCCATCCCATGAGAGCAGGACATTTACCACACATGAGAAGAAGACTTAATGCAGTGGCAAAGCAAAATACTCAGTGTCAAAGCCATGTCTAGATGATCATTAAAGACAGATCAAAATTACCCAATACAGGAGGAAAATCTATCGTTTGTAGAAGATTATGTTCTCTGATTATTAGTTTCAAAATTAGTTTTTCCTTTGGATTTCCTCTGAACTTAAACTTAGTTTGGAATGCCTTTGGTTTTGAATATTTCTGAAATCGTATTACTTCTCCTAAGTAAGTTGCTAGTCTGTTCTGTTTACGTGAAATTCGAATAATATTGTGAAGTATCTGCCATCAGTTTTACTGTGTGCCAGGCTGAGTTCCCTGATGAATTTCAAATTTCAGATATGAAACAGTAAAGGTTAAAAAAAAAAATGTTACAAAGGGTACTTCATGCAGTAGCATAAACTTCTGTTTTCTCAAAACTTGTATCAGTTCATCTCACCAGGACCAGCAGGGGAAGCACACTCTGCCTAGGCACTGGCAAAGGGACACAGTGAGAGTGTAGGGTCTCTTGCTGGGGCCATTCAAAATTTGACTGTACAAGCCCCTGAGCAATATGACAGGGCTTTAAAAATGGCCCTGCTTGAAGTACGCGGGTGATCTGGAGACCTCTAAGGTGCTTTCCAACAAAAGCTTTTCTATAATTGTATGAAATCACCTGCAATAGATTAACCCTGGTCATTATTCCTATCACAGGAAATAACTGTGACACCTGGGTAACAGGTGAGCTTACTGCGACACCAGGGAGAGCCTTCCTGTACTTAAAGGCAACCTGTAGGAAAGCTGGGGAGGGAGTCTTTATCAGGGCCTGGAGTGACAGGACAAGGAGTAACCGCTTTAAACTGAAAAGTAGCACCCAGAAAGAACGGAGTCACGCAACAGGATTCATTTCCAAAACCACCTCGTAGACACCTGGGCCAAAGAGCAGGGCCTTGAGCGGGTATATCACAATGACAGAGTTCATTTCCTTCCCGGTAGCTGGCACGTGCCGTTTTTTGGGATTTCGGGGCTACAGTGAGCTGCTAAGAGGGATGTCTTAGCTCTTGCAGGGCAGTGCTTCCACTAAGGCCAGGACTTTTCTGCATCTTCTACTGCCCTGCAAGCGAGGATGCTTGGGGCACACAGGAAGCTGGGAGGGGACACAGCTGCAGGGATTCCATAAGGCACAAGCAAATGCAGCCTTGGCTTGGTGACACTTTCTCTTGATTACTGCTCAACACAAATTACCTCGAGCAAGTCTACTGTGAGGACTAAAGGAAAGAGACGTATGGATGCTGCTAAGCTCTTCTAGCTTGTACCAGGTAGGAAAGATACCTCTGTAGCAGGCGTGAAGAGGATAGCACTAATTAATTAGATGAGAAGCGGAGGAAAGGCACTTAGAGGTAGTGAAAAGCAGTTAATGTGATGTTCCGGGGAAGCTTCAGTCTGCTTAAGGAGTAGCAAGAACAAGCCTAAAGTCATAGCCAAATACAAGAAAGAGAGGAGGACACGCAGCATGAGAAGCTCCCGAGAGAAAGGAGCTCTGTTTTGGGTAAAAATCAGTCCCTTTTTCTATCATGGAGACATCCAAGGGCGTAGGACACGTGCGCTTCAGGGAACCAAGAGATGCTGTGCATTTCTCTCGTCCCCCTGACACAGCCACTAGGTGACGATGCTTCCAATTCTCTCTAAAGAAACCTTGCTTTCTCAGGCCCAGGTGTCCAGCTGCACACCAAGGACGTCCCTGGCTCCCAGGCACAGTTCCCAGGCCCAAGGCCGAGCTCCCCTCCGAACCCCCATTCCAGCAGACCTTGCTCCTGGCATTGTGGAGCAGCCATTTCATGTCAGCCTTTTCTCCTGGCAGTCAGCTTAGCGCCGTAACCTCTGCCATCGGGGCGCCCGAGAGCCGTGTGAGGTCAGCAGAGAGTCACTGTCAGCCTTTGACCTCACAAAGGTGGGTGGCCATAAGTGCCCTGAGCGTCCAGCTCGCATTGAGTACTGCTGGTGGCACTCGAGGCGTGGAGGTCTGCATGGTGCAATGGGAGACGCCGATGTCCTGCTGCTGGAACAAGAGGCGCTGATGTGCTGCTGGTGCAGGAGGAGACGTGAAGGTGCTGCTGCTTAGAGGTGCTGAGGGGCGGGCAGCCTCAGCGGGCAGCTGAATCAGAGGGCAGGGAAGCCAAGCAGCTTCCTTCTCTGGGGAAGGGGGCACAGAGAAAGTGATTGGAAATGGGGTACAAGCCCTCAGCCTCTAAAAGCAATCCCTCAGATGTTTAGGCATAGTAAAGTTAGGTATATCTATTTGACTCTAGACCCCAACATGTTTGTTAGTGTTCTGGTTTGTCCACTGCTTTCTTGTGGGGGATTTGAGTTGGCCATTACTGTTTAGGTGAATGCTGACTTCATATCTATGGTGCACTTTATTCTTAAAATGGGAAGTTTCTACCAATTTCCCGTCCAAACTTGCTCATAAGCCAACTGCAGTCATCATTTCAGATGTGTCTCCCAACTTACACATTTCCTATTTCTCCTTGATATTTACTCAAGAAATTCATTTACGTAGAGACAACATATTCTTCTCTCAACTGGCATCTGGCTGGGCAGAATGATGTCCTTTCATTCCCTTCCAGGCAATAGGCAACTTGTTCCTTCTGTCTTGTGAACTCTTCCTCCTAAGTTCAATGTGAATACAAGTGGCAGAACTGTGCCTCATGTCTCAAATGAGTGTCAGGGCTGCCTTGTCCAGTGTATTCATACTGGAGGGAAAAAAAAATGAATAGCCATACACACTATATAACCACTAAACTTTTTCAGTCCTCCTTGTGCTAACAGTGCATGAACGTGAGGTTTTGTTGTCATTTTTGTTTGTTTGTTTGTTTGCTTGCTTTAAACTCCTGACTGCCATATAGCAAACGTGACAAAAAAACACCCTTTTTTGAGAAGCTCTGAGAATGGCTCTGCTTTGTATTATCACCTGTCACTTCACCTGAACCATTTCAATCACAAGCGATATCCTTCTGTCAGGCTTGGTAGTACTTCCCAACCTTATGTCCCCTGCAAATCTCAAAGCTCATGTGTAATTTTTAATCTTCAGCCACCATGTCCATACCGAACATATCTAACTTTGAAGTCAGCTCTGCCCTGAATAGGAGGTTGGGTTTTCAGAGGTCCCTTCCAGCCTACATTTCTCCATGAGTCTTTGCCTCCTTAGCAGCTGCAGTTTCAGAACTGTCTCTGAGAATTACCATAGGTAACGACTCCTTTGCTGGTAAGTCCCTCTTCAGTGTGAACAATTGTAAATTCCCTTTATTCACTTGCAGCCCCAAAGCCCAAATCCGTAGATAATGTATCAGAAGCTCACAGAAAGTGAAATAGATGTAATTCATCCCCTGTGTAGGGAAGAACTGGTCCTAGAAAGGAAAGCTATTAAATTATCTGGAAACAATTTAGCTCTGATAAATTATTTTGTAAATTACACGTTACCCCCTCCTTCCCTGGTCTTAGCTGTTCTTGCTCCAAAACTTTGCATGGTGTTGATGTCAAACTAACAGGCCCACACTTGTCTGGATGACTCTTTACCCTCTTCTGGACAGAGGTGTATTTGTTACTCTCCCATTCTGGGGACTATCCCTGATTTGCACAATTGTTATGCATTTTTCCTACTTGACTTGTTGTTCTGTGTGCCAATGCTGTTAATAGGCTAGGTAGATATCAGCTTTTCATTTTTCACTTGAATCGCTATAGATTGTTATTTCACCTCAGATGATGTTGCGCCTAGTGCCCTACCCTCCTTTTCAATGGGAGTCCTGTCACTGCCCTTAATATCACATTGTTGTTGCTGTTAGATGCAGGAAATAAGATTTGCAGCATTTGAGACATCAGTAACTTTTGATCTATTTTTGCCTCAAGCGTGCAACTGTCCTAATTTGTTCTCTTTGTTCCCCCTGGTTTCTGTGGCTTAAGTACCACTTACTATTATTGTTTAATTTCCTATGTGAAGGAGGTTTTTGGTCATTCTTACTTTATTTCTGCAGTTTTTAACCTCTGAAACATGCCTTTTCTCATCGCTTTTTTCCTCTTTGAATTTTGAATTTTAACTATGCCTTCTCTGCACTCAAGTCCCAGAGCTGCTTAGTCAGACTCAATTATTCATTTCCTTAGATTTCAAAGTTTGCATTTCTAAGCCTCAAAACCTTCATTCTAAACCTGGTTTTGTCTGTCGTGAAATGTAAAATGAGAAAAGTCAGCTCATGATCACACTTTATTCAAATTTTACTACATTTAAACCCATACAGGAGCCAAGTCTAAAATGGTCTTATATTTTTTCACTTTTGGGAAGAAATCCATCACATAGTACACCTCTGTGAACATAAGTGGTAATTATCTTTCAATCTTTTGCTGGGAAGTTAAAGTCTCCCATAATTCCCATTATTGTTTACGTGTCTGATAACTGTACAGAGATAATTCACTATTAGACTGGAGCTAAGAGCAAAGAGCAGGCTAGCAAGGCTGTCTATCTTTAGCAGTGATTTGCACAAAACCACTCTTTTGCTGACCCATAACATTTAATTTCTCCATCCTCTGCTTCTTGCTAACACAAAGCACCATCTTATTCCATCCATTTGCCTTGGTTTCCAGCCTTCCTGAGATTTATCAGTACTTGTATGACATTCATGCCTTTGTTTCACCCTTCCTGTGTTGACACTTGTCATAACAGTTTTAGATCCTGAACATGATCATCTCAAAGTTTGCCTGACAGTTAGGTCTTCCTCACATTGTCATAGAGTATCAGGTCTCTACCACTTGAAATAGATTGGATTGGATTAGATTATTGGCACCGTCTCTTGTGCTGGTAGTCCATTATCTTCACAGTCCGTACAACTGGCCATCAGTGAACATGAAGTGGCCTTATCCTGCCCATTTACCTTTCTGGAAATCAGCCACTCTCTCTGCCTAGAACAGGGAATGGATTTTCCTCACCTTTCTTCAAAAGCTCTGAAGTTTTCTGTGATCTTTCCAATTGTACGGTATGATAAGCTTTTGCTGCCACTGAAGGGTAGAAGTCATTATGAATAGTGCCAACAAAACAGAAACATAACAATGAAAACGATATTTTAATTCAGAATAGGTATTTGAAAAGTTCACCTTTTCTAGCACAAATGGGGAAAAGAAAAAAAGGAAGAAAAAAAAAAAAAAAAGCAGTCCTAAAACATCAAAACTGTGGCCAAAGAATTAGAAGAAACACTATTTTTCCAAAGCTGCAATGTTTTCCATTCATCTGGCTGGGCCAGCAGAGCACTGGAGACCTGGATGCACTGTACTCATGGCTGGTTCCCCTAAATGACCTGCAGGGAGATCTTCTTCTCTCTATCCCTCTGTTTCTCCTTTCAATCTCTGTTTTGTCTGTTTGTATCACTAGCTCTCAAATCGCCACTGATATATGCACGTGCAGCACCCAGCACAACCTTGTTTCAGGCTCCAGCGGGACCTTTAGGCATTACCATCCTGTAAACAAATAACAATGATAGTGAGTGTAATTACAATCGTCAAACTATTCCAGCTCCACATCATTAGCCATGCCCTGAGCTAAATAACATTTTAATCAGTTTGATATGTCATCTGTGGCTTTCTTCACTGTCACTTGCAATCCAGCAAACTCCTTCCTTCACGTTTCTAGATTAGACAGAGGGTTCTCAACTGCAGACATCCAATTCCCTGTTCAGGAAGCAGCGAGACCTTTCCTCTTCTCACAGATTTAAGATGATAGCCAAGCATCATGAGACACAGTGCGTATGTCTCCTAGGCCCATCCCATGAGAGCAGGACATTTACCACACATGAGAAGAAGACTTAATGCAGTGGCAAAGCAAAATACTCGGTGTCAAAGCCATGTCTAGATGATCATTAAAGACAGATCAAAATTACCCAATACAGGAGGAAAATCTATCGTTTGTAGAAGATTATGTTCTCTGATTATTAGTTTCAAAATTAGTTTTTCCTTTGGATTTCCTCTGAACTTAAACTTAGTTTGGAATGCCTTTGGTTTTGAATATTTCTGAAATCGTATTACTTCTCCTAAGTAAGTTGCTAGTCTGTTCTGTTTACGTGAAATTCGAATAATATTGTGAAGTATCTGCCATCAGTTTTACTGTGTGCCAGGCTGAGTTCCCTGATGAATTTCAAATTTCAGATATGAAACAGTAAAGGTTAAAAAAAAAAAATGTTACAAAGGGTACTTCATGCAGTAGCATAAACTTCTGTTTTCTCAAAACTTGTATCAGTTCATCTCACCAGGACCAGCAGGGGAAGCACACTCTGCCTAGGCACTGGCAAAGGGACACAGTGAGAGTGTAGGGTCTCTTGCTGGGGCCATTCAAAATTTGACTGTACAAGCCCCTGAGCAATATGACAGGGCTTTAAAAATGGCCCTGCTTGAAGTACGCGGGTGATCTGGAGACCTCTAAGGTGCTTTCCAACAAAAGCTTTTCTATAATTGTATGAAATCACCTGCAATAGATTAACCCTGGTCATTATTCCTATCACAGGAAATAACTGTGACACCTGGGTAACAGGTGAGCTTACTGCGACACCAGGGAGAGCCTTCCTGTACTTAAAGGCAACCTGTAGGAAAGCTGGGGAGGGAGTCTTTATCAGGGCCTGGAGTGACAGGACAAGGAGTAACCGCTTTAAACTGAAAAGTAGCACCCAGAAAGAACGGAGTCACGCAACAGGATTCATTTCCAAAACCACCTCGTAGACACCTGGGCCAAAGAGCAGGGCCTTGAGCGGGTATATCACAATGGCGGAGTTCATTTCCTTCCCGGTAGCTGGCACGTGCCGTTTTTTGGGATTTCGGGGCTACAGTGAGCTGCTAAGAGGGATGTCTTAGCTCTTGCAGGGCAGTGCTTCCACTAAGGCCAGGACTTTTCTGCATCTTCTACTGCCCTGCAAGCGAGGATGCTTGGGGCACACAGGAAGCTGGGAGCGGACACAGCTGCAGGGATTCCATAAGACACAAGCAAATGCAGCCTTGGCTTGGTGACACTTTCTCTTGATTACTGCTCAACACAAATTACCTCGAGCAAGTCTACTGTGAGGACTAAAGGAAAGAGACGTATGGATGCTGCTAAGCTCTTCTAGCTTGTACCAGGTAGGAAAGATACCTCTGTAGCAGGCGTGAAGAGGATAGCACTAATTAATTAGATGAGAAGCAGAGGAAAGGCACTTAGAGGTAGTGAAAAGCAGTTAATGTGATGTTCCGGGGAAGCTTCAGTCTGCTTAAGGAGCAGCAGGAACAAGCCTAAAGTCATAGCCAAATACAAGAAAGAGAGGAGGACACGCAGCATGAGAAGCTCCCGAGAGAAAGGAGCTCTGTTTTGGGTAAAAATCAGTCCCTTTTTCTATCATGGAGACATCCAAGGGCGTAGGACACGTGCACTTCAGGGAACCAAGAGATGCTGTGCATTTCTCTCGTCCCCCTGACACAGCCACTAGGTGACGATGCTTCCAATTCTCTCTAAAGAAACCTTGCTTTCTCAGGCCCAGGTGTCCAGCTGCACACCAAGGACGTCCCTGGCTCCCAGGCACAGTTCCCAGGCCCAAGGCCGAGCTCCCCTCCGAACCCCCATTCCAGCAGACCTTGCTCCTGGCATTGTGGAGCAGCCATTTCATGTCAGCCTTTTCTCCTGGCAGTCAGCTTAGCGCCGTAACCTCTGCCATCGGGGCGCCCGAGAGCCATGTGAGGTCAGCAGAGAGTCACTGTCAGCCTTTGACCTCACAAAGGTGGGTGGCCATAAGTGCCCTGAGCGTCCAGCTCGCATTGAGTACTGCTGGTGGCACTCGAGGCGTGGAGGTCTGCATGGTGCAATGGGAGACGCCGATGTCCTGCTGCTGGAACAAGAGGCGCTGATGTGCTGCTGGTGCAGGAGGAGACGTGAAGGTGCTGCTGCTTAGAGGTGCTGAGGGGCGGGCAGCCTCAGCGGGCAGCTGAATCAGAGGGCAGGGAAGCCAAGCAGCTTCCTTCTCTGGGGAAGGGGGCACAGAGAAAGTGATTGGAAATGGGGTACAAGCCCTCAGCCTCTAAAAGCAATCCCTCAGATGTTTAGGCATAGTAAAGTTAGGTATATCTATTTGACTCTAGACCCCAACATGTTTGTTAGTGTTCTGGTTTGTCCACTGCTTTCTTGTGGGGGATTTGAGTTGGCCATTACTCTTTAGGTGAATGCTGACTTCATATCTATGGTGCACTTTATTCTTAAAATGGGAAGTTTCTACCAATTTCCCGTCCAAACTTGCTCATAAGCCAACTGCAGTCATCATTTCAGATGTGTCTCCCAACTTACACATTTCCTATTTCTCCTTGATATTTACTCAAGAAATTCATTTACGTAGAGACAACATATTCTTCTCTCAACTGGCATCTGGCTGGGCAGAATGATGTCCTTTCATTCCCTTCCAGGCAATAGGCAACTTGTTCCTTCTGTCTTGTGAACTCTTCCTCCTAAGTTCAATGTGAATACAAGTGGCAGAACTGTGCCTCATGTCTCAAATGAGTGTCAGGGCTGCCTTGTCCAGTGTATTTATACTGGAGGGAAAAAAAAATGAATAGCCATACACACTATATAACCACTAAACTTTTTCAGTCCTCCTTGTGCTAACAGTGCATGAACGTGAGGTTTTGTTGTCATTTTTGTTTGTTTGTTTGTTTGCTTGCTTTAAACTCCTGACTGCCATATAGCAAACATGACAAAAAAACACCCTTTTTTGAGAAGCTCTGAGAATGGCTCTGCTTTGTATTATCACCTGTCACTTCACCTGAACCATTTCAATCACAAGCGATATCCTTCTGTCAGGCTTGGTAGTACTTCCCAACCTTATGTCCCCTGCAAATCTCAAAGCTCATGTGTAATTTTTAATCTTCAGCCACCATGTCCATACCGAACATATCTAACTTTGAAGTCAGCTCTGCCCTGAATAGGAGGTTGGGTTTTCAGAGGTCCCTTCCAGCCTACATTTCTCCATGAGTCTTTGCCTCCTTAGCAGCTGCAGTTTCAGAACTGTCTCTGAGAATTACCATAGGTAACGACTCCTTTGCTGGTAAGTCCCTCTTCAGTGTGAACAATTGTAAATTCCCTTTATTCACTTGCAGCCCCAAAGCCCAAATCCGTAGATAATGTATCAGAAGCTCACAGAAAGTGAAATAGATGTAATTCATCCCCTGTGTAGGGAAGAACTGGTCCTAGAAAGGAAAGCTATTAAATTATCTGGAAACAATTTAGCTCTGATAAATTATTTTGTAAATTACACATTACCCCCTCCTTCCCTGGTCTTAGCTGTTCTTGCTCCAAAACTTTGCATGGTGTTGATGTCAAACTAACAGGCCCACACTTGTCTGGATGACTCTTTACCCTCTTCTGGACAGAGGTGTATTTGTTACTCTCCCATTCTGGGGACTATCCCTGATTTGCACAATTGTTATGCATTTTTCCTACTTGACTTGTTGTTCTGTGTGCCAATGCTGTTAATAGGCTAGGTAGATATCAGCTTTTCATTTTTCACTTGAATCGCTATAGATTGTTATTTCACCTCAGATGATGTTGCGCCTAGTGCCCTACCCTCCTTTTCAATGGGAGTCCTGTCACTGCCCTTAATATCACATTGTTGTTGCTGTTAGATGCAGGAAATAAGATTTGCAGCATTTGAGACATCAGTAACTTTTGATCTATTTTTGCCTCAAGCGTGCAACTGTCCTAATTTGTTCTCTTTGTTCCCCCTGGTTTCTGTGGCTTAAGTACCACTTACTATTATTGTTTAATTTCCTATGTGAAGGAGGTTTTTGGTCATTCTTACTTTATTTCTGCAGTTTTTAACCTCTGAAACATGCCTTTTCTCATCGCTTTTTTCCTCTTTGAATTTTGAATTTTAACTATGCCTTCTCTGCACTCAAGTCCCAGAGCTGCTTAGTCAGACTCAATTATTCATTTCCTTAGATTTCAAAGTTTGCATTTCTAAGCCTCAAAACCTTCATTCTAAACCTGGTTTTGTCTGTCGTGAAATGTAAAATGAGAAAAGTCAGCTCATGATCACACTTTATTCAAATTTTACTACATTTAAACCCATACAGGAGCCAAGTCTAAAATGGTCTTATATTTTTTCACTTTTGGGAAGAAATCCATCACATAGTATACCTCTATGAACATAAGTGGTAATTATCTTTCAATCTTTTGCTGGGAAGTTAAAGTCTCCCATAATTCCCATTATTGTTTACGTGTCTGATAACTGTACAGAGAGAATTCACTATTAGACTGGAGCTAAGAGCAAAGAGCAGGCTAGCAAGGCTGTCTGTCTTTAGCAGTGATTTGCACAAAACCACTCTTTTGCTGACCCATAACATTTAATTTCTCCATCCTCTGCTTCTTGCTAACACAAAGCACCATCTTATTCCATCCATTTGCCTTGGTTTCCAGCCTTCCTGAGATTTATCAGTACTTGTATGACATTCATGCCTTTGTTTCACCCTTCCTGTGTTGACACTTGTCATAACAGTTTTAGATCCTGAACATGATCATCTCAAAGTTTGCCTGACAGTTAGGTCTTCCTCACATTGTCATAGAGTATCAGGTCTCTGCCACTTGAAATAGATTGGATTGGATTAGATTATTGGCACCGTCTCTTGTGCTGGTAGTCCATTATCTTCACAGTCCGTACAACTGGCCATCAGTGAACATGAAGTGGCCTTATCCTGCCCATTTACCTTTCTGGAAATCAGCCACTCTGTCTGCCTAGAACAGGGAATGGATTTTCCTCACCTTTCTTCAAAAGCTCTGAAGTTTTCTGTGATCTTTCCAATTGTACGGTATGATAAGCTTTTGCTGCCACTGAAGGGTAGAAGTCATTATGAATAGTGCCAACAAAACAGAAACATAACAATGAAAACGATATTTTAATTCAGAATAGGTATTTGAAAAGTTCACCTTTTCTAGCACAAATGGGGAAAAGAAAAAAAGGAAGGAAAAAGAAAAAAAAAAAGCAGTCCTAAAACATCAAAACTGTGGCCAAAGAATTAGAAGAAACACTATTTTTCCAAAGCTGCAATGTTTTCCATTCATCTGGCTGGGCCAGCAGAGCACTGGAGACCTGGATGCACTGTACTCATGGCTGGTTCCCCTAAATGACCTGCAGGGAGATCTTCTTCTCTCTATCCCTCTGTTTCTCCTTTCAATCTCTGTTTTGTCTGTTTGTATCACTAGCTCTCAAATCGCCACTGATATATGCACGTGCAGCACCCAGCACAACCTTGTTTCAGGCTCCAGCGGGACCTTTAGGCATTACCATCCTGTAAACAAATAGCAATGATAGTGAGCGTAATTACAATCGTCAAACTATTCCAGCTCCACATCATTAGCCATGCCCTGAGCTAAATAACATTTTAATCAGTTTGATATGTCATCTGTGGCTTTCTTCACTGTCACTTGCAATCCAGCAAACTCCTTCCTTCACGTTTCTAGATTAGACAGAGGGTTCTCAACTGCAGACATCCAGTTCCCTGTTCAGGAAGCAGCGAGACCTTTCCTCTTCTCACAGATTTAAGATGATAGCCAAGCATCATGAGACACAGTGCGTATGTCTCCTAGGCCCATCCCATGAGAGCAGGACATTTACCACACATGAGAAGAAGACTTAATGCAGTGGCAAAGCAAAATACTCAGTGTCAAAGCCATGTCTAGATGATCATTAAAGACAGATCAAAATTACCCAATACAGGAGGAAAATCTATCGTTTGTAGAAGATTATGTTCTCTGATTATTAGTTTCAAAATTAGTTTTTCCTTTGGATTTCCTCTGAACTTAAACTTAGTTTGGAATGCCTTTGGTTTTGAATATTTCTGAAATCGTATTACTTCTCCTAAGTAAGTTGCTAGTCTGTTCTGTTTACGTGAAATTCGAATAATATTGTGAAGTATCTGCCATCAGTTTTACTGTGTGCCAGGCTGAGTTCCCTGATGAATTTCAAATTTCAGATATGAAACAGTAAAGGTTAAAAAAAAAAATGTTACAAAGGGTACTTCATGCAGTAGCATAAACTTCTGTTTTCTCAAAACTTGTATCAGTTCATCTCACCAGGACCAGCAGGGGAAGCACACTCTGCCTAGGCACTGGCAAAGGGACACAGTGAGAGTGTAGGGTCTCTTGCTGGGGCCATTCAAAATTTGACTGTACAAGCCCCTGAGCAATATGACAGGGCTTTAAAAATGGCCCTGCTTGAAGTACGCGGGTGATCTGGAGACCTCTAAGGTGCTTTCCAACAAAAGCTTTTCTATAATTGTATGAAATCACCTGCAATAGATTAACCCTGGTCATTATTCCTATCACAGGAAATAACTGTGACACCTGGGTAACAGGTGAGCTTACTGCGACACCAGGGAGAGCCTTCCTGTACTTAAAGGCAACCTGTAGGAAAGCTGGGGAGGGAGTCTTTATCAGGGCCTGGAGTGACAGGACAAGGAGTAACCGCTTTAAACTGAAAAGTAGCACCCAGAAAGAACGGAGTCACGCAACAGGATTCATTTCCAAAACCACCTCATAGACACCTGGGCCAAAGAGCAGGGCCTTGAGCGGGTATATCACAATGGCAGAGTTCATTTCCTTCCCAGTAGCTGGCACGTGCCGTTTTTTGGGATTTCGGGGCTACAGTGAGCTGCTAAGAGGGATGTCTTAGCTCTTGCAGGGCAGTGCTTCCACTAAGGCCAGGACTTTTCTGCATCTTCTACTGCCCTGCAAGCGAGGATGCTTGGGGCACACAGGAAGCTGGGAGGGGACACAGCTGCAGGGATTCCATAAGGCACAAGCAAATGCAGCCTTGGCTTGGTGACACTTTCTCTTGATTACTGCTCAACACAAATTACCTCGAGCAAGTCTACTGTGAGGACTAAAGGAAAGAGACGTATGGATGCTGCTAAGCTCTTCTAGCTTGTACCAGGTAGGAAAGATACCTCTGTAGCAGGCGTGAAGAGGATAGCACTAATTAATTAGATGAGAAGCGGAGGAAAGGCACTTAGAGGTAGTGAAAAGCAGTTAATGTGATGTTCCGGGGAAGCTTCAGTCTGCTTAAGGAGTAGCAAGAACAAGCCTAAAGTCATAGCCAAATACAAGAAAGAGAGGAGGACACGCAGCATGAGAAGCTCCCGAGAGAAAGGAGCTCTGTTTTGGGTAAAAATCAGTCCCTTTTTCTATCATGGAGACATCCAAGGGCGTAGGACACGTGCACTTCAGGGAACCAAGAGATGCTGTGCATTTCTCTCGTCCCCCTGACACAGCCACTAGGTGACGATGCTTCCAATTCTCTCTAAAGAAACCTTGCTTTCTCAGGCCCAGGTGTCCAGCTGCACACCAAGGACGTCCCTGGCTCCCAGGCACAGTTCCCAGGCCCAAGGCCGAGCTCCCCTCCGAACCCCCATTCCAGCAGACCTTGCTCCTGGCATTGTGGAGCAGCCATTTCATGTCAGCCTTTTCTCCTGGCAGTCAGCTTAGCGCCGTAACCTCTGCCATCGGGGCGCCCGAGAGCCGTGTGAGGTCAGCAGAGAGTCACTGTCAGCCTTTGACCTCACAAAGGTGGGTGGCCATAAGTGCCCGGAGCGTCCAGCTCGCATTGAGTACTGCTGGTGGCACTCGAGGCGTGGAGGTCTGCATGGTGCAATGGGAGACGCCGATGTCCTGCTGCTGGAACAAGAGGCGCTGATGTGCTGCTGGTGCAGGAGGAGACGTGAAGGTGCTGCTGCTTAGAGGTGCTGAGGGGCGGGCAGCCTCAGCGGGCAGCTGAATCAGAGGGCAGGAAAGCCAAGCAGCTTCCTTCTCTGGGGAAGGGGGCACAGAGAAAGTGATTGGAAATGGGGTACAAGCCCTCAGCCTCTAAAAGCAATCCCTCAGATGTTTAGGCATAGTAAAGTTAGGTATATCTATTTGACTCTAGACCCCAACATGTTTGTTAGTGTTCTGGTTTGTCCACTGCTTTCTTGTGGGGGATTTGAGTTGGCCATTACTCTTTAGGTGAATGCTGACTTCATATCTATGGTGCACTTTATTCTTAAAATGGGAAGTTTCTACCAATTTCCCGTCCAAACTTGCTCATAAGCCAACTGCAGTCATCATTTCAGATGTGTCTCCCAACTTACACATTTCCTATTTCTCCTTGATATTTACTCAAGAAATTCATTTACGTAGAGACAACATATTCTTCTCTCAACTGGCATCTGGCTGGGCAGAATGATGTCCTTTCATTCCCTTCCAGGCAATAGGCAACTTGTTCCTTCTGTCTTGTGAACTCTTCCTCCTAAGTTCAATGTGAATACAAGTGGCAGAACTGTGCCTCATGTCTCAAATGAGTGTCAGGGCTGCCTTGTCCAGTGTATTCATACTGGAGGGAAAAAAAAATGAATAGCCATACACACTATATAACCACTAAACTTTTTCAGTCCTCCTTGTGCTAACAGTGCATGAACGTGAGGTTTTGTTGTCATTTTTGTTTGTTTGTTTGTTTGCTTGCTTTAAACTCCTGACTGCCATATAGCAAACATGACCAAAAAACACCCTTTTTTGAGAATCTCTGAGAATGGCTCTGCTTTGTATTATCACCTGTCACTTCACCTGAACCATTTCAATCACAAGCGATATCCTTCTGTCAGGCTTGGTAGTACTTCCCAACCTTATGTCCCCTGCAAATCTCAAAGCTCATGTGAGCTCATGTATCCGTAGATAATGTTTCAGAAGCTCACAGAAAGTGAAATAGATGTAATTCATCCCCTGTGTAGGGAAGAACTGGTCCTAGAAGGGAAAGCTATTAAATTATCTGGAAACAATTTAGCTCTGATAAATTATTTTGTAAATTACACATTACCCCCTCCTTCCCTGGTCTTAGCTGTTCTTGCTCCAAAACTTTGCATGGTGTTGATGTCAAACTAACAGGCCCACACTTGTCTGGATGACTCTTTACCCTCTTCTGGACAGAGGTGTATTTGTTACTCTCCCATTCTGGGGACTATCCCTGATTTGCACAATTGTTATGCATTTTTCCTACTTGACTCGTTGTTCTGTGTGCCAATGCTGTTAATAGGCTAGGTAGATATCAGCTTTTCATTTTTCACTTGAATCGCTATAGATTGTTATTTCACCTCAGATGATGTTGCGCCTAGTGCCCTACCCTCCTTTTCAATGGGAGTCCTGTCACTGCCCTTAATATCACATTGTTGTTGCTGTTAGATGCAGGAAATAAGATTTGCAGCATTTGAGACATCAGTAACTTTTGATCTATTTTTGCCTCAAGTGTGCAACTGTCCTAATTTGTTCTCTTTGTTCCCCCTGGTTTCTGTGGCTTAAGTACCACTTACTATTATTGTTTAATTTCCTATGTGAAGGAGGTTTTTGGTCATTCTTACTTTATTTCTGCAGGTTTTAACCTCTGAAACATGCCTTTTCTCATCGCTTTTTTCCTCTTTGAATTTTGAATTTTAACTATGCCTTCTCTGCACTCAAGTCCCAGAGCTGCTTAGTCAGACTCAATTATTCATTTCCTTAGATTTCAAAGTTTGCATTTCTAAGCCTCAAAACCTTCATTCTAAACCTGGTTTTGTCTGTCGTGAAATGTAAAATGAGAAAAGTCAGCTCATGATCACACTTTATTCAAATTTTACTACATTTAAACCCATACAGGAGCCAAGTCTAAAATGGTCTTATATTTTTTCACTTTTGGGAAGAAATCCATCACATAGTATACCTCTATGAACATAAGTGGTAATTATCTTTCAATCTTTTGCTGGGAAGTTAAAGTCTCCCATAATTCCCATTATTGTTTACGTGTCTGATAACTGTACAGAGATAATTCACTATTAGACTGGAGCTAAGAGCAAAGAGCAGGCTAGCAAGGCTGTCTATCTTTAGCAGTGATTTGCACAAAACCACTCTTTTGCTGACCCATAACATTTAATTTCTCCATCCTCTGCTTCTTGCTAACACAAAGCACCATCTTATTCCATCCATTTGCCTTGGTTTCCAGCCTTCCTGAGATTTATCAGTACTTGTATGACATTCATGCCTTTGTTTCACCCTTCCTGTGTTGACACTTGTCATAACAGTTTTAGATCCTGAACATGATCATCTCAAAGTTTGCCTGACAGTTAGGTCTTCCTCACATTGTCATAGAGTATCAGGTCTCTACCACTTGAAATAGATGGGATTGGATTAGATTATTGGCACCGTCTCTTGTGCTGGTAGTCCATTATCTTCACAGTCCGTACAACTGGCCATCAGTGAACATGAAGTGGCCTTATCCTGCCCATTTACCTTTCTGGAAATCAGCCACTCTGTCTGCCTAGAACAGGGAATGGATTTTCCTCACCTTTCTTCAAAAGCTCTGAAGTTTTCTGTGATCTTTCCAATTGTACGGTATGATAAGCTTTTGCTGCCACTGAAGGGTAGAAGTCATTATGAATAGTGCCAACAAAACAGAAACATAACAATGAAAACGATATTTTAATTCAGAATAGGTATTTGAAAAGTTCACCTTTTCTAGCACAAATGGGGAAAAGAAAAAAAGGAAGGAAAAAAAAAAAAAAAAGCAGTCCCAAAACATCAAAACTGTGGCCAAAGAATTAGAAGAAACACTATTTTTCCAAAGCTGCAATGTTTTCCATTCATCTGGCTGGGCCAGCAGAGCACTGGAGACCTGGATGCACTGTACTCATGGCTGGTTCCCCTAAATGACCTGCAGGGAGATCTTCTTCTCTCTATCCCTCTGTTTCTCCTTTCAATCTCTGTTTTGTCTGTTTGTATCACTAGCTCTCAAATCGCCACTGATATATGCACGTGCAGCACCCAGCACAACCTTGTTTCAGGCTCCAGCGGGACCTTTAGGCATTACCATCCTGTAAACAAATAACAATGATAGTGAGCGTAATTACAATCGTCAAACTATTCCAGCTCCACATCATTAGCCATGCCCTGAGCTAAATAACATTTTAATCAGTTTGATATGTCATCTGTGGCTTTCTTCACTGTCACTTGCAATCCAGCAAACTCCTTCCTTCACGTTTCTAGATTAGACAGAGGGTTCTCAACTGCAGACATCCAATTCCCTGTTCAGGAAGCAGCGAGACCTTTCCTCTTCTCACAGATTTAAGATGATAGCCAAGCATCATGAGACACAGTGCGTATGTCTCCTAGGCCCATCCCATGAGAGCAGGACATTTACCACACATGAGAAGAAGACTTAATGCAGTGGCAAAGCAAAATACTCAGTGTCAAAGCCATGTCTAGATGATCATTAAAGACAGATCAAAATTACCCAATACAGGAGGAAAATCTATCGTTTGTAGAAGATTATGTTCTCTGATTATTAGTTTCAAAATTAGTTTTTCCTTTGGATTTCCTCTGAACTTAAACTTAGTTTGGAATGCCTTTGGTTTTGAATATTTCTGAAATCGTATTACTTCTCCTAAGTAAGTTGCTAGTCTGTTCTGTTTACGTGAAATTCGAATAATATTGTGAAGTATCTGCCATCAGTTTTACTGTGTGCCAGGCTGAGTTCCCTGATGAATTTCAAATTTCAGATATGAAACAGTAAAGGTTAAAAAAAAAAAATGTTACAAAGGGTACTTCATGCAGTAGCATAAACTTCTGTTTTCTCAAAACTTGTATCAGTTCATCTCACCAGGACCAGCAGGGGAAGCACACTCTGCCTAGGCACTGGCAAAGGGACACAGTGAGAGTGTAGGGTCTCTTGCTGGGGCCATTCAAAATTTGACTGTACAAGCCCCTGAGCAATATGACAGGGCTTTAAAAATGGCCCTGCTTGAAGTACGCGGGTGATCTGGAGACCTCTAAGGTGCTTTCCAACAAAAGCTTTTCTATAATTGTATGAAATCACCTGCAATAGATTAACCCTGGTCATTATTCCTATCACAGGAAATAACTGTGACACCTGGGTAACAGGTGAGCTTACTGCGACACCAGGGAGAGCCTTCCTGTACTTAAAGGCAACCTGTAGGAAAGCTGGGGAGGGAGTCTTTATCAGGGCCTGGAGTGACAGGACAAGGAGTAACCGCTTTAAACTGAAAAGTAGCACCCAGAAAGAACGGAGTCACGCAACAGGATTCATTTCCAAAACCACCTCATAGACACCTGGGCCAAAGAGCAGGGCCTTGAGCGGGTATATCACAATGGCAGAGTTCATTTCCTTCCCAGTAGCTGGCACGTGCCGTTTTTGGGGATTTCGGGGCTACAGTGAGCTGCTAAGAGGGATGTCTTAGCTCTTGCAGGGCAGTGCTTCCACTAAGGCCAGGACTTTTCTGCATCTTCTACTGCCCTGCAAGCGAGGATGCTTGGGGCACACAGGAAGCTGGGAGGGGACACAGCTGCAGGGATTCCATAAGGCACAAGCAAATGCAGCCTTGGCTTGGTGACACTTTCTCTTGATTACTGCTCAACACAAATTACCTCGAGCAAGTCTACTGTGAGGACTAAAGGAAAGAGACGTATGGATGCTGCTAAGCTCTTCTAGCTTGTACCAGGTAGGAAAGATACCTCTGTAGCAGGCGTGAAGAGGATAGCACTAATTAATTAGATGAGAAGCGGAGGAAAGGCACTTAGAGGTAGTGAAAAGCAGTTAATGTGATGTTCCGGGGAAGCTTCAGTCTGCTTAAGGAGCAGCAAGAACAAGCCTAAAGTCATAGCCAAATACAAGAAAGAGAGGAGGACACGCAGCATGAGAAGCTCCCGAGAGAAAGGAGCTCTGTTTTGGGTAAAAATCAGTCCCTTTTTCTATCATGGAGACATCCAAGGGCGTAGGACACGTGCACTTCAGGGAACCAAGAGATGCTGTGCATTTCTCTCGTCCCCCTGACACAGCCACTAGGTGACGATGCTTCCAATTCTCTCTAAAGAAACCTTGCTTTCTCAGGCCCAGGTGTCCAGCTGCACACCAAGGACGTCCCTGGCTCCCAGGCACAGTTCCCAGGCCCAAGGCCGAGCTCCCCTCCGAACCCCCATTCCAGCAGACCTTGCTCCTGGCATTGTGGAGCAGCCATTTCATGTCAGCCTTTTCTCCTGGCAGTCAGCTTAGCGCCGTAACCTCTGCCATCGGGGCGCCCGAGAGCCGTGTGAGGTCAGCAGAGAGTCACTGTCAGCCTTTGACCTCACAAAGGTGGGTGGCCATAAGTGCCCTGAGC